>NC_084670.1:3387382-4587382 GCF_028389875.1 Rhea pennata | reverse complement strand
CATTTCTGTGGGCTGCCAGATGTGCTGCAAATACCTTCTAATCTTAGATAGTTTGACATTGATTTGCCTAGCACACGCCAGGGTTGAAATCTGGTCTGTAACTCATCCAAATGATCTACTCATAACAAGAGTGCCTTCTGGCAGTTACGCTACAGCTGAATACTGTTAAACTTAATTCGTCATTTAATTTGTTTCTGATTGCTCTATAATGTTTACATATCTTACATACTAGAATGATCTTTTATAGAGCACACACTGAGGTTAAATCCTCCCAGATAGAACTTTTTTTCCCCATCTTCTCCCTTTCAGGAGATGTTGAACTTCTTTCTCTCTTCTGATGAATCCAAACCTTGGAATTGTCTTATCAGAAATGATGGCTGAACATGTAGGAATGTGCATGTTGGGGAGATGTGGAAAGGTGACGTTTTCTTGCACATATGAATTATTTCCCATCCACATGTAGAACACCATATGGTGGATTTGCTCTCCAAAGAGTACAATATTTCTATAAGTAAACATCACAGATGAAGCAATAGTCTGTGTGAATATGTTTAACTTAAGTATTTATAAATGCTATAGAACTTGAAATGTAAATTGGTTCAAATTCCTCTCATCTCTCATCTTCGAATACCTGCTGCAATAATCAATGTGCAGAGAGCATTCTAACATTGACTGCCTCTGCACATGAGCATGTGTAACTTTACCCACTGTCCTTCAATTTCTCAACATGTAAAAACTAATCAATGTTAATGTGCCTCACAGTAAGAGTATGTTAGAGGATAGATTTAAGTTAAATAGAAGGCAGAAAATCTGATGCTCCCTTTGAATACTTATTTCAACTTTCAAGGAAGGATGACATCTCTTACTTGCTTTAAAAATAAAAATCAACTGCCCATAAGCCTAAAACAGATGTTGTTTTTCTGCTAAAAAGATTAAGGATTTTCTTAAGCTTCATTAGTGGCAGAGAAAGTAGTGACAGTACATTGATCTGTCTATATCATCATAAGAATGTCTGAACTCAATATGGCTGCATAGGTTGAAGAACTTAAGGATCATCCACATTATTTCAAGGAGCGGAGCAGAAATGGAAACCATTTGCTTTCTTTTATGCATACATCTGTGGAAGAGAGTTTACCTTGATGCTTCACAAAGAATGTGTGCTCATTTTGAGGAGTTCGCTATGTCTCGCTTCTCTCACTTTCCACATGCATCAGAATTTACAGTTAAGCTTCATGCCTTTGAGTCTGCAAAAAGTGAATTAAACTTTTAAGTGGAAGAGGGAAATAGGAAATATGATGATCCCAACTCAGCATGGTCACCAGTATTCTTTATTCCAACTGAGAGTTCCCACAGCAGAAAAAAAGATAATCCCACCAGCTATAATCATAAATGTTTGCACTGTTTATGGGTTGAAAGTTTGCTGGAATGTGTGCAAATGGTACTTCAGGAGTAAGATGATAGGAAGGTTTCAGTGTAACTTGATAAGAGTCAGCATGGAAATATCCTGTACTGGCAAATTCCCGTGGATGTCCAAAATACTGAGCCAGAAGTACTGGCTTCAGGGAGAGTTTGGTGTTTTAATCAGTCTACACCTTTGAGTGTAAGTACAGATACAGGACAGTTTCGAGAATAGTGGAGTAATGACGTAAGAAAAGGTTTTTAAACTGTATTGGGTTTTTTGATGTTGAGAACTTTCCATGCTTTCATAAAGCATTTTGGTCAGAGGATATTGTACCCTTAGTATCTTTAGCTTATCTAGTCTCTTCAGACTGTTTAGCAGTTGGGCACAGCTCAGTGCTTTTAAGCTTGATACATACGGCATAACTAGATTCTTTAATCAAAGATCATAGTAGAGTACAGAGTGTTGCAAACTTTGCTGCATTGAAAATACTTTGTGATGAGACTTCAGAAATGCAGGCACATCTTGCCCTAAGCAGACCATCTTGCCTTCCTACCTTTAGAGACGTGTGTTGGTCCACACAAGAGGAAAAGAATGAGATGGGACATGGTTTGTTTTCGCACTTCCATCATTACCTTGGAGAAGGTACTAAGTGGGAATCTCAACTTAATATTGCATTCTCAGTAAGGTTAGTGCTGTAGAATTGGTCTAAAATTCAGGTTATTATAAGTTTTTAAATTTTAGGAGCATTTAATCAGTGCTTTCTGTTAAACTGCTTTTTGTTATTAAAATGGTAAAAGAAGGCTTGCTTCATAGAAGTGTTGAAATCTCAAAGATATATTAATTTGTAGTTTTAAGAGAAAACAAAACAAGAGCAAATGTCTTTGCAATGTTTTTGACGCAGCTTTGTCCACTTGGAGTCATAAATGCCTTTTAAATTCAGTGCAGCTATTCTTGCTCTTTGATGGGTTTTGTTGGCCAAAATATTATGCAGACACAAAGACGCATGTGCACGCATGCAAACATCTTTAGTGAAAGTAAATCAGCACATTAGAGCTGATAGAGGAGAATTGAGCAAGATTTTCTCATTTGTTAGATGTATTCCTTAGAGAAATAAGGATTGCTTGAAACTGTAGTGATATATTTTGAGAAAACAGTTTTTGTTGCTTTGTTTTCCTCCTTCGTGTTCCTGACAAGAATCAGCTGCAAATAAGATGATGGCTTCAGCAGACTATTGTTTGTGCAGAAACCTCCCTGCTGGTTTATTTACTAAACATGTGTGATGCACAAATGCCAGTAAACTGTGTCTTAGTGCATATTCCCTAGTTGACAGCAAAAACTCTTTAAAGTTTGGCCTGTTTAAATGTAGAGAGAGTGTACAAGAACAGAGCTTAGATTTTTAATCATTACTCTTGAAAATAATTTTGAGGTAAAATCTGGGCCTTATTGAAATCAATAGCAAACTTGAAGCAACTTCAGTGGGTCTAGGATTTTGCATGAAGAGCAACATTTAAATATAAAACAAAATTGTCTTGTTGACTGTGAACATTCTTTTTGTTGAGGAAATTTAAATCCACACTAACCTTCCAGGAGTGTCTGTGATAAAAATACATAGACTGGTGGTGGTGTTACAGAAATCATTTCCTCCTCTTGGAGTGCTTCCCACCTTCTAGAGAACAACAGTTGCAGATGTAGCCTTCCCATTAACGCTGGCTAGTGGGATATGTATTCATGGATCGCATGGTAGTGTAGGACTGCACAGCCATGCCCCTTTCCCAGGAAAATCATGGATGTGTATACTTCAAATGTATCAATCTCCTTAGTCCTGGGAGAAAAGACATGAATTGTGCTTCAAACAGAAGCTAGGTATCCTGCCTGGGGGAGTGAGTGACCTATCTTCTCCAGCCTCTGCTGCAAGGATTATTAATATATTCAACCAGTGCAGAACAAATTAAATAGGCTTTGTAGCAAGTACTGGGACCTAGGTTCCTCCCCATCATTACCCACCCCGTTCTATGCCTTATTTGCTGGACTGGATAGCATAGCTCCTTACGCTATCTTTCTGGACCAGAATCTTATCTAGACATGGGAAAGTGAAACCGTTTTTATAGGAGGAAGGAAGAACACCCTCCACCCTTATAAACTAGTAATTTGCATCTTCTGAAGCAGAGAAAGGAAATGAACCAGTGTCTCCCACATCCTGAGTGGTCTAACCACTGAAATACTGCATAGAAGCAGGACATCACTGTAGATGCGGGTGGTATATCTGTATGCAAGTGGTAGAATATAGTGCTGTACAGTTTCACAACAGAATGCGCCTTCACAAAAGGATTCACAGATGTGAAAGGAGAAATGTTTTGTATAAGGCTAAGCCCAAGCAAGGGGCAGAATTGGAAGTTCAGAAAGGTGAGTGTTTAGTGTTAACTAACACAAGAAAATCCCCTTTCACCTCGCCCATGTTTGCAGCTTCCACCCAAGGCACCTATGTCCCCCACCAGTGCTATGCAGAGCACGGGGAGCTTGGGACTCCACCACAAGTGTCAAGAGTTCAAGCCCTCTGACAGAACTCAGATGACCTCCTCCAAATGTTAATTTAAATTAAAATTTTTCTTTTTTTGAGAAACAGGCAATTTCTCTCTCTATATGAAGTACAGCTCCTATTCCTGAAAGTACTTCCTCTTCCACATGTTCAGATCCAGCTGTTCTTTGGGGGAGGTGGGGGGATAAGAAGTTGTACAACCAATAGCTGCAACTGTGTCACGTAATCTAAAAATGATACAAGTTGGGGAACGTATTTCTTCACGTTCTCCATATGGTAAATCTCCACCTCTGCGTATCCATTCATGCTGGTAACTCCAATGGAGAAGCAGTTGTTTTCAGTATTGGACTCTGACAGCGGCCAAACATTAGTTGTGAAGTACCTAATTTGACAGGCAGTCTGATTCACCAGAACTTTCTCTTCCAGGTAAGTGAGACGCCCATTTTTGTGCCTGGTGTTTGGGGACCTTACTTCTCTGCTATGGTGCCTGGATTTTGGTTGAATGAAGGAGGTCAAAGCGCTACCGGAAGACTGGTAAGTGTTTGGGGACACAAACGGACTCCAGGAGGGCAGGCCTGTCGCAACTGCTGTCATTGGGGGTAGATTCACTTACAGTTTGCCCCAAGCTCTGCCTGAAACATCTTCATAAGATCACAGGAGAAGTCATCCTGTGGAAAGCAATAAACAGTTATTTGTTTGTTATGTCCTCTACAATCTATTCTTTTTCATAATGAAGGGAGTTGTAGATGAGGCAGAGCACCAAGGGCATGTCTACCTATTACTGTTGTTGTAGTTACTACTTTGCAAGCAAATAGGCATTCTTTCTGTACTTCAGTAGGAGGCTGAGACAGACTTTGAGATACCAGAAAATATATCTACTTTGCAGTATGTGGAAGAATTGTACTCATTGATGGGCATAAATGAGTGACAGGCATACTGTGCACAGAATAATAAGCCATTCATATGTTATCCTGTCTAGATGGAGCCTGAACATATTGTCATCTCAGTTATTTTTTGAGTGGTAAGAGACTGACTATATGGGTTAATTTAATTTATCAACACAAATGAAAAAAGACCAGGTCGTCTAAAGCTGATTTTTCTTACCTACAGTAAGGCACTCAGAACAAAAATGCTTAAATCAAATTTAAAGAAAAAGTAGGTGTATAAAACAGTATTTTGGAAGACGTTAGGTGTTTGAATCCAAAAATGTGTTCGAGACCTTAGTGGCTGCTTATCTCTGAAAGCATCAAAAATTCCCCATGTGTCTCTTTGCTAAGTCTGTTCGAATACAGAGCGGCCCTGCCCTGAGCAGCGGGGTGCCAGGCTCATGCTGAGATTCAGAACACACAGGGAGCAGGCCCAGTCCTGCAGGTATCTTCTGTAGCTCACTGAACAGGCAGGTGGGTTAGCCCTTACACAGATTGCAGGCATAACTGCTGTCTTACTCAGATGTAGCACCACCCACTCTTTTAAAAGCTTAGTGGTCGGAGCACTTGCCCAGGAAGTAGTAGATTTGGGCATCACTGCATTTATGCATTCCATACAAAACAATCACCGAATGAGAAACAGAAATAATCCTGGAACAGGAAGCCCAGACACACCCTAACCACGGAGGTATGAATTGGTGCTCCTTCCTGTGCTGTTCTTGGCCACGTGAATCTTGCATTCCTGTCTGCTTCAGTGGGACGGTCATCCCTCTTCCGCTCCTGCAGCCTCCACTTCTTGTCTCATCTCCAGCTTCTCCTTAGCCTCATGCTAAAGCACTATTCCCACAAGCAGGATGTGTAGGTCTTAAATTCCTTGGGCCAAGATGGGGCTAGAACCAAAATGTCCTATTTTATAGCTAGTAGTTACCACACAACAAAAAGTTAGTTTCTGCTCCTGATGCCACCACTACAGAAGGAAAATAGAAAATCTTGTGATTTCTTTGTAAGAACACTTTTGAGAGGAGAAGTCTCTGTGTGCTTAATCCGAAGTGGATGGAGACAGCTACTAAGCTCTAGAGAGGATGCAGCAGATCAGTGTTTTCTGCTGGCTGGCTCAGGGTGGTGCCACACTTAACGTATGCTGTTAGAGTTAGGGCATTTCATAAAGGCAATTAAAAAAATGCTTCAGTAATTACAGATATTTGGATTCCATCCTAGTACCAGAGAACAAGATGTTCCTAGATCATTTAAGAAATTGCTGGAAAAATGTGTGTTCTTGTAGGACCCATAGCAAAAGTCAGCAATAAATACTATTAGGTATATTAGGGAAGCTGTCTTATTAAAACATTCTTAGAATATTTCATGTGGTCTTCTTGAGGGGATATGTACATAAAACACATGGGGAACCATAAAAAGAAATAGTGTATGTGCACACTAATGTGGAGGATAGGTTGCATCCATTATCGTTGTAGTTTTAAAGCGCTAGTCATTTTAAGATCTTGCTCTCATACTTTTGGGTTTCTGAAAACAAATGGACATTTGAGGGAATTCTTTTCATTGTTTGGTCTGTGCCCAAAGGTGATTTTTTTTTTTTTTTGTGAAGTTTGAACAGTCTGTTGAACTCTTCAGGAGTAAAACAGATACACTTCTGCTTAAAAATCTCTAAACTTCTATTGATACAGTTTTGAAAAAATCTAATGCATATGCATGCTTGAGTTTTGTCTTGGATCCAAATCGCAGAGGTAACAAGCATAAATTATATTTTCTTTCTATATTCATATGTGTATGCCATGTTATATAAGTTCTACTACACTGTTAACACCCAGACTCACACTGTTAAAAATTAAATACCTAATGTGGCTTACTGCCAATAGGTGTTGCCAAATATATTGAATCTTTTTGAGCACGCTAATTTTTCCTTCCTATCTTTACTGTCACCTTTGATGGGGTATTAGCAAGAGGCCACAAAAGCTACTCAGATACTGTCTGTGATCCTACATGGTGCTTTGTTTTGTGAATAATGGTAGAACTGGCTGGTAAGTAAATTTAGTACAGACAGAATCTATGTTGAGCTTTTTTTGTAGCAATAATTACTTGTCAGGGAAAATATTTTGTTTCCTGCAGTGAGCATACTGGGCATATACTAGGATGACAACACAACAGATATTTTATTTTAACAGTGATACAGAAAGACGTAGGGACTTGGGCCAGGAAGATGTTCCTGGTAGAACTCCAATGTAGGTATGCATGCAAGAGAATGGGAGGAATTAGTGGATATATGCTTAGATATTGTTGGATAGGCAAAAATGATTCAGCTTACTCCGCTGACTGAGGAGCTGTATGCTTAGCATTTTGCTTATTTTTAGTGTAGCATTGTTTTTTTGTACTGTTTATAAGCCAAATTCTGAATCCAGTAATGTCAGTGGGAATTTTGTCTTTGGCTTCACTTGGGCTAGGACTTGACACTTTATGAGTAATTTAGAAGCTCTCCTGTCTTTCAGAAGCTGTAATGCTGCATTATCCTTTTCTGGGACTGACTTTTTAAGATGTATTCATTCCAATAATACTGCTCTCCTCTTTTTCAGATAGAGCATGTGGTCCAAGGCCATGTCGCTTTCCCAGAACTACAGGCAAAAGCTAAAGCCAGGTCACTGTTCTTATTTCTTCATGACATATGTGCCTTACAAATTGATGATATACTGATATACATTTCCAGCCCTGCAGAATTGCACTACAGTATCCTTATTCTGAAATGTGAGACTCAACAAACTGATAGTGAATTTGATCTCCTGGGTTGGAACAAAGGCTTCCCAAGTGATTGCTGAAAGATCAAAGCTTTAAATTCCCCTTAAATATTCACCTTGGGGGTATCTAAGTGGTGATGTTGACTTTCTGCTTGTCAGCTTTTCTTTTATATCCAGTCCAGTGTATTTCATGGTACCCTACCATGAGCTCTGCTCAGCAGACCTGTGTGCCTTGGACTAATGATACCTCTTAATTTGGAAGTGACAATGTTAAGCTCCAGGGATGAGCTAGACCTTATATTAAAAATATATTAATTACTATATTTTGAACGGTAATATAAATGAAGGGATAGCTACTGTAGGAAAAAATACTCCTGAATGGCGACACAAATAGAACATAGACACCCAGGATAAGATTTTAGACAAAACTTAAGATGTAGGAGTGAGTTGCAGGTAAACTCCAGGCTTCCTCTAGGACTAGGCTGTGTGAGATGCAGAATTTTAGTCTGATCCACTTTTAAAGTAGATGAAAACTATCCAGAGACTTATTTCAGATCTGAACTTTCCCAAGCTATTTTGGCTCAATTTCCTTTTAAGATAGTTCACATCTCTCCCAGAGAGATCTTAGCTGAACAGTTAGGCACATTGGATGAAAGTATGCTTGTCTTTTTAAATTTCTTTTTCTTCTTGAATTAAGAACAAACAATAAACTTGACATTTTATCTTCAATCCATCTGAAATGTAGGGGTCACTTCTGACAGATGTATCACATATGATTACTTTCTATCCTCCGTGTGCTCAGAACACTACCTGATTTCTCTGGATGACCTTCTCATGCTTTGCAAAGTCCAATACCTTACTTGCTTACTGAGAACTTGACTAGGCTTCCCAGAAATTTACTTGGCTTCATTCAGTGTGGGATAGATTTATGCTTCCTAGAATTGTCTATGTGGTTCTCTAAACTGTCCCCTCCCCCCCCCCAAAAAAAAAAATCTTGTTTCCTTGGAATATAGATTATTTGGGGTTTGTTTTTTTTTTTTTTTCTTTTTTTTCTTCTGGCTTCCAGGCCATTTTCCAGTGCCTCCATATGAGGCATGAGCTTCATAAAGCTTAAGTAGTGTAAATTAGTTTGGCTAGTAGTGCCATGACAAGCCATTTTTTTGTGTTGGTAAAGCAAGTATGCAGAAGTGGTCTACTTGTCTATAGTAGATCTGATACTGGACTGACCATAACAGATTTCACAGTGCGAAAGGCTTGGACTGTGAAGTAAAGAGGATCTTAGATATGGAATATCAAGGGCATAACTTGATGTAGCATGAAGGTATGGGGCCATGACTTTGGACTTGAGGCTTCTGCAGTTAGTAAAACCGTGGAGGATAGTATTGATAAAGAGGATTATGATATTTTATCAAGTTCTTTTGCTCAGTGGTGTTTTTACAGTGTTTTCCAGATAGCATTCAGATTTCATTCTCCTAATAAAATGTTTACATAGCTGTAAGTTTAGTAAATAAATCTACTAGTTCACCCTATTTTCTTGTTCCTTCTCCTCAAATATCTTTAAGGAATTTAACTTGAATCTATAAAAATCAGGAACTTCACAGTCTGAAATAAATTTTTCTCTTCATTTCTTCTTGCTGCACATACCTGTTATGACATATTAGAGGACAAACTTTAACCTTATTATAGCGATTATAGCAGCAGCTGCATAAAGTGAAAGGTGTATTTTAGTGAACAATGTTGGCCCAAACTTTGGATTATGTATTTTCTTAAATCAAATAATTAAAAAATTCCCTCTTTTTGGGGAGGAGATTGTTGATGATAGATTATTTGCCTGGGAATCTCAGTAAAATTTCAGAGAATCTGTTCTATTATATTTAGTATATTCTCCTTGTAGATGTAGTAATTTATACCTTTTCTGCAAATACAAGTGGTTGCAGAAAGAAAACAAAATAAGAATTCTCTAGTTATGTGTGCAGTTACGTGTTACCTTTGCTTCCCTTGCAGTGTGCGACACTGTCAAGAGTTAGGCTGATTTTGTAGTGACAAAGAGCACATGCATGTCTGGGTCATTAAAAAAAATCTGAGCTCACAAATCTGTGCCTCTTACCTGCTGCTGTCTTTTACCTACCTCCACCTTCCCTGGTTCCCAGATTTGCTCATAAGTGAATTCAGCAATGTCACAACAGTTCCTGCTGAACAACTGATCTCAGAAGCTTCACTGTGCACAGTCCTGCTCCTCTGCATATACCAGGAGCAGGAGTTTGCAGGCACGAGGCAGTTTAGCCAGACTTGCCAGAGACCAGCTCCTGCTGACCAGTTGTACTGAAGGCTGGCCAGTCTTGAGCAGCCCTCCCAGTGCTGTCACCATGTTCCCATTTCCCTTCTTCTACTGAAAGTAGAGAGGATTGAGTTATATGAGGATCGTCTGAATGACTGTAGATTTAGCCATTGATCTAACTAATTGCCATGCTCTGTGGGCAACAAACTGCCTCTTTTCATGCAGTTCAGCAAGTCACAGAATTGGCTGTGTAGAGAGCACAGTCAGTCTTCAGTCCCAATATTGTGTAGGTCTGACATCTAGCCATCGCTGATGAGGCAAAATCCAAGATATGTAGACCACAGTACAAAATAAAAGAAGAAAATAACATGATCATTTATACTCTAAAGTTTAAATACTTACAGTTGCTAGAATTAAGGTTTCCTATCTTCTGGAGGAAGGAAAGTGTCTAACTGCTTGACATCACGGATTATATGTCCTCTGGCACTTTGTGAAAAGCTGTGTGTTAGGACAAAATTTCTTTCCCTTCACCTCTGAAAGCCATTTCCCCATCTAAAGAGATGGCTTCTGGAAAACAACAGTGAAGTAACACGTGCATATCTTTCAGCTCTTCTGGGACCTTTCAGACAGTAGATAACAATAGTATTTGTCAGTTTTCTGCAGATGTAGATTTTTAGGGCATTTCGTTTTTTTTTTAAGATTTAGAATTTAGAAATCTGTTTTTTTTTTTTTTTTCCTAAAGGATACCTACTGGCGTCTTATAAGATTCCTGAACAAATTAAATGCCAAAATCGTGTTGTTTTCTAAAACTGTGTCCCTAATACAAACATAACCCTGGGCAAAATTGTGTTGATTTATTACTCTCCACTTCATGCATAATTCCTTTTTAATGTTCAGTTCTGCAAGCCAGATCCAGCTCTACTGATACCTTTACACAGAACTGAATAGAAAGGGCTCCAGAGAGCCTGTGGTTTAATACTACATATAGCACAGGCTTGGTAGAGACTGGAACTGGCAAGTGTTTGAAGGATTTTGCAATAACCCACATTTATATATAGAAAAAAAGAAGGAAAATGTGGAGAAGTGTAATTCTAAGGTTATTTGGGTCTTGGGATTTGGCTGAATTTCAGCTTATGTTGCACAGTCCAGGTAGTCTGCAGAGCCGCCTGAACAGTTAAAACCTGTGAGTGTAATTAAGCAGCATGGAGACCAGATAGAAGCTGGGATGTCTGGTAGCCCTCTGGTTGAGTGAAGTTTTCCTTCCTTTTACTTCCCAACCATCAATCCAAGATTTAGACTGGAAATCAATGACTTTGTCATTAGCAAGTATTGCTTATAATATGGTCTTTAGGGATGTAGAAATAGGGCCACTATTAGAATAAGGGGGAAAAATGGTTGTGGCTTCCAAATTATGATAATTCAGGTCCAAGAGGACGTATAAAGCACATTTAAAAGTATGTGAATAATGATGTGAATTAGTTATTTAATGTCTTCCAAGTGTACTTCATTTTGAATGATATCCTCTGATAGCGTACACATGGTAAGGTATAATTGAAAAAACATGCAGCTGAATGGTTGAATGCAAAGTATAAATATACAGCTGCTAGGAGGTCAGAAGTCAAACTAGTAAAGCATATGCCAAATTCCCTTAGGGATCTCATTAGTACATGATTGAATATACATGTAGAGGCTAAATGAATATCACTGTTCAGGTCTATAGTGGACGAGACAATGCCTAATCAATTGTAATTAGGGTTAGATGCGATTGTTGACCCACATGTCTAGAATTAAGTGCCCCGCTCTGAGATTTCCTAGGAATTGAAAAATATATATGAATCTGTTTATGACAGTATGAATGTTTGAAAAAATATTCTGACCGTAATTGCAACATTTTTAAACTGGAATGTCACTAAAGTCGTGGCAAGCCAAAGCGCTGGAGAGTTCACCGTTAGTCCTACGATTGCTGTTGGCCAAGAGAGAAGGCTGTGGGATATCGTGGGGGTGGGTGTAGTGTCTGAACTTAGATACAATCATATTTAGGCCCATATTCTGCTCCTCCCTAAAACAGCAGCCACTTGCTTTCTCTCCTCCACCCTTATTGCAGCATTTTAATCATAACACACACTGAAATAGTTACAGTTTAAGAAAGGAAAGCTGTAAGTCTAGCATTATCTGTTAATGGGAGAAATCATTAAACATTGTAATGAAATTTTATTTTCATTTCTCTCTGGAAGCTTCCTTATACCTCTCTCTGGGCTTTCCTTTCTATAGCTTTTGCTTTCACAGTATCAGCACCTGCTTTCTGCTATAGAGAAACATCATCAAACCCCAAAATGTCAAGCAGCTTTGGCTCCGCCAGGGACCTGTGGGAGGCAATGTACAAGCTCGAGAGCATCAGCTTTCCCACTCTCCACTCATCCTGCTGAACCGAGGAGTTTGGGTGGTTTGCTGAATGCAAGTGCAGATAGACGTCCTCGCTAGCCATCCTCTGCAGTGCCATGTGCTGGGCGAGCAGTGCCTTTGCCTTTCTCCTTGTTTGTTTTATGATTGGGATGCTTTGATGGTTCTTTTGCATTTGGTAGTGGAGGTGCAAATGTTTTATGTTTGATGAATAACCTCCCCCACTTCTTTTCCCCAACTTGTTTTTCTTCTAGTTCTCAAAGCATATATACATACTTGAACAGTCACCTGGATCTGATTAAGAAATCTTTGCCTGTGGGTTTCCTCACTGTTGATTTACATGTTTGGCCAGATTTCCATGGTAACAGATCTCCCTTAACAGATCTGACACTAAAGGGCATGGTAAGAAACAGCCTGTCTTTGCAAAAAGGTCAATATGGGGTAAAAAAAAAATTTTGGAATGAACTTTTTTTGTAATTTTAAACATACTCCTCCTTAGCTATTTAAACTATTCCATAGGGTTTTGTTTTCTTTCTGTATTTTGAAATATGCTAATGTTTCAGAAGAAAACTATAGACCGGGATACTTCAGATATTGCTAGAGCCACATCTGTTTTCTAAAAGTGTGAGGAGATATGTGTATCTCTCAGTACCTTTCGTAGGAATTACATTTCAGAACACTGAGTGGTAATGCTTGTTATTGTGGCAAGCTCACCTGTCTGCCTAATTTTACATTTCTGTTGCAATGAGTTTCAGCACAAAATTGGTTATGCCTATCTGGAAAAAGACTGAAATATTCTGAGGAGAGATTGTTTAATTCAAACAGATAACTGTTGAGTAAATTTACAGAATTTGAGTTTCTTGGTGGTTAATTTAAACAGAAACTGAAATGCTTCTGTGCTTCTTACTAAGAATGAGCATACATTCTCTCATGATTAGAAATAAGCAACCATGGTGCTTCACACATCTTTGTTCAGAGCTGAGCCCAATATTATATGTATAGTCTGGCTTGTGGTATTAAAAATGGCACTTATGGAACTCAAGGAACAATATTGAAATATTGCATTCTGTAAAGAAGCTTTTAGAGCATTACAGCCTAGAACCAAAAAAAGCAGCTTTTGGAAGCTCAATGAGGAATCTCTGCTAGTGAGATTTTCAGCTCATGTTTAAACATTTGGAGGTCTCTCTTTACTGAACATCATGGTGGCAGATCAGCTAGACCACAGGCCAGGATATTACTGTGCAGGACCATGACAGAAGAGTACCGTAATGGTATAATTTGGTGGTATCAATATATCTATCTGGTGATAGATAGAGGTGCAAAAATGCACTTCGAATTGGCATATTGTCCTTGGAGTGAGTATCTCCTTGATGAACAGATAAGAACATAGTAATATTTGAGTGTGAACTGCATTATTTTCATAGAAAAATTTTATGAAAGAAATACTTGCTGCAGTAGAATCAGAATTTCCTTCAGTATGATGACATTATGCAAATATTGGTAATAGCAATGCATCTTTTCTGCCAGAGTTACGGCTACATTCAGGTCTTGCCTGTGTTGATATTAATCCAGCATAATTTATATCAGAGCAAAGGAGGTTAAGATATAGTCCTTAATTATGAATTGTCTTTTGGTATTAGGATGCTTGGAAGGGGGAAGGAGAAGGACTTTTAAAATGTTATTTCTGTGCAATACTATGTTCATATTATTACATCAAGTACATTCACAAGCATAACATAACATAACATAACATAACATAACATAAGTCATAACATAAGACTGTCAGTCTAACTCTAATGCCATACAATATGCTATTTGTTCTTTATTTCTGTGCAAGTGCAAGAGCAATTTCTGTGGTTCTTCCCCAGATAAAGGATAACATGTTTAGCATAATGATATGTGTACATCTCACAAAAATAGGGCTTGGAATTAGCACTTAAACTTGTTACAACGATTTGTTCATTTTCTTTTTGATCTTCACACAGGTTGTTGGACTAACATTGTCTCGAGGTCTGGATGAACTTGCTGTTATCTACTTGGCCACGATTCAAGCCATTGCTGTAAGCCATTTTAAGTGCATAAAAGAGTAAATGAGTTATCTCATGTTCTGTGGCGGACCGATCATTCCCTTTTACTAAATAAATTTCTAATAATAGATGAATTCACTTTTATAGGCTTCTTAAAGGAACAGGATATTGTTTACCCACATTACCTACAGTAAAATAATGGACAAGGGGAAGCCAGAGTGAAGAGAAAATGTTCCCGTGAAAAGTTTTCTCTGTATGACAATTCTATAAACGGAGCCTTTGCCTCTAATACAGATATGGGACAATGTTAACATTGTGGGCTAGGTAGAGGTTAAGCTGAGAGAGTGGGGGTAAAAAAAAAAAAAAAAAACTTGGCAATTGTATGAAGAAACTTGGTCTCCCCTACGATGCCTCAGCTTCAGATTGTTCCTAAAACCATGGATTTCCCCTTGTTGCCTGTTAGATGAGTCAGGACTCTATACCACAGCAAGTCAGCGTAGGTCTGTGATTCAGCTCATAACACTACAAATTGAGCAGAGCCAGATCTCATTCCTCCCTTGGTCTTCCTGTTGCAAGGCAAGCTGTTGCCATGTGTATAGCCTTCCCAACCTGGGGCTATTTAAAAGAGAGACCATCTTTATGAAAGTGTCATAGATGTTTGCTAATGTGCGTAGGTTGGTAATTTTATGGGAACACATTTGTTCCTGCCCTACTTTTCTCAGATGAGAGGCTTTCTGGAACCCAGGATTTCCAGTTCACAGGAAGTTCTAATTTTAAATGAAATCCAAGCTCAGAGAAGCTGTTTGAAACCCTGGTGTACAGTATTTTCAGTGGTGCACCCTGTCCCCAAGCATCTGATGACTGAAGTTGACACTCCTTTGACATCTTTCTGTGATAGTTTAAATAAAAAATGCTTGTTAAACTTGAGATGTTTTCAAAAAAAAAAAAAAAAAAAAAAAAAAAGATGAATTGGGGACTTTTCCTGACAAAACTGTGTTCAGCTGGAAAACTTCCAAAGTGCTCTACTGGTTAAACAACAACTAAAGTCTTTGCTAGGCTGGGTCAGCCATCTGGGATAGAGGGTGGGCGGCTGCTGTAAATTTACTGAGAGTTATATGCCTGATGTATTAACCCTCCATCTTCAGCAAATAGTGATAATTTAACCCAAGTCTGAAATTCACCGTTGTCATTTTTGATCCTTTTTAAGATGAATGTAGCTTGGTTATACCTAATGCTTTAATATAATCCCACGATTTAAATAAGAATGATTAGGAGAGTTTAAACCATGCCAGCTACTGATACTGTCCCATGAAAGAAGCTGAAAACAAAACTTCCTAGTATCAAACAGGTGCTCCATTATTACAGTGTACTAATGAAGTGGAAGCATTCTCTGCTGGACGTCCTGGGAAAGTCACCTATTATTTGACTTTATGGTACATCTCAAATTTTATTGTGAACTGCAAATACTGTGTTTTACACTAAATTCAGCATTGGTTTGTCTTTTTGATAGTTGGTTGTTTTGATCATGAGATAAAAGATAAAAGATCATACCTTAGCATTCTTTTTTCTTGTAAGTTAACAGGAATTCATCACTCTTAAAACATCATTCAAACAGTAATTAAAAAGTAGATAGAAATAGACTTGTTTTTGACTCGATATATTTACTAAATGCTAGTGTGATACCCAGAATGTTTAATTTTCCTCCCTTATCCTGATGCTCCAATTTAGCTTCACTTTTGTTGAAGGAAATACTTCTTGTTCAGGACGGCCCCAATCCTGTACCATTAGTTCTCTTCAATGGATGCTATGTAGACTTTAAACCTAACTGAAAACCTTGTAAAAAGTGTAGGCCTGCCCACAGAATGTTAATCTCCAGCTTTCTTTTCAGCAGGAGACTCTTTTTTTTCTTTTTATATAAAATTTGCATTTGAAGACCCTCAATTTGCATTTTCTCCAATCCAGGATTAAATTAGTTTCCCCCCACACCCACAGTGAAATAAGTCTAGCTTTAATTTAAATTTCTGTGTGAATACAATTTTCCAGGCAGGTAAACACAAAATAGTTTTCACAGCATGTTCTTTCTCAGGGTCTTAGGAGCGTGTATGTTGTGCAAGAAGTTGTTAATAAATTTGAATTTCAGATACAATGAAAGAGAATATTCTTTTAGCTATTCACTGCAAAATGTGATGCAGCAGTTAGACTGATGAGAACATGATCAGAGATATAATTGTGGCTGTCAGGCCAGTTCTGAGGAGACAGACTCTTTTTAGAGTAGTTTATTTTTCCATAATTAAAATTGTGCCTGTGTCATTTGGAATTTAGCCCTCTGTGTCAATAGGGAAGTGATGGATTTAGTCAGCTGGTGTTGCGGCTGCTAGAGTTCCTCATAACCACTTGCCTTAAAAAACAAAATACATTTGAAGACCTATCCAGAGTTGTGCCAGTTATTCATAATAAACATCTCAATTCTGAGGAAACGCTGGTAGTGTCAATTTTCAGTAGCTTTATTTGAAGAGGGGTTTATTGCAGGCTGGAGACCTCTTAATGAACTTGGAGTGTAAGATAAAGAAAACTTAAATGATGGCTTGTAAAAACTTCGACCAGGTGGTGTTTTGGGGGGCATTTACATACAAAACAGTCAGCTTGGGCAAAATTTTGGCTTACATTTGGCAGGTAGTCAAGTCTGAAGTTCCAAGTTAAGGCCAGGGAGCATAGGGAGCTGAGAATTTGGGGGACAAATGCGAAGGAACTGACAATTTTCTTGCAAGAGGAAGGAGGGAAAGGGTTGACTTAAGTGAACAGTTGGAGGCAAGCAAAGCAAGCAAAGAGAAAAGATTTCTTAGAAATGCCAGAGTATTTGCTTTCGTCATTTACAGAATGGAACATGGAACTTTTCTAGTTTGACTATATCAAACTATAGACTTTAAAAAAGAGGTTTTAAATATGCCTGTGTTTTAGATATGTTTCAATTGATCGAGGCATGAAGTGGCACATTTTATTTTGAACGATACAGGACAAAAGCAGTGAGTTAAGCCTGTCGAAAATTCCTCGAGTTTTCTTTTTTTTACTGAAAAGAAAGTATACAGCTTTCACATGATTCTTTTTTGTTGCTCTGTTTTGCTATTTGGCTCCAGAATTGGAATCTCCATCCTGAGATGATTTTCGGGTGCTGTAATATGAAGTGACTAGTAGTTTTGGATGGGGATGTCTTTGCCATGTAGAACTTGGTTCTGGAAATGTTTTCTATACTCTGCAGCTTTTGGTCACCAAAGGCTGCTTATCACTGCCTCCAGTTTCTGCTGATTTCCCATATCTGCTGCCTGTGGCTGGGCAGGTAGCGCAGGTCCCTGGGAGCTCTGTTTCTCTGCATTCCTGCATGCTGGTAGCTACCTGCTCCCTCCTGCAGCCAGCCCCCAGCTGTTCCTTGCAGTCTGCTGCACTTCTGTACCTCCCAGTTCTTTGTGCCATCTGTCTGATCTTTCTTGTTCTGAATTACAACGCCTGTTACTGGCTGCAAGCTAAGCAGAGGTCCTACCCTTGCAGGCCCATTCCCAGCCATCAGGTTACTGTTAGGGGCAGTTAGTATCTATGCATTTCTATCGTTCTTTTAAGCACATTTGTTCCTTAAGTTTTTTGCCTGTGTCTGCTCTCCTGTGCTCATCTGTTGTTTCTCCCTCCCCTCTCCCCTCGCCCTTTCTGAAGTTAGGAACAAGACATATTTTGGAAACTATGCAGGCTGCAGGGCATCATATCAACACACTGTTTCTGTGTGGTGGTCTGAGCAAGAACCCCCTCTTCGTGCAGATGCATGCTGACATTACTGGTAAGTTAGAGGAAGTGGGGGGGAAAGGAGTGTAAACTACATTATTATTTTAGGTGGCTAAATACTTTGTCTTTGGAAAAATAAATACTTTCTTTATATAGAACTATATTTTGCTGCTTGGCCAAAAGTTGTATAATGAAATGTTACTTTCTGAAAGACTGGATTTCCTGAAATTTAAAGACATTTGAATAACAGAGATGTGGAGCAAACAAAGCTGCATAATTTGTATTGTTAGAAAACCAACTTCCTAGAGAAACACTGAACATGACTTCCAGTCTGTAGATCTTACCCTTAAAGGTTTTTCCAGGAAGGTGCAATGGAATTAATGTAAAACTTTTGTATGGAATTCAAAAAACTATGATACATACATACACACTTTTCACTATCAGGTTTAAAAAAAATGATTTTAAACTTTCTATAGAAATGATTCCATTACTCCAATTACAAGAAGATAAAATAGACACGAGTAATGCACAGTACATTGAGCATATTTCACATAAGATACGTGATATTTCTTCTGAAACCACCATTAGCTTTGTCCTGTTTGAATTCCATGGGACTTCCTTCTCCTGACATTTCTTGCTCACAGTGGACATTTTATCAGTTATGTGGAACGTTTTTTCAGAATTATTTCAGTGTTCTTCTTATTAAAACGGTTTAGGGCACAATTGGTGAATCCTTGCTCCTGCATGGAGATGCATTTGATTTTTGTAGAATTCCTAACAGATGGAAGGACCTGTATGTATGGTACTGTACAGAAAGAGGTCTCAAGCTTGCACGATATTTTTAAACTCCCTTTAGCCTGCCTACACTGGATGTCTTAGCACACCTACAAATCCATTCAGTGTGCCTCAAATGTGGGAAAATAGAAAATTGAGTTTAAAGGACTTCAGCAAAACTTTGAATGATGTATATTTTGGGTATATTACAACTTAAGAGCAGTTGAACTGTCATGAATGAATTTTAAAGCTCAGATTTAGGGCAATTGGTATGAAGATCTGACTTGCCCTAACATCAGACCATACTTCATAACGTTGAATCAGGAAAGAAGAGGAAAATATGCTTTTTGCAATTACTTGAAGAAAAAACAGAAATGGAGACGTGGCCACTGACCCAAAATTCACTAAATACGTTGTTGTCAACAGTTAGTACTTTCTGTTTGTGAAAAGTGATGTTGGCAAGTGCACACCTTTCCTTATATAGCTCAGATGTTTTATGTGAATTTCGGCTGCATGTAGAGTTGTGATGTTGGCTCATGACATTTGAAATAGAAGATCTGTGAAGAGGTATTCTGATTAAAATGTAATCAAGAGTCCTTTGACTGTAGCTAATGGCCAAGTACAATTCAGTATGAAAAGGTCTTTTTGCGGTCTGTAGTTCTCCCCCATTTGTACAAGCTGTGACTGACAGGGGATGTCAGAGTTCATCTAACTGAAATGCTCTTGGTTATGTTGAGCTCATTAGAGCCTATCAGATAAAATAACTAACATTCCAGGATCAATCCCTCATTCTTATACGAAAAGAAAAAATCTGAATATATTATTGTTAGCTGCAAATGCCCACGACTCAGTCATGCAGACATCCGATAGATAATTTTGCAGGCCACTTAGAAAGTATCTTGATTGTGTTGTTTGCTTGGTAAGAATTCTGTATGCATGCAGATGATGCAGGAAATGTGCAGTAAATTCTAGAGCATGCTGAAAATCGTCTAGTGCTTCAAAGCCTGGCAAACACCCCAAGGAGCTATAAACTTTAGTATTAGGTTATCTACCAGTGTTTGAAGCCGACCCCATTCCTGAGCTGTGGGACCATCGTAAGAGGAGGAATGCTCAGGTGACTGATACTACACTAATGTTTTTAAGATGGATTCGTTTGGTCACAGTTCAGAGAAGTTTAAGACATGGTGTAACTACACCAGTTTTGCTTTGTTGTTAGTTGTCAGTCCAGCAATCAAACAACAGGGCCTCACTATATCCACTCTCTTTCCCTGACACTCCATCTGTGCTAACTAGGGGGAGAAGTGGTTAAAAGGCCACTGTGGCAGCTCTGTGCTGCTGGAAGCTGATTGCAAGCAGCTTTACACTGGTGGAACAGTACAAAGTTGGCATAATGTGGGATCCCCATAACCTGGGATGCTAGGTGAATCTACTTTTTATTAATAATTGTTTCTTGTATTAATAACTTTATTCCCTATTTTGAAAAGTATCGGTTCATCTTTTCCAAAGGAAAGGCTCTGTGGAAGTAGTTGGTGGCTCACTGGTCTCAGTGAGAGATCTTCTTCTGAATTTCAGCTCTTTCTAATTGTACAGTTGGCTCTGAGGAGCAACACTTCTTTTTTGAGTAATATAATTGAGACTATTCACAGAAGGAAGTCCGTCTCCCAGCGATGTGTTTGCTTCCTCAGTCATTGAATGAAATTATCTCAGTAATGGAAATGTGCACACATGCTAAATACTGTAGGACTATTAAATTCATTGGCTTAGTGAGAGTGAGCATCTAATGTGTAGTTAGAAAGGTAGTTAGATTGATGCTACTATTTTAGTATTATTTAGAGAGAATTAAGAAAGCAAGTGACTTTTATTTGTTTGTTCTATTTTTCCTGTTCTTTTTACAGTAAAATACAGATCTTAGAAAATTTTGTCTGAACTGAGGGAAAGTATGTTCATGATACTATCCATGGTAATGAAACTTAATTTGTGTAGAAAATAGTTAGTGTTTTAATTCTTTAAAATATATAGTAAGTTTGTTTGTTTTTCTGGGGTTTTAATCTCCGTCTCATGTGTCTTGTAAAATTTGGAAGACAAGAGTTCTCATATGATTTCATGCTTAGGAAAGCTTACTGCTCATATTTTTGTCTTCCAGCAAAAACAGACTGGCTTTGTTGATTATATATTTAAAAAAGCAAACTCGAAACAATCTCTTTTCTATGCATTACAAAAGAAACAAAAAGGTTACCACCCCATTTTCTTCTACGGATCACCTTTCAATAGGCGGCTGGGTTTGTAGGATGTGGGTAACAGGTTTATACCAGGCTGTTTGAGGTAAGTAGCTGTTGTCAAAGATCTGAGAGGTTAGTCTTTGTACATCTTATCTTCTCCATGAATATTTTGCTGAAATTATTTTATTTAAGTTCTGCATTTTTCTTGGAGCCTGGAACCACAGAGCAGAGATACTTGCATTAGTCTACAACAGAAGTGTAACTCTGAGTGATGTTGTGAACTTGATTTCCAAGTCAAATCCTTTCTCCTTGCTTTTTTCTTTGTATTTTTTGCTTTAATTATTTAGTGTGCCATTTGTGCTGCACTGCTTCATTCTTCCTAACAGAAGCATGCCTTTTTCTTCTACAGGTAAGCCTGTTGTCCTGTCCAAAGAAGTGGAGTCTGTTTTGGTGGGTGCTGCTATTCTTGGAGCTTGTGCTTCTGGGGATTTTTCATCTATACAGGTATGCAATATCTGGTTTTCTTTCTATTTTGTAGCCTTTACAGTTTTCAGTTTGGCACTGTGCACAGACTTTAATTTAAATGAAAAAGTTGGTATCTTCTGCACAGCCAGACAAGTGCCAGCATCACATACATCACTTCCTCTCCACCCCCTTTTTAACTCCATATGTTACATAGGTGTATAGAAGATTCATTTGTGAAAGTGTGGACATGCAAACGTAAGATGCTGTCTATGAAATTAGGCTGCATAAAGGCGAACAAGGGAGTTTGAGAAAGTCCTGGTAAGAAGGTCAGACTTTCATCTCAGTTGTAATATTTGTCCTACTTTGCTTCCTTTGTACTGAGGAATCTTAGACATAAGAAACAACATAATAGTCTTTACACAGTTAAAAAAAATGACACACTTAGCTCTTGTTTAGTCCACAGTGAAAGCAGAGTTAGTAATGAGGATAAACCTTAATGTTTGTTATTGTTATTTTAATCCATTAACAGTTCTGCAAGTAGCAGTAAGGCTTTTATCTTCAGTGGATCAGCCAGAGCATGGCTTAGTTGCACGTACGTAAACAACAATAATACACAGAGACCTGAAGAAGGGCTTATATGCCCCCAAATCTTACCTATTTTCCCACCTGTCAATTTGGCTAATAAAAGACATCTCTTCATGTTACACATAGAAACTAAACAGTGTATTCCAATCTGTTTGTACAAAGCAATTTTTCAAGATGATCTCTAGATGCGTTTTTCTTTTTAACATCAGGCACAGATTTTTGTAGATGAAATTTTGAACTAAAACTGAACTGAATGTACTTTGTGAATAATGGGTAAGTTTCTCAACCTGGTTAAATTGATGCAATACTATTGGAACCAATAAACAGATGAATATCAATTGAGCAACTGGCCCATGGTTGGAATTTTTCCAAATGTGAAAGGGAGTTTGAATACTCTATAAAGCAATATAGATTAGCAGGAAGAGTAGTTTTCTTTCATTAGAATTCTTCCCTTAAAATTATTCCCATTGCAACAAACATTGTACAGTGCAACGTATCTGTATTTAATAATTATAGTGCTTGTAACGAAAACTTGATCATTTTTGATTAATGTAATTGATTTCAGTAGCAGCTTTTGGTTACAGGACTTCATGCTTAATTCCTACTCCTCTGTTAATATTTTGCCTATCTTCTGCCTTCAAATACACAGATATTTTGTTCCAAGATTTTAAGATTTTTTGCACTATTGTGCAATAAGCAAGCACCTGAAAACTGTTTTTTATTAAGTCTGTCTTTATAAAACTTATAAAAATCTAATGCTGCAGAATTTTGTCTAATGTGTTTTTATATTATTTTGGTATATTCATTTACATTTAGTCTTTATCCTTGTCCTTCCATATCAAAATATTTCAGAAGCATATCCAAGAATGTCAGAACAAATATGTATTTTGTATATATGTACATACATATCAGTCAGCATAGCATGCTCCTTCAGAAATCTTTCTCAGTGAAACTAGATCTTTTGAGCCAGTTGTCAGAGATTTTTTAATTTAAAGAGTGTTTGCTCTTTTACTGTTGTGATGTATCAAGAGGTTCCTGCCTCCTGGCTTCTGGGAATGTTTTGTGGTTTTTCATTAGTACAGTGCAGGCTCTATGGATCTTCCTGGGCAAAACTTGCTTATCCATGACTGTTGAGAACAGAATTGAGGACTCCTTATGCTCCCTTCACATCTTTGCTTGAACCAGAGAAGTTAATATAAGTATACAAAGAAAAAGAATAAATGTAAATTTGAATTCAGTGCCTCAGCACTGCATATGGAATCTGATTTCCCAAATGCAGCCTCTACCTTTTTCAGTTCTTCAGCAGCTACCTGTAGAAGGTCTGACCCAGGATTTATGCAGGAATGTTTCCCTTCATTTCACAGAGATCAAGCCCATATACTTCCTTGGAATATCTCTGCAAAAGAAAAGGGAAAACTAATATGAAGACTATTGTATTATAAATATCCTCTTGAAAATATGCTCTAGTACCATGTACCATTTCATGATACTGCCTGTGGTGATCACTGGGAGCTGGGTGAGGCCTGAATTCTGTCCTGGATCCTAGAGCATTTCTGTAGTGGGAAGGAACCACTCACTAGAGGTTTTGACTTAATACGGGTTTGCAAGATTGTTGTTCAAGAGGTGCCGTCTGTGGCAATATCACGTGTATCAGGCAACAAGCTATTAGATTCTGTAAAAGTATTTTTAAAAGAAGTCAGCTATATGAGATCAAGATAAAAGAAACTGTATAGGTGTCTTCTGGAAGGGAAGGAAATGCATATCTTGCGTTGCAGCTCAGTAGAGCTTTCTTACATTTATTTTTCTAGCAAATCTTCCAAAACAGATACTTCTTAGAGGTGCTGCTGTAAATATTCGGTATCATTGCAGTCTTTACAAATAACAAAAGTAACTGTCTGTCCTCCAGTAGATGGTTTGTGCTTATTTATTGTGCCTTTCAAATATCTTTGCTCAGTTTAACAGCAAAGGCTGTGGGTTTTTTTTGTTTGTCTGTTTGTTTTCAACCAACAACCTCTTGGCTCTGTTTATTTGAAGAGGGATCTTTACTGTATTTATCCCAGTGATTTTGGTCACACTTCTCAGAATGATTTTGGGGTATTTCCACTTGTCAGTATCAAATCAAAATGCTTAAAGCTATCTGTTTTTCATGGGTTGGCAGTTCTCCATTTTCTAGAACTCAGGCCTCTTTAGGTTAGCTCAAAAATAGCACCCCAAACCAAAATCCCTTAATATCACTTTGGATGATCTTAATCCAGCCCTAACATGCCCTACTAACAGAAGTACTGGCTATTAAGAAGACATGTAAAACCAGTAGTGATAAGCAATAGTAGTGGTGCTGCGAAGCTTCTGCTTGGGAATCCCATACAGAAATGTGTGCATGGGTGCAGTGAGGCTGATGCTTCTGGGAACTGGTGAGCCACCAAGCAGGGCTGTTCATGTATCTATGCAGTGCATCAGATGGTTTAGGGATATAATGTACATGAAGTGTTACAGGTGACTTGCCCCTGCTGCTGATGTTCACATTTTTTTTTGGCATAGGGCAACCAAATCAGAGCCACTGCTCCAGCAGTCTATTTTTCGTCAGAAAATCTGGACACTCAGAGAAGGTTCTCAAAATCCATCAGGGCTTCACTTCGCAGTAAGACAAAAAGAAAGATGAGTCATGTACGGAAAACCCAAAGATATGTTAACCTAACACAGTAATTAGAGTTAGACTTTATTTTGATTAACGATTGGGAAATGTGTTGGAAGTGGCTGAGGTTTCCTTAGGGGTAATGTGTCTGAATGTGCTGTTACTCCCATACTCTTGTACTATGCCGATCCTTAATCCTGGGGCATCCCAACACTGGGATCTGGAACTGGGGTACAGTGTGTTTCAGAGGTAAACACACTGGAGGATCATTGCTGCTCAAGACAGGAAGCTGACTTACCTACATCCCACTGTAGGATGAACCTGATGGAAGTACATGTGAAACAATAGGGTTCTGACTCTTCGCTTTCTTGGGCAATTGGTCATAATGACTTGGAGCAGTAAAGAGCGCTTCCTGTATCCTTTCATATCTCTAAATAAGTTTCTTTGTGAGAAGAAACGGAGCACCAGCCTTCTTGTCTCCTTTCCCTTTTTATGTATGTTATATGTATTTATGCATATGCTGTACCTGTATGGCAGTGGCTGTTCACAGGATGCAGTATTTTCATCTAATTCTTAATTCTGATATCTTTTTATTCTTATTTTGATTGATTTGCCAAGTAAAGAAAACTTTCATGATGTTTACTGACCACCTTTGTATTAGTAACAAAATTTTCAGTATGCTGAACTTTGCAAATAAATGTTGGAAATGAAGGTTACTGCGATATTTGAGACCATGCAGGTTAATTTGCTAGATTCTGATGTGTTATTAAAAGTTCAAGCCCCTTGAAACTGCAATTTCATCTTTAGGTAATTCTACCAAGGAAAGATTTACAACCTCCATCTCTCTTGCCTGGTCACCATATGTTGTTCCTTCAAAGAATGTTGACTTCCCTAATTTCCTCTTCATTTACCCTCTCTGCATTTTTCTTTTCTGTGGTAAAAGGGAATTAAAACAATTGTTCTATCCAAAAAAGCATATGCAGTATGATGAGAGTTATTTCCCATTTCATCTTTTGGTTATTTAATCTTTAGAATCTCTTACGAGGGGAGAAAAATCTTCTGAATTTCTTCTTGCAATTTGGTTTATCTTTCATTTGATCCCTTTACACCTTTTCATTTTAATGGTTTTGTTATGTCCTACTTGTTTTATCTATGAACTGTAACAGCGCCTAACCTGGGCCAGCACTGACACAGAAGACAGTGCAATGTAAAATTGCTTGACATGAGAATTTTGAAATATAAACCATGTTTTGGGGTTTTGCATATTTGGAATATATACTGCATTCAATGAAATAACTGTAACGTTGCTGATTTAAATGGGTCAATTTATTAGTTCTAGCCAGTCCTTTCTTGCTGAGCAGCAGGATCCTGGTTTTCTATGTGATTGTTTCTATAGTAAAAATATAGTTTCCGGTTTAGCAAGCCAGCAATTCCTTCTCAGTAAAAATGTTCAATAAATAAATGTCAAAGTTTCCAGTATATCCTCATTACTCTGCTTCACTTGTATGTAATTGAAAATGGGAAGAAGGTGCTGTTTGATTTGGCAATCATCCAATTTTTTTTTTTTTTTTTTTTTTTTTGATAACCTATTCTTTGGGATAAAGTTGCTAGGGAACAGGATTATTTCTTTATAAAATCCTGCAGCCCGTTGACTGTTCTTTAATTGCATATTAAAACAATTAATAAAATTAATATGATTAATTAATAAGATTACTTGTATGAAACCAGATTACTAGATTTATCTTGGAACTGGTTGTCTTAAAGCGGGACACTCTTACTGGCCAGTATGGAAGAAAAGAATCCTCATATGGTTTGGTAGAATATATTTTACTAGTAAAATCACTGCAGTGATTTTGGATATAAAACATTGACAACAAGTTGGACTGGTTCTCTTTCCTCCTTGGAGTCCTTCATAGGAACTCATCTTGTGCTGACACAGTTCTCAACCTCATGAACGTTTGGATAGTCCTTAGCAAAACAGTGAGTGTTGCAAGCAAAGAAGTAATGAGTACCAAAAAGTAGGTAGCCGTGGCGATGGTAGTGTTCTGTTATGTGGAGCAGTTTAGCTGTACAACAGTGTGTGTATCTAGCAGCATGTACAGGTGTGTATCAGCAGCCCAATCTGTGATGTGCATCTTTGTGAGTATTTAGTTGTGCGTGTAGTATAGTGTGTGGGTGCGTGATGGTCTGTGCCTCCTATTTCTTCATCCTTGTTCCCAATCAGGTTACATATATACTCCTTGCTTATGTCCACTTCATCTTACTGACTGGGACCAGATTCCCTTCTGAAATAGGTACCAATATTCTAGCAATATATTGCTCCCCTTTAGAAAGACCATCCTACGTAGGAGGAATGCTGCCTTCCAGAAGAGCAGCACTACAGCCCAGAGAGAAGCTGGCAGCTCTTCCAGCCTGAGGTACCCTCTTGGTGAGAACTGCTGATCAAAGTGCTCATTACAATATATCAGTCACTAATCGGACAAGTTCAGCTGAGATACCCATGCATGGGAGCACTTTGGGGTCAAAAATGATCTCTTTTACCGGGGAGATGGAGAGGAAAATCCCTTTCCTTCCCATGACTTCTTAGACCTTTGCCGCATTTGATCCAGCACAAATGTTATAGCTTTGGATTGGACATCACTGTGTTGTTGTGGTGTGAATGTGATCTCAGCTGTTCAGTTAGAGGCAAATGTGGGCTGTCAAACACCAGAGAGATCTTTTATTTTTCTCTGCTTCTTTCGTGTGAGTTTTTCTAGAAAACAAAGACTACAAGATTTTTCAGGTATAAAATTGGCTTTTAAGGGAAGAACAATCTTTTCTGTGTTAGCTTTGGTTGTTACACAATTTACTGATACTGGAAAAAGATGAGGAAAAGCCTTTTTCTTTATTGTATTTATAAATGGGATTGGAGGTTAAAAAAAAATCTAGATTCTATAGAAAGAGTTGTTGGGTAATTACCTAACATATATTAGCTGAACTAGTTAAGCAGTAGTTGTTGAGAAAGTGAACTACCCCTTATGTGTGATTTACATCCTCTGAAACAGCCCCAGAACTGTATGGACAAAGGTCCTCTTGAGTTGCCTTTCAGATAAAAGGCAGTTAAGAATCCTTAACAGTGAAGGAGATATGTTGCATACAGGGGTTTGAAGTTATGATGATGCAGTTGAAATGACTCACTTAGAAGTCTGCACTAAAGGAACTTGAAAAAAAATTTGTTTGTGCACTGGTTGGGTACGCTTAATTTAGTGGACATCCCCTCTCAATTTTCCAAGGAAGTTGTTGGGTGGTATGGCATAGATGGTAAAAAAACAACAACAACAGAAACCACAGAAAACCCCACGCAGTTAACAGGATTTATGCAGCTCAGCCTGGAATCAGTGTATTCACCTCCTAACAATGAAGATGTAATAGAAGATCATGAATATAAAAAAGTTTGTTCTTTTTTAGAACGTCACAACTAATCCAAAATCTAGGTAACAGACCAACTGCCCATTCTGAATGGACAACTTTTTGTAAGAACACCCATAAATAGTATTGGTACCTGATACATTTCTCTGCTGGCAGAACTGAAGGTGATTACACTGATTTCTGGACCAGGATCTCTATGGTATAAATCTGATCCTCTATTCCTTTTCCAAAAATTACCTGTCAGCTCATGGATTGACATTAACACAAATGTTTTTGCTGATTTCCATATTTTCAAAAGAAAGAACCAAGTGAAAGATCAGGGAGGGGATAGTTTTTCCCTTAGAAATGCTAATAACTTGGGAAATGAAAAGAGGAGATAAAATTATTTCTCCCTGTTGAGTTAAGGAATGCTGCTTTCCCTTGTCTCATTAAAAATGTAAAGCTCTGTTGTTTTTAAGCAGGGTAAATTAGTAATTAAGTGCTATAATCAAATTGTGTAAACATAATATTGAAGGAGAGAAACAAATTAATCGTTTTGTTGGCTTGCTTTTCCCAATTAATGCACCTTTTACTAAAGGGCTTCCTGTTGTGTTGGGATGTTTTTCTTTTCTCCTATTTCTTTAATCAGAGGATTTTGGAAAGACAGAGAACAGAGGTGATGGTTCGTAGGCACCATGCTGTACACAGGAGTGTGTTAAAGTGCTGTGAGCTTGTCTTCCTTTTCTTTAAAAGCTCCAAATGTGTGCATTCACAGTCTGATTCTGTGGTTCAGTGGAGGCCATCGTTGAGTAGGGTTGGGTGACACCTTCTGCTTTTCTAAGTAGTGCAGTGGCTGGGTATGACCTCTTTATGTAAATGATTTTTTTAAAAATTCCTTCCTGGATGTGTAAATAGTCAGTCTCTATTGACAGGGTGTGTTCTCTGTAAAAAAAATACTTTAATTTTTGCTGTGTCACTTACATACCTATTGTTAGAATCGGTATTCTAGCAGTGAAAGCATTTTGAGTCTTTGCAGTCCATTCATTTGTTGTTTTCTCAGTTCTAACTGTCAGCAAAATTATCAAGGCATGTCATGGACATGTTGTAGACTCTATGGCTCACAGAGAACCAGACAAACACTGTCAGTCTTTTCCATATAAGCATCTAAGGTGGTAGATGACTGCAGAATACATTTACAGCTACTAAGCCTAGACTCAGATCAGTGACTCAGCAGTAGAACAACTCTATCCGTTTACCTCTTTCCTTGGTATTTTGACATTGAAATACTTCTTTGCCTAAATAGTGAAAGGTGTTTTTTTTTCCTTGCATAAAGAAGTTAGATTCAATATGTCATGGATGAAACACCAAGATACTGGCAATGCCTCTGGCTTTTGTATAGAGTCAGCTGCCTTCTTACCAGAAGTCTTCAGAAAAGTATAGATGAGAGAGAAATTTTAAAAGGCAGTGATTTGATGGCCACTGTCCAGTTCCTTGTGGCCTAGTGTTTATGGTACAGAGAGTGCCTTTTTAGTTAGCATATTTTGGCCTTACTGTTAGAAGTCTTAGCAGTAAGAGTAAAAAATGGATGACTCAGAACTATTCTTTTGCCCTAAGGATGATCCATCTGTATTAAAGCTGAGAAATATAAATGCTCATCTGTCCCTGCCAAGCACAAAATGAGCTTTTAGTCAGTTTGAGAGTTTTCAGTGTGAATTTTTTTCACTTTTCAAAAGCCACAATAAATATACAGAAGCATTTCTATTTTCTTCCAGCTGACTTCACTGGACAGTATTTGCATATGGTTGGAAATCTTCTCTTGGTAGGAGTTTAATCACATATACAAGCACCACTGCTTAAAGAGTCAAACAGCTGAGATGTGGCTGTGGCTGATAGCATGATGCTTTCACAAAAGTGCTAAGAAAAGTACCCTCTGTCTTGTTGCTGTTTACTGACATACGATACTGGTTGACATCTGTTGCCCTTCTCATTTGAGGTCTGTTTGCTTTACTAACTTTAACATTTCCACATTGCTATGCTGCTGAAGTGAAGATACGCAAATCTCCTTGGAGTCTCCAAGGTCCTTTCATGAGAAGCAGAGCTGCCATCATTTGATCTCATCCTCCCGGCCTCTTTTTATACTAGAGTTGAGAGAAAGAACATCACTGCCGTTAAATATTCTTGGTGAAATGCAATGTCAAAAGTTGTAGGTTGTCATACATTTGATGTATTATCAGGTTTGTATATGCTGTACAGTAGCGTTTAGTTCATTGTCACATTAGATGTTTTGTAGTCATTTTATATCACTCTATATTACAGGTAAAAACTTTGTTGTAGTGGGTCATACAGCATAATCAAAACGTTGTATTCTCAGTTAATGTAAATCAGCACTACTCCAGCATTTCAGTGAGTGACATCAGTTTATTCCACTGCCCTGATCCAATCATGCACTTTAGTACATCATTTAACTTTTAAGTAGGCAAGAAGTTCAGCTGAAGATAAGCAGGACTACCCATGTGGTGAAGTACTTTGCTGGATCAGAGCCCAAACAGGAATCTGACACACAGCTCACTTGTAGATGACACATCTTGAAATGATAAAGGCTATTTGGGCTCTTGCAATTAGTTCACATTATTACCCGCTCAGAAATGAGTTGTGGATACTGTAGGTAATAGGATACAAAGTCTTTTGTTCGGGGCTGTTGTTTTGTGGAAACGTAGCAAGTGCCATTTTAAATGCCACCCACTACACAAATGTTTAGATTTGGAGTTTCTTAGTTACGCTTTATTGGACAAAGAAAGGTGGCTGCAGTAAGTCAGTGTAATATGTTGACTGTAACAGAACTGTACCCATTTACGTTAGCTGAGTTTCTGGCGCAGAAGTATTGCAGTTGGACACAACAGTCAATACAGTACCTAAAGATGTGATCATACTATTTTTTTGAAAGCAGATGATTAAAGAAATACCACACTCGTGAAATAAACTGAAGTGTGGCGTTCTGCTTGGATATCGGTGAAAAGGGGATGTGGTACTATGTGTTGGGAATATCATTGTGACTTACCTGTTTATTAATTCTGTCTGAGATTGGTCATAAAGATTTTACTACTTTTTTGTTACATTTATGAGGATGGACAAGGCAGTAAAGACCTTTCAGAATGCTCAAATGACCCAAGAGGTCTGTTTAATCCTCTGTCTTTATGTTGAAGGTGCAGCCAGCTTTTTACATTCGTGTAGCTACATTGACTTCACCTGCGTTCTAGATCTTAAACACATAATTACCATAGTAGAAGCAACCACATATATGTAAAGAAAATCTTTTCTGTCTGTGGGTTCAGCACTTAGTTTGTCATGCCATTTATTTTTCAATAAACTCACATAAGCAGATGTTGGCATACCATAGAGTTAGTCTTGTGTTAACCTGCAAAGGTTTGAAGATTACTAAGCCAACAGTTTGGTCTTAGTAAACCAGTAGTATTCTTTTCATCTGATAATAAGTCCAAGACCTGGAAAGCAGAAAAAAATACCCTGACCAGAACAGCTGAGATTCTGCTGCTGCATATCTTTGTAACTCACTGTGAACTGACTGTGGTGGAGTTCATGTAAGGAGATGTACAATTAGCTGGGCTTTTTTTTTTTTTTTTTTTTTTCCAACAGACTAAGATTCAGGATCAGCTTTTAGAAGAAATTATTTAATAATATCATTACCTTACAATTATTCTAGCTTTCTGGCCTTGTCTTCTCCTGAGGAAAACCATAAATATGAGGAAACCATAAATGTGTCTTTATAGGAGAGACTTTCTTTAAAATGTGCAGTGATCCATCTCTATTCTAAGGGCAGATTCTACCCACATATTCAGAGACACAGCTGAAGTCATTTGGACCTTGGACCCCCTTCTGGCCCAGCCTTTTAGTCAGGGAAGAATGTATAGCAATATTTTATAGGAAGGATGAGTAAAAAGGAGGATACTATGGATCTTTTGTATCTGTCAGTAGACAATGAGGTCCTTTTAAGAGTGTGCCTTGCTTAAATGATGTTCAGGATGTCAAATAAGTTAAGGTCTCTGTGCCCTCACTTCTTCAATAGCTGAGCAGAACAACATTCAAGTTATGCACTAGAGAATTGGAAACTCTATCTGGCTACATTGTGAGATTAATTTTCCATCTGGGATTTGAACTCCTGCTATGTCAGCGCAAGGGATCAGACTGTTCTGAAGGGAAGCACAAGCGTGTAGAGTCACAGCACTAGCTGTCTGAAATGCTTGAGGTTTTTTAAAATACATTTTTCAAAGGACATTATAATCGCTTAGTTGTGGGATTTGGTGCCAGTAGTATGTATCACTAGGATGTATTTTTGCTCACCCTATATCTGAAGAAGTTTGATACCTTACATGTGCGTTTTTTGTCCTTTCCCCTAAAGATGTCAGGAGGGTTTTACTTCTCAAAATTTACCATATCTGTATAGTTTAACAAGACTTTATTTACCGTAGCATCTAGGCATTTCAGATACTTTACATTTTATTGTGGTTAACAGTAAATACATTCTTCTTTATTCTCTTTCATATAATTATGGATCTGAAATGATAGCGGAGAGAGCCCGTAACTTTATCACTTTTATTAGCAATAAAAGCCAGTTGTTTTATTAGAATTTTGGCTTTCCTCATTCTCAGAATTGGAATGCAGTTCATTCTCCTTTCTTTGTTCAAATAAATCATGTATTTCATTGGTTTTTGTTTCCTTAGATTCTTAGATATAGACATCTCACAACCATTCTAAAGCTTTGCCTTCTTTTTTAATCTGAAGAAATCTTTCATGTGCCCAGTCAGTGCTTAAATGTTTCTGAGGCACAGTTTGAAATTAGAAATTGGACAGTGACATGTAGAGAGGATCCATATGAAATTGGTTGATGTTTCTGATTTGTTTTTGTTGGGACAATCGTCTACATAAAGATTAGCAAGACCATAATTGTCACTCTTGAGGGAAATAAAAGCAGAAAGGCTAACCACTAGCTAGGCATGGAGAAGCATAAGTTGTCGACTGCTACATAGAGATATTCCTCTAGATGAGGCTTGAGAAACACTCAGAGAACATGAATAAGGAAGACTGCTGTGCCCGTATCTTGCTGTGTCTTATGAGCGTATAAGCAGAGATAATGAGCTGGATTGTCAGCTCACCTGTGTAACTGTGTCATCTTTGGAGCTCTGCAAGTATAACTGTCCTTAAGTGACCCTCCAAGGGAGAACACTCTGGTAAATAAAACAACTTACAATCAGTATTTTTCCTCTGAAGAATCTCTCCAAGACAAGAATGTATGTGGAGGGCAGTGCCGTCACCCAACCCAAATGCTCCCTCCCAAAACTGCAGGGTGGAGGGCGATAATGTAATGTATCACATTTGGACAATCCCTTCATCGCAAAGCTCTGTAGCGCAGAAATGAGTTAACCACCTTGGATATATTCAGCAAAATATTGCTGAATATTAGCTACCTTGTCTCAGACTCGTTTTGCTTTCAAAGTATCTGCTAAAGCTTCATTTTTGCCAGATTTTCCTGGACTAATGTCCTCTTTCTGTTGTCATCACTCATTTCTATAAACTTTAAGTAGTTTAGATACTGAATCCTCTATCTTTAGAATAGGCTGCGGGAAGCTGTGCTTGAGTGTCTTAGAGCTGATAAACTGGATATGTGTTAGCCTCTAGGTTAGAAGCTGGCACTTAGCTTACGTGAAGGAAATGAATAATGGCCCTAAAGATGATAAGTTGTTTGAAGCTCCTCTAATACATGGGGTCTTTTTGTGATGAGCTATTCTCACTTTCTGTGACTGTGTGGTATAAAAGCTTTGTATTTACAAGCACATTACTCATTAGTTACTGCTCCTGGTTATAGAGTTGTTTAATTTTGCAATAGTTCCATCTAAGGGATGATTCTTGTATTGCATGAAAGGGAGACTAGGCAAACTTTGCTTTTGTATTTTCTTTGTATAACTGTGCCCCATGGAAACACTGGGTAGCCGGTACTGCTGCTATGAAGACACGAAATGCCTTGTGGCTCGCTGGATATGGAAGTTCCATTGATCTCAGAAAAGAACTAGAGAACCAGACATGGAAAGATATTAAAAGAAACATGAGACAGGTGAAGATAGATGTGACAGAGACTGTGACTTCTCTTTTTCAGCATTAAATCCCCACCATCCTTGTCATTTCCCTCTCCCTCCTTCCTTACTTCCACTATGATGGTGTTTATTCCTCCCTTTTCCATTCATTCCTTCTTTCTGTTCCTGCTTCTCTTCTATTTCATTTTTTTTCACTTTTTTTTTTTTTTAATCTATTGATTCTTCCTTTGGTCTTCTGTTTCATCTTACTCCTCTTCTTTTGTTCTCTCTCTCTATTTCCCTGTTCTTTCCCTTTGGCCCCTTGCTTGTGTCTTCACATAATAAAAATGGCAAAGGGGGACAGATGGTTCATGGCCATTCAGTGTGCTGATTCCTCAGGTCTACTCTCGAGGCTGTAGCACTTTGGTCAGGCCTTGTGCTACAAGGTACTCTATTCTGTACAAAGTGCAAGGTTGGGTACTGTACTGGTTGGGCTGTGCCAGTGTTCTTGAACTGGAAAAGGAAAGATTTATGATGGCATTGATTACAATGTTAAAATAAACTGCCCTTCCTCAGCCAGAGGAATACAGATTTGTAAAAGCCCATGTTTCCTATGCAAAACGAAGGGCTTTGGCTAAGGGAGCCAGCTGCCTAGGTTAGCTGTTCAAGGTCTGACAATGACAAGTCTTTAAAAGCAAGGAGCCAGAAAAAGCCATTTATATTAAAACAAACTCTGTCATGAGTCATTTCACTTCTTTTTCTCTTACACACACACAGTTTATGTCTCAGACCTTCTAAGGCCTGAGTAACATCTGATACTCTTTAGGCTGAGCCGTCTCTAATATGAGCGGGTTCCTGCTTCCAGTTACAGTGTACAACTTCAAACTCTGTTTAATTGGAGTCTTGTGTTTACAGTCTGTAACTATTACTTACTTGTCATTTTCATGGCGATAGAAAATATTGTTTGTCCATGATTCAGTCCCAGCCATGCTGCTGAATAGTTCAGTGTCCTGAACAGCGACAGAGAGAAAGCGGCCCCAGACGGGCTGTCACTTTTTGCCTCATTCCTTTCTCTCCTGCAGCTTCAGTCGTGCCTAGGGGTGGCAAGAGGCTGGTCGTTGCAGATGAGGAGAGGTTGGACCTGTAGGGAGTGGGACCCATTCCCTTCCTCAGGCTGGGGTATAACTTCACAAGCTGCTCTGATTAAGGAGTCATCATCAGGTGTTTGCATCTCTGTGTAGGGAAGTCAGAGGCAGCAGCAGGAGGCAGAGACCCTTGATTTGAACCTCCTCCCCACTCGCTCTGCTCTGCTCTGCTCCGCTCCGCTCCCTGCGATAACCCTCCTCCAGCATCTCAGGTCAGTGAATGTGAGTGTGCGTGCAGATCCCCTGCTGCTTTCCATTCCTCCCTTAAGCAAACAAGCAGTGTAACCATGCTCTGCCCTAGGTTTTTGCTGTCATCCCTCTACTCTTTAGATGTGCATGGCTACAAAAAGAGAATTTGAGCATTTTAGTGAGAGCCTTACACACAAAGGAGTTACCACAACTGTTACCTTATTCTACCAGTACCAGCCAAGCACTGCTGCATGTTTCTCACAGGTTGCTTATCAGCTTCATATGATTTTTTTTCCCCTTTTACTGTAAAAAAGACTATGTTGAAGTGTGCATTATCAGAAAACCATAATCTTTCTTTTTTCCTTCCTTTTCTTTTTTTGTCCGCTCCCTTTTTTTCTATCCCTCCCTTCTGCTGCCAGTTTTTTGTTTGTTTAAGTATTTTTACTAGGTGCTTTCAGGGAAAATAGATAGTAGCAGCTAGAAAATACAAAAAGTGTATTATTTTTCAAGTCTAGTTAACTACTTGCAGCCAAAGCCTATGCAAGCCCAAAAGGGGAATGTGAAACACTGCTGAAGGTCAGAGAAGCTTTGTCCCGCTCAAGAGCTTACCAGGAAAGCGGTCTAACATCCAACTTCATTAGGAAGGGATAACCTCCCAGGCCCGCTGCCAAGAGTGACCTTTCCTTTTTTATGCAGCATGACTCTTGTTCCCCCTAGTGGCTCATTGCACAGGATCTGTTGACATGAACATTTCATGTGGCTACATTTGAATTTTTCTGCCAGATTTTCTTCTCATCCACATTTTTGCTATGTTTTGTAACATTCTCAAGTCTACCTAATGATGGTAGTTGCCATTCTTTTGGTTATGACTTCAGGAAGCAGGAAAATGTGTTATGGATAATACTTTACATTTGCTGTGTGAAAACTCAGCAGTTGGATTTAGGGCTGGGGAGGTGAGGGTTTCCTACCCACGCACGCTTGATTCCTTCTGCAGCCCTAGCAGTAAGGGATAAGGAATAAGGGCATTTCGTGTTTATCAGCATCTCTATTCGTGTTTTAGCTCCTCAAGTATGAAAAAATCTCAGTCTCTAAAGATGTTAGATACCTCAGATCAGCAGGCTTGTTTAGTGTCCTTGAGATAAGAACTGAATTGCCTGGCTTTATGAATCAGACAAATCATATATAAACTATAGTGTCATATTTCTTAGCAATGGGGAATAGAAGGCTGTATTTGCCAGTGTAGTTCTTACTAGCGGTGTGGTTAGAGGGAGATAATGTATACAGGGAGTGAATTTCTGCTATCAGCTTTACTGCTTTGAAACCAACATAAGTCACTGTAGTATCAAGTTCTTCTGAGTTTACTTTGGTATAAATAAGAGTAGAATTTTGGAAGTCAGACAATAATATATGTTACCTGACTTAAAAGTCAGAATACATGAGTTTTATTCCTGACTTTTCATTGACTCTGTCTGTGACTTCTGGCAAATTGGTTAACTTTGTTCTTCATCCAAGTGATTTGTAAGCAGATCTAGTGATGTTTAGGTATACCATAGGCTGACTTTGTAGTTAAATTAAAGATGATAGAATGAAAAGTGCAATGAAAATGTATGATGTTATTAATGATATTACTCTGGTGGATTAAACAAGGAAGGATGAAAAGTCATTAGACTGCTGACCTAGATGCACATAATTGGATAATCTTCTGAGTTCTGCACAGGAAAGCAAAAGCTTACTTTGTAGCTGTAACCAGTTTATTATATGTGGTAATTTTCATTACTATGTATGTAATATAGAAGATGGCTTATGAGTTGTATGAATACAACTAAGAAGTTTGTATATTTTTTAATATTAGTATTTACAGTATTCATGACTCGTAAATGGTTATGTTATACATTTACAATGAAGTGCACTTCATATGCAAAACTTTTTTTTTTTTTTTTTTTTTTTTTTTTTTTTTTTTTTAATATTTGGGCTGGAATAAGGAGACCACATCCTTTAAAGCATAACTTTGCTCAAGGTTTATATAGGCAATTTCTTAGGACAACAAAGGCTAATTCAAGATCAGCATTTTCATTCATAGGCTTCTAGCTGTAGGCATCTAATTCTGTATATAATATGTAACTGAGAGACTGGATACTTGTTTTGCTCAAGTATTGGAGACTTTTGAAAATTAGATGTTGCCTATTCTTGACAACAGTAGGGTCAGGATTAGCACAGATCACAGATGCATTGCTTAGCCTTTCTGATTTGTCCCTGAAACTGGTTTGTGACAGGTCCATAACCTAATGAATGTAATGTAAAACATTCAACAGGATAATAAGAACTCGTTGTTACAACTGTATCCTTTTTCTTGCATGTCTGGGTTGTATTTTTTTTTTTAATTAGGTTACTGAGCTTTAGAACGGCCTACATTCCTTCTATTCCTGTAAAAATAAAATGACTGACAGTTTTTCAATTGCCCATGGTCCTACTGTTTGTTGGAAGAGGAGTGGGCAGGATGGGTTCCTACCAGATTTTTCACATGTTATTCATAGAAAAAAGATTATTGAACATGAGACAAGCACTTTTGCTCAAGCACTCTGTTACTGATCTAATCCGATTTTATATAGAGCCACACAAATTATTCTAAGGCAAAGAAACAAGCCCCGGTAGAGCAATGGGTGAGTGCATTTCAAAAAGTTGTATAGTAAAAATAAGATTTTCATCAGATAAAAGTAATTTAATTTCCCTCCCCCATCCTGAGCTTGTCACAGCCTAAGAAATACCTTTGAACAAAAATGAGCTATTTTTTAGATCTGCTGTATTAAGCAATTTCCACAGTACAAAATTGCTGCTAATGGGAAAGCGAAACAAATCTGGGATTTTGAGCTAGTGCAGTATTCGTGCAAGTAATTAGCCTGTACAAAAGAAGCATTCATCTTGAAATGATAGATAAGCACTAAGGACAGAATTCAAAACTGTAAATATGTTAGCACTTTAAACGAGAGCATAGCTTCAGCACTTGTTAGACTCATCGGCTGCTGTAAACAATATGGATCTTTCAAATGATCTCTGCCCAGATCTCAGCACATTAGATAATGATATAGTTGTTCATTTTTTTTCTTCTTCTGTTTTGTTTTTTTGTTTTTGTTTTTGTTTTTTGTTTTTATCAGAAGGTACATTCTGCAAAGAATAGGCCCATGATACTGCCAGCACACACACTTGTCTCTCTGCATGAGGAGACCCAGTCAGGCCTGCAGAATCGCTGTGGGGAGTGAAGAACAAGTCTGCAGAGCTGGGCTCTGCATTCCTCTGTTTATACATAAGTAGGAACAGTATGTACAGCTGCAGCACAACTTTCCTGTCATGGCTCTGCCTCTACCCAAGTCTAGAAAAGGCTTTCTAAGGTCAGCCAGGCTCAGCTCACAGTTAGGACATTTCTTCAAATAAGATCTGGAGAGAGAATCTGTTCAGGTTGTGGTAGCAGCTTCTCTTTTGCAGCTTTGCAAAGGGTTAACGGTGACTGAGCTGTAACAGTAGAAGGTTTCATATTGTGAAAACAGCATACGATAGAAATTAATTTGAAACCAAGAAATTCACTTTGCAAAGGACGCTATAAAAAGCTTGTAAGCATTCACTGACCTAGTCGAGGTTCTGAATGGTGACCTATAAGTGAAAAGCTCCATGAACCATTTGAGTCTCTGCTATTCATCTCCTCTGTCAGCTTGCTTTTTTTAAATAAAAGGCCAGATCCTCAGCAGCAGGAGCTGGCTTAGTTTTCAGATTCAGCTGAATTGTAAAGCACAATGTCTTTTTTCTTCAGTTGTATCTCATGCTGGCTAAATTTCCCCTGTAAATGTTTTATATTAATTTAGCGGGATTATTGATACCCATGGACTATATGGGAAACTGGGCTACAGAAGGCTTGCATGACATGGCCAAGATTAAAATTCAGTGGCTGATGTATCCTACTGCTGCTTACAATCACAGATGTGTACTGGGAAGAGCTTTCCTCCATAAGTGCTTCAGGAGCAGTGCGTTAGAAATTCCCAGCAGTGTGAGTACAGGGACAAGGGTTGTTTGGAAATAAGAGCCACAATGTACAGCTAACTGGGTTCCCAATAAAAAAAGAAATGGGATGGAACAGAGAAGGTTCCTTTGAAAAGAGCAAAGGTGATGAGCTGGGTATTTTAAGGAGAGAAAGCCCCTCTGAAGGGATTCGATGTTGTTCACCTTTTCCCAAAGGGAAAGGGATAGCTTATAAACAAGCTAACAGCCCTCGCTCATAGCCAAAATTTGGGAGAGGCAGAGGGAGAATCTGTTGAGTATATTCTTCTCTGCAAGATCTAAACTTTAAAGATAAGCCCTGGGGCAGGATGGTGCTATATTAGATCTCAGGCTAGGAGCCAGCCAAACTCTGCTACCACTTGATGACTCACTCGCACGCTAACTGCACTTTTAATTCTGACTGGTGTATTTTCAGACAGAACCATGTATTGTTTTGAGCACAATCGATTACGAAACCTGCTCTTTTTGTATTTGCCAAATGAATACAAGTGCTTTCTTAGAAGTATCTTCTAAGGAAAAAGATGGCTCAGACACCATTAAAAACTCCTGCTGGCAATGCTGGATGGCAACTTTAGGTTTGCTTGTTAAAAAGGTTGTGTAATATTACTGCAGTCAAAGGCTGTTTTATGGCTCTGGGGCAGATGGTGATTAATAGCCCTTAGTTTAGGATTTGTATAGAAAAGCAGCAGGCTTCACAGATAGCTAAAATAATGAAGATGGCAGGTCTTGACATTTGCCAACAGGAACAACTACCTTCTTCCCAATGCATTCATGTAGGTTGTTACCTACAGTTCTTTTCTATGCAAGAAATGTAACTGAAGTACACAAAAATACGTAAATATAAAGAAGTTTCTACTTACAGAAAAGCTGTGATGGTAAAGGAAACTATATTTACCACTTCCAAATGGTCTCCAAGAGATACCAGCCAATGTTTATAGCACCAAGGGGAGCAGAATGAGGCAAGTTCACTTTTTGCAAAAGCAGCAGGCAAGAAGGAGTTTCCAGACATTTTACTCTCATTTGAGAAAGGTTGATTTCAGCTATGCAGTCTTTGGAATATCTGAGATGTGTTCTCCTGCCCTGGCAACACCTGTGAAGCTTGTTGGGCTGTGTTTGTGATACATTCAGAGGTTTCCCCCCAGATCTGGTTTACCCAGTGGGCAGCTCCATGAGCAATGTGGAGCTGGTTACTAGGCTGATAAACAACTGGAGCAGGCAAAGTGAGGAGAGAAAGGAAGCCACAGCCCCACCGGAAACTGAAAACATATCTGGAACCTGCACAGTGCCTGATGAATGTGTTTGAGGGGGAAGCTGAGAAAGAGCAATGTGGGGAACAAGAGTGTCTGCCTAAGCAACACATGTATCCCCACTGAAAATAGTGTGAAATAAATGGGAAAAGGCCTTCAGAACCCCATGTAGTTCTCTCTTAGTGTCATAGTTGCTCTGCTTGGTACCTGGGCTTCATCCATCTCCTATGCTTTCTTTCTATATATGTATTCTGGCTTAATTATTACAGTTTTCGCATGTAAAGCCCTTCTGAAGATCTCTGTCTTCCATTAAGGCTCAGAAGTGAACTGAAATTCAAAGTGTGCATAGTTAGTGTGGATGTGTGAATGTGCCTAGCCAAGGGGTCTATGGGATTCGTCATATATGTCAAACAGGCTGGTAGTCTTGCTATAGGAAAGGAATGGATTATGTGTCCCTTAGAGGCCCAGCATATGCTCCCCAAAACAGTCTTCATATAGGAGGGATTGTGAAGTAACTTCAGCCTAAGCTTCAGCTCAGCCCTTCAAGATGTGCTGAAGGCTAAGGTGTTCAAAATGTCCCATGCTAGGCACAGGCCCAGTATACGTTCTTCAGGACCTGGCCCAGTTACTTCTTCTTTCCTGGGCTGCTTTAAGGACAGAACAATGCCACTCGGCTCCAGGGCTAGGAAGAGCAATAACTAACAAGCAAACTGTACAGGTGAAAGATGCATAAACTGAGAGTTTATTGAATTGAGTTTTTGACCAGGCCTTACCCTGAGACGTTGTCTTTTTCTTGTGGATAAACCTGGTACAATTAGGGCACTAATGCAATTAAAATGACAAATAATAATTGAAATAGATGGTTTGTGAAAGTGTGAAAGAGATGTATGTTTAATGTATTTATATGACACATGTTTATAATATTGATAGTTGTGTAACTAGAGTTGAAAAGCTATTCACAGTGTTTTTGCCATCCACCTGTGAACTGATAAAGGGCCTCCTCTGTCAGCTTGGTTGTGCCCCAGGCCAAGGTTAGCAGGTCTCATGATGCTGAGGTTTTGGGAGACATCAGGGAGCCAGCATTGCTGTTTGCATAGAAGATATCACTGAGCTCCCTGGCTGGCTGTCACCTGTGTCAACAGGAGTCACACAGTTCAGGCTGGGATTCTCTGTTGCTGCCATTGGTGGACATTTAGCCACAGACTAGCTGGTCTGTCCGTCTGACCACGCTTCCTTAGCTATTCAGTGATAAGGAGCTTTCTAAAATCTCTTAGCAATGTGTGTTCTCCATTTGGAGAAGATGTGCCTTTTACAAACAGCACTCAGTTCTTACAGAACAGTTTGTGTTCGTTCAGCTGATCCCTCAAGTAATTTTTATAGCCAAGGACATTTAAGCTATGGCTTGAGTTTTAACAGCAGAAGAGCAAGCAAGAGGAGTAGCTTCTTGTCCCTGGCTGCCCCTGATTTTCAGACTAGAGGAGGCCTGGTGCCCCTGTCTTTAACACTACTAGACAATATCATTAGCTGATCGGTGGTGCTTTCCCTCAGCTCTGAATCAGTTTAGACGTTTGAATTTGGGAGAGAAAAATACATTCTGGAAAAACATTCTAGAGGAGTTGGTGACTCCTTGTCCATGGCAATCGTGGCGAGGTAACCAAATGCATAATTCAGTAGATCGCTCGTCTTCTTTATCCTGTGCTTTACAAGGAGAAGTAATTGTGCAGTCCAGTTCTAAATACTTTCCTAATAGATTGCTGATTTCTTCTAGGCTTTATTCCTTGCCACATTTTGGATGTATTAGTTTTTTCTTAAGCAGTGTTGTAATTTTTTATTGTAGATAGGATGGCTGTAAGGTTACCAGTAAAGGCTATCTTCATACTTTAATGCAGTTTTACTCTCTGTTTTAACATCTCAAGCTTCTACTGGTTCACAGTAGTGCAAGACATTTTTTTAAAAGCCTCTTGATTTTTATGAGCACCTGACCAGAGTAATTTCCCATATGCAATCCAGATTGGATAAAATGTAAGGCTATTTCTGAGATACATTTTTTTAGAGCAAACCACATGTGAGATTAACTAGATAAAAAATAATCCTAAATCAAAACTCACAGCAGGGATTTCACTTGTTAACCTCAGATAGACACTGGAGCATAGCAAAGAATGTATTGAAAGATAAAGGGAAAAGCAGAGTCTCCTCAGACAGTGTAGGAAAGATGTAAGTGAATAATTAGATGGAGAAATGTGAAATGTTGCAAATAATTTTGCATTATGATGCAAAATTTGCTATAAGGCAAAGTGTAGGCAGAAATTGTTTTCATGAAAAAATGCCAGCTAGATACCCCCAAAACTGCTAAAACCTACTGAATAGGGGCTGAATGGAGAGACGTGTGCAGATTAAGTAGATCCAAAAAATGTTTTGACAGCATAAGTGAACATATGGAAAGAATTGAGAGAACCCTGTCCAGCTCCCCATATGTAAACGATGCCTTAGCCATAGCTCATAAAGCAAATACAGATGCAAAAAGAAAGACCCCCCTTTCTTATCCCCACCCACCAATAAACCTCAATCTATTGCCAGATGGCAAATAAAAATTTGAACTAAATGTGAGGAAAGCTGTATGTTCAGCATGAATGTGAAAACAAATCAGCTGAATAGATCTGAATTCTCTACCTTAAAGGAAGTGGTGCTGTTCAACAAAATATTAGGTCAAATACACAGCTGAGTGTCAGGATATCCTGTGCGGATGCTTGTTCTTCAACTTTTATGTTTTACCCTCCCTTCTGCAAATGACTCCTGCTTTCTTTCCAGCTCGTTTCTTTTGTTGGGCAAGTTAGTGTGGAATCAGACACCTGCCCTGCCTGCCCCAGGTTTCACCAGCTAAAATCAAGGATACAAGCACTGGGATAGATCCTGCAAGCAGAAAGTGAGAAATAAGCGAGAGAAGCAAAATAACTTGCTTCAAGTTGTGCAACAGAGCAGCACTCCCAAACTGAGTTTACTACATCAGCAATGATGGGTAGGGATGGGGCTGCTTTAGCTTGTATCTCTGCTGCAGACCCCTGTATTATGACCTGATGCAGGTATGATCAGTCCCAAATCTGATCTTCGGACTTCCAGGTGAGCTTGCTTTCTATTAAACAGAGCTGCCTATCAATCAGTGTAACATTTCCAGGCCTGAGGAGTAGGTTACATGAGTATCTTCTCTTGTGTGTTATGTGGACAAACCTTCGTGATCTGCTGCAATACTCATGCTGTGTATGGTTAACACCTTTATTCCACCTCAGCAGTGAGGTGAGAGAGAGGTGCTCTCTGTGCAAGTTGGTCTTGCAGCCAGGGAGTGCTGATCGTAGTGACAGAGCTCCCCTAGCTGGCCTCCGCTGTGCTAATAAAGCTGCTAACAGCAACATTGCCCCCGGCAACATGGGACAAGGGTGGGCAGCAAAATGCGACCCAGATTCTGGTGGCCAGGCGGACCAGACCTCTGTACTGCTGCGATTGCATTGTATCAATACGTATCATATCGGTACTCACTAAATTTAAAGTTATCTTGGTTCTTCATACACAGACTTAGTACTAAGTGCCCTTCGTTAATGCCTGTGCATAGCTGTACATGCTCGTGTCGGGGAAAGCGTGGCTAAACTCTCTCCCAGCTCCACGTAGATGTGGCCTGAAGACTGTGGGCACTGTTGCCAGTGCCAGCAATATGTGAAACTGAAACAGGAGCTAAACACTTGGGCTCTTTCCATTGCCTGGGTAAGCTGAAACCCCTGCTAAGCTGTCAAGCTTTCATCCAAGGAGCTTTGGACACTGAGAGGTGCCAGCTATGGAGCCCCCTCAAAGCAAACTGCTTAATTATTTGATAGTCACAGGCAACTCAGGGGAGTGCAGAGTCAAATCAACAACAAAACAACCTATATTTAGTAACAGTGTGGCTGGAGCTTAGACCCAAACATAGTTTCCAGCAGATAGATGATGTGACAATGATAGCTGACCCTCATCCTATTCTAAATTTGGTCTGCAGAATAAGTAATTAATATCATCGCTAGCATGACAGCCACCCTTTCCAGCAGCTGCATTGCTACTGCTGCTCCTCTTAAGGCTTTGTCTGTCAACTGGCCAGTCTGGTGAAAGAGCAAGTTCGATGTGACGCTGAGCTAGAGTGGTCACAATCTGTCTGGCACTCTGTAGTTATTGAAGCAGGGTAAAAGTAGATACTTTGGAGCTGGAGGTGGTGTTTGTTCTTGTGTCTGATTTTAAGGAGTGAAAAACACCCTCCTGTGTTACAGGACAAACTGAGTGATTTGTGCTGTAGACGTAGAGGGCAGCCCAGGACTGAGACCCGCATGTAGCGCGCACAGTACAAAATCAGAGACAAATCTGGAGTTTACAAACTGTTTATACAAGCCAAACCAAATCAAGGGCGGGAAAAGGTCTCAACCTATTTTAGAGATACATAACTGAAACTTAAAAGAGTAGGTTACATGTCCAAAGTAACTCATGAATCTGTGATAAATTTTCTCTGTCCCAATTCAGTGCTTGAACAGAAAACTGCCTTACCTCAGTACTGATGACTCATCCAAGGCCTGTGAAGTTGGCCTTGTCAACTGAAATTGGATAGTTTTAGGAGTTTAATAATGTTGGGCTTCTTCTAAGGTACCTGCCTGAATTCCCTTCACTGCAGTAACAGCCATTAAAAAAAAAAAAATGAGAGAGAGAGGGAGAGAGAGAGGGAGAGAGAGGGAGAGAGAGAGAGAGAGGAAAAAGGAAAAAACACCACGTACAGCAATCCTCTAATATGGACCAGTGCTGCTATCTAACATTACAGGCAGTGAGATACAAAAGTCCCATGACTATCACTAGAGCAGAGACTTGAAGTCAAGCCCTGAGCCAGCGCCCTGCTTGCTGGACCTGCTCACTGGACCTTCCACCCTTCTGCCCTCCTGCCCTCCCTCTCCTGCCCCATAGTCTCACTTGCAGACATAGATGGACAGAAACACCCTTTCTCTCTTCCTCTCTCTGAGGTCTGATGCTAGCACAGAAATCTGTGCTGGAACAGAGCAAAAAGAAAATACAAGCTTGTGTGAAATTTTCCACCTTTTCACTAAATGATTGAAAGCCAAATTTTCACACTTTGGTCTTAGGTGTGAAATTTTTACTTAACTTTAATATTTATGCATTATGTGTTTTAAAACTTGGCTTGCTTCATTCAGAATACCACAGAGAATTAAGTTACAGATTTTGGGCTTTGTGCATGCTGCCAAGATCTGCCCCTATAACTCAAATAAATTTAACGGGGCAAAAAAAGGACTAGAAAAATATTGTATATGGTCCATCACATGCTTTCTTCATGCAGTCATATTCCACTAAAAAGTAATATTCTTCCACTAAAAAGGGCTGTGTTTATATATATATTTTCATGTAACTCCTGTAGGCATAGATAAGACAAATTGTGCATCTCTAGGCTATTGAGTAAGCCGTCCCTAGATAAAAGCCTATAAGAAAACAGCAGCCTTGCTTGTAATTCTCAGAACAGTTTTGAAGTGTTTCTTAGACATCAACATTTCAAGAAATCTATTTATTCCCCTCCAAATCCAAGTGCTTCTGTGACTGGACTCCTAAAAATGATGTTAGAATCTGTTAGTCTCAGTTTATGTGTATAGAACGGAGATAAGAGAGAGAGATTCTTCGAGGTTGACAAATAGTAAAAATTACATAAAGCATAAATGTGTACTTATATTTATTGAATTTGTTATAAGGACTTAGAAGTGTGAAGAAAGTCTCCCTGTTAGTTTGAAGGTGCTTACACTTGCCAACTCTATAAATCTGAACAAATCTGGTGGGAGAGGATGTTCCTACATTTGAGTATATCCTAAGTGGGGCAACTTTTAAATGATTTTCCCACAATGCTGTAGATGGTAGAACTGTGCAGAAACACGGAAGGTCAAGACTGACATAAGTTGGAGACTACATAATGTTCTCAAGGTGGTGAAGGGGAAATTCCTGTTTCAAAGCTCTATCTGGTTCAGAAATTGAGGCTGAACTTCCATGCATACATGTGTCATTCTCAAAAATATGTGAAGAAGCATGTTCAGTAGTACAGCTTTCTCACCACATTTGGCTGTAGAAATGGCAGCTTTGATGTGATTGAATGATCTCTTGACTTATACTACCATGATAAAAATGAGTAGAATTTCATTCTTTTTCATGAGTACTAAGATAAGGTGAATTAGCAAATTCAGCTTGGGAAGAAGATGAACAAGCCATGCATCTTGTTCCAGCTCGTTCTGAGATTCCTGAATCAGTTATATAATGATTTATGATCCGCAACTATTTTACAACAGTTATTTTTCATCGCTTTCCATCATCCATCATTCTTAGGACGTTCATTCTTGGTGCCATTGCTGTCACTGGACAAGCTATAAACTAGCAGCACTCAGAGCACAGAGAAAACACACTGAATTTGTGCTTGCAAATGCCTCTTGGCTTTCACGTTGTCTGAGGATCCTTCCCCCATGTAGTTGTCACATTACTGTTATAACTGAAGCGTGGTATATCCATACTATTGGGTGAGCTTTGATCTCTGCTTTTATATGTGCAGGCCAAATGTTCTCAGCCGCTGAAACTGTACAGTAACACTTCAGATGATAGATGTTTGTTTTTACTGTTAAGTTAATAGCCATACTGGTTAAAACTCCTGACATTTCTTGGGATTATCGAAATGAGTAAGTGAGGAGAACACATCTGGGAAACTGCATTTGTGCCCAGATGCCTCATCCATTTAACTTTGGATACAATTTTTTAAAGTACTTGAATATAATAATAGCAAGAGCCCAAATCCTGGAAGGGTCTGCTGTTCCTAACTCATCAATTTCATTGGGATTTTATGACTTCTGTTTATCTCAGACCTAAAGATGATGCACATAAATCTACTTTCTCATTTGATGTGTGCTTTTAAGAGCCTACATCCTTTGAAAATCAGACATAGAGACCATTTGCAGGGAGGATAATCTTCGGGCTCCCTTTGCAGTCAGAGGGAGATGGGCCCTTCCTCTGTGACGGGCAGGATCACGCAGTGGGTGCTTTGGGTCAGCCCTTGCGGGAGCCCACTGAACCAAGGGAGCCCAGACTCCCAGTCTGAAGATAGCCCTTGTAAGCACCACTTTTGGGCTCCTGAAGTCAGGCTGACATGCTTTTCCTGACCTGCCAGAGTAGCTTGCTGCATTGCATCTGTCACATAGGGCTACGAACTTTTTTCTTTCCATTATATAAGGACAAAAGCTGAAAATTTCAGCTTTTATATGCTGGGTCAAAATAGGGTTTCTCCCCTACAGAGGGTGATGCTAGAGAACAAGGGGACACTTCTGCTCCACCGACAGCTTCTGAAGCCCTAGAAAGCCTTGGCCCTGCAGCGATGTGCTGTGGCGACCTGACTTACCCAGTGGCCCCTTGGGCCACAATATTATTGAGAGATCTGTTTGTTGAGACCTACCCTGGTTTCTTAAACTCATCCCCAGTCCCAGATGCTGCTAAAGAGCAGAGTTCAGCCACTTATGCCAAATAAATTGCTTTAAATAAAGATGAGCTTCCCATCCGGGTTGCCCTCCCGCCAGCAAAATAGCACCTTGTCTGGATGGAAATGTGGCTCTCTGGGCCTGTGCCTGCTGTCCTGGGTAGGGTAGTCCTGTTCTGCTGACTCTCCCCATGGTAAGCAGAGTGTTTACTGGCTTGTATCTGTCTCAGCTTTGACACTCTGACAAAAGGTTAGAAATCATGAATGCATCTCTTTATTCCTGCTCCACAGTGCCTCTCTTTTTTTTCTGTGTAAACCCTTCAACTTGCCTCTTGCCCAGTCTTTAGAAATAATGATCAAATGCGAACTTTCAGGGTTTATTTATAGCATAGCCTTTATAGAAAGAGAGAAAAGAAATGATTAAAAAGCAATTTTACAAAATATTTTGTTTTAAGAGAGAATTCATTGTGTTTAAATCACTGTATTCATTGTACTGTCTAGACTGGCAAACAAAGAAGATAAAGCGTCATTCAAATTAAGATTGTGAAGTTCTTGGTGTCTGGAATTATGGATTTGGATGTCAACCCTCAAACAAGCTATTTCTGAACAGCAGTATTATCAGTTTGCTATATTTAAGGCTCTGTGGAAGACAGAATAGTGCATAAGGTTGATCTGATTCAGTAATGCAGTTCTAATGTTCCTTTGTTCCTTATTTCATTATAAATTCATATTTTCAATATTTTGTTCCTTTTTGTCCCCAGAAAATTGTTGAAAAGGCTCTCCTCTGGGAGTAAAGTATTTGTTCAAACTAACAATGGCCAAGCTGATTTTAAAAAAAGGCAAATTAAGAGAGGAATTCACTTAGGGTATTTTGGGTGATCTAGTGTGAGCAAGTTTTTGAAAACTGCTGGCTTTTCAATGTGTTATACCACATTACAATGATGGCTGCTGTGAGAGCTTAATGCTGGGGATTCTCAGAGATATGCGTATACTTAAAAATACAAATGTGTTTACCTGCTAAACAGAAAGACAGCTTTGGCATCTTCCTGTGCTTAGGAAAATGTGCTAAATGTGGATAGATGGGTGAACCAGCAGCAGAAGATAAGCAGCAGCCAGGCCTTGTTTGCTGGTTTAGATCAGATTTTTAAGAATCAATTTTTCTTTAAAGACCTCTCAGTGTCTCCTGTCCTCGGGCTCCCATCCCAGTGGCAGCACCGTCCTTGGTGCCTCTCGAGAGCGCTGACGTGCCAAGGCTGCGGCAGAAAGGCTGGAGGCCCACTGCAGGTTCAGAGCAGCTTTATTTATAACTTTGGGAAGTCACAGGAGAAAAGAGGGAAAAATAACTTCAAATTGAAAGGGAGGCTTAGGTTGGGGGAAAAGATTGGCGTTTTGGAGTACTTATTGAAACGTTTTGCTGCTTGGCGCATTATTAGGAGCAATGAAAGATCTCATCCAGCCCACAGTGAGTGCAAGGGGTTTTCATCAGCTCTGCAGAGACTTGATTTGGCCCTTGTGGTCCCTGAACATGCTTAAAGGTCACTGCTGTGACGAGCTTCCAGCCTGAAGGCTGATGTTTCGCGGCTGCACCGTGTGTAGTTGGACCTTGCTCGTGCGACGGTGGAGGAGCGGGAGCCCGAGGACACGCAGGCGGGAGCCCGAGCCGGCGCGCCCCGTGGTGCAGGGCAGCCGTGCCGCGCGAGCTGCGCTTGCAGTAGCCCACACCTCCTTCATCTGCTTCAGGCTCTGCTGGTGGCTCTTCTCTCCAAACTGAACAGAAAAACCTCGCAGTTAGATGATGGTAACAGCATAAAAATAAAACCTGCCTACATGTTTGTTTACCTCGAAAGGCTGGCGTATTCCCAAAGAGGCAGTAGTGCGTCTTTCAGCACTGAAAGTCGTAAGAGGCCCCAGAGCAAAGCAGACTGTAGTGTATTTATGACAGAAGCAGGCAGAAGCGGAGCCTCCCCTGGGGACGGTGCAGTCCGTGTCCTGTTTTGCTAATGTTCCCCAGAGTAGGACAGCATTCAATAGAAGGTGTAAAGCAGGGAGCTGAAAGTAATGTGGCTGGTTAGCATTAGTGAGCGTGCTTCCAGGGGCTTTGCTACCCAGCGTGAGGTTATCTTGATGCGGTCTGCGATTCCCCAGTAAGACATGAAGCTGTCTTAAAATGTGTTGCTGATTATAATGGAGCGAATTGTCTGCTGTTTTTTTTTTTCCCTCTGCATTCATTAATTTTGTGGGCAGCCTCTAAATCCAGATGACAACATAAGGGGATTGTGAAAGATAGGCTATTGTAAGCAAGAAAATGCTGGAGTTAGTATCACCTGTTAAAGAACAGGGAATAAATGGTCGTTTCTCTTCCCAGGAAAGACTTCAACCTTTCCATGTCAGTATTTTAATCTGGCTGTTGTGCAAAATTTCTCTGCCAGCAGGCTCACATGTCCCTGAGAAGGGAACACACTATCTCACTAGAAGTGTTATTTCAAGGGTGTTTCTTAGGAAATCAGAGTGCAATCAACTTCTGCACATCTGAAAGAGTATGGGCATATGAATGCCCAGAAATACTCATCTGTTGTTTTATCAGAAGCATTTATAAGAGTAAAATCCTGACTGTGCTGGCATCACTGTCAGTGCTTTTTACTTCAGTAGAACCAGGATTTCATCTAGTATTTACCCTCTGGAGTAGACAAATGTAAAAAGTACATGTTCCACACACTAATAACACATTTAGATTGGAATTATAAAAGGATTTGTTGATGCTGTGTGAGAAAAGAAGCAAACATACCCAGACCATACCGGGCAGTGCAGGCGCAGGCTCAGCCAGCCAGGCAGAGCCCCGCGGGGCCACCTCCTGCACTGGCCCACGAGTGTCATCCCAAGCACTGTGCATCTAGTCAAACAGACACTGCTGTGCATGGGAGAAAAGAGTATCTGTTGGCTTTACGGGCAGTCCGCTTGCATCCTGGCATTTAGGTCATGATCATTTAACACGGGGGAAATGAGAAACCAGAAGATGTAAGGTCTGCACATCACTTGCTTATCCTCAGAGCCTCTCTGCCTGTTCTGGGTCAGTGAAATTGTGCTTACGTTGTTCATCTACGTTGTAGTGCTCTGTGAGATCCTCAGCTGTAAAACACTGAGTTAGTGGAGTGCAAAGTTTTTACTACAGCAGATATTACAGCTTATAAAATCATCCAACCCTTAAAAAAATCTAGCTATAATATTTGACTAGATGGCTTCCAGCAGTAGCAGCTTGCACAGGCTGACTGTTCTGTCGGGGTCATTCTGATAGTCTCATCGTGTTATGCTTTAGGTGCTAGTATTTAAACAGATTTAAGATCCTGCTTAGAAAATATGAAGGCTGATATAGGTTTAGTGAGACACTGATACTTGAATCTTGGATCATTTATAATATATTTAACATTGTTACATCTGAAAGCAATTGCTCTAATGCTTCTTGTGAATGCTTAAAATAGTCTAAGCCTGCTGCCTCCACCCTTGCCTAAGAGTTGGAGCTTGATCCTCTACTAATATTGGTGATTAGTGTTTCATTCCAGTGGGATTGCTTGGGAGAATCCCTAGAAAATCCAAATCTCACAGAGATCAGGGAAAGAATTGAACTACTTGGTCTTCTCCCTCCACAAGTGATGCTGTCCTGGAAAATCCTTCTGTAGGGGTTTCTGCAAAATCTCTTGGTCTGACTTTGTTTTGGCCAAAAGCAGAATAGGATCAAACTCTGTTTCATACACCTTTGCGCTGGAATGTGAGAGCCACGGTGGGCTCCAGAACAGAACTTTGCAAGTTATATTTAGCTTCTGGAGACACTCGAGCCCTCTTCTTGCTACAGGGAATTGATACTTTAGGAAAACAATTAAGGAATCTCATGTAAAGTATCTTTTTATTTGAGAAATGACCCCTCTGGGGATGCAGTATTTGACGTTTCCTTTGGTTAGTGTAAATAATAAAAGATAAGTCTGTTCTGCCTCAGCCTCCCAGTAAGAAAGAGGAACAGATTCTGGTTTATGGAGAGGTCTGCAGTACTTTGTTCTTATGACTACTATATAATGGGATTGAACATATTTTGTGCCATCTGGCCTGCTCAGCTGAAACAAAATACATCAGTAATGTTCCGATTGGTTTTGAAACATCTTGTTCTTGTCAAAAAGTATTTTAAATCAAAACAGGCTTTTCCAGTTTGTGTTTGTCTTTTACTAGGAGGCCATGGCGAAAATGGGAAAAATCGGGAGAGTCGTGCAGCCAAACCATGAGGATAAAAGGTAATTCCGAGTTTTGTGTGTTCACCTATGAGAATTTAGTTAAAATGAAGGTGAGACCTGTCTTTTTCTGGCCCTGCCTGAATGCAGTGGTATTTATCAGTCAGGTTTTTTAAGGGTTGTGTGGGTGCCCAACTCTTCAACGTAGGTGAAGGCATTCGTGTGCTATCCGTAGGATGTCAGCACTGAAACCAGTAACTCTCTACCCAACCCCCCGGCTTTCCTTGGCGGTTTTCCAAACAGTGCCTTCGGGTCCTGCCTCGCCGAGCGCTTCCCACGTTAGCTGGGCGCGATGTCTGTGCGCGTCCGGCGCCCCGGGCGAGCGGCCCCGAGCGGCCCCGAGGGGCCTCGGGCAGCTCCGAGCGGCTCCGAGCGGCCTCGGGCGGCTCCGAGCGGCCTCGGGCGGCCCCGAGCGGCCCCGAGCAGCGGCGGCGCCGGCCGAGGGGCGCGGGCGCCACCTGGCGGCGGCGGGGCGGCGCGGCAGCGGGAGGGAGGGAGCGCAGCGCTGCGCTCTGAGCGCCGCGGGGCCGCGGGCTCTGCCCGGGCGCTCCAGCGGGCACCACAGCGCCGGAGTCCGCCGGTACGGGCTCCCACCGGCAGGGAGCTCGGGGGAAGAATCAAAAGCTGGCTGTGGGGTAAACGCAAAGTATAATTACAGCTTGTGCTCCGGCAGCGTGTAGGACCCTGAGCCAACCAAACTGGTAATTACAGCAGAATCAAAGCTACTTTGATGCTGCAGCGAAGAGGGTAAACATGTGTTACAGGAGCTTAAGTCTTAAAATGTCAGGCTTTGTTCAATTTAACTTTTTTAACGCAGATTTTATGACAAGAAATACGAAGTATTTTTGAAACTTGTGGAACATCAGAGGGAGTATCGTTCTATCATGAAAAGCTTCTAATCCAGATCACACAGTCTGGGAATAACACGGGTCACAAATTTCCAGGTACTTTAGGCAGAGGTAATTTTTTCTTGTGTTGTTCACTGTAAAAATACACTTTTACCATCAAAAAATGTACATTTTCATTTTTAATTAGAAATAAAATGCATTCATTTCAGTGTGAAGCAGTGGGTATTTTCTGTTTGTGATCCATGCACACCAGGGGCAATGAATCATCATTTACTCCAGCCAGGGAAAACAAAATAAAACCAGCTGCTAGTAGCTAGTGCCAGTATTCAGAGAGTGGCCACAAGCAGGAACAGCATAAAAAGCAATTTAACTGATGTAAGGCAGTCTACCAAGTGAGGTGGAGTTGAATCGCTGACCTTCGCCATGCTTTTCACAGATAACCATCAACTGCACTGCAAATGGGCCTTTAAATTCTACACCTACGACCAAGTTGTGATTTCCATTATAAAATACTATCTGTTTTTTTACTATGATTATAGTATTTTTGTTGGGTGATATTTGGGAATCACTTTTGCTGCTGAGAAATGTTTTTCTCTCTGTTTTTTTTTTTCTGTTCCCTACCTCTTTTTGCTGTCTCCATTCTTGCAGAGCAGTCATTTTTATGTCAAAACTTTGAGCCATTTTGGCTTTTGCAAGTAACTAGCTCTCAGTGCACATTAATCACAGTGCAGATGTGAAACAGCCCACTGTTGAAAGTTTAAGCTGAGCAGGCACAGTTGCTGAAAGTACGCTTATAGTGCAGGTGTATTCCCTCCGTCCTGCCAGCGGCCTCCCGGGGAGTCGGCCCTGAAACAGTCCAGCTCGCCACATCCATTCCCACTTGCTTCAGACAGACCCAGCTCAAAATGTGCTTCTGTGTTGCATGCCAGCTCCAGAGTTAAACTGAGTGACAACAGAGAACGTAGTGAGACAGAAAGCAGGTTTTCCTTCCTTTGTCTAGCATGTGTTAATGCTCAGAAACCTTCCTGTGATCCACATCAGAGCTGTCCTCTAGGCAGCTTGTGGCCAAATTGAATCAACCAGAGGCTTTTATTGTTCTCTGATGATTTTGAAGGCTGCCCCAGACAGTTAACCCTACAAGACGCTGTCAGGGTCATACCTCCAGATCAGGGCATGACTCGCCTATGGAAGTAGAGAAGTTGGGCACTTGGGTTCTATAAAAGAAAAATGTCTCACCTCAGAGAGAGCAAATTGTTTCAATCCTGCAAGATCTGAATCCTTCCAGTGCCTTCAGTGAGATTCTCTCACAAATTCCCTTTGCAATTTGTCTACTACTCAGTCATGAAAGATAATATTCTGTTTAAAAAGCAAAAACAGGAGCCCTAACTGAGGGAAGAGATGAAGAAGCAAGAGGGAGAACAGAAAAGCACTTGTAAACCAACTGTAACTCTGCCATAGGTCACTGATGAGACCCTTGATTTCTTAAACTACAATCTGCCACCTTCTTGGTGAGCCCTTGATTATGCAGAAGAAAAAACCTACAAGCCATTTACATGGAGTTAGTATTCATATAGATGGACTCCATCTTTATACACTTAACTTGATAGAAATTCCAGTCTTTAGTAATGACGTAGGCTGTAATTCCCAGTTAAATGCAAACAGAAGTTACACAATAACAAAATTACACTTGGAGAACTTGGAAAATAATAGTTTCTGGGTTTTTTATGCTAGCAGTCAAAAACATCTGGTAATTTTTTTAAAGAAACAATGCACTTCCTGCCTTGTAGTTCATGGAAAAGCAATTGTTACATTTCCAAAGTACCCATTGTTAAGAGAAACAGCTTTACAAGTTCAGGGACATAATTAAAGACAATGACAGTTGATGGGAATAAAATGAAGAAACATGATAACAAAAAGTGTAACAAGCAAGAAAACTCATGCAACACACTGGTATATCATAACATAAAATTCCTAAGCACAATAAAAATGTCAATTGAAAATACACAGAGAGAAAAAAAACGTTGAAGACCAGTGTATCGTGAACAACAAATACTCATATTATGTCTTATGTCTATATACAACTAATGTGTAAAAATGAAGTCCATTGACTCCAAATACATAGCAAATGTACAGATTATACAGAGACAGATACATAACATCGTCTGGTATTGTACCAGCAGTTTGAACTCTTTGCAGATCAACACCCGCACACCAACTTTAGCAAACTTTCCATAAACTTCCTGTGATTTATATCATCGTCATAAATTTGACTTTGATCTCTCTGGCTGAACTGGTACCAAGCTTTAACAAGGAAGTTACAAGGAGCGTACAAGTCTACAAAGGAAACAAACAGTCATGTTGACTTTGATAAAACTTAGATGCACAGAATTCAAGGAAACTGTGTACCTTGCGTAGGCCTTTATGAAACTGGGATCTGTTCACATTATTGAATGATTTTCTTAATGCTGTTCTGTCCTTGTAATACTTCTACTATATAATTGCATTTTTGTTTCAAGCCAGTGTTGCTAAGAGTTTCATATTGTCCATTTTGGAATGTGGCCTTACAGAGCTGTAAGAATCTGTTTTGCAATGGATGAGTAATTAGTTACGACAACACAAAGTGCCAATACAAGATTATGCAGAGGTATTATGTAACACTCCTTGTGTCATACAAGACATAGCAAATTCTACAGATTACTAACTTCTCAAATTAAAATTTTATTCAAATTGAGCCAAGATGTAAAATGTTAAAGCTAAAGAGTTCTAAAACTCTTCAACTGCAAATTGATTAGCTTTGTAATTTTAGATTTTAGGCCTTGTTCATAGCTTTAGGCACTTTTAATTCAGGTATTTTATATAAATATAAGTGTAGAGAAGTCCAGCATGAAAGAGTCTAGCAAATATATGGTTGCAAGTAAAACTAGCCTTCTAATCATTTGCACATTGAATCATTTGGCTGTGCCAAGTATCTCTAAGTCTTGCTTCAGCCTTTGTCCACAGCAGAATGACAAATCCATCATATGCTACCCTGAATCAAGGCGAAGCCTCTCACCATTTGATGAAACTGAGGAATCAAAGTTAGAGTCAGTCAGGATTCTGACAGCATGCTCTCATTATGCAGACCTTGCCGTATCTGCTCTGTCTGATATAATTTGCTAACAAATCTTTATCATGCATACTAAAAGAAGAAAAACTTCCACTATGTCATCAGCTGCTCCGGATATTCTACAGAGAAGCCCAGGCATCATGTCAATGGAGAAGGTAAGCAAATGATTGTTCCAAAGGAGCATACAACAACTCCTAGGAAAAAAAAATGCATACGAGACCGTCCCAGGTAAAGATTCCTTGCGACACAATGTAACAGCAGGAATAACGGCATGTCATAAAGGTAATCTGCAAACTAAATATTCAGATGAGTTATGGTATGTTACGTTCTAGTTCATGTTGAACAGGTCTATAAGCACTTTTAGATTCAGATCTCTTGAATGTAAAAACTTTCTGTGCTGTCCAAGTCCACCTACACAGTTTAATTATTTTTAGGATCTAGAGGCACACTTCTGAAAGGAATCCCCATTCCCCTAGCACTTTGGAAAGAAAGTATTGTGCATGTTGTTGCATTCCTTTGGAAACTGAGCCTTAATGTTGCTTGAGTATGTACCTTTCTATACCATAGGACTGAGTGATTATTCCTCTTCATTAATGCTAGTTTGTTGGGTTGAAAAATAACATTCACCTCCACAGTGCCTAGTTTATTTAGTCCACGAATTAAAGCAAACTCCATAGTCCTTTTAAGGCTCCATACCAGGGTGTGACAGGAAAGGAAGATTTGCTTTGGTGATACATGCTGTCAAGAATGGGCCTCATCTGTGCCTTCAGCCCCCCTCTTTCACATCACTTCCACTGCCTGTCATGTCCCTGTACCAGCTGGGAGTCTAGCTGTAACAGAGTACAGAGCCAGCATGGACTGCTCACATTTGGCAATACCTAGGGAAGCAAACAGCTGCTTTGTATGTTGGAATATGAATTGGCACAAAAATTTCAGAGGCAGATTAAATCCTAGAATTCAAATCTGAACTCAGATTTGAAAGTTTCAGGCCGACCATTTCACATTTCATCTCACACTACTTTCTCCTCCCTGCTAGGATGGCTGCAGAATGACTTCTTTGAGCTAGGAACTCTGAGAAGCACTTTCAGTGGACGATGCTGAATCGGCAAGCCTTTCCTATGATACCACCAATAAGTGTATAAAGAGATAATTCACATACAAATTGGTTTTCATAGCTGTGGTCTCTTTCAATCCACTATGTGTTATGCAATACTAACTAGGTAAATGTGGAATTACAAACACAGGCTGAGGTTGCCCTGAGAAACATTTGTTGTAATCTCTAATGTCAGGTACAGTTTGATTATTTGGTTTACCTTCTTTTCACAAGAGGTTATCCAGAAGAATCACCTGCATTAGGAGAAGATAAACATCAGCACTGTGTATTTTAATCTTTAGTATTAACAGTACTGTTCTGCAGTACATGTCTGTCCATATTCTCCTTCTCAAGTTGATCTTTGTCCAGTGTCAGTAGTTCAGCTGTAGCAAGAATATTTACTAAATGCAGACTTCTTTGATAACCTGCATGCAATCTTCCAATATGACAGGCAGCCCCTGGCATAGAGAGAAATTCTGTCCTGTTTTTATGGAGTATTATGCTGGACATTCAATGAACTATACAAAAGTAAGTTGCTGGAGGCCTGTTTAATATGTCACATAGTTGCCTGATATGACATGTGTCAACAGATAAATGCAAATGGCTTCACTGTCATTCAAGTCTAAATGGATTTTGAAATGCTGTGGAAAATCAGAGGATAGATAAAGTTGATTCTAAGTGTCCAAGTTTCATATTTTGTAGTTATCATGATCTGGATGACTACAAGGGAGATAACTCTTACCTTTTGTCTGCAGAGAGGGCAGGTTATTGCTCCTAACCAGAGACTGTGTTTCTAGTATAAAATTGGACAGGAACCTACAAAAAAATTATATGATCAGATTAAGATAGATGGAGAACATTTAAGGATATTTAATTTGTATAAGGTAGTTAGCAGAATTAATAAACCCTCTTTCTGCAGCTGACTGTACAGTTAGTTTAATTCTTTGCTTTCATTTTAATTTGTGGTTTTATTCTGCAAAGTGACTATGTAAAAATAGTGTCTTAAGTCTTCTACATCGATATATACAGAGATACATAGAACTCCCTCAGGGAGACTTTGATATTTTAATTCCCGTTGACAGCATCTTCCCTGTGGAGCTCCCTTGGCTGTGGCTGAAGCGCTCAGGAATATAGGGGCCCTTCCAATTCATGTGTATGTAGCACAGTGCAATGCAGACTGCTATGTTGGCTGCTGTGGAGAAAAGCAGTTCAGCTGCATAGCTGTGGAGCTTCTCTAGAGCCAATATATCCTTTAAGGGTTCTGAGGGCTAATTATCCCAAATAAACCAACATACCCAGCCAAGGCACAGCCTGCTCATTCAAAGTCCTGCCTGGTACAACACATCTCATAGTGATGAAGTATCATACATTGGGCTGTTTTGTCTTTTCGCTTTAATTTTTTTTTCTTACTACATTTCAACTCTGTTACACCTTTGGAATGGCATAGCTTTGGAAAAATAAGTTGCTGCATTCTATTTCCTTCTTGACAAGACAACTGATAGCTAATTTCCAAATGCAATGTCATCTTTTCTTAGGTCTCAGGTATACCAGAGAGCAGAGGACACTAAGACTAGACTGCACACATTACTGACAGCCGTGGTTGACATACCGGAATGTCAGTGCTGGCATTTCAGTTAATATAGCAAAGCATAAATAGCATCTAATCACAAGCAGCACAGCTTGACTTTCAGCTTCTGGGCTCACTGTGCACTGTGACAAGTCAAGAAAAAAAAATGTCTTAACATGTAAACTGATCAAATTTGACAAGGACTCCAGTGAAAACAGAAGCAGAACACTGCATTGCCATTTTGATGGAGTTGTTTTATGGAAATGAACTATGCTCTTTGTTCTTAAAAATAACCAGGGCCAGCAAGTAGATTCCTGTAAGCAAGAAGTCTTCAGCAGCCTCAGTGCAGGGTTTTTCCGCACCCAGACATTCTTTGTCCATTGACACTGAAAAGTGGGTATTAGAGAAACAATGTGTTCAAATCAAGTATATAAATGGTAATGATGTTATCAATTATGTCCTCTAGAATAGGGATGTCAAATTCAGCCTAAAGACATTTTTGTGAGCCTCGCCCTAATTGTTAGAACAATGCTTTTTACTTTTATTTTTCAGTTGAATGCAGGGTTTTTCTTCATGACTTTTCTATTCTGTTTGCATATACAGAACAGTTGGTTGGGCACATGACTGTGTTTATATCTGAATCCCCATGTGGTATGTATAAACTCAGTCTGGCAGCCAGCTTAAGGTTTTGCTTGAACATTGGAAAAGCCTGATGCATTTGCTTGCATTTGACAAACATGATGCCTGACTTGAGGAACTGTTCTGACTACCGAGGTCCAGACCCTGTATCGTGGTCAGCATGGAGGTATTGTTGTGCCTCTGCGCAGTCCTACTGATGACAATGGGATAATAATGGATCCCTTAGTTCTTCAAGGGCTTTTAAAAAAAACATCCAGTAGGAATTAAAATTTGCCACATCCAGAATCATTTGTTTAGGAGAATAGGAAGGGCAGGACTCCTCTGAAGTTGACCTATTTGTATTTCAATGCATTTTCCATAAAATAGATAAAAATCCTGTTTTAATCTAGCGCGCTACACAGCCTTCTGAGGGAGTCCATAGGTTTCTCTAAAATACCTCTATGGTTATAGTTAATTAAAAAAATAATAATATTGCTCCAGGATCACTTTTCACTTGAACTTCCTGAACATATGGTTCAAACTGAAGCTGAAAAGGAAAACTTTAAGACAAACTGTATGAGTTACTACTACTAATAAAATCAGACATTTTTTATAAGTCCACATTAATCTTCTTTAAAAGCTCTGGGTTGACCACATTTTCTAAATAAAACATTTACCAAAGTGGAATTTATTAAGCGTATGCAGCATTGCCTTAGCTCTGTTCCGGAGGGCATCCAGGAAAGTTTTATTACTAATTTCAGTCACAACAGACTTAGATCTATGCCGAATGGTTTTGATAAGCCCAGTGTAACGTTTTATTGGTTTAAGACATGAAAAACAGACGTGTTACAGAGACTGCTTGTACTGTATAAATACAATCATGACATGTATAATGCATTGCACTGGAATCTATGCTTCAGAGTGTAAATGATGATGTACTTGGGGAAAGTAAAGTCTAACTAAATATATGTAGCTAGTGATAACAATGTATAAAGCTTGCATTTGGTACTTCTCTGCAGGTCTCCAGATGTTATAAAATAAAGCTCATTATGTCTTATTAACAGATGGAAAAGGGAAAATCATACTGGGCCAGAGAAAGAAGAAAGGTAATGATCTTCGTTGTTATGTCTGTCTTTGTATTTGAAACCATAACTTCTGTGATATTATTTGAAACATGTTTTGAGGTCTTATGAGCCTTTTTGTTCTGGAGCGAGTTATATTCAAAGCATCCTGTCTGCACATGTGAGCATGTTATAAAGCAGGTTACGTGCATAAAAGCATGAAATGTCCTGAAGCATTTATGTGATGTTACTCATGTGACAGGTGGGCCCTACAAAGAGGCTGTAGCTGTTGGTGATTCATTGATTTGCAGTGCTTTCACAGGATGAGGACAGTAGCAGTGCAGAGTGAGTTGTTCTGGGTAAGCATCATTTCAATCTAGAGAAAAGTGGCACTTTCTAAAAAACAAAAATGTGCTTTTATTGCAACAGCATTAACAGCTTAATGTCTTGTACTCATTTATGCTCAAGCCTTTTCATAACATGCGAAAAAAAGTGCAAATGGCTTGTGAATATAGCTTACACTTGCTTTAAATTCTCTAAATCCTGGAACAGTAGAAAGGAGCTTTATGATTCTGCCCAGCATCTTTTGATGTGTCTTGCTGTTGCAGTGTCAGATATTACTGCTTCCAGCTGTTGCCCTGCCCCGCTGCCAGAGGTTACTATCTCATGCTGCACAATAGCATTAAAGTACCTTCACTGGCACTTTCTGCCTCATCAGATCATGAAAACTGACTCTCTTCTGTCACCCCTGTTGTGGGGACAGTGGCCTTCAGCAAGGGACATGGCAAGCAACTGGGGTAGTGAGGTTGTAAACCATGCCTGTAATTCACTGCAGGAGGTATATCAGGGATCTGAGAGAAAACAAAGTTCTGTCCAGCTATTCCAGTGGCCTTATCCTGCTCCCTTCTGGAGCAGATGCAAAGCTCCCACTGACTTTACTGGTACAGAATGTGGGCCTTAAAAATCATGAGATTCTCCCTTAGAAATGCAGTATGTCTCACTTCACTATTTTGTGCTTCATCCTTGTCTCCCTTTGAAAAATTATTTAAACTTTTAAAATCCTAACTGTATTCCTTAGGAGAGGCATTTAGCAGATGCATGTCTCTATAGAATTAAGGTTTTATTTAGATTACCCAGAGAATTTAGCTGCACTGGATGAGGTCAAGGGACTGCACTGCAGGCAGCCTCAAAAAAAGGACCCTCACACTGTTTTGCCAGGCAGCGTGTCTAAATCTGGACCTGTCACTTTCCTATTAAAACAGATCCTGGATTGGAATAAAGAGTTACTGAGCATGCATCATGATGTCTTCAAACGTGTTTTCTCAATATGACCACAATGATTTACTTAAAAATAAGATAAATATATTAAAAGAAGGTTTATACATGACTAAAACTCACTTTTATAATAGTATCGTGTGTAACTTCCACTACATTTTCATTTAGAATTCTTTTACAATACTATAAAATATAGTGATTATGCCTTATTTCTCGAGATTACTTCTGGTTTATTTTATGCAGTTGTTTCACACACGAGCAAGCCTGTGGAACATGATACAGCGTTCCACATGGGACAGCTGGGTTTCTATGCTGTTCAGTACTGATATGCAGAAAGATGAGCTGTCTGCCCATGAGTGAGTTCATGCTAGAAGATAAGACTTTGTTTTATCTTTTATGGTCTTTCATGGAGCTTTTACAGTCCCAAACTGTGCAATTGTAAGACTGTTAATTTCTGTAACTAAGGTTTTTGCATAGTTGAATACAAAGTGTGTTTTTATGGACCTTTTTTCCCATTCCTTGAGTTTGTACTGTAGTTTAACAGTATCCTGAACAGATGATCTGTTGTCTGCTTCTCTTAAGACTTCCTGGGCACTTCAAAAGTTCTTAAGCATTTTGTAAATGTGAAATCAATGAGCAAATAAAAATGTTACTGATTTTGGGGGGTAATTTAAAGATGGGACTTCTCCTACTTCTAGTGGCAGAACTTTAATTAATTCCAGGCTTGGGCTGTTACATCTGTAGAACTTGAGAACTCTGTAAGGAGATTTAGCAGCCTGTATAAGCATTGTACTGTATCTAGAAAACTTACCACAGAAATAGATGTCCACACTTGTTTTCTACTGGGATGGAGCTGTTTGGAGACAGATTGGGCAGCTGAAGTCACGGTGATTGCAAGGTCACCAAATTTGGAGAGATTCCTACAAGAGTAGTAGTACAGAGTCTTTAGTAAATTAATATTTTGATTGACATATTCAGTTTATTGATAAAAATGCACTATGAATAGCAGAGATTCACAGAAACCAAGTATGAATGGTATGTAACTAATAATTAACTCAGCAGATAAGGAAAATCAGGCACAAAGAAATGATCTGTTTAATCCTACAGAAAGAATCACTGTCAGAGGTAGGATCATGATGCCAAGTTTCTGTTTCCAGTGGTATATTCACAGGCCACTGGATAATATTTACATTTTGGAGGCCAGAAGAGTTTGAACCAGTGGCTTGTCCAGTTACCGTTATTAGCCAGACAGTACCCAAAGTCTACCTTAATAGATTTTGGATTTTTTTCTTACATTTTTGTAGTCATGTGTATCAGGTAAATGTACTGAAATAAAGAGTAGTGCATTTTCCGCCTGCCTTGGGATGGCAGGATAGTATTCTTAGCATGTATCACAGGCTGTGTAGCAAAAAGTCTTCTTAAGTGAAAAGATTGCTTTCAAACAACTGCTCCTTTGCTTAGGAAGGTCTGCAGTTAAGAATAATACTGAGCTGTGGTTTTGAAATGTGAAGATAGGAGTTTTGTCAGTCTCTGAAATCCTAAAGAGACCTTCTGAAATCCAAAGTGTGCACACCTGTATTATAATATTTCTGGAGTAGTCTGTCCCCCAGTGGAAAGGCTGGAGGATGTATGTTGTTCCTCCAATATTTGTTCCTAAATCATTGCCTAAAAGTCGTAAAAATCTGTTTGGCAGTATATTCATCTGTGCCAGGACTGTTTGATACAGTGAGAAATAAAATAACCATTCTGGTTCCTTGCCATAACAGAAGGTTTTTGCCAGCTTTATTATGATGTATTAGCTAATCTGCAATGGATGACTGGCCTGCTTGTTTTGTCACAGCATATGAAGAAAAACTTATATTTGACCATATGTTTCATTGCCATAACCATAATGAGATAAGTCTTTGAAGAGAGTCTAATAATGTGATTAGTTTCCTTTCCTTCTGGAGAAAAGGTTATTTCAGTTTTTGTGTTAGTCCCAGAAAAAAGGAGCTCTCCTGAAATTAGGAAGGAGCTTCCAAAGAAGTTCATGTACTTTAAGGAAGTGTCTTGAAGGTTAGCGATAGTAACTGTCCTCTACTGGTGTGCATGTTTAGAGAGGTTCAAAAGGAGACCAGCATCAATTCCAGTTTTATTTTGCATTTTGATCAAAAAATGGTGAACTCCGTACACTCCTTAATGACCACAGAGGATCAGCATTAGATGGAATAGGCACTTTTTCCATTACTGAAATAAGGCATTTGGATGTGATGATCTTGTACTTTGAGATTATAGTATCGCTGTATGCTTGCTGTCTCTTGTTGCCCATCAAGAAGGTAGGTGCCAAATAGGTTTGTCTTTCAGATATTGAATTGGCACCCATCTTGACAGATCAATGAATTTACTTCTGTGTATTTGACCTATTTATACAAGTTCTGATAAAGAGAAAATTGAATAGATTTTAGATTTTGCATGTCAAATATTGGTAAATCCAGAATGACTGTGAAGATTCAGCTCATTGACTGCAGACAAAGATTTTTTTTTATTTAGTTAGTTTTTCTTACTATTTTTTTTCTAATGTAATGATTCCAAGAAAAAAGAAGGATGTTGTCATGCAGATCTGCCAAACAAATGACCATGAAACCTGGTATCTCTTTGCCACAGCCATGCCTAAAATATTCCTGTAATGAGGATCTATAAACAAAAACTGGAGGTTTTAAAACAAAAAGTCACAACTACTGGAAACAGTCTTTCTCCTTTACTGTTCATGAAGTTATAAATTTGTGTGCCTCTGATACCCAGTAATTCAAATGCTGAAGATGTCTATGTGTTTCTTCAGATTTTCCCCTCTATGCACTGATAAGATGCTCTTGATTACCTGCTAAGGTAACAACCATGCAATGGCTCAACAAAGCAGAGATTATTGAATATGAATAAATAAAATAATACCAAGAAGAGATTCAAGTCCAACACGCTGACAAATGACCTCCTGGGAAACAGCTTTTGCTGTACTATTACTCAGGATACGTATGGCATTTTGCATTCCTGTATTTTGACTTTGCATGCTGTACTGATGGTATATTTGCAGAGTCAGAAAGGCATTATTTCAACTGATGTAAACAGTAACAGTTTACATCAACTGAAGAACTGCCCCAGAATGGACAACCATTGTGTTTGCAAAAACTGCCTACGTTGCAAAAGCTGATCAGGTATTAGCTCTTTATTTTTGCAGAGTAATAACACACACATTTCTTTTGCTTTGTCTCATGCAAAAAATGGAACCAAGTGTTTCTAATTATGTAATAGATATTCAATCAGGAGAAAGCCAGCATTCCCAGACCATAACAGTTGGAAATTCTGAAAAGCTCCCTTGCCCTCTGCAACCTCAACAAGTCTAAACTACTTGTGTAGTTTGTATTAGAATATGTTGTACAGTAATTAACTTACTATATGATTCCTAGGGGACAAATGATTGTAGCTTTTTTCTGGATGACTCATCTTCTGCTGACTTACATAAGCAAATCTATAGAAACAGAATTGTGCTGTTTAGAAAATGGGAAAATTGAATATTACTACGTTGCTCCATGATATCATTTTGGCTACTGAGGTTAGCTGCCACGCAAACAGTTGGAAACTTGTCAGCTGACTGCACATTGCTGTTGAGACATTGAAAATTTTTACGTTTTGCTCTCATAGCATTTGAATTAGAGTTAGGATCTGTGACTTAGAGAGCAAAGAACCAGGGAACAATCCTGTAATAATGACACCAGATAAAGAGTATGTGCATATATATGTGTATATATGTGTGTGTGTATACAGTATATGAACAAAAATTGTTTAAATCCGATACTATGAAGCAGCATTCTTTATCTTCTTGTGATACTTCTCTTATTGAATGAAGCAAAGTGGGAAAATCACCAGCTCTCACAATATGACATTGCCAGGCAAATGTGAATGTTTTCCTGTTAAAAATGGCTAAATTTACTCTGCACAGTTAACCTGAATATGATTTCAGTCTCAGCTGCCTACAGATTTCAGCTGGTTTTGCAGGAGATGACAGGAAAGAAGCCTGCAAGAACTAGATTGGCCAGCTGACTACTCCTGTGAAGTGGGTAAGCTGCATGGAAGCTGCACAAAGTGCCAGGCTCATCCACATGGCAGGTAAGTGCATCTGGGTTTCTTGAAGAAAGGGGCTCCACAGATTTTTCTGCAGAAGTTGTAGCAAAAGTTGTTAAAGAGCTCAGGAAGATACTATGGACAGGTCTGGAGTTTCCTGCCGTGTCCCTGTGGGTCACTCTGCAAAGTGGCATCGGTCCAAGATGTTCTTTCTTCCCATTATATGTAAGGTACAAATACTTCTTTTAAAGAGATGAAGCTAGACTGACACTAGGTTTATAGTAATAAAGTTAGTTGAAAGTGACTGGGAAAGTGGAAAAGGTTACTGGTAGCTTGGATATATAGCTTTTTCATTCTCAGATTGTGCACATTAAACATTTATAATAATAATAAAAATATATTATCTACAGAACTGGAGGCTTATATTTGGCTTTTGTGAGGCATTTTTTTGTGTTTTATTCAGATCCTTATTTTTCACTATCTCTTGCTTTGAATAACTGGATTATTCAAATCAGTATAGTTTCATCTGCTGGTGTATCAGAAGAGCATGTGCTCTTCCTGACTCCTCCCTTTGGCCTTCATCAGACTGAGTATTCACCAAATGGTCCCTGGAAGGATTGCTGCCTCTGGCCACAGCTACCATGTTTCTCACACTGCCCTGTTATAGTCAAACAAGGGCCAAACTCTGAAGCCTCTGAACTGCTCAAGATTGATGCTGACATAAAGTTATGATGCAGCTCAAGACTGATGCTAGTATAAAGGATATCAAACTGTAGCCATGATAGTACATTTTTATTCTATCTCATAGATGATTGCACTTGGAAGAGAAGGAAAGGCATTTCCAAGGGATTAAGTAGACAAAGCTTCCTGTTTGCCTTCCAGGAGGATGTACATGTAGTTCAGTGAGGACAGACACATTTTATACATCTTTTGCATTTAAATTATGATTTTTAAATCTGTCTAAGGGCTTAGGATGTTTAATCTCCATCAAAAGTAATGAAGCCTGCATAGCTGTGTACTTAAGGTTAAAAAAACAACACTTTTTTCTAAATATTTTTGTATAGACATATTTCAGATAATGTCACAGTAGCTTATAAACTAAGTAACTTTGCTGAAGAGGCTGTTTCTCTTTTCTTCAGTATTCCACCTAAGAAAATAAAATAGGTTTTATATTTTAAAGACAGTAAGTGAAAAAGCTAAGAAATCAGTTTCGGCTCTGGGGAGGCTGTTCATTACCTGCCTGGTTTTGTTATATATATATATATATATTTTCTGGTTAGGGAGGGGGAGATCGAGGTCACTTCTTGAGGACCCACCCAGCTGCCTTCTGTGGCCTTGTAGGATCCTGCTTGTGCAAAATTTAACAGGATCTGGACCACTGCTACTGTTAACTAAATATTGATGATGTCCGCATAAACTAATCAGAGTTTGTAAGGCGCTTTCGTGCGATATATTAAAGTTCATTGAGTATCATGAAAAAATGTTATTTTACACTGTATGTGGGTTCTGCACCTGGAATATTCATTCAAGTTTGCATATTTTTCCCACAACAAATAGAGGTGGTTCAAGAAAAAACGACCCTTCTGTCTCAAGTAACGCAGGCCGGGAAGGGTAGAAACACGTGACAAGGACGATCAAAGGTACAAGCAGCTTCCTTACAAGGAATCACTAAGTAACCTGAGATTCTTCAGGTGCAAAAGAAATGACAGAAATGGTGGAGGTCTATGAAAGATGATGGAGAGGAACAAAAAGGCTATCTAATACTAGCTGTTTGCTCTCTCTTCTAATACAGCAAACGGCATCCATAAACTAATGGATGGCAGATTTAGATAGGAAAAAAAAAAGGCAGTTCTTTACATATATACTTAAACAGTGGGTGTTTTTGTTAGGGATGCTAGAAATACGTTTATATTCCTTTCTCAATGAGCATCCCAGGAGTTGCCTGCTTTGGGAGTCAAAATTTCAAAAGAACTGCGGTCAGGAGCCAGGGTCGGAAGTTGCTCAAACCTGGAAGTTCCCAGTTTGACAGTTAGATTTTTTGAGAAACTTGAGATCTTTTAAAATCTGGACACTTACTTCAGCTTAAAATGAAAGCTCAGCATTTTGGAAAGTAAATCTAGTAGAACTCTGAAAAAAATCAAGCCATTAGATGCTGTGATAGATGAACAGTTGCTCCGTCTCTCAATTACAGGGCAATTAAGATAAGCACGGATATACTGGACAACTAAGTATTTGACAATACATACTAAACCTAAGCACATGCAAACTATAAGTACATATTTTGAAGGGAAGAATTGATTTATGCAAGTTTTCCTGAAGTAACTCTAGTGATTAAAAGTATAAATAAATACTTCAATTATTTATTCATAATCATTCTATTGATTATTTCCTACCTTTGTTCAGAAGACCTACATAAAATTTGGCTTACCATTCCTCTTTCCAGAAATGTGTGAGGGAAGCCCAGCAAGATACATTGACAATATTATGGTGTAGAATCATTCCTTATGGCAGGCTATGCATGTTTGTCAATTATTAACTTAGTTACCCAATGTCAAAGTTCTGCTAGATCTTCTAAACTACGGTTACAAAAGAAACCTTTCAAACAAAGCACATCTGTTAAAAGAATAGAGGACTCCTGGGAAAAAAACAGCACTCCTCCCTTTCCAAAGAACCTAAATAGATCTCCTCCCTCAAAGAGATGTTTAATGTAATTGAAAAGATCCTTGAATCTAGTAAAAATATCACATTGCTATTTTCAAATATCAGCTTGATCAAAGGTAAGCTATAGGTATTTTGATTGCCTGATATAGAAGCAGCCTATCAGTTGTGTAGACAAGTGATTAACAGAATGTCTGTTGTGAAACAGCTGTAAAACTTGCCAGATACTTGTGATACTATGGCATTGCATAACTGCAGAATTAGGCTGAGTAACACACAGCATTGTCCAACTAATCATGTGAAGTGTAGAATTTAAGCAGAAGATCTAATAGGCCAAAATAGAATTAATTGTTGGGCATATATATGCTTAATGAAGTATTTACTCTTTGTCATGATATAAGTTCCTTAAGAAAAGCTTGATTTCTGTAAAGATGTTTTCCAATTTAATACAGCAGAATTCGTAAGGAAACTTGTTACAGGCTGTTTTATGCAATGTTGACCCTCCTGACCTTGATTCAGCAAAGCACTGGAGCACACATGCAATTTTCAGCTCTCAAACACACACATAAACTCTTATGGAGGAGTGGAGGGGGGGTCAGTAATATTAGAACAGAACAAAAATAATGCCCCCAGCTGTTCCTACTGAAGCACTGATATGTTAAACAAAGCATTTTCCAAAGACTAGCAACCGGATGGAATTTGTAGCGTAAACAATGTTCCTTGTTTGTCATCTATCCCTGGGGAACATACTTCACTTTGTTACTGAGAAATTGGCAGCAAATACAGTAGTGTATGTGACTGCCTGCGTTAGATATTCATGCATACTCATCTGCCAATGTGCTTAATGTATATATCTGTCATTTATTATTTATCCAGATACATATACAAATCTACAATGTGATTTAATTACTTATAAAAGATGCCAGACTAGCAAATGTATAAGCTGGAGCTCTTTCTCTAACCAGAGAAGAGACACAGCATTAGCAGTGGATGCTTCCCCATGTTCTTCTGCTAAAAGGCTTCATCTTTCCTAGACTCTCCAAGCATCTGAACATAACTCATTCTTTCCTACCTCTTCCCACCTATTCTGCTCATCCTGTTAAATATGTCTGCTAACAAATGTGTCAGTTATTACTAGTTATGACTGTGATAGACATGAGTGTTTATCTACTAGAAAATTTGTTCGAACACACTAAACACTTAGGTCATTTTGATTACTACTAAGTCAAAAAAGGATTAGAACTGGTTTTAACATAAAGGTGAAACACCCATAGCAAAATAATAGCAAAAAATTATAGACTTTCTGTAAAGATTAAATGAACCGGAAAGACTTTTACTTGCGAGGGGCTGTATGCATTGTGTTTTGTCTCCTTTGCAATCACATATGCTTTTAACTAACAGACAAGCTAGGCTTGGAAACTATATGCTAAAGTCTGCATTGTTTAAATAGACAGTGTTTTTTTAATGCCATTCTCAATCTCCTATTTCTCATTGTGGACAACAAGTTCACCACGAGGCAGCAATGTGCCCTTGTGGCCAAGAAAGCCAATGGTCCTGGGGTGCATTAGGAAGAGTGTTGCCAGCAGCTCGAGGGAGGTGATCCTGCCCCTCTCCTCAGCCCTGGGGAGGCCTCATCTCGAGTCCTGTGTCCAATTCTGGGCTCCCCAGGACAAGAGAGACATGGAGCTACTGGAGAGAGTCCAGCGCAGGTCTACAAAGATGATCCAAGGGCTGGAGCACCTGCCCTAGGAGGAACGGCTGCGAGAGCTGGGCCTCTTCAGCCTGGGGAAGAGAAGACTGAGGGGGGATCTGATCAATGTGTACAAGTACCTGAAGGGAGGGTGTCAAGGGGAGGGGGACAAACTCTTTTCAGTTGTCCCGTGTGACAGGACAAGAGGCAGTGGGCAGAAACTGAAGCACAGGAAGCTCCGCCTGACCGTGAGGGGGAATTTCTTCCCTATGAGAGTGACGGAGCACTGGAACAGGTTGCCCGGGGAGGTTGTGGAGTCCCCTTCTCTGGAGATCTTCAAGGCCCGTCTGGATGCAGCCCTGTCTACCATGCTCTAGGTGACTCTGCTTGAGTGTGTGTGTGTGTGGGGGGGGGGTTGGATTAGATGATCTCCAGAGGTCCCTTCCAACCTCAACCATTCTGTGATTCTGAGAGATTTTGTTAGACTTAATTCATTGAATTTGACTATACCTGTTTGCTGGAGAAAGACTGTTAAGTACTAGCAAACTTCCTTTTACACAGCATCAGAATATTTGTAATGCAGATTGTGGGCACAAGAAAATCTCTTAAATTTGCGAGACTGTTTACAGTAAATCAGAAAAACATGATTGCTGTAACAAGCTGGGTGGCCAACCATTGCTATTGTTTGTCTTATTAACTTGTTGATTCCCAGCATGTGCATGGAAACTGCACTCCTGGACGCATTTTGTCTAATTGTAATTTGGTCCTTTTCTAATGCTGGATCTTTGTTGAGGCCTTAAAGCACAGCTACAATAAAAGTAATAATTTTAGCAATAATAAAGTTGTCATTTCGGCTTTGGAGTTTGAGCCTGTTCAAACGTTTACATGCCTGAGTTATTTTGTGTAATTGAATAGGCCCATCAAAGCCAACAGGTGTGTTCATGCCAACTGTTTGTATTACTGCATTATTAATTTGCAATTTTCCACATAAAGTTTCTTATTCTACTCCATAAAATCCTACCTAACTAAAAACTGGGACTTGGAAGTATGAAGATGTGAAATAACACTCCCTGGCAGTGCATTGGACCAGGGCCTGCGTAATGGCGTTTGACACAAACCAAGGGGTTTTATGCCTGAGATTGAGTTTCTTATTAAAGTCTTCTCAGTGTGTCCCAGATGTGACCTAATTCCATTCTGGAAAATAAGTGATGAATGCTGACTGCTGTATATGCAGGCAGGCTTTAGTATTGTGTGAAAAAATGAACATCTAAGCTATCAGAATAGCCATTAACCTGGTTCCCATGAAGAGCAAAACATGGCAGACCAGCTGTCTAGTGAAGTACATGAAGAAAACAATAAAGATATCTCTTTAAGTGGAAACATAAGTGAACTGCTAGTAAAATCAGGCAATCGTAGCTTTTATCATAAAAAAGAATGAACCAAGTGTAAAATACAAGTTTGTTAGAAATGCCAGTAAAAATAATTGTAACCTCTCTGACACTGCTTATAGAAAACAAAAACTCTTTTTGTTAGAAAGAAGCTCCACCCAACTGTTGTATGAGTTGGCTTTCACCTTTGGAACATGCTATATCAAGGGAACCTTAAAATATAGATGAAAATGTCAAAATACTTGGGCAACTTGAAGCTTTTTTTCAAAAAAAGAAAAATGACATTTGTATAAAAAAATAAATTTGAACTTGATTTTGAGAGATACATGCTAACTTGCTTTATTCAATATGTAACTCTTTTAGCAAGTAAATGAGTAAATACAAAACAATTCATCTTGTGCTTTACAAACCTATAGCTATCCCTCTCTCCCTTTAGCCATAGTTGGGTTTTGGACATTTTCATGTTATTTATTAATATGTTACAGCTGTGACTTGTTCATCTAGAATTTCTATTTTTGAACACACACTTTTCTTATTCAGCTAGAGATTACTATTTGAATAGCCCATTTAAAAACACATAGCCATTTTCAATACTGTTAGGTAACAAAGGCAATTCCTTAATAACTTCTGTTAATTTTCAACTTAATAATGCAAATTAACAACTTATTAATATTTTACTCAGTGAGTCTTGTATCCTGATGATAATTTTTCTGAGTAATAACATGATGAGATATAATATATACTAAGAACGTATTATTTTGAAAATGATTTTGTCTTTAGAGGGATTAGAGATACTACTGTTAGCTTTGGTGTGCAAGACTGCATGCCAGTACTCTGGCAGAGAATCAGTCTGAAGGGATTAATTCTTTTCACAAATTAAGTTTGTGATTTTCATGATCCTGAAAAACATTCTCCTGAGCATACTTGCTGAGTAACCCTGGACTGTGGTGAAAACTGCAAGTATGCAGTACAAGATACTAAATATGTGCAAAGATATTGTCAGAATCAGAATCTACAAACCAAATGGTCTTCTTGGGACATAAAAACATCTGTCAAACATTCTTTAGTCCCATGAAGTCACAGCATTACACTACCTCTCCAACATAACTGTGGAAACAGGATTTGAAAAAGGAATGTGGATTTGTCTGTGACAAATATGTGTCTGTCATAGCTCGTATCTCAGTACTGAAGTTCCTGTGACTGGAACAAACTGAAATTATATCTGAGAATTTTATTACAAATAGTTCCATGATGTCAACTGATGTCAGCTAAGACCATTTTCACTTGTGACCTTGCTCACTGAAGAAAAGAGCAGCAAAATAGAAGTACCGATATCTGTGAGATAGTAAACAAAAAGCCAGAAATAGAAAAGCGTAGATAGGAGACTGACAAATGTTAGGGAAACAGCTGAGGCAGAGAGGGCAGGCTAGGAAGGAAAGTTACAGTGAAAAAGTGAGGATGTGCTGGAAGTAAAAGACGTAGTAGACATGTAGTATTTTATCCTACTAAAGTCACTGTTCATAGGTGTACCTGGTCTGAGATGTTTTATTGAGGTGATCCAGGTTGATCATTCATAAAGATAATGAATTATTCTCCTGGAGTCAAAACATGCGATTATAAAGATCTGGTCACAAGATTTTTTTATAAATGTAGTTAGTTAGTTTTCTACCTCTGACTTATTTTCTTCTCTCTATTGCTTTTTAAGAAATTTAATGGGCTATAAGGACTTTTGGCTCCATGTCATTATTCCATCTTTTCTCTGCCTCCTTGGAAAGGGAATTATAGTAAACTAAAGCAGAGATAACCTATCATTCTCTACACTCATGTTTTCGAGTTATTTAAGGAATGACCAGATAAGATAATTCTAATACAGGTCTCTCGTGTCTTCTTTTTTTTTGGCCCTGCAAAGTGATTTCTTTTCCTCGGGAGAATTTAGAAACAGTGGACTGGCAAGAGGCACTCACAAAAGAAGACATGTTTCTGTAGACTGCTCTGAAGAGTGGCTCTGAAGAGTGCTGAAGCAAATAACTTTGGAATTGCTTCAAATCAAGTCCAAGCTGCCCCTCTGTCCCATTCAGCTCCCTTCCTCTTCTCTTCTTTCCCTGATAAAAAATAAAAACTGGCCAGTGGGACCCCAGCTGGTCTTGCTAATTTGTCTTATGCATGAGATTGGCAATATATTCCTACTTCTCAACTTTAATATTTGTTGCAATAAAATATGATATGCATAGCTCATATTGGCAATACTGTTATGTATGTAACATCTGTTTTAGTTTAGCAATGCCTACTTCCTTGATGTATGATAAAATTGAATTAATATTTGTAAAGGCACTTACAGGTTTTTTCTGTAACTTTTTTAATGTTGTGTTATTATTCTATGGAAAAGGTGGAGATGCATTTGTATTCTATATACACACTCCCTATATGATAGGTGCTATAATATATAATAATACAAAGGACGCTTTGTAACCTAAGACCCTGGAAATGACTGCAGACAAAACTGAATTCATTCTGAAGACAGACTAGAAATGCCGTCATAGTTCTAATGATACGACTTACTGCTTCTTACCACCATAAGTCTATAGGGGTCAAAGAGAATTCTCACTGTGTTAAGGTGTCCTAAGAAAAGTACAAAGAAGAGCATAAGTGACTCAAGTATTCCAGGAATCCCACTGGCTTAAATATTAATCTATTAAAAATAAAAGCTCTAATAGTTGAATGACTTCCAAGAAGGACCTCAAGGGATGAAAGTGTTTCTATCAAATCTGCAAATGTTTGGAAGATGCTTTTTCTATATTTTCACCTTTCAGAAAAGCTTGAATATGAGATTCATTTGACGAATGTACTCTCATACAATGTATTTTCAGAATTGTTACAAAATGCCTAGAATAACAAATACATTATAATGACTTTCATCTCCTGTAACCCAAAATATTTCAGAACATTTTACAATAGATACTTCAGTTACATAGTAACAAATTTTACATTCCTGATTGCAACAGCTCCTATTTCCCTAAGGGCAAGTTCTTCTTGAATATGGACCAACTTCCCATACCCTGTACGATACTCAAACTCATCTCCTCTGTTTCACTCAGACTCTAGAACAGTGCCTGCTTTTTGCTGTGGACTGGAAGAAAACTAGTATCATGAAGGAGTCTTGCTCTATTCCATCTACTGAAGACACAGACCTCTAGAACACTGCAAGGTTTCCAAGTTGGAATCCCTTGTGCTAATCAAATCTTGTTTTATACGTGAAAGAAATGTGACTACGTAGCATACATTTGCAAAGCTGGAGGTCCAACACCAAAGTAAGTCTTTCATGCCTTTCATCATGTCAGCAGAAGCCTGTTTCGTTGTAGCGTTAATCATACTTAGCGCTGTAGCCTTGCAAGACTTTCCTTTCATTCAGCTGTACAAACCACAGTCAAATGATATTCTAGGGATTGAACCTGTAAAAGATTTGTGTTGGGAAAACATTGATTTTTTAAAGTGAAATGTGGTTTGACATTTTAGAAAAAGTTAATGTTACTGCTAATGAGAAAGCAACTGTAGCCTGCTGGTTAGTCTGCTTGGGAAGCTGGTTCTATTTTGTGTTTTGCCCGTTTTCCTATGTGGCTTTGAAAAATCAAGGGGTATATGTACATTGTAATTTTAGCCCCTATTCCCCTAGCAAACACCTTACATTCAAAAACTTGAAGCCTATATGTTCATTTGGTCTTTGGATATATGCGGATTTGCACAGCTGGAGGAATATGGACTAAGCTTGACCCAGTTTCAGGCTACATGTTATTCTGCAGGAAGATCTAGGCAAGGTAATTTCATTTGACCCACATTTGCCCATAATTGATGTGATGAGTATTGTAGAGCATCTTCAAAAAAAAAAAAAAAAGTGGGATCTTCTTCAAACGCATTAGATAAATTGACACAGCAGCAGTCAGGCATACTGGCTAACTGCAATATAGACATACCCTTTACCTTCCTATTTTCCCCTGTGTAGTACAGCAGTAATAGTACTTCATCCTCTTACCAAAAAGGATGCTATATTTCAGACATTACCACTGACTTTTTACTGTTTCTGTTTTTTTCTTTCTCTTTCAATCTCCTCAAGCTGGTTATCTCAGATAGGAATAAGGAAGCCTGAATCATGTGACCAAGCAGCAACTTCTCAGATCGTGGTAAGGTTTTATCATCTGTACCTCAACCATTCCCTGCTCTTTGTTAATTTTCCAGCTAGCTGCCAGGCCGAGGGGGTACAGCAGTAATCACAAGACTGATTCGTATTGTCAGTGCTGCGTGTCAGCGACCTGCAATTTTTGGAACCCTATTCTGTCTCATGCAATTGCAAAATACACACCTGTGTGGGACCAGTAAGAGACTGATAATGATTTTCAGTCAGTCAAATAATGTGAGTACACACTGGGATGATGATGGAGTTTTTCTTCACTTTTTTTTTTTTTTTGAGTGTTCAGTTATGCAGAATAACATTTATTTGTTTGTAAGAGCTTATAAATAGGCCATATTTTGGAAATAAACAGATAGCCAAGGCCTTTTCAATAAAATATAAAATCTTCCAATATAGGTAGAACTTGATTCAAAGGGAATTTGGAGTATTTAAGACAGGAGAATGTAAGAGATTATGAAAGCACCTGAAAGGATGTGTCTTTAATTACCAAATGAGTTTTGGTAATTGATTAATTATTTCCAGTTTCTGCAGCTGAAAAATGTAGATATACTTCAGCCCCATGCAACAGCATGAAATTTAGTCGATGCTGCTAAAGCTTTTGAAAGTGCAGACTTTCATAATTCATATCAGTCAAGCTACTAAATATGACAAAAGCTGAGGATCATTTTTCAACTTAGACATTCTAGCAGGGAGAAATGTGCAAGTTACGTCACTGACCACCAAGTGTCACTGTTTAGTATTTTTACATTCTTATTTCTTTGTTCCTAAGTGTGTAAAAAATCCTCACAGTAGTCCTGTAAATGAGGGTTTTTCAACAAGAATATTTCTAAACTACAGGAGGCACGTATACCTACCCCACAGGCTAGAGGCAAACTGAACTGCCTGTGTTTGTGGCTTTCTTTAGCAAGCCACCAAGAAGTAATGACTGAACTAAACATTGTTCATATTATTGGATATAATAATGTAGATCCCATTAAAAATTAAATGATACATAGATAGAATTCCCAAATGGAATTTTTTATTAGAAGAGAGAGATATTCCTCATTGAGAGAATGTCAGATACTTTGTCCAGAAGGCAAAGAACACCTTATCAAAATGAGTGAACATAGTTTAAGTAAGTTCGTAGTACTAGAAGTAATTTAGCCTGACTTAAAATGTAATAACAGGAGACATTAGATATCACAAGACTGAACCACAGTCCTGGTCTGAGGTGCAAAGCTATTCTTTCCTGTTTCTGCAGTCTTAATGTAGGTCATAGTCTTTATCTTGATTGGCACAAAAATAGAATTTGCTGACAGGCATTCATGTGAGCTGGAGCTCATGAAGAGATTTCCAACTAGGTTTAAAAAATAAAACCATATGGACTACCATACCAATATAATGTACATAACGCCCCTTTGTCACTACCCCTCTGCCCCACAGCCGAACTCTTAAGCTCAGTTTGCCAGTGCTGTAGTGTTCTGATGTGTCCATACGTAGCTGCAGCTTGAAAGATGTAAAATAGCTACATGGATTGTTATATGTATTTGTTAGTCGTCTGAAGTGGATCCAATAGCCAGGAGTGCATCAGTGAGCCAGTCTGCTCTGACATAACCCCAGACCACCAAACCTGTACAACCTGCCTTTCTTTCAAATTAGTCCCTGTCCTACAGATCTCAGCCAACCTATCATCCATGCCATCTCTTTAGCATAGCCATGCCTTATATGTAGACATAACTGGATAGTTTTGAAAAAATAGCAACCTTTAAATGGGCATATTACATCTTGGCTGGTTCTTATTAACCTCAACCCTTCCCTTCTGTCTGTACTGAAAACCCTGTATGATAGAAGTACTTCTCTATAGTGTTTTTTGCATCTATGCAAAAAAATGACCCTACTGCAATAATATGCTGTCAGGGCCCTTAGTGCATTAATAGGTCTTCCTCACCTGGGGCCTCCACTTACATCCTCTGCCCACGGGCCCATTTAAGCTTAGCCCTGGGCCCTTATTCCCTGCCTGAGCTCTGTTACAGGAGTGTAAGGCTGTGGCTTCCTCTGATTTAGACCCTGACTGACTTCCAAGCTTGGCCTCAGAGATGCTTCATCACTATGGATCCACCTGGAGATCACTGGGTTGTACCTGGCCCTGGTTAGCCTCACCACACCTGCTCCTGACCTGTGGACTGACTTTTTGGCTTGACTTTGGACCTGCCTCGTCACTGTGAACTTGCCTGATGATCTAGACTTCTGGTGGAACCTGGCTGCCATGTCTAGGCAACCCTTGCTCAGTTACTAGGGGACCAGGCCCTGGCAGGTGACCTCCCTGCCCAACTGGCCATTGTATTGCTCTTGGCTCCATGTCCCTTAGGGAGCAGCTGGCCTCACTGTTCCCTGGCATATGGAGCATAAACCCAGGACACAGAAGTCACCTGTAGAAACACCAGACCTAGGAGGATAAAGAAAGCATGTGAGGAGTTGAATCTGTAAAGAAAGAGCATGTGAAATCAAGAAGCAGAAATCAAGAATTTTGTGCTTCTGGGAAACAAGCAGAAGGAAACTGATGAGTAAAGGTAGGAAATGTCAAATGCTAGGACCTCCTGAGAAGGGAAAGGACATAGAATGAAAGAAAGAACAGTGAGCAAATGAAGAGGGAGTAAAGGAGAAGCTAACTCCACAAAAGCTAGTAAAAATTACAGAAGAGAACAAATATTGAAAGTGACCATGTTCAGCAGTACAAATCTTAGCGCAGATTCCTGTGGGATGTTAGCTGAAAACCCTTTAATTCCCTACTGCATTTTTAATAAGAATTTCCCATAATCTTCTGTGACAACCAAATCTCTTTAAGAAACTTTGAAGAGAAATGGTCAAAGGCTTTCCAGAAATTGAATTCCATTATCTAGACTTCCTGAAGTCTGGACTGCACTGTGAGGGGAAATACCCATGTTAACCCTGTCTCCTTCATGCAGCAAGCTTTTAATCTGCGTGAGTCAAAGTAAGACCAGTAACAGAGAATTAAAGCATGCACCTTAGCAAATTGAATATTCAAAAAAAAAAAAAAAAAAAAAAAAAAAAAAAAAAGTATATGATATCCATAATAGCTACATAGCTGTTACTCAAGTTGCTTAGTCTATCCTTAGGATATTTCACTAAAATGTTAATGTAGTCTTGGATATTCCACTAGTGACAGGCAATATAAGAATCTTTGTAAGAACATAAGAGAATTATCTAACAAAAACTATAAGATGCAACTGGAAAAAAAAGTTACTAGGGTTCCTGTACTGAAGCAGTCAGACCAGAGTAAACACATCTTCTTATTGTAAGGTGCTTGCACTGAATGAGAGGGGCTTTTCCAGACTTCCCTTTCTCTGAAGCTTTTGATGCAGTTTATTACAAGGCTAGATTCTGAACTGGGCATATTCAAGATCTGATCAAGTTAGTTCTGCCTATGAAACAAACACAGCAAAAGAATGCAAGTGAGATGATTTCTACTTTGTTTCCTCAAACAGAAGTGCTCCTCCGTTAGGAGGGCGAGCAGTATCTGTCCGGTGGTGCCTGACATCGTGCGCGGCCGCCTGCCCACGCACCGCCAGGCTGGTGAGAGGGACTGGTTCAAGGGGAGCAGCTAGCTGTGGGCCCACGAGTGAGCAGATTGCTGCCCTTGAGACACTACCGCCTGAGGGGTTTTGAGCAGTACTAACAGCGGCCTCTGAGGCTGAGGAAAATGAGAGAGAAATATGTCAGTATAAGCGAGAGGCGAGAGCTCCGCAGCCCTCCTGCGCCGCGGGGCGCGGGCGCCTCCGCCCGCCGTCGGGCACAGCGTCAGGCCAGCGTCCCGTCGGGCCGCTGCTCGGGCGCTCGCTGTCCCTCGCCTCCCCGAGAGAAGGCGCTCCGAGAGCTTCGCTCAGGTTTTTGCCCCGTTAAACTACGCAGAAACGCTGCATTTGGCGTTGCACTCTGAGAGCGACACCGGCGGCCGGTGCAAACGCGCGGAGCTCCCTCAGCCTTAACCGCTGGCACGTCCGAGGCGAGCGGCCCCCCCCGCGCTCCGCGGCCGGCACCATGTTGGGGCCGGGGAGCACCTGCCGCGGGGCGGCTGAGCGGCCGCGGGGGGACCCAGGGGCCGCGCTCCCGCCGAGGGGTGGGCGAAGCGCTCCCGCTCGGCCGGCGCCCGCTCCCCTCGCTCAGCCATGCTCGAGGGCAGCGCGGCGCTGACAGGGGCCGCTGCCGCCCGCCGGCAGCCGCGTTCGCCCGCCCCCAACGAGCGCGCCGCGCAGCGATTGGCGCACACGGCTACAGCCTCTCCTGGTGATTGGCGGCGCCCGCTGCCACTCCGGGCGTTCGGAGGCACGGGCGGGCGCTGACGTGCGCGTGATGACAGCGCTGCCCGCGCTGCGGCGGGGGCGGGCGCCGCCGGCGGCGGCTGTCACGTAGTCTGCGCGGCGTTCGGGGCGTAAGCGCGCTTGGTGCATCGGGCGCCTACGCAGCCGCTCCGAGCCGGCCGGCGGTGCCGCCGCCGCCGCCATGGAGGCGAAGCCGAGCGACCTCCCGCTCTGCGACAGCCTCATCCTGTGGGTGAGTGCGGCGGCGGGCAGGGGGATGCCCCGGCCCCCCGCCCCGCGGAGCCCCGGGCGGGCGCTCGCTGTCGCTGCCGCGGCGCGGCCTGCCCCGGCGGAGCGGGGCCGCTGCGGCCGGGCGGCGCCGGGCGGCCGTTGGCAGGGGCGGGCGGGCACCTGTTGGGCCCGCGCCGTTGCCACGGGGCCGGGCGCGCGCGGCGGGGGCGGCCCCGCGCCCCCTCCCCCACCCCCCATCCGCCCACGCGCGCTCGTGGCTCCCGGGCCGTCGCGGTGCGCCCGCGCCCTCGGCGCCCCGGAGGAAACGCGGCAGTGTTGCCGCCGCCGCGCCTGTCAGGTGCTCCGGGCGCCCGGGCGGGTCCGAGCAAGAAGCGAATGAGCAGAAAATGAGGATTATCGTGGAGAAAACGCCGCTGTAATAATCCTTTAGGTCCAATTAGTGGTTCTTCAACAAACCCTTTGATATAGCAGCCTCACAGTAATTAACAACAGCATTAAATACATGCAATTAATTTAAATTCAGTTGGCAGAAGCAGAAACCTCAGAGCTGAGCCTGAACTTCATCTCCTACCGTCCTTCAGTTGGTTAGCGTGTTTGTTGCAGGCAGGTGCAGCATCCTGCATGTATTTGTTGGGTTCCAGCTCCCTGGTTTTTCCTATGCTTTGCCTCCCCTGAGCTGGGTATTCTTTATCTTGTGACCGATGCATTCTCTCCTTTGGCTCTTCAGCTTTGTATGTCCTATTTGTAGATGAGAAGAATCTGTCATGATTTCATTGCAAAATAAATTAATGAAACAGATTGAGCAAATACATTCCCAAAGTCTTTCTCAAACCTCTTTCAGCAGTGTTGAAATATGTTTACGATTCCTGCTTAAATATTTTAAGCCTAACTCTAATTTTCAGTTTAGACACATCACATAGGTCTAATTACATAACATCTCTTAAAGTGAATGCTAATGAAACTTTAACCAGTCTTAAATTAAAAGAGCATGATACAGAGGTATTAGCGTAAAGGAATATCTAACTCTGTATGTTCCAGTTGTGTATTCAGTACTCGGCACATACATTGCCATATGCTTGTTTTCAGATTTAGCACCTTGTTTCTCTGACCTAATTTATAACTTAACAGAAGCTGAGCATTAGTTAAGATGTGTTTCAAAGGTTCTTTCAACTTGAACTTCCTTGAGGACTGAATAATAATAATAAAATTGATCTTCTGAAGTAGAGCTTTTTTTTTTTTTTTTTTTTTTTTTCCTTTTTTTTTTTTTTTTTGGTCCATTAGTATAGCAAAGACATCCACTCTACAGATGATTTTTGGTGTTTTGCTGCTGGATCTTATTTTAGCAAATTTTACACTAGAAAACATGCCTCCTGTACAGGAGAAGGAGAAAATATGAATAAAAACATGTAGTGTTCCTGCAATACAAATGTCATTGGACTTAAAGTTTTAAGGCTATTACCAAAAAACCCATAATAGAGTTGCATTAAATTTTATAGGGAATGTATTTGACTTTTCAAGGAGAATTGGCTTCTGGTAATACTTTTTACCATTGTTTCTGCAACAGACTTCAGAGCTGAATTTTCTGTGAAGTCCCATAGAAAGACACAGTTTGCTTACTGTATGTGAAATAAACCTTAATATTTTCCACTTTGGTAACAATGGAGTGATAAAAGCAGCAATCAGTAGGCCTAATGATGCTGTAGTATCTTCCATGTTATTAAAATGGATGTTTTCTTTACTATAGTAGACCAGAAGTTTCCTGCATGTCTTCTGATGTTTACTTCTTTAAAGTATCCATTAGGTGCTTTGCAGGATTGAGGTATGCTCTCAGCATAGCATTCAACTATGGATTTTTGTAGTGTTATATTGTGTCAATATTTTTTGTGTGTATAATTCTTGAGATAGCAGCGTTGTTTAAAGGAAAGGGTGTGCTTTTTTGGATCACTTCTATGAAAATCTGTTTTACTGATTTGTTCACAAGAAGGTTTTGTTTCTGTTCTGTAATGATCCTTTTTCTAAAAGTATGTTTTGATTTGAGTGAGCATAACCCAGAGCTTCATATATACAAGTTAAAAGCTACATAAGAAAATAGTTTCTAAATTATCTTAGAAAGGGAGAGTGCTTAAAGTCTGGCAGGGTTATTTCATGCTTTCCAGCTCTAGTGAGTAATATTTCAAGTTTGGTATGTTTATTGAAGGTGTCATATTTGTTATGTGAATAAATGCTACCTATGGATAGTTGAACAGCTGTATATGGTAATATCTTCAATAAAAAGCTTTTTCCACAATAGCTGTACTCATACATCTGTTGGTTTGGTGCTGGCAGCATTTTTAATGCTGTTTTTCCCTGTGGCTGAGTTATCATTACCAAAATTCTGGAATTAAGAATAGAAATGTTTATTATTACTTCAAATTTTTTTTGACTAACTAAAACCTCTATCTCTAACATATGTAATCTGGATATCAGCTGAAGTACCTTAACCCTTTGTCATCTGGATGAAATTGAGGGCATGTTTTCCCAAGAGTTGGATGGGTTTCTAGAGTTGTACTGCATATTGTGAACATAGTCTTGTTTAATTTACAGCTGTTTGATAAATCTATCAGTAGCTCCAGAGAAAAGGCCTTGTGCTATGTGATGTAAAATCAAAATTTCAGATTCTGTTATAAGCAAAATAGCTATAGGTCTGTGAGAAAAAAAAAATTGTTCCACTTGTAAGAGCAAGTATCAGGGTATATTTAAGCTAGATTCATGGCTGATGTCTGAAATGCTCCTCAGCATGAGTAATACCATTGCAGCTGTATTTAGGAAGACTAATTGAATCTGAAAGACTAGTGTTGCTACAGTACTAAAGTCCCTGGTTGCTTCTAACAGCCCACTATTCCTGCTCCCAGCTGTCAGTGATTTTTATAAATACAGAAAAATCTCTATTTTGAGGACCTTATTTGACCAGCATGGAGTTTGAAGAATATACAACTAGCCCTTCTACGCTCATTGTATGAAGGCACGTATGTAACTTTTAAATGTATGGAGAAACAAAGGCTCTCAGTAGCTGTCCTTAACTATAAAGGTACGGCAAAGCACACAGAAGCATAGAAAATGCCAAACACGTGATTCAGCTTTGCAAGTAGATGCAGACTGTCAGGCAAAATTTGTTGGATAACTGTAAGGAATTCTGGTAGCCCTAAGTGATTTAGGGTGGGTGGTGGAACGCCCGGAGAGAATGTGCTCTTTGGGGTGACACTCCTGCTTTTTGCTTAATCTTAATTAGCTGTTTCTATTCTGAGATTTACTGTCATACATAAAGCAGCGTTGCACGTCGCAAAGTTGTCTAAGGCTTTGTTTGCTTGCTTTAGCAGGCTTGGGCAGTCTTGGTTATAGGTAACCGGTTCTAGCATTTTGCATCTTAATAACTTCTTCAGTTTATAAGTATATCTAAATGGCAGTATCGCAATATTGTGCTGTAAAAATGAGATCTGGCATGCCCAGTCTTGACTCATAAGCTTCCAAGCCCATTCTTGAGTCGTCATTAAGGCTGCTGGAGTATTAGAAACTAAGGCTGTCAATCGCAACCACTTTGGGTTGCATTCTCCTACTTAATCTTTTATGTAACCTACAAGGGATTATTTAGTCTTTGCTTGCCCTAATACAGTATTAAAAAATACTTACTTAAACAAAACAATTAGAGAAAGGCTCAGTATGTGTATTTTTCTCTTCTGTGCTTGATTAGACTTTTTTTTTTTGAGCACATAGTTGGTCTTCATAAACAATAGGTGCAGTGACTGCCTCAAGTTCTCAGAACTATGCTTTTCAACTACTTCTGTCCCAGTAGTTATATTTCCCAAAAGCGTTAGACATGGTCGTTCATCAGCCTTTGAAGAAACTAAGCTATGACAGAAGAGTTGGGAAAGTCTTCTCACAGATGGACACGGTGAGAAGTGGTACTAATACCACTTTCTGCTTTGATAGTTTGTCTCTGGAATGAAGCACTTCCACCTGATCTGAAGGATGGATAAATATGACTTTAGTTTCACAATGTAGTATTCCGTAACTTGATTTACAATAAAAGGACAAGCATGAAAAAGCAGAGCATGGTAGTAATACTAACTTTTAAAACTACTGTTCATAATCAACAGTCACACTTACTGAGATAACTGTGTTGACTACATAGTTCAGAAAGGATTTTGATCTTTTGGGCTGCTTAAAAGAGAGAGATATCTTGCTAAAGGCTTGTGCTTTAAAGAGGAAAAGGGTAACTAATTTCCGCACTTCCCTCGTTTGATCAAGAAACATGTTGTTTTTCCTCTTTTAGTTGCAGACATTCAATACTGCTGCGCCTTGCAGAGATGTTCAGGATTTGACTAATGGTGTAGCAATGGCCCAGGTACTTCATCAAATGTAAGTTGACACTTAAGTTCAAAGAGAAGGTATTTAATGTCTTGAAGTTCTTGTGTTTTAATGTGCATAGTCTCTTCTCTCACCACTTGAGAATGGGTGGTTATAGGAGTAAGCAGTTCTGACTTTTTTTGGTAGTAGTAAACTTACAGTAGGCAGTTTATAGCAGAAGATAAAATATACCTTTACATTGCTGGTTTGGGCCGGATGTCATAGCTGAATAATAATGTGGAAGAATGGAGGTGGTGGCAGGGAGATAGTTGATGAACTCCATTCTGGTTTTTCTGTCTAGGACTCTTCCTACAATCTTTTTTCCTCCCTAATGTCCTATTGATGTTAGAAGTAATTGGTAATGGTAGATTGAATTATGAAATAGTGTTGCTAATATATAATAATTTTATTTGTCTCTTCTGTTTATGCTGAAACAAAGGAGTCAAATAATAAGATTGTTACAGTTTTTATACATTAATTTCTGTATTGTTGGTCATCAAGAGGGAATACAGCAGTATTAAATTCAAAGTAGCAATATGCCTGGAACTATACTTAAGGATAAGTGGACACAAGTGAAGCGATCTGGTTTAGTTTTTCCATTAACACTATTTCCATGGATATCTGTACTTCAGGTGATAAGTTACTCTTCCCCCCCCCCCTTTTTTTTTTTTTTTTGGTGTGAGGAACTAGAAATTCAAAAGGTGTATCTATTCTCTTCCTTTTGGGGCAGCTCAATTTACATAGGCTTGTGTTCTAAATTTTAAATACTAGCTTATTTACTTGTGTGAAAAAGGGTTTTTGGGGTGTTCTGTGGCAGTTCTTTACAAAAAAGAAATAATAGTGGGACAATGAAAAACAAACTTACTTCAAATAATTCCATATTATTGGTGTGATTACAAATGGTTATGGGCTGATGACACACTAATTTAAAACTTTCAGTTACTTCAGACATGATTGTAATATCAGTCTCTTATGGAAACAGTATCATAACACAAGTCATCACTGAAACTCTGTTGCTGCTATTGGCTCCTATAGTAAAAGAGAGAGTTGAATTACTCTCTTTTTATCTTGCTGTCATCTGTTCAAGCTGTATCTTTGATTACTAACAAATTACTTAAAAAAAAAAAAAAAAAAAATACCCAGAAGAAGACTTCAGTCCTTGAAAATGTGCTTTGTAGAGATAGCTTACTGTCTTCCTAGGACCTGGCAAAAATTGATTCAGACTTGCTTAATCAAGGCTCTCTGAGGGTCACTTCCCAGTGTTGCCACAGTGTAGTGACAAGTTGTAGCTGACAAGCTCCCTTGTCGCAGTGGCTTAGCAGGGCTTAATTTAGTATGTCCCTACAGGATGCCACTATTTCTAAAGTAGCAGATCAGTCAAACTACTGTGTCAGGCTGCCAGAATATGAAATAATCACCACGCCCACAGGTGGAGGTTTGTTAGTAGTAGTCCAGCATCGCAGCTAGAACGAGGACTTGCTGTGTGGCTGTTTGTGGTACTAGACTGCTACAGGCCTTGGGTAAGTTGCCTTACAGCCAAGTTTGTTGATATGTGAGTAGTAGGGATGATAACTGTCTTTTATTAAGTAGCCTGAAACCAATGAATGAATAGTACTGTGTAAAAGTTAGATATTGTCGGATATGCTGCAGTTGTGCCTCTTGGCAGCTAAGTTTGTGTAAACTCCTCCTCCAACAATTCATCTTTATTTATGCCAGTGAAGTAAATGTACATGTGCCTGGAGGACCAAACAGATTCAGAAATTATGAAATGCTGATAGTAAAATAATAATTTGTTTTTCTTGATAGGTAGCTTTGACTAATTGCAGTGAATGTTTACATACCTGAATGTGCTAAAGTAGGTATTTAATATCAGTGTTAATTTACTTAAAGATTATGGCATTATGACCATTTTTTCACGTGTTAAAAACTCAGCATGACAAAGGCATTCACATGCTTGTATCCCTAGCTTTGCTAGTGAACTCAAGCATATATTGAAATTCTTCCTGCTCTGAAAGATTGTGTCTTAAGTGGTGGTGCATGGCACAGGCAAGCAGGATAGAAATTTCCTGTGAAACAATTATAACATAATCTCCTGGGATACATGTTTCATCAGAGACCGTAGTAAAACATCCTGATAAACCAGTGCTGAGAGTCTGGTATCTTATTTAAATGTGTGCTTGTTAATGTTTAAATATTTAATTTTATTTTAGAGATGTTGCCTGGTTTGATGCATCTTGGCTAAGTCGTATTAAAGATGATGTTGGTGACAACTGGAGAATAAAGGTACTCAAAATTGAAGTTAGTAAAAGTTTTGTGAGGCTGGATGTGGTGTCAGTCCTGAGTGTATTGAACAGTGCAAAAACTATACTTCAGAATTAAACTCAAATTAATCGTTGAGATTAATTTCAATGTATTTGAATTTAGTTTAAGTACCTGCCAGCATTTTGCCTGGCTATTTTCTCTTGCAGTACTACTTTCCCCTAATGCTACATGTTTTTCTCCTAGAGCTACTGTGTAAATATTTAATTATAAATTATTACTTAATTTCAGAGAAATTAATAATTGTAATAAAAAACCTGTAACTTTTTTTTCCCTGTGTGCAATTAGTCCAGTAATCTGAAGAAGATACTACAAGGAATTATGGACTACTATCATGAGGTATGGGAAAAAACAACGTTTTTCTGTTGTTCTGATCAATAAACATCTGTCACCTAGTTAATTTTTTTTATTCAAGCAAAGTAACATATTTTAAGGGCTGTTTTATAGAAAGTATGTTGCAATTATCTGTTAAATGGGACCTTTCAAATTAATATAAAATTACTGTGATGCGTTCAAAAATCTTTTGGATGTGTGTGCATATCGTGTGTGTGTGTGTATATATATATATATGTATGTATATGAGCATATTTCTTTTAGATAAGATTCTCAGAACATAAGCTGCAAATCCTGTCTCTTTCACTGCCCAGGTGAGTGTGAGAAACACTGAACTGGAGAATTCTGACTTCTGTTTGTGTGATTATATTTGGTCTTGCCTAGTGAAGTTTAAATTCCTTTCTGCTCAGTGGAATGGATTCAGCAACGCCTAGCCTAGTTTTCATGATACTCACCTGCAGTTTGTGAGCTACAGTTACAGATCTTTGTGGGCAGAGTAAGGTTTTTTTTGTTGTTTCTCTTATGCAGGATGAATATGATAGCCATAGAAGGGTGCTACTTTTTGTTTGTAGTTTTTAAATAAATGGAACAAAAACCCACTATTGATGAGTTTTGTATGGAGCTTGGCTACAGTCATGTAATGAGTGTGGTCTGAAAAGACTTACCAGCTCATCTTATTGTTTTCTGGCTCATGCTTTGGCTTAGTTGTGAGATTAAGTGCCAAGCTGTTCTATGGCAAGCCCAGAAGTAGAACTGCTGTAGGTTTATGAAATGTTTTTTTGAAGGATTAGGGAGCAACTGACTTTGGATTCACTTATATATATATATATATATATATATATATATATATATATATATATGTATATATATATATTTTGTTGTCTATATTCGTTTTCTTATTTTGTCATTGATTCTGTTGTAGAACAAATTGACACCCTCGTTTGAGGGCTAACCCTGAAACTTTTGATTTATAGTAATGCATTAGCTTTGTGTAGAATAGGTCATTGAAAAAGCGTGCAAGTTATTAAACTTTCAGAATTTGTATTCTTTGTAGGAAAAAGTTCAACGCTTTATTAAGAGCTGATTTTTCTTTATTAAGTGCATAATTTCATTGAACTAAAGTACCAGGTATTTTGAGTAGATGTGGCTGTTTTTAAGTTAAAGCAGGCAGCTTTAAGTTTAGGCCTATTCAGAGGCAAATTCGAGGTGCTAAATTTGGTAGTCACCGACTAGGACTGGATTGATCTTGCCTAGTGAAGTTTCATTCCTTTCTACTCAGTGGAGAGTAGAAAGTACACCTTCCCCAAGATATGCACCCAAGATAGTTCTAAGCAGTCTCCTCTCTCTCTGCCTTTTCTGGCCCAAGGTACATGTGACACATGAGTTTTGTGTATGAAGCCCTGTAACAAACAGGATGAGAACATCTGATTGGTGTAGACATCTTCAGATTTCCTAACTTGATATTGCTATGTGTGTACTCTCTCATCAGACTTATTTCTAGTGTGCATCTCCACAGCTGATGTTTAAGATCTTTTGCTTTCATGGGTATTACGGTAACAAACTTTTTAATAGCCTATATTTTTGCTCTGGGTGGCTTAACTAAGTCCAGATTTCTTATGTGGTATTAAATGTTAATGTTGTGTGAAATTGGAAGTTCATATTTACTTTTTCTCCAAACTTTTCAGTTTTTGGGTCAGCAGATATCAGAAGAACTTATTCCTGACTTAAACCAGATATCTGAGAATTCAGATCCCACCGAACTGGGCAGGCTTCTGCAGCTTATTTTAGGTTGTGCAGTCAACTGTGAAAGGAAGCAAGGTACATGCTACTCTCATCTGTTCATAAAACAGCAATCTTTATTTCAGGAAGTGTTGATTAATAAGATGTAAAAGAAACGTTTTTCTTACTTGTCAAAGTCTCTACTGTTCATTTACTGTATTAGCATGCTTATTCTGAAACTGGAGCTCACTTAAAAGCAAAACAGCTACAGGAATTTTTTTTTTGTATAAAATTCAAACTTTGTGCAGGGTAGAATAAAATACAGTCCACAATGTTTGTGGGGTTTTTTTTTATTCCTAATTTCTAAAATATGTACCAAAACCTAAAATTTACTATTCAAGTACCAATCAAGCAAATTATATTTAAAAACTGATATTAGAAACTGCCTTTCATGCTATATAGACATCCCTACGGTAAGAGAAATAAGTTAGACTTTTCTGACTGGATGTTGTACGTAATGAAGCTTGTTGGGCCTAAATGTACAAATATTACCTGCAACTTTGCTACTATTATGAGAACTATTTCCATATAGAGCTCTAACTATAAGTTAAAATACATACAGAACACTCAATTTCTGAGGTGTTACTTTAGTTTATCTGGCATGACTTAAAAAAAAGTAGTTTTTTTTTGCACAATACATGCATATAACTGATATAAAGATATGTTAGCCATATTTGTTTCTCATGGAGCAGTATTTGTCTGCAAGCATGTTGTACAAAGTTCTGTTATGGTACAGTTCTATGGTATGTCATGAATAATTTGGATGACTGCATGCAAGATAATCCAGTGTGTTTATGCCGCTTACAAGTAGTGTAGTATGTAAAAAGAGCGCTACCTATTTGGAAACACTTTTCAGAGAATAGTGGCTTTTGTATCTCTCTGCAAAAAGCCCATCATGCTGTTCAAGCCAATTAGGATGAGCCATAGCATGAGTCACTACAAGGTCATTTTTTTTCATAGAACACATACAGAATATCATGACACTAGAAGAGTCTGTTCAACATGTTGTCATGACTGCTATTCAAGAGGTAAGCAATAATTTAAATAACCTAATGCTTTCAGCTGAGAAGTTTGACTATTCATTTACTGATCTTTGTTTGTTCTGTAATCCAAATAGAGGTTAAGGAAGTGTATGTGCTACTTTAAACTGTCTGAGTGAGTCAAAAACAGGAGATGGTTTTGATTTTAGTCATGTGATGAAAAGTACACCTTATGATGATGACAAATGCTTAAGATTTCCTACTTTGTACAAAAATGTATCTAGTTAAGTGAAGCCAATCAGTGATTATATGACAGTCAGGTTACAAAGTTTCTGCTCCAGTGCTGTAGTCTTGGACCCCATGGTTATGCTGACCATAACTGTTTGTGAGGCTGCGTTGTTTTGACACGTACCATTCCAGTAACTGACTTACAAGCTCTCAGCCGCATCTCTTCGATTTTGTCACTGCACCCTCCCACTCTTTCCCTACCATTTTCTTTTATTCTTACCTGGATCGTCTTAATGGTCTGGCTTACACTGGTTCTGCAGTGTGTCATACTTGTGAGCTTCAGGAGTGTGAAGCAGAGAATTGAGGGAGGCAAGAACTACAGTACTGACTTTGAAGAAAATGTCACATGTAATTGCACACTCAGCATAACAGAAGAGCTTAAAACTTACTGATTTAAATTTGCTGTATAATTTTTAAAGATGTTAACATATTGGTAGTGATAAATCCATCAGCTTCCTGTTTGTTGTACTTGATTGACCAAACATTCCTTCTGAATGAGATCTAGAAATATGGTATCTCCTGAGTAAGATAAAGCCCTTTCAACGTTGACAAGCATAATTATAGATAGATATCTCTCTCTCTCTCTCTAAAATATATATTTTGTATCAGTGAAAGCTGTGCTAATCTTCCAGATGTCTGCTTCATGACAACAGAAGTGACACAAAGTGCGATAACTAATAAGCGTGTGTGAAATCCTGCCCTCTAGTCCACTCCCTTCAACTTGACTAGGGGCTCACTTCTAATTTAGTGGGACGAAGATTCATCCAGTAAGAGGTTACAGCTCACACCTGGCTAATTTTGGGGAAAGAAATCAGCCCTCTTATTCTGGATTTAAGTCCTTTACCCACCATGAGAGGGTTTTATTATTATTAATCTTCTTTAATATATAGGAAGAGTACAAAGACATACTGGAAAACACAGTTGATACTTAATGGACAGTGAATTTATGGAATATTTAACCTGTACACTACTCTTCTGCCTCTGGCCTTTTTTTTTTTTTCTTTTTTTTTTTTTTTTTTGTAGCTCATGAGCAAGGAAATAATGGGTCCTTCTACAACTGATGCATCAAGTGAAATGGAACAGCAGGTAACTGCCTAATATTTGTTGGTTTTGTAGTTCAGGCTTGAAAAATAAGTTGATATCTTGCTTTCCCTCAGATGAAGAGATGGGCTGCTCTCCAATTAAGACAAAGCAAAACAAAAACCAAACAAGAGGCCCCCAGTTTTGTCTTCTAGCTGCACAAACTACTTGCCCTGTATTCCAGTCAGAGCTGAGCTGATTCAACCATACTGTTTCACAATGGGCAGAGTAATGTGCTAATCTAGGTAGAAATTATACAGTAAACTAGTAGTATTTTTCAGTACTAATCGTAATATTAAAAAGGTATTTGTAAATATAGCTGTCAGTTCATATGTTTTAAAGAAGTTGTGTAACTTTCCTTGGTGGTGTAAAACTTGCCAAAGTACGTATTGCAAGAAGAACTAAGGATACATCGGGGCTCAGCCTACGTTAGGTTAAACATTTCAAATTATTTTCAGATTTATTTTTGAGATCCTAAAAACACTTGATAACCCGAACAATGCACATGAAATGAAGCTATCTTTAAAAGCACCTGCCCATAAAAGGAGTGCCAGTGTTCCTATTCTGACATGAAAGGCATTTGACTAGCCAGAGTAAGCCTGAATTTAGAATTTTAGTCAATTTCTTTCTTTTTTTTCCTGTGATTACAATTAATTTTATTTCTGTAGGGAGGAAGAGACACAGCGATACTTAGATCTGATCGGCACACGAGTTGAGTGGATTTTATTCATGAAAGCATTGAGCCAATATATTGGAGGTGTTTAATGGGCAGGGATTTTGAAATTGTAACATCACATTGCTTCCCCCTGTTTTTTAAATATAATTTTAGCCAAAGTTGTTGTTTTGAGTCTGAGTGTTACTCTGAGTTTCAGTAATTCATTTGTTACATGTGATAATCATTTAAAATGTAGGTAAGTGAGATGAACAGAGATGCTGATCCAACAATGTATTTAGACTTCTAACTCTACGAGCGTCAATATTTTTAAACAGTTGGTGTGGGTAACTGAGGCACTTAAGAAGAAAGAAGTGTAAGTGCTTTGGATATGGGCAAGAGTGATTGACTGTCTTTTGTTTTAAAAGCTTAAAAGAGCTTTGGAAGACCTTCAGGAAGCACTAGCAGGAAAAGAAGAGTTGGCGCAGAGATGTCAAGAGCTAGATTTACAGGTAAGAACCAACAAATTGCTTATTTCTTAGGTGTGCAGTGGTGTCCTTCATTGTTAAGAAGGAAAAATTCTGAAGGTCACAGTGAGTTTTTGATTTATTTGAAGTTTATATAAGAGTTGTTAGCTATCTTTTTCTGGGGAAAAGCAGCAATTCTATACTCCCCAAATATGATTACTTGAATTGATTTTCTAATCTAAAGTTGAGGTCCTCTGTCAACTGTTAAGCTGAAGATTGCTTTGTTGGTTAGCTTTTTATCTATCCTTAGTAGTAAGCAGCCAGTAAAACATGGCTTTAAAAATTACACTTTTCATTTTCAGTCACCACTGCCTTTAGTCCTTTGAACTATATCCTAAAATGCAATTCATGTAACTAGTGACTAGATTAAATTAAAGGAAGAAAACATGCTGTTTTCTGTAGGAGTTGAGGAGAGACTAAAATCTGAAACTTGTCTAAAGTGTACTGACTGTTTCCTTGTGAGCAGAATTTCAACATGGAGAATATTTCAAAAATTAAAAATAATGAAAACTTAGTAGATCCATTTGCAAACCACACTGATAATAGGTCTACCTTTGTTTTTAATGGAGAGAAGTTTAAAAAGACTGACTTTACAGAAGGAAGGGAGGACTTCAAGCCAACAAACAGTACATGGTTAAACTCAATAAAGAGCAACTTGTGTTTCAGTTAAATAGAATTTTTAAAAAAATGTTGTTAACCCAAAGTCTTATTCCTGTTCTATGATACAGCAATCTGAGAATAGAAATAGGTTTATGTGAAGAGGCAATTGATCTTAACTTTGATTTTGTATGAAGACATTTGGAAAGCATCCTTTTGTGGGAGCTGCTGTTCTGTACTAGCTCTATGTGCCTTTGAGAAAAATTCAGATGCAAAATTTCTTTTATTACAAATAGAAATGACTGGAAGAGTTGAATATATTTAAAGGAACTCTTATTGCTAATTGCAGATGCCTAGGAAGTTTCTTTTGAAATTGTATTGATACTTCATTTCTGTTTTTCTTGAAGCCACAGTAAGCATTGCTAGTCAAAGCAGAGATTAAAAAAAGTTCTTGTGCCTTGAACCAAAGCCATTTGCTCATAACAGTGTGGTCCAGGTGAAGTCATTACAGGTATTCAGGGAAAGATACTGCCAGATGGAAGGTGATGAGTTAATGACAGTGTAATTCTTTAATATTATGATGTGTATTTTAAAATATCTCCTAACAATTTGTTTTGACTTTGGGGTCCAGTGACTTACACCTCTTCAGTTATGCCAAAATAATAGAAAAGAGAAAGCTATCGGGAAGGAACTAAAACAAAGATGAAGTTTAACTTCAGTTATGCAAAAGTTATTGAAGCCTGAGAAAGGTGCTCTTGTATCATCACTCTAAAAATGTGTTGTGTATGTTTAGGGAGTGGCTGAACCTTGAACAGGAGATCTTATACTGAATAAGTCTTAGATATGCTCTTTACTTGCTGGTATGTGTGTGTGTATGTGTATTGTAAGCTGACACTTGGTATTTAAAAAGGAGTAGACCTAGATAGTGCATCTAGTGCACTAGTACAGGAATTACTGGTCTGTGTCTTACTTGATTGACAGACTTTTAAAATATGGTTGCAAACAAACTGTTTCGTAATATTATAGCATTTAGGTTAAATCTGATGTTACACTTAATTATATCACCGTGATATGTTTCGTGTTTTTTTAATATATATATATATATTGAAGCCATAATACTGACTGACACTTCTCATTTAAACTAATTCTTAATAAATTCACTTGTAAGGTCTCAGTCTTCCTTGATATTTTCCAAGAATATAAGAAAGGTAGGTTTTCTTTATGATTTAGGAAAACGTAACCCAAAAAAGCTCATTGTCCCTGTTTAAATGCCAGTTAACTAACACATACTACGTGCTCTTATGTTTGACAGGATGTTAATATTAACACAACAGCTTTCTGTAGACAAACTTTAAAGGTTCTATCCTTTTAATTCTTCCCCATTTTATGGCTGTTAATATACTTACCGTTTTAGTACAACGTTGTATTCTCATTTGCTTAGCTGTGAACACTTTCAATATCAAACTTGTTTGATTGTTGCAAAAAATGCATGCTGTGTATGAAGCCGTCTAGGTTTTTTCTTTTGCGTGTGTGCTTACTAGCTTATGGCACCTGGAGCTGCTTCTTGCGCAACCATCCACTGCTGAGCGTACGGCAGTACTGTGTTAGTGTGCTGGCCAGTGCCATCCTGCTTTTTATTGTTAAGTACAAGCAAGATGGAGAGTACTTTTGTACCAGTACTTAAAGTTTTTGTATGGCACCCATGGTATTCTTTTTTTTTTTTTTTTTTTTTTTAACAAAAACACTACTTTCTGTCCATATCGCATTGTACGCCTTTACCATGGTTTCAATTTTAAATCTTTATCTTTCTTCAGAAAACATTTTTTTTAGTGCTTCATAGTTTTCATACACTAAAGTATCTGTATGCTTAAGTATGCTATATAAATTACTTTCTATAATTGCTCAATCTTTTTCATAAACTAATTTGAAATGTTACAGTCTTGCTTTGGTTCTTTCTGATTGGACAAGTCTCATAATATTTATGCTGTTTTATCTGTACTAGGTGGCTGCCCTTCAGGATGAAAAAAACAGCTTAATGTCAGAAAATGAGGTTATGAATGACAGGTTAGAGCAATTAGATGACTCTCTTGATGATCCAAATACTATGGTTGCAAGAAAGTATTTTCATGCACAGTTGCAGCTGGAACAGCTTCAAGAAGAAAACTTCAGGTATAAAAGAACTTATTTTTCTCTTCCAAAAAACCCCTTATTTGTTATGCCAAATATATTCTAAGAATTTCTGATACTCTTCCAGGATTTTCCATCTCAATTCCATTGGTACTTTAAAAGTTTTCTACTGTTGTTTTAATCTAACATGTTTTAAGGATAATTCTAACGTTCAAAAAGAAAAATGAACTATTATTTATAATTAAAAAATTTATTATTTTGTAGTTGTCATATTGTGTTGTTGTCATTTGATATTTTTTAAAAAGGTCATGGAAGGCAGGAAGTAAATCCAAAGTGATTTGTATGGATAAATATCACCTGACTGTACTGACTTCTTAAGCATATTAGAGATTCTTTTTTCCTCTTTAATCCTATTTAAAAATAATTCTTTTCATATGATCCCTTGAAACCATTATGATAAATTTGTAGCAAGCAGTCCATTGCGGTTTATCAGGTAGACAGTAAGATACTGTTCCATGCCTGCAGTACAGTTTTAATTTTGTGGCGCTCAGTCAATAGTGATTTGTTTTTAACAGTACTAAATGGATCATCATATAAGCAGAATGTGTGATAGAAATGAGCTTGTTAAAAACTTACTATTTTTGATCTGGTAGGCTTGAAGCTGCTAAAGATGATTATCGTGTCCATTGTGAAGATCTAGAAAAACAATTGATTGAACTGCAACATAGAAATGATGAACTAACCTCTTTGGCAGAAGAATCTAGAGCCCTGAAGGATGAAATTGATGTTCTTAGGTAACAGATGTAGCTTTTTTTTTTCCCTCCCCCTCCGTATTGGCAATATTTAATGATTAGAACTAGGGCTTCGTTAGAATTTTTCTGAGACATTACTTTTGAGGATAAATCTTACCTGAACTAGATGAAAAAAGATTGGGGAAATGAGCCTTTGATAAAGCACAGATGAAATACCAGTTTAGGGACACAGCCACTACTGTTTGTACAAAAATAGGAATTCAGAAATATTCTGTGAAGCAGGATTAATGATTACATGTATTGCTTTGCTTCCTGTGGGCTGAAAAACTAAGTTCTGCAAGGATTAAGATTTTTGGTGTAGATATGTATGTGGATTTTTATTAAGAGAACATCTTTGTTGGCAAGAGACTGTCTTTTCAGGGGCAGAAAAATAAATATGCAGCTTGAACTCTGACATAATTTTACACCAGCACTCTAGACTAGATCCTAGGCTAGCTACATAATTATCAAAATGGAGATGAAATCCATAATAACTTTGAAAATTTAACATAAAATTTCAGCTTGTGTAAACTAAGCAGAGTACCAGAGATACCCAGAGCAATTCCTATTGCAAAATCAGGTCTGCTGTTCATAAGATATTCTAAATAAAATATGGAATAGAAGCAATTTTAGGTTTTCTCTGTACAGTGATTCTTTAGTAACATCTGAACAAATCTTAACTACAAAAGACTTTCTTCTGGCATTACTAGCTTCTAGGGATGCGAGATGTTGGATATTAAATATAGCTAATTCTCTTACATATGGATCAAAATATTTTCTGACCACATTATTTTTTTTAATGATCAGTTTGTAATCCTTTGTCATATCTGCTAATGATCATTTTCATAGCATAATTATGTACTCATTATGTATAACCCTGTAATGAGAACATCTGCATGTCTGTCCTTGCCAGGTACCAGTGCTTTGAGATGAATATTTAGTGCGTTTTCATTTAATTCTGCATAATTCCCTAGAGATATTTGATGTATTAACCTTTGCTGGTACTTCCAGCATATGCTCTGTCTTGCTCTCACTTCAACCCTTCAGTGATTTCACTTTGTTTTAAAACAATCTTTGCATAATTTTACTTTACATGATTCTGTAGTTAAAAATAGGAATTTAATTCTGTGCTTAGGTATGTTCGTCTCCCTTTGCAAATAGCTTGAATGTGTATGAAAGTAGAATCTGACTTAAATCTTTTGAAAAAACATGTTTTTACTTCTCTAATTCCTGACTATCCTTTAAGGACTACTGCAGATAAAGCAAGTAAGCTGGAGTCAACTGTTGAAGTGTACCGTAAAAAGCTCCAGGATCTGAATGACTTTCGTAGACAAGTGAAATCTTTGCAGGAAACGAACATGATGTATATGCATAACACAGTCAGTTTAGAGGAAGAACTAAAGAAAGCCAATGCAGCACGTACCCAATTAGAAACGTATAAAAGACAGGTATGACTACATCTATACTTACGATGTTAATTTTCCTTAGATATTTTTCTATCCTAAATACAGATACTTTGCTCACTGAAATTGAGCTGCCCTTGGACTTAACCTGTATCTTTGACTGTTTCCTCCTTTTATTAAACTAGCAAGCTTACCTGTTGCTTCCTTCTCAACTAATTAGTTATCCATTTTGGGGATTTTTTTTTTTAATTGAGGTAATTTGTGTGCCTGATAGAGGGTGTTTTGCTGTTACTGGGATCTTATAATTTTTCTGAAGAAAGTTAAAAATATTACTTTTAAACAGTAGAAGTTTATATTTACTTCAACTGTAAAGCATTTAGCTCCTGCAACAACAAAAAGAAATTTTTGAAGTTGTTAAATCATCCAAAAAGACCGTTGCGTCTTAACAACAGCAAAGAAGCTTGAGGACCAGTTGTGTGTTTTGGCTGAATTGGGCAAGGGTGAAGGTTTTAATTTAGCTTTTAAAGGTAGCATCTTGAAACATTTGTGTGCTGAATATTGTCTCTGTGTACCTTTATGAAAAGGTCCAGGAGCTTCATAACAAACTATCTGAAGAATCAAAAAGAGCTGATAAACTAGCATTTGAAATGAAGCGACTTGAGGAAAAACATGAAGCTTTAATCAAAGAAAAAGAGGTAGGTCTCTTGAATGAGAGTTTACTTGAACACCTAGTAAATAAGTAACTTGGATAAATAAGTAACTCAGATGATCTGCAAATTGAATTTGCCTCGAGGAAAATATCTCGAGCTAGTGTTACCATACAAATGAAGCTATAGTGTTAAAAAAAAAAAAAAAGTAAAAGATTTCATACTCCTGATCAATGTTATTTGATCTTATTTTGGTACAATATGGTTTATTTCTACCTCAAATATGTTTTTAGAGACTGATTGTGCAATGTGATGCTTTAAAAGAAACTAATGAAGAGCTCCGGTTTTCACAGATGCAACAGGATCACTTAAGCCAAACAGGTATTGCTTTATCTGCAGAGGCTTTTTAATCTGTGTTTCTAGGTATCCAGAAGTTTAATTTAAACTTCTCATGCAATTACAGATACATCTCATGCTAAAAGTCATGATAATCTTGCTGCTGAAATTCTGCCAGTGGAATATAGGTAAGACACAAAAGTTGAGTTTGTCTGGGGATTGAGGTGGTGGTGGAGTGTCACATTAATTGCCTTTATGGAAGTTTTAGCATTTTAGTATTTTTAGCAACGTGACTTCTGTATCTCAGTTCTCTTTAGCAAGCATTGTGGAGGGAAAAAGGGACTGCTTTTCTCTTTTAATTATTTCCCCATACTATAACCATGTTGCATTCTTTTATTAAAGACATATCAAATTGCTTTAGTTTAAGTTTGGCTTGCAAGATTCTCGCTAAGAAGCCGGGAGATGGAATAGATAGTACTGAGTAACTAAAACTAAGAAAAGGCTAGCTAATGTTATTCTGGAAGTCTAGCAGGGTAAAGCTATAGATGCAAAGCTATAAATACTATAAAATTTGGATTTGGAGTGACTGACTTTATTTAATACTTTGTTCATCTCTCTTCAAAAAAATTATGTTGCTTGAGACTTGCAAGTTGCCTCTTAGTAAATAATTGAATCATTCCCCCAACTACAGGTTTAAGAAAAACTTGTTTTGCCCACTGTTGGGGGGAAGGGAATGGGAATATTTCCTCTTACTCGAATTCATCTTTTTCGTAATTAACAATGACTTTTTTGTTGTTTTTGATTTAGAGAAATGTTTATTCGACTGCAGCATGAAAACAAGATGCTTTTGTTACAACAAGAGGGATCAGAAAACGAACGTATTACAGAGCTCCAGGAACTGCTGGAGCAGAAGAATCGAACAGTGAATGAACTAGAAACTGAAAAAAGGTGATGGGTGAAACAGCACTTTAAAATCTAGCAAGATATAATTTCTGGGCCTTCAGAGACAGTGTGGCTTGCATCTGCAGTGCACCACTCTACAATAAGCTAATTTGCTTTTTTTTTTTTTTTTTTTTTTTTAAGAAAAGCAACTTAATCATTAAACAGGGAAAATAGCTTAAACCTGCTGTGGTGAAATGTGGTAGCTCTGTGTCTAATTCACTATGAAGAATGTGTTGTTTAGAGTACCTTCAAAAGAATCAGTCATTTAACTTGTTGGTAGGCCAGGAACAGATGTTTGCCTTGCAAGCAAATCATGTTGTCGTAATGCTGGGATGTGGTCTGAATTTCTCTGTCAGTTGATGACTACTGAAAGCAGTCTGTTAGGATTTTAGGAGCAGTTAAGCTTGCTCAAAACTCAAAATAATTCTAGATTTTTTTAAGAAATGTTTAATAAAGCTTCCAAATACTTGTTCCAGGAGTTCAGGTCAAACCGAAAGCATTTGAAATCAATTTCTTTGAGGCTTGAGTACTATTGAGTAAGCCCTCTGAAAAAATATTATCCAGCCCTGCAGAAGAAAAGTCTCACTGTGTGTAGTGACCTACTTAGAAAATGGGTGATAACTGACCTTTCTCCCTAAAAGGCTAAATGAAGAGCGCATTGGAGAGTTACAACAGCAGATTGAGGATCTACAGAAGACTTTACAGGAGCAGGGATCCAAGACCGAAGGAGTAAGTGAAAGCTCAGACTCTGAACTTGAGGATGCCCTGCCAGTTTTGTTTAAATCTTTCAGTGTAGCATCAAGCTCTCTGTTTAGATTTGCCTCTTCTTTCTTCAGTTTTAGTGCTAATAACTACTAAGAAGGCAAGATGCTGTTTTGGTGCCTTATTTTATTAGGCTAAAACCCACAAGTTTTGAAATATTAAGATAAGCCAGCAAGCTCAGGGGTGAAAGCAACAACAGCAACTTAAAAAAAAAAAACACAAAAAAAAAAAAACAAACAGGAGAAGCACTGTTCTTGAACAGTTGAGACTGTTTGGTGTGTTCTAAAGCTTTCTCTCCTGCCTGAAAATATTTTCCTTGCTTTAGATAATACAGTCTTGGCAGATATGACCCAACAGTACTGGGATCAGATGAGTTAAGTCACTTAATCTGAGAATCCAGAAGACCCTGTAATCAACTGCATTTCAATTGAAAAGCTCCTGTTATGTCATTCTATCTTTTATTTTTTTTTCCCCTCCCTATCCTTAAGGAAATACAACTCTCCTACCTTTTGCTTTCCTTTTTTAAAATCTTTGGGTTTATGACTAATTGCTGTTATAATGAGAAGAATATCGTTAATGATAAAGGATGCTGGAATTGGTATATGTATGCTGCAAAAGATACGAAGTTATGGCAATGCATGAAGAAATGCTGTTTACTTGGTACTGAAGATAAATGTATTTAGTTTAGGTGCTTTAAGTATTCTGGCCTCCTGTTTCTATAAGTGCTTTTAATATTGCAAAGTATGAAACAAATATAATTAAGTGAACTTTTTCTTTTACAGTCTAGCAATCTGAAGCAGAAGTTGGCAGCACATATGTAAGTAAGGCGTACGCATCTACAATAATTTATTTATACTAAATAATTCAATGTTATAGCATAGAAATTGTCTAAGTCTTCATAGTGATGAGTCTCTTGTTTTTCCAAGTCACTGTCTTGAGAACCGTGCATGTAGTGAGTTAAGTGTTCAATTTTGTCTACTCTAATTGCAATAATCTTGTAATAGTACTAGGTTGTCTCATCACCGCCAGCATTTTTAGCAGTTCTGATTCTATATCACATGGTTATAACCATCATTCTTACTGGACTTAGAACCCATTCCATCTTCTGAAATACTTTCATCCTTTCAGCAGATGTGGCTCCTACTAAAGAGATGCTAGCATTTTCTGGTTGTTCGTTTTCCTTAGCTTCTGGTCTTAGGTAAACAAGACTCAGTTGGGAAGTTGCAAGTTAGTTATATAGATCTTCAAAAATGCATACTAATAGACTTATTTAAACATGAAAATCTCAAGATTGAGTGGAAAGATTTGTTTGAAAGTTTAAGCTTTCAGATCTTAGTACTGTGTGGAATTATGTATAAGCTTAATCTGTAGATCAAGTTTTTGATTTGTAGGGAAAAGTTGAATGAAGTTCATGATGAGTTAGAGAAGAAAGAGGCTCTTCTTGCAGAACTCCAGCCTGATGTTAATCAGAACTGTAAGTTTCTTCATGAGGCTGTTATGTCTCTTCTGAAATTATTCCTATAGCCAATTACTTGCCTAGATAAGGCTTTCTACTTGAACTTAGCTTTAAACCTGAAATGGGGGGGAAGGAGGAGGGGAGATTTTGTTTGTTTGTACAGTCGCCTGCAAAATGGGAATTCAGCATCGGTTGTGATCTTACGATATTACTGAAAAAGAGTAGAAACTTGTATGGCGAGCTGCATAGGATCTGAAAAGTTGATTGACAGATATAGTCAAGAGAGCACTGAAGCCTTGAAATACCTTGTGTATTTTAGAGTTTTTTAATTTGTTAATTATTTCTCTAAATAGCCCAGAAGATTGGAGAGCTGGAAGCAGCTTTGCGTAAAAAAGATGAAGATATGAAAGCAATGGAAGAAAGATATAAAATGTACCTTGAGAAAGCAAGAAATGTGAGTGACATACTTCTGAGCATATACATTCATCCTTCTCAAGTTATTTAAAGAGATAGACTTTTCCTTTCACTCCAAATATAAAATTAGTAGCTGCATGTTGCGTTTTTAGGTCAAATTGCTTGGTTCCAGTTGATTATTAAGTGTATGAGAGAATATTAAGTGTATGAGAGAATAGCGTTCAGGGTAAAGCGTGAGACCCATCACTGATTCTTCTATACCATTTCATGCCTTCTGTCTTGCTGGATAAGAGTATAATTTTCATGTTGATCGCATGACAAGCGTTCAGCCTGCTTTTTCGTTTTTCTTGTCATCAAAAGAGATACAATGCTTCTGTGAATCAAATCTCATTTGTAATGTGTTAATTTTTTTTTCTTGTGCAGGTGATAAAAACATTAGACCCCAAGCTAAATCCAGCATCAGCAGAAATTATGTTGCTCAGAAAGCAGATAACAGAAAAAGATAAAAGAATTGAAGCATTGGAGGTAAAATTTTATATGTTTTAGTAACTTCTATGTTCTGCTATTTCAGATATTAAACACTCAAGCTTTTTTTTTTTTTTTTTTTTTTTTTTTTTTTTTTTTAATGATGCAGTGCCTTTCAAATACTGTCTTCTGTTAACAGTGACACAGGCTATTAGTCCTAGAGTTTTTAGTTTAGCTTAATTCACATTTTATTCCAATGTGTCTGTCACTACTGAAAAGTAAACTATTTTGTGTTTTCAATGTACAATTTGAATAATTTAATTTTGGATTCTTTCTGAAACCTCTGGAAAGCTGCATATGAAATACTGTTCAAGACTAATAGTTTTACTGCCTTACAATAACTTGTACAGACCTGCAGTGTCTGGCCTTTTCCAGTAATAACAACTTTGTTTATATGATGGACTAGGTATCTTCGTATGCTGGACTTCTTGAAACTATGTACAAGAACAAAACCTATTAATTCAGTAATACCTGGTTGACTGTGCCCCCCTGAGAGGGGATGCTGACATTTGATCCATGGACCAAAAATTAAGGATTGCTACATTCAATTTTGTAACTGTATGGATGGGACTGGTTAGAATAGCTATTTGAGTAAATACAAAATTCCTCAACATATGTTAGTATACTTTAAAGGTCTGACTTTGTAAATGCTGTGGCCTCATTTTTGTTTGTGTTTGCAGTATTATTTAGTAGTACACTATGTAATAGTAATTCAGCAGCGTGATGATAATCAGCCAATAGGGATATATTCTTGTCTTTAACTTATGAGTTGACTAACTACTAAACTACTACGTTATTTACATACATTCCGATAAACACTTTGCAAAGTGTTTAATTTCCTCTAAGCACATCTCTGAGTGGTATTGCAATCTCTATGACAAAGTTTATCCTCTTGTGGCAGCCTATAACTTCTGTCACAATCATTTATGGATGTATCTTTATTTATACTTCTAGGCCTTCTGGTTATTTTGCATATTTAAGCATTTGTGCTGTATATGCTTATTTTACTCTATGGTCTGCACTAAAATTAGGCATGTTATTCCTGTGTTTTAACTGAGTGTCTTCTCTATTCTCTCTCTATGTAGGCTGAATGCAAGCTTGCTAAGTTACATGATTATGAGGAAAAGCTAATTGTATCTGCTTGGTATAACAAGGTGAGCTGCAAGTTCATTGTTGGTGTCTTAATCAGAACAACTCATTTCACTAAAGTAACAGTTCTACATCTCAGTTTACTTTAGATTCATTATAAACTGGTGCTTAAGGGAGAATTTGGCTGTAATACAGCTAGTATTTTAGCTGTAACTTTGACAGGAGTATCGAAATTGCAGACTAGCGTAACCTAACCATGCCTAAAAATACTGTACAAAGGAAAGAATCAAAGCCTGGGACTCCCTATTTAAAATGAGATAACAAAAACAGTTTATTAGCAAGTGGAAAAAAGTAACCAAGCTAACAGGCATTCTGGCTGGAATTTCCGATCCTGTGTACTCATCCTGAGTTGAGATAGCTTGGGAAATGTCAGTGTCAACATATCTGAAAGCAGGTTAAAGGGGAAAAAAGCATAACAAAACAACTTTGTAAAATAGTTAATTGTCTTTTCTATTTGTCTTCATGTGCTGTAGGACGTAGACTTAAAATTTGATGAAGGCTGTAACTTCTGTGTTAGTAATGTACCACTTGATATAATAAACTTCTGCCTGGATTTAGCAAGTTAAATTCCTAAATCTTCCATAGGCATTTGTTAGTGTTTAGATTCTTGGGCATGAAACAGAGATCATGGTTTCAAAGGCTTCCAGACTGCTGCTTTAGATGTAACATGTCTTTAGCATAGTATTTGTGAAATGAAGCCAATACTATCTTCTCATCTTACAATAATGCTGTAAAGGCTGTTAGAAGTTTTAACTTTTGGTTTGAAAAGGACTCAAAGCTGTTCATCTTCATTCAAAGGAAGATTTAAGTAGAATTTCATAAAGGAAGACTGGACTAGGAAATCAAACAATGAAAGTAGAATGAAATGGCTAACAGCTGCATGGTTGAGGAAGAAGTGACTTTACAATAACCTCAACATAGCAGATTATATAATGAATGAATCCTGGATTCTTCTGCATTAGTGCATACCCTTTATATGTAAGGCTGCATTAGAAATGCAATAAAAGAAACTGTACATGTAAAGTAAATGAGGTTTGCAGAAGGAAGATTACTGGGGAGTTTGGGGGGTTGTTTTGTTTTCTTTATCTTTTTAGCCTTGCTTTAGCCTTGCTTTAGTGTAAAATACCGAATTTATTTACAGAGTCTAGCTCTCCAGAAGCTAGGTATGGAAGCTAGACTGATTGGCAGTAGTGGTGCCTGCAGAGATGGTCCTGGACGCTCCTTCCTAGCGCAGCAACGTCATGTCACCAATACCAGAAGGAATCTCACTGTTAAAGTACCTGGTGCAACATCTGATTAAATCACAAGGAGAACTTGTAAGCTAAAGTGTCCTTAATTAAATATTTTGTAGTTTCCACTTTAACTACTTAACGAAAGAGGAGGTTAGAATGGTGGGCAGCTGCAAATTCAGCACCAGAACCTATGGAGAAGTGATTCATCTGATCAGTGATATTTAAAAAGTAGCACATACTTTTCCAAGTAGAAATAGATTTCAGAACTGCAGTATGTATTTACAAGCACAACTTAAATATTGATATTTGACTTCTGAATATATTGTAGATATAAAAATTGGCACTGTATGTTTTACACTTTATTTAATGTGTTTGGGCTGCAGAGTTGACATTTATAATGGGAAAACGTTATGCAAAAAAGTACTTCAGGAAGCTGGCAATATTGAGCATTTTTGTTGGGCTCTTTTAAAAATAATTTTAGAAGATTGACAACATGCTTCAAAAATGCTATTGAGAATATAAGAGTACAATTTCAGAAGCAAGAAAATGTTTGCATCCATAGAAAATTGTAGTAATTTCAGGACTAGTTATGTGACAGGAAGCAGACTATATCATCTCAACCCAGAGGCAAAATTGTAAGTTTATTTAAATTTTTTTATTTAAAAAGACTTGTGCATATACACACTAAGGAAGAACTTCTTTTAAGGTACTGAATTCACTAAAGCCAAATAAGCTGTCTTTTCTTCCTACTTAAGAATAAAAAGCTAATGTGTGAATTGAAAAACCTGGGCTATGTTTTAGAAGTTTAGGGTTTTGTGCACTGCTTTGACTTGTGCAGAGGGGGTAGGTGGGAAGGAACCCCTTATTTTCCAGCTTTACCATCTTGTGCTTAAAAATCAAGCTTCCTGTTTTTTAATTATTTAATTATTTTGAAGTAATTGTGCTAGGCAAATTAATGAAAGATAGCTTTTCTAATCCTTGGGAGCCAAGATTGTTTGCAGGCAGGGAGAAAACTGCCTAAACTACAGTGAATCTAGTGTCTGTGTCTGGGAAGATGAAATCAGGATTGGTAGCTGAAACTTGACGGGTGCAGTTTCACCACTTTTCATAAAATTTGTGTCACTTTACAAAATGTCTGATTTTTATTGTTAACTGCATTTAAAAAAAAAATGTGAACATCATTGGCTCTTCTTTATAAACTGTCTAGAGCAATTCGTGAGTCAACTAAAGTAAAACTGCAGCAGCCCTTAAAATAAGATGAATATGCTTACAGTAGGAATGTGAGGGTGCAGTACCAGCCTGTAAGCTAGTATGAAAGTCATCTGCATGAGTGAAAGCATGTGGCTGTCTTCACACTGAAAGCCGTGTTTGGTTGGAGAGCTAGGTTCAGCTTTGCTTTGCGGAATTGGGGTCAGTATTTTCAGGATGCTTTTGAGTTGTGAATTTTGAGTAATCTTGAATTTTGCATGCCCTTAAGTGAGGCCTGTTCTTTAATTTCTTCCTTCCCCAGCATCTTGCATTCTTTATTGGGCATTGTATGTGGCACAAGTGGAAAATGGGAATATTCATGTTTAACGTTTAGTTAGTGTTGCTTCTTAATTGCGGTGATGGTTTACAGTATTATACACTTAGACATTCAACTAAGACTACTTCTTGCAAAACTTATGCCTGTACAAGGTATTATTTATAAGCCAGTCACATGCTAGGTGTAGTATGAGCAGTGAATATTCTGAACAAGCTGCTTTTGGAGAACTGTCTGTCAGGTTGTGTTCTTTGGGACTCTGTGCTGCTTTTGACTACCTCTTAGGTTTTGTAGTCTTCTGCTGCTGCACTGATATTACTGGGAATTTTGTATTTTTAAGATATGATTGCTTGTTATCTATTAGTGGTGTGGGAAATGGTGGTGGCAGTGGAATGTGAGTAGGTCTCGACAAGATGCTTACATTTCTGAAGCCTGGTACTTCGGTATGTTCTAGTGAAACGTGGAACAACTGTCACTAACTGTGTTGAATGGGTCTCTTCACCCTCATTCTTCACAGCACAGAAACTTCCATGGATGTGCTTCAAATGTTCATCTAGCTAGTAGACTTGATGCATCTGTCATACTTTTTACAATAGCAGAGTTGTGTCAGTAGTCATACTGGGTGCTTAGTAGAAACCTTGGAGCAAATGTCTTTGTACACTTCTCAAAACTGCAGACCCTGGGATCACAAATAACCAATGAGCTCCCTATCCTTTAATTGGAGCCTTCTCTCCTGAGTAGAGATGAAACTAAAATTTAATGCCTAACCATAGACAAGGGCCAGCTTTTTTCCAGGCGGTGTATCTCTAATAGCCTTATTGGGGATGCCAAAAATAATTCAGGTGTTTGGGTATGAGATGAAATTTTACTACTTGGTATTTTTTTGTTTAACTATTAAAACTTAAGCCTGTGAATGTAATTTTATTTAGCATCTCTTTGGGATTTTGAGAACCCAGAAAAGAGCAGCTGTTACGTAACTGGTTAAACCTGGGTTACTTCCTGTGAACGAGGGACTGATCTGTAGAAATAAATATTTGATTATAAACCATGGCGTTGTGTTCGCTTCAGCTCATTTAGGGTGTGCAGAAAGGTTGATGAGAATAAGTATCACTTTGTTAACTTTATTAATGTCAAACACGCAGTTAAGCTGTTAGTAGCTTTCTTGTGTGTAAGATGTAGTGACAGAATAGTGTAAATACACTGGCTTTTTTTTTTTTAAGGCACTATTGTTGAGCTATGGCTATTGAGGCAGTACAAAGAAAGAGGCTCAGATATCACAGTTATGAGCAGAATTAAATTATGAGATGAAATCATTGAACATTGCTGAATCTAATCAGCACTATGAATAATTTTGGTCAATTTCCAGGAAAAGGGTAATATAGGTCCAAAGAAGCAAAAATAGTTTGACTGAGAGTTTACTTGTTAATTAGTAATTTTTTAAAGTGAGATTAAGAATAACCACTATGAAGCAGGACTGTTTTTGTGTCAATAATACACACTTTAGACTAATAATTAGAGCTTCTTACTAAAGGTGTATCAGGCAGCAGTTTTGAGAAGATTCTTTTCAAACAACTGTATTTTAGTGGATTAAGAAGTATTCACTGAAAATGTTCACCTAACTAAATTTCTTTATTTAACAAAGGTAAACAACTATTCTATTTTCTACAATATACATTTACTTGGAAGTAAGTAATATAAGCAATACTGATGTTTTACTTAAGTAGCCATAGATAGTCCAGGAATTAGAAAATCAAAATGGGTATTTAGCAGTTGATAATGTCTAGTGAAGTAACTTTCTCAATGCTTTTTTTTTTTTCCTCTTCCAGAGGAAAAGCTGGAGTTAAGGTTTTCAGTGTATCAGTGTCTACATCTTCTGTTTAAAACAAATGTAAACACTGTGTTGCATAGAACTTGAAAAATTGCACTAATTTTTAAATCTTGGTTTTATTTTGCTTTGGAAAGAATCCTTTTATATTTACATAAAGATTTTTAAAAATAATTTATTGGTGTCTTTTATTCTGAGCAGTGTATTGAATGGCCCTTAGCTGATGCTATCTATGCTTCTGGGCAACCTGTGAAGTGTCTGTGTGTTGCTATAATTACAGATGTTTCTCAAACATCTGGTCAAAGCTGTGTTGCCTTTCTTCCTCCTTTCAGCTCATTCCTGCTTACATTTCTGCTCTCCTTTAGTGCTGGTTACCTCTACTAAATCTGCTGACAGGCATCTGAGGCAAGGGACCCTGTGTAGTGGAAGGACTAGGACCCACTACAAATTAGATGTCAAATGGCTTCTGTAATTGCTTATTGCTGCTGAAGCAAAGCAGGATCTCTGCATACTCTGCCCAGCTACACCTAGGAAGACACAGAGGACAGGGGCGCTCCTGACAACCTCCTTGTTCTCTGCGCCTTGACTTCAACCTAAATGTTACATTGGGAAGGAGAGCAGGCAGCCTTTCAGCTCTCCAGAACAAAGATCACCAGGAGAAAGTGTCGCAAGATCCCCTTGTTTCCTTCAGGGGGCCTGCTTCAGACATGGTTTTATTGCTGGACTTGGCTTCCCCTTTCCCTGAGCCAGAATTCTCAGCTCGACACAGGGCCCGAGGCCCAGTTGTGAGAGCAAGAGGCCGAAGGGAGGGACGTTTGCTGCATGATCTGGCCCCTGGGGCTGCAGCATCAGTGGATGGGTACAAGTTCCTGTCTGGTGCCCCTGATGAGGGAAGGAGTATATGGAAAAGTGGGATATAACAGGGACTGCTGAAGGAAGATGAGGAATGCAAGAGATTTCCAGGAGAAAGGTAAGTAACTATTGCCCTGGGCCATTATCCACGAGGAAGAAAAGCAAAGTAGTACATGAAAGTGGAAGGTTGGAAGTGTATCCTCTAGGATCATCTTACCAGTGACGCTATTCCAGTAAGTGGCCAGATATGGAAGAGCCCTTTTTCCTTATTTCTGAGGCATGACTTGAAAGGACTTTCAGTTAAAGAACAAGAATCGCAGATGTTTATTTGATGGTAAAGGGAAGGAAAGAGTCTCAGCTGCACAGGAAGCACGAGCCAAGCTGCAGGATGTTTTCAGCCCATGTTGAGGTCAGCCTGAGGGGGGACTGCTGCAGGGGACAAAACCAGAGATACCGCTGCCTTTCTGAGTGCAGCCCCTTGATCGAGGAGTGGGCTAGCAAGGATGTGCTGTGCCCAGAAGCTTGTTTTCAAAGGGCTTTGGCCAGTGAGGCAACCTTCAAAGGCAGAGTTTCTTCATGGACTAAACAAGTGGCCCTGTCTGCTTATGTCTTTTCTGGTAGCTCCTTCAGAGTCAAACAGTACAGCAGAAAGTGTGTGTTTTGAGGGGAGAAGTATTTAAGCTATACTTGAACTGAGCAGAGAGGCAATTTGAAGACCGCTTAGAGCTGCGAGGGGTAGGAGGACAATTCTCAGGTGGTTTGGGCAAAGACAGGAGCAGGACTACTATCTTAAAAAATCCAAGGAATGCTGGTGCAAGACAGTCTTGTGAAACATGTGGTTTAGGATATATTTGTTTCTGTTGGTTGGTTCCCCTTCTCCCCCCACCCCTCACTTACTGGCTGAACAGAAGCCAAGGGGGATGTGGAGGAAGCTTTTGAATATAGCAACAGCCTGGGAAAGGAAACTGCAATCTGAGCCAAGGAGTGGAAAAATAGGTCAGATGGTACACACCAGTGTGAAGTGCTTAGGGAGTAAGTTTGCACACAGCAGCAATTTATCATGGCTTGGCTCCCCTCACCCTCTTCCAGGGAATCCCAGGTGCTGAGCCTACTTCCAACTATCTCCTCTGCCTCTCCACAGGAAGAGGGAAAAACAAACAAACAAACAAACAAAAAAAAAAACATAGAAGTTCACTGAACTTCCTAGACTTCTGCAGCTCTGAGGGGATGGCTCCTCACGGGTGTCCTGACCGAGGGCGGGGCGGGGGATGAGATGAGGAAGGAAGATGAAAGAGAGTTCGCTTGTGCGAGCAGGGAAAAGGAAGGCTAAACGCATTGAAAACCCAGCTAGGCATTAACACCTCCATGAAAAATCTTGCTATTCTTCATAAGATGACTTAATTGTAGCAACAATGCTTCCTTTGGGACTGGGGGAGGGGGAAGAGCAAAAAAAAAGGCAAAAACTGTTAGCGAGAACTGAAGAGGAACAGATTGCTTTAACCTCACTTCTTTGGGCCAGCACCCGGAAATTTGGAGGTGCATTACAGTAGCACTGTGGGGAGCAGCGGCAGCTGCCCACACCGCTGGTGGGAGCTTGGAGGTCTCGCGTGGCTTCAGCTCGCTGGGACCCGGGGGTGCAGCAGCTGCGAAGTGAATGCATTGCTCGAGTTAACGAGCCCTGGACTGAGGCCAGGGCTGGTCTGCTGCGTCCGTGCAGTGCCGGGGAATCAGCAGCACTGCTCGTGGGGCTTTGCTTTGAAAAGTGCTTTCTGGCAACAGCGTTTCTGTAAGGATGTATTCGACTGCAGAAAACGGACATTATGGAATAAGTTTTATTTGTAGATTATCAATCAGGGGAAACCGAAAGAGAACCGCTGGCAACCGCTGCCCGTGCTCACGCCGTAGAACAAGGGCTGGTGCCGCTCTCTACCCGCGTGGATCCACCACCGAAATATCGCCCTCTCTAAAGCGTTCCTAATTTCCGTGCCGCTGCGAGCGGCAGCTAGCCAACATAAAATTCAGAAAGCCTTGCTTCCTCCATTCCTGAGCCAGAAAAAGAAGAAGGAAGGAAATCTCTTGGGCCAGCGTGGGCCCCTGCTGTCCCCGCAGCCCGCAGGGGTCTTTCAGCCCCCGCGGCGTCTGGGCGATAGCAGACAGATACGGACCACGAGGTCAGTGCGCAAACGGAGTTTGTTTGCGAGCGCTTTGGAAGGAGCAGAAGCAGCGGGCTCCCGCCGGAGCCGCGTGCTCCCCGCTGCGGCCCCGCGGAGGACGGAGTGGCTCTTCGGGCACTGGGGACCGAAGCGGAGGCGTTTGCTCGGCGGCGGCAGGAGCTCCGCTAGCGCGGCAAGGCGCAGACGCGGTAGGGCAGCGGGTGCTGCGTGATGCCCAGCTTGACGCGGAGGCTGAGCGGGGCGTCCGGCGGCGGCCGGAAGGTGAACTTCTGCAGCAGGGCCGTGAAGAAGAGGAAGAGCTCGGCGCGGGCCAGCTGCTCGCCCAGGCAGGCGCGCTTCCCTGCGGAAAGAGCGGCAGCCGGGGTCGTGGGGAGAGGGCAGCGCTTTCTGCAGGGAAGCCCTCTCCTGTGCCCCGGCTTTGGCCACGTTCCCGGGATGAGCGCTGTGACCCGAACCGCAGCAGCGCGCGTTTGATCAGCAGAGCTTCGTGCCCCGGCGCTCGGAGAAGCTACACGGCCGTGCGCTCTCTGAGGGCGCCCACGCGAGGTGGCCCCGTTCATTTTGCCTGTGCCGAATGCAACTAAAATGCCGGAGGCGGGATGTGATATTCATTCGGGAAAGCTTTTGGAAAAGTTCCCGCTGCCCCCGCGGCAAACCCCCCATGACCTGAGCAACGTGGGACCCAGGGCGCAGGGTTTCTGGGGTCTCCTGCGCGTCTGTGGGATTTCATTAGCCGTTCGCACTGTTCCCTGCGTGGGAAGGGAGCCCAGAGGAGGGCGTTTGCTCCGGTGTGCCGTGGCTGCGCCAGCCCAGCCGGCCTGGGCGGCAGGTCTGTCCCCAGGGGCGTCGCTGGGGCGAGGGGAGCTGCGCTTGGGGCCGGCGCCGCCCTGCTTCCCCTCCGCGCGCTCCGCAGGAGACCCGTCCCAGCGCCCGAGGGCGAAAGCACAGAGAAGGCGGCGACGCCCTTACCCAGGGAAAAGGGTATGAAAGCCTCTCTCCTCCAGAACTGGCCGTCCTTCAGGAAGTGCTCAGGGTTAAAAGCGTCGGGGGTTTCCCACTCCTTCTTGTCAAAGAGCAGGGAGGTGAAATTCAGCATCAAAACAGTGCCCTACGAGAAGCACAAAATGCCTGAGCGCCGTCTCGGCCGCTGCTTCGCCTATGACCTTCCCTTTCCACCGTGAGCAGCAGCAGCAGCGGGAGCCCGTCAAGGGGACGAGGCTGCGCTAAGGCCCTTCGTCCACCCGGGACGCGGCAGGATGGCGGCGGCGCTTGCGGCTTCCCGCTCGCCCCGGCGAGCTTCCCCCAAAAGAGCAGCTTTCCCGTTGTGCTATGGACTGACCTTGGGCAAGAAGAAGCCCCCCAGCGTCGTGTCCCGTGTGGTCATCCGTGGGACGCTGAAGGGGAGGATGTTGCTCTTCCTCTGCACCTCGTGGATGACGGCGTTGGTGTAGGGCATGCTGTCGCGGTCCCCCAGGGCCACCTGCCGAGCCTGCCCCACGACTGCGTCGATCTCCGCTTGCACGCGCGCTGTGTGCCAAGAGCAGAAGTCGTTAAGAGCACAGTAAATAAAAGAGACCAAACCGACCCTCCCCTAAAAAGGTCTGTGGAGCAAGAGGGGCGTTTGTTGCTATTGACCCCCTGACTCCTCTCACCTTGAATTTCTGGGTACAGGGCCATGTACAGCAAAGCCCATCGGATGGTTGTGGACGTCGTCTCGGTTCCGGCAAAGAAGAGGTCCAGCGTGCAAGCCGCAAGATTCTCCTCGCAGAAGCACCCGCTGCCGTCGTCCTTAACAGAAGGGTGTTTCAGCGCCACGCGACCGGTGGAGACCGTGCGGAGACCGCGCTCAATCGTGCCTGGTGCCGAGCTCGTCCTACAGCTTTGGGCAGACGCCGTGAGCCCCCTGCCCCTCCCTAGGCAGGAAGAGGTCCCATCGAGCCCCCTTCGCCCTCGCCCTCTGGGCTCAGCACAGCCGTTGTGCTCGTGTTTAGCTGTGGTTTTAGTCCTGTGCCTCCAACAAACATGCTGCAGCATAAAGCTGAGCGGACGTCCTCACCCTGTCCTGAACCCGAGTCCCTCCCGAGCTTTGATTTGGCCATACGCGTACACGCATGGGTTAAATGGAGAATTTGGATTAATTTCTGGCTGCTCCTGAGTTCTAAACGGAGCCGCGGGAGGGCTTGCGCAGGCTGTCTGACCTTCGCCATCTCCTGCAGGTAGCTGTCGATGAAGTCCCGGCTTTCGGAGGGGTGCCAGTCCTCCTTGTGCTTAGCGATTATGTCGCACACAAAACTGTTCAGCATCTTCCAGATTTTAGAAATGTTCTTGTAGGGTCCGGGGACGTACTTAGCTATACCTGGGAATAAGTCATAGAGCTTTTGACACAGAAAGAGAAGGGCAAATTGAAAAGAGGATTGAATGAAACCTTGTGTTATAAAAGCTTGACGCGCCTGGTAAACCACACTTGCTGAATTACTACGCTGCAAGTTGTGCGGCTGATTCCAGAGGAGCAGCCAAGGCCTTGCACAAATGAGCACCCACCGGGGAGCTGTACCTGGTTGAGGGGGTGGCCGTAGAGCTCCACCAGCTTGTCCATCAGCTGCAGCAGCTTTTGGAATTGCTCGTTGTGGTACTCAAACCGATCGCCAAAGGTGACCGAGCAGATGATGTTGGAAACAGCATTATTGACCTTAAAGTGAGGGTCAAAAGGATGCCCTGGAGAGGAGATAGAAATAACAGTGGGTTGTGCCTGCGGTCCTGATTCAGGATGGGTCCAGTCACATGATGGAAAGCAAGGGGTGTAGAAAGAGCTAAAGGCCTTTGGGTTAAGTGGGAACAGCGGAGCTTAGAGGTGCTCCTGCTTCTCGGGAGAGCTCAAAGCAAGCAGTATTGAACGCAGGCATTGAATAATGCTTTGCGTGTTGCCTCTTTACATTAATCATCTAATTGGAGGGCCAACCAGCTGTGAAAGGAAGCTGGTTGTTAGAAGGTTGTTGGCAGAGGCTGCAAGGTGAGGTGGTTTTTAGCAGGCATTAGCACGCAGGGATCCATGCGGGCCGACGGGCAGGGCCAGCCTCACCCTGCTCTTCCCCGACGGCGTCGGTGAGGTACCGGCATTCCTCCTGTATCCGCTTCTCCAGGCTCCTCTTCCCCAGGCCAAAGTTCCTGAGCGTCGACAGGGCAAATCTTCTCTGCTGTTTCCAAGTATGTCCGTTAGAGGAGGTCAATCCTGGAATAAAAGGACGAGGACCCACCGTGAGCTAAAGTTGCTCCCATTATTGTGGTGAAAAAGCATTAACTCTGCTGTTTGGCCTGGTGGAGCAGCAGAGCGCATTGTGGTGGTCACGGATGGCTTCATTCATGGGCAAACAGGTGTTTTGTATGGTGCATGCTCAGACCTCCTGCCTCAAACACTTCATAGAATCATAGAATCAGTAAGGTTGGAAGGGACCTCTGGAGATGATCAAGTCCCCCCTCCCCCCCCCCGCTCAGCAGGGTCACCTAGAGCATGTTAGAGAGGGTTGTATGCAGACAGGCCTTGAAGATCTCCAGAGAAGGAGACTCCACAACCTCTTTGGGCTACGTAGTCCAGTGCTCCGTCACTCTCACAGGGAAGAAATTCCCCCTCACGGTCAGGCGGAGCTTCCTGTGCTTCAGTTTCTGCCCATTGCCTCTTGTCCTGTCACATGGGGCAACTGAAAAGAGTTTGTCCCCGTCCCCTTGACACCCTCCCTTCAGGTACTTGTACACATTGATCAGATCCCCCCTCAGTCTTCTCTTCCCCAGGCTGAAGAGGCCCAGCTCTCGCAGCTGTTCCTCACAGGGCAGGTGCTCCAGCCCTCGGATCATCTTTGTAGCCCTACACTGGACTCTCTCCAGCAGCTCCATGTCTATCTTCTCCTGGGGAGCCCAGAATTGGACACAGGACTCGAGATGAGGCCTCCCCAGGGCTGAGGAGAGGGGCAGGATCACCTCCCTCGACCTGCTGGCAACACCCTTCCTAATGCACCCCACGAGACCAAGGGCCTTCCTGGCCACAAGGGCACATTGCTGGCTCATGGTCAACTTGTCATCCACCAGCACTCCCAGGTCCTTCTCTGCAGAGCTGCTCTCCAGAAGGCCAGCCCCCAGCTTGTACTGGTGCATGGGATTATTTCTCCCTAGGTGCAGGACTGTGCACTTGCCCGTGTTGAACCTCAGGAGGTTCGTCTCCGCCCAGCTCTCCAGCCTGTCCAGGTCTCTCTGCATGGCAGCACAGCCCTCAGGTGTGTCAGCCACTCCTCCCAGCTTGGCATCATCAGCAAACTTGCTGAGGAGGCACTCTCTCCCCTCATCCAGGTCACTGATGAAGAAGTTGAGCAGGATGGGACCCAGTACTGAGTGCTGGGGGACACCACTAGCCACAGGCCTCCAACTGGACTCCACGTCACTGATGACGACCCTCTGAGCTCTGCCTTTCAGGCAGTTCTCAAGCCACTTCCCTGCCCACTCGTGTAACCCGCACTCGCTGAGCTTATCTAGGAGGATGTTATGGGAGACAGTGTCTAAAGCCTTGCTGAAGTCAAGGTACGCAACGTCCACTGCCCTCCCCTCATCTACCCAGGAATCATTCCATCCGAGAAGGCTATCAGGTTGGTTAAGCACGATTTGCGCTTGCTGAATGCATGCTGGCTACTCCTGATCACCTTCTTTTCCTCCATATGTCTGGAGATGACACCCAGAAGGAGCTGTTCCATCCCCTTCCTGGGGTGGAGGTGAGGCTGACCGGCCTATAGTTGCCTGGGTCCTCCTTCTTGCCCTTTTTGAAGGCTGGAGCGACACTGGCTTTCTTCCAGTCCTCGGGAACCTCTCCAGTTCTCCAGGACCTTTCAAAGATGATGGAGAGCTGCCTGGCAACAACATCCGCCAGCTCCCTCAGTACCTCTGGGTGCATCCCATCCCGGCTCACGGATTTGTGGATGTCTAGCCTGCCCAGAAAGTCTCTAATCCTGTCCTCCTCAACCAAAGGAAAGGCTTCCCTTCTCCAGACTTTCTCCCTCATGTCCAGGCTGCAGGATTCTTGAGGGCTGCCCTTAGCAGTGAAGACTGAAGCAAAGAAGGCATGAAGTAATTCTGCCTTCTCTGTATCCCTTGTCACCACGGCCCCTGCCCTGTTCAGTAGCTGCCCCACGTTTTCCGTAGTCCTCCTGTTGCTGCTGATGTATTTGAATAAGCCCTTCCTGTTGTCCTTAACATCCCTTCGGAGACTCAACTCCAACTGGGCCTTAGCCTTCCTCGCTGCATCTCTACATACTCTGACTGCAGGGACAAACTCACCGCAGTTTCTGAAGACGTCCACTCTGAAGATGTCTGGGCGATCTAGGAAGTTTTCACCTTGGTTTACCAACACCTCCTTAACCATCGGGATGCTGCTGACGAAGACATAGGACATTTGGCCCATATGCAGGCTGAAGATGTTTCCGTATTTTTCAGTAAGCTGTGGTGAGGTAAGAGGGGAAATGATGAATCTGCCTGCAGGGACGCCCCGCAGGGACTGTGGCCGGGGGCAACCCCTGCCGGGGCAGGGACACGAGCGGATCAAAAGCCACTGAGAGCAAAGCGTGGTGGAGGGGAATGAGGGACTGGGGAGTTGAGCAAATCCCACAGCAAAAATCAGGGGAGCTGGGAGGAAGAAGGGAGGGCTGAGCGGGGAGAGGGGGGCTACTGAAGTGGACGATTGATAGTGGATGGTCTCCTTTTTTCTCACTACCCAAATCAGTGATGAGAAGTTGGCATTAATTGGTAATGAACTAAATGATGCCCTTCAGGCTCCGTTTTCAAGTGTTGTCTCTGTTTAGCAGGGCTTTGCCAGCTCGTGTCTCACTCTCTTTGCAGCCAAAGCTGTGGGACTCCTATGGTGGTGGTGATATCAGCTGTGGGACTGCTGTGGTGGTGGTGCTATCACCTCTGCCGTGCTGTGCACTTTGCCCAGAGGAACATCAGTGTTTGTCACCTCCTCTGTGCCTGCACAAACGTCACCCACATCGTGCAAAGCTCCCGCAGCCCTACCCTGCCCTTGGTGGGGGTCTCTGTGGCCTCCTCCTCACCTGGTGGTTCCTCGTGGGCCACTTTTGCTTGGATTAACCTCTTTCCCTGGGTTCTATGTGGCATGTAACCGCACGGCCCCTTCCCACCTGTGCTTGTGTCTCCTCTGCCCTCCCTGCTCTCGCCCACACTCGCAAGCTCCTTACCTCCTGTATCACCTTCGTGGGATTTCTGAAGTCCCTGGTGAGGATGTGCCCCAGGAAGGGGAGCGCAAAGGGGCTCGGGGGGAAGTTTTGGGGCTTTCTCCTCCTCATGTAGTCGGCAACAAGCAGGAAGATGCCCAGGAAGACCAGGAAGCTCTGGAGGGCCGTGCTGGGCCCGCTCTCGCCCAGGAGGCGCAGCATGGGGAGCTGCAGAGGGTTGCGCCGCCAGCAGCCCCGGCCCCTGCGCCCGGCACCCGGCAGTGGCAGCGCGCCTGTGTCTGCAAAGGGAGAGGGGCAAAGTGCGCGGGGGAGACGGGTGCACATGCGCGAGCGGCGCAAAGCTGCTCGTGCTGACCGGCTGCCAGCCTTGTTGCGGCGCTCCGCCTCCCTCCAGGCTGATTTTAAAGTTAAAAGCCTTTTTTTTTCCATTAATGCAAGATTTTTGTTCTCACGCTTTCTTGATTAAACTCATGCACTTCTTCTCTCATTGGAAAAATAAAGCCAAACTCTTTCAGCTCCTCCCACTGGCCGCTACTGCCTTACAAAAGCCATCAAATCCAGCTTTGCGGCACACCTGTCAAAAGGACAGGAAAGTGCTTGCCGGAGCAGGTTTGAAACCCTTGGTTTCACCTCGCTTCTTTGGTCTGGCGCCCGGAAATTTGGAGGTGCGTCTTAGTAGCGCTGTGGGGAGCAGCGGCGGCTGCCCACGCCGCTGGTGGGAGCTTGGAGGTCTCGCGTGGCTTCAGCTCGCTGGGACCCGGGGGTGCAGCAGCTGCGAAGTGAATGCATTGCTCGAGTTAACGAGCCCTGGACTGAGGCCGGGGCTGGTCTGCTGCGTCCGTGCAGCGCCGGGGAATCAGCAGCACTGCTCGTGGGGCTTTGCTTTGAAAAGTGCTTTCTGGCAACAGCGTTTCTGTAAGGATGTATTCGACTGCAGAAAACGGACATTATGGAATAAGTTTTATTTGTAGATTATCAATCAGGGGAAACCGAAAGAGAACCGCTGGCAACCGCTGCCCGTGCTCACGCCGTAGAACAAGGGCTGGTGCCGCTCTCTACCCGCGTGGATCCACCACCGAAATATCGCCCTCTCTAAAGCGTTCCTAATTTCCGTGCCGCTGCGAGCGGCAGCTAGCCAACATAAAATTCAGAAAGCCTTGCTTCCTCCATTCCTGAGCCAGAAAAAGAAGAAGGAAGGAAATCTCTTGGGCCAGCGTGGGCCCCTGCTGTCCCCGCAGCCCGCAGGGGTCTTTCAGCCCCCGCGGCGTCTGGGCGATAGCAGACAGATACGGACCACGAGGTCAGTGCGCAAACGGAGTTTGTTTGCGAGCGCTTTGGAAGGAGCAGAAGCAGCGGGCTCCCGCCGGAGCCGCGTGCTCCCCGCTGCGGCCCCGCGGAGGACGGAGTGGCTCTTCGGGCACTGGGGACCGAAGCGGAGGCGTTTGCTCGGCGGCGGCAGGAGCTCCGCTAGCGCGGCAAGGCGCAGACGCGGTAGGGCAGCGGGTGCTGCGTGATGCCCAGCTTGACGCGGAGGCTGAGCGGGGCGTCCGGCGGCGGCCGGAAGGTGAACTTCTGCAGCAGGGCCGTGAAGAAGAGGAAGAGCTCGGCGCGGGCCAGCTGCTCGCCCAGGCAGGCGCGCTTCCCTGTGGAAAGAGCGGCAGCCGGGGTCGTGGGAGAGGGCAGCGCTTTCTGCAGGGAAGCCCTCTCCTGTGCCCCGGCTTTGGCCACGTTCCCGGGATGAGCGCTGTGACCCGAACCGCAGCAGCGCGCGTTTGATCAGCAGAGCTTCATGCCCCGGCGCTCGGAGAAGCTACACGGCCGTGCGCTCTCTGAGGGCGCCCACGCGAGGTGGCCCCGTTCATTTTGCCTGTGCCGAATGCAACTAAAATGCCGGAGGCGGGATGTGATATTCATTCGGGAAAGCTTTTGGAAAAGTTCCCGCTGCCCCCGTGGCAAACCCCCCATGACCTGAGCAACGTGGGACCCAGGGCGCAGGGTTTCTGGGGTCTCCTGCGCGTCTGTGGGATTTCATTAGCCGTTCGCACTGTTCCCTGCATGGGAAGGGAGCCCAGAGGAGGGCGTTTGCTCCGGTGTGCCGTGGCTGCGCCAGCCCAGCCGGCCTGGGCGGCAGGTCTGTCCCCAGGGGCGTCGCTGGGGCGAGGGGAGCTGCGCTTGGGGCCGGCGCCGCCCTGCTTCCCCTCCGCGCGCTCCGCAGGAGACCCGTCCCAGCGCCCGAGGGCGAAAGCACAGAGAAGGCGGCGACGCCCTTACCCAGGGAAAAGGGTATGAAAGCCTCTCTCCTCCAGAACTGGCCGTCCTTCAGGAAGTGCTCAGGGTTAAAAGCGTCGGGGGTTTCCCACTCCTTCTTGTCAAAGAGCAGGGAGGTGAAATTCAGCATCAAAACAGTGCCCTACGAGAAGCACAAAATGCCTGAGCGCCGTCTCGGCCGCTGCTTCGCCTATGACCTTCCCTTTCCACCGTGAGCAGCAGCAGCAGCGGGAGCCCGTCAAGGGGACGAGGCTGCGCTAAGGCCCTTCGTCCACCCGGGACGCGGCAGGATGGCGGCGGCGCTTGCGGCTTCCCGCTCGCCCCGGCGAGCTTCCCCCAAAAGAGCAGCTTTCCCGTTGTGCTATGGACTGACCTTGGGCAAGAAGAAGCCCCCCAGCGTCGTGTCCCGTGTGGTCATCCGTGGGACGCTGAAGGGGAGGATGTTGCTCTTCCTCTGCACCTCGTGGATGACGGCGTTGGTGTAGGGCATGCTGTCGCGGTCCCCCAGGGCCACCTGCCGAGCCTGCCCCACGACTGCGTCGATCTCCGCTTGCACGCGCGCTGTGTGCCAAGAGCAGAAGTCGTTAAGAGCACAGTAAATAAAAGAGACCAAACCGACCCTCCCCTAAAAAGGTCTGTGGAGCAAGAGGGGCGTTTGTTGCTATTGACCCCCTGACTCCTCTCACCTTGAATTTCTGGGTACAGGGCCATGTACAGCAAAGCCCATCGGATGGTTGTGGACGTCGTCTCGGTTCCGGCAAAGAAGAGGTCCAGCGTGCAAGCCGCAAGATTCTCCTCGCAGAAGCACCCGCTGCCGTTGTCCTTAACAGAAGGGTGTTTCAGCGCCACGCGACCAGTGGAGACCGTGCGGAGACCGCGCTCAATCGTGCCTGGTGCTGAGCTCGTCCTCCGGCTTTGGGCAGACGCCGTGAGCCCCCTGCCCCTCCCTAGGCAGGAAGAGGTCCCATCGAGCCCCCTTCGCCCTCGCCCTCTGGGCTCAGCACAGCCGTTGTGCTCGTGTTTAGCTGTGGTTTTAGTCCTGTGCCTCCAACAAACATGCTGCAGCATAAAGCTGAGCGGACGTCCTCACCCTGTCCTGAACCCGAGTCCCTCCCGAGCTTTGATTTGGCCATACGCGTACACGCATGGGTTAAATGGAGAATTTGGATTAATTTCTGGCTGCTCCTGAGTTCTAAACGGAGCCGCGGGAGGGCTTGCGCAGGCTGTCTGACCTTCGCCATCTCCTGCAGGTAGCTGTCGATGAAGTCCCGGCTTTCGGAGGGGTGCCAGTCCTCCTTGTGCTTAGCGATTATGTCGCACACAAAACTGTTCAGCATCTTACAGATTTTAGAAATGTTCTTGTGAGGTCCAGGGAAGTACTTCATTATACCAGGGAATAAAATGTAGAGCTTTTGACACAAAAAGAGAAGGGTGAATTAAACAGTAGGATTGTGTTATGAAAACTTGACGTGCCTGGTAAACCACACTTGCTGAATTACTATGCTGCAAGTTGTGCGGCCAATTCCAGAGGAGCAGCCAAGGCCTTGCACAAATGAGCACCCACCGGGGAGCTGTACCTGGTTGAGGGGGTGGCCGTGGAGCACCACCAGCTTGTCCATCAGCTGCAGCAGCTTTTGGAATTGCTCGTTGTGGTACTCAAACCGATCGCCAAAGGTGACCGAGCAGATGATGTTGGAAACGGCATTATTGACCTTAAAGTGAGGGTCAAAAGGATGCCCTGGAGAGGAGATAGAAATAACAGTGGGTTGTGCCTGCGGTCCTGATTCAGGATGGGTCCAGTCACATGATGGAAAGCAAGGGGTGTAGAAAGAGCTAAAGGCCTTTGGGTTAAGTGGGAACAGCGGAGCTTAGAGGTGCTCCTGCTTCTCGGGAGAGCTCAAAGCAAGCAGTATTGAATGCAGGCTTTGAATAATGCTTTGCGTGTTGCCTCTTTACATTAATCAGCTAATTGGAGGGCCAACCAGCTGTGAAAGGAAGCTGGTTGTTAGAAGGTTGTTGGCAGAGGCTGCAAGGTGAGGTGGTTTTTAGCAGGCATTAGCACGCAGGGATCCATGCGGGCCGACGGGCAGGGCCAGCCTCACCCTGCTCTTCCCCGACGGCGTCGGTGAGGTACCGGCATTCCTCCTGTATCCGCTCCTCCAGGCTCCTCTTCCCCAGGCCAAAGTTCCTGAGCGTCGACAGGGCAAATCTTCTCTGCTGTTTCCAAGTATGTCCGTTAGAGGAGGTCAATCCTGGAATAAAAGGGCGAGGACCCACCGTGAGCTAAAGTTGCTCCCATTATTGTGGTGAAAAAGCGTTAACTCTGCTGTTTGGCCTGGTGGAACAACCGAGTGCATTGTGGTGGTCACGGATGGCTTCATTCATGGGCAAACAGGTGCTTTGCATGGTCCATGCTCAGACCTCCTGCCTCAAACACTTGTCCTGCAAGAGACAAACTCACCGCGGCTGCTGAAGACTTCTGCCTGGATGATTTCTGGGCGATCTAGGAAGTTTTCACCTTGGTTTACCAACACCTCCTTAACCATCGGGATGCTGCTGACGAAGACATAGGACATTCGGCCCACGTGCAGGCTGAAGATGTTTCCGTATTTTTCAGTAAGCTGTGGTGGGGTAGGAGGGGAAATGATGAATCTTCCTGCAGGGACGCCCCGCAGGGACTGTGGCCGGGGGCAACCCCCGCTGGGGCAGGGACACGAGCGGATCAAAAGCCACTGAGAGCAAAGCGTGGTGGAGGGGAATGAGGGACTGGGGAGTTGAGCAAATCCCACAGCAAAAATCAGGGGAGCTGGGAGGAAGAAGGGAGGGCTGAGCGGGGAGAGGGGGGCTACTGAAGTGGACGATTGATAGTGGATGGTCTCCTTTTTTCTCACTACCCAAATCAGTGATGGGAAGTTGGCATTAATTGGTAATGAATTAAATGAAGCCCTTCAGGCTCCATTTTCAAGTGTTGTCTCTGTTTAGCAGGGCTTTGCCAGCTCGTGTCTCACTCTCTTTGCAGCCAAAGCTGTGGGACTCCTATGGTGGTGGTGATATCAGCTGTGGGACTGCTGTGGTGGTGGTGCTATCACCTCTGCCGTGCTGTGCACTTTGCCCAGAGGAACATCAGTGTTTGTCACCTCCTCTGTGCCTGCACAAACGTCACCCACATCGTGCAAAGCTCCCGCAGCCCTACCCTGCCCTTGGTGGGGGTCTCTGTGGCCTCCTCCTCACCTGGTGGTTCCTCGTGGGCCACTTTTGCTTGGATTAACCTCTTTCCCTGGGTTCTATGTGGCATGTAACCACACGGCCCCGTCCCACCTGTGCTTGTGTCTCCTCTGCCCTCCCTGCTCTCGCCCACACTCGCAAGCTCCTTACCTCCTGTATCACCTTCGTTGGATTTCTGAAGTCCCTGGTGAGGATGTGCCCCAGGAAGGGGAGCGCAAAGGGGCTCGGGGGGAAGTTTTGGGGCTTTCTCCTCCTCATGTAGTCGGCAACAAGCAGGAAGATGCCCAGGAAGACCAGGAAGCTCTGGAGGGCCGTGCTGGGCCCGCTCTCGCCCAGGAGGCGCAGCATGGGGAGCTGCAGAGGGTTGCGCCGCCAGCAGCCCCGGCCCCTGCGCCCGGCACCCGGCAGTGGCAGCGCGCCTGTGTCTGCAAAGGGAGAGGGGCAAAGTGCGCGGGGGAGACGGGTGCACATGCGCGACCGGCGCAAAGCCGCTCGTGCTGACCGGCTGCCAGCCTTGTTGCGGCGCTCCGCCTCCCTCCAGGCTGATTTTAAAGTTAAAAGCCTTTTTTTTTCCATTAATGCAAGATTTTTGTTCTCACGCTTTCTTGATTAAACTCATGCACTTCTTCTCTCATTGGAAAAATAAAGCCAAACTCTTTCAGCTCCTCCCACCGGCCGCTACTGCCTTACAAAAGCCATCAAATCCAGCTTTGCGGCACACCTGTCAAAAGGACAGGAAAGTGCTTGCCAGAGCAGGTTTGAAACCCTTGGTTTCACCTCCCTTCTTTGGTCTGGCGCCCGGAAATTTGGAGGCGCGTCTTAGTAGCGCTGTGGGGAGCAGCGGCGGCTGCCCACGCCGCTGGTGGGAGCTTGGAGGTCTCGCGTGGCTTCGGCTCGCTGGGACCCGGGGGTGCAGCAGCTGCGAAGTGAATGCATTGCTCGAGTTAACGAGCCCTGGACTGAGGCCGGGGCTGGTCTGCTGCGTCCGTGCAGTGCCGGGGAATCAGCAGCACTGCTCGTGGGGCTTTGCTTTGAAAAGTGCTTTCTGGCAACAGCGTTTCTGTAAGGATGTATTCGACTGCAGAAAACGGACATTATAGAATAACTTTTATTTGTAGATTATCAGTCGGGGTAATCGAAAGAGAACCGCTGGCAACCGCTGCCCGTGCTCACGCCGTAGAACAAGGGCTGGTGCCGCTCTCTACCCGCGTGGATCCACCACCGAAATATCGCCCTCTCTAAAGCGTTCCTAATTTCCGTGCCGCTGCGAGCGGCAGCTAGCCAACATAAAATTCAGAAAGCCTTGCTTCCTCCATTCCTGAGCCAGAAAAAGAAGAAGGAAGGAAATCTCTTGGGCCAGCGTGGGCCCCTGCTGTCCCCGCAGCCCGCAGGGGTCTTTCAGCCCCCGCGGCGTCTGGGCGATAGCAGACAGATACGGACCACGAGGTCAGTGCACAAACGGAGTTTGTTTGCGAGCGCTTTGGAAGGAGCAGAAGCAGCGGGCTCCCGCCGGAGCCGCGTGCTCCCCGCTGCGGCCCCGCGGAGGACGGAGTGGCTCTTCGGGCACTGGGGACCGAAGCGGAGGCGTTTGCTCGGCGGCGGCAGGAGCTCCGCTAGCGCGGCAAGGCGCAGACGCGGTAGGGCAGCGGGTGCTGCGTGATGCCCAGCTTGACGCGGAGGCTGAGCGGGGCGTCCGGCGGCGGCCGGAAGGTGAACTTCTGCAGCAGGGCCGTGAAGAAGAGGAAGAGCTCGGCGCGGGCCAGCTGCTCGCCCAGGCAGGCGCGCTTCCCTGCAGAAAGAGCGGCAGCCGGGGTCGTGGGGAGAGGGCAGCGCTTTCTGCAGGGAAGCCCTCTCCTGTGCCCCGGCTTTGGCCACGTTCCCGGGATGAGCGCTGTGACCCGAACCGCAGCAGCGCGCGTTTGATCAGCAGAGCTTCGTGCCCCGGCGCTCGGAGAAGCTACACGGCCGTGCGCTCTCTGAGGGCGCCCACGCGAGGTGGCCCCGTTCATTTTGCCTGTGCCGAATGCAACTAAAATGCCGGAGGCGGGATGTGATATTCATTCGGGAAAGCTTTTGGAAAAGTTCCCGCTGCCCCCGTGGCAAACCCCCCATGACCTGAGCAACGTGGGACCCAGGGCGCAGGGTTTCTGGGGTCTCCTGCGCGTCTGTGGGATTTCATTAGCCGTTCGCACTGTTCCCTGCATGGGAAGGGAGCCCAGAGGAGGGCGTTTGCTCCGGTGTGCCGTGGCTGCGCCAGCCCAGCCGGCCTGGGCGGCAGGTCTGTCCCCAGGGGCGTCGCTGGGGCGAGGGGAGCTGCGCTTGGGGCCGGCGCCGCCCTGCTTCCCCTCCGCGCGCTCCGCAGGAGACCCGTCCCAGCGCCCGAGGGCGAAAGCACAGAGAAGGCGGCGACGCCCTTACCCAGGGAAAAGGGTATGAAAGCCTCTCTCCTCCAGAACTGGCCGTCCTTCAGGAAGTGCTCAGGGTTAAAAGCGTCGGGGGTTTCCCACTCCTTCTTGTCAAAGAGCAGGGAGGTGAAATTCAGCATCAAAACAGTGCCCTACGAGAAGCACAAAATGCCTGAGCGCCGTCTCGGCCGCTGCTTCGCCTATGACCTTCCCTTTCCACCGTGAGCAGCAGCAGCAGCGGGAGCCCGTCAAGGGGACGAGGCTGGACTAAGGCCCTTCGTCCACCCGGGACGCGGCAGGATGGCGGCGGCGCTTGCGGCTTCCCGCTCGCCCCGGCGAGCTTCCCCCAAAAGAGCAGCTTTCCCGTTGTGCTATGGACTGACCTTGGGCAAGAAGAAGCCCCCCAGCGTCGTGTCCCGTGTGGTCATCCGTGGGACGCTGAAGGGGAGGATGTTGCTCTTCCTCTGCACCTCGTGGATGACGGCGTTGGTGTAGGGCATGCTGTCGCGGTCCCCCAGGGCCACCTGCCGAGCCTGCCCCACGACTGCGTCGATCTCCGCTTGCACGCGCGCTGTGTGCCAAGAGCAGAAGTCGTTAAGAGCACAGTAAATAAAAGAGACCAAACCGACCCTCCCCTAAAAAGGTCTGTGGAGCAAGAGGGGCGTTTGTTGCTATTGACCCCCTGACTCCTCTCACCTTGAATTTCTGGGTACAGGGCCATGTACAGCAAAGCCCATCGGATGGTTGTGGACGTCGTCTCGGTTCCGGCAAAGAAGAGGTCCAGCGTGCAAGCCGCAAGATTCTCCTCGCAGAAGCACCCGCTGCCGTCGTCCTTAACAGAAGGGTGTTTCAGCGCCACGCGACCGGTGGAGACCGTGCGGAGACCGCGCTCAATCGTGCCTGGTGCCGAGCTCGTCCTACAGCTTTGGGCAGACGCCGTGAGCCCCCTGCCCCTCCCTAGGCAGGAAGAGGTCCCATCGAGCCCCCTTCGCCCTCGCCCTCTGGGCTCAGCACAGCCGTTGTGCTCGTGTTTAGCTGTGGTTTTAGTCCTGTGCCTCCAACAAACATGCTGCAGCATAAAGCTGAGCGGACGTCCTCACCCTGTCCTGAACCCGAGTCCCTCCCGAGCTTTGATTTGGCCATACGCGTACACGCATGGGTTAAATGGAGAATTTGGATTAATTTCTGGCTGCTCCTGAGTTCTAAACGGAGCCGTGGGAGGGCTTGCGCAGGCTGTCTGACCTTCGCCATCTCCTGCAGGTAGCTGTCGATGAAGTCCCGGCTTTCGTAGGGGTGCCAGTCCTCCTTGTGCTTAGCGATTATGTCGCACACAAAACTGTTCAGCATCTTCCAGATTTTAGAAATGTTCTTGTAGGGTCCGGGGAGGTACTTAGCTATACCTGGGAATAAGTCATAGAGCTTTTGACACAGAAAGAGAAGGGCAAATTGAAAAGAGGATTGAATGAAACCTTGTGTTATAAAAGCTTGACGTGCCTGGTAAACCACACTTGCTGAATTACTATGCTGCAAGTTGTGCGGCTGATTCCAGAGGAGCAGCCAAGGCCTTGCACAAATGAGCACCCACCGGGGAGCTGTACCTGGTTGAGGGGGTGGCCGTAGAGCTCCACCAGCTTGTCCATCAGCTGCAGCAGCTTTTGGAATTGCTCGTTGTGGTACTCAAACCGATCGCCAAAGGTGACCGAGCAGATGATGTTGGAAACGGCATTATTGACCTTAAAGTGAGGGTCAAAAGGATGCCCTGGAGAGGAGATAGAAATAACAGTGGGTTGTGCCTGCGGTCCTGATTCAGGATGGGTCCAGTCACATGATGGAAAGCAAGGGGTGTAGAAAGAGCTAAAGGCCTTTGGGTTAAGTGGGAACAGCGGAGCTTAGAGGTGCTCCTGCTTCTCGGGAGAGCTCAAAGCAAGCAGTATTGAACGCAGGCATTGAATAATGCTTTGCGTGTTGCCTCTTTACATTAATCATCTAATTGGAGGGCCAACCAGCTGTGAAAGGAAGCTGGTTGTTAGAAGGTTGTTGGCAGAGGCTGCAAGGTGAGGTGGTTTTTAGCAGGCATTAGCACGCAGGGATCCATGCGGGCCGACGGGCAGGGCCAGCCTCACCCTGCTCTTCCCCGACGGCGTCGGTGAGGTACCGGCATTCCTCCTGTATCCGCTCCTCCAGGCTCCTCTTCCCCAGGCCAAAGTTCCTGAGCGTCGACAGGGCAAATCTTCTCTGCTGTTTCCAAGTATGTCCGTTAGAGGAGGTCAATCCTGGAATAAAAGGACGAGGACCCACCGTGAGCTAAAGTTGCTCCCATTATTGTGGTGAAAAAGCATTAACTCTGCTGTTTGGCCTGGTGGAGCAGCCGAGCGCATTGTGGTGGTCACGGATGGCTTCATTCATGGGCAAACAGGTGTTTTGTATGGTGCATGCTCAGACCTCCTGCCTCAAACACTTCATAGAATCATAGAATCAGTAAGGTTGGAAGGGACCTCTGGAGATGATCAAGTCCCCCCTCCCCCCCCCCCGCTCAGCAGGGTCACCTAGAGCATGTTAGAGAGGGTTGTATGCAGACAGGCCTTGAAGATCTCCAGAGAAGGAGACTCCACAACCTCTTTGGGCTACGTAGTCCAGTGCTCCGTCACTCTCACAGGGAAGAAATTCCCCCTCACGGTCAGGCGGAGCTTCCTGTGCTTCAGTTTCTGCCCATTGCCTCTTGTCCTGTCACATGGGGCAACTGAAAAGAGTTTGTCCCCGTCCCCTTGACACCCTCCCTTCAGGTACTTGTACACATTGATCAGATCCCCCCTCCGTCTTCTCTTCCCCAGGCTGAAGAGGCCCAGCTCTCGCAGCTGTTCCTCACAGGGCAGGTGCTCCAGCCCTCGGATCATCTTTGTAGCCCTACACTGGACTCTCTCCAGCAGCTCCATGTCTATCTTCTCCTGGGGAGCCCAGAATTGGACACAGGACTCGAGATGAGGCCTCCCCAGGGCTGAGGAGAGGGGCAGGATCACCTCCCTCGACCTGCTGGCAACACCCTTCCTAATGCACCCCACGAGACCAAGGGCCTTCCTGGCCACAAGGGCACATTGCTGGCTCATGGTCAACTTGTCATCTACCAGCACTCCCAGGTCCTTCTCTGCAGAGCTGCTCTCCAGAAGGCCAGCCCCCAGCTTGTACTGGTGCATGGGATTATTTCTCCCTAGGTGCAGGACTGTGCACTTGCCCGTGTTGAACCTCAGGAGGTTCGTCTCCGCCCAGCTCTCCAGCCTGTCCAGGTCTCTCTGCATGGCAGCACTGCCCTCAGGTGTATCAGCCACTCCTCCCAGCTTGGCATCATCAGCAAACTTGCTGAGGAGGCACTCTCTCCCCTCATCCAGGTCACTCATGAAGAAGTTGAGCAGGATGGGACCCAGTACTGAGTGCTGGGGGACACCACTAGCCACAGGCCTCCAACTGGACTCCACGTCACTGATGACGACCGTCTGAGCTCTGCCTTTCAGGCAGTTCTCAAGCCACTTCCCTGCCCACTCGTGTAACCCGCACTCGCTGAGCTTATCTAGGAGGATGTTATGGGAGACAGTGTCTAAAGCCTTGCTGAAGTCAAGGTACGCAACGTCCACTGCCCTCCCCTCATCTACCCAGGAATCATTCCATCCGAGAAGGCTATCAGGTTGGTTAAGCACGATTTGCCCTTGCTGAATGCATGCTGGCTACTCCTGATCACCTTCTTTTCCTCCATATGTCTGGAGATGACACCCAGAAGGAGCTGTTCCATCCCCTTCCTGGGGTGGAGGTGAGGCTGACCGGCCTATAGTTGCCTGGGTCCTCCTTCTTGCCCTTTTTGAAGGCTGGAGCGACACTGGCTTTCTTCCAGTCCTCGGGAACCTCTCCAGTTCTCCAGGACCTTTCAAAGATGATGGAGAGCTGCCTGGCAACAACATCCGCCAGCTCCCTCAGTACCTCTGGGTGCATCCCATCCCGGCTCACGGATTTGTGGATGTCTAGCCTGCCCAGAAAGTCTCTAATCCTGTCCTCCTCAACCAAAGGAAAGGCTTCCCTTCTCCAGACTTTCTCCCTCATGTCCAGGCTGCAGGATTCTTGAGGGCTGCCCTTAGCAGTGAAGACTGAAGCAAAGAAGGCATGAAGTAATTCTGCCTTCTCTGTATCCCTTGTCACCACGGCCCCTGCCCTGTTCAGTAGCTGCCCCACGTTTTCCGTAGTCCTCCTGTTGCTGCTGATGTATTTGAATAAGCCCTTCCTGTTGTCCTTAACATCCCTTCGGAGACTCAACTCCAACTGGGCCTTAGCCTTCCTCGCTGCATCTCTACATACTCTGACTGCAGGGACAAACTCACCGCAGTTTCTGAAGACGTCCACTCTGAAGATGTCTGGGCGATCTAGGAAGTTTTCACCTTGGTTTACCAACACCTCCTTAACCATCGGGATGCTGCTGACGAAGACATAGGACATTTGGCCCATATGCAGGCTGAAGATGTTTCCGTATTTTTCAGTAAGCTGTGGTGAGGTAAGAGGGGAAATGATGAATCTGCCTGCAGGGACGACCCGCAGGGACTGTGGCCGGGGGCAACCCCCGCCAGGGCAGGGACACGAGCGGATCAAAAGCCACTGAGAGCAAAGCGTGGTGGAGGGGAATGAGGGACTGGGGAGTTGAGCAAATCCCACAGCAAAAATCAGGGGAGCTGGGAGGAAGAAGGGAGGGCTGAGCGGGGAGAGGGGGGCTACTGAAGTGGACGATTGATAGTGGATGGTCTCCTTTTTTCTCACTACCCAAATCAGTGATGGGAAGTTGGCATTAATTGGTAATGAACTAAATGATGCCCTTCAGGCTCCGTTTTCAAGTGTTGTCTCTGTTTAGCAGGGCTTTGCCAGCTCGTGTCTCACTCTCTTTGCAGCCAAAGCTGTGGGACTCCTATGGTGGTGGTGATATCAGCTGTGGGACTGCTGTGGTGGTGGTGCTATCACCTCTGCCGTGCTGTGCACTTTGCCCAGAGGAACATCAGTGTTTGTCACCTCCTCTGTGCCTGCACAAACGTCACCCACATCGTGCAAAGCTCCCGCAGCCCTACCCTGCCCTTGGTGGGGGTCTCTGTGGCCTCCTCCTCACCTGGTGGTTCCTCGTGGGCCACTTTTGCTTGGATTAACCTCTTTCCCTGTGTTCTATGTGGCATGTAACCACACGGCCCCGTCCCACCTGTGCTTGTGTCTCCTCTGCCCTCCCTGCTCTCGCCCACACTCGCAAGCTCCTTACCTCCTGTATCACCTTCGTTGGATTTCTGAAGTCCCTGGTGAGGATGTGCCCCAGGAAGGGGAGCGCAAAGGGGCTCGGGGGGAAGTTTTGGGGCTTTCTCCTCCTCATGTAGTCGGCAACAAGCAGGAAGATGCCCAGGAAGACCAGGAAGCTCTGGAGGGCCGTGCTGGGCCCGCTCTCGCCCAGGAGGCGCAGCATGGGGAGCTGCAGAGGGTTGCGCCGCCAGCAGCCCCGGCCCCTGCGCCCGGCACCCGGCAGTGGCAGCGCGCCTGTGTCTGCAAAGGGAGAGGGGCAAAGTGCGCGGGGGAGACGGGTGCACATGCGCGACCGGCGCAAAGCCGCTCGTGCTGACCGGCTGCCAGCCTTGTTGCGGCGCTCCGCCTCCCTCCAGGCTGATTTTAAAGTTAAAAGCCTTTTTTTTTCCATTAATGCAAGATTTTTGTTCTCACGCTTTCTTGATTAAACTCATGCACTTCTTCTCTCATTGGAAAAATAAAGCCAAACTCTTTCAGCTCCTCCCACCGGCCGCTACTGCCTTACAAAAGCCATCAAATCCAGCTTTGCGGCACACCTGTCAAAAGGACAGGAAAGTGCTTGCCGGAGCAGGTTTGAAACCCTTGGTTTCACCTCGCTTCTTTGGTCTGGCGCCCGGAAATTTGGAGGTGCGTCTTAGTAGCGCTGTGGGGAGCAGCGGCGGCTGCCCACGCCGCTGGTGGGAGCCTGGAGGTCTCGCGTGGCTTCGGCTCGCTGGGACCCGGGGGTGCAGCAGCTGCGAAGTGAATGCATTGCTCGAGTTAACGAGCCCTGGACTGAGGCCGGGGCTGGTCTGCTGCGTCCGTGCAGCGCCGGGGAATCAGCAGCACTGCTCGTGGGGCTTTGCTTTGAAAAGTGCTTTCTGGCAACAGCGTTTCTGTAAGGATGTATTCGACTGCAGAAAACGGACATTATAGAATAACTTTTATTTGTAGATTATCAGTCGGGGTAATCGAAAGAGAACCGCTGGCAACCGCTGCCCGTGCTCACGCCGTAGAACAAGGGCTGGTGCCGCTCTCTACCCGCGTGGATCCACCACCGAAATATCGCCCTCTCTAAAGCGTTCCTAATTTCCGTGCCGCTGCGAGCGGCAGCTAGCCAACATAAAATTCAGAAAGCCTTGCTTCCTCCATTCCTGAGCCAGAAAAAGAAGAAGGAAGGAAATCTCTTGGGCCAGCGTGGGCCCCTGCTGTCCCCGCAGCCCGCAGGGGTCTTTCAGCCCCCGCGGCGTCTGGGCGATAGCAGACAGATACGGACCACGAGGTCAGTGCGCAAACGGAGTTTGTTTGCGAGCGCTTTGGAAGGAGCAGAAGCAGCGGGCTCCCGCCGGAGCCGCGTGCTCCCCGCTGCGGCCCCGCGGAGGACGGAGTGGCTCTTCGGGCACTGGGGACCGAAGCGGAGGCGTTTGCTCGGCGGCGGCAGGAGCTCCGCTAGCGCGGCAAGGCGCAGACGCGGTAGGGCAGCGGGTGCTGCGTGATGCCCAGCTTGACGCGGAGGCTGAGCGGGGCGTCCGGCGGCGGCCGGAAGGTGAACTTCTGCAGCAGGGCCGTGAAGAAGAGGAAGAGCTCGGCGCGGGCCAGCTGCTCGCCCAGGCAGGCGCGCTTCCCTGCAGAAAGAGCGGCAGCCGGGGTCGTGGGGAGAGGGCAGCGCTTTCTGCAGGGAAGCCCTCTCCTGTGCCCCAGCTTTGGCCACGTTCCCGGGATGAGCGCTGTGACCCGAACCGCAGCAGCGCGCGTTTGATCAGCAGAGCTTCGTGCCCCGGCGCTCGGAGAAGCTACACGGCCGTGCGCTCTCTGAGGGCGCCCACGCGAGGTGGCCCCGTTCATTTTGCCTGTGCCGAATGCAACTAAAATGCCGGAGGCGGGATGTGATATTCATTCGGGAAAGCTTTTGGAAAAGTTCCCGCTGCCCCCGCGGCAAACCCCCCATGACCTGAGCAACGTGGGACCCAGGGCGCAGGGTTTCTGGGGTCTCCTGCGCGTCTGTGGGATTTCATTAGCCGTTCGCACTGTTCCCTGCGTGGGAAGGGAGCCCAGAGGAGGGCGTTTGCTCCGGTGTGCCGTGGCTGCGCCAGCCCAGCCGGCCTGGGCGGCAGGTCTGTCCCCAGGGGCATCGCTGGGGCGAGGGGAGCTGCGCTTGGGGCCGGCGCCGCCCTGCTTCCCCTCCGCGCGCTCTGCAGGAGACCCGTCCCAGCGCCCGAGGGCGAAAGCACAGAGAAGGCGGCGACGCCCTTACCCAGGGAAAAGGGTATGAAAGCCTCTCTCCTCCAGAACTGGCCGTCCTTCAGGAAGTGCTCAGGGTTAAAAGCGTCGGGGGTTTCCCACTCCTTCTTGTCAAAGAGCAGGGAGGTGAAATTCAGCATCAAAACAGTGCCCTACGAGAAGCACAAAATGCCTGAGCGCCGTCTCGGCCGCTGCTTCGCCTATGACCTTCCCTTTCCACCGTGAGCAGCAGCAGCAGCGGGAGCCCGTCAAGGGGACGAGGCTGCGCTAAGGCCCTTCGTCCACCCGGGACGCGGCAGGATGGCGGCGGCGCTTGCGGCTTCCCGCTCGCCCCGGCGAGCTTCCCCCAAAAGAGCAGCTTTCCCGTTGTGCTATGGACTGACCTTGGGCAAGAAGAAGCCCCCCAGCGTCGTGTCCCGTGTGGTCATCCGTGGGACGCTGAAGGGGAGGATGTTGCTCTTCCTCTGCACCTCGTGGATGACGGCGTTGGTGTAGGGCATGCTGTCGCGGTCCCCCAGGGCCACCTGCCGAGCCTGCCCCACGACTGCGTCGATCTCCGCTTGCACGCGCGCTGTGTGCCAAGAGCAGAAGTCGTTAAGAGCACAGTAAATAAAAGAGACCAAACCGACCCTCCCCTAAAAAGGTCTGTGGAGCAAGAGGGGCGTTTGTTGCTATTGACCCCCTGACTCCTCTCACCTTGAATTTCTGGGTACAGGGCCATGTACAGCAAAGCCCATCGGATGGTTGTGGACGTCGTCTCGGTTCCGGCAAGGAAAAGGTCCAGCGTGCAAGCCGCAAGATTCTCCTCGCAGAAGCACCCGCTGCCGTCGTCCTTAACAGAAAGGTGTTTCAGCGCCACGCGACCGGTGGAGACCGTGCGGAGACCGCGCTCAATCGTGCCTGGTGCTGAGCTCGTCCTCCGGCTTTGGGCAGACGCCGTGAGCCCCCTGCCCCTCCCTAGGCAGGAAGAGGTCCCATCGAGCCCCCTTCGCCCTCGCCCTCTGGGCTCAGCACAGCCGTTGTGCTCGTGTTTAGCTGTGGTTTTAGTCCTGTGCCTCCAACAAACATGCTGCAGCATAAAGCTGAGCGGACGTCCTCACCCTGTCCTGAACCCGAGTCCCTCCCGAGCTTTGATTTGGCCATACGCGTACACGCATGGGTTAAATGGAGAATTTGGATTAATTTCTGGCTGCTCCTGAGTTCTAAACGGAGCCGCGGGAGGGCTTGCGCAGGCTGTCTGACCTTCGCCATCTCCTGCAGGTAGCTGTCGATGAAGTCCCGGCTTTCGGAGGGGTGCCAGTCCTCCTTGTGCTTAGCGATTATGTCGCACACAAAACTGTTCAGCATCTTACAGATTTTAGAAATGTTCTTGTGAGGTCCAGGGAAGTACTTCATTATACCAGGGAATAAAATGTAGAGCTTTTGACACAAAAAGAGAAGGGTGAATTAAACAGTAGGATTGTGTTATGAAAACTTGACGTGCCTGGTAAACCACACTTGCTGAATTACTATGCTGCAAGTTGTGCGGCCAATTCCAGAGGAGCAGCCAAGGCCTTGCACAAATGAGCACCCACCGGGGAGCTGTACCTGGTTGAGGGGGTGGCCGTGGAGCACCACCAGCTTGTCCATCAGCTGCAGCAGCTTTTGGAATTGCTCGTTGTGGTACTCAAACCGATCGCCAAAGGTGACCGAGCAGATGATGTTGGAAACGGCATTATTGACCTTAAAGTGAGGGTCAAAAGGATGCCCTGGAGAGGAGATAGAAATAACAGTGGGTTGTGCCTGCGGTCCTGATTCAGGATGGGTCCAGTCACATGATGGAAAGCAAGGGGTGTAGAAAGAGCTAAAGGCCTTTGGGTTAAGTGGGAACAGCGGAGCTTAGAGGTGCTCCTGCTTCTCGGGAGAGCTCAAAGCAAGCAGTATTGAATGCAGGCTTTGAATAATGCTTTGCGTGTTGCCTCTTTACATTAATCAGCTAATTGGAGGGCCAACCAGCTGTGAAAGGAAGCTGGTTGTTAGAAGGTTGTTGGCAGAGGCTGCAAGGTGAGGTGGTTTTTAGCAGGCATTAGCACGCAGGGATCCATGCGGGGCGACGGGCAGGGCCAGCCTCACCCTGCTCTTCCCCGACGGCGTCGGTGAGGTACCGGCATTCCTCCTGTATCCGCTCCTCCAGGCTCCTCTTCCCCAGGCCAAAGTTCCTGAGCGTCGACAGGGCAAATCTTCTCTGCTGTTTCCAAGTATGTCCGTTAGAGGAGGTCAATCCTGGAATAAAAGGACGAGGACCCACCGTGAGCTAAAGTTGCTCCCATTATTGTGGTGAAAAAGCGTTAACTCTGCTGTTTGGCCTGGTGGAACAACCGAGTGCATTGTGGTGGTCACGGATGGCTTCATTCATGGGCAAACAGGTGCTTTGCATGGTCCATGCTCAGACCTCCTGCCTCAAACACTTGTCCTGCAAGAGACAAACTCACCGCGGCTGCTGAAGACTTCTGCCTGGATGATTTCTGGGCGATCTAGGAAGTTTTCACCTTGGTTTACCAACACCTCCTTAACCATCGGGATGCTGCTGACGAAGACATAGGACATTCGGCCCACGTGCAGGCTGAAGATGTTTCCGTATTTTTCAGTAAGCTGTGGTGGGGTAGGAGGGGAAATGATGAATCTGCCTGCAGGGACGCCCCGCAGGGACTGTGGCCGGGGGCAACCCCCGCCGGGGCAGGGACACGAGCGGATCAAAAGCCACTGAGAGCAAAGCGTGGTGGAGGGGAATGAGGGACTGGGGAGTTGAGCAAATCCCACAGCAAAAATCAGGGGAGCTGGGAGGAAGAAGGGAGGGCTGAGCGGGGAGAGGGGGGCTACTGAAGTGGACGATTGATAGTGGATGGTCTCCTTTTTTCTCACTACCCAAATCAGTGATGGGAAGTTGGCATTAATTGGTAATGAACTAAATGATGCCCTTCAGGCTCCGTTTTCAAGTGTTGTCTCTGTTTAGCAGGGCTTTGCCAGCTCGTGTCTCACTCTCTTTGCAGCCAAAGCTGTGGGACTCCTATGGTGGTGGTGATATCAGCTGTGGGACTGCTGTGGTGGTGGTGCTATCACCTCTGCCGTGCTGTGCACTTTGCCCAGAGGAACATCAGTGTTTGTCACCTCCTCTGTGCCTGCACAAACGTCACCCACATCGTGCAAAGCTCCCGCAGCCCTACCCTGCCCTTGGTGGGGGTCTCTGTGGCCTCCTCCTCACCTGGTGGTTCCTCGTGGGCCACTTTTGCTTGGATTAACCTCTTTCCCTGTGTTCTATGTGGCATGTAACCACACGGCCCCGTCCCACCTGTGCTTGTGTCTCCTCTGCCCTCCCTGCTCTCGCCCACACTCGCAAGCTCCTTACCTCCTGTATCACCTTCGTTGGATTTCTGAAGTCCCTGGTGAGGATGTGCCCCAGGAAGGGGAGCGCAAAGGGGCTCGGGGGGAAGTTTTGGGGCTTTCTCCTCCTCATGTAGTCGGCAACAAGCAGGAAGATGCCCAGGAAGACCAGGAAGCTCTGGAGGGCCGTGCTGGGCCCGCTCTCACCCAGGAGGCGCAGCATGGGGAGCTGCAGAGGGTTGCGCCGCCAGCAGCCCCGGCCCCTGCGCCCGGCACCCGGCAGTGGCAGCGCGCCTGTGTCTGCAAAGGGAGAGGGGCAAAGTGCGCGGGGGAGACGGGTGCACATGTGCGACCGGCGCAAAGCCGCTCGTGCTGACCGGCTGCCAGCCTTGTTGCGGCGCTCCGCCTCCCTCCAGGCTGATTTTAAAGTTAAAAGCCTTTTTTTTTCCATTAATGCAAGATTTTTGTTCTCACGCTTTCTTGATTAAACTCATGCACTTCTTCTCTCATTGGAAAAATAAAGCCAAACTCTTTCAGCTCCTCCCACCGGCCGCTACTGCCTTACAAAAGCCATCAAATCCAGCTTTGCGGCACACCTGTCAAAAGGACAGGAAAGTGCTTGCCGGAGCAGGTTTGAAACCCTTGGTTTCACCTCGCTTCTTTGGTCTGGCGCCCGGAAATTTGGAGGTGCGTCTTAGTAGCGCTGTGGGGAGCAGCGGCGGCTGCCCACGCCACTGGTGGGAGCTTGGAGGTCTCGCGTGGCTTCAGCTCGCTGGGACCCGGGGGTGCAGCAGCTGCGAAGTGAATGCATTGCTCGAGTTAACGAGCCCTGGACTGAGGCCGGGGCTGGTCTGCTGCGTCCGTGCAGTGCCGGGGAATCAGCAGCACTGCTCGTGGGGCTTTGCTTTGAAAAGTGCTTTCTGGCAACAGCGTTTCTGTAAGGATGTATTCGACTGCAGAAAACGGACATTATAGAATAACTTTTATTTGTAGATTATCAGTCGGGGTAATCGAAAGAGAACCGCTGGCAACCGCTGCCCGTGCTCACGCCGTAGAACAAGGGCTGGTGCCGCTCTCTACCCGCGTGGATCCACCACCGAAATATCGCCCTCTCTAAAGCGTTCCTAATTTCCGTGCCGCTGCGAGCGGCAGCTAGCCAACATAAAATTCAGAAAGCCTTGCTTCCTCCATTCCTGAGCCAGAAAAAGAAGAAGGAAGGAAATCTCTTGGGCCAGCGTGGGCCCCTGCTGTCCCCGCAGCCCGCAGGGGTCTTTCAGCCCCCGCGGCGTCTGGGCGATAGCAGACAGATACGGACCACGAGGTCAGTGCGCAAACGGAGTTTGTTTGCGAGCGCTTTGGAAGGAGCAGAAGCAGCGGGCTCCCGCCGGAGCCGCGTGCTCCCCGCTGCGGCCCCGCGGAGGACGGAGTGGCTCTTCGGGCACTGGGGACCGAAGCGGAGGCGTTTGCTCGGCGGCGGCAGGAGCTCCGCTAGCGCGGCAAGGCGCAGACGCGGTAGGGCAGCGGGTGCTGCGTGATGCCCAGCTTGACGCGGAGGCTGAGCGGGGCGTCCGGCGGCGGCCGGAAGGTGAACTTCTGCAGCAGGGCCGTGAAGAAGAGGAAGAGCTCGGCGCGGGCCAGCTGCTCGCCCAGGCAGGCGCGCTTCCCTGCAGAAAGAGCGGCAGCCGGGGTCGTGGGGAGAGGGCAGCGCTTTCTGCAGGGAAGCCCTCTCCTGTGCCCCGGCTTTGGCCACGTTCCCGGGATGAGCGCTGTGACCCGAACCGCAGCAGCGCGCGTTTGATCAGCAGAGCTTCGTGCCCCGGCGCTCGGAGAAGCTACACGGCCGTGCGCTCTCTGAGGGCGCCCACGCGAGGTGGCCCCGCTCATTTTGCCTGTGCCGAATGCAACTAAAATGCCGGAGGCGGGATGTGATATTCATTCGGGAAAGCTTTTGGAAAAGTTCCCGCTGCCCCCGCGGCAAACCCCCCATGACCTGAGCAACGTGGGACCCAGGGCGCAGGGTTTCTGGGGTCTCCTGCGCGTCTGTGGGATTTCATTAGCCGTTCGCACTGTTCCCTGCGTGGGAAGGGAGCCCAGAGGAGGGCGTTTGCTCCGGTGTGCCGTGGCTGCGCCAGCCCAGCCGGCCTGGGCGGCAGGTCTGTCCCCAGGGGCGTCGCTGGGGCGAGGGGAGCTGCGCTTGGGGCCGGCGCCGCCCTGCTTCCCCTCCGCGCGCTCCGCAGGAGACCCGTCCCAGCGCCCGAGGGCGAAAGCACAGAGAAGGCGGCGACGCCCTTACCCAGGGAAAAGGGTATGAAAGCCTCTCTCCTCCAGAACTGGCCGTCCTTCAGGAAGTGCTCAGGGTTAAAAGCGTCGGGGGTTTCCCACTCCTTCTTGTCAAAGAGCAGGGAGGTGAAATTCAGCATCAAAACAGTGCCCTACGAGAAGCACAAAATGCCTGAGCGCCGTCTCGGCCGCTGCTTCGCCTATGACCTTCCCTTTCCACCGTGAGCAGCAGCAGCAGCGGGAGCCCGTCAAGGGGACGAGGCTGCGCTAAGGCCCTTCGTCCACCCGGGACGCGGCAGGATGGTGGCGGCGCTTGCAGCTTCCCGCTCGCCCCGGCGAGCTTCCCCCAAAAGAGCAGCTTTCCCGTTGTGCTATGGACTGACCTTGGGCAAGAAGAAGCCCCCCAGCGTCGTGTCCCGTGTGGTCATCCGTGGGACGCTGAAGGGGAGGATGTTGCTCTTCCTCTGCACCTCGTGGATGACGGCGTTGGTGTAGGGCATGCTGTCGCGGTCCCCCAGGGCCACCTGCCGAGCCTGCCCCACGACTGCGTCGATCTCCGCTTGCACGCGCGCTGTGTGCCAAGAGCAGAAGTCATTAAGAGCACAGTAAATAAAAGAGACCAAACCGACCCTCCCCTAAAAAGGTCTGTGGAGCAAGAGGGGCGTTTGTTGCTATTGACCCCCTGACTCCTCTCACCTTGAATTTCTGGGTACAGGGCCATGTACAGCAAAGCCCATCGGATGGTTGTGGACGTCGTCTCGGTTCCGGCAAAGAAGAGGTCCAGCGTGCAAGCCGCAAGATTCTCCTCGCAGAAGCACCCGCTGCCGTCGTCCTTAACAGAAAGGTGTTTCAGTGCCACGCGACCGGTGGAGACCGTGCGGAGACCGCGCTCAATCGTGCCTGGTGCTGAGCTCGTCCTCCGGCTTTGGGCAGACGCCGTGAGCCCCCTGCCCCTCCCTAGGCAGGAAGAGGTCCCATCGAGCCCCCTTCGCCCTCGCCCTCTGGGCTCAGCACAGCCGTTGTGCTCGTGTTTAGCTGTGGTTTTAGTCCTGTGCCTCCAACAAACATGCTGCAGCATAAAGCTGAGCGGACGTCCTCACCCTGTCCTGAACCCGAGTCCCTCCCGAGCTTTGATTTGGCCATACGCGTACACGCATGGGTTAAATGGAGAATTTGGATTAATTTCTGGCTGCTCCTGAGTTCTAAACGGAGCCGCGGGAGGGCTTGCGCAGGCTGTCTGACCTTCGCCATCTCCTGCAGGTAGCTGTCGATGAAGTCCCGGCTTTCGGAGGGGTGCCAGTCCTCCTTGTGCTTAGCGATTATGTCGCACACAAAACTGTTCAGCATCTTACAGATTTTAGAAATGTTCTTGTGAGGTCCAGGGAAGTACTTCATTATACCAGGGAATAAAATGTAGAGCTTTTGACACAAAAAGAGAAGGGTGAATTAAACAGTAGGATTGTGTTATGAAAACTTGACGTGCCTGGTAAACCACACTTGCTGAATTACTATGCTGCAAGTTGTGCGGCCAATTCCAGAGGAGCAGCCAAGGCCTTGCACAAATGAGCACCCACCGGGGAGCTGTACCTGGTTGAGGGGGTGGCCGTGGAGCACCACCAGCTTGTCCATCAGCTGCAGCAGCTTTTGGAATTGCTCGTTGTGGTACTCAAACCGATCGCCAAAGGTGACCGAGCAGATGATGTTGGAAACGGCATTATTGACCTTAAAGTGAGGGTCAAAAGGATGCCCTGGAGAGGAGATAGAAATAACAGTGGGTTGTGCCTGCGGTCCTGATTCAGGATGGGTCCAGTCACATGATGGAAAGCAAGGGGTGTAGAAAGAGCTAAAGGCCTTTGGGTTAAGTGGGAACAGCGGAGCTTAGAGGTGCTCCTGCTTCTCGGGAGAGCTCAAAGCAAGCAGTATTGAATGCAGGCTTTGAATAATGCTTTGCGTGTTGCCTCTTTACATTAATCATCTAATTGGAGGGCCAACCAGCTGTGAAAGGAAGCTGGTTGTTAGAAGGTTGTTGGCAGAGGCTGCAAGGTGAGGTGGTTTTTAGCAGGCATTAGCACGCAGGGATCCATGCGGGGCGACGGGCAGGGCCAGCCTCACCCTGCTCTTCCCCGACGGCGTCGGTGAGGTACCGGCATTCCTCCTGTATCCGCTCCTCCAGGCTCCTCTTCCCCAGGCCAAAGTTCCTGAGCGTCGACAGGGCAAATCTTCTCTGCTGTTTCCAAGTATGTCCGTTAGAGGAGGTCAATCCTGGAATAAAAGGGCGAGGACCCACCGTGAGCTAAAGTTGCTCCCATTATTGTGGTGAAAAAGCGTTAACTCTGCTGTTTGGCCTGGTGGAACAACCGAGTGCATTGTGGTGGTCACGGATGGCTTCATTCATGGGCAAACAGGTGCTTTGCATGGTCCATGCTCAGACCTCCTGCCTCAAACACTTGTCCTGCAAGAGACAAACTCACCGCGGCTGCTGAAGACTTCCGACTGGATGATTTCTGGGCGATCTAGGAAGTTTTCACCTTGGTTTACCAACACCTCCTTAACCATCGGGATGCCGCTGACGAAGACATACGACATTCGGCCCACGTGCAGGCTGAAGATGTTTCCGTATTTTTCAGTAAGCTGTGGTGGGGTAGGAGGGGAAATGATGAATCTTCCTGCAGGGATGCCCCGCAGGGACTGTGGCCGGGGGCAACCCCCGCCGGGGCAGGGACACGAGCGGATCAAAAGCCACTGAGAGCAAAGCGTGGTGGAGGGGAATGAGGGACTGGGGAGTTGAGCAAATCCCACAGCAAAAATCAGGGGAGCTGGGAGGAAGAAGGGAGGGCTGAGCGGGGAGAGGGGGGCTACTGAAGTGGACGATTGATAGTGGATGGTCTCCTTTTTTCTCACTACCCAAATCAGTGATGGGAAGTTGGCGTTAATTGGTAATGAATTAAATGAAGCCCTTCAGGCTCCGTTTTCAAGTGTTGTCTCTGTTTAGCAGGGCTTTGCCAGCTCGTGTCTCACTCTCTTTGCAGCCAAAGCTGTGGGACTCCTATGGTGGTGGTGATATCAGCTGTGGGACTGCTGTGGTGGTGGTGCTATCACCTCTGCCGTGCTGTGCACTTTGCCCAGAGGAACATCAGTGTTTGTCACCTCCTCTGTGCCTGCACAAACGTCACCCACATCGTGCAAAGCTCCCGCAGCCCTACCCTGCCCTTGGTGGGGGTCTCTGTGGCCTCCTCCTCACCTGGTGGTTCCTCGTGGGCCACTTTTGCTTGGATTAACCTCTTTCCCTGGGTTCTATGTGGCATGTAACCGCATGGCCCCTTCCCACCTGTGCTTGTGTCTCCTCTGCCCTCCCTGCTCTCGCCCGCACTCGCAAGCTCCTTACCTCCTGTATCACCTTCGTTGGATTTCTGAAGTCCCTGGTGAGGATGTGCCCCAGGAAGGGGAGCGCAAAGGGGCTCGGGGGGAAGTTTTGGGGCTTTCTCCTCCTCATGTAGTCGGCAACAAGCAGGAAGATGCCCAGGAAGACCAGGAAGCTCTGGAGGGCCGTGCTGGGCCCGCTCTCGCCCAGGAGGCGCAGCATGGGGAGCTGCAGAGGGTTGCGCCGCCAGCAGCCCCGGCCCCTGCGCCCGGCACCCGGCAGTGGCAGCGCGCCTGTGTCTGCAAAGGGAGAGGGGCAAAGTGCGCGGGGGAGACGGGTGCACATGCGCGACCGGCGCAAAGCCGCTCGTGCTGACCGGCTGCCAGCCTTGTTGCGGCGCTCCGCCTCCCTCCAGGCTGATTTTAAAGTTAAAAGCCTTTTTTTTTCCATTAATGCAAGATTTTTGTTCTCACGCTTTCTTGATTAAACTCATGCACTTCTTCTCTCATTGGAAAAATAAAGCCAAACTCTTTCAGCTCCTCCCACTGGCCGCTACTGCCTTACAAAAGCCATCAAATCCAGCTTTGCGGCACACCTGTCAAAAGGACAGGAAAGTGCTTGCCGGAGCAGGTTTGAAACCCTTGGTTTCACCTCGCTTCTTTGGTCTGGCGCCCGGAAATTTGGAGGTGCGTCTTAGTAGCGCTGTGGGGAGCAGCGGCGGCTGCCCACGCCGCTGGTGGGAGCTTGGAGGTCTCGCGTGGCTTCGGCTCGCTGGGACCCGGGGGTGCAGCAGCTGCGAAGTGAATGCATTGCTCGAGTTAACGAGCCCTGGACTGAGGCCGGGGCTGGTCTGCTGCGTCCGTGCAGCGCCGGGGAATCAGCAGCACTGCTCGTGGGGCTTTGCTTTGAAAAATGCTTTCTGGCAACAGCGTTTCTGTAAGGATTTATTCGACTGCAGAAAACGGACATTATAGAATAACTTTTATTTGTAGATTATCAATCAGGGGAAACCGAAAGAGAACCGCTGGCAACCGCTGCCCGTGCTCACGCCGTAGAACAAGGGCTGGTGCCGCTCTCTACCCGCGTGGATCCACCACCGAAATATCGCCCTCTCTAAAGCGTTCCTAATTTCCGTGCCGCTGCGAGCGGCAGCTAGCCAACATAAAATTCAGAAAGCCTTGCTTCCTCCATTCCTGAGCCAGAAAAAGAAGAAGGAAGGAAATCTCTCGGGCCAGCGTGGGCCCCTGCTGTCCCCGCAGCCCGCAGGGGTCTTTCAGCCCCCGCGGCGTCTGGGCAATAGCAGACAGATACGGACCACGAGGTCAGTGCGCAAACGGAGTTTGTTTGCGAGCGCTTTGGAAGGAGCAGAAGCAGCGGGCTCCCGCCGGAGCCGCGTGCTCCCCGCTGCGGCCCCGCGGAGGACGGAGTGGCTCTTCGGGCACTGGGGACCGAAGCGGAGGCGTTTGCTCGGCGGCGGCAGGAGCTCCGCTAGCGCGGCAAGGCGCAGACGCGGTAGGGCAGCGGGTGCTGCGTGATGCCCAGCTTGACGCGGAGGCTGAGCGGGGCGTCCGGCGGCGGCCGGAAGGTGAACTTCTGCAGCAGGGCCGTGAAGAAGAGGAAGAGCTCGGCGCGGGCCAGCTGCTCGCCCAGGCAGGCGCGCTTCCCTGCGGAAAGAGCGGCAGCCGGGGTCGTGGGGAGAGGGCAGCGCTTTCTGCAGGGAAGCCCTCTCCTGTGCCCTGGCTTTGGCCACGTTCCCAGGATGAGCGCTGTGACCCGAACCGCAGCAGCGCGCGTTTGATCAGCAGAGCTTCATGCCCCGGCGCTCGGAGAAGCTACATGGCCGTGCGCTCTCTGAGGGCGCCCACGCGAGGTGGCCCTGTTCATTTTGCCTGTGCCGAATGCAACTAAAATGCCGGAGGCGGGATGTGATATTCATCAGTGACCTGGATGAGGGGACAGAGTGCCTCCTCAGCAAGCTTGCTGATGATACCAAGCTGGGAGGAGTGGCTGATACACCTGAGGGCTGTGCTGCCATTCAGAGAGATCTGGACAGGCTGGAGAGGTGGGCGGAGAGGAACCTCCTGAGGTTCAACAAGGGCAAGTGCACAGTCCTGCACCTAGGGAGAAATAATCCTTTGCACCAGTACAAGCTGGGGGCTGGCCTTCTGGAGAGCAGCTCTGCAGAGAAGGACCTGGGAGTGCTGGTGGATGACAAGTTGACCATGAGCCAGCAATGTGCCCTTGTGGCCAGGAAGGCCCTTGGTCTCGTGGGGTGCATTAGGAAGGGTGTTGCCAGCAGGTCGAGGGAGGTGATCCTGCCCCTCTCCTCAGCCCTGGGGAGGCCTCATCTCGAGTCCTGTGTCCAATTCTGGGCTCCCCACTACAAGAGAGACATGGAGCTACTGGAGAGAGTCCAGTGTTGGGCTACAAAGATGATCTGAGGGCTGGAGCACCTGCCCTGTGAGGAACGGCTGCGAGAGCTGGGCCTCTTCAGCCTGGGGAAGAGCAGACTGAGGGGGGATCTGATCAATGTGTACAAATACCTGAAGGGAGGGTGTCAAGGGGAGGGGGACAAACTCTTTTCAGTTGCCCCATGTGACAGGACAAGTGGCAACAGGCAGAAATTGAAGCACAGGAGTTTCTGCCTGACCGTGAGGGGGAATTTCTTCCCTGTGAGAGTGACGGAGCACTGGACTACGTAGCCCAAAGAGGTTGTGGAGTCTCCTTCTCTGGAGATCTTCAAGGCCCGTCTGCATACAACCCTCTCTAACATGCTCTAGGTGACCCTGCTGAGCAGGGAGGTTAGACAGGGTGATCTCCGGAGGTCCCTTCCAACCTCATTCTGTGATTCCGGAAAGCTTCCAGAAAGTTCCTGCTGCCCCTGCGGCAAACCCCCCATGACTTAAGCAACGTGGGACCCAGGGCGCAGGGTGACCGCCCTCTCCTCGAAGGCGTTTCTGGGGTCTCCTGCGCGTCTGTGGGATTTCATTAGCCGTTCGCACTGTTCCCTGCGTGGGAAGGGAGCCCAGAGGAGGGCGTTTGCTCCGGTGTGCCGTGGCTGCGCCAGCCCAGCCGGCCTGGGCGGCAGGTCTGTCCCCAGGGGCGTCGCTGGGGCGAGGGGAGCTGCGCTTGGGGCCGGCGCCGCCCTGCTTCCCCTCCGCGCGCTCCGCAGGAGACCCGTCCCAGCGCCCGAGGGCGAAAGCACAGAGAAGGCGGCGACGCCCTTACCCAGGGAAAAGGGTATGAAAGCCTCTCTCCTCCAGAACTGGCCGTCCTTCAGGAAGTGCTCAGGGTTAAAAGCGTCGGGGGTTTCCCACTCCTTCTTGTCAAAGAGCAGGGAGGTGAAATTCAGCATCAAAACAGTGCCCTACGAGAAGCACAAAATGCCTGAGCGCCGTCTCGGCCGCTGCTTCGCCTATGACCTTCCCTTTCCACCGTGAGCAGCAGCAGCAGCGGGAGCCCGTCAAGGGGACGAGGCTGGACTAAGGCCCTTCGTCCACCCGGGACGCGGCAGGATGGCGGCGGCGCTTGCGGCTTCCCGCTCGCCCCGGCGAGCTTCCCCCAAAAGAGCAGCTTTCCCGTTGTGCTAAGGACTGACCTTGGGCAAGAAGAAGCCCCCCAGCGTCGTGTCCTGCGTAACCATCCGAGGAGCTCCAAAGGGGAGGATGTTGCTCTTCCTCTGCACCTCGTGGATGACGGCGTTGGTGTAGGGCATGCTGTCGCGGTCCCCCAGGGCCACCTGCCGAGCCTGCCCCACGACTGCGTCGATCTCCGCTTGCACGCGCGCTGTGTGCCAAGAGCAGAAGTCGTTAAGAGCACAGTAAATAAAAGAGACCAAACCGACCCTCCCCTAAAAAGGTCTGTGGAGCAAGAGGGGCGTTTGTTGCTATTGACCCCCTGACTCCTCTCACCTTGAATTTCTGGGTACAGGGCCATGTACAGCAAAGCCCATCGGATGGTTGTGGACGTCGTCTCAGTTCCGGCAAAGAAGAGGTCCAGCGTGCAAGCCGCAAGATTCTCCTCGCAGAAGCACCCGCTGCCGTCGTCCTTAACAGAAGGGTGTTTCAGCGCCACGCGACCGGTGGAGACCGTGCGGAGACCGCGCTCAATCGTGCCTGGTGCTGAGCTCGTCCTCCGGCTTTGGGCAGACGCCGTGAGCCCCCTGCCCCTCCCTAGGCAGGAAGAGGTCCCATCGAGCCCCCTTCGCCCTCGCCCTCTGGGCTTAGCACAGCCGTTGTGCTCGTGTTTAGCTGTGGTTTTAGTCCTGTGCCTCCAACAAACATGCTGCAGCATAAAGCTGAGCGGACGTCCTCACCCTGTCCTGAACCCGAGTCCCTCCCGAGCTTTGATTTGGCCATACGCGTACACGCATGGGTTAAATGGAGAATTTGGATTAATTTCTGGCTGCTCCTGAGTTCTAAACGGAGCCGCGGGAGGGCTTGCGCAGGCTGTCTGACCTTCGCCATCTCCTGCAGGTAGCTGTCGATGAAGTCCCGGCTTTCGGAGGGGTGCCAGTCCTCCTTGTGCTTAGCGATTATGTCGCACACAAAACTGTTCAGCATCTTACAGATTTTAGAAATGTTCTTGTGAGGTCCAGGGAGGTACTTCATTATACCTGGGAATAAAGTGTAGAGCTTGGGACACAAAAAGAGAAGGGTGAATTAAACAGTAGGATTGTGTTATGAAAACTTGACGTGCCTGGTAAACCACACTTGCTGAATTACTATGCTGCAAGTTGTGCGGCCAATTCCAGAGGAGCAGCCAAGGCCTTGCACAAATGAGCACCCACTGGGGAGCTGTACCTGGCTGAAGGGGTGGCCGTGGAGCTCCACCAGCTTGTCCATCAGCTGCAGCAGCTTTTGGAATTGCTCGTTGTGGTACTCAAACCGATCGCCAAAGGTGACCGAGCAGATGATGTTGGAAACGGCATTATTGACCTTAAAGTGAGGGTCAAAAGGATGCCCTGGAGAGGAGATAGAAATAACAGTGGGTTGTGCCTGCGGTCCTGATTCAGGATGGGTCCAGTCACATGATGGAAAGCAAGGGGTGTAGAAAGAGCTAAAGGCCTTTGGGTTAAGTAGGAACAGCGGAGCTTAGAGGTGCTCCTGCTTCTCGGGAGAGCTCAAAGCAAGCAGTATTGAATGCAGGCTTTGAATAATGCTTTGCGTGTTGCCTCTTTACATTAATCATCTAATTGGAGGGCCAACCAGCTGTGAAAGGAAGCTGGTTGTTAGAAGGTTGTTGGCAGAGGCTGCAAGGTGAGGTGGTTTTTAGCAGGCATTAGCACGCAGGGATCCATGCGGGGCGACGGGCAGGGCCAGCCTCACCCTGCTCTTCCCCGACGGCGTCGGTGAGGTACCGGCATTCCTCCTGTATCCGCTCCTCCAGGCTCCTCTTCCCCAGGCCAAAGTTCCTGAGCGTCGACAGGGCAAATCTTCTCTGCTGTTTCCAAGTATGTCCATTAGAGGAGGTCAATCCTGGAATAAAAGGACGAGGACCCACCGTGAGCTAAAGTTGCTCCCATTATTGTGGTGAAAAAGCATTAACTCTGCTGTTTGGCCTGGTGGAACAACCGAGCGCATTGTGGTGGTCACGGATGGCTTCATTCATGGGCGAACAGGTGCTTTGTATGGTCCGTGCTCAGACCTCCTGCCTCAAACACTTGTCCTGCAAGAGACAAACTCACCGCGGCTGCTGAAGACTTCCGACTGGAAGATTTCTGGGCGATCTAGGAAGTTTTCACCTTGGTTTACCAACACCTCCTTAACCATCGGGATGCCGCTGACGAAGACATACGACATTCGGCCCACGTGCAGGCTGAAGATGTTTCCGTATTTTTCAGTAAGCTGTGGTGGGGTAGGAGGGGAAATGATGAATCTTCCTGCAGGGATGCCCTGCAGGGACTGTGGCCGGGGGCAACCCCCGCCGGGGCAGGGACACGAGCGGATCAAAAGCCACTGAGAGCAAAGCGTGGTGGAGGGGAATGAGGGACTGGGGAGTTGAGCAAATCCCACAGCAAAAATCAGGGGAGCTGGGAGGAAGAAGGGAGGGCTGAGCGGGGAGAGGGGGGCTACTGAAGTGGACGATTGATAGTGGATGGTCTCCTTTTTTCTCACTACCCAAATCAGTGATGGGAAGTTGGCGTTAATTGGTAATGAATTAAATGAAGCCCTTCAGGCTCTGTTTTCAAGTGTTGTCTCTGTTTAGCAGGGCTTTGCCAGCTCGTGTCTCACTCTCTTTGCAGCCAAAGCTGTGGGACTCCTATGGTGGTGGTGATATCAGCTGTGGGACTGCTGTGGTGGTGGTGCTATCACCTCTGCCGTGCTGTGCACTTTGCCCAGAGGAACATCAGTGTTTGTCACCTCCTCTGTGCCTGCACAAACGTCACCCACATCGTGCAAAGCTCCCGCAGCCCTACCCTGCCCTTGGTGGGGGTCTCTGTGGCCTCCTCCTCACCTGGTGGTTCCTCGTGGGCCACTTTTGCTTGGATTAACCTCTTTCCCTGTGTTCTATGTGGCATGTAACCGCACGGCCCCTTCCCACCTGTGCTTGTGTCTCCTCTGCCCTCCCTGCTCTTGCCCGCGCTTGCAAGCTCCTTACCTTCTGCATCGCCTTCATGGGATTGCTGAAGTTCATGGTGAGGATGTGCCCCAGGAAGGGGAGCGCAAAGGGGCTCGGGGGGAAGTTTTGGGGCTTTCTCCTCCTCATGTAGTCAGCAACAAGCAGGAAGATGCCCAGGAAGACCAGGAAGCTCTGGAGGGCCGTGCTGGGCCCGCTCTCGCCCAGGAGGCGCAGCATGGGGAGCTGCAGAGGGTTGCGCCGCCAGCAGCCCCGGCCCCTGCGCCCGGCACCCGGCAGTGGCAGCGCGCCTGTGTCTGCAAAGGGAGAGGGGCAAAGTGCGCGGGGGAGACGGGTGCACATGCACGAGCGGCGCAAAGCCGCTCGTGCTGACTGGCTGCCAGCCTTGTTGCGGCGCTCCGCCTCCCTCCAGGCTGATTTTAAAGTTAAAAGCCATTTTTTTTCATTAATGCACTTTTTTTCTCACGCTTTCTTGATTAAACTCGTGAACTTCTTCCCTCATTGGAAAAAAAAAAAAAAAGCAAACCTCTTTCAGCTCCTCCCACCGGCCGCTACTGCCTTACAAAACCCCTCAAATCCTTTTTTGTGGCACACTTGTCAAAAGGACAGAGCCGAGCTTGCTGGAGCAGGTTTGAAACCCTTGCTGCAGTGTCGCCGTGCAGCTTTCCCGCTGTGCTCCCTGCTCCTTCCTCCCTGCTCTGTGCCCTCGCCTCCTGGCTCCCCTGCTTGGGCTGCCGGGTGCCTGGGAAGGTCTCACCGGGGCTGGTGGTCGCCCCTCACCTGCAGCAGCAGTTTGCATTTGCCAGGTTAAATTAGTGTTTTACGTAAATGGAGAAAGGTGCCTTTGAGGAGAAGCTCTCTTAGTACTTGTGGTCGTCAAACACTCCAGGCCTGAGCCTGCAGCGGTCTGTATGTTCCCACATCCCATCCCATGAGATGCTCTGGTCAATAACTAGAGAAATTCATGCCTTCCTCCTTTACGATATGGGAGCAGTACATTTAAAAAATGCCTTTTTGCAAATGATTGCAGGAAGAAAAGTGATTGCAACTCTTTATTTTTTCACATGAGGCACCGCGAATGGAGAAGGAAACAGTACAGCAACACGGAAATGCAAGTTTAAAATTGTAAAATCAAAGAAGTGAAAACCTGTTTACTCAGCCAAAGGATGTAATATTTAGTTGTACAGAAGTATCAGAGGTCAGAGCTCCTCCAAAGTGCAGGCAGACTGAGTGCTGCGGGCTGGAGGAGACGAACATCCTGTCCTGAACAGCTTTGAAAACCTCAGAGGGGGAAAAAAATCCACAGATCTATTATATTTTCTCATTTCAAAAAAAAAAAAAAAAGGCGGGGGAGAGAGTCTGTGACTGCAAAATATTAGTTAAGACTGAAGGGGGGTTAAAATGATCAGTGGGAAGCGAGGCTCATTTGCAAACCGCCGGGCGAGGGGGAGCAGGATGTGCTGTGCAGAGCACACTCCCGTGCGGCACAGAGCCGCAACTGCACGGCCGCGCTCCCGGCCGCCGCGAGCGCTGCCGCTGGCCGTGAAACGTGGTTTAATTTTCTTGCTAGCTATCGAGTATCTGAGATCCGCATACATATAAAAATCACTTACGAAAGACCAGAAGGAAAAAAAAGAGAGGGAAAAGAGGAGAAAAAAGCGCTTTGCTGTGTTGATGTTCCAAACAAAAGCACACAGGAGACAGAGTAGGACACTAAGCGTTAATGTTAGGTTATATAAATGGAAAAACTCTGTACAAATTGCATCCTTAATTTATTTACTGGGGTAAGGTTTGACATCCTTCACAGTGTTTTCAGGCTGCCCCCAGGCTGTCATGGGAACGGTGGAGTGTGGTGCGACCTCACTGGAGCAAAACCCAGCACAGCAGCGAGCATGAGTCTTTGCCGGGGCAGAAGGGCAAAGGGAAAGCTGGTGACCTCGCAGCACGAAGCCACCGCTTTGCTTCATCCTTTGACTGCTGCCGGCTCCCCCCTGCATGTCACTCTCCTTGGCTGTGCCTAAACCATGCCCAAGCATCTCCAATATGACGGTTTTTTGCCGCTTTTCCACTGTGTGCTTTATTAGCACAAACTATTTTGGATAAGCTTTTCCTCCTCAGACAAGTGTAATATTAAATTTCTATTCAAGACCTGCCTGGAAGCAGGGCTCTGTGTTTGCTCCTGCTCAGCATGGCCTATGGTAGAGGCTGCTTTGCCGTCCTATAGCTTCCTCATCAGAATTTCTGTATATGCATGAGAGAAACCTGAATGCTGCCGTTGCCAGGATCTTGGCTGAGATATGGTCTCTCCACACAACGTGGGAGTGTGGGGACCTCATACCACAGCAGACCTAAGGCTACCTGAGCCGTCAGGGTTGGCATTGACTGCTTGCCGTGGACACCTGGATGGTCGAATCGTCACAGTGGCACGATCCCAGAGCGTGCACATCCCAGTCCAGCTTGTCCAGTGGGCTGCTGGCCCTTGAGCATCCAGAGACCACCACCTCATCCAAAAATGTTACGGGCTGGTGGAGAAAAGGTAGCTTCTTCCCACTGCAAAGGTCTGAAGCACTGGGAAATCAGGACAGCCCCTTGCCGCACTCAGCAGCGAGGCAGCGCCCGGATCTGGAAGGGCTTGGGGCAGCGCGTGAGACTGAGTGTGAACTCGAAGGTCAGTGCCACGTGGGCCGGTGCCCGGAAGGTGAATTTCTGCAGGAGGGCCGTGAAGAAGATGAACAGCTCCGTTCTGGCGAGCTGCTCGCCGGGACAAGCCCGCTTGCCTGCCAGGAGAGGATAGAGCAGCCGGTGAGCGACGGGCTTACGTGACAGTAAACCCAAGCCGCTCCTATCACAAGTTTACAGACATGGGAATTTCCTTTAAAAAAAGTTAGGCAAAAACCTTAGCTTAGTGCATGATACTTCCTTCGGTGTGTAGGGAGCCGGGGCGTCTGCCAGCGCTGCCGAGCCTCCACGGCCGGGCCAGCCCCAGCATGGGGACGCTGCCAGGTCCGAGCTGTCTGGCACGGAGGGACTTGCCATCCCCGCCGACCCGCTGCTCTGCTCCACTCTCGCGCGCACACCGCGGGCCGAGCTCGCTCGCCGGAGCTTTTCTCCTTCGCAAGGTTAGGTGGCAATGTTCACCCACACATTTTGCAGAAACCTTCCCCAGAACTTTACTGCAGAGCAAATTGCCATGGCTGCTCGAGGAGACGAACCGGGGAAAGGAGTCAGAAAAAGCCCATTTAAGCAGCTAATGCAAGAGGAAAAAGCCTTATTTTTCATCCTGCACTAATAAATTAATTTTCTCTCCCCCACTGCCCTAGTATAGCTCAGTGCAATGAGCATTAACTGTCGCAGAGTGTTTTCCACTGATGGAAATGCTGGACATGGGCTGCTATCAGAGACAGAAAGCTGGACAAGGAGTGGTACTGCCCACTCTGATATAGGAGTTCTTAAAAAAAGGACATTGCATGGGCAAAAAAACCACATTTCCTCCCTCCATTTCTACCTGCAGAGAAAGGCAGGAAAGCCTCCCGCTTCCTGTACTGGCCGTTTTCCAAGAAATGTTCAGGATTAAAGGTGTCTGGAGTCTCCCACACATTTTGGTCAAACATGATTGAAGTCAGGCTGGTCAGCAGTGTGGTGCCCTGCGAAAGGTGGAGGAGAATGGGAGACCAGGAGAGGAAGAGCTGATGTGTTGTCAGACTAGTTTATTGTTAGCTCTGCACATGAAGTACACATGAAGTAAAATACACTTTTTAAGAACAAAATGTTATGCTAATATAAGCCAATTTTAAATCAGGAAACTTGTGTTCCCATAGGAATTTGAAACAACTTAACCAAATAATTTTCAACAGATCTTCTTTATTGTGTTGTTTAAATAAAACAGCACAATAACTGATTAAAGCCCACATCCTCCATCAGAAAAAGAAAAATATTCTGAGCAATGTGGAGCAAAATTCCCAAATGTTTTGAGTTTCATTTTCCATGAAGCAACCACTCGTTCATGGAAGAGACTAAATATATCTAACTTTTGAAATTTGCTTTTATAGTGCTAGAATGGTACATATGCATCAGTATCTATTTCTTAGCTTTTTTCAAGCACTACTTTTATCTTAGATGATTTTTGATATTCTGTGGACCTAATAAATCTCTTCTTCCACACACTTCCCTATGTTTCTCAGAACTCTATTCACATAATGTGTGGAGAGGATCTTGTATAAAGTTTGAGAATAAACTTCATGAAACTGAAAATTATGACCAACACCATGGTTCTGCCACAGGATCTCCTGCATAAAGAGGGGAGATCCATAACAGCTTTACAGCATCCATCTGGATGGCTCATAGTTTCTATGCCATTGGGATATCCTGGTAAGATCCTGCTGGTTGATCCCTTCCAGATCAAAGTCTGAGGACTTCTGAGGTTGGGACATGAACAGCCTGGCTCATGCAAAGCCAAGGGAGGTGAGCGGAGGGGCTGATTTCTTGCCCATACCTTGGGAAGGTGGAAGCCTGCCAGAGTGGTGTCACTGGTGGACATCCTGGGGACCCCCAGTGGGACTACGTTGCCCATCCTCAGCACTTCGCTCAGCACCGCACTGGTGTACGGCATGTTTTCCTTGTCGTCCATCGCCGGCTGGCGAGACTGCCCAATCACAGTGTCGATTTCTAGCTGCACTTTCTCTATGGAAAAGGAAGAAAAAAAAAAAAAAAAAAAAAGATCTATGCTCAAACAGCCAGAGGTTTCTCCTGAAATAGCCATGATTTGTTGGTTTTCTCTTGTAGATTTTTCATATTAAAGTCATTTTCTGAGTTTCAGTTATCTCTGCATCTACTGCCCAATGGTCCCTCCCCTTGTGCCGCAGAGCACGAAGGGCAGAGACCACACCACCCATGGGATTTTTGCTCTCTCAGCTCAGTGAAGAAAGTTCCCCCCCCCCCTCCATTTTCACTGTGTGATTCCTTCAGGCAAATAGGCTGATATTTCAGCTGTTGTTGTTCAGGGACAGAAAACAAGACCAGACTCACAGCTGCCTGCTCTTGGTAAAGATTTCTACTGGCTCCAGAGGGATTTTTGTCCACTGCTTCTAGTGAATATGGGCCTCCAGCTCAGATGATTCAGGTGGCAAAAAACTATTTTTAGTGGTTATCTTGTATACAATTGTATATGTGGTTTACACTGCGTACACCACAAGCCTGATAAGGGCTGGTTTTGGCCTTCCCAGTGCTGGCTGCTTTGAGGCCAGCAAAGCCAGCTGTGGCTGTTCCCGCTGATGATCCCACCTTGGACATGCGGGTACATGGCCATGTAGAGCAAGGCCCAGCGGATAGCGGTGGCAGTCGTCTCGGTCCCGGTCAGGAAGAGGTCCAGGGTGGAGCACAGCAGGTTTTCCTCGTGGAAATAAGAACTGGTGTCACCCCTCCACTTGGGAAGAAAAGGAGAATGGAAATTATGGGACTTATGGAGCTCATGGAACTTGTTTGGGAGGGATGTGCTTTCAAAGACCAAGTCCCAAGCCGTCTTTGCATAACTCACGTCCCGTTGCTAGTTTATTATTCCTGATCGCCTGGAGCTGAAAGTTTCAACCCTTTACTTACATTTGTTAGATTATGTGACCTGCCCCAAGCCCTGCAGACTGCTTTGAAACCCGCTCTCGTTGCTGTGTAGGGACTTTCAGGAGCAGGTAGCATTTGTAAATGTTAAATTTCACAATAGGAAACAGGCCTGTGAGATCCCATAGAACCAAAAACACGTTTCCTGAGAGTCCTCTTACACAGAGTGGCAGAAGAAGACCTAGTGTAAATACTTTCAGATGAAGGAAAAAAAAAACTATATGTTTTCAAAGTGATCAAGCTCCTGCTGTTGCCAGAAGGTTTGATGTGAAAGAGGTAGCAAGGGGAAGGCAAAGCTGAAGTTTCGTAAGCGCAGGCAGGCGCGAGCGTCCTTGACAAAACAGCTCTGGGTCTCCTCTGCTCATTCCTTGGGTTTGGGGGAGCTGGTCCCCATTTGTACCTTACCTTCTCGATTTCCTGCAGGTAACAATCAATGTAATCTCCCGATTCAGCCTGATTCGGATCCTCCTTGTGTTTTGCAATCACTCCTTTCACAAAGCGTTTAAGTTTCTCCCAGTGCCTAAAGATTTTCCTAAAGGGTCCCGGTAGCCACCTCATCACCAAGGGGAACGCATTATACAGCTGTAAAGACATCAAACAGAGCAAAATAATATTTCTTAGGTTAAAAAATCAGGGTGTTGCAGTTCAGACAGTACAATTCATTAGCTCCACCAGCTCCACTAGTAGAGTTATTTTAATTTACTTGCTTGCTTGATGGATTTTATGCATAAAAACATGTAAAACAATACTCGTGGTCATTTCCCTTATAACATGACTCCTTCCTCCCCAGGGAGAAATCAGATTACCTCTGTGCCTTAGAAATGCGGGTTGCCAAGCACTTCATGTACAAGTGAAGTTTGAAAATAATCAGACAGGCTTTACCTGGCCCCAAAAACTTCCTATGAGGAGCAGCGTTTCAGCCAGCGAATGCAGCAGTTCCTGGAAACGGTTGTCATGGTAGTCGAAGCGGTTCCCAAAAGTTATAGAACAGATAATATTTGAGACAGCGCTGTTAATTTTATAATGAGGGTCAAATGGTTGTCCTGGAGGAAACAGAATTAGAGACACAGAGTGTTTTTTTTTCTTTTTCTTTTCTCTTGTTTAATCTCAGTCAAAAAACACTCCTACAGGATTAACTGCTTTTACCCCGGGTGCAGATGAGGACTGGTCCTGGGATGCTTGGCCAGCTGCACCCCACCACCGCCTCCGGCATCGCCCCCCAGCCCTGGGGACCGTGTTTTCCCCCTCTGCGAAACGAGGACGAGGAAGGTGGATGCGGGCGCAAGGAGGCCGGGGAATCCTGGCTCAGTCCGGCTCTAAAACCACGAGGGAGGTTGTCTGCTGCACGCCGCGGCGCTTTCCCAGCGGCTCCCAGCCAAGGCGGCGGGCACGGAGCCGCCAAAGCTGGACCCGCACCGTTTTCCTGAGCAAAGAGCCGCGGTGCACCTCTCGGCTCCATGCATCGACTCGGTGCATGTAGATGCGACTCACGCCGCTCACGCTCAGCTTTTCCTCGGCCTTCCTCCATGCTGCTCCGTTTAACTGAGCCAAGCACGGCATGACGTGGGAGAGCATCGACCGGCAGCCGAGCCACTGTCCTCCGGGGCGTGCTGGCATCTCCCAGCTGCTAAGGCTGGCTTTTGTATCATTTGCCATGATACAAAAAACTAACATCAGTGGGAAACTGAGTCTAACTGGGAGCTGCCGGCGGTACAGCGAGGAAGGTCCCTTTGCAACGCAAGGTGCTGGGCTCAGCCCTGCTCATCTTCCTGCTCCGCAAGGCAGTAATTACACCAGGATGGTGCTCGGATATTAGCGTGATGGACATGATCACTATCTGTCACTACAAATGCGAAGAAAGGCCCAAAACAGCAGCTTAATTAGTTTATTGATTAGGGCTGCAGAGGGCTATGATCAATTGGCAATGGGAGGTATTTGGCCTGTTCAGCGCAACAGCTATTAAAATGGAGCAAGTTCAGTATATAATTTCACAATTCCTATTTAGATCTTTCTTGTTTACTATATATAGCGCTATAGAATTAGCTAAACCCCATCTGCTTCTATTTAAAGCTGAAGTGCAACATCGCCCATGTACCAACATACAAATTATTCTTACTAATATCCCTCTGGCAATTCTTAAAAGCTGGACCGTAAAAGAGCAAGGCACACACTTCATCTGTTCACGACACAAAAGGAAACCCTGACTAAACAAGTTTTAAAATACTTTGCAAAACCAAGGACGGGCAGAGGTTAACGGAGCCCCTGAACACAAGCGCTTGATGCAGTGAGCGCTGCGTTCGTGACTCCGCAGAGCAGAGCAAGGGCTTTCCCGGCAACATAAACACACAAGTCAGAATGAACACCTGGGATGGATTTTGCTTCATAGCGGTAAGGAAGGCCTAAAATAGCAGGCTTGAGGGCTAAAATAAGCGCTAAAAGGCACAGTCTAGGACTGCAAGATAGAGATTTGGTGCTACTGAGGAAATACTTGGAGCATGTTGGGAGCTGTACAGAAATAGGAGTTTTCCTTCCCTCTCTTCGTTGGCAAAAGGGCAGCTGAAAGCTTAGGACACGCTGGTGTATGTTAACAATTTACCTTTCTCTTCCTCTATTATCTCGATGAGATACCGGCTTTCCTCTTGCACTTTTTCCTCAAAACTTACAGCAATGCTTTTCAGCGTTGATAAAGCAAACTTTCTCTGCTGCCTCCATATATGCCCATTTGATGATATGAGCCCTGTAAGTGGAAAAAACCAGCAAACAAAACCTCTGTCTATGTCATGTATGAGTGGCAGGATTCACAAATGGCCATTGGCCTTAAAAAAAAGAAAAAAAAAAAGCAAACAAAACCTTAAACATTTAAAAGCTATAGCTTTGCCTGGGAATTAAAATTCAAGAGTAATTGGCTTATGCTGAAGATCTAGCTTTATGGATTTGCTTTAATCTGCTACTTTGTCACTTTGCGTGGGAAAAAAAGGTGTAAGCCAAAATACTATAAGTACTATCACGCTGTTGGCAGCGCTGCAGGCAGGAGCACCATTTCCCATTCTTTGGAGCTGCATGCAGCCGGAGCAAAGAAAAGTAAAGGAGGACTTAAAACCAATGGGGAAAACTCTTCAAGTCAAACAGTGCCTTGCATTTCTTTCTCATCTTTCACCAAAGTAAACGCCTGAGTACAGATTGCTGGATGCCAAGGCCACACTGAGTGCCGTCATCCCATGGCCCCATGCCAGATCACTTTGGGCAAGCGCCTGCTGAAACATGGGCCCAGTTAGGAGCAGGGAAAGGGCTGCTTTGGGGCACTGAAATATGTCTTATTCATAAATGGGCTTCCAGAGAGATTAAAATATATACCTATGAGGTTATTAGACCAAATTCAGTTCTTGCCTGCCTCCATGCAAGCTTTTATTGGCACCATTTGGCTGAATTCAGCCTATATTTTTCATTCAAATTGTTATCATTCTGAATAGCTGAAGAATTTGTACCAAAAGCACGGTAGGTCTACTTACCAAAGCCTCTAAAAATTTCTTGGAGAAGCGGAATATTTGGACGATCTGCAAATATTTCAGCCTGATGGACAAGAGCTTCTCTCACCATCTGGTATCCGTTGACTACCACAAATCTCAGACTTCCAAATTGCACACTGAAGATGTTGCCGTAACGAGCAGTAAGCTGAAAGAAAGGCTCCTCTGAGCTCCTCGCTCTTTGTATCAGGCTAATAGCGGGAAGAGGGAGATTTTTGAAAGTCCCCTGGACCAGGCCTTGAGCAATTTGATTTAGCTTTGAATTAAGTTCTGCTTGGAGCAAGGGTTTGGGCTAGAGACTCCACAGGTCCCATCCAACCTGAACTACTCTATGAGTCTACAGAGGCTGGAAATGGCATAAAAACATCAGAAAGCTGTAGTACAGGAGAAGTGGTTGGTTTTGTTCAGTAGCAAGCATGACCTGGCTTTCACCAGCTGGTTGCATCCTCAGGTTCTCAGGTCATGAGGACATGACTTTTTGCCTTGTACCTGCAGCACAACAAATACATTTACCTGCTCTTCCCCTCTTCTTCACAGAAGTGCATTACCTGGATCACCAAGTCCAGGCTCTTGCTGCTGAGGGCAAAGCAGAACAAATAATCTCTTTGAACTTTGAACTTTGTATCAAAAGCAGTTCCATTTCTTGCTCCAGCTGTCCCAGTCAGAAAGTGATTCAACTGCTGGTGGTTAGACTTTCTGCTAATTTTAAGCTTGCATGCATTCATGGCCACTTTACACTCATTTTTCTTGCATGGACATTGCCAGCATTAGTTTCTCCCTTTCAGTATTGAGTTCTCTGATATCTTGAGAAGGTAGTCATGTCCTATCTCTGGCTCCACTTCACCAAGTAGCTCAGTCTGTGGTTTCCTTCAATACAACTCTCTGAACGGCCACACACGGTCACCCTGAATTTTGGTGGTGACTCATGAAATCAGTTTGGGGCCAAGTGGCTGGCTCAGTCACTGTGTGAAGGAGTGCTATTAATTATATTACTAACAAAATATCTTGAGGACATGTCCTAATTCTCTCCATATGCCCATATCAATATCACTTTCATGATGTAATGCCTGGAAGCCTAAGTCTCAGTCCTTGGCATTCTGCAATTACGTAGTTGCTTCCCCCAAAGTCTAGATCTTCTGTAGCACACAGAAATATGTGCATACAGTATCTGTATTTTGAGAGACTTCAGCTCTGACCATGCTCCCTTTCTGCAGCAGCAGATCTCACAGGATGCCTGGGTGGGCCAGTTACTGGAAAAAAGAGGCCGTTTTGGATCCTGAGAGCTTTGGCAATGTCTCTTGAAGAGCTGCCTGAGTGGGATAGCTCTGTATGATTTTTCCTCAATGCAGCCAGCCTAGTGTCTTATGTTGTAGAAGACCTTTGTATCACAAGTATAATTATCACTTTGATGGCTAAAGCCTTCTAGGCAGGTGGCTGTCTCAGCCTTCCCCAGAGGCTCCTTTGGGGAACACATATGCCAGTGTCCTGTGGAAACCCAGGCTGGATGCAAGAAGCAAGAGATAAAAGGTCCGTCACCAAAAAGACTATTTACAACCAGCAAGTCGGAACCTTATTTCCCACTTGTCAGCACAGATACTCAATATGTATAATTTATCACTCAATGCCTTTGGGCGAGTCAAGGCTCTGGAAACCTTTCTAGACCTGTCACTGCTTCTTTCTGTGACAAAGGAGCCTCCACAGGGACATTTAACTCTGGGCCCTAATGTTTCTTTCACACGTAATAGGATAAATTGTTGGCCTCTGAGCATAGAGGACAGTGAAATTTTCAGAGGTGATTTGCATAGTCAAAACACTGAAAATTTCATCAAAGGACACTTGCCATCTCTCCCCTAGCCTGACTCAGCTTCTCCAAACCTCTTCTGTGCTCAGGCAGAAAGAGATCCTATGGCTGGGTGGGAAAATTGAGGAGGAATGTGTAGGACTTCTTCCTCCATTAGGGGTTTCTTATCCCATTGAACCTGTCTGCTCCTGTGGAAGAGGAGGTGGCAGGAAGGGTAAAACCAGGAACTGTCATCTACTTTGAAGATTTCTTATATAGGTAGTTCTTCAGAGGTTGCCTCTGCTTCGCAGATTTAATGACAGAATTCACTTAGACGTAAAATATTAGTAATAGGATAAACATCCATGGAGCTCTTACCTTCTGCAGAGCAAGGTGGAGGGGCTGCTTAAAATCCACAAAGGTTCCCACGAGAGGAAAAAGCTGTGGCCCTGGAGGGAAATTCCTAGGACGTCTCTTTTTCAAAAGATCAATGATCATAAGAAATATGACCAGAATCACCAGGACAATCTGACCATTCAGCTTTTCCAGCTGAGAAATTAAAATAGGCCAAAATGGAATCTGCATCTTGGCTGATGAACTCACAGTTTTTCATCCCAGAAATGGACCTTGTGCTTGATGCTGGTGTTAAACTTGCTGAAACAGGAGTAAGAAAGGGCTGGCAAGAAGGCAAGCTAAGATGCTGATAGCTTAGAGGAGTCAGGACTTGCCATGGGCAAGCTACTTTCTCACGTATATCTATTGCCAGAAGACCTGCAGAAAAACTAAGTTTAAACTCTGGGACCTCAAGAACAACCCCAGCAGTCAAATATTTGGCCAAAACAAAGCAATCTTGCAAAGCTATAGCTTTACACTTCTGTCAAATCCCTCAATTTTCTTATGGGAGAATATGCCTCCCTTCTGCCTTTAACAGGGACCTCCTTTATACAGACACCTAATTGGGATTATAAGCATTACAAACATTTGAGGTTAGATGAAAGCAGCTTACTTAGCTAACTACATATGGTGGGCGTTGCATAATTTAAAAAACTGTAAGGCATCTGAGGTGATGGACACCATACGAGTCGCGAAGGGGCTGATCCTGTTAAGTGCTAAGCACCTTCTGCAAAGCACTGGATGCCTTGGACACGCACTGAAGGCCGCCAGGCTTTGTTGGAGGCAGGTGGAGTTCAAACAGGGGGAAGCGCTGGAAGAACGAAGCCTGAGACTCTGTCCAGCCACTTAAATGAGAGTTAAAGAAGCTTACTTTAGAGAGTGAGAGCTCATGCGATTGCTAGCTAAAGGAGAGATTGGAACTTATGCATTTAAATCTTCTGAGTTTTCTGAAAATCTCTTCTGAATAAAGCTTCATGCTGTCCTAGGGGAAGGCTGCAGCCAGACCAAATGACCTCTGTGTCCGTGAACCAACCTATCACTAACCGTCAGTATTTCAGCTACAACTTGTTTCCAGCTCCTTTTCATTTTCCTTTGAAAAATTATATTTTACAAGTGACCTACGTGTCTGTTGAGGAAAAACTGTCAATAATCATTTTTAAAATGATTCTCCTGGACATCTTGGTGAAAATTTCACAAAAACGATACATTTTTATCTTGAGCATTTTTCAAAAAGCTTTAATTTTTTAGAAAAAGATTTTTTTTTCACAGGAAATAATCTTTTGCCAAAAGTGTTGATATTTCTCTAGTCCTTTCTCTCTTTTAGAAGCTTTACTATTCAGGTCTTTCATTACGTTGGTGACCATAGTGACAGTAGAAGTACGTACAGGCAGTACTGCAGAACTGCAACTTAGTTATTGTAGGATGTGTTTAAGGGTAAGGCCTATCTAGAAGCCAAGATCTTTTGTTCTGAAACATTATTTAGAGGTTTCTGGATCCTACGATGTACAAACTGGTCTATCAACATATATTTTGCCCATCTCTGTATTACACCTATGAGTAGCAGTGGTTGGGTAGGCTGCATCTGTGGCATTCCTGACTCGGTTTGTGTTGATGCCTCTATCCCACACTTCCCCGCGGAACAAGCCGGTCCTTGCTTACCAGAGGCTACACCAGGATAGTGGGCTTGTGCTCTTAGTCCTGGCATCGGGGAGATGACTCGGTTGGTGGAGGTGTCAGCCTACAGCATGCTCAAAGGGACTGTGATGATATGGCATCAACTTCTGCTAGCCCAGTTTCACTCCTCTGTTCTTCACGACACCATATGATTTGTCAGTATGCACACAGAGTGCAGATCACTGTACCACTTGTGGCTGCTGTGAATCGGGCTACGTGCAAAGCCAAGGTGCTAATGTGTTCTTCTGGGTGGTGTTGTGGGGGTGGATGCATCGTGGTTGACAGGAGAAATGTTATTTTTAGCCGTAGGAGCACATTTTGCATGTACTCACATGTGTCTTGTCAGTCAGAAACCTCATGCCTGTTACTTTGCCTTGAAGCTTCACATGTCCAAGCCTATCTCTTCACAGAGGTCTTAACACTCTAGATTTGCTAAAAATTGGGGAGCAGCATTCCAATATTGGCAGGGTTCTCCTAACCTCAGTGATCAACAGCAGCAGCCTGTTACGAAACTGCTTTGTGATGATGCTATTTCAGGGCCCTGGGTTACAACCAAATCAGTTCTCAGCACGTAGTGAAGTGCTGTGATGAGCACCCCAAGGTGCTCAGAAAGTCACATTGCTATGATGGACTAGGAAGAAGTGTTGGACATTTCCTAATTTGCAGTCTCTGCAGGATCCCAGCTGCAACATCCTGCTCTGTTGTATTGGAGCAATTTCCAGTGTTTAATGGAAATGGCTCAAGACCTAGCAGGGACATAAGGAGGTGTTGTGGTTCTTCTCACATTGCAGCTGAGGAATTTAGGCAGGGAGATCCCACACTGGAAATCTGTAGTGGACCTGGAAGTTGAACTCACATCTCCAGCCAACATCCTGAACACAGGAACATTGTTTCTTCCACAGTCTTGGCAGCCAAAACGTGAACAAGTACAAGGTAAGGATGGTACCTCCACACATCTTGTAGGGATGTAAACTCACCTTCTCCTCTTCCTCCTAGAGTACCTCTTCTGACCCTGGTACATGACTTTTCGAGCACATTACCTGAGCTCTTGGATACCGTGGTAGATACAGCATGCCATATTGCATGGACACACGCACATCACTGCTTGAATATTAAGGCATCTTGAACAGCCAACAGACAGAAATTGGCCCATATGCTTTGTACCTTCTTCCCTGGCTAGATGTCTAACTGTGTGCAGAAGGTTTTGAAACACAAAGAGAAACATTCTGTTAAAAATGTAATTACCATTTGTTTTTCAAGATATAGTATCCCATTATTTTTTCCAGAGAAGTGAAATTCAATAAGGTTACAACAGAATGTAGTCCAACAGTTACCGTACTTTCAGAGCATTATTTAAGCTACAGAATTTCTTAATGATTAGAAACATATGTAGGAAAAATCACATGCAAAATGAGAATGACTGGAGACAATTCCCCCCCCAAACACTTTTTTCAGTCAAGTAACAGCTCATCCACCACTGCGATTCACCTCAGAGTCTGCAAGAGTAGGAGGATACTACAGGTGTTAGCTTTCCACATACCTGGGGAGCTGGATGCTTCGGTGACATAAATTGACATATGTCAGTTAAGTCAACGGAGCCACTCAAATTTACATGAAGGAATATTTTGCTTCTTTTTTCTTCCTTATATCAGGCACAAAAGAGTAATACCATTTTCACCATTGACAAATTGGCAAACAGCAATGGGCTTCCATGATCTGCATTGTAAGGTCATGTCCCAAGGGACTTTCACCTGCAGCGGACACTTTGCCACCCAGTTCAGATCCTAATGGCCTCAAAGGCAACGGCAGCTCTGGACACTCGCTTCCCTTGAGAGTGTGGCTTATTGAAGCAAGGGAAAGCTATAGGTGATTTTTCAATTGCAGAAAATGAGGAATTGGCAGAGTCCTGGGAAAATCATACCTCCCAGAGCAAGCTTGGACGGGACACACTCGAATGTAAAGCTTTTGCTGGGTAAAGTCTGTTCAACTCCTTCTGGGACATCTTCACTGGCACGTAAGTGTGCCCATGGGAGCTCAGGGCTCAGCTGCCTCTGGGAAGCTGGTTGCGAGCCCCAGCACCAGGGAGGAGATGCCATAATTAGTCCTGTGCATTTGTGGGGAACACTAAAGTGTCCCCCATTTGGCATCTGCTCTCTTTTCTACCTAAAAGTAGCTGCAAATATTCTCCAGGTTTTTCTGAGAATCTCGTAGACCTCTCACCTATTAACTCCTGGCCACTACTGAGTTTCCAGCATTAATTAAAGCCATAAGAGACACAATTATGATCTCAAATGGTTAAACTTATGCATTGTGTGCCTAAGCCAAGTGGCGTGTGTACATCTACGAGGTAGCCAGTGGTGCAATCCAGAAATGATCCCAGAAGATGCAACCTGGTGCCCTTCTTTAATAGACATTTTTTTTCTGAGGTTGAAGTTGCAGTAAAGGGATTTTGCTCAAATTTGTCAACCAGATAATAAAGGAAGTGCCAAAAGCATTGCTGAGGGCACTCCCTGTGCCCTCAAACCACGGGCAGAGCAGCAGACCTCGAGTTTCCTTCCGATTTTCAGTCTTCAGGCAAGCCCTTACCCTCCTCACAGCCAGAGTCTTCAGTGGCCTCCACCATCTCGTGCAATGACCATCCCGCAAGACTGGCCCCATGAAGATGTATTGAACTAGCAGATTTTGGGGTGCCGGTCCTTGCCAACCATGCAGCTCCCGTTCCATATCCGCTTCCCGCTGCTGCCGGCTGCAAGTTGGCCGAACCTGGCGCTGTAGCTGAGGCTGTTCGCAAGTGGCAGCGTGGCGATGCCGTACACCGGTGCTCTTCCTCCGACTCTCAGTAAACCTCTAAAATACTCTCCTTCCTGAGATGCACCTTTTCAGTATTCACAGAGAAGAGTACAGTCACATATTCCTCTCAAAGCCACAAGGACTTGACTAGAGCTAAAATGTCATTTATGTACATATCACAAGCGTTTTTCTAGGCACAGATGTCTTTCTGGTGCCAATATGCTGTTTATGTACTTATCTGTCACAAGCACATGTCTACATACATATGCCCTGCTGGCAGAGGCACAGAGCATTTTGAAACTCTTATTAGACTGCTAATGAATAATACGCATACAAAGGAGAAAACAGAAGGTGGATCTATCAGGAACAGCCTCTTTCTTAACTACCTTTTAATTGTAGGAGAGGAAGAAAAGAGATGAATTTTGATATGTTGGCATCTGTGAAGGCCTGGTTAGCAGCATCAGATGCAATCATTTTAAAAGTGGATTTTTCACAGGTTTGGGTATTTTGGGGGGGATTTAAAAAAAAAAAAAACACAAAATTTTGACACTGAGAGTATTGCAAATCCTGGTGCCAGCGATGTACGATAGTGTGATTGTCACCATGGAATGCTGAAAAGCCAGAGCAGCTGTTTGGCATATTGACAGTGCGAATTCGGAGCGTTTTAAATGCAAATGACAGTATTCAATTGATCGCACGAAAACAATGGGTCATAGCCTTACCTTTCCTTGGCTACGCTCGGAATAATCAGTCGCAAATCCCTGCACAATAGGGACATTGTACCCGTTCTGGGGATTTTGTTCCCCTTTACACAGGGGTCGGTACATGCCGCTTTTTGGGCAGCACTGTGCTGAAAAAGAGGTGCCATTGCACTTATCCCGGGCATGGGGCTGGGACGAGGTGGAGAAAGGGGCACGATTCGCTCCAAATCCACCGGGTCCTGCGCGTCAGCCTGTTTTTCTTCACGTCTAGCCTTTTCTGCCTGCTTTTAATCATTCCCAAGGGTGGCAGGCTTTCTGCCTGACTTGTCTCCATTATACCCTGCTGCAATCAATATGGCAAGCAGGAATCAGCAGGAGAAGGCATGTTCTCATCGAAGCACGGCTCCGCGGGAGGGGGGCAGAGCTGGCCAGCCAGCTGCAACCCTAGCCCCGGAGGCAAACCAAAACTCACCCAACAAAGCTGGCACCACGTGCTTTGGACCTGTCTCATCTGTGGGGGCCCCTTGCACAGCAAGGAGTAGCAGGTAGAGGTCTCCCCCCGCTCCCACCCCACTGTTATACTGAGGCCGATGTCTTGTTCCCAAAGGAATATCTGGTGATAACAACATTTCCACTGACAGCAGCTTTCTGCAGAGATGGAAAGATAGGGAGAAGGGTCCTTCCAAAAGAGGAAACTCCAGGAATGGAGGACGCAAGGTTTCACCCTCTGAAGGGCTATGTGCAGGCCCTGCTGAGCACTTCATGGTACTCAAGGCTATTCAGATCTCCAAGGCTGGCCTTGCTAAATTGAGGGTGGCTGCAGCCACTTCCGAATATCTCTGGCCTTAGCTTTTTATTTTTCTAAATAAATAAATAAATAAATAAATAAAGGAATTCTGCTTTTATATCTTCATCCAAACATCCAAAGCCATTTTTTCCACTTTTTTTTTTTTTCCCAAAGTGCTGAGCTGCTGGAAGTGCTCCCACAGACAGTGGGATGAGAATGAGTGCAAGACCACCTCCAGCGAGGCCACGGCTCCAAACATGCTCTCAGCCCATGGATCAAGGGCCTTGCCTTTAGGCACACACATATGACATCTCTTGCCAAGAATTTTAATTTGGTGAATTTCTTCCCTTTCCTCATTTTGTCAGCCTGAGAGAGATTTTCAGGGTCTGTTTCCTTGCATGGAAAACAAACCAACCTGAATGTCCTTGGGATCTGGCACAAGACATGCTGGAAACCAAAACCGGTAGAGAAGTAGGTAGGATTGGTGCCACACTGTAGCAGCAACGTGCTGGCTGGTGTCTGACCCACTTTGTGGCTGCATCTCTGCTGTCTCAGCATTGGGGCATAGCTCCAGCTCTGCAGGAGGGGAGCTGTGGGCAGGATCTGGCCTCCACCAGGAATATGAATGCCCAGGCACAGCTTATTGTACCAGTGCACAGGGTTTCTCTCTCTCTCTCCTTTCATGTCTTCATCCACCCTTCTGCCGTTTCCCAGCTGCAAGCTATTTGGGTCAGGCCCTGGTTTTATGATCTCCTTGGCCATGGTTGTGTGCTGTGATACAGCTCTAAGTGTTTTTTACAGTACATAGCATGCATAAATATTGTCATTATCTGGAACTGCCAGACAGTCAGTGAGCTGTGAGAGGTAGGTGCTCAGATTTGCACCTGGGAATGTAAGGGTGAGTTGAATGTAACAAAATGCTGATGTTCTTGGAATGTCTGAGTATGGGCTGTAGATAGTGGTCCTCTTGCAGTGCAGCAGGGCTCCCCCAGGGATTTGTCCAATAGAAATTGCTCCACTCTAAAATGCAGGTTCATGAGAAAATGGGCATGGAAGACCAAATCATTAATGTCATCATTTTATGAGGAGTTGTGCTAGGAGGTTCCAAAATATTTTCAGGCTTTTCATGGTTTTTCCTGGCAATCTGGAATCTCACTCTGCATTGGTATGAAAATCAGGTGACTTCTCAGCAAGGCTAAACCTTCCCTATTTCAGTGCTCAGCCTTTCAGTCTCTGAAGGAAGGCAATGAATAATAAACAGCTTCATTATTACCTTTGCCTTCCTAAGATAAATCTGTTTACCTATAAAATGGACAAATTTAAAAGCAATCAGCCAATAGAAATAACTAGTTACAACGTAGGTATTTGCTGTGCTTAGACTCTGGAACAGGGCAGCGTCTTGCTTAGCTTGAACTCATAGCTGATGGATGCTTGGTGAATGGTCCTGGGGACTACATACTCAGCTAAATCTGGGGAGATAGATAGTGATTACCTTAGGAAGACATTGCTCAAGTCAGCTCTGCAAGAAATTAATCACCTGCAGCACTGGCACCACACACCAGCAGCTTTGTAAATTCGGAAGCCGAATTGTGAAAAGTAAAAAAGTAAGTCAACTAATGGAATATCACATACCCTGAGCAAGGGTGAATGTATCATTACGCAAAGGGAGACACTTTCTTATTCAGCAGGCTTTTGTTTAATTAAAATAAATGCTTATCCTCTGATTTAGCAGCAAAATGTAGAGTTCTTTTTTTCTGCAAAGACAACCAAACCAGCACAGGTTGGTAATGAAGGCAACCTTTTACCAAACTATGCTGTGCTGGAAGGTAAAGCCCTGAGCTTGTTATCAAATGTGCAGGACTGGCCTTTTGTGCCTGTCCAAGAGCTGGTGCCCCAAACATTTGCTGTTGGAGGTAAATCCAGGGCTTGTTTCTGCTTAGCTCCAAGAGGCTAGCTGGCCACCCTGAAATAAAACCATCATCAAGCCCAAGAGGAAGGGCTGCTGCGAAACATGGGCCATGGGTGATATGCCACCCTGCAGTCGCACCTGCATGGAGCACCCACAGGCTCTGGCAACAGGCTGCCCAAGCTAGAAGTATAAGCCTCCTAAAATATATTTTGCATGTAGGTGGGATGGGTTGTGCTTGGCCTGAGTGCCTCTGCGGAAGTCCTCCTGCGTGATGGCCAGGAACTGGTCTGTCCTTTGCGGCAGAGACTTTCTGTGAGCCCTTTTACCTGAACAGTGGAGCACAGCTGTCTTCAGTAGTCCAAGAAAGTATATGTTTAACTTCATGTTGAATATAAAGAAAAGAATTACAAATAACTGTCTTGCTTAGTGCAGCTGGAACAAAAGAGAAGATGCCTTTTCTTTTGCTAAATGAAGGGTCTGATCTCCTTTTACCAGAAGAAAAGGGATAACAATAAAAGTACTTCACAATTGTCACTTGTGATGAAGGACCAGCAGAATTTTTCTAATCTTCCTCTTGCTGGTGAATGGTAGAAAGGATAATAGAAATGGCAAAAGTCTTGCGGAGACAGAAGGAATAAAAACAAAATGTCTTGCAGAAGGCTAAAAAACTTTCCCAAGGCTTTTCTCTTTAAACTTAACCACATGATTTACAAGCTTATTATTAGTTCCCGTCCTCCCTTACATAAAAAGAGAAATGTAAAAAGTGTAGATTAACACATTTTTGGATATCTTCCAAACTCTCAATTCCTCTACATAAAGGATTATTTTGACAAATCAAAGATTATTTTCGGGGGGACCTGGAGAAACGCAAATTTGTGCTGTCTTGGTAGGAGAAATGATACAGTTCTTAGAAGAACACTCACTTGTGTCTCTCAGACAATTAAGACAATTATAGAGAGATGAATCCAATCTGGCTTCTGATCTAGTTGTAATAAAATACTGATTAGTGATTCTTGAGAGTTTTTTTTTTCCCCAGACTGATCAAATATGGGCCAGGGATTGCCACAGGTACCTAAATCTTTGTCTTGAAACTGCTTGGAAGCTGCAGACTCCTCAGTAAAGGGAAATCTTGGGAGGTGGTGTGAGGCCATCTCCAGGGAGGGTTTCTACAGAGACAATTTATCTAATGGTAATTTATTCTTCATTCTGAATTTACCTGCTGCTTATCACACGCTTCTTGGGTTTCCAGATTGCCTGAGAGTTCTTTTTTTAAAACTATCTGGTCACTGAGCAACACCTGGGTTGTACCAAGGCTAGTGCATTTCCAGAACCTCCCCCCGAAACTGGTGGCCATGTGATGTGAGAGCGTTGATAGTGGCAGAGAGCAATAGCCCAGTTGACAGGGGTTATCCAGCAGGTACATGTATCCTGCCACTTTATGGAGCCAATGAAGCAAGAAACCAATGCGAGGAGCCTGGCAGCATGCCATGGATGCCACCACCCCAGACCCACGACTAGAAGCACCGCTTTGTCCAGCTCCCATGGGCACACGCTGCCACAGCTGGTATGCTGGCCACTGTTGCCTGTCTCACTGGCATACTCCTTTCCATTATGGTGGGTCCTCTTCTGTTGCAGCAAGAAGTCCCTTAATCAGTTTAAATCAACTCACTCCCCTTGACAGTCAAAAAAGAGCAGACAAAAAAATAGAAAAAAATCTTGTGTTGCTCACCTTTGTAGCTCCCAGGTGGATGCAGCACGATGGCATCTAGGGCCTCACACTGGGTTTATTATGTAGCTCTGGCCACAAGTCACTGTCTAGTCCTGCTGGAAAGTTATTTAACTGAGCCAGGAAAATGGAAGGGGGACATGAAACTGCAGCAATTGCCATGCATCCTGCAACGACTCCTTGTGGCCTCAGAGCCCACGGTCACATTGGTGGATGAAAATGTGTACTGGCAAGGTGAATGGATTAGTGGAAAAAGTGCCCAGAGAGGTTCAGAGAGGCAATTTAAGAACAAATCAAACCAATGTGTAAGAAAACAATTGTCCCGGAATGGGAAAAAATATATATATATATATATATCCACTTAAAGGAAATCTTCGTAAACAGGTTGAATAAGACTATGAGACTGGAGGAACAGATGGGAAAATGGAACAAACAGATGGAAAAACTCTATTTCTGAAAAAAAAATCTATTTGTAAAGCTATAGCTTCTTTGAATGAGTGTTTCAATGCTAGGGAGCTGAGACATCAGAAAATTCATAACAAGGCCATAAATTCATATATCTGAGATCAATAGAATGGCAGTTCTTTTAGACAGGTTAATAGCATGTGTTTTTCAAACACCTTCATCATATGCATTATTTATCCATGCTTATATATCCACATGGGTTCTTTGCTGTACTTAGAGGCTGTATCTCATTCACTTTACAGTTAAAAAATACCTTTCAGCTTTTCAATAGCCATCGAAAAGAAAAACAGCATGCTCCCCCTGCTTTCTGTAATCAAACCACAGGAATGGAACGATCTGTTCTCACCAGGTTTACAAGTCCTACAGACAAAAGCGAGAGGAGGAGTAGGTCCTGTGGCTCAGTCCATCAACTTCAAGGGAAGCAAGAAGCATCTCCTTTAAAAAAACTCCTATCCAGCTGTACTTAATCAGCTGTCCTTGTAGTTCCAACAGTGAAGATCAAGGGAAAGTGGAGGAGGAGATCTTTGGTACTGCATCGACTTTCTGAAAAAGCAGGAAGAAACCACACTCACGGCAGCCAAACTTGCACCCATGAGGTGAGACATGACCTTGAAGGAGATGAGGGTTTGGGGTTTGGTCACTGAACTGCCCCCCCTGAGGAAATGAAATCTAGCCTGTGCGTTGCACAGCATTCCTCGATGAAGATGGGCGAGGGACTTAGAGCAAAAATTTTCAGCAGTGGGCAAGATTTCAGAAGCTCTCCCTGGTGTAAATGAGTTCAATGACCTCAGAGCAGTGACGTGCACTAACACCAAATTTGTAACACAAAATGCTAACTACCCCAAGGACTCAGGAGATGGGTTGTTCAAGTCGGGCAGGCAGTCTTAATAGGTATTGTTTGACGATCTTGGCTTTAATCCCTCTGAATCTCAGTTTTGCAGCTGCAAGAAGGGATAGTAGACATGCTCCAGCTCACTGGGGAGAGGTGAAGATTGAATTTTTAACTTAGCACAGTCAATAGCCTGGCAAGAGCATGGGAGAAAAAGCAGCCTCTGGTTTTCGGCAGCGGATGTCCTGGCGAGGACCCACCCGTCAAGTGGGTTTTGCTTCATTGCTTATTTTGGATCTTTCCTTTTAAGTCGATGCAGGGCTTTTGAGGACTCTGTCCCATATCTGGGTCTTAGCAGATTTGCCCGCGTGTTTTAGTGCATGTGTCTCTGGGACTCATAAAAGCGTCTTTAGCAAGTAAGTTCCACTTCAAGGAGGGACTGTCAAAGATGGGCGCTAATGTCATTAGTGGGTTACAAGGGGGGAACAAGAGAGAATTTGCGCCAGATCCTCATTTCCATAATCTTGCCTCTACATCCTAGTTGTCAGTTCTTAACCTCAAATCCTTAACCTCCAAATCTGTGGAGTCACTGACCTTGGGGATTTGTCTTCAAACTGATTTCAAGTTTCAGGGAATCTAAATTCAGCTCCAAGTGACAGAAGACAAACTTGGTCTTTGCACCCAAATGTGAAAGACAGGCCCAGAGTGCAAGCGAAACCTTGCAATCATTTTTTCAAGCCATCTGCCTATCTGCAGTCCCATAACAATGTCAGTGCGGTGTTGGCTTCCTTATCTGTCTCAGAGGAATAAAGAAATTACCATAAACAAAGCAGATCAAGGGTCTATTTAAGCCAAGATACATTGCTTCAGAAGGAAGCATGAGAAAAAAGGAACTACAGGGGAGGCTTCTTCCTACCTCCCATTAACTCAAGTTTGGCTAGTGACACTGGGCATGACAGAATTTGTGCTATATAACGCTGTGTTCTTAAACATAGTTACTCAGTTTCCAGTGGATTTTGGAGATCAGCAAAAGTGATCACTTCAAAACCTACTGGCTAAAAAAAAAAAAACAAAGCGAAACCGACCCCCCCGCCCAAACCCTGCAGAACTGGTCCATAGCTGTAGCAGAGGAGAAGAGAGTGAGTACAAGAAAACAGGAACATTAGGTTGGACACAGAAAGCCTTCTGGTCTCAGAACATTTTTGCAAGGTGCATGGCAGTCAAGCCAGCGCCTGAATCATGCTAATTATTTCCACGTGCAAATCCAGTGTGCAAGGCTACGTTGTCTCCTCGCGTGTGCTCTGAGTTACTGAACGAGCAGCAAACTGGCAGGGCACCCTGGCAGAAGGATTTGCAGGACTGGGGCTGCAATAGCAGGTAGAGATGAACAACAGGAGCTGGGCCTGGCTCCATATGAGAGGGAAACAAAAGAGAAATGAGGTAAAGTAACGCCATGTCAAGGTCAATATGATGCATATAAAAATATTGCCAGAAGCCATAAAGATAAATGCTTGGGTACCTCTTCAAGGGCCAGGAGTAAATGCACATGTGGAGAACAGACCAGCTGCACCAAAGGCTTCTGCTTCAGCCAAATATTGACCAGCTTGAGCTCGGGGGAGAGGAAGTGGAAAAAAACAGGGAGAAAAGCAAGAAAAAAAGTTGAGAGTGAACCAAGCAGAAATGAGGAGAAGACAATGTCAGGGGCTGAAAGAGAGGATGGATTAGAAAGCAGGTTTCTTGCTTTCTTGGCAGGTCTATGTCATGGGGAAGCCATGCCACCCTTGCAGCTGGCCTCATGCAGACTCGCACCACTACCGCAGCGCGAGCAGCGGCTGCAGCACCGTGTGTGGGGCTGTGCGAGCTGCCGAGGGGCTGGCCCCACGGTGCCAAGAGAGGGAAGGAGATCTGCGGGAGCTGCGGGCTCATTATTTTTATGTTCAGCTGCCTAATTACTATGTGTCAGCTGTCTGTTGGAAGCAATGATGTACTGTGGCCTCTCGTTTGGGAATTTATAGTGATTAATGGGCCTGGAGGGAATGACTAACGAGGAAATGTTAGAATCAGTAAATATGCATCACGGTGCAACGAGTAAACCGGAGAACGTGACAAATGAGTCCACGTATGTGAAGGATGTGACCACCGTAAAGGGACGGCCTCTGGGAGACCTCAGGGACCTACAGTAACCACGGGAAGGAAGAGGAGGACAGGGGCGATGCAGGTGTGATCCCAAGAAAAATCTGAATCGGCAGTGACAACAAACCGAGGAAGAACCACCCTACAAACCATTTTAAGCAGTCCTAGGCAAAGCTGGAGGAACAAACTCACGCTGATGTGGCACTGAGATATGGCTACAACCTGTTTTCCTATTATTTCCTCTAATGTCTCCCAGCGAACCCACCATGCTGTAACAGACCTGAGTTTGGTGATGATCACAGCAGTGCGTCTTACACCAGTGCTCAGATCTTTAAAGATACTTAGGTATTGCAAAGCCTAAGTTAGTTCATCCATGTCACATGCAAAACTTGCTTTTGGTTTGACTGTTTCAGAAGTATTCTATTAATTAACAGCTTTACTATGTGTAACTGATTCAAGATCTGTAATTGATTAAATGCGCACGTTAAGTAACATCTCCAGATTTATCCTTAAAGAAAGACAAGTGCAATAGGAGACAACATCATGGAGGGGGGGTAGATTTGGGGGCTACTTTCTATTATATTTCTATGTAGATCAACAGTCGGATCAGGTCATCTACAGATCTTCTTCAATAGCTAGTAATGAGAAGGTACTTTAAAACTTTTACTCTTTTGAAAAATTCAGCCAATTTTAGTAACTTCCACCAGAACAGTAAAATCATTGAAAGTAACAGAAGTTAAGGAAGAACAACAGCCCTCTTAACTTCCTTGGTTTAAAAATCTCATTGAAATCATTTGGCAATCACTGGACTGCTAAATCTGTCCACCACCAGCATCGGCTGATTAGAGCATTCACTGAGCAGTCTAAAGTAATCCTTTGTGTCACTGTCCCCATCTTTATAATAAGCAACCAGAATCCCAGATTCAAATATTTTGAACTTCAGGTCATGGGAAATCTAGAATTACATCTGCCACAGAATTCTGAAATTTGAACTCTCTTGTACCTGCCAGATCAAAAACCCTCCCTCTGCATGGCTTTCCCATTTTATTTCAAGTACAGCGACATTATTCAAATTTCATTCAATTGAAAGATGCAGCTGTTTCTATTTTTGGTGCATCTCTGTGCAAGAATAGGAAACAAGCAACAATTCTGCACTGTGCTTTGTAATCAGCAATATTCTCAATGCAAGATATTTGTCACTCACTGGAAACAAAAGTCGGGAGAGGAATACCATAGGTGCTTCTGCCCTTTAAAGAAGACATATAGGGCTGTAACGGCAGGTGTTTTCCATGACAGAAGTTTCAGAAAGCTGGAATAATTTTCAGAGGACCCAGAGCTAGATCATAGATAAGGTTGTAGTTATGGAATAGATGCTTTTCCTTTCCCAGCATATCTAAATACTAAAGAAAATGCCTTATAGAAAAAAAAATACTCATCAATCAACTCATCTCCTTGCTGAAAGATCAAATAATTAAATAATTCTTTGTCTTGGTTAGTGTATGGTATCCAGATCCCATATGTGGGAGAGTGAGGAAGGAATGAAAGAATCTCTTGCAGTATATTACCAGATATTAGCAGATATTTAGTATGCACCCTGATTTACCCAGAAGGCAAGATGCAGCAAACAGAGAACTCCAGTAATCCCAGAAGAAAGCTCGATCCTACGGTTTTAAGAGCCACTTGTACCCCTGACTACACCAAACTAATCTAATCAGATCCAAACAAACCCATTTTGCGGGACACAAACCTACACGCTGACGCCTCGGACGGCACAGGTTAGCTGTCTGCCACCCTGCTCAGAGGGCTACGAGGCCTGCGGAAAGAGTAAGACGGGTTTCCTAGGTGATTGAGCAGTGTGGTGTAAAACCCAGGGTGAAGGGGCGGACAAGGAACGACCGAGTGCACAAATGCAGGGAGCAGCCAGCAGGTAGTCTGTGCAAACTCGCCACAGAAAGACCCCTCGGATACCTGGGATCCTCTCCTCGTCTTCGTTGTCCCAGGCACTACAACGCTGAAGCGCCCCTTACCCCTCTGCCAATGCATTCAAAAGGAGTTATTTGCTGTTAGGATGCACACGTTGCCTGGCAAATATCTGCAGTTAATCCTTAGCATACTGATGAAGACTCCAGGATTTAACAGCCTGGAGACTGTCCAGTTCTCGTCATTTCAGGCCGTGGTGGGGAAGACGGCTCTGCCAGTGCCGGCCTGGGAGTGAGACCCACGCACAAAGCTGGCTATAGGCTGCTGGCAGACCCCATCCTTGGCCACCTCCTAGCAGCTCCTCCTCCTTGTCTTGGCTCCCCTCTGGCCCTGGGAGCTGGTGGGAGGTGAGCGGGACACAGAAGGGGTCTGGCTAATGCAGGGGACTACAGGGAAGCCAAGAGTGTGTAGAGTCACCAGCCAAAGATGGGGTGCCCAAGAGCCTTGTGCACCCAGCTCTCCATAAAAAACAAACCAAGGCAACCCCCTCAACTCACTCAGGTGAAGATCTTTCTTCATAGAATCACAGAATCAGGAAGGTTAGCAGGGACCTCTGGAGATCACCTAGTCCAACCTCCCCACTCAGCAGGGTCACCTAGAGCATGGTAGACAGGGTTGCATCCAGGCGGGCCTTGAAGATCTCCAGAGAAGGAGACTCCACAACCTCTCTGGGCAGCCTGTTCCAGTGCGCTCTCACTGTCACAGTGAAGAAATTCCCTCTCACGGTCAGGCAGAACTTCCTGTGGTTCAGTTTCTGCCCATTGCCGCTTGTCCTGTCATTTGCTGCCCTTGGTAGGATATACTGTTTTCTCTTCTGAAATTTATGCATTAAGTGGCATCTCCGTGGCCCTGGGATCATCGCAGCATCTGAGCACACCCCAAGACACTTTGAGGTAGGAAAGTATGATTGCCCATGTTACACTCACTGGAAAACAAGGCACATGGAGATGAAGTTACTTACCCAGTGTCATGCAGTGAATTTACTAGGAAGCAGGGAGAAGACGCTGGATTTCTTGACTTTCAGTCAAGGGCTAGTACTTGACTTTCAAGGAAGCTCTCTAGTGGAGTTTCTAGAACTGTCTGCCTTGGAGAATCCAACGTTGGTAAAACAAAGCTGTTTTAAAAGCTGAATTATTTTCATATGAAATATCTAATTTCCACACTCAAATTCACATAGTCAGTCCACTGAGGATAGCCTGACTGTTAGCTTTATGTTTTTTTTTTACTCACACAACTGGTGCTCTATAGCTTCCTGAGCCGTTATCTCCAGGTGTCTCACTCACCAGTCTGACCAAAGTCCATCCAAGCTACCTCACCTCCTTTCCCTTCTGTGCCACTGTATTTTGCACTTGAAGTTTTGTGAGCAGGATCTTCCTGCCTCCCAGGCTGTTCTGCAAAGAAGATGATGGAAAAGTACAACAGAAAGGACTAACTGCTAATCATTTTTTAGGGAGATGAGGAGAGGAGACCTGATCAGCTGCTGCGTGTGAACTCTCACGGGCAACAAGATCATTCTGCATTTAAGAGTGCTGTAGGGCTTGAAAGCAAAGCAAAACCTCCAGTACTGCCAGCCTCTAGCTGCTGATTGAATAGTAATGATTTTTATGATTAATTTTTTAAAAGAACAGGTTACATACTTGCCTCCCTCATTTGTAGAGATCAATATATACTGACACCAGCCACATACCAACCAGCTTCTGTGTCAGCTATTTGACCCTGTCCCTCCCACTCGACATGCCAGAGGAGCAGCAAAGTCTCTGCAGATTTCTCGTTTGGTCTCTCTGAGGCAGAAACAGCCGCAGGAAGGCTGTTCACTCCTCTCCACAAAAACAGCCACAAAGGCAAGTTTTGCAAATGGAGAGCTTCTCTAGAGCTCAGTTAATGCAATGGGAAGTATCATACCGCTCTGGCGGGTCAGACCCAAATTCACCTGCAGGAGCAGCCTGGCACTCTCCCTTTCTCAGGGAGCAAAGACTTAAAACATCAAATCCTAGTCTCAAGTTCAGGACTGCCCCCTTTTCCACAGGCCTTGGCCAAAGACCATCTCCGATCACCCGTAACAGCACGACAGCCGCCAAGCCCCGTGCAAAGGGAGAGGGTATTTCTCGGAAGAGAGTAGAGGGTTGCACCACCGTTCCCAGGTTTCCTTGTTTCACCAATTGGGAAATAGCACTTAGTCAAAATGATGAAAAAATAAAACATTTAGTTAAAACATTCTTTATTCTAATTGCCATTAGTCCATCTCCAGATGAAATATTTCGTTTCAAATTTCCAATGATAATGATATTTGGGGGGATGTATGTAAGGATTTGTATTTTTTTTCCACAGCAAAAATTCAATGTTTTTTGAATCTGCTTTTTCTGCTGGAAAATGACAGGATGGAAAATCCACAGCTATCTCTACTTATAACACATCATGGTTAGGTGTGTGTGCATAGCACTTAGCACAGCATAAAACATAACATATCACATAACACATCCAGGTGGGTGTACATATGGCATGGGCACAGAAAAGTAAGTTTTAGAAACAAAGTTTGAGGACACAAACTATTGAAAAAGGAAGGTTAAACAGCATTCAGGCTGGTATGAAGAGAGCTGTATTTTCTTGAACTCAGGGAAGGTGAAAATACAAAGACCAGTGTGCAGGTATCACCAAAAACATTTGGAGGTGCCTCCAGTCATCATGAGGCACATGCAGAACTGGCCTGCCAAGAAAATGCAGAAAATAGTCATTTGTGCTGGGGGGAAAGCAACCAGACCTCAGCAGAGAGAAAGTCAAAACTGGGCTGATGTTTCTTAGGGGTAGTAAGTACAGCCAGTCAGAAATGCCACACACCTTCCTCTCCCCACCTGAAAATGTCATTTCTTCAAAATTTCCTGGGAACGTGAAGGTTTCAATAATAACAAGAGCAACAACAGAGTTCCCCATATATTGCGTTGCTTACTTTTGAGGAAAATTGTTGACTGGTTTTCGTTTTGACACGTGATCTAAAACATCGTTCCGTGCTTTTGTTCAATAAAGTCTTTTAATATTCCCAGTGTCCAGCATGATGCAGAGCACTATTTCAAAACGCCAGTGTTTCCTGCTGGGGGGAAATTCCTGGCCTTGGCCAAGGAGGTGCGGAGAGACCGAGGTACCTTGGGCAGCAACACAAAGAGGGTCCAACCCCGGGCCAAAACACACCAAAATACTGCCTGAACCTAGGGGAGGAAAAACACATACAGAGGCACCTATTAGGAACTCAAATTATTAGAAAACAAAATTATTTACCAAGCTGATATTCCAGCAATATCAGAGTTAATACAGACCTTTTTTTTTTTTTTTTTTTTTGTGGTAAACATGGAGAATTAGCTAAATTAAGCCAGTTATCAGGGGGAGGCAAATAATGCCTTCTTAACATAAGACCTGGGTGTGCTTGTCACCAGCCCAGCCGCTGTTTCCAGCGAAATCGAAGCCGATGCAGCAGTTGACTTCTGAGCTCTCCGATAGGGAGATCTCAGCTGTGGTTACCAGCTGGGCTCCGCAAGTGGCACTTTCCAAAAAATCCATCTGCCGCATTTGAGGCTCCAGTAGCCAAGAATCTGCTACTTACTACCACAAAACTGCTCCAGATTTTCACAGAGGTAACTACTAGCATTTACATTTTAGGAGGGAGAGAGAAGGTAGATTTTAGTAGCTGTTACTTTCAGCATTGAAAAGAAACGTTCGTTTTGACACGCTGGTGCAACCCTGTCTTTTTCTGTAGGAAACTGTTCTGCGCTCTCATCGTGCTACATCATTTTTAGATAGGTGCCCTTAGCTAGCCAGGACTACTGGCCATTTCACAGCTTTTCTTTTTCTCAATGTTTTGTGTATGTCTATATCTCTAATTGCTGCATTTGCCCTCAGCCTGGTTTCCTGTTTCTCAAATTCAAAGTCATAGGCAGAGACAACTCAGCTGAGATTCGCGTCCCCCGGGACTCCAGGGGGGACTCTACCCCCTAGGGTAGATAGCTGCACCGGAGATGGTCGTCTGAATTCCCTTTAGAGTCAACGGAAACTTAGCTGACCTGCCTGAGGCATCGGAACTGAGACGGAGATGATCCATGCATTACCAGCACCTCCTGCTCTCAGATGGCAGGAGATGACTCCTAGTCTGTATCACTGAGAGCTGTTCTAAAAACACTTGATATTTGCCCCATCCCTGGCAGGATGTTGTTGCCAGACGTGTGCCTTTCTGCTCCCGTTGGGTCACAGGATTGACAGACGTCCTCCCTCCCAGGCAATGCCACTCCGAGACGTACAGCTTGCGCTGGATTTCCCTGCGGTTACGCACCGTTATCGCTGGGATAACCGGGCAGCTATCCCGCCGCCCCGCTCCCGTGGTTCAGTGGTGCACCTTTTGTCCGAGAGGCGAAGTGAAACCTGCAGAGAGCCACGTGTCCCTCCCCACCACCAGCCTTCAGCAACCCGTCTGCAGAGCGTAGCGACCATCGCACAGTGGGGCGAGCCACCCGACGAGAACCCGCTGGGAGAAAAGGGGAGTTATCACTAGGAGCGAAGCGCATTTCTAGTTCAAGAGCCAGCTGGTTTGCCTCTGCCCAGATGGTCACCGGTTCTAGTCCAAACTTCGGATCTTGACCGTGCTCCAGGGCGATGATTATGTCTGACTGAACTCAGAGTTTGGCCACCATGTGAATATTAAACACTCTAGAACAATTTCTAAAGATTATTAGATTAGTGTAGCATCCAGCCCAACATCGCACAATGGAGCTTTGAAAAATCTGAGACAGAAAACGATAGCTTTCAAACAAAGAGAACAATAGCAAGTTCTCCCTAAGAACAAAACACAGAAACTATTACAACTGGACCAGAACCAAGATGCTGGATCCCATATAGCATAACAGCAACTCTTAAAACTTACCAAAGCTGAACTCTGACCTGGATCTTGATTTTGCAAGTGGGCATTTTATAAATAAGAATGCTGGCTATAGACATCAAGACCTTCTGCTTCTCAAAATCTGGTCTACTATTGAAATTCTGAGATGCGAGCCAAGCTCTGTTAATTAGGCAGAGAGACGCTATATGATTATCCAGCATTATAGCCCAAACCACTGTCTTAAAATGCAACCCAATTTCCCCTTATACTATGCTTCTCCAAAAAGATCTGTGAAACCCTGATAGCGGTGGTGATCTAGTTCAGGTTGCTTTAGTAAAACAGCTTAGCACGGTGGCATCTCAGGAACTAGCTGCCAGGTAAATTGATTGCCCCTGCTTTGGGGTGGTAGGCGAGGAAGGGGCACCAGGTCTATCGAGGGGGGCACAGTGGAGGTCTGGTACCTCTCCGCTCTAGTTGCCTGATTTTAATCTGCAGCCAGGTGTCTGTTAAAGCTGTCCAGATCTTTGGGCATCTTAGAGACAGCTGAGAGAGATTATGCAAAAAAAAAAAAAAAAAAAAAAAAAAAAAAAAAGGAAAAGAAAAGCAGCAGCCAGCTCTGAAAATTGATCCTGTTTGTGTGATACAGTTTGAGTACCCAAAAACCAACCAAGGCAACAGAAATCACAAGTTTTCTTATAAAATGGCAGACCTTATACTCGTGAATAGTATGTGTTTTAAGAGCTAATCACAGGGAATTGATGAACCATGTTAACCCAGAAAAGTAAGAGAAAATAAAAGAGAAATAAAAATAAAATCCAGCTGAATGAATTCTGATGATATTTTGTAAGGTACTAAGATGACGTAGGTATATAAAACATAAGCCTCAGGAATGAGAACTACCGCTAACAGTCACGGATGCAATTAACTGTCTTGAAACCAGCTCCAGACATTAAGGTCAGAATGCTGCTGTGAAGATGCATAACCCCCAAAAATCCGAGCGAGCCCAGGCTGGTACGAATCGTCCCTGTTCCCTGGAGCGAGTAGGGTACTCTGAGCTGGGAGGAGAGGCTAAATTGTTAGTGCGGACACGGGCTACGTTCACCGATGCTGTCCCACCGCTTTAGGCTTCCAGCCGCACCCTCCCTCCAGCCCTTTGGCACGGACATCGCGCCCCACGGCATTTGTGCAGAAACGGCTCCCGAACGCACCCATGCCCAGAGCTCGGCCTTGGAGGGAGGAGCGTCTCCAGCGCACTGCGCTTCCTTAGTGCTTTGCAGACTGCTAAACGAGCAGCAGGCACAAGCACGAATACGCGTTGTCTGAGCTCGGCTGATCGCGCTGTGTGATAAAAGGGAGTGTTAAAGAAACGGCTGTTCTTCAGCAGACACTGGAAAAGAATCCCGAAGATTAACTCAAACAGCTTGGATAACTGAAACAAGAGAAACGAGCTGACTAGTTCCAAATGTGCGCTACCTTTCTCCAATATCAAGCCAGGAGAACCATGGGCCAACCAAGCTGCAACTCCCTTGATAACAAGGCCTTAATTAAAGGGTAAATTGTACACGTATTAAAAAAAAAAAAAAAAAAAAAGGCACAGAGCTCGCTTCAGTCATAGAGGTCAAGAAACCACAGACAACCATCAAATCCAGAAGGGTCTGGAGGACAACTACTCTGCACACGCTCACTCAACGCGAGCCACGGAAACACTTCGTAAAATGCTGTAACAAGGTTAAAGCTTTTCATACAAATAAATAAAGCCACAAATAGCAACACCAAAGAAGGAATCAGCACGGGTTCTGGTCTTCTGTAGCAGGGGATTTACTCAGGGAAAACACCCGACTAATTCTGAGAGAGGGATTATATCCAGCGCTCCTCCACCCCACGAGGCCTCGCTGCCCGTTTTTGCTCCTGCAACAGCTCATGCTGAACGGATCTGGAGGAAAAGTCTTTCCTCAGCCCAAATCTGGCCCTCATTTTACCCCTCACATATAATCAAAACATGCCAGCCAGTGCTCGAGATGTTTTTCTTAAGCACCACGAGGAGCAATAACACACCGCGTTCAGCATCACATCTCCAGCTGCTTCAGAGAAAACCAAAGCCAACCCGTCTCAGACGCCGAGCTATGCGCGGGGGCACAGGGAGAGGAGCAGTTAGCCGGCGTCTGTAATTCCCACGCTCAGCGGCGGGTCGGATTGCCCGGGGCGCAGGGTCCCGGCCGCAGCAGCGCTCCCGCGACAAGGCTCGGCCAACGCGGCCGACGGCCGGTCCCGGCCACGGCCCCCGGCCGTCGCCAAAGCTCGGCGCGGTCCCCTATCTCCTCGGCCTCCCGGAGACGGGGGGGACCCTCCCGCAGCCGAGCCCCGGGGCGCGAAACGCTCTTCCCGGCATATCCTTGAACAAACCCGCGAGAGGAGCCAGAACCGCCCCAAACTTTCTCCTTCAGCCTGTAATTTTCAGACAACAGGCTGATGATCCTTTCACTTCCCCAGCGGAGGGAAGAGAAAGGCAGGGAAATGGAAAAACCCTTTATAGAAATATCAGCTGTTCCTCCTCGTTCCCACCCCCAGTTCTGTTTTTTGACAAGTTAAAGCGAGGCCGTAACTTATCCTGCTTTGTTCGACAGGGCTAATCACACGTGACTCTAATCACTCATGATGTTTTATTGATTTTAAGCACATTTAATCAGAAATTGGCTCCAAGTTAGATTCCTGCTAATTACTGAGAAGCAGCATTTTGAATGACTTCACAATTGGGCTGTAGATTAGAATGGACAATATGTACTAAAATAATGATTCATGCATTCAGCTCCCTGGATTTATTTTGTTTATATTGGATTTTTTAAAGACATAATTCTGCATATGAGCAAGCAGCATTTAAAACCCTTAACAAAATGGGCTTAATTTAACTGGTGAGGCTTTAGCCAGAGATGGGCTGCGTGTGGAGCAGTTTATCCCTCGCAAACGTAATTCCTTCTCCGAAGGGCACTGGCGGTGCCTTGCCCTTCGCCACAGCACGCACGGGGGCCGGCGGCTGCGCGGGAGGGTGCACGCTGCCGGTCCCGCTCTCCGCTAAGCGGGGACATTTCTGAGGACCCAACGACACACGTGGCACGGGCCAGCGGTTGCACTGCTGTGGAGGGAGCCTGGCACTTCGCAGGATCGGGTTCTTTTACCGAATCCAGTGAGTTTTTCCATCCTGAAGCCTGACTGGGCTTTTGTGGAACCGTCCCCATGCTGCCCCAATTCCCAGCCCCAAATCCTCACTTAAATGCAAAATCCTTAAGGCCAGGGTGCTCCAGCCTCAAGCAAAGCAGCCACATTACCCTAGAAAGGAAGGAGACGTTTGCATTTTTTTTTTTTTTGGCAAGTTGCTTATAGGCACCACTGCTGTGATTTGGGGAGAGAGGTTATCACATGGGATAATGCCTTGTTTTTGCTGTTCAGATGAGCCTGGTTTTGTTTGATTTAGGACTTCCCACTGTCTAGAAGAGAGAAAGGAGTGGAAGTGTGAGTGGTCAGTCCCCCACCACCGTCCCATCCCACGGGCAGTGCTCGGCAGGCTCCAAGGTGGCCGGAGCACGATGGACGGGCACAGCCAGGCCGGCCGAGACCCTTGTAGCGGGGCTGACTTCATACACTGAAATGCAGACTGCAGAAAGCAACTTGCAGAATTCAGCCTCCAACACACGAATCGCAGCTGCTGAACCAATCTTTCAACATCAAAGCGTTAGAGAGTTTACATTTCCAGAAAATGTTCTCAACCTCAGGAAAAAAGCTTTCTCGCTCAAAATGAGACTATTGCCAGTAACACCCTGGGAGGTGATTTCTATTTTTTTAGTAACCAAGAGCATCTCATCTCCATCAATCCCTAGGCAGGCGACCAGTGGCAAAGTGACTTCAAATACTCCAGTGAAATTGTTTATGCTCACAAGCAGATGTGGCCAAGCATGGTCCATTCCTCACTCTGCAACCGCTTCCCATGCACAACTTGCATTGCCTTCCTGGAAACACTATGTACAGAGCAACAGCCGAGCCAGAAGCCTGCAGAGAGACTACTAGCAGGCAGGGTAGGCTGAAGACCACTACGAATTTGGACTGGTAGGAATCTTTCCTTCTAAATGAAAACACAAAACTTCCACTTCTCTCCATGCTATTTCACTTTTGCTGGAAAACAAGAAGCCACACTGGGGAAGGATCCTGCAGTTTCAGCTAGAGTTTTCAAGTTCTTCACTGTAAAGTCAAAACATTCCACAGAAAAAAAGAAATCCTATTTTCCAGCACAGCATACTTAATGTCATCTTGCCAGCCCCTGGTTTTCATACAAAAACAAGTTCAGAGTGATGCACAGAATAGTCTGCAGCAACCAGTGTCTGAAAAGCATGCGACAGCTCTGAAGTCTCCCTTTCTGCTCCCACTCCTTTCTGCAGGTCCGTGACACTACGATTCAGTGGGTGGAAGTAGCTCATGAATGATGTGAAACCTCAGCTTCACAGAAAGCTGGGAAATTCACCACTGGCCTCCCAAGCAGTCAGCCTCCGGCCCTATGGCAATTCATTTATTATTGAGAAGTGATAGAGATTTTTAATCTTTTAGCATTGTTGCACCCCTTGAATATAACACAGAAAGTCTTTACCCTCTACATAAGTGTCAGATAATAATAAATCTACTGTGCAGTTCTGATTTTGTCATGCTTCCCCACCTCCCTACAGCTCTTTTCATTCCCCACAGTACCACTTTTTAATCGCTGCAGAACAAGATTTAGAGCATCCTACCTTCCCGTAACTTCATGGTCATAAAAAGGAATCATCTTGTTGAGGTGAATCCCTTCCTCCATCCATCCGTCCCTCCCTCCCATTTTGTTCACTTTGTTCATTTGTTCCCTCATCCTTTCTTTCGTTCTTTTGTGCTTTCCTTTGTTCTATTGTTTTTTGGTTTTTTTCATTTTTCTCTTTGCATGGAGAAACAGATTTTACATATGTTCTGCAAAAGCAAGAAATCTAACTTACCTGCATTACCTGACACGTCACTGTCTGCAATGACATCAAGGTTTGCGAAAGTGTTACGTTACACAGTCATGCAGTGCCCTGGCCATCGGACTTGATGATTCATGAACTGAGGACATGAGAAAGACTTGACTTACTTCCTCCTGAGAACTCAAAGTCAGCTTTTCTGTTTTCAGCTCCACTTTACAGCTCTTCAAAATTGGCTTGAAGGTCTTTACCAGGTCATCAGGAGACAAAGACCTAGAACATGAAAGTATAGATACTACCAACCCAACTTTCATCAATAAGAGCTTTACAGAGAAAGCCACCTGGTCAAAGGATACACTTTCACAACAAATCAGATTGCAAGGGACCTCAGAAGATCATCTACTCCCTGGCTTGAAGATTGGCTTGACTATGTTGAAATTGCTCACTGGATAGCCTCACTAGCATGTTACGTGGCAGCTGTTTAATCACAGCTACATTGCCAAAGCAGGCAGGAGCTGGAAGTGAAATAAGATAGCTAAAATGACAAGGTAAGGAAAACATGAATTGCTGAGGTTGGATTTTCATCAGATAATTGATAATAATATTCCTAATCCCCAGAGAAGATGCATTAGAAGAGGATTTTAATGATAAAGATGTCATAATTTTGAATATTTGGTTTCTCTCAGAAGACAGCACTTCCTACTGTCTGACACCACCTAATCCTGTGTTCAGGGTAGAGTCCCAAAAAGGAGACCCTGCTGCAGACATCTCTGCAGCTCTGCCAAGAGCCCAGCCAGGCAGGCACGGCACAGCAGTGGAAAGCATCCATATCATAGCCATCTTCCCTGAAGGGTTTTTGTGGCCAAATCCAACATCAGGTGTGACTTTGTCATTGCAGGCAACGTAGTAAGCACGTGTTAATGTGAAACCTCACTCACGCTGTCCCATGTCTCTGCTGCATGTGATGTGCACTGCTGTCCAGGGCATGGGCTGTGCAGGACACTGCAGGAGGAGGAAAGACCCACTGGCCTGATTTTCCATGGGTGGCTACTCACCTTACAAAGACCACAGCGCCGTGGTGCCCTGTGGCAGCAAGACACAAACCCGGACAGCAAGTTCTTGCTCCAAGCTTCTGCAAAAGGCACCTGCTGCTCTCCAGCGACGCTAGGGACAGCGCTTGGAAAATAGTTTCCCTAAGCTGAAGTTAGTCTTAATGATGGTCCCCAGGAAAACTCCAGCAGAGACGTTACCTTTCCATGCCTCGCCTCTTCCATACATCATGGGGAAGGCAGAAGCGGAAAGCCCTGCGAATAGGAACGGGCTCTTGTGTTATTGCGTGAAAGTATGTGTCTATCCTCCACCTGACAGGACAAATGTTCTCTCTACTTGAGGCCAGGTTTGCAGAGGGAGGTCGTATCTCCTGTCAGACTGACTGATACAGCAAGAAGATAAAAAAGAAACAGAGGAGTGACCCTCTGAAACACTTCTCCCATGTGAAAGCCATGCAAAGGGGATTCTCCCTAACCTATAAACCCCGCTGTTTCCAGCGTTATTGGGTGTAGGTGTTCACAGCCCCGAAACGTGTTGCTTTAGCAGTTTTCTGAATGGACATAAAGGCAGAAAAATAAGTCTGTGTTCTTCCACACACTGATTGACTCCATTTTCAACTTCAGAGTCTTCAGTGAAAAGTACAGGCTTGAAATTATTCTGAAGTTACAGCACCTACAAGACTTTTACCAGATGGAAACCTGAAAAAAAGATTACTTCTCAGATGCATTGCTCATTTGTTCAGAGTAATTAGTACATGTAAAAACCAAAAATAGACCCTTTTGCTTTGATCCTCTCCAGTTGGATTCTGCGCTTGACGACCCAGAGCACATGTCTCAATATTTTGCACTTAAATTGCTGCAGTTCTCCTTCAAAACTCAACCACCTTTTCATATGTTACCTACGAAACCAGCGGAGATAAGCCCAGTCAAAGGACACTAGTGAGTGTCAACCTGCCACAACCTCTCACCTTCTGCATCCTCATGGGGTAGAGAGATAAGCTTACTTACAAAATTTGAAGTGCCTCAGTAATAAGCCTGTGCTCTTCTCTGGTTATTTAACCATCTTTAAAAAAAAAAAAAAAAAAAAAAAAAAAAAACACACACAAACAAACCTGAAGTGAGCAGCCAAGTTCCTTGTGGTTTGCTGAAGCCAATGGCAGCCCTTTCTTTGACACTACCAGGTTTGGGATTAGCTTGTTCTGCATAGCCTCGGGCGAGGAAGACGACCGATTTCCAGGAGAAGTGGCTGAAGAGCCGAGCAGATGGGGACAGGGAAGAGCTTGGCAGCGGGAGGCTGTGCGTGTGTGTGCATGCAGAGGGGAGGGCTGGCAGCAGGAGCAACACAAGGAGGTGCCGGGGAAGATGGATCAATGGGCTACATCGGAAATACTTAATATTACCAAAATGACCCGAGAGACATGTGCTCGTGCATCTCAGCTGATCGCTCTGGAAAGGGAGTGATGGTCACGCAGCCCCAGGCTGGTGGAGCGCCCGTGTGTCTGCCTTCCTGCTCAAACATGCCTCAGCCAGAGCTGCCTCTGGAGACCGGGAGGGAACTCCTCCCCCGTGCTTGGGCGGGGGGGGGGGGGGGGGTCAAAGGAGTCTCTGGAGAGGTGGTAGAAGCTCTAATGAGCTTGAAAGACTGCAGCCATGTCCCTCCCTCCCGAGGCAGCCTGTGTCTCAGGGCATGGGTGCAGCCGCACAGCCCACCCTCCCCTGCCGCCCGAGCCCTGGCAAGACAGAGTGAGAAGACTCATAGGACAAACCGATCGCCTCTTCCTCCCCACTGCTTGGTGACGATGCCCCAGCTAATGCTCTGCACTGAGCCCTGTCCCTCTGAGCTCCCTCCCCAGCAGGGGAGCTGGGGTGGGACCCCTTACCCAAGAGATGCACTTGGGTTCCTGGCTAGAGATTAGGAGACCACCAAGGATCCCACAGAGCTTTGTCCTCACCCTGGCGGTGAATTGGGGAAAGGCAGGATTAAGCTCTGGTCGTCAGCTGAGGAGATGCAGGGCCATTGTGGAGCCACCTTCTAAATGTGGGGGGGGTGACCACCAGTATCACAGGACATCTGGTTACCACAGCATTGGTGACACTTATCTCACCATGGGGTCTTCCACATTGTCCTGCCAGCCGGGCCCCAAGCTTTTGGAGGGCATGGATGTCATGGACACAGTAGACATTTAATGATCCTAAAGGCTGAAGACTGAATGGGAGGGAAACAAAAGACAAATAAATGTCCTTAATTTGCACACAATACAGTTCCAAATACAACCACCAGCAAATATAAATATTCCATCTACCCAAATACTGAGTCCTCTGTAGGCTGGTAAGTGGAGGGCAGCATTGCTCACACTGGCCAGATTGCTGCTTACCGGGGTAACGTGTTCACATCCAGCGATAGATTAAAAATCTCATTCTTTATGCTGAGCATTAGAAATGATATTCTGAATTAGAGATTAGGGCTAATACTGTACATTATTTTCAGTAAGGGATTAATTAAATCTCAACATTTCTAAGAGGTAGCTGGCAGAAAGGAATTCATTCTTTTTAGTGAGATCTGAATTAATAACAAGTTTCTCATTTGTTTCTAAACTTGCTCAGTGGTGGAATTAAATGTACGCTTGGAATTGCCTCGCAACTGCTTTAAAATGCATAATGATAATAATAATAAAGATTAGCTATCTCCAAAGGTGGTTGGTGCCAAATACTGCTCCTCACTTCACAGGTCCTGCCTTTGCTTAGGCTGTCCTCCCAACACACGGCTTCCTACGAGATTCCAAACACTGCCAAAATCGTTTGCTTCGCCCTAAGAATAGGTCCCTAATGTGACAACAAAGTCCCACTTAGCAGCCCTACAAAGCGAGTTTGGCAGTGTTTTATTTTTGAAAATCCTCAGATTGGAGGAGAAATGGCACCAAGAGCACAGCACAGCAAGCCCAACCAAGTCAAGCCTTGGTATATATTTAGCAAAGAGAGGGAAGACAAGGAGGAGAGGGAGAGAGATTCAATTTTTGCATTAACACAGAAGACAGGAAAATGCGTTTTCCTGAGACCAGCTGTAAACAAGGCGAGCAGGGCTGGGGAGCAGAACCCCAGAGATCCAACGCTGGTTGTCACTGGCAAACATCTCTCCCGTATAAGGCTTCTCTGTGATAGCCATGCCCAGGGCTAGCAGCATGTGCCCCCTGCAAAGGCAAATCCCCGTGCTTCATGCATGTTGCAGTATCTCCATGGCCCCAGCAAGATCTGGGAATCTCCATCTGTTTCACTGCAGGGTGTTTCCCAAGGTTTCTTGGTTTTCTCCGGGGCAGACCGTACAGTTCAAACGGCTGGAGCTGCCTTCAGCCACTCACTTGGCCATCCCCATATCTGCTGTTTCTTGTTTGAGCTTGTTTAAACTCACTTTCTTCCTGTTGGCCTTTATTCTGCTTTTCGTCAGCAAAGCCCTGATTGGGCTGCTGAGGGCTTTAGAGACCTGGAGGGTTTCCACAGATCTGTCTTGTATTAGAAGGGGGCAATTTCCCAACTGCCGGCAAAGGTTAAACATTCCCAGTCTCCTTCACCTTACTGAGGAAATCCAGGGGCACAGATACTGTGCTGTGCAAAGACATAATGCACTTACACCAAGAAGAAACTGCCAGGAGAAATTTTGACCAGATTGGCTTCATTACGTGGACGGAGTCTGTTGTTGTTAGCATGTTTGGAGATCAGATTTTGGGCTGGAGGAGCCAAGTTTGCTCAGGGCTTGGCAACCTCGGGTTACCTCGGGCCACCTCTGCTCCTAGCCAGGCACAAGGGGCTGGACTCCCCAGCGCTGGCCAAGCAAACCCTGAACAGAAAGATGAAAGAGCTGGGCTGGTCTTTTCAAATCTGGTGCTCTTGAGTGGGACTTGCTGGTCACTCACCCCTTCTGAAGCACCTCTGGCCATAGTCTCCAAGAGAAAGCTGCAGTATTTCACCCCGAACAGAGTGAATCCATCAACCATCTTTCTTTACACTCCCATCAGAATAAAGATCCTTGGGGTCTCCAGTGGTCCCTCTTTGCAGACTAGTGCCTGTAGGGACTGAAGCACTACTCATAGTTACCAATTAACTCTCTTTAAAATAAGGTAACAGATTAACTAAATGCCATCATCAAATCAGTATATGCAACATACTACTGGCTTGACAAGAATAGGCCACAGGATGTCTTTTTTTTTTTTTTTTTTTTTTTCTTGCTGCCAGGGTTTCACATTGCATAGACCAATTAAGTACAAAACCCTCAAGTTTAAGAGTGTCAAAGGGTTACTATTTTTGAAAGCAGAAGGCCACGTGAACAACAATTCTGAAAAATCCTACTTTGCTTGCACTATGACATAATGAAATACACTGTATTTTGTCATTTTTGCATAGCACTCTAATTTTTCTCCAGCTAGGTGCTGAAATTAGTACCTTGCTGCATCTTTTCTTTCTCTTCACTTTCCAAGAAGAGGCTGAGACAAGTTTGTTGGCTTTTTGCCCACTGGTCACACTATTTTTCCAGAAGGGAGATCTGTATCCAAGCACTTGCACTTCAAGGCCCAATTTGCAAGACCCTGATGTGATGCAACTGCAGCCTTGCATCACACCATGGTTTTATTGAACTATCACTGTAAACCTCTGCCTGTTCCAGGTCCTTTCCAAGGCCCAGCTGCAAGGGCTCCCCAGCCTTCATGCCCCTATGGAGCTGTGAGTTGCTACCAGCTCCGGGCAGGCTCACATGGCCCTATAAACTTGCCAGCACTGAGGAAATGGAGGAAGCAGAAGCAGCCCATGAATTAGCCCCATTTCATGCTGGAGTTCAATAGGTGCAAACAAGATTCAAATCCACTGTGGCAGCAGGCCTCCGCCTGGGTCCAAACAGCCGTGCTTGCAGCTTTGCAGTGCTCCCTCCTAGCAATCACAGCTCCATAACTGCAACTGTGCAAAAAATCTCTCCTTGCAGCCGCAGCCCTCTGCTCACAGCCTTGCAGAGCTCCTTGCTTGCAGTCACATCTCCGTGCTTGCAGGCGCTGCCAAGGGGCACTCCTGCACAGCCCTGCCTCGCTGAGCTGCTTTACAGGTCTGGAGTTTTTTGTACCCGGGGCTGAACTCTGCTGGGTCATGTTAAACTGCACCACAGTGCCCACTTTGGCAGACTTCTATAAACCGTAAGTGCAAGGCATGCCCATAGGACTAAACGTGTTTGAAGGTCTTTGCTAAAAACTGCATCTTTAATTAACTAGAAACACTAACATAGGTGAAAGTAAGTGGCCATTCCCCACTGCCAGAATTATAGTATAATAAACATCATAAATCTGTTTTTTTTCCCTTTGCAGTTTCAGTGCAGCTCAAACTGTTCAGAGAAGTAAACCGACGTGAAAAAGTTGCATTTACAAAAATGTAATTGCTTATATATGCGCACTGTGCTTCCAGCTCTAAACAACAGCTGCAATATGCTTCATAACTTGGAGGTGAGCTTGCTACTGGTAGTCAGCAATCTAGCATCTCCTTATCCTCAAACTCATGCTGAACCTTCAGGGATGCAACTGCAGCTTGTCCTGCACTGCGAACATCAGAGGACTCGTTTTTTCCCTTAGCTCCCTGCTGCAGCCAGAAGAGATGCAAAACCAAAGCTCATCTGGCAAAGGTGCGAAGGCCTCTTGCGCTCCCAGGCTCATGGGACGCCAGGAGAGCAAGCAACCCAGCGTGGGTGAAGCCCACGAGCGAACACAATACAGAAGAGGGAAAGCTGAGCTTTCCGAGTAGCGGACGCGCTGTCACCCACACGCAGGGCCTGGCTGAACCCAGGAAACGTTTCCTTCGGACACGTCCCATCTGCTGATCACACCACGGCCACAGCAGCTCCACAGAGAACATGGAAAGAACAAATCTTCCTGCAGGCGAGCTGCCCCTGGGCACGGCGAAGACCGCACCGTCCCGGTCCAGCACGGCAAGAACCCCTCGGTCTCGGCATCCGAGACCCTGTGGATCTGCCAGAAAAAAAAAAAAAAAAGAAAAACGGAATGACGTGACGCAAGCACAAATTGCAGCTGAGGTCTCCCCGCCATCCCGCGACAAAGCCTTCGCGGCGCGCGCGGGGGTTCTGCGACGCCGCGGTTTTGGCGAAAGCAATAGGAATTCCCACGGCGCGAAGCCGCCCCGCGCGCCGGCCTCGCGGCGCGGGCGGCGGAGGAAGGCGCGAGCCGCAGGCGCCCGCGCCGCGCGTCCGCAAGCCGAAAGGGGTTTCACAAGAACCGGAGCTTTGCGTTATGTTATTTGTGCGCGCGTGGATTAACTCTGTATTTAACGTGCATTTTAAAACATCCAAAGCACAGCACATTTGGCAGTTGTTTTGCATGACTAGCTGTCTAGAAACGTCCTGCTAGGCCACCAGCTGAGCAGACCCCGCGTCCGCGTGCACTGGCAACGTGGCACGGCGCTTTGGAGTTCACTTCATCGTGGTCACTTTAAGAAAGCAGCTTTCCTTTCGCTAGCGAAATGTGCAATTTCCCCAAGCAATTTGTCACACATTTATGGCCTTGCTGAAAGAAATTTTGCAACAAAGTGAAAAATTAATTAAGATGTTTTTAATTAAAAGTATATAGAAGTTGGATGTCAGGCCAGACCTGAATACTGCTACTTTTAAAAACCTGCTTTAATCACCTTATTTTTGCTTTACAGTGTTTCTCCCTTTCTCAAAATACATATTCCATAGGCAGAAGCGCAGCCCCTTTATCTTTAATAAATAGATAAATAAATACTGGATGTTCCTATTGACAGAATTAAGCACTCTGAGTTTTACACGGTGCTGCTCTGCCCCAAGGGGGGCTGTAGTATTTGAGAGAGGAAAAACATTTAAGAGTGGGCAAGGCTGCCAGCGTGGCAAAGGCACAACTTTACCAGCCACTGGGGAACCAAAAGCAAGTTTCTTTTTGGACAAGTTTTTCTACAGTGCCATTAAAAAAAATCACCTCTCTCTTCTATGGGTCACCTTGTCCTCGTCCAGCTCCCGCACTGGGAAACGCGGCCCCGGCCGTGCGCGTCCCCTTCCCTGCCCGGGGAGGGGATATTGCTATTGCCGAGCTGGAATCTGGGGCCGGCAGCTGGGCAGCAGCTCCTGCCCGGTTTGTAGCACCAGTCAAGCCAAATGAGTATGAAACGTCCCCTTTTGAGCCCACAATTCAACGAGGAGTGTGCAAATCCAGCTTCAAACTTCACTCGTGAAAATGAGGGCTGAAATTTAAACTCCCCCTTGAAAACCTGCCCTTTTACTCTCTGCTTAAAATGTGGACAGTTTGGGGAGATTCATTTTTCCTCTAGTTTATATATAACTTGCTAAGCTTTTTATTTTTTAAAATGAGCTTACTATGTCCAATTTAAGTCAAAATTTAATGATCCCTGCAGTAATTCATTTAAGAATACCGCTTCAATAAACGCCGTGGCATAAGTCAGGGAATAACCGTCCTTGTCCGCCGCACAGTGATTAATCAACTTTATGAAAATTAGGATTGGCTGAGAAGATCTGCATAAAGTAAAAAGACTCAGAAACTTCTCCCAGCCTAAAATGACTCTGAGCTGTTCGGTCCCCCTGAGGTCGGACTCCCAGACTCTCCCTCCCAACTATCTTCATGTGTCTGGGGACCATCTGCACCCAGCGCCTGGTGGAGCCAGGGCACCTCACACCTGCAGGAAGCTGCTGCGATGGTGATTAAAACCCATTGACACTGCTTAGCATGGACAAGCAGGTTGCCACGCCAGGGCAGCACTTTGGGAAGGAAGGAGTTGTGGGAGAAGTCCTTATTGCTGGTGATGCATGTCCCTCGGTGAATATGGGCCTGCTGGACTTTCCCTCCATTTCAAGTGTCCCCATATAGCGGGGGCAAAATGAGTGGAACAACCACTGGTCTCTTTTTCCATCCCGAGAGCCTTTATGATGATGGATGAAGAACCTTTTACATCATTCATCAGCTTGCAAACAAACTAGCTACCTTAGTGACCTTCCCCTGATAGGGGGCTGGCGAGCAGCGCCCCAACGAGCTGTCGGAGGCAGGGTAGTGCTCAGCCAGGCAGAAGCCTTTCGTTGGACACGAGCAAGTTTTCTGGAAGTAAAATATAAGCGAAATCAGATGCTGAGGGCTTAAGTGTCCGTGCATTAAACGGGATGCTTTCAGTCTCATGTAGCAATCTGGGCCATGGCCACGGAGGGCGGGCCGTGAGTTCCTACTTACTTTAAATGGATGTTAGGCATCCAAATCCCATCAGTGGTATTGAAAATCTCATCCCTAATTTCTATGTGCCTCAGTTCGCCACATGCAGCACTTGCAAGAACCAGATCTTACACTGAGAAACATGCTGAAAGCATTACTGGTGTTACTGGTAACGATCATTGCTTCCTCAAGAGAGCAGAGTGCAGGCAGATAGGTCCAGGCCTGCCGAGGAAGTGACAGGCAGATGAGTAGAGCTGGCTCCTATTGCACCAGCAGAGATTTCAGCCCAGGAATAGAAGATCCCTCACGCTGCAGCCCACCAGGAGCCCTGTGATCCCGACCACACGTACGAACGGCGCTGCAGCCCCGTCAGGGTGGCATCGATCAGCCCGGCACCTGCCGCTAACGGCCCCCGCGAGGACAGCGACGCTCAGCGCCGACCTGGCGAGGCGGCAAGGCTGCAGCAGCTCACGCAGCGTTGACGGGGAGGCGGTCTGCAGCACGGGTCGTCCCCGCCGCGCGCCGTCCGCAGCGGGGCCGCCGCTCCGGGCGGGACGTTTCAATAACGCAGTGCATCACCACCTGCAGTGCAGAGGCAGGAGGAGATAAAACTGCTTTACAAGGTGCTTAAAAAAAAATCTAAAAAAATTCTGTTTTTTTTTAAAAAATAGCACAGCATAGGGGGAAAAAACCCCATGCACATATACATACCCTTGTAAAAAATTGCTCAGGGTAGGCACACTAGAAACAAGGCGCTGAACCATTTTCATGCATAGTAAACATTCAGTATCACTGTCGCCTGCAACATTTGGAAAGGAGCCCTTTAAGGTTAAACCGTCTCGACACGCACCCAGCTAGCCAGATCCTGGGGATGAGCGCAGGGAGGTTTTTGTGCATAAATCACGAGAGCAGGGAAGGGGCTGAGGATTACGTGACACTGTCCCAGAACTGGGGCACCGCAGGAGGAGGACTTCTCTCCCGCTTTGGTGGAAAAGCAAAGGGGACACAGGGGAGGGAAGCAAATCACAGTACCTGATCCTTCATCTTCCGGCTAGCTGAACCTGCATTTCCTCGGTGAGGAGCAGGCAGAGTTGAGCAGTGTCAAGTTACCTGTACAGCAAAAGGAGGGACTGGGCAACGTTCTCTGCGGAAGTGGAAAATTCTGCATAATTAACCTTAATCCTTGAAAGGAGCTAAACATGCTTGGAAAAGCCAGCTCAAACACTGAAGTTACAGTAGCTGATCCACAGAGAGGAAGGATGGTTTTGTGGTTAAGGCACTTAGCTGTGATCTGAAAAATCTGGGTTTAATTCCACCAGCTGCAGCCTCTCTGCCTGCTTTTGGACAAATCACTTCATATCATTCTGCCCCACTCACTATATAAAATGGGGCTCATAGGTCTGCCTTTGCAGCAGATAAGCCTTATCCTGAAGAGCTTACACTTTCTGTTAAGCTTACAAATTGCAAACTGAAGCAACAAATTTTAAGAGCAATTCACCTTGATAGTAATAGCAACATTTTCTATCCTTTTGTGGAAGAAGCCAAATTCTCTGCTTAAAAGCAGCATGTATTATATCTGCAATCTACTCTTTCTTGTGGGTTGTGAATTGAAACCAATTTATACATGTAAGGAAAAAGTTGCAGCCCCTCAAACTGCTTAATTAGCTTGGTAGCCAGTGAGCGCGAGTGCAGAAGCCCCGTGCTAGGGCCCTCTCCAGCCAAATACGGTCCTTCAGGGAACTTGGCATTCCTTCCAGGCTGCGTGTCAAGGAGACTAAGAAACTTTACATCAACACAACATGGATTTTCCTTCTACCAAACTACTATGCAATCTGTAATTTTTAACCTCACAAGTTTGAGATTGTACCTTAACATTTGCAGGAAGCAGATGGCTTCTGCATGCTGCCAACCTGTTGTTACAAAAGCATCTTCCAAGAATTGTTTTCTACCCACAGTCGCTAACCATAATTAACCTTTCATATGATTTAATAAACAGGAAAAAATATTTGCCATCTCATATTAATAAAGAGAGCTCTTTAGGACATTTCCTCCCCCCTCCCCCTTCTAGAACACAGAAGCTGCTGCATTTTTTTTGTGCACATTTTTTGTTGGCTTTCAAACTATTTCGGTGTGTAGCTTACCTATGCAGATTAAAGCTGCGAAGGACAACGCCAGAGTGGATGAACAAAGCACCTTCTGGCACGGTGCAAAATGACCTCTTACTAAGCTTAAAAAACAAAAAAAAAAAAGAGAGAGAGAGAGAAAAAGAAGAAAGAAAACCAAAAGAAAGTGAGGAGAGCTGGCACAGCCTGGGGCAGGGCTGGAAAGCCGAGCTCGCACCGGCAGCCCCGGCGTCATTGAGGGAGCCAGCCACATTTTACACCTTCCCCACTATTACGATTTTTATGCTTCATATATTTCTAAGTGATAGTAATACAGTCCTGTAGTGCTTTGACCTTTTCAATATTCGGAAACTTTACTGACCGGTCATTTTTGGGTGGAGGGCTCTTTATATATACATATCAGTAAGACACCTTCAAAGCACCTAAGACAGAGATAAGTGCAAAGTATTACTATTATGATGATTTAACTAATGAATGAAAATGAAGATGTTGGCTAAGACTTCACCCCATATTATAGGGGAAATTAAATGACAGAAGTAAGTAAAAAGCTGGCATGGGGGACCAAAGTACATCTCTCAGTTCCTGAAGGGTAGTGGCTTTGGCTTAGGACATCAAAGGCTTTCCGAAGAGCTGAAACTATAAAGGAAATATTCTCTTGGCTTAACCAATTTCCATAATGGGGATTAGGGAACACTCTCCCTGCTAGAACAGGAGAAATTCTGTTTTAATTAATGTTTCTTGTGACTGTTGAGTGGTCATCATCCATTAGTATGATAATGCACCCTTGGAACTACAAATACAATTATGATGATAACTACTTGGCTTTTAAAAAAAAATCATATACACACAGAGAAAGACACTTGTGCTGCCTTGACTGTGCAGCTCCTCCGAGCTGCAGCCCCGGAGCCGGGTCCAGGAGACGATCCGAGTTTTGCTGTTTTGTCTCTGGTGTCACCGGTGCAGCAGAGTTCGCCGAACGCTGTTTTGTTCCCGTTTACCGTCAGCGCGCTGCCAAGATTAAAACGGATCAGCCTGAGTTAAAACGGATACACACAGATTTAATGCAGACCTAAGGAGATTGACTTTGTAGCTGAAAACCAAAAATGGGCAACTGTACCATCCCCACAGATCTTTTTTTGTTTACTTTTTTGTTTTCTGAGGCCAGGAATAAAATGAGCAAAACCAAAATTCTCAGATAGGCAAGTTTTCTTACTAGAAACAAACCCCCAGACCTAATGGACACCTGGAAACCCCCAAGTTCTTGTAGTGCTTTCTATGCATCCAAATACTACCTCAGGCATTGACCAATATGTTTGTTTGCCTGAATAGAGCAGAAACACAGTTCTGTTACAACTGCCACTTCTTTTATTATTTTACAATTCTTTAGTCGTATCAGACTGTGGATACACATCTTTCTTTGCTTAATTTTGCAATAAATTTGTCCAGGTTTGTTTTAAACATTTTTTTTTTCAGATTTGCTCTAGATTATCACAGCTATTTTTTATCTGTCCCTGTACATAAAAACAGTTATTTTCCCCAAATGTTATGATTATAAAACTTGTATTGAGATAACAATACTAGTTTTAAAAAATGTAAAAGAAGCTTTTATTTTGCAAATCTCAGTGAAGAAGAAATACAGAATCAGTAATTTTTTGTATGATACCATATCTTTTTGTAGGATATAGTACATTCATTTCAGCTCAAGATGCACTTGCCAACTTTAGAGATTCACAAGTTTGCTGCTGCTATTTCTTTGGCACATACTTTGCTTTTTAAAGTCACAAGCATGGTTTAAGGGTCTGACCAAGTGAGTTTAATTTTTGTTCCTTTTCTTTCCAGTTCAGTTTAAGATTCAGGATAAAATTCAGCCTTTGACCTTCTGAATTTCCTTTTCCCTTGCCAGTGTTTCAATATTATTGTTATTTTAATGAATCATAGAATCATAGAATCAGTAAGGTTGGAAGGGACCTCTGGAGATCATCTAGTCCAACCTCCCAGCCCAGCAGGGTCACCTAGAGCATGGTAGACAGGGCTGCATCCAGGCGGGCCTTGAAGATCTCCAGAGAAGGAGACTCCACAACCTCTCTGGGCAACCTGTTCCAGTGCTCCGTCACTCTCACAGGGAAGAAATTCCCCCTCACGGTCAGGCGGAGCTTCCTGTGGTTCAGTTTCTGCCCATTGCCTCTTGTCCTGTCACACGGGACAACTGAGAAGAGTTTGTCCCCGTCCCCTTGACACCCTCCCTTCAGGTACTTGTACACATTGATCAGATCCCCCCTCAGTCTTCTCTTCCCCAGGCTGAAGAGGCCCAGCTCTCGCAGCCGTTCCTCACAGGGCAGGTGCTCCAGCCCTCGGATCATCTTTGTAGCCCAACACTGGACTCTCTCCAGTAGCTCCATGTCTCTGTTGGACTAGGGAGCCCAGAATTGGACACAGGACTCGAGATGAGGCCTCCCCAGGGCTGAGGAGAGGGGCAGGATCACCTCCCTCGAGCTGCTGGCAACACTCTTCCTAATGCAGCCCAGGAGACCATTGGCCTTCCTGGCCACAAGGGCACATTGCTGGCTCATGGTCAACTTGTCATCCACCAGCACTCCCAGGTCCTTCTCTGCAGAGCTGCTCTCCAGAAGGCCAGCCCCCAGCTTGTACTGGTGCATGGGGTTATTTCTCCCTAGGTGCAGGACTCTGCACTTGCCCTTGTTGAACCTCAGGAGGTTCCTCTCCGCCCAGCTCTCCAGCCTGTCCAGGTCTCTCTGCATGGCAGCACAGCCCTCAGGTGTGTCAGCCACTCCTCCCAGCTTGGCATCATCAGCAAACTTGCTGAGGAGGCACTCTGTCCCCTCATCCAGGTCACTGATGAAGTTGAACAGGATGGGACCCAGTACTGAGCCCGGAGGGCACCACTAGCTACAGGCCTCCAACTGGACTCCACACCACTGATGACGACCCTCTGAGCTCTGCCTTTCAGCCAGTTCTCAAGCCACCTCCCTGTCCACTCATTTAACCCACACTTGCTGAGCTTCTCTAGGAAGATGTTATGGGAAACAGTGTCAAAAGTCTTGCTGAAGTCAAGGTACACAACATCCCATGCAAAGGGTTTTTCTTGTTGCATTTTATTTTGTGTTTTTCTTTTTTGTTTAACTCTTTTTTTTCATCACAGGACTGGTCAGACAATCCCTCCAAACACTTTTTGGATTCACAGGATGCAGCCCAGATCCACAGGACAAACGTTTCTCTGCCGTATGAACCTCGAGGAATCTAATCTGCAGCTCGTTTCACTGTCCTGGTGGCTGTTTCATGTCAGCAGGATGTGTTTGATCAATCTTTGAGAGAAAACATTTTTATTCAAGAAATGTCACAGCAAAATTTGAGAAAAGTCTGCAGTGCTCTGGGTCCAAAGGTAGCAGCTTCCCAGCTTTGTCCCAGCTTCTGGGGCTCTTTTCATATTTGTCTTGCAACATCCCAGAAGAGGGAAATGCATTTTTTATTCCCCTATTAACACACGGAGGAATGAGGACACAGTGTCTCCAGCTTTGGGGTGAGTGCAAGCCCTCAGGCACTGCTGCGGGTTGCCCAGTGCAGGTGAGCTTCCAGCAGGACGTCCTGCCTCTCCAGCACCACTGCCTCCTGCTTTTCCTGAGCCACAGGAACGTCCTCATTCACATCTATTCTTACAAAAAGTGAGAGCCATGGTGTTTTGCGGGTGCTGCTTCTGCAGGAAGACACAAAATTTATCTGCAGTTAATATCTTTGGGGAAACATTTTTGTTCTTCTCCAGGCTTCAGCCAAAGACTGTACCTTGCCCTGACATTTCTGCCGCTTTTGAGGACCTTGCCTCTTTTCATGCATTTATGTCTCCAAATCCCCTTGGAGGAAATGGAATCTTTTTATCCCATTTTGTAGACGGTAACTACAACAGAGGAAGATTTATGTCACTCGCCCACGTTGACACAGGAAGTCTTTGGCAGCGATTTGTAGCCTGGTCTCCAAAGCTTCTGCTACAATTAGTGGCCCATCGTTCGTGTCCTTTCCTAGCTCCACTTCAATCTCTCTTCTGTCAAAGTGGGGATATGGAGCATTGCCATCTCTCACCATTTTGTCATGAATCTCATGATATTTGATGCTTTTTTAACACCATCTCTTTGAAGTACTTTCGAGTGTGGGAAACTCCATTTTCATCAAAAGGAGAATTAAATTATGGACAAAAGACTGAAGCGGAAAGACTAGAACACTATAATGCTAATATAAACAATTCAACATTTTTAAAGATCTTGCTAATCTGAGGGTCATTCCATGACTTATGTGGAGTGACTCATGATTTTCAAGCAGAGCTGCCAGGCAGACCTTAGAGATTGCTGCCTGAGTGCTAATACTAAGTTTAAAAAGCATTCAGATCCCCATCAGATGTTGAAGAGTACAGCACATTTTCATTTTTCCTGCACATTAACCAAATTAAATCAAAATAAATATCAATGAAAATATTGCAGAGGACATAAAACTATTCATTTGCGGTCTACCCATATGCTGCTTTATGAGCTTCTGCGTTTCACTCCCGTTCAGCCTGTGCACTGCCAGCGACAGGAGCACAGCAAGGAGCAGAGTCGCTTACGTGCTTTAGGCATTCATGCCTCAAACACCGCACTCCAGGGCCTGCCTGCGCTTTGTTCGAACCACACGTCGCAGCAAGGGTTATTACTGCCTGCAGACAGCAGCCGCGGTCGGGCTAGCACGTGCCAGCCTGGCTCCAGCCCCCGGTTCGGAGAAGATCACGCCGAGGCTGACGGCGCAGAGCTGCACTCACAGCGTTTCGGGGCACGAAGCCTCAGGCGGATCCGGCCCTTCCGATGCGGTTCGGCCAGAAAAGGCTATAGTTGCTAAAAAGGTGCTTAATTAATCAATTATCTTTGGGTGCTTGGTTTGGACAAAGGAAACATTTACATGCCGGAGAAGTTATTTCCCAGGGACGCCAAATGCTGGTGTGCTCCCGTCAGCGCCCCTGGCTGAGCATCCGCACGGGAGACGGCGGCCGCACCGCCGTCCTGCAAAGCAAAGCGCAAACCGCCGGGAAACTAACCGACAGGACAGAAATCGGCACTGAAAAAAGCAAACGATCTCGGCCGGTTCACAAGCAAGAACGCTGATTTCTGCTCTTCAAACCGGTACAGTTAAGGCTGACGTGATTCGAGATTCACCATTTCTCCTCTCACTATTATTTAGCTCCTTCGTTTGAGCGCTCAGGTTTGAAGGAAGGGGGGATTGTCTGGAAACTGCACACAGCCGAATTTCTTACTTCCCCCTTGACGGGGCATTGCCGATGCTTATTGTTCCTTGCTAGCTGCATTACGCTGTCCTTGATTTTTGTTTCAAGCAGTCTAATAGCATGATGTCAAATCCCGCTAATTGGTTTAGGATTAAAATGCAGGGCCACATCACTCTCTTGATTAACCAGCAGCAAAACTGCTTTTGTCTAACGATCGTTTCGAAGGAGAAAGAAAATAAAGCATATAAAGGAAGCGTCAGGCTTTGCCAGTAAAATACATAGGAAACTGCTTTGGGAGGGGAGAGGAAAATTGCCGCAGCGAGGCCCACCAAGTTTTGATTTGTATCAGTTAAAAAGCAGCCCCGCAGCGGAAGATGCCTTGCTAAGAAGCACGGGCTGCGATTTTATGAAGCCTGCGTTCATTCAGCACGTTGCACGAGAGCAGCACATCCTTGGCTGGAACGGCTGAAATTTAGCAAGAGGGCAGCCAAATAAGTGAGAATATTTCAGTCCCGTTTCTCGCCTCCCTGGCGCCGGAAGAGCTCCAGGCCAAAGCAGCGAGGTTGCACCCGGATAGGCGGCCGCGACAGAGCGAGTCTCGGTGACGGCCGGTTCGGAGCCAGCGCGGCTCTCTGGAGCACCCGGTTCCACCGAGGCGGGTGCGCGCGGGGCTCCCCAGGGCGCCTCTGCAGCGCGGTCGCCCTCGCTCGCCCCGGCCGGACGCCAAGGTGCACGGCGAGGTCCGCGTGGAGTTTAATCCCTTTGGCTCCTGTTTTTCCTGAGCAGCTGAGGGGTTTAATTTCCAGGGAATTAGACGTACAATTCACGTCACTGTCAACGGGGACCGCGCGCGCGATGTGCCACGCACGGTCCTGAAAGTCACCGGCGGAGCGGGCAGGGAAGAGGCTGCCGAGCGCTCCCGGCGCGCTCGCCGCCTGCCGCGAGGGCAGGGGCACTTTACTGCGAAGGTTTTGGTGCCTTTGACACGTCTTTGATCCTGACTCTCAGCAAAGGAGCGAACGAACGCAGCCGGAGCAAGGAGGAGGAACCGCGAGGGCCCTCCCGGCCGGCCGGGGCGCCGAGCGGCGCGCTGCTCGGCCGGTACAGCAGCGGTCTGCGTGTTCCTGCTGAGATCTGTTCTGGTCAACCTCTCCAGGAGCCGCGGCCGGGGCGGCTCGAAGCGCCGTCCCTCCCCCAGCGCCCGCTCGGCTCTCCGTGTCAGCCAGACGCTGAAAAGAAATTACATTTTTTTTTTTTAATTATTTTTCTGCGGCAAAACGTGCATGCCCTGCACACACGCTGCTTTTACACAAAAGCTGCCCTAGCCAGCGCTGCTGAAAACAGCCGTGCGCTTTTCTCTCGGTTTTATCAGCAGCGCAGTTAAGCCCGGTGTTCCTGAGCGTGACTTCCAAGCCACCGGACCCAAAACAGCCCCACAGGCTCCATCCCCAGGTGTACTGGAGACCAGCTCCCGAACGGTGGTGCTGGGAGCGCACTAGTGCTGAGCCCCATTTCCCAGTATCCGTTCAGTAAGTCACGAAAATAAATCACCGGCAATAGTGGATATACTCAAAAAATTGTCCTCCTCTTTACCCTGCTGTTTAACTTTTGGGGTGTAATTTTTAGAAGCCAGTTCATATATAATGCTGAAATATTTTTATGTGCTTTCTAAGCACGGAAGAGATGCCGTTTAACAACGCCAGTGCTCAGCGCGGGGCCCCATGTCGGCACAGGACGGGGGGGACCAAAAAGTCCGAGAAGCTCTTGGCTGTCACAGAAAGGTTTCTGCTTTGCAAACTGTCACAGAAAGAGTGGAAATGTGTTTCGTCTGCTTTTCCCTGACTCCAGGACTCCAAACCAGGAAGATGAGAACATCCTGCACACATGTTAATTAGTCATTCCTTAAAACCAAATGTCACAGCGCTCATATTTAAATCCAAGAACAGACGGATGAATATGTACGTATAGTTAAATTTCATTTACATACTCTGGGATTTGTTAGGAGACGCCTAATAAAACCATCTAAAATGAATTAGGTTTTATCCTACCAACTATTTATTTTGAATACACATATATCAGAGTAACATTCCCAGTACTGTAATAGGAGATTTTCATAGAAACAAAATCCATACATTACATTTCATAAATGCAGATAGTGAGTTAAAGCAGTCACCCTCTGAACGAGATTTGATTCTTGATGTAGTAAACACAGAAAAGAGGTTTGAATGGATTGGGGGGGGGTGGCAATCGGCTTCATATGAATTCAGAGAAGCCCAAACTCAGTATCCAAAAGTAAGAAACTGCATAAGGGAGGTGTTTAAGGAATTGAATTATGTCTTCAAGCCAAGCAGGAAAAGAAAATCCCTTTTGGACTTTTCCATCCCTCTATTTCCAGTTTCTGCCTCTAACGCAGCTTTTCAGGTCCGCTCTCCCCTGTTCGGACCCCCCTCCCGAAGGGAGGTGCAATCCAGGTAGCTGCTTTTCAACGGACCGGTTGAGCCTCAGGGGCCTGGCAGGGATTTTTTTTTTTTTTTCCCTCCAAAACTATCTGGTTTATAGGTAAGGAAAAGCATAAGGAAAAGCACTGGGGTTTTGGGTTTCCCCCGCTGCTCACTGCCGCGCGCCCCGCAAGCTCCCCGGGGCTGTGAAAGCATAGCTGTTCGTCCTGGCGGGCACATCATCGGTTACACCGGTCCTGCCGCTGGAATTTAGTTAGCAGTTAGGTTGATGTGCGAGTCTGGAACAAATCTGGCTCACTCGCCCGGTGCTGTCTGGCCTCTGCAGGGCTAAGAGGAGTGGAAAGCAGTAAAATCTTATTTCAGTCTATAAAAATCTGCAGAGATATTTGGAATGTGCAGAGGGAGCAGATCTCTCGAGTAAAACAGAGCAATGATTAAAATAGTCACTTTTCTGACCATAACCGCAATTTAAATACTGTGGCTTTTGTTTGCAGAGAGTTATAGAATAGCTATGGTTTATATTCTAGTGACAGTCACAGAACTCCAGGGGTTGTTTTCAGAGTTAGTGGCAAAAACATGTGGTTTGAATTTAAAGTCTTAAAGTTAGAGGATCAACGTTACTCTAGCAAAGATATTGCCAGTGTCTCTGAGAGTCATAATTTTAAATCATCAGGAACCTGAACACTGCTCATTAAATGATTAAAGGGAACAGTAATGAAAAAGCTAAAAGAAAGGATAAATATACAGCCATATAAGCAGCAACATCTATTTTCAAAGCAGAAAAAAATATTGCCATCCTGACAAAGGGCAATAAACATTTCAAACTAACTCACTTTTTCAGCAGAGAATGTAATCTTAATAAAGCAACAAATTTTAGATGGCAGGGTAAGATTACAGCTCTTCTAGACTAGGAATAGTTTTCCCATAAACAGGTTATTGCTACGGGTTCCGGTCACAATTAAGGGTATATTTACATCCCATATTTGAGAATAAAATGATCCCTGAGACCAGGTGCTTTGATGGTGAAGTTTTTAGTTGGGGTATCAGCTAGGTGTCCCTACTGTGAGCTCCTGGTTTGCATTTTCCTTAATAACAACACTTTCAACTCAGCTTCTCAGGCTGGAGCCCACGAGGACCAGCAGCCTCGGGGGAAGACATACCGCACCAATGCATAAGGCAAGAAAAACCTAAGCAGTGGAATAGGCACTAAATCTTCAGCAACTGTTTTACTGACAGTGGGCTAGTATTTCAGTCCAGGTTAAAAAAGCAGCACTCGTGTTCTGCTAGCTGCTCTGCGACGGGCTTTGCTCTTGCAGCGAAGCCCCCGCGAGCAGGCCAGATTCGGTGGGGCAGCGTTAGACCTTTGCACAATGCACTTCTCCCCTCCCTGCTCTCGTGCAAAACCCGAGGAAAAGGGGCTGGCGACCACCAAATCTTCGGTCAGGGCAGTGGCAAAGGGCAGTCACGGCGCGACTCACCTCCGGCAGCGCAGCAAGGCGAAGGGCACCCACCGCTGCGCGTGGGAAACCCCTTGGGGAGGAAAGGCACGAGCTCTCCCATGCCCGGGAACTGAAAACACAGCTTTGCCTTGTTTTCTCACCCATTCGCCCTATTTTTGTGTAAGAACAAACCTCAGCACAGCTGGTTTTTTGATGGTTGTTTTCCTTTCTCAACATTAGAAAGGTCTTGGGCTGTCCATTACTCCAGACCCATTTGTCTTTTTGACTAGTTTCTCTAAGTCCTGAAATGAGAAGGAAAATGGTTACAAAACATACCGCTATTCAAATCCCAGGTACATTGTGTTTACAGGAATTGCTCTAGATGGGTTGCATTTTCAGTCTTTCAGTGATCGTGTGGGAGAAAGAAAATACATGAAAAACAAAATAAACAAGTATAAAAAGGAATAAAAATATTGACTGAAGCATTATGTAATATATATAAATATAAACACATGCTACTTGCTGCAGGAGGGAGAGCCTGACTGTATTGATACATTGGCAAGAACGCAGAGGTTACATTTTAAATGTAGAAAATAATCTAGTGAGTCATCTGCCACACACTTTGGCTTGTGCTCTTTGTACGCTTTTGCTTTGACCCGAGAGAGCGCAGCACGCAGCCTGAAAATAGGGAGCGAGGTGACGTGGCACTCTCAGCTGGTGCGTGCTTGCACTGCTCCACTGATTTCAGCGAAAACGCCCCAGTTATATCAGCAGACATTCGTAACGCTCGCTACGGATCCACGTGGATGTTCAAAGCAAGTCTGAAAGTGCTGCTATCGCATGAATTGTCATGCTTTTGTTTAAACTGAGCCCCACCACGTAACAAAAATAAACAGATCATCCAATCTCCCTGCACAAGTAATAATAATAACACCAATGGCACCAAAACTGTCACACCCCAGGTCACAGCATTTCTAGGAGTGAATGGGTGAAAAAGCAGCCATGTGCTGCTTTGGCTTATGCAGCAAATAAAGAAAGAACAAAATCAGACCAAGAAACTGCACGTGCTTTAAATCTGAAAACTGAATTTTGCAATGTAACATCTGCAAGGGTAAAATAGGACGCTCAACTGTAGGGACTTTCACAGATGACTAATACTTGGGATCTGTGTAAAGCGAATCAAAGTTACTTCTCTATCAAAAAAGGCAGTTTACTAGGACGCTTGGAGCCAGGCCACGTCCTTTGCAAAGAGATGGCAGAGCTGGGCCCTGAACGTGTCTCGGCACAGAACGGACAAGGTGGATGCCTGAAGGCAGAGACACCAACCCAACACCTGGAGCAAACGTGCCCTTGCCAGCCCCTTGCAGACGACACTGCAGGGCCCAGGGCCACGTTAACCAGCTGCGATTCGGGGACTGCCCATGACGGCCCTCTGTCCCCTAGAGGTGCAGAGGGTGAGGTCCTCCCCAAAACCTTGTCCAGGGCCATCAGCACCTCATGGTGACCCTGTGCACTGGGGCTGGAGACACCCTGCAGCCCCCAAGACTCCTAAATACGCAGTGCTGTTCCCAGGAGAAACCTTGCCTTCCCGGTTTGCGTTTATGGGCTGCCTTTGCAGAGACAGGGTTTGCCAGCGCTGTCCTAACATGCTCTTCTGCTTGCTCCTCAGTGCCAAGCCCCCAGGTCTCACCTGCCCCGAGCAGCCAGTGGGCAGCTGTCTGTTCAGTTTAAAGGAAAACTGTGGCTACGCATATAAATATTTCTATATACAAGACTGCAAGCAGAAGTTATCTCAAAATCTGTGATGCTAAAAGGCAATTTCTCATCCGCATTTCATATCTAACCAAGACATGTGCTAGATAAATTATTTTAATGAGTACAGTCTTGGCTATATAAGGGTAATTTTTTCTTCACCCCGCCAGCCTACAGTCCCCACCCAGTCTCCACTACTGAACATAAACCAAAGAGTTCTTCATTAACTACCAACATACTATATTAATTTTTAGCATATCAATTACGTTCATTTTTTATGAAGCTTTTGATCTCCCTGTGTGTTACCAGTCCTAAAGCATCCAAATTTGGTGCCTTATTAACACAAACAGGCCAGGGTATGCCTACAAGAGCAAGTTTTCTCCCCAGTATACCATCCTCCATTTTGCAAGCTTTTATTTTGCTCCATATGTTTTTCCATCAAAAAGAACAAACCTTTTCTTTTTTTTTTTTTTTTTTTTTTTTTAATTGATCAAAGTCTTAAGACCCATACATTTAGGAGACTTTATCTTACGCACATTGCAATGAGTTACCTCGGAGATACCTCAAATCTGGCGATCCCCGAATTTATGCCCCCAGTCCTCAAAACCATACACTATGTTGCAGGACACCACAACCAGAAGTTTTGATCTCAGCTTCAACTTTACGTAGAAAAACCTTCCCTTTTTATTCTACATTCAAATACTCATATGCACTGAATTGCACATACAACACAGATACCTATGAAGCAGTAGTAAGGACTTCAGCGTGTTCATGGGCCGTTATTTTTAATAATTACTCCTGACGGGAAAAAGTAAAACTCAGTGGAGAACCATCCCCACCGCCAACTCGGTTTTGTTCTCCTGTGTCCTCAGGATATTGGTGCTTTGCAAGAGAAACAATCCTGGGTGCTTTATAAGCTGAGTCGCCCCAGTGAGATGAACGTTTATGAGGCACCGTAACCACCTTTGGCACGCGAACACGTGCTTTCCCCTCGACTGCTGGTACTACGCAGGAGCTACAGGGAGGCAGTGTATTTTGAATGGTTGATTAGAAGAACACTGCTCATCTACACAAAACGTAACACCTTTAACCCCATCCTCATTTCATTTTTAAGAAAAATAAATGATTTCTGTGTCTTGGCATACGCATCATTTGGAAATGGAGCCATTACTCTGGACAGCTTTTTCGCAACGGCTCACAATACGGTTTAAAAATCATGTGCAGCTCCTGCATTTGTAGCTCAGAAGGAAAATAAAAGGCAGCTCTATCATAATGTAAGAACTAAGCTTGAACCGATGTTGTGTTCAAGAAGTCTAATGCTCAGAGGGGCGAAATGACAAGATTTTTTGCTGTTCTAGATATTTTACCCTTGCAACAAGCTTAACTGTCAAATGTTTTTAGAGAGGTCAAAACTAGTCTATCTGTCTTTTTTATGCGAGTTTGTGAAAGGAATTTCTCCTCGTGCAGTTTTACAGCAATTGACACGATAAACCTAAATGGCTCCTTTACAACTGTTAGGGTTTTCTGTAAACACATGCTGTCCTGCCAGCCAACCAGCTTCAAAAACGGGTGCTGAGCATGGCAGATGGTCTATCCTGCAGATACACACACTACTAATTCATAGTTCGATACACAGCTTTACTGTGTAAATGAAGCCACTGTATCTCACAAAGTTTTAAAACTTTCGATAACTGATAATTTTTTGTTTTTACACATGACAGCACGTAAAGACTCCAAAGAGGAGGCTACTAGCTCTAGTAGGAAGGGATACTTTGGAGCTGGTTGGTACACCGTAACGCGTTTGTAAATAAGCATGAAATTGTTCCTGCAGTGTAGTGTCTCATGCAGACTGGAAACCACGGCACCACTGTACCGCATCGAGAGAGAAGTACGTAAGACGGCAGAAACCAGGCCCGCGCTACGCACCAGCCCGTGTCCCACGAGGTGCACAGCGCAGAAGAGAAACGCCAGAAAAAGAGAACTAAAAAATGGACGGAGTAGACATCATTTGCATTAATAACCACACTCCTTTCGAGGGGATTACTTCTTGGATTTCAAACTTGCTATATTTTCATCAAATGTCAAACCTCCTCCACTAAGTCATAAATTGAGTGGTGTCATCAAACTCAGTTCTAAGTAGGAGCAGAACCTATTTCTTAATTTCATTAAAACTCTCTCCCAAAGGAGAAGTGTGAATTAATACTCACTTTCTCATTTTATTTCAATTTACTTACTTTCTATTCAACAGACCAAACAGGGACATTTATAAATCTACAGTTTATTTCTCTGCTCATAATGGAAAATAAACATTTCTGAAAAATTTCTTACAAGGGAAAATAGAACCAAAATGGCCCTAACAAAAGGAGAGCAGCAGTTGTTTTCCTAGACCATTTTAACTTTACTTGGTTAAAGAGTTTCAGACGTGTAGTTGGTTTTGCTCTTAACCCCCCCTCCCCGAAAATATAGATGTTTCCTGAATTATTAAAGGGTAGAGAAGTAAAATCAGAAATTGATACAGAAGTCAGTCATACTGCAGCTACCACGTCTCTCACGAAGAGAACATAAATTAACAGAGAGACTTTTAACATAGTCTTACAACTTAATTGCAAATCAAAAAATGTAGGATGCAGTTAAGGAGTGTCCTTTGATAAACATTCCATAGCACATGAATTAGCTCTATGCAGACACACATGTAGCTTTTAATATACTACTGATATATTATAGACATAAACGCATGGCACGCGTGCATGTGCATGCTATGCTGATGCAAGATAATACACACTACCCTGTGTGTTGCCATTTCCCATAAAAAATCTGCTCACTGTAAATCAGATAACTCCATTCCATTTAGATTTAAAACTCCTCCCTCCTACACCTGCTGCCAAGCAGGGGGGAGAAAGGCGAGGGGAACCTTTCCAGAAGGAAAAGGGGAAGCTAATGAGAAACAGCCACGTGTCTGTGCCGTTCCCCCATCCCAGAGCCGCTTCACGGGGCTCTGCGGTGCCTTTGGCTGGGCAGACGGGGAACGCTTCAGGGAGCTGCCACGGGGCTGTGGTGCCGTTTCTGATGCATCTCGGGTGTCTCGCCTTTCAGACTTTCTTTTGGTGGCTTAATCTGCTGTTGGAAGTCTTAGAGAACTGGCTCCCAATGAGTCATGTCCCTTCATGCTGCATTTCCATGTAGAGTCCTGCAGTCCAACCTGACTAGCTACCTTGCTTCAATGTCTCCATGCCAGCTGGCGCTCACATACCTCTGTCCAATTCTGACCTTCCAGCTGCCGGCCTCTTCTCCCTCACTGCCAGCTACCACTACAGTCCCAGACACCTTCACCTGCCATTCGGGGCACATCTTTTAAATTAGACCTATTCTTCTTACACATGCCCAATTCCCAACCAAGTTCTGCTACTTCCTGCTCTGAACAAAATCCCCAAATCCAACTGCTTCTGTCTATGCCTACAACTGAACGTGTTCATTGGTGAGCACAGTATAACTCAAATTTTTTATTATCATGACCAAGTACTTAACATCTCAGATGCCAGGAACCACGCTGCTCCTACAGTGAAGAACACCTGAGGCAAAGCAGGTGAACAACACGAACAAGAGTGATTGACCAGACAATGTAGGAATGGAAAAGCAATGAAAGCTCACCAAGCATTTCTTCACAGCCTCTTTCATTTCTCCTGCAGGCAGGGTATTTAGTACAGCAATATGTTTTCTAAAATTTTCCTCCTCTCTTACTTTCTGCAAAATCTTACCCAATCTTCTTCGCTCCTTGAGGGCACCCTGCCAGCATCATCTGGGGGGTCTCAGGACCTCCCCCATGGACTTGGAGGTGCTGGTCAGGTGGGCAAGCGCTCCCGCTCTCGAGTGCGATCAGAAACCATACGAGCAAAAAAAGGATTTCACAGGAAGAGGAGGGGAGGGGGGATAAACAAAAAACTGAAAATGTGTTAGCTAACTCGCTGTGTTTGTTAGAGCCACTTCCTGACACCCAAGCTAGTCATCTGAATTTAACACATTTCTCTTTTGCATTTTGCAGCTCACCTTTAAGAGAGCACAAGGCGGAGGAGGTGGGAATATATGGACTTCAGCCCTTCCCATCAGTTTCCCCCTGTTACTTTCAAAGATTTTCTATTTAGGAAGGAAGGCTTTTTTTCCTGCTGTTCATACATTACACATACTTCCCAGCCAAAATATCTTGCTTGTGTATTTTTTTTAAATTTTAGCCTACATTACTCAAAATTGCTCTAAGAATAATTAAACAGAATCACTTTCCCTGTCGCTTCTATTTACCTGACTTTTTATTTCTAAAGAGGATTTTAAGCTATAACCATGGGAAAAAAGGCAGAGATCAAAAATTAAAGAAAAAAATAGCCCCACATTCTCTTTCTTGTCTGAATCTAATGAAAATGTTTAAACTGCATGGATATTTATACTTATGAAAAACATATGAACAAAACAAAAACCCCATTATTCTGGTGAGATTCTGTAAACAGGACAAAACATTAACTGCGGAAATATATCATTTAAGACCTTTATTTCCTTCTAGCTCTTTCCAGGCACCAAACGAGCTTTGCATGCAGATTTCATTTCAGCTCAGTGGAATCATTCTCATAACTATTCTCCAAAGCCTGAGCTTTGGGGTCAGCCCCGCTCTTTTTGCAACGGGATAAATATTAACAAGTGTGACTAACCCATTCCTTGCACCCTTCTTAGATTTTCCAGAGTGTGTCAGCAAGCATGAAAGCAACAGATCAAAAATGCAAGGGTTTTATTGTTGGAACCGGATGTGAAGAAGGATGCTATATAGGCAAAATCCCAACACCTCGAAGAAGCTGGTCTATAACAACACCAATAAAAACATGGGAAGTACTGGATTGCAAGAAAATTACCTTGCACTCTTGCAAGGTAAATTTTCACTCCCCCGTACAATAATGTTTTATGAGTCCTGGAATAGAGCCTGAAGAGCAAATTTGGATGTAGGTTCTGGGTTGCAAAACACCCAGGAGAGGACAGTCTGTGAGGAAGGTGTGTGCAGCCAGCTTCATGCCTTCTGGGCTGAGGTGAGGGGTCTGTGGGACCTCTAGGGCCTGTGTTGACTCACACCTTTCTCTTGATGGCTGCTACTGCGGAAGTTTCGTTGTGTAATGGATATTCTCCTTCCCATGGTACACACCCTGCTCTGAACCAAGCTGTCCTTTATGCTGTCTGTAAAAAGACCAACACAGCTCTGCTTGCATCACCCAGACATTTCTAGGGGGAGTCTCTCATGCTAACAAATCTGGTATAAATAAAGCACTTGCATCCTGAGGTACCTCCTCTTATTGCAAGCAGATAGCTGTACAGCAGTAGCAATGCAGAGCCTAGTTTAGAAAGGACCACACTGCAATAGGCATCACAGGACACAAAAGCCAGTTCAAGCAAATTAGCTTTGCCCATATGCTACTGATTGTTTAGAAAGCTTTAAATTGGACTTCTGGTGAGTGAGACATCAGGAAGAGAGAGGAAGGAATCAGGAGATCATCAAGGTGCTGTCAGGGAGTTCTCTGAAACTGGACTAGCTCAATGGACATGGGGAGAGGCAGGAACCCCCCTGCTCCTGCCAAAGGAGTTTGTCAAAATCAGATTATAGACTTGGAAATATTTCTGTCCAAGGTATTGGGTCAGGTCTAGTCCTGAAAAACCAAGGAAAATGTAAAGGCAAATGAAAAAAATCCCCCAAAATTACCAACAGAAGTATTGAAGAGACTTTATTCCAGTTATCAACAAAACCTGGGCTCATGTTATTTAAAGCTGTTCATTTGTAACACACAGTCACATGTATTTCCAGAATGAGTTTAATTCTCATACACATTCTCTCAAATGAAAGGTATGCTCCAGATTTCACCACCTCCTTTGCATCTACTCTAACTGACCCTACAAAAAATCACCTTACTGTTTTCACATCTGGCTTTCTTCTCCTGCAGGATGTCAAACTGCAGAGCAGAACATACCCAAGAATAGGTACTTTTCTCCCTCTGACTATTGAAGCAATATAGCTCTAAACCTTGCAAATGAGTACACCTTTTTGGGTCACTAATATGTTTACAAATCATAAGAGCTAAAAAAGAAGATCTATATGTTCTGGTCCCCATCTACACAGTTTCTCTTCCACAGTCTTACTCCACCCCAGCTCAGCAATATCCATCAGGGTCATTAAGGGAGCATGGGATTAAAAGACAGGAGGAGGACGAAGCAGTATTTATTCACCCCTTCTCAGCTAACAATCTGACTTGTGCTGTGACTTGCCAGAACTCCACTGACTGCTTTTTTACAGACACTGTCTTTGCTCAGGAGAGCTGCAGCAGAGGAGGACCTTTTCTGAGAAGACACTTATGAAAGCCTGCCTCATGCTCCAACCCAGATCTAAAGCCCTCTCACCTTTCCAGCTTGGGAAACATTTATATTTAGATTTGGATTTCTTCACTTAATAGTTCCTAGTTATTTTAACTCATGATCTCCTACAACTTCCTGTGTGTAAATACCCAGCTCAGTCCATGGAGAGTTAAGAAAGAGACACCTGCAAAACAGTGTTAAATGTGCTGCAGAACTCACCAGTGCCTCACTTCAGTGCATAGCAGTGAGATATGCAACAGTAGGGCAAAAAGTGCCACATGGAAGAGGCCATGAGGAATATGCCTTGGAAACCTCTTATAACTTGCATAATTTTTAAACTTTGCCCAGTTAAACTATGATTCTATTAAACTTTCCTTTGGCTGGCAAATGACTGACTGAGTTATTACAGAGAACTGCCCTAAGCAATTAAAAGCGAAAACAACAGCTACAAATCTAAGATTCTGTAGACAAAAATCTCTTGCAAAAGACAAAGCACTACAGTGTTTCAGTTTTAGTCTACCTAAAAGGGGAGAACCAAATTAAATGAAAAAAACTTATTGTATATTATCTTAATTTATATATTAGATTTTAGACAGTTCCAGATTTCTGGATTAAATACAATACCATGTGGCTCCATTAAGACTCATTGGCCTTTTAGAATATTATTGAAAGAAATAATATATAACAGTTTGAAAGGTTTTTGGATGCTTGGTGGCATCATTATGCAATTTATTAATATGTGGGTAGAGTGACTAATACCGCTGAGGATGTATTTTTAGTTTCAGAAAAATAAATATAAAAAAGAAATGTGTGCTGGGGGAGAAGCAGAGAAAGAAAACCAGCTACAAATTGGTTTGTGCTAGCAACACGGGATGGCATACATCATTCTGTCTGCTCTCAGTAAACGCAGAGCTCGGCACAAACCGAGTCTCCTTTCACAGACAGCACTTCCAGGGGAGCCTGGAGAAGCTAGTGATTGCAGTTTGGTAGAGTACGGGTATCTAGCTTCTGTTCTGGTATCTTTCCTTCAATTTTTAAGGCTGAAAGGGAGAATTCAGATCACTTAGTTTAACCTTCCAGATAAACCCCCAAGAAACTCATTTCCCGCATTCACTGACTAATTGAGCCTACTAATATATGTTTCACTAAAGTCATCTGGGCTGGCCTCCAGTTCTGATTTCAGGGCTCAGAGAGATGACAAATCCCCTGCTCCTTCAAGAGCTGGTCCCAATAGTTAGCCACCACTCTTGTACTTATATCTGTATTTTGCCTGTCTTAAATTTCCAGTCATTGCATCCTGTTATGTTTTTTCTCCATTAGACTATAAAGCCCTTTTGTATGTGGTATTTCTACCTATAAAGGTATTTACTGCACAGAGTCAGGTCACTGCCTGATCTGATTTTTGCTAAGTTAACCAAATTGAGCTCCTTAAGCCTCTCTCCACAAGATTTCTTTTTTCCAGCTCTCCAATCATTCATGTAAAACTGAACCATAGGCTGAGAGTTTACAGTCTCTATCATGAATTCAAGTCCCTGAATCTCAGGTTAATAAAGTCTCTATTTTTTAATAAGGCTTCTGTGAAATGACTAGAAATAGTCCCACAGGATGTGTTATTTGGACGTAACTGTTTCCACATGGGCTGGAGGTACAGCTCTGCCCTGAGAGAAAAGCAAACGGAGAACGGTGGGAGGGCCCTTCCCTCCCCTCCTTCCCATTTTCTGCAGGCTCTTGCCGTGCTCTCCCAGCTCGCGTTTCTATCTGCACCGAGAAGGAAATGGTATCTACCTTGGAGGGTTGACCCCAGCGGACATTTCTTAGACAGCTAGGAAGAAGCAATGAGATTTCACCTTTAGGAACTCACGTTAGAAACCAACTCCTGAGGAAGCTGCCTTCCTCCAGTACAGATAATTAATGTGTGTGCACGCACAAAGAGCTCCTACCAGCCCCAGCGAGCCACGCCACGGCCAGAGGAGCCGAAGCTTTGAGCAGGAGCAGAAGCACTGACAGAGTCTTGGCACAGAGCACCTCTTGCTAAGCAAACCACTCCTTCCACAGGCCCAAAGAGACATCTATAAAATCTTTCAAAGCACACCAGAGCCCCTCCTTCATATCAAATTAATAGGATTAAAAACAAATGCTGGGTTTTTCTTTCCTGTTCTTTCTAAGCTTCGCTGTCCACACTTTTAAGCTTTTTCTTGCAATTATGAATTTGTCGATGCTTTTGTTAAATGACAGCAGGGGTTCACAGGACACTTGGCTCTGGATCTTTGAAGAAAACACCCCAATATTGCCAAAAATTCAGTGAAATGGCAAGACATGGCGAGTTCTAGATAATCTCCTCCAGCACTGGATTTATGGTTCACTCCTCCACAGCTTCCAGATAGGATAATATCCTGCTTTTCATCGTTAGCATTTGATTTGTATGTAAGTATACACACTGAACGAGTAGTTTAAAAGAAATGCCATCTCAGTTTCCATTTAATCTAGACTTTATGGACCCCACAGGGACAAATGTACTCCATCGTCCAAACTGAAACGTAAAATTTCAGAGGCAATTGTGACTGTTAGACTAGTCTCCTGAGTCACCAGTCACTTTTAAAGGGGCAAACTTTATCTTTTCTCTACCTCTCATGAAAGGCCACCAGTTTGGATGTGCCAGGAGGTGCTAAAATCAGAGACAGGAGAGTAAACCAATAGCCAAAACCATCTCCTTTCCAGCTGCGATATATCCAAAATGAGCTTACGAAATAGGCTGACTAGAAGAACTTGCCGCAAGTTAGTGACTTAGCATCCTGATACTGGCATTACATCAAAACAGGACTGTAGGTTTATGTAACTAGTCTGAAACATCTATTTGAGGAAAAACAATTTTTTTAGTCCGGAATAGAATTTAAAATTTATGCACGGTGAATACTTACGCAGTAGAGCTCCAGTATTAGAAATATCCGCTGTGCAGGGTAAAGCTTAAAGAACATGGATGTTCAGTGAAAGCAGGCATGAAAGGGTCAAAAGATACAAATAAATTTGCATGAAAAGCAAATAAAAATAATCTTTGAAGAGAAAAAAATATCAGTGGATGTTTCCTAATGGTCACCATTTACCCTGTTCCTTCACTGCACTCGACTTGCCAAAGGCATAAGGTTTTAATTTTGTTCACGGTCGGTCATTGTAATGTTTAGAGTTTCATCTACTTGAATGATTCTTCAGGGACTGGTTGAAATAGCTACACTTTGGGCTTAAATTGCATTTTTCTTTAAATACAACTGAATCTTACCAATGAGTGAAACTAGAAAGGATAAAATTAGATTCCTGAACCTTCATCTCTTTTTAGAACCAGACATGAAAAAAACTGCATCCAGTTTTGTTAAATATTTTTTTCCACATCTGGTGTTCAGTCAAAACCGTAAGAAAAGTGCTGGAAATCTCACAAGAAGTCTTGTACTCTTGTGATTTCCAGTCCAATTTTTGCAGCCGCAGGAGAACTGTATAGTTCAGATAAGAATCCGAAGCAGAAGCCAAACCCAAACTGCGAGGCTCCTGAGGCTCACCCCACCCACAATAGCTTATGTCTTTACCCATCATTTGCAGCAGATGTTCTCCCAAATTCTCCAGTGTGATAAACTGCATTAAAAGTTTCAGGATAGATGATAAGATATATACCATACTAAATAAAAGTGTCCAAAGCAGCTCATCACGGCCCAGTAAGCTGTTGTTATAGACCTTCGCAGAGCAGTATCTATTGATTAGAACAGTTTGCTTCTCCTTACTACTCCTTTTCCCATGCCGGGCTTTGGGGGCTTTTTGATCCAAAGGCCACTGACGTCAGCAGGAGTATTTCCATTGTCTTCAGCGGGCTTCGGATCAAGCCCCTGACAAACTGTTCCTCCCATAGGTCAGTCTGTAGAGTGTGGGTTTCTGCCAGCAGATTGTCCCTAGAACACTGCATTGTAGATTTACAGTCTTTATAAAATTTTAAATGAAGTTCTATAGTTAGATTCATATGGTATATCATAAATTACAGCAGACTCTGCAAGCTTGGGTTTGAGGGTTTTTTTTTTTTCCCTTTTTTTCATTTGGCTCTCGGGGAACATATAGTTTTTTTCCATAGGATTTTTTCTCTAAATGCTAATTTTACCTGCTCTCTGCTATTTTGCAGCAGAATGTGTGCGTTTCTCACACCCAAGCCTCTCTGAGGGAAGCTGTGCAGCAGTGGCGATGTGAGGCAAGCAGGGACCTGCCATTCAGCTATCTTGGTCTTACATGGGAGGGCAGGATGCTTTTCAGGCTCTCCGTGCTACAAGAGTGACAAATTGTGAAAAACAAAGAAGCAGCCAGAAGTTTCAGATTCTTTTTCTCCTTTAACGTACAGCTATAGCTGAAAGTTCTTCATCTAGCAGAGGAGCATCTCACATCCAGCTCTGCCACCAGCTCGTTCAGTGGTAACCCCTGGGGAAAGAAAGGTCTTTGGGCAGAGCCTGGCCCACACCAACACGCCCCTCACCGGGACCTCGGTGGCCTCGACACTTCAAACGATGGCCAGGCAGTGACAGCACGAGCTGAGGAACAGCCGTCAAAGGCACCCAAGCCCTAATCCTCCTTCCCTGACATTGACACAGAGTTTAACTGGCATTACTTTTCCCATCTGCAAAGTGGGAGCAATAATCCCACAATACCTTCTCTGAAATGCTGCGAGGCCGTGAACTCTGTCTACACAGAGTTGTACTGTTCAGTAGTAAATGAAATCTGTTTTCACTTCCAAGGCTATGGCATAAATTACTACAGGCAGAAATCCAGCCTAGCAGGCAATGAACTGGATGGGGCCCACTCAGTTCCTTCCATCTTTAACTTTGATTTGCATTGTTCTGTTTCATTAGCAGAATTTCCATGTCTTTTTTTCTTTCTTCCCCTGTTACAATTTTTCTAAGCTGTTAATTTGCCAGCAAAGAGAATGGCCTCATAATTGTATATGAGCTTCTCTGAAGCACCCACAAGAATCTCATCAGTTTTTAGCAGAGTCCATGTTTACCTCTTTACTTCTTGGCCCTCAAAAAAAAAAAAAAAAAAAAAAAAAAAGCTGAAAAAAATCTCTTTTTCTGTTCACACTGAAGGACCACAGTCTGGTCACTTGTTTTCTGCTCAAAAAGTGGTGATAGTGCTTCTGCAGACACTGGCTTTGATGTTCTGTGGATGAAAATCAGCATAGCTCCCCTCAAGTCAATGGGGTTGTAGCAGTTTCACCAGCTGGAGTTAGTCCACTGTTTTTGAAGGACATAACTAACAAGTATCACCTTCTTTTCACAAGCATTTGGCAAGTCAGAAGATCCAAGACCTTCAGGAAAAATGGCATAAGACAGGAAAAAATGTTGATTCACTCTATTCAATTTTTCGTTCTTTTTTTTTTTTTTTTTTTTTTTTTTTTTTAAGAAAGGATATTGATTCTGCTCAGGTCACCTCAAGCAGAATGGAGGAAATGCTCAAAAAAACACAACAAGGATATCAAATTGTATCAGTATTGCATTGTATTTTTTCCAACCCCTTTTGCCCTGCTTACTTGCCCAGTCCCATAACCTAAACAGGGAACGGGTCAGCGGCAGAGGTAACAGCTGCTTTATGTTGCAGAGCCCAGGACTGTCAGCTCCATGTCAGCAATGATGTTCTGCCACTTCTAGCCACAACCTGTGATTCATGAAATAATTTCAAAAACATTAACAATAACAAATTTGTTTCAAATTCTGCTTTTCTCCTATGGCAGAGTTTGTGAGTGTGCGTAAGTGCTCCAAAGGGAAAAAGTACTGGGAAGATAAAAATAGATTGGATGATTGAGAGATTACTGGATAAACTCACGGCCACTAACCAGCAGAAGAGTCTGTTGTCCAAGACTGATGGCCTCTCTGTTGATTTTGGAGTTTAGCAGCAGAGAATTTGTTCCTTAATTTTTATTCAGTTAAGCTCTCTTGAAAGTCAAGCCTGACCATTTAGTATTTTCCTTGGGGTCTGATTCTTGTGCACTGGAAGACAGGATGTTCGGTATTGAATTCTGCAGGAAGTGCTCCTTGTGACTTATACTAGGGCTTTGGGATTTATAGAACTGGATGAATGAGGCTTTATGGAATAAGGTGAGAATGGTGGAGAGAAGGAGTGAAAACCAGGAACTAATATGGCCACGGTGTCCATTGGCTTACTTGTGTAGGTCACCTCACCTGGGAGATTCTTCACGGGAATGAGAAAAGGGCAAAGTAAGGTCTTGAGCCAAAAAGCTCAGAGGCAGGCAGCAAGGCTTGTCCTTCCAGATTTCAAGGAATATGAGGAAACGTGTTTCTGCGGTAAAACCCCTGAAACATAGCAAGACATGATCTGTCCATGTCTGAATTTAGGATTTCCACTGTGGTTTGGCTTTGCCTGTTACTAAGACCCTACTAAATCCCTACTTTAGAGATGTGAACCCTCAGACACAGAAAGGTCAAGAACTCAAAGTCTCAAAGCCAGAAATAAAGCTCATTACTGCTTCATCTATAGGGAGTTTTACATAACTGCTATATAACAATTACTATCAAGGACAGCTCAAAAGAGCAGACAATTTTTATATAGTTTCACTTTGTGAAAGTACAAACATGCTCTTCATTAGGAACTAGAATCTATCTGACTGTGACCACTGTCTACAGGTCTATGAAATATATCTAAATGCATTGCATGGAGCCAGAAAGCTCAACCCAAGTATATATGGCAAACTTATAACAGAGCTCTGCAAATCTGAAAATATAGAGTATCAACAAGTGCTCTGGTTTTCCAGACTGATTTGGGAGGTAGGTAGACTTAGCTGAAGGCTGTGGTTTCTAAATTGGACATAGTTACCTAAAACTATTGGAAATTTGAATTGCATGTCAGATGTCTGGAATAAATGGACTCAAGAGACATAAGAAAAAACATGTGGCCCATACTTTTCTCTTTTTTAATGTCTTTTGGAAATGCTTTAGGTCTCATACGGGACTTGTATAGTTTCTTTGTTTGGTAATTCTGAATTTAAATTCTTTATAAAGTCTTGTTAATTAAAAGGTAAAAACTCAATTGTTGAACATGGAGCTTTTCATCCTGAAAGATGCCCATATGCTTTCCAAAAGCATACTATACTTTGAAAAAAGTTAACTATACTTGAAAACTACACAGCACAGTCTTTTTCTTTTACCTCATATCAGTCAGATTTAAATTCCAAAACAGACCGTTATGGTCTGACCTTGTTTCTAACTCTGCCAGTAACTATTGTATTTGAACCCACTATCTGATCTCCTGCAGAACAAGCTGCAAAATTCCCCCCCTCCCCAAATCCCTGTTTCTAGCCTGACTTGTGGCTGCACGTCTTTAAGTAAGACCACCCAACATAATTATGAAGATTACAAGCAATAGATTTCCCCTGAATTGCATCCATCTCTAGGGTGAAATACATCACCAGCTCAATAACACAGTTGTATCCTTCAACCAGTAAGATAGAAAGTGACTGCTGCTCAGTGGATACCTGAAGGAGACATTTCTATAGGCAAAATGTTAATGGCCCAATCCAAACTAAAGCAGGAACTGTGTTTAAATGTCTCCCACCAAGAAACATCTCTGACTCTTCAAACAAAAGGAAATATTTTTTTCAGATTTGCCACATCTGGAAGACTGATCTTGAGTCTCCAGCACAGCCTCCCATGCTCCTGTTGGTAACTCTGACTCCTGGTTTCCACAGCCCAGACACAATGCCATAACCATTCTATTATCATAGTTTCCCTAAGTCAAACAAACCAACCTACCACTCTCTGGCCACCAGTGGCTTCTTGCCTTTTTTCCTGCATGTGGAGTGCTACCATCACCAAAGCTTTGCTCTCTGGAGAGCAATGCAGGTAGCCCATTTGGGAGACAGTGCTGCTGGGAGACCACCTCATGTGCTGCTGCTTCTTCACAGCCATGCTGTGATCCTGATGGATCTTTCTTTATTTCTTTTTTTTTTTTTTTTTTGAAGTTTTTTGACTTCTTCTGACACTTCCTGAGCATTTCAATGCCTGCCAAGCTGCAGCCTCCCAATTTTAAGGGGTACAGTACAACACACGGTGGGTCATTAGTACAGTTGAGAAAATGACAAAACAATGCAAAGAAAAATCCCCTCCATTTTAGACCTAATACTGTTCTACAGTAGTTCCAGTCCCAAAGACTGAACTAACAGGCCTGATCTCTTGTTCTTCTGCTCAGGTTTAGATTGCTGGAAAGGTCATATGAAGAACATGGCTGGTGGCTTTTTGTTCTAAAAGACTTCTTTCTCTTCAAGGTTTCGAATACTATGTAAAAGGCAGAGCATCTACATGGTATGTGCAGGCAAACCACGCAGCTTCTATCAGCAAAAACATGTGGCATTGATGTAGCTGAGGTTAGTTTTCTGAATGCACTAGACTATACCAGCTAAAGTAGAGTTAATGATGACATATAAATACCATTGGAAAAAAATACTGTCTTTATATTTTCTTCTTTTGTGCATATTAAGGAATCCCCATCCAATCCTAGCATTTAGATATACATATAGGTCTGCAGACTTGGCAGGGTTAAACTGCTGGGGGTAAGAAAGGACAAATTTTTGGAAAGATTCTGACACTCTCTTCTCTCCCACTGAAAGCACACAGGCATGCCAAATAGTTACAGCTTCTTTTAGATCCATATAATTAAACGAGTGATGAGGAATTTCTCACCAACATAAAACTGAATTATTTGTTTCTTAAAATGGAGTTCTACGCGTTTTTTTCGGAGACAAAGTGTCCAGGTTGTCAGCTGGTGTCAATCAGCATGTTCTGGGACACCAGTGTTCCCTAACTGAGGACGTGACTTGGAGAGTTTGGACAGCCCCACATGATCCCAACAGGTTTGAGTTCAGGAAGGTGCCATCACAGTCACCATGCAGGCCAGTTTGCAGATAGCAGAAGAGAATCAGTTTCTATAATATTCCTTCTTTTTTTTTTTTTTTTTTTTTTTTTTTTTTTTTTTCCTTTCCTGAGGCTTTTGCAATGTTTTCAGCAACCTGAGAGTCTGTGCAGGGTGGCCCCACATCCTCACTCAGGAGGGTCTGGAAACAGCAGACCTTCAGGGTGAGGAATGGCACATGGTGGGCTGCAGGGAGGCCCACTCAGGTCCACTTCCAATTTAACAGACTACCGGAGGAAATACTTGCCAAATTTTTCAGTAGCAGCTAGATTAATGAATCCCAGGAGCACACCAAGCTCCAGGTGATGAGCCATATCAAAAAGAAGTCAGGGCTGAGCCCCAGCACAGGGAGCAAAAGTGGAGGCAGCACAGGTACAGCCCTGTCTCCTGGTTATGCAGGTCTAGGTACAAACCAAGGGCAAGACAGGATGGAAAAATGGGCTTTTGGTACCTTCTGGTAGCTGTGCTCTCTCTGACAGTGCCCAAAAAGACATGTTTTGAGGGGTGACAGGCCAACCCAGGGGCAATAGCAATCCCTGGACAATCCGGGTGCTTAAAGATGTTTGAGTAAACAGTGTGTGGGAGGGATAAAGCCACAGGAAAAAAGGGAAGCAAGAGAGAAATCTTGGTGGAATTTTAAAAAGAGCAACTTGTCCACAGGGTGTCACTCTTGACCCACATTTGGGCCAGCACGCAGCCTGGTCTGTGGCAGCGGGAAATTGGAGATTCAGTTTCCCAAGGAGCCTCCGAAAGGGCGGGCAGGCCCAGGAGGCCATGGCAGCTCGCGCGGTCCGTCCCGCAGGCCGGCTGGCATGTCCCCGGCTGCTGTGGCAGAGCAGCCTCAGGTTCTCGGACGTCCCAGCTGCTCTGGCCCTTTCCAGGAGAAGGGTTAGGGGGGTCCCATGGCAGCTCTGCTCTGGGCAGGTCCCCTGGGTGTCTACAGCACCCCGCACCTTCCCGAGGTGCCCTTCACAGGGCCCTCAAGGCAGCTTGCAAGAAAATCCACTTTGAAAGTAGAGCTTGGAGGCAAAGCAGGAGGAGGCAGAACAGTTATGCCAGGCAAGGCATCAGCTACTTTTAGGCTCCCTAAGCAGGGCCATTTTGGGCAGAATTTTCAATATCCTGAAGAAAGGGAAGGAGGACAGCAGAAAGCATCTCCCCTCACATACAAACTTTTTTTTTCCACTACTCTTCCCAATCCACTACAATCCATTCAATGTTTCAGGAGTATTTGAGTTTAGTACGAAATTACCCTATATAACTCCTATACTCTTAGCCTGTCCTGATGACACTCCCACCGCTCTGCCCTTCCCTTTAGGAAATTTGCCATTCCTGGGTGCTACTTTGTGGAAGTTGCTACGATACAGGGACGCTTTTATGCCAAGGCATGAAGTAGGTCTGGAGGAGTGACCTAGCTACAGTCCTGAGCTTTCCATCAGAGATCAGATGCGTTCTCTACCTAAGAGAAAGTCTTCTTGGTTCTGCTTCAGAATGAAGTTATCACCTTGCTTTTCAGTATAAAGTTTTAGGCTGCTGCTCAGGAGGTGGAACTGAGCTCAGCCAGCTCTGGATGTGGAGGCTTCAGCCTTGAAGCACGAGGAGCTTGGCCTTCTGCATGATGGTGTGCTGGGCCACGACAGCTTCCCTGTGCCCCCATGCCGGCCTGACAGCAGGGCTCAGCTGGGCACTGGGGCACAGGGCAGCTTATACATTACCCTTCCCTCTGCAGCCTCAGGGGGATGCACGCTCCCCACCAGGTGCCGACTGGCCAGCAGGTCCACGTGGATGCTGGGGTCAGCAGCACAGCAGCCAAGGTACAGGCTGCAACTTTTACAAAGCATCAGCAAAGCGTGAGTTATTGTGTGTCCTCCTGGCAAGTTTCCTGGAGCAGAGGACACACTAGCAAGAATGCTATCTCCCTTTCCAGGGCTGGTTGGGACAGGATTTGTGTGTAGTCCGTACAGTACATAATTCATCAGGCTATCATTTACATAGCATGAGCTCAGCACTGCAGCACTCACTGACATTTTGAAATATTCTGCTAGGTGCTCAGCAGCATACGGGGAGGACAGTATGACAAACATCCCAAAAGGCATGCTGTCCCCCTGCAGGACTTTTGCTTGGAGGAGGTGCTCCCCAAAGGTTTACGTCAGTCAGTCTTACCTGTCTGCAAATCCCTAATTTCTGAAGCAGCTTGACTCTTTTCCCCCAGGACAGCGTAGGTGCGCTCAGTCTAATGTGAAACACTTCATGATTTTCTTCCAGGCCATCCTCCCTAACATGGATATCCCAAGCTTTATGGAAACACCTGCAATATGTAAACGCAAACATATAAATCTCTGTAATGTGGAAAATCAGTTTCATGAGGTTGTACAAAAAAATGTAGCCATGTGACTGCAAAATTCTATTTACAAGGATCTAAATATAGATCATAGTAAGCAGCAGACCCAGACTTTAATTTTAAAAGCGAGGGCATAGGGGAGAGTGCAGAGTCAGCACTTCTTAAATAAGAAGTTCTTGTACTAATTCATTTACAGCAGCATCTTCCTTTGACACAGCAAATTTGCATCACAGAATCCTGATCACAGAGACATAAGGTTTTTATGAGAGATGGAAATAGCTTCCCTTCAGCCGTGGCTGTGAAAGTGCTGCACCACCGCTGACCTCCGAGTGCAGACAAGGGCAAGCTGCAGCTTGCACCAAGGGAGCTGAGCAGCCTTTACTCCCCTGTATGCTTTTATTTTCCTCCAGGGAGAGGTTCAGTGGTGCAAAATACCACATATGCTCTTGGAGACCCGCTGTATGAAACACTGAGTAAGAGGAGCACTGCTTTTGTCCTGCATTTCACCTGTGTCCAAGCGCATCTGCACTGCTTTGGATGCTTAAGATCCTTAACACCACAATATATCAATTGTCTGCTGTTACCTTGACTGTAACTAGGCATCGTATTAAACTTTTTTTCCAATTGTTCTTCTGCCCTCACAGTTTGCACAGAAATACAGAGCATGTAGACTTTTTAAATTTAGGAAAAGTCAGCCACCCCTAGGAAATCACTGAAAACACAGCACAAAGAGAGTGGACAAGAGTCCTACCTCACATACCCCCGTAAAACAACGGAGCAATTCTACATTAACCTGTGATATGTTGGCTTTGCACAGGGAGTAAACTCCCATTAGACAGCCAGAAACCTGCCTTACAGGGTTGAAGCAGATAGTAGAAGTGAACTATGGCTTTGAGAGTCAATACTCTAGCTACCTGGTATTTTTGCTTTAGGATTACAAGAACCTCCTCATAAGCTGGGAAGGCTATGCTCAACTCGCAGTAAAGACCTGGATCCAGCTGCAGAGAAAAGGAGATGCTTGGGGAAATGACTCCCTCTCTGCAAGCCGAGGCAGCGTACAGCCCCAGCAATGATCCTATTGCAGGGTGAGGAGTGAAAGGCTTGACATGCACCCAATATGCAGGTGCTTTTCCAACCTGAGCCCTCACCTGGGGAGCCCTGCTGTTGAGGAATGGGATTCAGGTCTCACTGATGTCACTGGGACATAAGTAGATGCTTAAATGAATCCCTAAATCTAAATCCACCATGGAGAATGTAATGTGAATTCCTAGATGTTTTCCACTATAATAATCAGAAGAGAGGTTGGAGGGTGCTAGAGGGAAGGGGAAACTAAACTGGAATGGAATTTAGCAACAACATGAGAGAAACAAACATTTTCTAAATTTTTTTGAGACTTATGTTATTATCAACAAGTCCCCAAATTACTAAGGAGCCTTTTTTACTCTTTCACTCTTATTTACTGGTTTCCTATTTAATATATATAATGGAGACTAGCTGACATTATTTTTTTAAATCAAATACTGAAATACTGCTTTTTTGCAGAAGGGAAACCATCAATTCATGGCTGTTGTATGTTTGATGGAAGTGGGACATTATGATGTTTGCAGATCAGGGCATTTAGTTGTGAGTTGTTGGACTTGCGCAGTATACAATTGAAGTTCAGCAAGTCTGTGTATTCCAGCGCAGCCCATACCAACTCAGAACAGACTACTCCATTTTGATTGCCCTCAGATTTTTCCAACCTGAAATTAGATTTAGCCAACCTGAAATTGTCAGGTTGTAAAAAATGGAAGTTTGTACAGAAACTTCATTTTCCTTTGATATAAAGCCCCTGATCTGCTCTACTCATAGCATGCACAATTTAGAAGAGTCAGCATGTGACTGAAGAGAACATGCATTCTGCATTTAGAGGCTTTAAAAAAATAATACTCTATTAATAGTGGTTTCCCGTGCTCATTCCTGCCTTCATCAGTACTTCCCCACTGCGCATTAAGAGCATGTTCTGGCACAGCATTTGGCGAAGGTTCCTACAGGACAACCAGAAATGCCTTGGCCAAGCAGATGCAGGGCAGGCAAGGGATGAAGAGCATGTTAGAAAGGAAGAGATGAGAGGAGTGTGCCAAAAGATAGCCCAAGTGATCATGGTCAAAAGTCAGCAAAGGTCAGAGCAAAGCTCCCTCCCAACCAAGCAAGAAAACTTGATGCTATCACACCTCCCACAACACCAGCAAGAGAGGAAACTGTAGCTACTTTATACTCCGAAGGAGGACTTCTTCCAGCCACTCAGCACACAGCAGCGACAAGTTAATTATATACATATCCAACAATAACTTGGTAACTGTAACAAAAGTAACTACGTAATTATACTCTACCACTGCTTTCCCTGGACTCACTCTGTAATTACAAAGGAGTTGCTAGGGAAAAACAACCCATTGGTTTTGCCATGAGCAATTAATTCAGGTTACCAACATGATGGTTACACAGGGCCAACAATAACATTGGCACCCAACTGTGTTATTCATCTATCGATTGTGGCTCCCCAATAATGAATGCTCTGCCTTACATTACACGTCCACAAGCATGAGAAACAAATTGCATCAAAAACCCAACTGTGATGCTGAAAAGAAAATCTAAGGAGCAGATTCCCATTGTGCATTATGATTCTGTTCCCTTGAATTTTGTTTTTGGCAAGAGTGCAGAGCTGACTCGCCTCTTGCCCTGCAGGACAGGTGTGTGAATTAGTACCTCTGCCACCCACAGAGCTTACGGACAGACCAGTTTCCCCATCCTTACACCTGGATGTCTTGTTCCTTTCCACTCACCATCTGAACCCAGACCTGCAAGATCCTGGAAACCAAGTGAGCTGGAGTAGGAATGTGAGAAGATCATACACCAGATACCTGCCTAGGAGACTCTCAATTGGCCTTTGGATGAAATTGAGATCCTGCTGAAGGTAAGAAATTTGCTAAAGTCTTTTAAGCAGCAGAATTTCATCCCTGGCATGTTCACTTTTACACCATAGACACCAACTTTGACAGCTCTCAGTGTCATTTCTTCATCACAGTATCTCAAGCCACTGTCCCAGCTGGCTATTGGCAGGTTTGGTGCCCCATCTAAATCTGTCTTTATCATTTTTATGGCAATTTAACTGAAGAGACTGACTCCTTGGGAGGCTTCTGGCTCTCCTTTTTATAGGACAGTTTGTCTTGGTGATCTCTTCCATCTATGTAGTATTTTTTGCCCATCCATCTCTGACCTACATAAAAAACAAATGATGAAAACAGTGGAGTAGCTTATGGGTCACTTATTTGTTGTCTGGGGGATTGAAAAGACAGGCAAAAGCTCCTTAGCATTCGCATTGGTTCTGCTATTTCATATTAAAAATACTGTCAGAAAAGCATACTTAACTTTGCATTATTTTCTCAAGCTAGGGGAGAGGGGGAAAATAGTACAATGGATCCCTGAAGTCTGAAACACATTTAAAACAGTGCTAGAAATTACAGCAGGAGGATCAGCCCTTCCCATTATTTCCTCTGCCTGTTTGGCGTGGGAATTCACACCTCCTCTCGCCTAGGCAATCACAAAAGCAAGAAAAACAGTCCAGAGGCCAGAACAAAGTGGCAGGTGAATACAGGAGCCCCTATGCCAACAGCAGTCCCTAACAAACTTGTTTGGCAGTGGTCAAGAAACAGAAATCAATCCGTAGTCCCAGGCAGCTTGGAGCAGAGGAAACATTTATTTCTGCAGGAGGTTTCTTTCCACCACATGCAAGGGCACAGGAACAGGAACAATAGTTTGCATTGTGTCTTCTATCCCAGGTTAGCAGAGCGCAACGAAGGAGCCCAAAATTGCAAGCTGCTTCTGAAAATTGGAGCTTCATGGTCCCAGCATGAGGGTGGCCTTGTCTGCCAAAGCCCAGCGGTGACAGAGCATAGGGGCTCAGTGCTGCACCGGCGGTGAGCCGAGCAGAGATGCTGCCAGCAGCAGCAACGCCGGCACCGCGTGGCAGCAGCTGCTCCGAGAAGGCACTTGAAAAACAAGGAGGCACCAGAGAGGGGAGAACATCTGCGGTGCTGCAGCGTGTGGCTCTCAAGAGACCTCGGGCACTGTGGAGGAGAGGGAGAGCTGCAGCAGCCCTTGGCGGGCTCCGCATGGGGACATGCACCTCTGGGATGCCCTCCTCGCTCCGGAGGCTGTGAGCTGCCGGGGCATATGGCGGCCCTGCTGGCATGGCCCACTCTTCCCCAGGAGATGCTAAATTTGTTGGCATAGGGGTGCTTCCTGAAAACAAGCAGTGCACGAGGGAAGTGCAATCGTGGACATCTGCCCTGCCTCAAACACTCAACCAAAGTCCGTGCATCTGCATCCCCAGCCACTCTGACGCACGCCAGCCAACCACACGTCTGCACTAGTAACAAACCTTGAAAGTTTGCTGGTGATAGCTATTGCTTTGCATTTATGTAAACTGCCTGGTAAGAGTCTAGGACAATTTTTTTACGCTTGTGAGGAAAGATAGATAGTGGAGAAAAGAAAGACTTAATACTTTTCTTTCAGAGTGAAGGAGAAATCAACTTCTTTCAATTTCAGGGTGTGGACAGTAAATAAATAAAAAGGGTGTATTCTCTATGCAGTTTATTAACTGACAGCTAAAAGAGCCATGATGAAGCAGAATAAAGTGATTACTGCAGCAGTAGCAACCTACACTACACTACAGTACTGTGAGTGAAATCTAAGCCAACTGTAGGTGAAACTTCTTGGCCCTTAAAAACAAAACAATACTCATTAGTCTAAGTTAGATGAATCAACCAGACATTTAAGCTTCATACCATTAAAGGGTGCTAACTGCAGCCTGCAGGGGTTCCTCCATGTGAATGTGTTGCATGTCCTACCTTGATGCCAACATGTGATGGTTCCTCCATGTGAATGTGTTGCATGTCCTACCTTGATGCCAACATGAGATGGCTTCACGCTCTCACCTGCCTGTGCTACCTTAATGGCAGCCATCCCAGTGGTTTCAAGAGCATGGTAAGAAGTTTTGTGCAGTTCAATTCTTGACCATTTCAAATCTGAAAGAGAACGAAAGATATTCAGACATTAAAGTAACACTTCCTGCTATAGCCTCAGCAGCTTCCAGCACAGCAGCTTCGTGACACGGGCCATGCTGCACACTTGTCCCATCCTCCAAGCCACCAAACAGACCTCATCCACCCCAAAGACACCCCACAACCACGAGAGTGCACTGAAGCCACGTTACTCTATTTCAGGCTAGTCAGAGTTATGGGTTGAATAACATCACATAACTTACCATATTTGATCCTTCAACATCCAATCTTTTCCCCATTTTCAGCATCCCCAGATTTTTCATTTTCTTTCCCCATCACATATTCATCACATGCTGTATACACAAGTGGAGATTTAAAGTGTCCTTGTGACATTTTACTTATTCTGTGACTTAATAGTAAAAAAAGCACTGAATAGAAAGGCTAGAGTTCAATTTCTGGGCTCTATTGCCATTTGCAAACTGCACTCTCCCCTAGCTCTTTGCTTGAAATACAGCCACCCATTCAGCTTTATGCTAGCTCTGGAGCAATAAAACTGCACTTTGCCAGAGGAATTTTAAATCGTTGTATACCAATGCAGAGGTCTTTAAGAAAGAAATTTAAAAACATAAGACATGATGGCTGAAGTGAAACTTCTGGATTTTACTAACCAGGTCTGCAAATTCTCCATCTCCATAAAGAAATTTTTGTTTGATTTCACAAATGAAGAAGATTTTCATTTTATTTCCCAAAATATAAAACTTGGTGAGTGAGAATTAAAGAAAGAATCCACCTGAAATGGAAATCTTCATCATTTTGACACATTTAACAATGAGTCTCGAGGAGCCTGTAACCTCGGCTCTGTTCCTGGAACGAGCTCCAGGCAGGACAACCCGGAGAGCTTTACGCTGCCATCGCTAGCGCTCGCTGCGGCTGGCTCGGGCGGCCGGACGGGAGCCTCTCCTTTGCAGAAAGGGGAACAACATCAGCTGTGTGCACCTAGCTGTGTGGAGGAGGTTTCTTATTTGCAAAGGTGTCCTGGTGCAATGCGTAGGGCACGGAGCGGGAGTCCCTGGAGCTCTCCTGTGTCCTGCTGCGCGCAGCTTGTCACTTCTCCACTAAGTGCCTATTTTTCTCCTTGCTTTCTTTGTCTGCCTTATCGCTTTGGATTGAGACTCCCTGGAGAAGAGCCCGTTTCTCTGCAGTGCAAAGCACCTCAGAGGCCTGGCTGCACCTGGATTTCTAGGAGCTAAATTAAGCAATTACAAATTGTTAGTCTAATTTTTGGCAATTTCATGCAGAAGTTCTGCTTTTCTTCAAAGCTAAAGGTCACTGATTAATTCAAAATTTATATTTTACTTAAAATTAGGGGCTGTGGAAATAATGCAGACGCAGTGGGCCCAATTCTGCTCTCGGTTGTGCCTTTGTCAACCTGAAATAATTCCATGTGTACAAAGCCTCTGCCTCCTACTTTTTTCTGGCCTTTTTTTCAAGGCTATTACAGGGGCCACTACTCCAAGAGCCGCTTTCTATGGACCTCAGTGGTGGTGTGGTTTAGGACAGTCCAGGAGCTGCAGCAGGTTATCGGACCAGCACAACTCAACTAGGATCTCAGCTGAGACCAAAAATAGAAAGATAGTTGCTATGGACTTACTATTGATTGCTGCAGAATTATTCCTGACTAGCATAGATGGCAGCAGAACTTTGATCAAAGTGCTTTATAGAAAGAAATAGCATTTGATAATAAAGTATTCCACTTTGCCAGCAAGTGGACAGTAAACTTCCCAAACTCCACCTAAAATCACATAAAAAGTTCAAAAAACTCTGCCTGAAATTTAAAATAAGGACATTCTGTGTAGCAAAAATGTAACATACACCAAAGTATAGGTAAGCTGTGTTGCTGACATTATGCTGAAGCAGATGACACTTGGTCACACTGAACTGGACACTAACACTTCCAGCTTTGGAAGCACTTTATTTCCTGCCATATCTGCCACTTGGAATTCAAAGCTATCCGAAGTCCTTTCAGTAGGGGGATTTACGACGTACCAGACGATGTGCTGATTTAAATCACTTTGGATAGAAGTGTTGCATACACAGCTACCTGCAAGAGACTGTACCTTCTAGCAGAGCACAGATTTTACAATTCTTTATGGTCATTGCTATGTTTGCTTTTATTAATGTGTCTTGAAAAATAAGATGTTTAGCTAAGCTTACTAATTCCTTGAAACTCAAATCATTTAAGCTGTCTAACCTTGTTCAGGATAATTATTTCTATCCATTATCCATCATGCTAAAAAATGACAGCTCTAGGACAAGGAGGCTTTTCAAGCAAATGTTTTAAGACAGTGTTTTAGGTTGCAGGCACTGGCAAATGTTAATTAAATTAGATAAACAATGACTCAGAGTAGCTGTGCTATACTGGAAAGAAAGATGGGAGGTAACGGGGGAAGCCCGAGCAGCCTTTTGGGGACAAAAAAAAAAAAAAAAATCTGTCTCTTGAGCAGGTACCTTGCCTAAATTAACGGGATCAAACAGGTGCCTTTCACACTTACCCCACTGATACTAAAAAACTTATTACCCTTCATTTAGCGTCACAGTGCACCACTATAGAGAATTCAGGAGGTATATATGGTCTGACGCTCTTGTGCGGGTCACCAGAAGGAGAAGACATAGGATGTTCACCGTTACAGAGCTTCCAGTTGACAGGTCACATCAAGGAGAAGGAAGAAGAACAGGCCAAGAGATGGTACAGAAGGGTGGGAATGTACAGCAGGGCATGCTGATTTCTTTTGCAGAAAAGCAAGTAGGATAGCAAGGCTCACTTAGTGTTTTTTTTTAAATAATTAAATAATTATTAATAGGCCCTTTAATTAAGGCTAACAGCAAATCATTAGCTTAGCCTTTAAAAACAAAACATGAAAACACAACCCAAAACTTCAAAAGCGCAATGTGACTTTAAATGATTCAGGTTTCAGAACAAGGAGGGACCAACGCCAGAGTCTGAGCCTGACCTTGTCAGCTGAGCAGGGTTTGCTGGAAATTTTCTGGAAGTAACAGTTTCGAGGATTCCTGGATCTTCCTGTTTCTGACCTAATTGGAACTATAGAAAACCAATCAAGCCTAAATATGAAACTATGTTTCAGCCTGAAAAGATTAAGTTTATAGAAGCATTTCAGAAAAGCAGGAGATTGTTCTTTCTCTTCTCTATTGTAGACTTGTCCCTTCCTTATAAAACAATGGGGCACATTTTTCTCTGCAATAATAGCATTGTTATACTAGTACTTGAGACCTAATAGACAGATATGACCATCATTAGGTTCTGTCCTTCAAATTCAGCTATTTCCCCTCTCTGATAATGCTGGAACCTGATGACAGCTGCAGCTCTTCATGAATATTTTGAAGTTATACCAAAATCTAAGCAGACTCCACATTCAAGACATTTTCTTCCTTTGGTGTCCACATTCCACTTCCTCTGTATGTGGCAGTTCTAGGAACTTCTGCACACTGTCAAGCTTATTCTTGTTTTAATCCATTCAGTTTGAACTGTATTTAATGAGTTTGTCCTAAATGAATGCTACAGAGTGAAAATAATTGCAGAAGCAAAGGCTTAACAGTGACAGTGCTTCTGGGTGCTTACAGAATGTCAATACCTGTGCAGCTCTAAGATTCTCCTGCATTAAGTAGCTCTGAAAGGCATCGTAGCTCTTCATATGAAGTCTTAAGGGCCTGAGTAGTCCAGAAGAAATGACAACCACTAATAGCTTTTTTGCCCTTCAGGACAGCTTACTCCTATATATAGCTGCACACATACAAATCATTAGAGAGGCAGGCACTCAAAAACTAAGTAATGCTGCCATAACTTTAATATGGTCTCTCCTTTGTGTCTGTGTATTACGTATCTTTGACCGACAATCACATACCAGGTTTTCCACAGCGCATGCAATGGATGACATCACTTGCTGAACCAATATTCAATATTTCATTGCTTTGCTGCTGTTCAAAACATAGCCTTGGGCTTTATTTACAGAGCACTACTTGGACCTTACTCTCACATGATATCAAATACTACATCACAGGTTTTTCCAGTGCCAACTGTTAAAGTTGCACAAAATTATAAGCCACTAGGAACATAATCTTAAAGTGAGATATATTGAGTAATCTCACACTTGCCACTGGCCCATTCTGTAAGAGTAGTGCTAGTGTTCTCGAGACAGAGAACAGCAGCCGTAGGGAGAAGTAAAGAGCAAGTCCAACAGGCATTCACCTTGTCTGTGTCAGACGAGATTTACTTCAGTTTGCTGAATCCATTTCTGCCAAGTTACATTGTGTGTACTACCTATCCAAGTAACACCTTTACTAATATGTTCTGTGAAAGTGTCCACCAGCCTTTGCCACATAATTACACTGTCACAAGGAGGAAAAAATATTCCTCCATCGACATCCTCTACTTCAAATAACACCAATCCTGCAATTGCTAACCTAGGCCCAAAACTGAAGTGTCCCATTTTGTTTGAGAGAGGCTGTTCACCACATAAAAACTAAGCTATTATAAGACCAAGGCCTTCAAACGTGGGCCTCCAGGTCTGGAAACAGATCTCCATATAACTCTTGCAACATATCAACACTTAATCTGGAAAACAGTAAAAATGTTCTTATTATCTTGTGCAACTGCACTTACATTGTGCAATAACATACTGAAAATCTAATCACTGAAAAGAAGATTTCCACTGAGGAAAGAAATCTTTGTTCCAAGAATCACAAGTCAAATACCTGTTTTTGAGTTTTCTGTATATCCAAAGAGAGAAGACCAGAGAATTTTGGAGAGGAGCTCCTCATCTTTACTGTGAAAAATCAGTGACTTGCAGAAGACAAGTGGTTACTGAAATGCCAGGCTGACCATCTCTCAGGTTCTGCACAGTGGTTGGGCTTTTCTTCAGAAGGAATTCTGGAGATTATTTGCCTTGTTCCTCCACATACAGAGCTTTACGTAGGGAGACTGAGGGGGTGGTATAAAGGAAAGAGAGAAGAAAATCATGTAGCATTTATGAAATGATTCAAAGTGTTTTGAAGAGACTGCTTAAAAATAACAGTATTTGTATTTATTTGTAATGTATCTCTTCATATCAGCTGGAACTCTGATGCTACACTTTATCCCTTGATTTTCCTCCCTCATGCCTTGCTAGCAAATCATAGAGTATTATTAATAAATAGCAAGTCCACACGCAGTTGACATGCTGGTACCCACAAGCTGCTGTCTTCCTCCAGATAAGGAGGAAGGTCCCACCAAGACAAATGTTTCCACTGCCAGACCAAAGAATTACTTGGGTAGCAGCTCAGTATAACATTTTCTATTAGTGCAAACCCAATGCCTGCTTGTCTGGGCATGTTTGTCCTGTGCAAGTGAGGAGCTGTGGTCTGCCCAGCAACTCAGAGCAATTACTTTCCCTAGGCAGGAGAAAGCCGTAGCGTATAGCACTCCATCCCAAGTCAGGAGAGTGTGGGCCACCTATAGAAGTTTATTAGCTTGAAACAGCAGCAGATCATTTATCTCAGCAACAGAGACTCTGACACTTGCGGCTGCCTGTTGTCCTTAGGTGCAGCAGGAGCAGGGCAGACCACAGCCACGGAACCCTGCTCCGTGTTAGCTCAATAACCCTCGCTTACCTGCAGCGGGCAGGTGCCTAGGGGTAATCACAAAAATGGCTCTTGCAGTGCCTGAGGAGAAGAGAGTTCAGGGATGAGTAATAAGCTGTTGGCGAGAAAGGAAGCCAGCCAGCTAGACTCTTCTGAATTAAACCCAGAAACTGTTCAACTATTCTAATTCCTGTACATCTCAGGTCATGTTCCTTCAAGCATTCAGCTGACTAGAGTTTCTTTCTGAAAATAGACTAGAGACCAAAACAATGGTATTGCAATCCATCAGCGCGCAGTCCCTAAAGGAGGGACAAAGCCGCCCTCGCCGTCAGCATCACTGTAATTCAGCCAAGTATGGAGTTTTATACTACTGAGATACTGATCTATCAAAACTTTCTTCACCTCTTCTGATAATTTCAACCCCTCCGGGACACACACCTTCATGCCACTGTCCAACTAATTAGCTGCTTCACTGGCTGCATTCTGCAATTCTTCACTGATGGTTCCCCATATGACATCTTATGACAACTGATTAGTAAACTAGGCCATGAGTTTAGGAAATATGTAATTTGGGCACCACTTACTATTAACTGTTTGCCTGCTTGCCTTTTTTTCTCCCCTAAGAAACTGTTATCTGTTCAAAGTAAATATCAAAGGATGAGAAAAAAGTTTGTCAATGGGCAATTTTACAAAGCAAGATGCAATAAATCTTAAGGTTCCTTTAGTAACAAGCATGGAAGAGGTAGTAACGGGATGTTTGTACTTACTAGAAAGCTAAATATTATAGAAGTCTAGATACTAAAGCAACATCCAAAACTGCTAGTCTATCCCATAGTCTTGAGCCAGAACCATATGCAAGCTAATTAATTAAATTAGAATTAAGTCAAAACAAACTGTCTTCACCCCAGGTCCTCTGCCAACAGTGCAGAAAAGAAACAATAAATAAAACTTGAAGGTTTAAATGGGATGAACAATTCTCTCCAGGTTAAAAGGATATCAGCAAGCTACAGCACCACAGTGGTTAAATGTCGTTTAAGATTTGACTGCATTTGGTCTGGGATTTGCTCTCACTTGAGAGCTGGTCAAACCAATCTTTCCAAAACACTGACTTCTGAACTTTTGCCAGAGGTGCCTCTCTCTGGTGACCATGAAGGCTGATTTACCAGACGACATGTTAAACTTGTCAGCTCTGAATAAGCAGTAAAGTGTGTACCCACAGTGGGGAGGATGTTTAAAGGCACAGTGTTTCATTTTGTGGATGAGCTAGAGGGTTTGCACACATACCAGAAGACTTGCAAGTATTTAGGTGCAGCTGTGGAATCTGACTGCCAGCAGGTTGGGAGCACACCCCACTGAGGTCTGGAGAGATACCATGATTTAAGGATCTGCCCTTCTACTTTCTACAATAGAGAGCTCTGCTCTAATAGTATGATGCACAATATACTGTTTAGGAAGTCACCTTACATCTACAAAGATATAAGGGCGAGAAAGGGTAATCTAAGTTGCTACTGAAAATAAATGAGAGACAAAAATCTTACAGATTGTGTGTTCATACACAGGCTACCTCTGGCTAAAGGACTCGGGTAGTTTCTGATCTAAGCCACTCATATTTACACATTCATCCTTCATGCTAATTTTAAGGACATCACAACCATCAATAATACATTAGTAAAGAAACTGAAGAAATCTACCCTAGGTACATTAGTAAACTAAAGCCCAGTGTGAACATCTGAGGTCTAATCAAGATAGCTGGCCTGGCCCTAACTGGGAAGCTGAACACTTGTTTCACTGCAGCCTATGTTCTAATCTAGCACAAAGTAGATTCAGACTAGATAGAGAACAGAAACTGCTCTACCACCAACAACCACAAATCCATTCCAGTCAATGGAGAGGAAGAACATCCATTCACAGCCTGCTGGGTCTCTTTGCATTTATACAACACTGCTTACCATTAGACAAAGCCTTCTCACATGGAAGGGCAACACGAGTCCAGAGCAAAGTCTTGAGTCTGTGTCTTTGCCCCAGGGTGATTTATGTATCAAATGAGTCAAGATATATCTCCAGCTCTTTCAATATTTATATGCAACCAAGATAACATAGTCTCAGTGCTGGCAAGGCATAGAGACCAAGCATCTCTATTTTTCACCATACACTGTCATGCCATTACCAGAAATCAGTCTCAAGATGAGCTGAGATATACAGTACAGGCAGGTGAAGTTGAACCCAAGCAAGACAGAAGATGGCATGCAGAGAAAAGAATTTGGAAGGGCTTTTGGTTAAAGCACACATTCATGATTGAGTCTGTATTTAAAAAATAGGTGAAGAATCCACAGTACATTCAGCTCCCACAAAGCAGCAATTATCACTTCCAATCATCTCCAGTTGGCTGGGAGACTACATCCCATCCTGGCAGATACTGACCTGGCCTTAGTTTTTCACACCTTGGTCACTTGGCTGTATTACAGTATAACGACATACCTGGGCATGAAGCCTGCAACAGTTACGAAACTCCAAAATAGTACAAAATGTTACAGAAAACCTCTTCAGTGATGTGCACTGCCACATACACATCACATCTATCCTCAGCTGTCTACAATAGCTTCACATTTTTAATTTGGAGACATCTTCAAGTTTTTGATCTTTTTCTTCATGCTGCTCTTCAGCCTAAACTGAGGATATCTGAAAAAGTTCATGAAACTATTGGATAAAAAACATGACCAAGAGATGTGCTTCTCTCATACAGTAGAGTCTTTACAACAGGACTAAAGCTTGTCTCTGTGGGAGACTGAACTTCTTCACGAGCATGGAACGAACTCCTCGCTTAATGATAGATGATTGCGTGTGCTGTAAACAGGAACCATTCCCCTCTCTCAGCCATGATCACTTGTAATTGCTTGATGAATATGTTGTATAAAAATAAATAAATCAGAAAAGCTTTGCAAGAAACCATTGAGCTCACCTCCAGTAAGAATTCAGTTATAGATATTCCTTTTTGTATTCATGGGCTCATGCAGAACCTAACCTCACTCAAAACAGATGCAAATAAGCACATAAAAAAGCTGTGAACCCTTGCGAGACAGTTCAACAAGCTGTATTCAATGTATCCCAAATGATCTGTTTTCCATATCTCTCATTTCTAACCAGAGTTAACAGTAAGATATTCCACCACCACCACCCCCCCCGGAAAAAGAACAACTATACTGATAAAGTTGATTAAGCTGGTTATGGACAGTTACCTCTCACAGAGCTGGAAATTTTGAGGAAAGGTCAAACAATGTTAGGTATAAAATCAGATAAACAAAAGATACTAGCCACTTGTAGATGAAGTATTAAAAAAAACTCATTAATTTTTACAGTTGAATTCTTGATTTAGATGAACAACAATGTTAAAAAAGGCAAGTCTTTGTCATCTGATACCTGAAAGAGTCAAAAAGTGCACATGAATACTTACGGTATGTTTGGAAGAGTCATAAAGAGGACTCCCTCAGAGAAACCATAAAATATGATTTTTAAAGAAAATTGGTTTTAGTGAGTTATAAAAATATGTTTGGTCAGAGTTTTGGCAAATAACTCAGGCTAGTTTTTGTCCTCTGAAGGCCTTCTATGTCATGCCTTAGAAACAACAACAGCTGTTAATTATTTATCAACTGATGAACATTGGCCTATTAATTGCAAAACATTATAAAATAGCTTAGGCAGCGAAGCTCAATATGTATGCAAGCAGGATTTTTTTGCTCTGTTTTGTATATGACAATTAAACAAGCAATTTCATAATCAGGAAAAAGAAAGTCTCAGCCTAGTTCCTAAGGACTAGCTTTGACAATGATTTAATCTCAGAAACTGTAATGGGCCCACACTCTTGAGAAAAATACAGTAAAAAAATCAAAAATTTCAGACTTTGAGCTATTTGAGCCTATAGCACCAACCCAAACCTGTCAAGAAAACGAGCACTCTCTCAAGTTTCCAGCATACCATGGTTTGAACCAAAACAACTAGACTTCTGTTGAAGGGAAAGCCTTAGTTAGCAAGAAGGCTACGAGGTTCAGAAGAGATTGCTCTCTCCATCCCTCTTGCATGATGTCTCAACCCTTAGGTAGAACATGATATTCTCCTCATTAGATATTATTTTGTAACGCATCAGAAAAAGCAACAGAGACCATTAGTAACTCAACTGCACTCTCTTAAGTTCCCCTAGCACCTCTCTTACCTGTCTGCTGACAAGAAAACCATGAGTGACTATGCACGATGCAGTAAAACCTACCAGTTTGTCTTGCACGTCCATTGTGCCTATATTTTCATCCTATTGACACCCAGCTGTGTAAATTAGCCCTGATATAAGACAGCCTTCTCTATGCACAGCTGACTCTTCCAGGGCTGAGGTGTAACTGTGTAGGAAAGCTTTTTCATGGGCTGCACCGGTGACCAACTGAAGAACCCACGAAGAAGACCCCTGTGCCATGCAGTGTGCTTTGTTATGAGCAAGCACAGGCAGTTTGGCGTCAGGGTGCTCTATAATTGGCTCCTGTTGCCCAGGTTTATCCACTTGATCATAACCATCACACTGGCCTTAATCCTCTTGCTGGCCTGCAAATGTAATTGTCTGACCACGAGAACCTTGTTCTTGTACTTGATTTCTGCCTGATGCGCAGCATCCTTAGCTATTTAAGGAGGAAGGTAATTTTTCAAGCCAAAATCAGATATCCCAAGAGGCCCATGTTCATTGACCGAGACACAATAAGGTGGATCTTAAAGCGGTGCACATTTGAGTAGGTTTATTGAATTAAATGGAGCCTCACTGATTCACACCAGCTGAGAAAAACACTAGAGTATGAAATTTGAATGGATTTAGGAGCTGTCCTAACTGCAAATCCTTTAAAGTTTGGTTCACAGGCCTCCAAAGGAAAGAATATACTGGGAGTTTGTAAGCACACATCGAAAACACTGTCCCAAAGGTGGAAAGACACTACAGTCAGGACTGCATCCTCTTTGTTGAATTTGTGCCAGTTACAAATTCCTGCGTATTCCAAGATTCAAACAGCTGGAAACTGTATGAGACTGAGGACTCTGACAAGCTTTCTGCAATTTCTACCTGCAGTGCTAGCTAGAGCTCTTTCTTTCACTTCCATAGCATTTTGGTATCGTAATGCTTTCGGTCAGCAGCCCCCAACAAAAAAAACTTCTAAGCTTTTCAGGAAGTTATACCACGTTATACCCACCCTCAGAGTAAACAAAAAATCCACAACAGAAGCACACCAGCTCACTTTTAGGAAAGAGGGAAGGCTGGGGACAGTGTGCTTGTCACGTTTAACTCTATATAATAATGGGAAGTCACATATTCTCTTAATGAAAAAGGAGACAAGCTTGGAGCACAGGTTATGGGACTAACAGTTTACATCCTTTAAAGTAATAGGTGCATTTAACAATTCTAAAATGCTGCTGCACTGCATCGCATAGCCAAAACCACACAAAATAAATGAATAAATAAAACCATCAGATCGATCCTCCTGGAAGATTTGGCATCCAATACTGAGCAACATTTGAGTGTATGATTAAGGCTTGACTTTAGCGAGGCCTATGTTCCTCCGCTAAGCACCCAGGAGCTGAATAACAGGGGGGCCAAGCCCCGGCCTCCTTACCACGAAGCTACGCTCAGGCTTGCCTGAGTGAAGATTGCTGGAAGGGGGCTATAATTCACAAAATCATTTAAATGGTTAAATGTTCTACACATGTGGCATAGTGCTCCTAAAGTGATGAATTTAGAGTACTGTATTCAGTTTAAATAATAAATGTTGGGGTTTTTTTCTTTCTTTTTTCTTTTTTTTTTTTTTTTTTTTTTATACAGGGCTTCTACAGCCTGTAAAGCATCTTCAAGTACAGAAAATCCCTCATTGCTCTAAATACATGGTCATCCTGACCTCTGGGCTTTGGCCATCTAAACTAGGGCAGAATTGGGGCAAAAATAAAAGTATGTTTATAAAAATATCCAGTGTGTGAGATACCACCAAACTGTTTCCTAACAGCTTCTAATCCAAGAGAGGCTTGTACTCAGATTTTCATAGGTACTGCTTAGATCTCTGAATGCTCTTCATGTTCTTAATCACGTCTGCTCCAGAGATGAGGCTATGAATAATTAACTGTGCCTCCAACATTACAGTCATAGATTATGGTGGTGGTGACTTGTGGACTGCCATGCGCAGCACAAACCATTTAGGAAATTCTGTTATCCACTTTCCCTTTATATTTGTCTTGCAATCACTTACCGCTTAAAAGGGTAAATCTTTCATAGCTTTAATTAAAGCATTTAAAATAATTTACACTGAAATTGTATGTGCTTGGGTCTGTCAAAATTGATGCTTTAATAACATGTCATCCCTTTTTTCGATTGCCCTGAAATCTGTTAAAATTACCACTAATCTAATTGGGAACAAAGTTGTCAAATGCATGCAGCTCTGACAGTTTGTCTTTCTGCAAACTGCCGACAGATTGCAAGTTACGCATGTGTTGAGCAGATGGGTAAGTTAAAAGGAACACAAAAAAAAGCAATTTATTAAATCACCTGGAACCAGCAGCTCCATTCCAAAAATAGTGAGAATGAAATATAGCAAGAGCTAGGAGAGTTGGCACTGGAATATGCCAGAAGGTACCAGTTACAAAACAAGATAAACATTTTGAGAAGCCTCAGCTGTGTTGCAGAATAATGAGGCGTTATTTAACCCGATATAGATTACCAGCAGAAATTAATTTAGGGTGCAGGGTTTTGTGCAAGTGTGTGTGTGAGTGAGTGAGTGAGTGAGTGTGTGAGATTTTTCTAAGTTTTTTTTTTTAATCCCTGCATTTTAACTCCTTCATTCCTGAAAGACAAGTCTCTCTGCATTCCCCCCAGCCCTCTCCTACAAATCTCCCACCGGACCTGCTTTAAATCATCCATGGCAGAGGCAGGCAGCGAGTGCCCTCCTTCAGCTCCTCGCGCACAGCCCCTTCCCTGTGCTTCTCTCCTGTTAATTGAGAAAAGGTCAAATCCAGCCTCAAACATGCAGCTGGGAATGTCACACTAGCCCCTCCAACCTGCCAGTCTGGATTTTATCCCAAAGTGGAGATCAACAGTATTTTAGATCTTCCCTGAAAACATTTCACATCCATACAACCAGTGGGCTTCAGTGAGGGCGCAGACCGCTCAGTCTTGCTGCTGGTTCATGAAAGGGGATGGTTTATTTGCACTACAGCGGAATGACAAATTCCCACTCAGTTTTACAGTGAGGATGGCCCAAGCAGACAGGTCTCTGCCCCAGGCAGCAGCAATTAGCTGCAAATGAAGATGACCTCTGTGGTGGGTCTGGTCCTCCCCCTAAACATCCATCTTTATTTACATCGGAGGGCCCTCAGGGCTGAGAGCAAAAACTATTTGGTGTCTCTACAGCACTTAGGAAAAAAAAAATCATTCTTGGTCGGTCCATACATGCTATGCTACTCAACAGGATTCGTTGTTAAAGAGCAAGACCAGGATATGGCCCATACGTGCTACGCTATTCCAAAGGATTCGTTGTTAAAGAGCAAGACCAGGATAAAACAACAGTGAGAAGGTATAAGAGAAGCAAGTCCAATTGACCGCCTCCACCCCCGACACTATTCAAGAAGGGTGAACAAACTCATGCGTTTTGAGCAGTTCAATGTTAGCTCAGAGGAACGGTCGAAAGCATGGCACTTTGCTCGTTCATGCTAATTTTCAAAGGAAGGCTTGAAGTGCCTGCTCTTCCCCAACATCTAAAGGGGTTGTGCACAGGGAATGACTGCTGGGCTGGGCCTTGTAGACCTTGTGTACAACAGCGGAATGGATCGTTTGTGTAGTCCTCTAATCTCATGCACTGTTTTTTGCAGAAAAACTGCACCAAATCCTCTGTCCAAGGCACCCAGAAGAAAAGGAGGACAAACAGCTCTCAAGATACCACAACACAACAAATCAACGAGACACTCACCTCCACCCCCCACCAAAAAAGAGATGAGGTACCATGACCAAGAGATACATTAGAAAAGAGAGCCTTTCAGCAACTTTATGAACTAACTTTACAAGCCACAGAGCTAGTTTAAATGGCTATAGCATCATTTCAGTAACTGTAGATAGACTGATTTAAACCAGCTGACAATCTTTGGGCTACAATGCAGAAGAAAAGGTAACCCTTCCCAACAAGCAATGAATTGTTTCAATTTTATATATGTGTTTAAGGAGGAGAAAAGATCATAAAAAGAATTAAAAATGGGAGGTTACAAGTATACTTGTTTCTCTCCCTCACCTTTTTTTCAAACAAGGAATAAACATTTTCACCTCTTCTCTCTCACAGAAATCTTGGGGAGAAAGTTTGCTCAGTTTTCTACAGTTCAAAAATGTTTCTATCCGCTGGAGTAAAGATGGATGGGCAGCTCTCCCAAACAGCACAAAAGTGATGGCATTCCTTGAGCAAAATGGAGATTTGTAACTCTCAACTAAAAGAAAGATGAGAACTAAGACCTAGGTAACATTACTGCACTCAGGATGCTGTCGGGCAAACTACGATCCTTAATGCAAGATTAAAAGAATATTAGGTAAAAATGGGCCTGATCCTGAATCCTCTCCAAGCAGTTTAATTTGAGACTAACCGTACAAAAGCCCTCGAAATTCTGGCAGGATGAGCAAGAGAAAAAGATTAAAGCAGAGTGAAAATATTTGAGATATTCAGACCGAGGTAGGGTCAGCCCCTGCATTCCTCTGTTCCAGCACAGAGTAGAGATGGACGAAGACGGTGCTTTTAAACAACATTTATGTCTCCATATCATGTGGACGCAGAAGACAGAGCTTTTCTGATCCACGTCTGGCTGCAACAGCAGACTAACGGCCACTTCACAGCTGGACCGTAGCAATGAACACAGGGAAACCACATCTCTCCTCCCTCCGCGTGCCGTGCCGCTAACTGAAGTGACTTATCCTGGGGCCCTTCCACGAAGCTGCTTCCAGCTCCCTCACCCACCCTCCTTGAGTCATGTGCAGGGACCACAGATGCTGGCCCACACTTTCATTTTTCCTTTCACTGCAGATTTAAATAGACGTTTTCTTCCCCTATATCCAAGCGGGTCATCATTTAGAAGCTGTGATTTATTTAATGGTGGTTTTAACCCCACTTAGAAATAGGCTGCTTTCATGATTTATTGATTCCTTCTTCCCCTTGTTAATTTGACTCATTTCTTAGGAAATTATTCATAGTTAATCATGGTAAGAATAAAATTAGTTATAGTGCCCACTTTGCTGCAAAGGGAGCGTAAATAACTTTTAAAGCAAATCGGAAAGAAAAACATGCTAAAGCAAAAGCAAAAAAAAAAAAAAATCCGGAAGAATATATATAAAACGATGATATTCCAAAGGGCACAGTAAATTAAACCTCTCTACTGTTGCTGGTTAGAGTAACTCAGAAATTTACATTCCACAGGAGCATGGCTTTTACAGCAGACTCTCGTCAATTGAATTTGCCGTATCTTTTGGGAAACGCACCATTTGGAAGATAAAATCTCCTACCACTGCACCACCACAGCCACCATTCAGAAGATTAAAAAACCCCGCCAACTCTGCTGTGTGCCTTTTGTGCCCACTAGAGGAATGTAAAACCATTATATTTAAGTATCATAATGGCCAACATATGCTTTTTCTTAGAAATGACACCACCATCTGGATTAAGTTCTCCTGATCATTTCAGACAATGTTACGATTATTATTTTTTCCCTTCAGGAGAAAGAACTGCCCAGAAAGCAACAACAATTTCAGATGGGGAATTTTTGCTTTTCCTTTTGGATCATGGCAGCCTTGAGAAACGTGGTAAACTCTTTACATGTGCTTAAATCATCTGATTTCACTTGCTCATCAGTTGCAAAAGCCTGCCCAATATGAAGCCTGCAAGACTCCTATTGCCTTTGGTCATACAACTTAACTATTACAGTTAATGAAAGTATGTAATTACTGTAATAATAAAATTACATCGTGTTACTGTTAGAAGCAGTCTCCTCTGCACAACCGTATCGGTCGTTAAATACTCTACTTACTGTTTGGTGCGCAGTGAACGAGATGCAACTTTAACCCTTAGCTTGCTAAAGGCTTTTAGGTACACCGAAGTGTAAAGGCCCACGCAAGTCTTCTCACCTGAATGAATCCTTACTAGCCTCATGGCTATTGTCATGAACATCGCAGACCTTCTGGGCCACCACATCCAACTGGCTGTAACTGGAAATGGGCACGCCGGGATAATTGATGTACTCAATCTGACCATGCACAGGTGGCACGGAGACAGCGTACAGCAGCTTCTCGGGTTTGCTAGTGCCATCTGTTGCCATAAGAACATCTGTCGTCAAGGTCACCCTGTCACCCTCTGTTAAAGTTACAGGTTTGGCGAGTAGAACAATGTCACCTAAAATAAATAAATAAATAAATAAAATGAAAAACCAAAGGGAGAGGAATTAAAAGGGGGAATATTCCTTTTTATGCCCCAGACCGGAAGCAAGAAATAGTAAGTCAGCCCTTTGGCTCAGGGGAAGAGGTTGAGGAAGCAAGAACTTGGCAGGGCGAAATCAAGGAAGAATTTTATCAAAATAGCTTGAGAAAATATTTGTCTTTAGGTTTTACAGGCAAACAGGACATTCATAACAAAAAAAGCCACAGAGATAAAAGATTTGTTTAAAATACACCCCATTCTGATATGCACTTCAAGGCTCATGCTAAGTGGAATCAGAACTGGTTTATCTAATCACAGCCAGGGTAAGTTTATAGAGGAGCACTGGCTGCATGATTTCTCCAAAACACTGAAACTAGCTTTGATTTTCTATTCGGGGAGAGCGAATGACCCAGTTGTTTAGAAAGACCAATTATGTTAATAGAGCCAAACGAGCCAATGGACAGAACGCGTTAATGAAGGAAGCATTAAGCGCAAACACTGTGTTTTAAGCTGATAGTGTGATGTGATGCTGTAACCTCAGCAACAGAGGTTCTGTTTCCACTAGAGTTATTTATAAAGAGCTCCATGATATCACCCAAGGACCAACACAATTTCTACTTATTTTCAAAGCAGTAGCCAAAGTAAATTAAAGTCACTAGAAAATTGAACAACTGTTCTTTTCAGAACAGAAATAGGGATGACTTGCCTAGTCATAACCCTTTCATCGTTTTCTATCATAACTCTTCCCGGTTTTAAAAAACCTGCTTGTATTGCAATGGCAGTTGACAACATGGTACAGCAAAACTACGGAGAGTCGCACAAGCCCGTCCCCAGGCTCAAGAGACTTGACCTTCGATTGCAACGCGGTAGCCAAAGGCAGAAGCAAAGACAAACTTTTTATCTGGCAGTGTTCAGAAGCAAGCAGATAACGTCAGTCAATTTCTCTTGCTGTCAATTAACTTGCTGATGAAAATATACAACAGGGGCGTTTGTGAATACACTCGGCAGGACTTCTTCTGCTTGTTACATTCTTATTCTGTTGCCAGTTGACTTTAAGAAACAACAGGTTCCTATTATATATAGCAGGCAGCCAGCAACATCTGAGAACAGTGGGTTTTTTTTGTTGTTTTTTTTTTAGTGAAAACTCAGCACTAAGTTCTCTGCTTTCTAAACCTTTGATAGTTCACCTTTGCTGTTAACCCCACTGCAGCTGGCATGCCGTGCAAAACTGATGAATGAGACTTGATGCATTCAGGAGGTGACTAATATCTGAGGAGATTATTCTGAGGACATCATAGTCATTCACAATATAAATACAATCAGTTACCTCACCTTCATAAAGCAAAAACGTTAATGATGTTTGAGAACAAGTTTGAAACATCAAAAAAGACAATTATCAGCCCCTCTACAAGCACAATGGGTATCATCAAAACTCACCAGTCTTGGAACATGTGGCATTTGAAAAATCATTCATCCTGTACTGGAGAAAAAGCTGGCTGTTTTGACTATTTTGCCTGCATCCATGAAGGACTGTTAGTTTTTATGAGGCCTCAATGAAAATGAGGAATCATTTTCAGATGGTTTCCAAAAGAGATGAAGAGATCCAGGAGGAAAGCAAAAAAGATAGGACCTAGAAAGGGAAAGGATGAAACAACACTGCAGGAGCCAGCTGGTGACTCAGGACACCTGCCTATTGCACACCTCGCCCAAGAATTGTGGAAGTCTACAGTCAAGCCCAACCTCATTAAGAAGATATCGTGCTCCTGTTGACTAATTTTCTCTACAGAGAATCCAAACGAATAAGATTAAATAAAAAGGCAACAGTGAGACAGGCAAAGGCAGTTAACCCAACTTTATTTTTCCCATGTGGAGAAAGTGCCAGGTTTTCCACAGCAGTTTTGAAATCTTCTGATGTTCAGTGCTCAGCATGGGACAGCAATGTTCACCTATGTCGTCCTTTTTAGAAAAGGGACATTACTTTCCATTACTGTCTGCCACCTTACTGTATTGCCCCTTTAATGATATCTTTAAATAGAAGTCCATCATGCCTGGGGAGGAGAAGACTGTGGGGGGGATCTGATCAATGTGTACAAGTACCTGAAGGGAGGGTGTCAAGGGGACAGGGACAAACTTTTTTCAGTTGTCCCATGTGACAGGACAAGCAGCAATGGGCACAAATTGAAGCACAGGAAGCTCCGCCTGACCGTGAGGGGGAATTTCTTCCCTGTGAGAGTGACGGAGCACTGGAACAGGTTGCCCAGAGAGGTTGTGGAGTCTCCTTCTCCGGAGATCTTCAAGGCCTGCTTGGGTGCAACCCTGTCTAACATGCTCTAGGTGACCCTGCTGAGCGGGGATGTTGGACTAGATGATCTCCAGAGGTCCCTTCCAAACTTACTGATTCTATGCCCTTCTCAGAATAAAACTACACAATACCAGCTTAAAAACACCAAGAGCCTTGCAGTAATAGGGTCCTGACCTTGCTAACTCCATCCAAACTGCTCCAGATAGATTTAATGATGTGAGATTTCCCAAAACCCTGTGACACAGATAAGATCCTCCTGATTACTCCTCAGAGTGGCAGGTTACCCACTCCCTTTGGCATCAGCAGATTCTCAGCTGCTTAACGCTAAGGGGAAAATCAGGCTACTTATGTCCCTCACTGCAAGTGCAGAGATGAAAGCTCTCAAGCCCATACTTAAGCCACACTGATTTCAATGCATTGCTAAATTGGGATGTCAGCCATCAACCTGTACTATTTGGTTACCATAAGCATATATTATTTTAAATAACTTACTGCAATGCCTTCTGGGTTTATAATCAAAAGAACAAATACATAATTTATCTTCTAGACAGCTCGATAAACACCTTCTATATTTGCTTCTTTCTTAGAGCCTGATGCACATCGTGGTCAGGGTCTGCACTGCCAAGTGGACATGACTTCTGACAGAACAACATGTACGCTAGGAGATGTTCATCTAATGACAGCAGTTGGCCTTGATGCTTTCTTCTGCGGGGAGGATTTTAGGGGGAAAAAAAAATCTTTCAGATTTAAAGGAAAAACAGACTCAGACTAGGATGCAACCCAACCGCAATGCAATTGTTTTCACCTCGACACCTCCGAGGAGCCACCGGCCTCCCCCGCGAGCCTCTCCTGCGCGCTCCTTGGGGCTGCACCGCCTCTCTCTGCCGGGAGCGGCTGCAGGATTTGTTTGGATTTTTGATTCACTCGCTTAAATGTCGTGGGCTTGAAAGTTTGCCTTGAAATGTAACATTAGTGGGTTTGTGGTAAAAGCAGCAGAGGATAGATGACAAGTGGGGCAGAGGAGACTGATTAAAAGCAGGTGTGGAGGAGGAAGATGGGAGGAGGAAGAAGAGGAAAACACGACTGAAAAAGTAAACTCAACGTTATTATGCATATTGAAAAAGAGCACCCATATATAGAGCACCCACCTGTGCTCGCTTCTTTTTTAACAACATTTTTTTTCCCCACATAGAACAACAGACAAACTTTAAAATCAAGCCACCGAAACAAGGCGCAGCACGGCACACACGGCTGCCCCCGAGGGGGCAAGGAAAGCTCGCCCGTGCGACAGATGTTACCCGTGCCGCTTAGCCGAGCACGCGCAGCGACCCGGGCCCGGTAGGAAGGATGGAACAGGACAGGAGCGTGCGTGAGAACCCACGGAGCCCTGAAGGAGGGCCGGGGTCCGGCTGCGAGGGGAGCTCTGAGGCTCCTGGATAGGTTTCGTGTGTGCCCCCAGGGACACACAGAGTGAAACGCAGAGAGCCCGCCGGACCAGGCAGCGCGGCCGCCCCGAGAGCTCCAGCACGGAGCCGAACGACGGGCTGCCAGGATACGGCCTTTTCCCTGGAAAAGCCCTGCTTTAAGCAAGGAAGTGTTCTCCCTTTGGAGGGGAAGGGGGAAGGAAATGCCCGGGAAGGTAGAGAAAAAATTACGGAGCCATACTGGCTGTAGGATGCTGATTTAGAGAGGCTGGTGAAGCGGCTCCCGCACACACACACACACTTACACACGATCCCGGTTCCATAAGGCTGGGCCTACTTTTTACTGCATTTTTACTTGATTGTACATATTATTGTCTCATTAACTGCAAGGCTTTCCAGGACACGGAAAAGGAGAGAGCATTAAAATACACCGAAAAGTCCTGGAGCTCAATTAACACACACCAGGGGGCTCAAGGGGAGGGGAAGTGGGGGGGGGGTTCAGCTCCAATTATAAAAGGCAAACTTATCCTTATTTTTTTTTTTTTTTGGTAATATCAGCTAATTAGACTTTGACAACCAATTAGCAGATTTTTAGCTTTGCTGAGAATCAAGTTAGCAAGGAGAAAGGAGGAGGCAAGTAAACCAAACATGCAAAATGCTCCTCTTGTGCCACAAACATGCTGTCTTAAAAAAAAAGAAAAAAAAAAAAAATACAGGGCCAGATCCTGCACCGGATTTATATCCCTTGCAGCCGACTGCCGCCGTGGTTACTTGCGGATGTAAATTGAGTGTACGACTTGGCCCGCAAACTGAAGCTCACCATAACTCTTGCAAACCTGCCGCAGAGAAGCACTCTCCAGCCTACTTGCAAGGTTACATTTTAACTTTTAATAACCCCTTTTGCTGTTTTTTTCCTACCATCCACGAAGTACCCTGATGATTATTTAGGATTAATGGATTATCAAAAGTGCCATTTGGCACACTCCTAGTAAAAAAAAAAAAAAAAAAAAAAGAAAAAAGAAAAAAAGGAAGAAGAAAAAAGTGTAACAAATGCAGCTGTTTACTAATAAATAAAGCCTCAGCTGTAACAGAAATAAATTAGATGCATTTAATTGGTCGACTGCAAACCTCCTCTCTTTATTACAATGCTGCTTCTTGTTATTTTATGATGTCAGGGTACATGGCAGACTGACAGAGTGTTTATGAATCACAGTTTGCAGATGGCACTCCTGGTTTTTCGGCAGTTATGAGCACAAGTAGCATGAGGACTCAATAGAGGGTTTTTGCCAGAGAGGACCCCCTGAGAATTAGCCGCCTTCATTTCTCTTGTGCCAATCTCTCGCTGACAGGAGCACTATTTCACAAAACCTACATTCAATAAATTACACCCGCCTGGCAAGAACTTAGAAATATTTAACACTCTGAGGACACCAGTGTCTCAATTTGATTTCTATTCATTTCTACAGGACGTGAGACACTACTTGGAACAGAACTCGTTTGTGTGCACGCGCATGTGTTTTTCCCCCCAGCTAAAAAAATAATGGTCTCTGTAGCCAGGAATATCTCGCCCTGCCTTCAGAATGATTTCAGGTCTCCTGAGGGCAGTTTACGGTCTTGTGCCCTGGTCCTCCGGAGCTGCCCTAGCTAATGACAGCTTTGTAATCCAGTTGGGAAATAATCTCACATCACTGCACTTGGAGCTCGTGAGCTGTAAAACTTCTGGATTGAACTCCTTCTTCTGGTCACTTCAATGAGTTACAAGCAAACGCATGAGGGATGTGGTCATAATTGTCAACAGATTTGTAAATTTGTGTCATTAGTTATGCGCATAATGGATTTTATTCTAATGAGCTTGTTCATAAGAATGCCAGGAGGAGTTGGCCCCTTTGGAGGAAATAAGCTACAAACTTTGCCCATGCATTTTAAAACATATCAGTGCCACATAAAGGGAAAAAGAACATTTCCTCTCCTTTAAATGCACCGCAGTTTTCACTTAGGGGAACCCGATGCAATAAGCTACAGCTCCTCTGAACTCATTCCCTACCTTTGCTGGCATTTCTCACAGAGATACAGACATTGCCAGGTGGGGACATGTTATTCCCACCCATCAAGGAAAACTGGAAACTATCACGACTCTTTAGGTTCAAGATGCTAGTGTGGAAATACCAGAGGCAGTCTTTGTCCATATCAACCTGACTGAAATTTATTCCAGGATACAACCTTGTCAAAGCTGACACAGCCTGAAAAACAATGCAAAAGAGTTGGCTCTGAATACAGACTGTTCCTCCCTCCAAATCCAGCCAGAAATCCTGCAATACTTATGGGGTCAGTCAGCAAGACCTGGTTCACACAGTAGAATAATAAAACTGGTGATGATTAAATCTATTTTTATTAAATCTATTACTATTGAATCTAGTTATAGAATTAAATTTATTCTCTAGAGACAAAGAGTGGGCCTTCTAAGCTTGTTCTTTAGGGAAATCTACTCTAGCTTTTCTTAGACTCAACCTGGATATTTTTATTGAAAGCATGAGCTGAGTGAAAAAACAGACAAGTCCATGGAAACCTACTGGCACCTTTGCCAAAATGATGTTCTCTGTGTGCCCAGTGGAGTCCTCTTCCCCTAGTCTCCCTCCTCCCTCTCTCTCTCTCTCATCCTGCTTTTCAGCCAACCACATATAAAAATCTTCAGCATGTGCCAAGTACTACAGATGGGTCCATTGTAGCACACCCTAATGTTCATAGCTGACACCCAGGTGTTACAGTTTGTACTTGCTTGCTAGCCAGACGGTGGCTTTATGCCAAGGGGAAGGCACAAAGCACTCAGATACCACGCTGAAAAGCTATACAAGAGAAACTACTAAGAAACAGAAGAGCAGGTAAGAGGCTAACCAAAAGCAAGAGAAGACTGTTCCACTAGCAACCACCTCCTTCTTCACCCATTCGCATCCCCTCCCATCCCCAGAAAGCTCTGATTTATTATTGGATTACATACGAGAATCTCTGTTCCTCTGCCCTTATCCACAATCACGTTGGCTCATTTCAAACCTACTGCTGCTCTGCAAGTTATTTCAGGTCTGGCTAGCAATAAAGCAACTTATTTAAAAGGCACAGGCAGAGAGAATGGGCTGCCAATTTCTGATGTGCTCGGCACGCCTGGCCTACGTGCATCGCCTCTGCAGGGCCCATGTGTGTAAACAGTCAGGAGAGCTCCTGAACTCACAACAGCTCACTACTTGCATGCATTCACATTGGCTTTTTTCCCTAAATATTCTCCCAGATACCCTGGCATTTAAAAGCTATTCCTGCTCTGCATCCAGAAAGGGTTAACACCAGTCTCTTTTCTCTTCCATTTTCCCCTCCCTGGAGCCTACTCCCCTTCCAGCCTAATTTCCCTCAGTTTAATTAATTTTCAGTAATCACAAGTCTAGACACCACAAACAGCAGCTTCACACACCAGGTGACTTGATAACATTTGTAGTGGACAGGCAGAGAGACACAGAGCAATTTCACAGGCCAGCCTCCTGCACGGAGCTGGAGCTGCCTGTGCCCCTGCCCTGCTAAAACCCCGGCAGGGCTGTGAGCGGGTGCGGACAAAGCAGGCACCAGGCACCAGTGCAAAAACACACTCCTCACCCTTTCCAGAGAACAAATGCTTTTAAGGATTCAGGTGCTGGGAGCCTTTCTGCCATCTGTCTCCCTGGGACTTCCCAGATGTCGTAACGCGTGCGTTCGGAGCAGCACGTACGGAGCGGGGTCCAACAGTTCTGAGATGCGCCAAACCTGCAGCACATGTGGGGAGCAACTGCACAGCACAGGCTCGTTCCAGAAAGGGCTGGATCTGCTATGCATGTGCTATAAAGCCATGCACTATACATACGCTGTGGCCCATGCAGGACTTCTGCACGCCTGGCAGCCCTTGCTGATATTATCAGAGGTGCTGTTCATGCAAGCACTTGATACGCGGCCCCGTCGCAGTGCTGTCTTTCGGCCACAAGAAGGCTACGCCTTGCCACTCTGTGGCAATTCTATCCAAATTGAGAAGTTCCTCAGTGTTTTTCTTAGATAAAACTTCAGGAAGGAAAGAGAAAAAAGCACAAGAGATGCTCTGACAGCCCTAAGCAAGCTGCCCTTTACTGACCATTTTCTCTGATAGCTATTGCAAGAAAAATTACAAGTTTTAAGAAGACAAGTTAGAAAATACTGGAGATCTCCTGGAAGTACCTTGAGAAGGGATCACTTTAAATACACACAAGGAGACTAGTGCTGCAATACCCCAAGAAGAACATGAGGGCTTGGTATTGTCATTTGAGCACAGAAGAACAGAAGTGGTTTGGACATAGCTTAGCATAGTTAAAAAACGCATCTTTTCCAACCTATGAACACTTAAAGCACACCAGCTGGAGCACCTTTTAGGGTTGCTACCATACTTCTTGCTTTTTTTGGATGTGCAATTCAAAGAATTAATACTGATTATTTCAAGTTCTGATGCTAGCTATCGCTAATGGCTATTGTGCTATTCCCCACTCATCAGCCAGCCTGATCAGCTCCTGCAAAGCATCTCAGCATCATTAGGAGGACTAGCGCATATTTTGGATGAATATACCAGCACACAAGAATCAATTGCTAATCCAATCAGAGAGCTAACACCAACCATCCCTAGTAGCTGCTACTTTACAGAGGCTATGGACCAATTTTTAGTCCTATAAAAAGCATACATTTAAAAACACATAAAATTGGACCAACTGAAAGCCAGCCAACTTTTAATATAATCTCTCTTTCAGTCTAACTCCAGTACAGAATGAAAAAGAATACTAATGAAGCTGTTTGACAGAAAGGACAGTTAGTTCATGCATGCATTAGTGAACAGTTATGGTGTGTGAAAAAAAGCCTTCGCCCTCCTCTCATTTGGTTACAGAATATCGCTGCTGAATATTTCTCCCCTCACCCCAATCTGAGATTTAGTATTGATTTTTATTGAACCCAGGCTTCAGCGGTCTCTTTTTATCCCGTTTTGATCAGTGCACTTCCACGTTTATGAGAATCAAACAGGATGAAAAGGCAAGCTTCTTATTTCAACCATCTCCTGCCGCACTTGGCTCTTCATGTAGCAAGCCCAGTCCTTACTACACGTTATTGCTAACAAACATGTTTGCTTACGCTCAGTGGGAAACCAGCATGCTTAGCTCCCTGGATTTCACAGCTCATATTTAACTCCAGCACAACCTGTGTATTCAGGACCATAACACAAAGCCTTCCTTAGAGAATCATTCCTTCCTCTTACAAAATGAATGACTCCAAAGATTTGTTGGTTGGGCACTTAAAGTCGTACTTTGAAAAAGTAAATATTTAGCACCAGAAATGAAGGTCTAGATAATACTGTTCGCTTCATCTAGCAGGGATCAGCAGCATCTAAGACACACATTGTACCTTAGGCCAGGATGAATAAAGCCATCCTCATTGGCCCTATAACGTTTTCTCATTTCCGATCATTTTGCTGTTTTTTCTGAAAAAAAAAATGTCAGGAAGGACCACCTGACTCTTGAGAAGTTTTGTGTGTGTTTCTAGTGAGCAAAGCAAAGCAAAACAAAATGAAATCCACACAACAAAGCATATTAAAGTGCATTTGAGTGTTACAAGCTAGACTTCCTAATACACCCAGGATGCCAAAAAAATGGATGTTCTCTTTTAAAATCACCTTCTTCCCCTCTTGTACTCTTCCCCCTCCCATTTACTTTAGTAGATTATGTGAGACTCGTAAAATTTTATAGCTCTGGACAAAAAAAAAACTTACAGTTTCTTACTAATATTATGCAATGACATAATGCCATTTGTAGAGGTGTCACACAAAGGGACTGACTTTTACTGGCTTCTGATGGCAGAGCTCTCCACTTTATATTCTGTTTTATGTAAGCTTTCTCAGAATTTATTGACCTCAGAGGATTTCTCAAGTTGCTTAATTATAAAAGGAAGAAGACAGCACAGTGGCTTAGCAAACCAATATAAAAGTCAGTTAAAATGTTTCAGTACAACACAGAGATGGTGGAAGAAGATGTGTAGCAAGAATCAATTTCTAGGATCCCAGCTAAAGGGGCAAAGCTTTTCCTCTGACATACTCTACAGCAGGTGCTAGGACGCTGCAGAGAAATGCAGGAGGAAGACTTCTAGCTTATCCTAATGTAAAATAGGTGTGTCATACTAGCTCCAGCCAGGAGGGGTCTAGAAGATATGGACCTCTCTCAGCAGCCAAGAGAAGCAGGAACTGAAAAAGAAATTTTGCCTGGGGAGCTACTAGAGCCATCTGACCTCAGAATAAAGTTTCAAAAAAAAAAAAAAAAAAAAAAAAAAAAAAACAAACAACTGTTTTGTCTTACTGCTTATCCTATCAATGAAATCAAGTTGAGAACAAAGCCATTTCCAGAACATTATCTCCTGCTGCAGGAGTAGACTGGGGATTTCACTTGTCTCCAGGAAAAGAGTCTGAATGCTAAAGGCTACCTTCAAATGCAGATCTCCAGGTCTAGGCACACTCGAGACAGTACAGTATCTATCCTTTGGAGACTCTGTCTTCTGCTTCAAACACTGGAATGGAAATGACTTTTCTCAGCCACTTCAACTTCCAAACCCATATTTCTAAAAAAATCAAATAGCAAACAAACAAAAAAACCCCAAAATAAACAGGAAAGGGAGAGACAAAAAAAAAAAAAAAAAAAAAAGAACAAAACAAAACAAAAGTAGTCAACTTCCCATTCAGCATGGGTTAGCAATTCACACCAAAGTTCCTTGAGCTCAGCTGCTCTTCATGTTGCACAAAGGTTACTGGTTTCACACACTCTCTGTCCAAACTGCAGAACATAATTTATATCCCAGAGCTTCCAATGTCATCCTTTCTCCTCAGGAATGAAGTTAAAGTGCCTGGGAATCAAGAGACTTGTCCAGACTGGTGTTGAGGAAGCAGCTGTACTAAAGAGACAGATTGGGCAAAGATTAGCTAAGAATAGCAATAAAGAAACTATGTAACAAGAATAATTAAAATACATGCATGTGATGGAGGAAAGGCCATCAGCTTTCTCTGTATAACCTGTAGCAGAAGTAACTTTAATGTGTTTGTACAGCACCCAGCACAATGGCACGGCCAGCAACCACTCCCGAAGCTTCCTTTTCTTGCCTACTTTCAATTTTTAACAGGTGGAAGATGGACAGCTCACTATTGCTCAAATTGTTTGAAGATGTTACTTTGGTCTCTGTTGGGCTGCATGCTGCACAGTTCACGATCGTAGCTAAAAGAGGAAGATCCAGCTGAAAAGACTGAATGCTGCTTAGTAATTTCCCCATTACATTGTCACATTTCAGGGAAAACCGAACGAGTGAGGGATCTGTACCTAAGCCTTTCTAATTTGTGTGACCATCACTTACTCGGCATGACACCACAGGTCTCACTTCTCTTGGCAGCAGTACAGGGCTCATGCTTTCACATGGATGAAGTATCTTTGAGCAATTTCTCCAATTTATTAAGCATGAACAGGCTTCTCTCAGCATCGAGCAGACAGAATTTTTTAAAAAACATTTAAACAAATATGCTACTGTGGGACTCACCACATATGATCATGCAATTTTTCTTACGTTGTTCTTCAGCCTCACAGTCTTTGGTCAGAATATGAGTCTCTGAAATTCATGGCTCTATGTAGGAAGAAGAGCACTCCTTACTCCAGAGCTAACTGGTAAATGTTTTGTAAACTGAGAACATACAAACTAACAACATACAATGTTTGTTTCTAACTGACTAGAAAGTAACATGGACATTAAAAGATTAAATAAGGGTTGTCTCCATAGGGCTGTTCACATTGAGAATAAAGTGCACGTATGAGTGGAGCGACTTTAGCAAAGCCACTTCACATTCATGAAAACAGAAATAGCAACAAGGACCCACTCTCCGGTCAACGACGACAGGGAAATTACAAGGGTGGAAGTAAAGTGAGGGAAGACATGAAACAGGAAAAATGGGGCAAGACTGAAAAAAATGCAGGCTAAATGAATAAAATGTGTTCACCTTGGGGTTCCTGCTGGAGCCAGGCACCTCTGTGGCCAGATGCTTCAGCTGGCACCTCACCTCCAGCGCTCGCTGCAGTGGCATGGGCTATTGCTCTCCGCCTGCGCAGCTGGGGTTGAGCTGATGGCATTTAAGCTGATGCACGTCTCCTCCCTCACTTTCCCATGGCTCCCTGAAACCCACGTGCCAGGCTCCTATCAGACACGGCACCAGGCCTTGCTCTCACCCATCTCATTAGGAAGGGACACCCCAAACGCCAGCCCCTGTTATTTACTGCAGCCACATACTATGAAACTTCGGATGTCACAGGGCGACATTTAAGGGATTCACAAATCTTGGGTGCCCCAGGGCTGCCTCACCTGAAAGCCGTGGATGAAAGGCAAGCACCATCTCCCTTGGCGGAAGGAGCGGTTCAAAGGCACCGCACAGTAGCAAGCCCCGGAGGAAACGCTGGTAGGAAGCAGGGACATGTGTCCATTTTGTAACTTCTCATTGTTTACTACTTCTATGAAATTTTTAAAAATACACACATGATGTTCTGGGAATGCAGCCAAAGCCGTCTCAGACGGGTGAGTGTCAATACCCCTCCGCAAGTGCTGCAGGCTGCTCCTCCACTCCAGAGAGGGGCAACTGGAAGCAAATCTTTCAGCTTTCCCCTTGATGGAGGACCCCAGCCAAGCGGCCTGAGATATCTAGGGAGAGTAACGTGTTACTTCATATGTGCACTGACTTGTGCTCTAAAATGAAAGCTTGTATTTATCTTTGCAACTAGAGTTGAACAGGTATTTTGTGATAACACGGATTTCTTGTGCTCTGAAAATGGGGATTCATGCCCTGCTAGTGGGAAGATCCTGACTAGATAGATTTCCTGTTTTGAAAAATTGAGGGGAAAAAGCAGGGGTATGAATTTATTGAAGCATTTCTTCTGCGAATTTCTAGGAGAGAAATGCAGTTTGGGAGTCAAGATGGCTTTCATTTTGAAAAAAATGAATAGTCAAAAAGAAGTAGTACCAGCCATAGTAACAACTACCAAGTATTAAAATATAAATATAACATTGCAGCTAACTGAATACAAAGTTAACAATAACATTAATAGAATATTTTTATACTTTACAGAGGTTCGCAGTCAATTTTCTTCCCTATTTTAAACAAAAGTTTTATTTTATTTTTCAAGTCACAAAAATTTTTCTGGGATGAAAAGAAAAACTCTTTTTCAGTTCTACAACCTACTTTTTTGAGGGGGATTTATCCACGGGATTTATTTTTTTCTTCAAATGGTGAATTCTTAAGAGAATTAGGCCAAAGCAGGAGTTATGGTCGTATGAGTCAAACCACATCTCTCACATCCCAACACACAGCATGCCACCAGGCCCGGTTTCTCCCTATGCTTATTGAGCCAGTAAATGAAAGCTTATACCAGTACTCTCATGACAGTTTGGTTTTCTAATACCACTCAAAAGTATTATAATTTAGACTTTTTTAATGAATGAAATCATGTCAGAAGGCCTTTACTCCTAGTAAACAGAGCCAATTAATGCTATTCTCACCGCAGCATCGTTACTGCAGGCTGGTTTGCTTCCCCTGTCTTTGAATCGAGGTCAAATTTTGAACCCTTATTTCCAGAGGTGACATTCTGACTCTCTTGAAAGGAATGTGAACCCTAACACTGCCTTCAACAGGACCAGGTTTGGCCCTTAAATATTAAAAAATGTCCCATGTTCTTGTCAACAAGATTCATTGTTAAAAGTAGACTAAAGGGAATGGAGAAAAATTGCAGAAGGGAATAAAGGAAAGGAGAGAGAGCGTGAAAAAGGAAGGATTTTGGTATAACTGAAGACAATAAGAATTTTACCACTAACTTAAATACAAACAAGCCTCCACCCAGAGACCACAAAACGGCTATTTCTACATGAATGATTTTTGCTGGATTGCACTGTGATTGTCTGTCTCGGGCTACAGCTCTGCACTACACTAACAGCATGTACAGTCTTGTTACAAACTGGTTTTCTGGGACAAAATTTACAAAGAAAGCATGATTTCCTGTTTGCTGTGGGTGAGGTTTGAGGAGGCTGATGGGGAAGATGGGTTGCTTTCATTTATTTCTTTTTTTACCCATAAGTTGTTATGCACTAAATGTCACTTAAATAGCTAACCTGGAAAGATGAGGGATTTCATCGTTGACTGGCATGATGTAGACGTAAAGTGTCCCTTGGACTGTGCGCTTGCCATCTGTCAGCTGCATGGTAAAACTATCCTCTAGGCTTTCTGTGTCATCATGCATGTACACTAGCATCAGTCCTACAGGAAAGAAGGGGAAATTAAAATGAAAATCCTGGACACTACAAACTTAAAACACAACGGTCATATTATTTCTTAGTTTAGAAATAACAAGTATCTCAATTCTCCCTGGAATTTAAGACATTTGTTGAGATACTTAAATACTACAAAATCAGCGCCCCAGTGAGCCAAAAGGGCCCATCCTCCTTCCATCGAAGTAAAGTCTTTTTCCTATTGAGAGGCAATCCTGGAGCGGGACTCTATCTTGTGAGCATTGCACAAATCCTAACAATTTATGGCCACCCAACAGGGGTGCTACTCCTCTCATACAGTCTGCTACGTTCCATGGCTGCATGGCAATGGCTGCACAGCTTCAGACTACGTATTTCTCTCCTATGTTCTCCCATGTTACGGTGACCTGTGGCTCAGATCCCTCCAGAAGCAACTGTAGTATGTTTGTGTTTAGCAGCCCTGGGTGGATTCATTTGTTCTTGCTGCTATTCGGGCATATCCAAGACCAGAAGAACCATGGCTGGCTTTTGAAATCACTTCTGAGTTAACTTGCAGAGCAGAGAGCCATCCAAGTTTGGCAAGCTTTGGAGCAGCTCCAATACGAGTCCTTGACCACCAATGAAATACTGGCTATTTCTTCAATAAATAAATTTTGGGGGCACTTAAAGAGTAATACACAATGTGTTCTTGATCATACATGCTCTGCAGAGCTAGAAGTCTTGTTAAATGTCATGCTCTGTGGGCACAGACATAGCCCTCATCACCACGGCGTCCAAGTGTTTCACACTCAGCCAGTGGACTTAGCTTGCCAAAACCTTGATGCAGCAGGAAAACACAGACAGGCACAAGCCAAATTAAACAAGTAACCTAGAAAGTCAGTGACCGCAGTAAGATTTGAAACAATACTCTTGGAAACCTAATGTAACTTCCTAACCTTACACAAATCTTTGACCCATTTTAGGGCAAGCTAGTGATGAAATTCATCAAGCTGTTTACAGAACATGTTTAACTAGAAGGGGGATAGTCATCAGCTTGGAAGCATGCAAGTAAATGGATCCAGAGTTTGCTAAACCTTACGTGCTTGAATGCATTAGGAAAAAATATTTAAATATTTCCGAATTTCAAAGACTGCACTGGAGGAAAAACATTCCTAGAAATAATTAGCTTAATTCCATAAAAGTCATCCTAAGCAACAAACAAGAGATGCAGAAACAAAATCTTTTCTAGTTTCTTGTTCTCTGAAGATTGTTAAGTTGTTATTTTAAACCAGGACATCCCACAGTTTAACTTAGATTTATCTCCCTCCCCTAAAGCACATCGGCAATTGTAGTTGTTACCTACTGAATCCACCAGTCATTTGCCCGGTTAAGAGCTTGAGCTTGAGCTCAACCTTCCCTTTCCAGTCTGCAGCGCTACCAGTAACTGGCGTATAGCCTTCGTAGGGTGAAACGTCAGAGAAAGAGCTCGAACCCAGCTGTGCCTGTAAAGGAGTTTTAACTCACAGTCCAGAAGCTGAATAAACTCCTGGCTTTTTAGAAACAACGAGCAATAGGTTAGCCTTCCTGGCCTCAGTATACAATTTATGCAGATATAGTCCTTTCAAATTGAGGAGGAGGAGGTTTTCCCCTAATAAATCAGCCGATTAAAATCTTGCAAAATTGAAAAATACATCCTGTCCAATTTATACTCCCCGCTGCAGAGTGGAGCATGCCCCTGGGGGATGCACTCGTGTCATCAAAAACGCGCGGTGGGAGACGCACCCCGCAGCAGGGTTCAGCCTCGGACACTGCTGTTCAGAGCCGGCCTGGGCCCCTGCGAGCCAGAGTAGCTCTGCGACCTCTCTGACACGCACAGGATTAGATCAGTTGGTAGCTACGAGTATGGCACAGCCGCAGACAGTTTTTGGTTTACGCTGCAAAATAAGTATTTATGGAAAAGTGCATTTACATAACTGAAAAGATCCATTCTGCTTTTAAAGTCTTTGTTGGGAAGAGGAAATCACAGTAATTGATGGCAAACTTTCCAGAGGCTTCTAACACCTGCTTTGTATCTTCCTTCACGCAGTTTGCACAGGCATGAACATTACACAATCAAATAGGCTTTTACAACTGTGTGATTTGACTGTCAGTGCTGACCAGTCCCAGGACACCTTGAGCACATCCTGCAATGTCACAGCTGAAACAGGTATCGAATGGGTCTTCCTCCTTGTAACTGCAATCAGTTTAGCCTATACTCAAGCCTTCCCCCCCCCTCCAAAAAAGGCCTCACTTTTTCTAAGGAAGATTTATTCTCTACTGAATTCAGTCTGCAGAATTCACCTTTTTTTTTTATTATTTATTTTTGATAGTCACATCTAAAAACACACTCTTTACATATTAGCCTAAGTAGTTTGTTTCTCAGCTCCAAACCAAAACCGTCTGCGGGTTGCTGGGGTGCCAAATAGCCCCCAGCCCTCAGCCACTTCCTCTCCCCGCCCCGCTCCCTCTCTGCTTGGCACGCGCGGAGCACAGATGCCAAGCTGGGGAAGGGATTTTTTTTTTTTCCCTGCTGCATCTGGTTCCTTAGCAGATTCTGCAGGCAGTTGTGTTGGCAGCTTCGGAGATGCCTTTGGGTCCCTCACATGCTTAAGCTCCTGGCTGGGCTGGCCAGAGCTGCTGTCCCTCATCTGCCTTTGGCTTGGCTGCGGTGCAGCCTGTGAAGCAGCAGCTCTGGCGGAAACCTCCTACAGAATCTGCATGGAAGCTCTTGTGGGGGTAAAAGCAATAAAAAGGGGGACCAGTGAAGGGGGGGAAGAAGGGAACAGGAAAAGGGTTTGCACGGTTGTTCCCTTATGCTTGTGAAAAAGCTGCAGCGTAAGCCGTCGGCTCCGTGCAGCACTGCCAGCTCTGCTCTCTCGCCTGGAAGCAAACCCCCCGCTCGCTTTGCACGGAAAATACTGCCCGTCTCTAACGCGGCTGGGCTGCCTTCAGCGGAGCGGCTCGGCGCAGGGGTGCTGCAGTGAGCGGCGGCTCCCAGCAGAGGCCATCCGCCGCTCGCGCATCGCCCAGCGCGTCGCGGCCGCGGGCAGCGCCGAACTGCCCCGCAGCGCACGCCGAGCGTCCTGCGGACGGACGAGCGGGTCCTCCAGACGGGCGGCAGGAGGGGCTGCAATTAATCCAGGTCTCCTAATAGGGTGCTAACACCGCACGACCTGCGAGCCCAGTCTGTCTGCCTGCAGTCATATATAATCCCTATAGCCCTGATGCAGCAAAAAGCATATAAACAATAAAAACCAGTGAAGGAAAGCCAAAGTCCCATTACTCAGACCTTGTTTGAGTTCAGCCAGGGAAAAGCTGTGAATCTGTAGCCTTGCTGAAGCTTTGCTGAGGTCAGCAACTCATACCAACCACGTCGCTGCCACCGAGTCCATTTAATATCAATCCGTGAGCGGGAGGGAGGGTAATGACGGGGAGACTCAGCGCATCCTGAGGGACGGCGAGGTCTTCGGCAGTCAGAGCGCTCCATCCATAACGCACAAGTCACCTTCTGCTATCTGTTAAAAGCAAAAAGCCAGAGGGGACAAAGCAAAGCAGGGCCAATTTTAAACATTTCTGAAAAGGATAAACAGGAACTTTACAAAACAGAATGACAGGACAGCAAAAAATACTTCCTAACAGACTCCTTGTCTTTTTGATAGAAATATTAAAACTTACAGTGCAAATGCCTGCTTTCCTATCGCTTGTAAAATCCGATTTCTGGAGACCAGACGCACGAGGAGGGACACGTTTTGTAACCAAACTGCCTGAGCCTGGCAAACATGCTACCTTTACAGGGAGGCCCAGGAGGAAGACTACAGGGGAAGAGCAGATCATGCCGTTGCCTTCGGTATGTTTATGTGGGTGCTCCTTCCACGTGGATACAAGCCTGCAGATTCCACAGGTGCCCCCAGATTTGCTTTTACTTTTTTTTTGTTTATTTTTTTATTCAGGAACCTCAACATATCCTCATTAATGAAACCTCCGTTCACATTGTACAGTCCTTTCCCACTCACAGCATATGCTCACAGGAAAAAAAAGCCCTGCATGTAGCCCTATTACAGGATCTTTTTTGCACTCCAAACTAGTCTATAATACATGATAGAGTGCCAACACTCTCATTGACATATAGCTTGTTTACGTGAATGTCATGAGAAAGCAAACAAGTGAATCTAAACAATGCAGATAACCAGTTACATGGCTAATCTGGTATGTTGCTTTGCTTTCATAAATAAATTAGTTTAGTCTCCTAAAAGGGGAGAGAAACATAAACCAGTGATCTCAGCAGAACTGCTACCCTCCATTACCAAGGAGTCCTTGCCTTTTTTTTTGATTACAGGTTTTATTTGACTAGAATTTTATTTTATCCAAGACGCTGATGCAGTAAGGACTCCAAGAACCATAGCCAGAGATTGTTTTCAACCGAAATATTGGAGGTCGACTTTATATTAAGGGATATAGGTAACTTAGAGTGAGCTGCAAGCAGAGCTGGGGGTGCAGACTCAGTGCTAGCCAGGAGTGTCCTATGTGCAGACTGTTATTATTGATAATTGCTTTTACTCTACAACTTCCAGCTCACCACGGATGTTGTACCAAACTCTAGCATGAGTTTTGCCCAAGAATAAACTGCAGAATTTTTTCCCTCCCTTCAGGATAGAAATAGTTCATTAAATATTTAAATTTTCAATTAAAGAGTCACTTTGAAAAACAAAAGTTAATATTCATTCTTTTAACATGTGGCAGGTTCAGAGCAGACACGCTCTCCTCACACAGCAGAATCAGGACTAGAAAACGAGCAGAATGTGTTTAAAATTCCTCTAAATTGAATGAAGTCAAAAAAATTCAATCATTTCTTCAAAAATATAAAAACTGAATGTGTCATAACTAGAAGCATTTTAAACCAGAAGCCTAATTCATGAAAATTTGAAATCTTCCCTTTTGGGTCTCAGTTTTGAACAAATAGTGCAAAAAGTTCTCTTATGGGGGTGAATTTTGGAGTAAGTTTTAAGACTCTGGGAAGAGGTGATACATATGTGAGCGAGCATGTGTCAGTAACACTCAGAATACAGCCAACCAAAACATTGCACAAACGTATGGCAGCTTCAACAAAGTTAAAAATAATAAAAAATAACCCCCCCAAAAAGCTTGGAAACCTGAAAAAATAGCGTTTAAAATAAAGTATTTCAAGTTTTATTTGAAATCATGTTTAAATTTAAAGCTTCATAAAATTAGGCAAAATGGCAAATGAAACATTTAGATCCCACAGAAATATTTTTACCTTTGACTTTTCAGTTAGCCAGAGAATGGCTAGATATTTTCAGTTTGATTTAACAAAAATTCTTTCGAATTTTCACTTTTACTGAGCAGCCTGTTTGCTCTGTTCCAGAGGATAAGCTAGTGGTTAGCCTGGAGCTTTGAAATTGCAGTTCCCTGCTCTGCTATACTATCCCCGAGTATGCTTGGACAAGTCCTACAACATCTTTGTGTCCCACTTTTTGCTGTAAATAGAGATGTTGGCATTTCTCTTCCTACATCCTTGTGGTGATAATAAACAGACTCAAAGGCAGAGATAACAGGATCACACAGGCCTCGTTTGGCCCAATTCATATATGATATATTTCAAAGAACGTGATGCCCACACTCCTTTTCATTATCTTTTAAGCACAATTTACGTGCAATTTAGTCTAAAATAGCCAGATTCTGCACTCAGCATTCAGAATATTGACAGCATGATCCTGCAGCACTGAAGTCAACTTGTTTTATGCCCCTGGCATCAAAGTAAGCAGAAGCAGGCATTAATCTGTGCAACTCATGTAATAAGGGAAGAGCTGTTCCAGCCTTTATAAAAGGAAGTTTCATGGGCTTTTGGAGCACTACACAATGAAAAATGAGATACTTGGTTATAGACACGCTCTATAAATGAAACATGACTGAGGACCCAGACACAGTAAGTTCGGCAAATATCACCCAGAAAGATTCACAGAGCACTTGGTTGAATTTTAAAACGTGTCTCAGCTGACTTTTCGATGAACAGTTGCACAGAGGAAGCCAGTTTCAAGCATCCCCCTTCCAGTGTCATCCTTACAGCAGTTCGAGCGTCCTGCCGACACATGCATGGTACGGTTCAAGTTTGACATACCAGTGGGAATAGGTTCCCAAACTTTTGGCAAAGACAGTTAAAAGAGTTAGACAAAGTTCTGACCATGATTTTCACAATCAAAGACACTGAGGCTTCTTCTACATGAAGGGAACAAGAGAAAGAATAAATTAAAGCCAGTAGATGTTAACATACACATTTTCCCCCTCAATCTTTCTTTAAACAAAGCTGGTATGGGCACAGAAGAGAAAAAATAGTCAAAAGCTCTGTTCTTATTTATATAGCAGTAGTAATTAGGTGGCTGAGACACTCAGTTATAGATAAGAAGTGCAAAGCTCTCTCTGTATAAATGGAACCAGTACTCTGACCTAAAGCTTATAAGTTTTATCTTCTACTTCAGCCCGAACTGTTGCACTGCAACTCCCAGTGGCTCCCTCCTGCCCTACTGTGAGGCACGAGATAACCATCTAGGGAAGAGAAATACAATCACTTATTTTGTGCAACAAATCAACTAGAAAAACAATTTAAATTCCAACCATAAAGCAGTGAATATTTGCAATTGTTCATGACTAAAGGATAGATTTTATATATAAAAAAGAACCTGACAAATCAATTCAGACAAAGAAATGAGTGAACTGAGACTTCCTGGCTTCTAGCTCCATTCTTGGTTCACTACTGCAGTCCCAGATGTACCTGTGATAAATGCGAGTAAACTGCTATAGAAATAACACCAGGCTTAAGGATTCGCAGGACGAGTTCCCAGAACACTCTCAGGATACTGCAGCAAGGTGAAATACATGAGGGGAACGTTTTCATTAACTCATTTGCTGTAGCCCTCTGTTGCAACAAAACACTCCAGTGCTCTTCCCAACACTGGCATTTCGACAGGACACAGCTTGTTCAGGATCAAAATACATGACAGTTGTTGCCCTTTCTATTTAGGCCTTAAGCCTTGAATCAACAGTAAGAATCCTGGACACGGGAAAATACAGCACTGACAAATAAGTAATTGAATTAAATAGGCTGACTTTGTCTCAGCAACAGCCCTTCCCTCAGATCCATCTCTTTCAGAACTTGCTGTTTTAATATTATGGCCTGCTTGAAATGCTGAAGCTCATGAATGGATTAAAGAGGGTTTCATTTGTTTTATTTATTATTTTTACTGCTTTGCTTGGCTTTTTACAAATGGGAGGCACAGCCCTCATTTAGAATTCATTATAACATGCACATTCTTTCTTCCTCCTCTGCCTAGATGAGAAGGGGGAAAAACAACAACAACAACAACAGCAGCAGCAACAACAAGATTTCAACTGTTTCAAAAGCACAGAAACTCTTGGCTAATTTGCCATCAACATTTAGATTTTTTTAAAAAAAGCAGGTTTAGAGCATAATAGCTTCACAACCTGTTTAAGTTACTCATTTGCTGTAACAGGAAGTTGTGGAATTTCAAAAGAAAGGGAAAGTAGTTTATCCAATCAATTTATGTTCAAAGTGATGGTAAGGATGCATTATTACATGTTTTTCTTTTCAGTTTGCATTTTGATTAAAATCATTTTTTGGTTTTAAAAAGTGATTCCTTACATTCCCCAAATATGATCTCAGTGTTATAAATTCTGATTGCGATAGTTCTATATCCCTTGAAATGCATCAATGATGCATCATATCGAAAAAGACTCAAGCTTCCATTTATCTTCAAATATTTCACAATCCACTGCAGTATATTCTCAGTTGCATTTTTTGCTTTCAAGTTTGGCCACCATGTGTGTAGCATTAATTTCTCTGTTCACATGTAATTCATTCAGGGACTTACACCAGCTGAGAACCACATATGGAGGCCCAGATTTACAGAGCTTTTATTTTGTGCCATGGAAGCCTACAAGAAACAATTTTCTATTTGAATATTGAGTGTTTACAGAGGTCTTGTTGTTCACTAGAGACAGTGGATTATGAAATCATATTCTGCAAGAATTATATCCAAAAAACCTGACTGTAACACTTATTAACTCTGCTTTGTTCTAACATTCTCTGGTTGCTAAAGGCCATTTGAACATTCATTTTTCTCTCTCAGAGTTTGTTGTTTATTATTGTTATCATTTACCACTTTTTAAAAGTTATTGGTCTAGCTTTGGCCAATTTCTGCCCTGTTTGCCATTATGACAAGTCTGAGTAGCTAAGACACAGTAGCAGAGATGGGGATGACGACTGGAAAGTGGATCTCAAACAGGACACACGTTCTCTAAAGCCTAGCACATTTTGCTGTTACTGATGTTGAAGATAGGCATGGGGATCTTGTCTGATGAGAAGCAGTCAAGAAATTATTAAGTGTAATCATACCATGCAACTCCCCAAGCTCCCTAGCCTGGGTATCTGTACAAGGCAACTAATGTTTGCGATTAAGAATACGCTCCTATTTTATCACATTTGAGACAGCTCCAAATGCAGATCTCTTAAGACCTTTCCACAGCAAAGGCTTGCTTTGAGAACATAATGACATATATTGAGTGACTAATGTCCCACATAATTAATCTTGTAGCTTCTTATTTATCAAGACTTAAAGGGAAGGGAGCATTTTTATGGAAAGCAAGAATTCCTGAATGTAAACCCGTAATGCTGACAACAATCCTAAATGGGATGCTTCATGGTTAAATCCCCCTTGTTGGAGACATCCACGAGATACCACGTACTTGTGGCTGGGTGGAAGGGGGACCTGGGTGGAAGCTGAGCTTCACTGGCCTGCTGGGGGGAGGTCTCACCCCTTCCTCTGAGATCTTCTGATCCTAATCATTGCCAGAGCTCAGAAACAGAACTACAAGGGCACCAGGTCTAATCCAGGGCAGCAGCTGAAAGTCTCCCTGACTATGGACAGAAAGTGTAAATTGACACTAATTAGGGCTCATCCATGTGGCCTCTGATGTATCAGTTTAAATCAAATAATTAGAAACTGTCAATTTCTTCTTCCACCCAAGACCCAAATCCTGTAAACACAACGACCATAACAACTCCCTGAAGCAGGCTTTAGCACACATATTGAAAACATACTAAACTATAAATACTGTATACCATATGGCATCTAGATTATCTAATTTCACTTCATAACTGGTGATAAAATGACCAATCAACTGACACGTAGAATAAAATGCCAAGCCAACTATTCAGCTAGTTTTAAGGCAGCTCTGAGGTTTAAATATTTCTCATTGCATCCCTAAAAATAAGGACATACTTGTTTGACTGATACTAACTGTGTGGACACAGTGGGAATCTGTATCAGACCAGTTCTGCCAAAACCAATTTGTACTCATTCCTCTGCATGTATGTCCTCTGCCTATCCAAAATTAAAATTATGTAAATTTAAAGGTGGGCAAGCTAGATTAGGAGGACACCTAGATGTCCCAAAGGAAAAATTTTGCCCTCTACATTTGCTTATGTGAAAAAGATATTTGGTGCAGGGACAACTTGCTCCTCTGAATTTTGGTTCATCATGAAGGCTCCTAAGCAAAACTGCAATACAAACAACGGAAGTTCATTGTGCATTTGTTCCTACCACGCCTTCATCTTTTTTTTTTCCTTGCTACTAAAATCAATTAATTTAATCTCTGCAAAGACCACAACTGTAGTGTTCTGCTTTCCTTAATCATAGGGAGCTCCTACTCCTACTCCTACTCCTACTGATCTCTACTGTGAGAGATCAGCCCTTGGAAATAGATTGGTGCTTTACCTTTGAAGACCAAGGTCAAAGGTACTCTTGTATTCCTGAGTTGAAGAAAAGAGATTTGTCATTTACTCAATTCATGATGGCACAGAAAGGAACCTCTGTAGACTTAAAAAAAAAAAATCACTAACAGAAATCTCAAAGCAATCTGCAGTGGACCCTGAATGTTCACGCTTGGGCAGAACGTAGTTGATATAACCTGCTTAGAGACACCATAAATTGAATGAAACTTGGACTGATGCAAAAGATTAAAAACAGAGTTTTAAAGCTGGTTCTAAAGCATGCATCAGCTTATTTCAAAGTTAAATGCCAATGTCCTCAGCTCTGATTTTATGGGGGCATAGCCCCAGAAGCAGTGAGATCTATTGGTTTACAGATCCATTTCCAGGAGAGTGCTGGAAAATGGCTTTGTTGGCTCATTTAAAATTAGCTTGGGTACAACAGTTATGAATATACTGTGCAGAAAATTGTGCACTGAATGATAAACAAATAGGTTGCTATGATTTGATGCTATTTTAATAGCTAGTGATTAACCAAATGTATGCCATTTGGTCTAGCCTGATTTGCCAAATGGTTCCTTTCTCCTAACATACAGGCAATTGCAAAGTAGTGCCCCATAAAACCATGCATGTTTACCATGTTAAACTCCAATAAAATCATTTTTAGGCAAATAGCAGTACATTGTAAGGTATATACTCACATTATTTCCAGCATAACTCTTCTTGCAACCAGGTGAGGGAAGTACCTTTTCTTGGAAGCCATACTGAGGGTTTGTCTTTGACAATGAGGTCCTTGGGTCTTCTTCCAAAGCATTCAGATATTTCAAATGAATACTGGCTTAAGATGCCCCATCCTCCACAAACGCGTTCCTGAGAAAACAAAGATTAGCATTACTCTAGTCTGAACAAACTGCTTCCTTGTATCAGTTATCAAGAACTGGTCATCTGATAAAGCCAAGAGACTGCCATACACTGGTAACTGCTTGATTTTAAATGCAGAGATTATAAACTTGAGTGCTGCTCTGTGTTTGTTGATTTTTGTTTCTTAATTCATTGAGACTGGAAGCCTGCAAAGGGCAATGTACTGCTGGTATTAAACCAGGAACAGACAGGAAACAAATCCCTTCCTGATTTCTTCTTCAGTCCAAAAGGGATTTATTTGGTGTTCAACATATGTCTGGACAGACATCCTTTCCCAGATGAAACCACGCTAGCTGCCGAGTTTGTGGCCCTGAGACATTCATCCTTCTTCTCTGCTGGAAATTACCCTGTGACTATGTGGGTTTTTGACCTCCCAGCCCCAGGATCAGAGGTGGCCCAGATTGCTCTGCCCAGACCAGGGCCGTAACACCAGTTCATTAATAGCAGGGACAACAGAGCTCAAACTCCCTGGCCTGTAAGTGCTGCGCAGCAATTCATGGAGGTGAAGAGAAACTGTAGCACTGCTCCCAGCACTTGCAGGTGGTCACGCAGGAGCAGAGATAGGAGCATGATGGAAAAGCATGACAAAGTCCCCCAGTAGCCAGACCCTTAGGCTCCCAGTGCTACCATTTAAAATTTTGCCTGGGCAATCTCTGATGTAAGTCGGGGGTTTATTACTATTTTTAAATGAACAATATGAGGTAGAGATGGTGCAGGTATGTGTGAGAGAGAGAGAGACGGAACAAATGTGCATGCTTTGGGAAGCATAATTTAGGAATCATAGAATCATAGAATCAGGAAGGTTGGCAGGGACCTCTGGAGATCATCTAGTCCAACCTCCCTGCTCAGCAGAGTCACCTAGAGCATGTTAGACAGGGCTGCATCCAGGCGGGCCTTGAAGATCTCCAGAGAAGGAGACTCCACAACCTCTCTGGGCAACCTGGTCCAGTGCTCTGTCACAAAGGGTGGTTGGGAAGTATTAATAAGTTAGGTACATTACTAAGTCCAGTTTATTATCTTATGTCTAAATTTCATTTTATCTATATTATGTAAAATCTTTCTTTCTTTTTCTTTTCTCCACATGGGTTATTTTTATGAAATGAGGCTCTGACTGGCACCTGGGCACCAACAGAAGTATGTCTACGGTGTACAGGGCCAAGAGCCGTGCTCTGTCCCCTCAGGATGCATTAATTAGTGCTACTGCACTGGCTCATATCTCTGCCCAGTTCTACCTGATGCCAGAGGTTAAAATGTCTCCTGACAGCATCACTAGTTTGAGCTCTGAATAGCTCTTCATATCCACAGTGTGTTTTAGTGTTGCTTTTGCTAGGGGTCTGATAAATGGACAAACTCCTCACTCCTTCGCTGAGGGACCCTGCAGGCCCTGCAGCCTCTCTCACTATAAAGCCTCTCACAGCCTCACCTGAACTGGAAGGTTCACCTCACCACCCTGCAAGGTACCTGCTCTTAGAAGATCCACTAAGAGTGCCGAGGCATCAGCCCGTAGCTCTACGATCACACCTTAGTGGTGCTGTTCTTAAATCTTGTGCCCAGTGCAAAGTAGGACATGCTTTGAAAGGGAAGCAAGGAGGGAAGAGGAGAGGGAGATAAGAGGAAAAATGAAACAGCACTCCACAGAGAACAGCTATGTGTGATGACAGCCTGAGAAGGTAGCTTGGAAGGTAGCAAAGGGGTGTGGTGAAGCAGAAAGCGAAGTAAAAGCTGGAGAAAGAAGAGGAAAATAAGAGAAGGAATTAGAGTAAACAAATGCATGAGCATGAACAGCTTGAAATCACTACAGACAAGTACCTCTGATCCAACAAGATGTTGAGAACCTGCTAGAAGAGAGACAATACTTCTCACTCTCCAATAATACCGACCAGAGTTGATCCTCAGTAATTCATAGCCAGTGAGGAATTAGGTATTTTATAGCAAAGCAAAATAAAAAAAAAAATCCCAAGCCTGAGCAAAAACCCTGTGATTAGCAGTGCAAAAAATTAATACTTTGAGTGCTTTTCTGTGTGATATCAGAAAGGTCTTTGTATCTTTGCTCCAACATTAGGGTTTTTTTTCACTTTACTGTTTAACTAGTCATTTTGCTCTGTAGGAAGCCTGAACAAAAAGAATAAAGCAAAAATATTAACACATAGTATAAAATTCTCACTCCTTTGAAAAGAGTCAAAAAAAAATCATGATTTAGAAGAGTTGCTTACTCAGTAATTAATGGTCACCCGAAAGTTCTCAAAGACCTTTACAATCTACTTAGACCCTATGCAGACCTTTGAGGATCTTCTTGTATACTTAAAAAAAAAAAGAAAAAAAAATCATGTTAAAATGCTTTGCTGAATTGCATACACAGCAGACTAATTTTTGTCCCTATTTCATGGAAGATGAAGTGGGGGCATGGGAGGTTTTAATGTCAATGTTATCAGAAGACTCCACAAATTGTGGTTTCTTCCACCTTTGGGGACTGACTGTCAGAGGCACTGGGCAACACCACCTTCTTCTGCTCTTGTCAGTAGACAATGCTTCCTTCTTCTGCAGACAAGCACAGTTCCTGTGTTATCTGAGAAATTTGCATTTCATTTCTCCATTACATGAGATATTCACGTTGTGTTGCTGCACAAAGAGGGGCTTTGTTTCATAACCAAAGGCAGGCAAATAACTAGCTATTGAAATTTAAAAGGAATGGAATAATGTGACAAAATGCCACGTTGCTGGAAAGCTTCTGTTAAAGACCGTGCCTGCACAGATGGAGCAGAGCCTTGTCACCAGTGACCTTGTTCACTCTTCCGCACCAGTTGCATTTTCCAAGTTCCTTACTGCTACTGTAGCTATGGACCTTCCATTCTCAGTGGTATTGCAACTTGCCAGCATGCATGTCTGAAAGGAAAGTCTTAAGCAAATCATTTAAAAAGAAAAAAAAAAAAAAAGCTCATAGAGGAAAATTATATCACACTGATGTACCAAAGAAAACTACCTCTGTGTTGTTGTAGCATGACCACCTGCCCTTCAATGCCCTGCAATTTCAGATTGCCTCATCATCTCGGGAAGCTGCTTTAGTGCTACCAAACCTGCTCCTATCCAGCAGTTCAAAATAATTTATTCATAGCAGGGAATTTTCTAATGTAGTCTTTGTAGGAAAGTGAGATTACATACTTATTCTGATTCTGAATCATTACTGATTCTACAGTAGATATGAATCTCAGTGCCATACAGACATTCAGAATATAGGGAACATCTTGAAATTTCCCAAAACTTCAGCTAAATGAGCTATTGTGACCTGCAGTAGCAGAGGAGACATGGTAGCATGCGCTAGTAATGAAGTAAGATCACTGAGGAGCCCTAGATACGTTTTTTATTTATTAGCCTGTACTGATGCTCACCCTGCTTTACAGTTATTTGTGATTGCATTTGCAACTATACTTGCCTCACACTAGAATAACAGTTTCCTGATTGCAATGATAAATTATTTCAGTCCTTTCCTATTCTCATTTATGCTTGCTGCATTCTCTTACATCCTGCTCAGTGTCTGGGATCCATGTTTGGTATTCAAAGTAATTAGCTTAAAGCCTAGATTACCCCTCCTCCCATCGGTTGGCAGCAGGTGAAGGGTGAGATGCTGTCAGTAAAGGAATGGTGGCAATTCCTCAGCGGCTGGTGTATTCCATAGAGGATAGGGATGCAGCCTGGGACTGAAAGCCCACAGAGGCTGGTACATGGTAACTATCAGTTTGGGAGTAGCTGGCACTCGAGAGCTCCCTGGCGGTCTAGTGACTCACCCAGCATCACAACAGTGGAGACAGACTGATGAGAACCAATTCCAAAAACGCTTTCCTGCCAGAAAGCAACTTCTATTTAGGGCCAGAGCTTTTTCCCAGTCTGAAGTGTGTGTGGAAGTAGAGCATTCCCCAGGGAGACTCTTTGTAAGGAGGTTGTCACAGATTCCCAATGAAGAGAGCTCATCATCCTAGACAGGTGCTCCAGTGCTACCAAACCACAGTTTGCAATCCCCTGCTCCTGCTGGGGCACTTCCAGGCTGCTCCGCATCCCTTCCCTGCTCGGGCAGAGCACTGTACCTCACCTCTGGGTGGTAGCAATGAATACAAATAGTGTATACCTTAGCAGCCTCACACCAGGAGAGCATCTGCACTGGGAGCTCAGCACTGCCTGCCACAGCCAGCACTCAGACCTCCTCAGCACCGTGCACACTGCAAGGAGGGAGAAGAGACCACAGGCCACATGGGGCCCCAGTATTCTGTATATTTGCTGTAAGAGCTGAAATGCTTTTTAAAGTGATATTAAGATCCAGCAAACCAAGAGAATTATTCCCAAACATTGAGCCCTTAATCAGGCAAACTCCTACTTCAGCCTTCATCATAGCAAAGGCTACAGGATCACACAAATTGTAATTAACTTGCTAAAATGGGTCTGAACTATACATATTGCAGAGCTGCAGTAGTTTGCCCATAAGGACTTCAAATGTTTTGAGAAGTAAACTGGAAACACTTAGTCAAATTAAGTGTTTTCTTTAAGCTGTCAGCATTGCCAGCATTGCCAAAATGAACAGGCTAAATTGGATTAGATGCTGTCTATATGCTTCAAATCCTAATGGCAAAGGATCCAAAATGTAAAGCAACACACAGAGGCAAAGCAAATATTATATATTGTCTCTGAAGCAGCAGATCTCTCAGTTTACTGATTAGCCAAATAGTTTGAAATAGCATGACTCATCTCTAAAGACAAGCACAATGTTGCCGTTGGCGCCCATGCAGCATCTAGTTTATAACAGTGCGGCATTCTCTGCCTGCTCCACAAAGCATTTTACAACTTAGGAAACAGCATGATTTTGATTCAGCCCATAGTAAGTCCTGGGCTAGACTCTACTGACAGAAAAATATAGCCTTAATTATTGACTAAAAAAAATACAGATGGTAATTTAGGTTTGATAATGTACCCGCATGAATGTTGGGCCACTGGTTATCCATGGGCAGGAATGTAACATTCAGGACATAAAATGGGAGAGGGGTATAAGGTGGTAGAGGTGGATAAAGAAGTTCATCAGAACAACAACCATTTGTTATACTTGCCCCTCTGTCAGAGATTATGGAGCGATTGTGTCCAAGTGGGAATGATGTCCTCCTGTTTCACCTCTTAGGGAGGAACATAGGATACAGATCCAGAAATCACACTCAGAAGAAATACATAAACCAATCCAAGAACATAAGGAGGAACATCAGTTCTTCTCTTGGAAAATAGCTCAAGTATTTGTAAACATTTAATAATTTAACATAGACTTACCTATTCAGATTTTGATCTGAGTTAAATGTGGCTTTCAAAAAAGGTCTAGTTTTGAAATCAGCCTCCAGAATTACAGGCTAAGTGACTAGTAACTAGTAGCGTAGCTAGCTACTAGTAACGTAGCATTGCGTTGCTAATGCAAAACCCTGGCACTGGCATGGTAAGATTTTAATAACAAATTAATGCAAAACATTATCATTTCAGTAGTGTCTTCTGTGAGGATCCTCAACACTCTCTGTAAAGGCAAAAGTTGCACTGTTTAATAAGATAGTGAAGGTCTATTATTACTATTGGACAGTTGGAAATAGAGTATGAAATGGTGTGGGTTGAGGGGTTTTCTTTGGGGGCAGGATGGGTTAATCCCAGCTAAGGTTTTGAAGGGAGCACCCAGAGTTCTGTTCATCCCCTTCTGTCCTTGCCTGTCATGACTAGTTAGGATGTAAAACCCTTTTCACACATGGGTTATGCTCCAATTTTGAAGTGTTTTTGTTACTGTTTGACTGCTGTTCAGAACCTTGGTACTCTATTGGATAGAAGCTGTCCTTCAATTTCTAGCCTGAATTTCTGCACAGTGGTTTATATCTGTTTGGTTTTCTCCCAATATAGCCTTTTGCCTAAATAATTTAGTCATTCCACACACACTCCCACACACATTGATTCCCTCCAGGTACTTAGAGGTATTTCTGTCTCCTACTTAGGCTTTGTTTTGCTGAGCTCCACAAGCCAAACTCTCTCAAGCCAATTCTTTCTTATGATAGGTGCTCCATTCTTCTGATCATGCAGCTAGCTTTTTTCTGTACTTGGTTTGGTTTGACTTTGTCTTTCTGGAGCATGCCTGCGTAGGTGATGTCTTCCCAGTACTCTACAACAGCATTAGTACTTAATTCATACTGGAAATTCCTGACTGACTGAAGATGTGAGGACTAAGCACCTCAGAACACTACAGCTGAGGCATCTCTCAGCTCACTCACTACCCCGTCCCTTTACCCTCACCCTCCGCTCCTAAAGCAAAGCAGGCAAAACTGGCAGATGTCTTGGAAAATTTAAGTCTAAGGTTACCCAGAAAATCAATAGCAAAATCAGAAATAAACCTCAAATAAGTCATTTACTTATACCACATGGACACAAATATCAAACAGGAGTATCTAAAACAGCAACAAATCATGATAAGTAGCTAAAACCCAGAAGTTGTCATCACCATGTCTGGACAGAATTTTGACAAGTACTCAGATAAATTTTCTCCGTCTCCTTTTTCCAAAGAAAGTTGATATTTTGAACAGAAATTCTCAAGTCAAAAGATATACATCAATTTTTAGTTCTAGCAAAAAATTCAAACTAGACACAGAAAGCAGATGCTTTTCAGTAGAGTTTTTCTTCATGTAAAACCTATTCTTTCAACATAAAATTGGTTCAAAAAAATCTTAGACTAGCTCTAAACAGTAAAGGTAGATATGGTTCTCCGTGGAGACAGACTACAGATGTGTGTTAACATCTGTTCATCTGACAGTGTACAAATCCTTTTAAAACAACAACAACAAAAAAAGGCTTCTCTTCAGTTATGTAGTGCCACCAAGCATTATAGAGGAACTTTAAAGTTCATCTTAGAAAAAAGTACGTACGGCATTAAAATAAAAAAAAAAAATCAGTTACGTAAGGAACGGGTTTTGCATGTAGCATTCAATCCTATAAATTGAATGGGCCTCAATGCCATACTAAAATGAAAATAACCTTTCTGTCATTCTCAAAACCAACTGCATCTTTAAGAAAATCAGAGAGTAGCTCTAAGAAAACCTAGGGGATCTCATAGAATATATTTCAGAAAAATCCAAGAGACTTAGAAGACCTGACTTCCACAAAGGCTCAGTGCTGCTGATCTCAAGGCAGATATGTATTATTTAATAGCAACTAGGAGGCATCTACTTAAAAAAACAGTACCCTCCAGGAACAGTATTTGGAAGGCTAGCACAAAATTGGCAGTGATTAGAAAGTCCATTCTGCCCATGGGATGAGTAACTGTGTTGCTGGGGGAAAGAGCAGAACAGCTAGGAAAGCTGTTTCCTGTCTCAGAAACTGCTACAATCACAGGTGGAAAGAAAAATCTAAAAGCAGAGGGAGAAAGAGAAGCAGGTGTTTCTGAACTTGAAAGAAAGATTATCATATTGAAGTAGAGCTGTTCTCCAGGCTGGAGGCTTGGACAATAATCTGTTAAGCTTGACATCTGTGCAACAGTAGAGTAGCTGTGGTAGAAAAGTGAATAATAACAGGTCTGTACAAAAATAAAAAAATAAAAAAATAAAAAAAAAAAAAAACAAAATACCAAGCAACAAGTTGCTATTTCTTTTTCATTATGTAACTAATGTATTTTAAAGGATGATTGTCTTTTAATGTTCTTTCATTTCAAAACATATACGAGAAGAGGAGCAGGGAGAAACTGTCATATTTCTTTGTGTATTTAAGCACAGTTTTAAAGTAAAGTCAGGAAAGTGGCATGGGAAAAAAATGGCCTGAAAAATGCAACAGTTAAATAATGGTTCTGCTTGAAACAACAAGGATAACAGGGCAATGTTAGTTCAAGGAAATCATTCCAGGTAATTCAGTGCAGCAATGAGAGAGGTCTAGGGCTTGGTCCTGGCAATCGAAATAGTCTGAAATCACTCCCAAAAGCAGACAAGTTAGTATTTGTTTAGGGTGCCTGGACAATAAGACAGTGTTATGTCATTGCACAGTTGTGCACATAAGCCCAGTGATATCAAGGTAAGTAAAGACAGCACAATCTGATCCCAAGAAAGGAGCATTCCTGCAACACAATATTCTCCAGAAAACAAACCAATGCTCACCTCCAGAAACCCTTAACCTGACACAGACTACTGAGTTAAAAATCTCAAAATAACAAAAAATACATATTTCAAATTACTCTGTCAGACAATTAAACACTGTATTTATGATAGGGAATAAGTAAGAAACAGGCATTTAAAAAGAGTAGGTAGAAGTATGATTTTTCTTTTTAAATATCTGTGCCAAAAGTTACATTTGAAATTAAGACAGTCATGCACTGAACTTACTTTAATCAATTTAAATGAAAAATACTAAAGCAGTACCTTTATGCCAAAGTTTTATAGAAAGTCCAGCCACTGAATGGGATGATGTGATTAGTGATCCAAACTACTGTTTGCTGAAGTGATAAAAATCAGCTTTGGACAACTATAGCTGCTTCCATACCTGCAAAGAGAACATTTCCTTCATGTCAATATATATTTCATTTCACTCAGTTCAGTAACTAATTCATTCAAGTCTAGAAACTGATGAGGAACTGAGATGCAGGAATGTTTGTTTTCTCTCTTCCAACTGATGAGAACAGACCAGCATTAAAGTAAGATATCCACTAGTCCTAAGATTTTGAAGGACAAAGGGTGACGAAACCATCAGATTGATTAACTTAGAGCATTCTTCCTTCAATAATTTATCAAGTTTTAAAATACAAGGTATGTTTTCCCTTATTTCATGATACACCTAGCAAATTTTACAGAGTTTTGGTTAGCAAAATAAAATATAAAGCTACTGCTTTGCAATTATATTTAAACTACAATTTTCTTCCAAAAGCAGGTTGTTACAAATCACAAGTGACAAAAAGATCCCAATAATTGGAAAGAACAAGCCCCATAGCCTAGCTTAATGCAAGGCAAACAGGAACAGATAGAAGTACTCATGCCACTGGGTCCCCATGATTTAAGTTCCATCTACTTGCTCAAACCCCTTTGGCTGATCTGTAGTGTAAGCCTTTAGAGCAAGATACGAAACTATTTATTACAGGGGAGCTATTGCATCTCAGTGCCTTATATATATACTTACACAGCTTCTTACTGTGTGTTAACTTACATCTTTATTTACATAACTCAATTAATTCTCATAAAAAAGGGAATAAAGGAAAGAAGCTACAGACATTGTTAGAAAGATAAAATTCTATTTTACCAGAATGGATATAGGAGATAGATCTCTGAATTACATCCATTTGGGAAAAAGTATCCATCATGACTCTTGTCCTTTGCATCATCTGCTTAGGCAGATTCGTACATCAGCTGCATGTCACCTCTGCCAGCATCTGGTGTGTGCAGGTATTCGGCGGTGATAACGACTCACCTGCCTCCAGACAGTCCAGTCTTGCCTTTCATCCTGGCTGCAGCTTTGGTGGATCGTCATTCACTGGCATAAGCTTGGTAGAAGAAGAAGGGAGGATAAAGGAAAGATGATGTCTAAGTATAAGTGAAAACAAAATAAAATTCCTGTTTGTTTTCTCATTCTAACGATGAGCTTCACTTCCATGACAGCAGTGTGGAAACCTGTGTTATAGATAAGCAATCTTAACTGATAGCCTTAAAAAGATATTATATTTAGAATCATTTATACTAACAGACTTTTATTTGGCTGTCATGGTTAATTGATCACTAGTACCTGGCTATATCTTTCTTGGATACAAACGTCTGTCAGAAAGAACAGGGCATGTTAATTCTGAACTATAAAGCATGCTCACTTGTGGTTTCCAGTCATGCTGGATTTTACTTCCAGTCATGTTAAATTTTATTACCTGAATTCTTTTCCACATCAGATAAAAAAGTAGGATTTTATTGTAACACCAAATGCAGGCTAAACTTTGCAGAGAGAATTCCAGTTTCCCATTATATTTTCAGGGTCCACAGATAGTAGAAAACTAAGTATTTCAAGTAAAGACCAAAGCATTTAGCCAGAGTATTTCATGAGACTTGTAATATGGGTGTTGCATGTTTATATTCTTGTTAGAAGCCTAATCAGACCATACTCATCATGGCACACTATGGCTAAGACTCCCACCAGGGAAAGGAGAGCTTATGAGGAATAAACAGAGAAGCAGCCTCACCAGACACTGAAACCCACAGGGAATAATGTGAGCATAAAGAATCTGATGTGCAGCCTCCACAAGAACATACTCAAGAGAAAGTATGTCAATTTTCAGCAAAAATTGCATATTTTATATTCCTATCATAAAAAAATAAGTCAAAAGTTTTACCCTAGATATTTTTTGCTGCACCATTTTCCACTCAGTAGATCCCCAGGAGACAAACTGGACCACTATCCAGTTTCTGATTCTACAAACAAAATCCTGGTTTTTGAATAGCATTAAGTAAAGTATCAGGGTCACTGTGTGCAGTCAGATATCACTGATTCACCTGATCATGCATCCTGAAGCTCAGGAATTACTTGAGCTTCAAATACAACCACTAGGAAGAGGCACATTTTTGTGGGGGGGGGAATACACAAAAAAAAATAAATTAAATCCCTAAACAGCAAGATGACAGGATTTATGGAAACAATAGGTCACCATTCCCTGTCTATGCAGATTTCAAAAGGTCAATACTTGGAGAAAGTAATGAGGAATGGCAAAACCTAGTCTTTCCCAGTTTTGTCTACATGCCAAATCCCAGCCCTGCAAAGATTTAGATTCATGGTTTACCTCTATAAACTGGACTTTCCAAATTGGCTACATTTTACCCCAAACCCTGCACCCAGTAGTGCCTGCTGGCTGGTCTTCAGTAACTCCCAAGTTCAGAAGGGTCCAGGTTTTACTACCGACTAGTCACGAGCTGAAACTTAGGCCATCTGAACAGGGCCCCACCTGACAGCCTTATTAACACAAATGATTTTTATTCTGCATGCCTGGGCAAGCCATGGGCACATGCCTGCAAGATCAAGGCCTTAGTCATTAATAACTTCTGCAATCATTTCACCTAGAAGCCGCACTCTGTCTACACAGAGATCTTTCCGGGAATCTGGTAAAAAGATTGATGAAAATTAAACATCTACTTAGTGAAGCTGAAGTAACCAATATATGATTAATACTTTCCAATTATATTTCAGTACAGTACATTGCTGAGTTTGTTATTACCTGCACTCTTAACACTCCATCTGCAGTGTTAAATCCATCTGTTGCTGAAAATATGACTGTATCTTCAAGGGTTTCTGAATCATCATGCTGGTACCTTTTAACATAATTATAATGAAGAGCGATATTCATTATCCAGCGGAAATTAGAAACCTATAAATATGAGGGGAGGAGATCAAAGGAAGAACTAAGGTCTAGCATTGCCCACTTCTACAATTGATCATGTTGGCTGCTCCCACTTAAAATACTGCTCCAGATTCTGTTTAGCCCAGATCATTTCCACTGATTTTACTGTTTCACTGGTTTTCACCATAGGGACCTGATCCCTGATCTTCACTCTGTCAGATGAGAGAAGTGGGTTCGTGGTAGTCAACAGTCTACATGAGGGCATGGAGGCAGGGGAAAAATATACAGTGTTCATCAGAGTAGAAATCTGGAGTGGGACATAAAACATAGGAAAGTCCTCATCTGTATGAGGAGAAGAAATGGCTGTCCTGAGCCTAGTGTTCTTAACACATGGATTTTCATCCATTTTAGATGGCAAGAGAAAAAAGATCCAGCCCTTTCTACTTTTGGATGGTACTGAAAGTAGAGGGTACTGTTTCTAAATGCTCAATAAAACTGACAGAATAAGTGTACCATATTTATGCTTATATCTTACATACTAAATGTTTAAAGGCCTCTTTCATTCAGCAACAGCTGGTTTAAATGCATTTGCAGGTAACAGAAGCAAAAATTTATGCCATAGACTCCCCTGCTCGAGCCACCCTTGATCTCTGATCCCCTAGATCTCTTTCCTTCTCCGCCATTAGGATTCTACCTCCCTAAATTAGCATACTCATTTTTAAAATACTGTTTTTAAGAAAATATGCATTATCAGATACTGTTACACATTTACAGATACAATAAGGGCTCTGCTTTCCCCCAAATCCCACAATAGAATTCTTTAAACTCTGAGTAGTTATCAACAACAGAGATTTTTAAAGGAAGAAGACGAATGCATCAACTGATTTTGTAAGCCTGTAAGTCCTGAAGATTAAACATATTTCCATCCACCATGGCAAGTCCATGCAGTTCAATAACCTATGCAGAGGAGGTTTCTTAAGCTGCATTTGAAGCTCATTATGGTGTGCAGGAATGCTGCCACTAGATGTTCTCCAGCAGTGAAGGTACTGGAAGCTTTTTCAGTTTTCAGATGATTAGTGAAAATCTGAAACAGTGATAAAATCTAAAGATACATCAGGGCACTATAAAGAAATAACTAAATAATGCCCTTGGGGCAAATGGCTGCGGAGAGCCAGGGGGATTGCTCCACGCCACGGCCCAAAGCACTGTTGCTGGCCACCTTGCTCAACTGGCAGAAGCCCCTTGTCTTTTCTGTAGGTCAGTACCATCAGAAATTAAAGCCCAGGTAAAGAACAATAAAGCAATAGATTCATGGTAGGTATTTATCTAAAGAGGGTATAAAGCACCACAACCCAGAGGAGGAAAAGACCAGGAAATGCCTCATGCTAAAGGGGTCTGGGACAAAACTGTCTGAACTGCAAGGAAGCTCTGCTAGGTGTGATGCAAAATGGAAACAGAATCTGACAGGAGGGCTTTTTTCGAGGGAGGTCTTCTTTTCTGTTTATCTGGGGGGTTTGTTTGTTTGTTTTTTAAACTAGGTCACATAGCCTTTGCTTGGTAACTAGATCCATGTATACCAACCGGTCTTCCTGTAATTAGAGGGAGCACTAAACAAACCTTTCAGATCCTCACGGGACCATTAAGTGGACTTCTATTTCACTGCAGTCACAGAGACCCTAAACTCAGAGTGACTTGAAAACAAAGGCATCTCTGTGCAAAGGCAACAAGCCTCCCACCTGCAGCCTACGCTTTTCCCAGGACAGACTCCCGTGTGCCTGCTCCGCGATTATCAAGAGCTATGGGGATGTTCTCTTTGCTTGGCCTAGGGAGGCAGTAAAGGCTACTGCCTGCTTTTTGGAGCTGAAAGAAGACCCCTGAGGCAAAGCAAGAGTAGTATGTGTTTTTGGAACCAAAGTACTCTCCCTCCACCCAAATTCTACTCTACACAATCAATAGGAACATTCCTTATGTTATTTTTGTCCCTCCTGTCTGTCGTACAGGGAGTTTTTAAACCTCAACAACTTCACAGTAGAATAACAGCAACCCAGTGAAATAAAACACATTCTTATTTTTGGAATTCACCCTTCTCTGTAGGGTGCACTGTTTCAGAGAGACTAGTTCATCAGGAAAAAGGAGACTTGGGAAAAAACACTGTTTATTGTGTTCCTCCAGAAGGGTTTATAAGCTTGAAAAGCATGTCAGTAGATCCAAAGGCTACTTTAGAGCTTAATAGGACTGTCCAAAGTCTAACTGGCACAAGTAAGCATTATTTCTAGCTCTCTGATGAAAAGCTTGTATTAAAAAAGAACATAGTCCACTTTGCAGGACTAAGATTTGAGGAAAAATCATTCAAGCTACCAGCTGAGCCATAATATTTTTGACCTGCCATCATGAATCAAAGCAGCAAATAGAAAACTAGTTTAACAATATATTTCTTTCCATCATACTGCTCATAAAATTCAGTCCATTCCATTGACTAAAACTAGATAAAGTACATTTAGTTCTCTCTCAGACTCCGACTCCTGCAAGAATGTAATGCTTTCTTAATCTGCCTGCCTCAGAAAGGTCTTCCACATCTATATCCCTACCCTGTCATCTTCTGTGAGATACTAGGATAGCATGGGGCATTCAAAAAAAAACACAGAATAGCCACAGGGGTATAAGGAAGCTTATGAAGAAAGTTATCTTTCACTTAGAAGGTGAAAAGCCTCCCTCCTTGCTTGAAACATAGGAGGAAAACAAGAAAAAAAGAAAGGAGGGAAAAGGAAAAAAAAAAAAAAAAAAAAAAAAAAGGAAAGGGCTGCCTGTGTTTGTACAAGGCTGCTGAGTCAGAACTTAAAGTACTGTAACGTCCTCTAGTACGAGAGTGCAGAGATGCTTCTTTCACTGACTTTAAAACCAGGGAGAGGGTAGGGTGTTCTGGCTGTGCTGGCTCTTGAGGCTTACAGACTGCTGGAAACAAGCTCACTCACCTCCATAAGAAACCCACTGGGCTAGTAGTCAGAGGTGCATAGCTGAAGGGTGACTTTGAGAGAGAAAGATCAAAAAACAAGCCTAAGCAAAAATGCACTTCAGATGAACTAAAATTCTTTTAAAGAAGTGAAAACGGGTTCAAAGTTAAAAAAAAGAAAAAAAGATCACAGCAACTAAAGCTACTCAGCTGATTAATAAAACATCAGGATTGTTTTCTTCTTAACGAGCTTTTATTGTTATTTGGGGAATGTTATTGGTAATCATTTTCTAATTAGAATCTGACACAAATCTCACAAATTACTAGAGATACTTGAAAAATTTAATAAGTTCTGCTTTTTTTTCTTGCCATAAAAAATTTCTTTTGGGAAGAAATGAAGTTTCTCAAAAGCCACCAAAGCTTCAACTGTATGTTATCATTTGCCAAATAATCCTCCCACGTGTTTGTTATTAAGTTGTTCACTAAAATTCATTGTCACTTCTTTTCAGCTTTCCTACTATCCTAGACAATTAGGTCTCAGGGCAGAATTTAGCCTTTTAGCTGAACAATATTGCTATGTATGTACGCTATGTATGTAAGTATGCTATATAGCATACCAAAAATTCACTTTCCACAAATATTCATTTAATACTGTCACAGAATTTGCTAATGCTCTTAACCTGGCATTTTAATATTTACTAAAACACTTAAAGAATACATGCACATGGAAAAAAACAGATTAAATAAATTCATTGAATAATATCTCGTTTATGTAAAAAAGGTATAGCTCCTTTCAAGGAATGCAAGCATCCTGAGTAAGCTTAGTGCTCGGACTTTGGCAGGACTTTGTTTATCAAGCAGTACAGCACAAGCGTATTTGAAACTATAGAAAGAAGTCAGGGGTTAATTAGGGGTTAAGCATCTTGGAACAAGATGCTTAGGTTATGATACAAGCAAAAGAATTGGCAAGTCTAAATTTTTCAAGTAGCATAATGAAAAGATCTCAGTCAGGTTGAAAACGATTAATGTGGTGAACTTTCCTGTGATTGATTCAGGTCCTTTAAGCTTCCGTATCTACAATTGTGGAGTCAGGTATAAAGTCATTAGGAAGGAATCATCTATCAGCAATTAGGGTCCTTAAAAAAATACCTAGGGCCCTTTACCATTCACTGCTGTTGCTGTGATATTGTCCAACCATCACACCTCCCTACTAGTCACTGACAAAAAACTCACACTGTACAAAGCACGTGCCTGAGTCAAACCCTCTCCACGGAGGCACGTATGCTGCTTCCAGTTGTGTCAGGGCATGCTGGCAGCGAATGGAAGCAACAGCGTCACGTATAGCTCACCATTTTCATTTCCTAGTCTGTGAATGAAGAGCACAGTGTGAGATGTAGGACTTGACTCATTTAGCACATAAACCACAAATCTCCTTCTTTTGATAAAATCGGGAGTGAGCACAACTGTCCCTGTTTACAACAATGAACATGCATAGAGACACTTGTGCAGGTCTTTGAAATACATACCTCACCTGTTATCAAAAAGAAAAATGCTTAGATTGTTGGGAAGCACTGTAGCCCAGGTGGGACAAATTTTAGTGCTGGTGAAATACCAAGAAAATCAGAGATTTTGGCACCATTTTGCAACAGTTTGATTTGTTTCTAGGATCTCAGAGAAGGCATCAAAGTATATGTACTGATAAAACGTTGTCCTCTACAGAGGGGCTTCATAACTTTCATTCACAATTGAACTTCTCCTTAAAATGGTCTGATGTGAGATTGAAAAGTTGCATGCTTGACTTTTGCCCAGGCCTACCTCCCTCCTTTGTGTTCATTTGATGTACTTTAATTTAGATTTTGGTAAGTGTTGATTTGTTCTTTTGCTCCTCCCAATGTGTGTACATGAAAGCAGAGATTTAAAGAAGCTAAACCAAAACGTGACAACCAATGATGCAAGAGGCTCTATTTGTTTACCTGAGTGAAGGATATTCGTTCAGGAGTAGCTGAATTTATTTGTTTATTTATTTTTAACTTCTTAAGCTGTCTGAAAATTAACTTCCCTCCATCATAAAATCTGTAAGAGAGAAAAACACAAGTTAAGTCTTTTCCCTATCAGCTTATTTATAAAGTCCAATTTAGCTAGTCAGCTTCTTAAGTACCTGGGAGACCTGGGAGAGAAACATGTTTCAGTAATAGTGTACGTAAGATAATTATCTGGAGACTCAGTGTTTGGAAAGTGCAGGTGATGCCTTGAAATGTGTACAAGTTATTTCAACAACAGGTTGATGTATAGTTGCAGGAATTTCCTCTGGCAATTAGCCTTCCACTGGTGTAATGTAAATCACTGCAGTCTAGAAGATGACTGAAACATCTGGAGATCTAAGGTAGAGAATCTGACCACTGACTGACAGCAAGTTCTACCCTGCTGCTACCAGTTCGACTCTAGGCTCATCAGTTCATATTAATCCTCTTTCAAAGCTGTATTTTCCAGTGGCTTGAAATTTCTAACCTTTTTTTTTATACTTTTTTCAGTGTCCTGAAGAAAAAACAATCATAGAACACAACTGTCTTTCTAACAGGTTAAGCCAAATACTAAACATATGTATTACAACAATTAAGATTGATCTTTAGGATTTGTACTCATCTTCACAAAGACGTAAACAGCAAAATCATCAGGCCTCACACAGAGCCACAACTCCACTATCCCAACATAGCAATGTGTCCTAAATATACCTCCCTCAACATATTACCAAGCACTCAAAAGCATTGTGAACCCATACACCGAAACAAGATCGTATATAACCGCACATCAGTCTTTGCATTTCTTATTGAAAAACGGACTACAGTGACAGAACTGCTCGTGAAGACATTATCAATTGCTTGAAACTCAACCGAGTAAAACAAGCAGTCCACTCATTGGCCAGACTTTGCCACTTGATTTTTATTAGTTATGCGAGTTAAATGTGGGAAGACATAGCATGAATAGTAAACCTTTGAGAACTTCCGAATTCCAACTCTCCTCATTCATCCAGATAACTCAAATCCTGATTGAGCAAGAAACATTTTCAAAATTCACAGAAGTGACCTTGTTTTGTACTAAAGTGGCTGTAGCTACTTCTGATTGAGATTCAGTTGTCAGGGAGAAGTTAATTTAACCCTTCGCCCTACTTATGTAATTTATAAAAGTTCAAAGCAGACAAATCTCAGGTACTTTCTACATCTAGTAACGGACAGTGATTGTGACAGACCACTAGTTCCTACCTACATTTTAGTCACAGTAAGGCACTTTAGACTGCCGATCATAGTAAGATGTGACAAGTCCAGGTACTAGGGAAGCCACAATATCCAACTCATACGCAACACCGCAACACTAGCTGATAAATCAGTATAATTTAGATGCAGCTAGGAAGGCTTTACTACTTTTCCAGAGAGACACTGATCAGATGTCAAACATCCAATATCTCTTCTCATTTGTAATTGAAATAGACTGTTTTATAAATCTCTGATTTCTACCTGGATGAGGTTGCTATCTTTCTCAAGTGATGGGGGACCTTGGTATTGATATCATAGACCCATATCCAAAAATCTTCACAGTTAGTCTTCGTACTGTGTTTTTCTTTTCACCTTGGATGGCAGGGCTTCTTAATAGGGCAATGCAGTTTCATTTGTCTAACTAAAGGAAACAATTCACAATGAGCTTTACTTCGCATTTAAAGAAGTAACATCTCAGTAACTACTAAAGCATCTTCTGATGGACCACTCTGATGTGAACGATTCATTTAGATAATAAGCAGTTCTCAATAATACTTCCTAATAAGAGAAGGAGGGGGAAATACAGGTCTAAATTCAGACCTCAGAATGAAAATAACTTTATGCAGTATTCTACAGAAAGTCTTTGCAAGTATGTAGGTGTATGCATTTTCAAGTACATGCATACAGTTCTAGTAAACCTTACCAATATCAGTGCAAGAGCAAAAACTCTGTAGAAAAAAATTTCAACAGAAGTTAAAATATTTTGTCCTGAAAGAAAAACATATCACTTAGGAAATACTGCTTCTCAAAACTGTATCTCCTACCCATTCCTATTTCTCTGCCCTTTGCAAGGAAGCTATGCCTCATGGACCTTGACCAAAGCAGTTTTGATTTGAAAATTTTTAGCTAGTGTTACTATGGCAGACTTCCATAGTGCTGTACACAGGGCAAGCAAATTCCTATAATTCCTTCCTATGATATTTTTATGGGCAAATTTTAATTGAGATCAGATCTGAGCACTGTCAATCCTATTATTTTTATTCCCATGACTCAGCAATGTGCATTTTTGTAAAAGGAGTTCATATGCCCCTTAAGAAACCTAGAAAGGTAGAAAAAATTCTGATCTTTACTGAGTTAGTCCTCACTGTGTAGATTTTTCTAATGTATCCAGGATGTAAACACCCTTAGTAAATGTTGTCTTTAAACAACTCTTATGTGAATACATTTGTTTGGCTGGCAAAACACTCTACTGTCTAAAGAGAATTCTGTAATTGTTTTATGACCCAGAAATCTCTTTCACATTATTTTCTGTCCTGAGAATTTACTACTGGTCTGTAAAGAAACCTGCAAGATGCAAAACAAAACTGGATGCAAGTGTAAAAAACCATAAACCCCTCTTAAAAATCTATACAATGTTTTTAGAATAGTTTGAGATTGAAAAGTAACCTTCTCTCAACATACATATCTTGTTTTAAAATCAGTCACCTTTCCTTCTGCTCCTATTTTTCAGATGTTCAGGAAGGTGCCTCTTTCTCCTCTGCTGTTTGCCTAAAGCTGTAAGCAGTGTCTCCAAAGACCTGATCCACACAGTGCAGACTGTACCTGGCCCGTAATCTCTGTATACAGAAGTTAAGATGCTTCCGCCCGCTCTGTTAGATGTGCCAAGCAATTCAGGAACCTCCAGATTACCTGAGTAACACTTTACTCAGGTTCCTGATCTGTATATGAAGAACAAGCATTTCCCCGATGACAACCAGTTCAGTAAACCTGCAAGCAAAGGATTTATTATATACAAGATCAAGAAATAGCCTTTCCTTTGATCATTTATACAGTGCTCTATGAATGAATGCATTCAGAGCCCAACTTCAGTACATTCTGAAATATTCAGAGAAGCAGCCAAGAACAATACGTTGCACATTCACTAAAGACCAGATCCTCTGCTAGGGTAAGTCACAATGCTACTTTGTTGGTTTCAGTGGGAAAACAACAGTTTACACAAGCTAAGAATTTAACCTTTCTGCACATGGAGCCTTTCTCTGTAAACAGTACTTTAATACACATCTGTGAGCCAGATAATAAACACTTCAGATTAAGCCTTCCAGTGATCTGAGAGCTCTGCACACTCTCCTAAGCATCCAGTTGTGGAGCAGAGGCCAGAACCCAACACTGATTACATCTCAATAGCAACTAATGGTTATAAATACCAAAGTTACCCAAATCTAGACAGTTTCTTTTTCTCTCTGTTGTATTTCTGAAGAGCTTTCTTAAGGCCTTCCTCTGCATATTTTATTCCACAGTACTTGAATGGATACTTATGCCCCACACTTGAGATGGGGCTCTATACACCAATATGCTCTCCTGAGACCAGAACATTTATTAGAACATTTATTTCACCTGTAAATTGCATGGACAGTTACCTGAGGTCTGTCTTCCTCGTGGTAAAATTTGTCTATGATCCTGCCTCTCATTCACTCCTGGCTTACCTCAGTATTAAAACAGCATCTGCAAATTACTGGCGCTTTAAAAGGAGCCAATCACATAGCTTAAGCACTTGCATTTTTAAGTTATATGAATGCCACAGTCAAGTGAAACTACCCAGGCATGTCAAAATTTATTGAGAGATTTTCTGTGATGGTTAGCTAAGGCATAATTACGGAGAGCTCTTTTCCTAATAACTACCACAATTAACAGCCCAGATTTTCAGAAGAACATGAGAAATGAGGTAGCTGACAACTTCCAACAGGGGCAGAGTTTTTGAACCAGATAAAAACAATGATAATCCCCTCTACCTCAATATTAAAACACAAAAGGAAATATTCCCTTAAAAATGATTTTTGATTGATCCAGCATAAGTTACTGTACTTAGAAGGTATTTCACATTATCTCAGCTGAGATCTCACCTGAATATTCTCATCCTCACCCTGTCTTCTTCCAGTTGTGGTCAGCCACTTACGGTAGACTTGACTTCATCGGGCAGGAAGTGGCAGTTAACTTCTCCTAAGATACTCAGCCCTAACAAGCTAGTAAAGAAAAATAAAATATGACCCACCAAATCTTACAGTGTTGACTCAGGGGCCACCTGAAATGTTGTTCTCGTAAGTATTGCAGGCTTGAACTTATGATACTGTTTTTGGACAAATTCTCCTACTGAAGAGCAAAATAATCTCAACATGTTAAATTTTGATATAGTGACTTTAACATTCTAACTTTATTCATTCATTCACACAATAATAATTTATGGTAGGAAATAAAGAGTAAAAAAAATGCCTTTGTACAGGTTATATGTTATGGACTAGGGTATTAATGCTGCTGGGTACATCAAGCCCTGTGCAACCATGGAAACCATTGCATAGGATCCGTTCAGTCTCCAAATCTGAAATGTGGCCTATAGTTGCTATGAGAAGATTTAGCACACATCCCTCAGAAGTTCCTATTAGAAAGTGATATTTAGGTTCAACCGTATATTTGTCTACACTTCATCTCAGCATACAGCTATTTGTGGAAAGAAGGTTTAGGAGACGTTTTGGAAATCTAAATCTTTCAGATTTATCTAGAAAATTAGATGCTAGTCCACAACAATAAAGGGATTACTTGTTACATTTTAACTGTTCTGAGAAGATAGGAAAGAATATCATAAATGTAACTTGGCAAAGTTAAAGATTAATTTATATTCCAGGAGTATGCGAGTATTGAGTTTTTCAAATTCATCTTCAGCCAAGACTAGCTGCAGACGGCCTGCAAAAATCAGTGATAAATAAACACTCTACCTACACCCTGAATTTTTAAAAAGAAAAAAAAATCTTTTAAAATGCAAAATTCAAAAGAAAATAAAATCTACCTCTTCTGCAACCTGGTAACTTCGAAACTGTAACTATCCTTTTAATCTATATTTTTATAATTGCAAAAAGTAATTATGTTAGGAACAATTATGTGGCAAATAGAAACTTCTAGAGTTACAAAAATAAAGCCTTAAAATCAAACAGAACATTTCTGAAAGTTATGAACTCTCATGATTCAGAGGATGTCAACCTCTGAGCAATGCAAGTTAGGAAAAAAAATTCCCTATGAAGAATATGTAACTTACCTAAACAAAAACCTTTTCAACTTTCATTTAAAGTGACTGTTGCTGGTCACAGTCTGAGGTGATGGCATCAAATCTTTTGGCAGAAACTTGTGAGAAAACTGCTCTTTTCAAACATGTAACAAACCAGGTGAGGAAAACATCATTTTCTCCTTAAGAGATCTTTTCAGCAGCTTCTCCTGAATTCACAGAAGTTGAGCCCTCCTGACAAAAGATTTCCTAACACTCATTTCCAGCTTCTGTAGTACTTCACTCTGCAACTGCACGTTCAGGAGAAGGACCGGGTTCGAAATCTCTCAGTCTCACTACAGAAAGATCACTTACCCGAGGTGCAAGCTTTCCAGCTTCCTGTGCCACCGGCTCTTTTAGAGCCGCTTCTACCTTGCAGGAATCTGTCTTTGGGAACAACAAACTGCAGTTCATTTTCAGTAACATACACCATCTGTCTCCTTTCAATGCTGTTGCTTTTATTCACCGCGACAAGTTTTCCTGTATCTACATATTCAAGAAGCATCAGAAATACCAGAATATCCAACTTGAGAAAACTAAGCAGAGTGTCAATCTTCTGAGTCCAGGTGCCTTCTTTTATGTGGTTAAAGCATTAAATGGATAGCAGACTAGTATTTCAGTATTCATTTCTGTGAATTAACAGTTAAGAGTCTGCTTAAGAAAGGCTTGAAATGACAAGGCACCTTCACAGCCATCAGAAGGAGTTTTGCTTCATATTTTATTTTTAAAGTATATAAAAAAGCGACCCAGTTTCTTTCAAGCTGTGCGGATGCTTCTTGTTCCATGTCACTCTATGACCGGGTGGCTATGGTTGAGCAGTTCACAGGTGTTGCAGGGTATTACATCAGTGTAGGTCACTAGTTCATTTGACAAGTGTTCAACAGATGGTGATTGCTCCCCTGGCATTCAAACAGATTAAGGTCACTCTATATGGAGAGGAACATGTTAAAGAGAAACAATACAGTAAAATTGGAGAATCTAAAGTTGTTTACTGAAGCTGTTCAAAAACAGACATAGAGCAATAGAAATGCTAATTTGGTCTTGAAAGTAACCAGAATTACAGAACGTAGTAAATAAATAGCTTACATGCAGATCCCAGAGCATGCATCTTTTCTCTTTTGCTTAGTAGCACCATTATTTCAGAAGATCCAAGATGTGTGCCCAAGGGCAACTTTCTCCTCTACGAAAGACTCATACATCATTCGTGAGGGGCCAAAGTAGTCCAAATCTCCTTTGCACCAGAAAGACCTACATTCTACACTTGACTCACTGAAGGAGCCGAGTCACATTCACAATGTTATACTTCTGTTGGAAAGTGTTCCCTTAAATTAAGCAGTGCCTCCTTCTGCAAGACACTTTATGGATCATGAATGCTCCTGTATCATGCTTTGCATTTATGAAATGAGGCTCATAGAGCTTACATGCTCTCATAAAAGTCTGTTTGGAAAAGTCATTTGGGGCAAGTGGCAATGGGCAGAAATTGAAGCACAGGAAGCTCCGCCTGGCTGTGAGGGGGAATTTCTTCCCTGTGAGAGTGACAGAGCACTGGACCAGGTTGCCCACAGAGGTTGTGGAGTCTCCTTCCCCGGAGATATTCAAGGCCTGCCTGGATGCAGCCCTGTCTACCATGCTCTAGGTGACCCTGCTGAGCAGGGAGGTTGGACTAGATGATCTCCAGAGGTCCCTGCCAACCTTACTGATTCTATGATTCTAGATGAGGAATACCTGGTAAATACTCAGCTCATGATTTACAAATGGTGGCAAATCCCTCAATCAGGACATTCGATTTGAATTTACAAACTAAGCATTCTTAGGAAATGCAGAAGTTGCAAATGTGCACAGACATTTACATTTTGATCCTGATTGCAGAATAAGGCAGAGAGATAGTAGAGGCTGGCCAGGCAGACCTCGTACTGGTCTGGACATCATTACAGGCCTGTACCACAGCAGAAACCATGGGCCTTGCTTGGGGAGCGCCTCCATTGTCATCTCAAAGCATTCAGATTAAAGGGCTGCCAGGAATGACGAGTCCAGCTGATCATCATTTGTTTTATCAGATCATACAGCGTTGGAAATTTTACGTACCATAAACAGCAGTTTAAACCACACTAAGGAAAATATAGGTAGCTTGTGCACAGGAAGGACCACTAGTGCTGTATGCTCATTCAGGAGCAGCACTGTTTGAGAGAGAGCTCAGCCGGAGCTTCTATTTACAGCGTGAAGAAGTGAATGTTACCAGATATAGCCTTAAGGTTTCAGAGGTGTGAATTACTGTGGTGACATACTGAAACAGAAAGAAATGGCAGTGACCTGCAAGCGACTGTTTGCAAGTATGTTAACCCATTCATATCTGCAGTGACACGCTTCTCATGGCTAAAACCATACTGTACAGGTCCTTAGGTGTCCTACTTTAAGTCTTTGACATTTCAGCACATTAAGTCATACAAAGAAAAATACTTTCAAGCCATACAATTCAGGAACATACAACCTAAAGGCTATTTTTTACATTCACATATTTTTACCAGTAGAGCCTTTCTCCTACCTTCTACCCTCATCATATACCACACAAAAATAAAAAGCTTTCAAGAAGATTCATTTGTTTACGTTTCGGTTATGTATTTTCATCAAGATGACACCAGCAAAAAAAATGTGTTCACCAGAGAAACTCCTATGCTTAGAGACAGAACAAGCCTTAGCACTTCCATTTATGTATTATGGGGACCTTTCTTGGCTTTCTGGCTTACCCACCAAATAGCAGCAGAATTCCTTACAGCAGTAAACGCAACCCTTCCTTCTGCATGGCAAGATCTTGGTTTCACCGAAATGAAAGCACCTTCCTCCCATTAGATACAAATGGCATCAGGATTTCATATGTCTCCAACATTAGGCTTTAGGATCTAATTGGGATTCAGGCATGCATTTGAATTTAAATTTCTAAGTTTCAATGTTGTGTTGGAATTCCAGTTTTCAAATCAGTATGTATATATTGAAATTTCTACACATGGCCTAGGTTAAGATAGCCCAGATTCTTATGTCTGCTTTGCCCTATGCATAGCTTTAGGCCCTCGGAGCTACACAGGTAATATGAAATATTAGTTACAGTGACTTAGTGTTTAAATCAATATAATCTTGGCCTATATAGCATCTTATAAATTTGATATACTTACATGTGATAGGTTGATGTAATATATAATATGCATTAGCTCTTACTATATTTAATAAGTGCTGAAAGCCACCAATATGAAGATAGATTTATGATTTCCCCACCCTTTGTTTTACTGGTGATGATCAAAAAAGATTTCATGATTTAGTTCATTTAACTGATTTTGTGTTCATTTTGTAGTTTTTGTTTTGTTTTGTTACTTTTATACACACAAATACACACAAATTACAAAGTTGCTTTATGACTTATTGCATCTTCTTAGAAACATGTTGGTATATCTCTATTCTGAAGAATATTTCACAGTTCAGTGATGGAAAATAGTCTGCACTTCATTTGTGCATGTACTAATTTTAGATTAAACAGGACCACATAAATCCTGCTGAAAAATGATGCAATTAAGTCAGACTTATTTGTAAAAAAGAACAACATGTGGCTGTAATTATAATGGCTAAACATTTGGTAACACATTGAGTTATTAGTGCAGTAAGAGGAGTTTGTGCAACATGCTGAGTAAGTCTTTACAAAAATAAATCTTAATATTCCCCCCAAAAAACATTAAAACAATCTTATATTGCATTTCTGATCAACTTCCATAATGATGTGCTTTTGCAAAACGGTCACTTTTGTTGCCAGTATAACACTAAGCATGTTCTGTACCTACTACTGTGGTATGAAGTATCTGTAGTTGCAGTCAATCAATCAGCTTTATTTCCTGAGCAATACAACTGTCCAAGAATGACTGAATGATTGGCATATGCAGCAAAGTTCTCAAGCATATATATGTTTCAGGAGACCAATAATCTGTAAAGATTTACAGTACTTATACTTAAGAATGCCACTGCAGTTTATCTGAAGATTTAGATTCCTCAGAACATTTCTAAACCCTTTGTAACCCCACAGAATTGCCACAGTCCTGATCAAAACAATAAAAAATTGGCTACTGTCCACATGTACATGCTCTTGTACCTATAAACGACCACACATGTCTAAAGTAATCTTGTGATGCCAGCCCAAGTTTAAGTTCACTTTTTTCTGTTTATTGCCAAGGTCCTTAACACGCTTTCCCTCTCTATACCTTAGCCATAGAAGTCCAGTGTTGTGGACTATTTTGCACTGCCCACAAGTCCTACTTTCCCTGTGACACATGGGAAGGACTTTGCATTCAGAAGACATCACTGGCAGTGCAAGCAGATCATATGAAAGCATCTCAGTGAGTGAGCTGGCTGGACCATCCATATGGCAGGAAGTTGTTTCTTGGGGTATGAACCAGCAGTGACACAAATTTGAAATTTTCACATTTAGCAAAAGCCACTGCAAACTCAGCTCTACAAAATGTGGACCAAAGGCAATTCTGGACTCTAGAATAGGCTGAGATCCATATTCAAAGTGCAATACCAACGTGCCAAATTCCCTGCACAGGGATGTTTTCCAGACAGTAGGCCTCCTACCATCTCCCTCACATTCAGAGGCTATTTATTATGCAGTGGGTATGAAAGGGGATAGGAGGCCATCAAGGCCATACATCATCAGGTAGACCATGCATGGTAAGGCATTTTACAGTCCAGCCATGGAAGCATGACTGTTACATACAAAGATTTCATTTATTGTCAATCTTTCAAGTGCTCTTTTGAGCTTTTCTTAAGAATGCCATGGATAATAAGCTAGGAGAACGATACGGTATTGCGCATCAGCTATGCAATGTTTAAAGGTAAAACCAAAAGTAAATGCAAATCTTTTCACTTCTCAGTGCCCAGTTCTGATTCTCTGCTTTTTTCTCTAACATTATAGGAAAACCTTATTATCTTAGTATGCCTTTCACTGAACTAGATCAGAAAATCCTTCTCATCTACAAAGGACTCATTTCCTTTAGAATTAAGACACTGAGTCAGTTGTTTCTTCAATTCCAGTGACCTTTCTTTCCCTACTAGCTAGGGGGCTTGATTGTTTCACAGGAGAACATGCAATATAAACATAATCAGTCCTTTCACATCATGTAGCTCTTAGCTTCAGCAGGAACTTCCTTTACTTTGAGATTTTTTTCTGATACACTCCCACTAAAGTAAGATGAGTCCGTAGCAGAAGTGGGGGGGGGGGGGGGAGGAGGGAGAGGATCTTAAATGCTAACATACATCCTACAACCATAAAAATGCACCTGTGTCTTGTCATTTCAAAATTAATATGAACAAAGGTATGTGATCCTTTCTATTAACACAGTCCTCTCAGATTCCCCTTTCCCCTCACACTAATTAGCACAGGAAAAAAAAATCACGCAGACAAACAGACAAAACATCCACAGAACTCCACTGTTAAGCAAACAGCTTTCAGGAGGAGAAGGGACAAAGCTCTGTGTCTGTAATTTTAAACACCTGATTGCCTGAAGCATGCAGGTGTGAGAGAAATGTTGACTAAGTGATGCAAGCTTTTAAAAATGCCATCATAGTTTGCCTGAAAAGTCAAAATCCTCATTAGCAGTATGAATAATTTATCAGCAGCCCCACAAGCCAGGGAAGGGATACTTCTGTTGTTTACTCAACTAGCAAGGAGGTCAGTAACCACCAAAAAAGCAGTGGAGGAAGGGAGAGCCAAAACTTTTTGAAAAATCAGAATTTGCTCTCAAAGTATGATCATTTCTTGCCAGAACTTTTACAGAGATATCATAAAGAGACCAGTCATAGAGGCACAGGGTATTCTTTCCAAAAGGGAGAAAAGACTGCTTAAAGTATTTAATGCACTTTAAAGAATTGCTCTTACTTTAATCCACCTCTTATTTGGTTCAAATAACAGGTACAGTATGTGCTCAGTTAAAAAGAAGAAGAAGAAGAAGTCCAGTATTAGTAGTTAGGCATTCTCTAAAATGGATTTTAAATTAACTTGAGGAAGTTTGAAAGTACTGTGAGGAATAAATGTTGCTTTTAATCTTTCAAAGCACAAACTGTAGCATTACTGTTATCTTCTCTTGCCAAGTGTAAAAAGCATACTGGTCTTTAGGCACCCAGCAGTGTTTCTTGGAAGGGCAATGAAAGAGTGAATGGCAAAAGCCTGCCAAAAAGAAAATCAAAGCCATACCTGCAAGCTGCAATACAATTCTAGGAATCCCTTCAGACTTTTCTTTTCATGTATTTGAAACTGAAACTTTTCAAAATGCTGGCATGGTTCCTTAAAATCACTTTTACTTCTTAAACCCAAACAACTTGGAGTGGGGAGGAAAAGAAGGGAAGCAAAGACCGGGTTAAAAAAAAGGGGTGTTGGGGGTGGGGGGAGAGAGAAGCAGCATTAAATGCAATTGAATTGTCCCAGAGCAGTCTCTTCAGAGGAAAAGAGCCTTAAAATGCAGGAAATCTGTCTAACCCTCTAACTATTCCCACTCAAGCTGCCCCGCAGTCACAGATGTTACTGATTCAGTTAGATAGCAATTCCAAGCTCCCAAAACAGATTCCAAGTGAGAAAATAGGAAAAGTCCTTGGTTGCTATTAGATACGCATTCTGAAGTAAAAAGAAGTATGGGCAGTGAGGAATTTGTGGCCTGGATTAGAGGTTCCATGGTAATTAAAGAGTAATGACAAATAGGATCTCAGCTGACCTATTGAACGCAGAGCTACAGGGTTAGAAGCGCAGACTGCAGAAAATTTCTTGGGAAATGTGTCAGTTTTTTCCTGACATGATTTACTGATCCATTTAACAGGAATGAAACCAACACAGTTCTCTGAAAAAGTAACAATGGCCTACAGAGATTAGATGAAAAACTGGAGTATTTAGCAAGGAAAACTAAAAGCCTTGTAAATGACGTACTTAACTGTGCAATTAAATTCTATAGCAGGGTAATAATTTATTGCATCATTGTTAAAAAGCTGGAGGAAACTTATCACTTCCTAAGAGACTGAGTAGGACATATCCCTCAGACGTGCTCTCGATCTCAGCAACTTCCGAACATTTAACAATCAGACTAGCAATGTGAAAAACCAGCACTATCTATAACGCAAAACAACTGCTATTAAAATGGAAGCAGCTGTGTAAGTCCTGCTACAACAGGTTTGAAACAGACGGCCAAGCAGGCTCCCAAGCTCTTGGTTTATGGGGTAACCTCTCCAGCCGACACAACGCCTTGGAACTCAGACTTGGAAACGGCACCTGTCCCGCCGAGCTCGTCACCTGAGCGGATGGAAGAGGAGGAGATGCTGAATGGCGAAAATTGGGATCCCAGCGCTGTGCCTGGTCTATGGGGTAACACACGGCTCATGCCCATGTGAGAGGAATCGGATGGGAAGCAAAACCCAACGAGTGACCCCATCCCTCCAGCTGCTCCCAGCTCTGCTTGTGCCCTTCCCTGCCAGGAGGGATTATCCAACAGCAATTGGCTAATTGCCTTGCCATCCTCCCCTCCTCAGGAAGCGCTGGCAGGGGAAGAGGGGGGGAGCTGCCGGGGCTGGCAGTGCAGCCACTGGGGTGCCTGGCAGCTGGGGAGCCCCTGCTTGCTCCTGAAGCCCAGCTGGACAAAACAGAAGTGCACTGGGCTTGAAGCAATCAGATAGGGACAACCCCAGCAGCTATTTACATTTTCTTATTAACAAGAGCGTAAATAAAAACAAGATATATGAGCCTCCTAGGTGGCTTCAGCAGAGCCAGACCAGAGCTGCAGAAGGCTTGTGTGTGGCCTCTACAATTTCTCCCAAATAAAGAGCCAGCGCTCAACCTTGCACTGCTTCCTGTCCTTCCTGCAGCACCACGAGGGGCGAGTCCACGGGATGCAAGGGTAAGAAGCAGGCTTTAGGCCTGTAAAAAGGTTTTACTTTTCATCTAAGGGCAAAACTTATGTAATGCCCCTTTAGAAAAGGAGTTCCCCTTCCTCTGTCCTGCAGGACAGAAGCAGCTTCACGTGTACTGACCGGGACCTGAACATCGAAGATGATGTCCTCATCCTTTGTTTCACTTTGTGTCTTCTAAACAATAGCTGAGGAAGGGATGTTTTGCAAGATGCTTGGTGTTGTTTTGTAAACTTAGATTAAGTTTTTGTTTTGTTTTCATAAAAGGTTATTCATAAGCTCTAGATGCCCTGGCAATTAGCTAGATTTGCAGTCCAATTGGAATAAACACCTGGCAATGTAATGATCCTCCTGCAGAACAAAGCAAATTAATCTGACCAGCCAATAAATCAAGTGGCAGAATATACCCCATTCCACCCAACTCCAAATCCTATGCCATCAGGCCTCCTCCAAAGCTGTTGCATACAGATGGTTTTTTACATCGTGCCCGGAAGGGTCAGTAATATTGGGCTGTTTCACACCAATGGGGCTGGGAACAGGTTTCAGAGCCAGCGGGTGTCTGCAAAACGTGCTGTTGGCAGCTCTCTCCCCTCTGCAGCGAGGGTCTTTTAACTCAAGTAACCCCGTCACCGCCGTTGTTGCACTATGATACAGGCAGCTGCAACCCTTTCAAGTCAATGGATAGTGGTTTCTTACAGGTTGCAGAGACACAGCATGCACCCACAAAAGCCCATGCTTTTCCAACTTTGGTATCTCTTTAGCCATCTTTAAGCTATTCTAACTTTACTGAAATATTTCTGAGCTGCATCTGAAAGGGAGAACAAAAATCTTGCATACGAATAGTTCCCAGACTGCCAAAACCAGCTCCCTGTGACTATTCTCATCAACTGAATTTTGGTCTGCAAAAATATTAGCACAAGACAAGCTTTGGATATGCTGCCAAGAACTTTAAACAATAAAATGCATGTATTCATGGTATAAAAAAAACAACTAGAAAACACATTTAATGCTCAAAAAGAGGAAGCAGCTTTTATAAAAACTAAAAGGTCCATGTCCAGAACAGAAACAGTACTTCCTATGAATAACACCAGCAATTGTAATATTTCTGTATCAGTAACAGGACACCAATAGCCCATAGCTAAATCATTGTAAAAAAAAAAAAAAAAATCCGTATACAGTAACAGTTTGTAATAATGAAGACATTAATCAAAGTTCTGTACAGTGAAAATAAAGCCTACATACTTTTTCAGACAATTGCGGTTAAAAAGTTGAGCTGAACTCCTTTAAGGAGAAACCATGACTGTACTCATCGTGCGTCCTTTAGACCATGCTGAAGCAGCGTGTTAGTGTACCTCTCTGGCTACTGTGCATTGAACTCAAATATCAGTCTGTTATGACTCAGAATAGCAGATTTTGGTATGACTGACACCTTCACAGAGAAGAGATAATTCCTTTGACATATAAAGAGTTAACTTTGCTTAGGAAAAATAGGTTGGATTACAGATCAGTAGCTGCCGGGTTTCAGGCTTCATTGTCAGGAGAACTAGAACAGCATCAGAACTAAATAACCTGCCATACAGTTTAAGGCAAAATTGCATCTCTACAATTTATTATTTTCTTGAAGCGAGTAAAGCTGAGGCAACAAAAGGGAAAAAAAAAGAAAAATTAAGTAAATATCCTTGACTAATGAAAGACATGAGGACTGGCAAACTTCAAATGGTTCAAAGTTGGGCATGCAAGAGCTCACCCAACGTTCATGCATTTTTTAAATTGGTTGCCAAAATATTCCCTGTGCTTGAATTGAAGTCTTATGCTACTAGTCTCTCATTAAGTTCCCAGTTTTCTGATTTGGCTCAGAAATCTGCAAAGACAGATCTTCCAGCAACAGCCTGCAATCCATTGGAATCACACATGTACTTGATTTGATGGGCATAGGAAGCAGTATTATTATAATGACAGGCAAGATTTTTCTCTCACCCTTAGACACAACAGAGTGGATCCTTGACAACTCCTGAAGTATTAATAACATCTTTTTTAAAAAATGGCATGCAACAAGGGAGTTGGATTTCTAGAGGGGAAAGAGCTACTGGAATAATTGGTTCAAATCCCACTAATTGAAAGCTCAATGCAAAATTCCAACTGAGGCAAGCAAAGTACAAAGCACATGGCCCCCCATTAACGTAATGGGAAGCAAACATGAAGGCATTTGAGGATATGGACAGAATACACTCTGGAAGTGCTGTCTGTCAGATAAAGGATAGGGTGGGGAAGGAGCTCTACTACTTAACTTCTGACACGGAGGGGCAGTAAGCTGTAGAAAACTCTCAGGGAAATGGATGGAAACATGCTATTTTGTACATTAAAAGTGAGATTAGATAATTGGTAAATTAGGTAATCTGTGTCATAGTTTGGAAAATGAGGCTACAGAGCCAGACAAAACCTGAAATGCTTTGTGAGTCTGTTGCTGGGAAAGAGGACAACTGCAAAGACAGTCCACTGTATTGTAACACATCCCATGTCCATGCAGCCTGCAAATTTCAACTATTCTTGTGGTAGGAGCAGGCAGGAAACTTGTAGGAACAACTCTCTTGTCCACTTGCCTATCCAGCATCAGCCACATAATGTCACTGTGATAGCAGACACAATACCTGACACGTTTACACCAAACACAGGTACACACCTGCATCTGCACTACGGAGATGCAGTGAAGACATGAGCATCCATCAACCTGGCTAAAAAGGTTGTAAAAAACAAGTTTATGCCTTATTACGGGTTTACAATTCCTCAGAGGAGAAGCAAAGTGAATTTGTACATAAAGGCAAGATTGGGCCTAAGACGCGTTGTGAACATATGTCACAACATCTACGGAGCAGGCCTCTGCTGGCAAAGGAGACGTGCACATTCATGTGCATCTTTAGCAAGTACTTATGACATTAGCACACTTTCCAAGTAAGAATTCGTGCCCCCAAAAGCTCAGTGTACACAGAGTCAGTCAAATTTTGAAGCAGGAAAGACCCCAAGCAAACTTTGGCATCTGTGATACCTTCTACAACTGCAGCAGGACTGCACAAAGTGAATGAAGAAATGTGCTGCACAACTCCAGCGAATCCAGTCATCAAAAAGGCAGAGGACTGCTGCCCAGCAATTAAGGAGGAAATCAAAATCAAAAAGGAGGAAAACACAATTTTCTGAGCAAGGAGCTTGGAACTGATCATGATTTCTGGCCCTTTTTACCAAAAATAAATGGTCTGATTCAATCATGAATCAGAATGTAGGTATTGTTAACTCAAGAAATATTACTGAATTAATTTTATATCAATGTAATAACTTATTAATAACTATTGAGTGACCTGTCATAAATTAGTTAGTACTGCCCCAGAAGATGGTTTGGGATGAACAGGGTGATTTACATAACAGATCATGTCATGTCTCTGTCTTCTCTGCTTTTCATTTATTCATGCATAGAGCCAGGCAGATAATGGAAAAAGTAATTAATAGATTTGACTTGAAAAATGTTTTGGTATTAGTGTATATTTTATTAATACAAATTATCTGTCCAGCCCCAGGAGCTCAATGAATAATGGGGAGAAAATTCTTCACTTAGTGGAAATATAGCATGAAATTTATTGCATCAATCTTCTGACAGATACCTTTTAACCAGTTTTAGTAAAGTGGCTAAACTAAATGAAATACAGAAGAAAGAGTGAGAAAGAAGGCAATCATGCCCAATTACTTGCTCTCATAAAATGACTAAACTGCCACTGGAAAGCCAAAATCTTAGCTGGAGAATGATCTCTAGCTAGGGACCGAGTCAACAGTGCAGATATTACTACACTGAGAGAAGAGACATACTAGGACTGGATAAAAATTTGCTTACTTGTAGAGGTGATTTATCTGCTGACCCACAGGTATTCAGTAACTGCCCAAAGCACTAATTCCATGTGCAGTTCTATATGCTTCATCAGGAAGAACATCCAACTGTATTTTTTTGTTTTGCTTTCTAAGGTGGTAATATTTCCTGTGGCACAAATAGACTCAGAATATTATATGAAAGAATAAATAGCAGGGAGCTGACATTGTTAGTGATTATTTATTACCTACACATTACCAGGTAATGGCTGACCTGCAGGCTACACTGAGGAAAAATACCCAGCTAACCTCCAAATTACCAACTGTTCTAACACCTACTACTGAGGTTTAGAAATCTCAGCCTTTCATCGGTCAGTTTGGCAACCAGATTAGCTTCTTAGCTGCTGCTGAGGCAATCGCCGTATTGCATGGGAATAAGATATTAATTCAGAAAAAGCATCAATAATGTGCAAATACCAAGGCTGTCTGAACATCTCTACTGACTGTGCTACACAGCTTGGGTTTAGGTACCCAGTGACAAAACGGCAAGCGCACGTATCTCTTGCTCCAGAATCCTGTATTTCTAACACTTGAAAGTAAACAAGTTTATACCTTCTAATTTATAGAAATACCAAAAATACAATGGTCCCTGAATAGATTCCAGGTGGTCTGGCATATGATGGCATACATTCCTGCTCGGAACATTGGAGGTTTTCCTCACAGCCGTATTAAAGAGCTGGTGATCTGTACCAGGCCCCGGCTACATTCCCTTCACTCCAGCCTTGCAAGGAGTGCCAAGCCTCTTCTCTCCTGCCTTTACAGCACTGCTTTCTCTAAGCAAGCACTGTGAGCAGAGGGCTTGCAGAAGGACCTTCATTTCCTCACTGTTTTCATAGCATTTTCAGCCCTGTGAGACAGCCAAAGCCTTCCTGCTTCCTCTTAGTTGTATTGACATTGCTGCACAAGGGAAGGACACAAGGAGTAAGTATTGAATGGCTTGGGCAAATACTTCGGTGCCTCACAGGACACTTGGGTTACTCTTCTATCTGTGCTGCATCCAAGATTCTTCTGGGGTCTTTGAAGTACTGGTGTGCTTTTCTTCAAGGCCCCAGGCCTTTTTCCTGGGCTGACCCTATATTATAAGGTATACAAACAGGAAGCATAGAAGAGCTTGTTTGATCTAAAGCAGAGTGTAAGGGAGTGTGACAAACAACAAGCAGGATAAGAGACAGACTGTGAAACCAAAGCAAATAAAATAAGATCTCATAGCTACATAATTGACTAGTCCTTGTTTCCAAATCTTATTGAGGATCTACTTTCAAGAGGAATTAGAGCAAATTATAGGCAGTTATGTCAACCTATGCACCATTGCTTATAGGCATGTCAGAAACTGGTCTTGTAGACACCCTTTGAAAAGAAGAGGGAAATAGAAGACTACTGAGAGGAAGGTGATCTTTACACTTAAGGGAGAAGCTTAGAAATGGGGCAGTAGTACAAAAGAAGTGGAGGATACATGGCCTGGGTAGGACCTTATAGATGATCATTTCAACAAATGTTGCATCTAGTGGGAGTAACTGTATCCATCTTGAATTCTTGCATAAAACTAGGCTATAAAATTGCCCTCAGAATCATGTATCTGGTCTAATAACTAAAACAGAGTTAGATTAAATCCTACAGAGAAACACTCACAGGATCCCAAGTGTCAGGAAGAAAACTCTTTTTGATAAGCTCCAGTGCTTAGCTATCCTACAAACTCTTCAGACTTCAGCTTTTCAGCAGTTTTTACTGTGGCTTCCTAGGTTGTGCAGATGATAGTGGAGAGGCTGTTTCAGGGAGAAAAAAAAAAAAAAAAAAGAGGTGGTCAGCAGGCATTTTCTCCACCTGACAGCATAGCACATGAACCCTGGGAACAAAATATATACAGACAGCATGAGAGACAGGCCAGATTATGCAGCTAAATCATCACAACAAATAGGATTATTTTTCATTATAACACTAGCTGTTTTGTGAGGGAAAAGCTCTTTCTAGATCTGTCACAGAACTTTACAGAGCACCTTATCTGTTATTATTGGAGCAATTCAATTTGTTATAGTGCATCATTGATTCAAGGCCAGAACTTTGCTAACCCTAAGTGTTACATGATTAATAACCTCTTACTGCAACAAATTGTTGGTTTGCACTCTGTAACAAATCTCTCCTCTTTGCAAAACTTGGTCTAATATTTACTGCAGAGCTTCGTATTTTGCATAGGATTTTGCTTCAGGGAAATTGGGTTTCCAGTTTCTATACCATTTTAATGCAACCAAAAATCTGATTTTCTTTTAATTCAAGGTAAGATCACATTTCAAGTATCAACATGAAAGAAACATCCTGCAACTCACTTTGTGATTTATGACTATGCCTTTCAGAGCAATTATTATTTATACATTCATTTATCGTGTCTCTTAGTGTCATATTTTTGGCAAAGTCACTGGACAACGTAGTGTGTCCCAATTCTCCCTCCATCAGAAAACATTTAGCAGAACTGCCTTTTAATAATGATACTGCCTTTTAATTTTCCAGGATGAGAATGTGGATTGTACCACTTTACTCAGCTTTTCCTTTGATTAATGGGAATGCACTTCTAGATACAGAGAACAAGGCTGCAAGCATTATGGGCTGAAACAATTCCAATATAAAGGTTCAAATATAAAAAAAGCCAGGGAACTTAAAATGTATTGTTTTAAGGTAGACTCAGGGTGAATTGAAAGATAATAGAGTGGAAAGGTGAAAAAGAAGCCTTTTCTGGAGAAAGAGATTCTGTTGAAAACAGCCAATTATGAAACCCAAGTCAGTGCCTAGACATACGTATTGCTTGGATAAGAACAGAAAAAGAAAAGAAACATTCTGCTGATAATGATAATAGATGATCCTGCTTTGCTGCTGTCTTCCATCATAAACAAATAGCATGGCCCAACAGTTAAACATCATCTATTTTAATTAGTATTTAGTTATCTTTATATTAAGTAACTGCAACAAAACTTTGTCAGACTGGAATTCAAAGGGAGGAGTTTTGCAAGGAATCTGATCTACTGCTCAACCTTATGGCCTCCCTTTAGATACCGAAATGCTTACATCTCTAAATTTCAACTGATATTTTCAAAGTATAAATGAATGGAGGAGCCCAAAGGAAACTAATATGAAGAAACAAATTCTCTGGTCTTCAGCTTTTCAATATGTGTATTAGCCAACTGACTGACTTGAACAGAGCTACATGCTATCATGAAGGCCATCACTGCATGACTGCAGCTCTGGTCAAGCAATGTGTCAACTGAATGCTAGAAGCCTAGGAATTTCTCCAGCATATTCACCATTCAAAGGGTGATGTTCTAAGTACCTAAGTTCTTTTTAAAACATCGTCTACTTGTAAACAATTTGTTAAAATCACTAGCATTCAGTATTCTAATTCTGATACTTCTTTTTGGTGGTATAGAATATGTTGGCCTCTCCCTTGATGAGCTTAACTTTTGTCACAAATGCTTGCAATAGTGAATCTGACACTGATGAACAGCACAGATGTGAAACAAGCCCTGCTTGACTGCAATACAAGTGTCAACCCTCTATTGTTTATGATTAAAGGGATGTGGCTTTTGGCTCAAAATGTGCATTGATAGTCATAACTATGGTAGCTGACGTCCTTTGACATATGAAAATTGTAAGGACTGCAGACTACTTCCCAGAAACTTGAGCAACTGAGACTTTTGATTAACAACTGAATTGGAAAGTTAGACTGTCAAACATTAAGTTTTAGTACAACAGAACACAAGAGGGAGCTCACCAGTTGTGACCTTCTGTCATAAGGTTTATCTTGACATTTAAGCTGAAGGAAATAGATCCAAAGGCATTTGTGATCTCTTCATCCTTAATCACCCTGAGATCAAGGCAAACAACTGTGTGCACAGCTCAGAGAAGTAAATAGGAACAGGGTCCTGCTGCTCTCAGTTCCACTCCTACAAAATCCATCTGCGCTCAGCCAGGACAGAGGATGGTGTAAACACAGAGATCAAAGAAAGTTGGAAAAAATCAGATTTTTACCATTCAAAAGCCCACAACTGACAATTAATGATGCTATAACTGATGTAGTTTCCTCAGTTTTAGAAGATCAGGACATGAAAACAGGCCTCATGATTAAAGATGCCCATTTCTCTGCCTGTTCCAGGGGAGCAGATATGGCCCTCTTTCCAGAGGCAGGATATATATTAAGCGATTTAGGGATACTTACCTGTGGCACTGTCCTTTTTAATTCAACCATTGATTTCACTCTACTTTATAGGGGATTGATGGGGACCACAGCCAGATATTTCCCTCCTGCAGGATCCTCCAAACCATGCACGCTCCCCTCCTCCAAGAGGATGCTTCATAGTGGACAGTGGACAACAGACAGGAGGCTGATCAAACTGCTCCCAGGCAATCAGCTTTCTTTCCCTCACACCTACTGTTCAGGCTCCAGACACAAACCTTTGAATACCTTGTGCTGAGGCCGCACAAGGGATATAACCATGTTCTCAGCATTGTTGTGTGGCTTCTGCAGATAATTTCCTTTATGGATTGATGATTCAATTTTGACCAGATTGCTTAACTTTGCTTTTCATAGTGAGCTTCCCTAACTAAGGCCCCCATTTTCAACGAGCCTGGAAAAAGCCTAAACTACGCTTTTGAGCACCAGCCTGCTCTGAACAGCCTGCCCAGTTGCAAAGTTATTGAAAATGTTTACACATGTAATTTTATTGGAAGAATATATATGACTGTCTTTATTGACTGCTTTTCTGGTTGCAGAAATGTTTCACCATTTTAAACCCACCAGCTCTCCCTACAACCTTCCTAATTCTATCATGTACCATTTAATGTCAATCTAATATTAGTAAAAATTTATTTCCACAACTTGGATTTTCCAGATTTCCATTCTGATCCAATATGGATCAGAATCAGCAAATCAGAAAGCTGATTGCCAAATAACAATGAGCTCATCTCAAATGCTAATGCAGCCAGCGCCAGGTGAACAAATTGTCTATTATTAGACCTTTTCATGCAGTAAGAGCTTTTGTTCCCTACTTGCCTGTCTTAACACCTGCTGTTGCAATGTATATCAACTTTCAGAACATCATTCCAAGTAACAACAGAATATAAAATGTATTAGGGAATTGCTCATACAGAAAGTGATTAACTTTTGTAAAGGGAGCCTTGTTGAACCAAAAGGAAAAAATAAGGCATGTGGTGATGAGACCACAGTAAAGGTAAATATAACTCAAAAATCTGCACTGAATCAAAGCAACAAAAGTTAGACATTCAAATGCACTAAATTCATTCAGTGGCATTCAGGAAAATACTAATAGTTGTGAGAAATGGATTCATATTAGTAGTAGTAGTAATAAGATTTTTTTTCCTTCAGTGAGTTTCACACAAATATAGAGTGTTTGACTGGTGTGTGAAAGCGTTGATGGGATTGTGTGGGTTGGGCATATGGAAAAGGTGTAACCCAAACCCAGCAGCTTAAAAAACACATATATAGATATTTAAAAATATTTAGTAGTGTGATCCAAGTGTTAGAGAAGGAAATTATAATTAACAGGTTACAAGGTATGCTATGAGGAGGTCTGGCTTCTACTGGAACAGTCATTGCTCATGGTACAGGAATGGACTACTGTTTTCTAAAGATTGCTTTTTTTTCCTTTTTTTTGCTTTTTACTTTTTTCTTTTGTTCGAAAAATCAGAATTAAAAGGTTACTTTTACAGCCCTGAAACAAAGGTGGGAAGTAGTTTGGCCTGTGACTGAGACACTGAGCTGAGGCTCAGAGTTGCACCCTGAGGCAGCAGAATTCCTGTCTGTGGCTTCCCCTTCTCACCAGCTCAGTTGTCCATTTACAATAAAAGAGAATTCTCTTTTTTATCTCTGCTGTATCTATTTAGAGTGCAAGCTTTTAAGGCCAGGAACTGTATTTGTACAATGTTTAGGACCCAGAGTCTTCAGTCTAGAGTTGGGTTGTCTCATGAGTGTAATACAGTAAATAATTAAGATATCCATGAACAGCAAAAAACAAAAGCTGAGCAATGTAATCATTTCTAAGATCTGTGTGGATATGTCTAGTTCTCAAATTTGCTATTAATCTAGAGAAAAAAGTGATTAGTTATCTTTCATTATTAGGGAATAAATTCTGACTTTGGCTTAATTTCATTCATCTCTATCAGAAAGAGCTATCAAAGGCCAGTTCTTAGAAAAATAGGGTCCAGGTTTCATACGACTTATTAAATATTCAAATAACTAGTAACGTTTCCTTACAAATGACCCAATAAATAATACTTACATCTAATTATTTTTTTTCTAACAAACAAACTCTTTACTCTTCTTACTCCTTCCCATCTTCTGCCTCCTCTGGATCACACATTATACAGACGGGATTTCCAGCTGCAGATCACACAGTCACACAGAGTCCTACTTCTTCAGAAAGTCCTCTATGATTCTGGTTACAGTTGGATTTTATTACCCTGAAATTGGGATTCTGGGGGGAGGGACTTTCCTACTTGTTTATTTAAAAAATATGACCTGACCAAAGTCAAAGAAGAAATCTACCTTGAAATTATGAAAAACTATTACTTACAAAAAATAGGTGGATGCAGAGCAGATTCTAGTGGACAAGGAATTTCTCTGTCTACTGGAGTAGCTAGTCCAAGTCCACCTTCTAGAACAGAAAAAAAACCCGTAAAGTTATGCATATATGTATACCGATTTTAAATTCAAGGAAATGTTTCATTTTTGGACTGTAACTAGGAAGAGGGTATATTAGAGCCTCTGTTATACTGCTAATAGTGTACCAGACATCTAAAGGCAGAAAGTGAACTGTTCAGCGTTGCTTAACGTTACCTACAGCTACCTCTAGGTGCATAGCTTGACTGCCCCTCCTTTTCCTCATCTTGTACCTGCAGGCAGGAAAGGCAGATCCACTACCGTGACCACCAGTCATCTAGGGACTCACATACAGTATTCTTTGCTTTATGCTATTTAAAGTGCCTTTGCAACAACTTTGTACAGTCAAGGAGAAACAAAGCTGTCGTTTGGTGAGGGAATGATAGATCCAAACCTCTCCCTTCAAAACAGAGCAAAGATTAATCCATAAAGAAATTACCAGTTAGAACATCCAGCAGGAAACTGCTACACTCTGTTTTCACAAAAGTCTACATAAAATGTTGTACGTTAAGTTTGATTAAGATATATACTCATAATCCCCCTGCCCCTTTCAGAAACAGCAGCAGCTGTTAACAAAGGCAAACATTAAAACACCATAAAACTATGATGGAAAAGCAAAATACTGTAGATGCAAATAAAGAAGTAGAGATTTAATAGCAGAATTACAAAAGAAGGAAGTTTCACTTAGAGGAACCAGAGGCACAGAAGTTCTTGGCTACAATGTTTATTTGAGAGTTTACATAATGTAAAAAAAAAGTTTAAAAAAGCAATCATCCACACAAAATCTGTTGAATGCACATCATGAAGTCTTGCTGTTAGACATAATAATCCTTATTTTGTGTGCAAGATTTATTCCTAGCATTTGTTATTACACCTCTGAACATAAACATAAAACACATATGAAACTTAACAGGCAGGACAATTCACTCGTATAGATCATCCAAAACAGATTTGACATGGTTCCTTGTATCAGATGGCCAAGCACATCTCTCTTGTAAGATCTTTTAACACGCTGTATATCCATCAGCATAAAAGAGACGTTTCTGCCTCTGGTGTTCCATGCTGATATCACATGACCACTGTAAAATAGGTTCAAGGGGCTCATGAATCTGCCTTAGCCACCAAAGATAAACAAATCTGGAACTCATTAGTCTTCACACGGCAGTGTTTTGGCACACAGAGGAAAAGGAGTTATCAAGACTAAATTCAGAAAGGTTGATATATGTATCTACATCTCAAAATGTCTGTTAAACTGCCAACATGCTTCACATAGTCCCTGTGAGGTTTGTATTTTTTCCTGCATTGTTTAAGCTGTCAAATGTTAATGTGTTTCTGGCTTAATTTATTACACTGATATGACAAGTTATGAGCAAATGTATTCTTGTTTACTACTGTTAATATTTTGGTTATACTCATTAAGAGCAGTTTTAAGATTAGTCTTTTTTGTTATTTCACATAGTAGAAAAACAAGCAAGAGTCTTTAGCAAGGACTCTGTCTCTCTTCAGCTTACAGCACAGGATTTTAAAATGGATTTGTCCAATTAACTATTAATGGCACACCACACATCTGAACAAATCCTAAAGAAGCAGTCTCCCAGAGTCTGCCTGATGTATGAACTGTTCTGCCACTCATGGGATCTCAACTGGATACGAGAGATGGACGGCTGCCACTAAGTGAAAATCCAGAATGTGGTCATAAGCGGATAGAACAACTTTGATCATCCTGTCCAACCTCAGAAATGACAAAAGCCACAAAGTATCTCCCAGCATTCCCTCTGTGGGGCCCAGTAGCTTTTTGCATTAGATTAGACATCCTTAGTCTCCAAGTGCAAGCCTCACAAAGCAGTGTGCAGCACTGTCTTGGGTATGAAACACATGGTAGACATGTTCCTGAGTAACACCTAGAGATGTTCACGCAGCTCAGCAGTATTTGCTATGCCTTCCTGCATTTCAAATGATGCTGCCTCCTTGTCATGTTGGTACAAACTTACGGTCAAAGCTAATCAGAACCTCTTTAGCAGCCAATTTCATCAACCATTATGTCAGAGAGGCCCAATGCAGAGTTGACAGCATCTGTCAGCTCAGACATCTTTAGGAAACAGTTTGTGTGGAATGTGCATACCAGCTCTCTGAAAAAAAAAAAAAATAAAAAAGACTGATGATCACCATCAGCTTTTAGCTCCTACAAGCACCATAGAAATATTAGATAGATGGCCCCTAATATTAATTCTGAGGTTTAGTGAATATGTATTTTATCAAACAACTATGTCTATTTTTTGACAGAACTTAGAAAGCATTTTTATGTATATATAAAGCAGTGTGATAAGCATATATAATGTCAGGCTGTCATTTACACAGCGTGATACAACATGACATAGCTCAGTCACAAACCCTATTGTGACACAAATTTAGAAGTAGTATTGGATGAAGATCTGTAACTCTGGCACCGGAATGATTTTAATATTCCAAAGTTTGTTTTCATTCTGATTTGAAAGGCAAAGAAGGAAATCTAGAAGGCTGGAAAAATTATCAAACAATTTTGATAAGTTTCTAATTAAAATTCCACTTGGCAGCATTTTATAGAGCCAGGAATTTGGAAATCTCAGATGAGCTGGGAGTCTAAGAGCTCAGGAGCTAGTGCTCCTAGGCTCTTGGCTTCATATAAGCACATAAAGCCCAGATCTGCAGCAACCGGCTTGACAGGCTGTTGGAGTTGCCAGGCAGTGTAGACCACTACGACTCTTCTACTTTACATTCAACCAGCTACCAAGCCGGCTCAGATCCTCAGACTTCTGACTCTGAGTAAGTACCTCACAAAAAAAATGAATCCAGGTAATTATCTATGAAACCAACATCTGACTGGACTGGAGCAAGACTGTTGATGCATATGGCCTTTCTAATGTGAGGGCATCCAAGTGGCTGTATATCTGGAAACAAAACTGCACAATTTCTTGATAATAATGGACATGATCCAAAGTACATGCAAGACTGTGAAAATTGCTCTTACCTTCAGTTGCCTTTGGGCCAGCAGATTATATCTACATCACTGCATCAGTGTTTATGATGTATTGCAGAATTGATTGCACTAGTGACATTGTCTACAAAGCATTTGCTCAGGAGTATTTATTCATTTGGCAGGGTTTCTTAGTAGTCAAGTTGAGATTTTGCTCATCCAGTAGCTGAATGAGGCAGATGGTTTGATTCAGTGAGGCTACTGAAAGGGCCAACATAATTTTGGGTCACATATGTAAAGTCTTCAATACCATGCCCCAAGAATGGAGTTTCTGTCTCCTTGCTTAGCATTCAACAGTTCCTTCTGCTTGAAGAACACTGACAAAATTATGGAGAATGTAGCAAAGAATAAACATTGAGCACTTTTTTTTGGAATGATTTCTACAGGGGCAGAAATCTATCCGTACCTTACACAATGCGTGGGGAGGCAGGGAGTATATGGTTAACTTGGACACTTACCCATTTTTGTGTATTATTGGGAATGGATTTTAGAAACATACATACTTTAATAAACAGGAAATGCCTTATGGTCATATCCCCTCAAAATACTCTGAACATACTTATCGCAAGGACACCATCAAAGGCAGGTAATGGTTAAGGTATGTCAGGCCTTGTTTTTATAGTACATCTGATTGCTCCTGCTGCTGCATCCACTGCTCAGAATGAAGCTGCTGTCTCAATAGCTTGAGTGGTTCCCATTGACTACCTGTCAGCACAAAGATCAAATGCTTTCCTTAGAAGCAGGAGAAAGAATAATGCAGTACCAGCACATATAGCCAGGTCTTTTGCATCATCTCCCACTGCCTTTCCTCCCTAGACTTCTTTATGAACATATGTCCAGGCATTATTTCACATGGTTCTACCGCCAGGAAGTGCAACCCTCTTTGGCATAGCAAAACATTCAGCAGGGGAGAGCACAAGAGGTTCAACAGGTATAGATTTCCCCTTTAAAACTGTGTATATGCTTGTTTGCAGTTTGTCTTAGACAAGGATGTAAACAATTTCATTATTTCTACATTCTTTTCTGTGCACATCTCTTTTCTCTCCCAATACTGGTTGCAAGACCATAAATAGAGTCACAGCCAAGTCAGGAACAGTAGAGGAACTCCAAGTCCTGCTTCTTTCTGTCTATTTGTATGACACAGGAATAATGAGGAGACAGCTTTAATTGAAGGGACTCATTTTTCCACATGGCTCCATTTTGGAAACATACAAACAAGAACTCCATTTTTTATCACTATGCAACTACCCCTTTCAGTGATAATTATAGCACTGTCTATATATCTCATTATACTTCATGTAGATCAACAATCCGAAATGTACTCTTTCTACCACCTACCTGACTCATACACATATTTTTTCAATTCTCTACCATGCAATCCAAAACAAGACCAATTCCTCATTGCTACAAGCCAGCCCAGTCTCACTGCAAAAACATGCCAATTTGTAGATGTCATATGTATAGTTTGTCATAGGCACACAGATTTGATCTGTTTCAGTTATTTTTACCTGTGAGCAGAAGTATCTTGACACTCAAGTAACCCAGATTTCCACATTAGGGTGAGAAGGCAATCAGGCTACAAACCCTCTTCACTTGCTGAACTGTGAAAGACACCATCCTCTTCTCAATAGCTTATAGTTAATCATTGTTACAGCTTTCATTCATTTTCACTTCACTACCATTTTCTAAATTGGCCTGCAATGCTGACATTCCCTCTATCTAAACATACTTTCCCCCTTTATTTTCTTTGTCCTGCTTCTTGACATTTTTATTTTCTGAGTCACACCCTACTCCACTGCATATTTTGAGCAAAGCAATAAAACTACTTACATAAAACTCTGCAGGAAATGGACCCTAATGAGGTTTGATTGTTCAGTTTTGAATAGCTGGAATATGTTCTAAGGCATAAAAGTGCATTTTTTCATACACTTAGGAAAGTCAGTGATGATGAGTAGATCTCAGCCTGCATTGGAAATATAGTACCTCTCTAACAAGTTGTCAATCTCAATTAAGACATCAACATGTCAAATTAAGAAGGTACTGCTGCACAATCTATTGTTGAACTGCATGTCAGGTGAAATAAGCACTAATTATACACTTAGCCAAATATGTCTATTCAATATTACTTCAAAACTAAGGTCACTGAGTTATTATGAAGTGGTAGTTTACACTATTTTGGATCCCACCAAATGGCAGGTGGCCACACAAATATGCAACTCAGCATGTTCTGTTTGGTCCCCACAGCTGTGCTGCCAATCAGTTAAGGATGGCTGCAAGTAAATGCTAATTAGCTTCTGTTGATCTGCATATTCCAGCAGCCTCCCAGGATTCCCATTTTGATATGCAAGATTGCCAGTTGGGTATGTGATTGAATTAAGAACCAGAAAAGATTTTATCTTCCATGCAGGAAAATGTGGGTCTGAATCCCCAGCAGAGGCTGTTATCACTCTGATTTATGTTTGGCAGTGCCTGTCATTGCAGTGGTAGCAAAGGCTCAGTGCTAGAGGGTGCTGCCTCCCTTCTTTTGAACATGAAAGAACCTCCTAGTCCTATTAAGAGCAAACACACTTACCATCTGGGGTCTGACCCAGTCCTGGCATTCACATTTGCAAGGATTCTGCATGTCTGCTTCTCCACTCAGGGTCCAGCAGATGCTTTTCTGTAGGTTGACTGGGCCTGGAAAAATAAAATATGAGGGAAAAAAAGACAATTAAAGAGCAGAAAGGGGTTTTTTGGAAACTGATAGAGTTACAATAGGCAAAAAAAAGAGAAATTATTTTTATCAGTATTGTCAATAGCCCATTAACAGTTGGCTGCTTAAGTTTGCAAGGACTGCTTAAGAAAGAAATGGGTAGAAAGTAGTACTTCTGGGACCAGAGTATTTACGTTTTGCACCTGTACTTCATAAGGGAAAAAAGTATGATCTCATTATGTAAACATTACAATAACAATTTTCAGAAATTTTGCTTGGCTCTGCTATTAGTGAGTTCTGGTTCCCTGTAGTGATGAAATAATGTTTCTTAGAATCTACTCACTGCGTGTGATGGCTAAATACAATTTATCTCATCTTTGAAACTTTTCTCTTTACAGCTTGATCAGACATTGCAGGAAAAATGATTATTTAATTACAATCTCAAGTTTCTATAGGTTTTTATCATATTGTTTCTTGATTTTAAGATGTAAGTCAAAAAAAGATTTACTTCAGACTGATGGAATATTGTATGCTGCCTTAAAAGTGCCAGGAAACAGTTCTTCCTTAGGGATTTAAAGTTATTTTCCTTCTTAAATGATGCCATTCTCCCATTCGTAAAGCTTGTCAGCACTCTGCTGTAAGCAAGACACCTAAGTAAAAGAGCGACCGTCCAGTTTACTACAGTTTATATGGGATACTAATATAAGAGATTTAATTCCAAATTTCAATAGTATATTTAATGTATAAAAGACTGATAATGGGATTACAACCAGCACTGCTTTAAAAGGTACTTATGTCTCTAACAGTTGAGGAAGTCAAAAACATCATCCTCTCTTAAAGGACATTATAAATAAATAGATGAATTAAGACATTCCACTTTAGTATATGTCCCAAATTTTTTCAAAACTGCTCTATTTATGGAGTCATAATGAATAAAACGATTGTGGAAAATATATTTTAAAGGAGAAAATAACTTCCCAAGAATTAGAAGTCAGCCAAGATCTGCTATCCCTTCTCCTTCACCTACAATTGTAAATAACAAAGGAGTGTTGGGGCTAATTGTAAGAATAACCTGAAAAAAAAAAAAAAAAAAAAAAAAGTCCATCTCAAGCAGGATCAAAGAACAAGCTTCAGTATGGGAAGAATCAGAATCTTACATATGATTCCATCTACTGAGAATATTATATTAGAGACAAATGAAGTTACATTTTTCTGGGTTATATTTTTTTTAAAAGAGGAATTATTAATGAACTAAACTGAGCGCTACCAAGGCCTGATAAGCCTGTGTCTTTGCTTAGGATAGTTTGTAATAGTATACACATTATCATGATATCTACGTCCCCAACTGAACAAGGCTATGAAGTGCATGCTTAACCTGAAGGATCCTGGAAATCAATGAGACTTGTATGCTTTTTTGAGTTAAGGCCCAAGGCTTCTAGAGTTATTGAAAGAATTTATCCTATTTCTCTCTGTTATGCAGACTGCAAGGACCAGGCAGTTTGGGACATGTTTTGTGTTTATTTTTGCTGATGACATTGTTAGCGTAACAGTCAAGAGCAGGATTAAATTTTGCCCTGCAGATGCTAAAGTTCATAGGTGCTCTGCTCTATTTCAGGTGCAAGTTCAGACTTCCTGCAATATGTGTTACTTTAGCAAGGGTATTTTTTGTGCGCTAGCAGTTCTGACTATGTTAGATTAGCATGTTTGAAGTAAAAAAAAATTGGGCCATTGCTCAGCTGATAGATTAACTGAGAACATATATCCTAGTTTGCTACTGACATCTTTGTCCTCTAAGTACGTTAACACATGTCTTCACACATCACACAAGCCCATACAAACACAGACAGTATAAGCCAGAAAGTGTCACTAAAAGTACAATTTAACCCATTTTTGTATTTTAATTATTTTTACTATTTATAGATATCACAAGAAGGCTTTAAATTGCTCTGTTTCCTCTGTTGCTGGAACACCTCTTAGAGGTAGAATACCTGTCCAAACTTAGCCAAAATAGACTAGGACTTTCCAGTCTGGGAAGGAGGGGTTGGGAGAGAGGAATAAAGATTGCACTTCATAAAATCTAAACCAATGCCAAAACAAACAAGCAAACAAAACCACAGACAAACATTATTTGCTATTTCTCAGAAGACCAAAATTAAAGGCACTCAAAGAAATCATCAGGCAGATAAAAAGAAAGAAAATAAAGTCCCTTTTTTTTAAAACAGATATGACACTTGGGTGAGTGTAAACTAATAATCCTTACTAATCAGCAGCAGTGCAGGTTCTGCATGTGCAAAGGTATTACAAGAGGAAGGAAGTTCATCACTTCTCCTGTCCTTAGGGCCCTCATGCTGAGCCTACTCTAGGAGGCTCCAGTGACTCCCGTCATGCCTGCCTGATCTCTAGCCCCATTCCTCCTTCCAAAACTCCACAGGCCCCTAATAAGCCTATCTGTGCTGCTGATGGTGTATGACATATCTCAGGGCTGACTTCCACATCTGTATTGAGAAAATAAGGTATTCTTGCGGATACTGTACAGTTCACCATAGAACTCCTTGTGAAGGAAAGCTGCAGAGACTAAAAATATAAACAGATTAAAAAAATGGGAAGGGAACTTGGATCAAAAAAGGCTACCAAAGATGACAAAAATGATGCAAATACTAACTCAGCACCTTCAATTTGCCGATTGCTGAAGGATGGGAGGGCAGACTATGGAAGGAAGAAACCTGCGTATGCTGCATTTCCTTGAGACTTCCCTAACCTTAGCAATATTTTAGTCCAACCTGATACAGCTGTTCGTATGTATTGATTTTGGAAGACCAGAGCACTGTTACAATGCAGGAGTGCTGCCACCCCACCCCTACTCTGCAAATTAAACACCATTAGTTATGCCCCTTCAGCTTTAGGTTATTCATTTTTCTTAAAAGTAAACAAATAAATAAAAACACACTCACAGTTTGAATCAGTCTTTGACAGATATTCTACATTTGCCCTTCTGATTTCATATTATGTCCCAGGTATGTAAAACTTCTAACATGAAGTCTGTTTTTGCCATTAAATAAAAATCCTCCCCACACCCCTAAAACAATAACTTTTAATACAGGCCCTGATGCCAAATTTTTGGTATTGTTTCCACTAGAGATAAGAAGTACTCAGCGGTGGGCATGTTATGAAATTATTCTGAAATTTCTTTTGTAGTTACACAATACCACATCTATACACAAACAGAATTAACAAATTTAAGCTAATGTATTTTGGAGAAAAAAGATCTATTCCTCTGTTCTTTTACACTAAGTGGACTGCTGAAATAGTGATGAATATTGCTTGCAAAAGGGCTGAAAAGAGAAAAGAAATATTAGAACTACTCATCAAATGTATGACTCATTAAATCAAAATAATAAAAATTCTGTATGTACATGTATCTATCTCAAACATTCACACTTCAATATTGTCAGTAAAAGAGTGGATTCCCCTTGAGAGGTAGAGCATGATTTTCATTCCTGTTAGCTAACTCCACAAATGCAACCTAAGGTTAGACCTGTACATGAATAAAGAAAAGCACAAAAATAAATCCTAGAAGGGAACACAGTAAGTATGAAGAAAAAATCTCTCCTATAGCAAGAACTATTAACTGTTGAATCTGCTTTCCAAAGGAAATAAAAGCTTAATTGCTTGAGTTCTTGAAACACTATCAGTTTAACTAGAAGACACAATCTTGCCCCAGCAGTGAGGACTGAGCGGAGGATAAAGGCTCCTTTGCCTGAGGAGTCTTAGTGGTGGAAACACTGTCAACTGAAAGTGGAAAAACAATGAGAAGGGAAAAGCCTTAAAATGGCAGCCTAAGCAACAGGTTTGAATCAAACCATATCCAAGGTGCCTACAACTCTATTTAAATTGGTAATTAATTTCTCAAGAGATTGGACTAGACAGCTTTCAGTGGTCTCTTCCAATTGAAATTGCCCTGTGGTCTAGGGAAGGATGCAGGTGACCTGCTTAAGCTTTTGGATATGCAGTAATATAATTCCCTTTCCCGGATCCAGGGTGACTGAACTGACAGATAAGGCTACAAAACCATGGGCTACTCTGCGTGAGGTGGCTTCAGTATCTAACAATTGTAAATAGGCAATACATATCTCAGCTAGAAGAGTGTTAGACCAAAGATCCTGGTCCTGGTTCAAGCCTGGGCTTCAGCAAGGGGGGTCCTTGTTGCTGCAACCCTGTCTAACATGCTGTAGGTGACCCTGCTCGAGCAGGGGGGGTTGGACTAGACAATCTCCAGAGGTCCCTTCCAACCTTACCGATTCTATGATTCTATAACATTTGCTTTGTCAAAATGACCAGAAACTAGACATTTATAAGAAAGTGAAATAAGTACTCTGATTCGAACCAAATATATATTGCAACCATAAAAAATGTATTTTTTCCATAACCATCAGACCTTAAAATTGAGCAGCTCAGATCCAAACTTTTCTAAATTTCGAAGGCATTTGGGAAGTTTAGTTCATGACCACACGTCAGACCATGAGAACAATGAGGGAGCACACACAGATTCACAGCTAGGGCGTAAAACTCCCATTCTTTCCTTAAACACAAAAATGACGAAAACATTTATTATGAAACATATTTTCCATTACTGTATTGTAGAATGTAAACAAGTTCTCATGACATATGGGGCCATGTGTTTCCTTAAAGAGGTGTTATGTATGTCAGAAGCAGCATATGTACCGTGTGATACAGCTACCACCATGGTAAGCATTTGTTATTGCCTAGTGAACAGGTGCATAAAATCCCCATGTAAACAGATGTCATAGCTGCACTGACATCTCTTAACTCATGTCTCCTCCTGCAGGAAAATGAGGGGGTTTGTTTCCCCCTCTTGGGTGTTTAATGTGGATGGCCCAGACTTGTATATTTGCAATTTCCAGCTCTCACACACAGAGCTTCTTCTTGATGCTTAGTGGGTGTTAGAAGGGAAAGTTGCCCAAGGAAGACCTGCTTTTCTGCAAGTGATTCCATGGTAATGCTCCTTTCAGGAGACTCCATACCAAAACTGTTCATGTACAGGTCAAGTCTCAAAGAAAGTTGACTCAATACAGAGAATCCTGAAAGACACAACCAGATTATCTTTTGGTTTATTTGCTAGTCCCTAAAGGACAAACTTTTCCCAAGAAAAAGGTGTTTCATGGACAATCCAAACGTAGCTCGTTAGACAAACACGGAAAAGCCTATACTTACAAAAACACCAGAAGGATGCCTGAGCAGCCACCTTGAAGGTTACAGTCTTGCAAGTTGATACGTACAGGTGGATTAGTGTGACCAGGCGGACTACTGGTTTTACTGGGAGTCCTGACATGCCCAGGAGTCCATCACACAGCACAAGCCCAGACTCATTCTGCTCATGGCGAAAAATTGTCTCCCCACCCTAGGCATCTCAGTTTCCTTCCAGTCCCATGAGCTCCCAGAACAGTTGGGTTTACATGTCTTACCGAGTAAGTAGGACTCAGACTGCTTCTGTGAGACGGGCACAAATTTTTTTCAGAACAGTTTGTACTAATTTCCTGAACTCTTTAAAAGACCCCTGAGTAAAATAAGGAGCAAGGGTTTATAAATGTATGATTTCCTGTTGTCAAAGACAAGCGTTCAGGTCAGGTAAAAAATCACAACAGCAAACTATGGTGCAGCTTCACACAAACAGGTATGACCATATGTGCCAGATCTGACTCTTTCCTTTTCTTATTCCTTCTTTTAGAGCAAAATATTTGCTAGAACATTTCAATATAAACCAAGGCTGTGGCTCCCTTTGCTGCTCTCAGATGTGACCTGAGTTGTGTTTGTCTCTGTCTGGTACATATTAAAATAATAAATTTTCTTCTTTCACCCTTCAACAGCAAAATGGTCCATTTTTGCTTACATACTAAATTTTTAATGTATTTTTCATTTAAATTCCTTTAGCACAGATTCTGTGGTTCTGCTTGTCTTCTTTTCTTCCCCACTCTCCTCAGCTATGGTTTGCTGCACAAAGGAAAAAAAAAACAGTCCATTATTGGAAAATTATTTAAAAAGACAGTAATATTATGCCTATGAACCTGGGCCTGATCTAAAGCCCACTGGAGACAAGGATATTCTTTGCATTTATTTCAACAGCCTTTGGATCAGTCATTCCTTCAACAGGAGTCTATCAACATACATTATTTAGATTATTAACCATAGCAAGCCTCCTTCCAGTGAAATCCAATATGGGTTGCACCAGCAAACCTATTGTAGAGACACCACAAAAACCATATAAGATAAATCCTAGCATGCTCAACATCCTTCTATTTACGGCTTTTTCCAATAGAGCAGCCAGGCTAACCAATTTCCATAAATTCTGGAGAAGGGTGTGGATTATGTACAAAAGCTGTCTGCAAGAGCTGATAGATTTGCTATTACCTGCCTAGAAACCGCTACCGCAGTCTCCACATGTAGGTGATTCTCAGTCCTTCCTGGCAAGTTTCTGTGCCCTGAACTCTACACTTGGTAAGTTTACTGTTATCAAAATATATCCTAGATAGAGAGGGCACAAGAGGTACCGCAGTTCAGGTAACGTGACTGCAGCCTAAGAAAATACTATTTCTTGGCTTTCCAACGGTTTCTGTGGATTAGTTATAACAAACCGCAGTGAAGCATGAGCTTGTCCGCAGTGAAGGGAGTGGAGCCCAAGTCAGGAGACAGAAGGCAAATCTGCAGTGGACTATTGAGATATGGGTGGCTACCGGGGATCCAAATAGTGCAAAGCAGAGTCGGGACGGGCAAGATAGATTTGCCCTTCCATCAAGACACAGGTGCACAGGAAGTAGGGAAAACACTAAACCTCTGAATATAACTAGAGGGAAAATTTGGAAAAGCTCCTTCTGTCAAGGAGCATAAAAACAAGGATGCCTCTGTCTCCATTGCCTCTTTTCCAGTCTCCGAGCAAAAAATCACTTAACATCATCAGAGATTCCAGTCAGAACACTTGCGCTTGAAACACAGGGAACATTTCAGGCTTAAGGTAGGACCCATACGCAGGGAACAAACCTTCCCGCTGCTTGCAAGGGCACCTGCAGAAAGCAACTGCATCAAAACTTAATCAGAACTCAGACACATGCTCAAAGTTGCCAGGAATTGACAAATTACTGCATGGCAGTGAAGAGGCATTAACTATACACACACCACTAGCCTACACAGGTGTGAGGCAAAATGCATTAGCACCTCACCATATCCCATATCCCATCACCTCCAGACCTCTGGCTGAGGATTTAAACAGCGCTAATAGGAGAAAGGGGAAGCTAACGGTGACACCCCTCCATTCGACGCAGACTTCAGACTAAGCAGCTCTCCTCCCACCGCTCTTCTGACCATTAGCCCCTCTTAAATGGTTCCTAGTTTCTTTCTTTACTTTAGCAAGCCCTAGATCTCCTACTTCAACGCTGCCCAGGCAACTGCCTCAACATGTGAAATCACTCAGCTCTCCATGTAGCCGCCCTGCAAATTTGGGCCTTGCACAGTGTGAGCATTGAAGGCAGGTAGATTATTCTGGTCTTGCCTTCTCTTCTGGGCTACCAGGGAACATGGGACAGCACCATCTGCTGACTTTCTACATCGCAAAGCCAGAGGCAAGCTCAAAAGAAAAAAAAAATGTTTGGCATATCCTACCTTTTTAATTTTGTAGTCATATACATTCATAATTCTGAAAAAATTGGAAGCTTTTCTTCCTGGCAAAAAGATGCCTAGGAAAAGCAGTAATTAGTGACTGCTGAAATAAGGGGACTCAAAGAATATAAACCAAGAGAGGAAAGATTGTCCTTTTACAGGGTATTAGCTCAAGACACAGAAGATACGGTTTCATGTTCTTGTGCTGCTAGAAATGTTTGTGCTTTGTCCTGATCAAAGTATTCCAATGCACCATTCCCAGCCTGTGACGTGCAGAACAGCACTTGTAATTTGCGAGGTGCTGCAATGCTAGCACGATCGACTCTTATCAATTGCCAGGAGTTATTGCTGATTTTTCCTCTGTGTAGTTGTTAAAAGGGGCAGATATGCATATATGAAAATGAATACTGATTCCTGCTTGCTTCCTGAACCACTTGATTTGTTAGCTCATGTGCTCCCCAGGGCAGAGACCGCATTTTCCTGTGCCTTTGCACAGCATCAAGTGTAGCAGCTGCTGCCAGCTCCAGTCTCATCAGGACTGGCCCTCGTGCTACTTTAAAATAGGATCTTCTGCATTTTTGATATATATCATTGGTCCTCACTAGGAAAAAGCCCATTTCTGTGTCCAAAATCCATACACTTCTATGATGATACTATGCACTTTCAACAGCCGAATTCCTTTCACAGTGCCAATGAGGATGCTGGTTGCTGGTGCTCAAAAGGGCAGAAAGCTCTTCCCTGACCCCAGGCCAGAGGATCTGGTCCAGTCCTGGCTGACAGAAAGAGCACTACCTTAGTCACCTCTCACACTTTAAACATCTTAGCTTTTTCCAGGAACATCTCTCAGCCAAGAACTGACCTGATCTGACACGGAGATCAGATGAGATCACAGCCTAGAGTCAGTAGTATGGCTGCAGGCCATAGCAGAATCCGTTGAATGTCATGGGACTGGGAAAACAGCTTCCTTTCTTCTGTATTTTCTTTTGTTGCCTTTCCAGCATGCTAAGTACTGCAGCAGCAGAGAGAAAACACAGACTGCTGGGTTACAATGATATTTAAATTTCAATTATTTAAATACCATTAAGAGCTCTAGAGATACTCTGTAACAGCTTCCCAAGCAGGTTTTCTCTAAGTCCCTGTTTCTGAGCAAAGGAACGAGCTACTGTACAAAGTCTGGGCCTAAATAAGAAAAATAAATCTCTTCCATATAGTCCCACCCTTTTCCTCACACTCCAATCACTTCATTAAGCATGAACAAACCCATCTTTAATTGATCCCAGGAAATTCATAGACGAGTATTTTAAAACAACACGTTTTAGATTCACATTCAAACTAAATGCAAGATCTAAAAATGAATATTAAAAATCTTCTTGTGCTTGACTGTTTGAATTTGTACTCCCTTCCTAAGCTGTCCTGGTGTTTCTCTGGGAATTCTTTCCTTGTGAAAAACTGATTTCTCCATTCTTTCTTTGTGATGGGGAGAAATCTTTGGAAAACCAGTGCCTGGGAACAATGGAACAGATTCATCCTAAGGTTAGTTCTATCCCTTTCCTCAACCCTTAATGAACAGCGGGGCTAGGAAAGGTTGATACAGGACATAGGAGGACTTGTGATACAATATTCAGTTAGATATTAAGGCAGCACAAAGAAGAGACATTCTTTAAAAGAACTGAAATGACTTCTGGTCACAGAATTGACTCAGTTTTTCCACTTTAAAATAGGGATAACATTATTGCAAACTTTTATTAGAGATACTAAAGAAAATAGCTAAATAAATATTGGACATTAATAAATTTTAATTCTAGAACGAGAACTTTTATGATGGGAATTTTTTTTGTGTTAGTCACATGCATTTAATGTACGGAACTCTGATCACCTCGAGAGGCTTTAGACAAGGCACTAGTAGAAATAGTAGAAAAAATACACATGAACCAAAAAGTGGGACTATCTACAAACTGCTTTGCCATCATAAAGCGGAAAGTAAATACAGTAAATAGTGGAATGCATTAGATTCTATAAAGTATTTTCAGTTTCATAAAACTACAAATTATTGAGAAAGGTAGAAGGATGCAAAGCCAAATACTCACCTTATTATTTCAGATCTGGCTTTCTAGGGGTATTGAAATTATTGTATGATACATTCTAAACTGTATTTCATTTAAAATGTACTGTATCACCCAAGGTCTTTTAAAATGTAGCTCGAGGCTCCAGACTTGATCTTCCTGGATCATTGCTGCTATCTGTTTTTGCAGATTCTTAACTTGCTACATAATGCCACTGATGATGAGGATCCCATAAGGAACTTGATTCCTCTCTTTTATTTTTATAGAGTTTTCTCTGGTGATTAATTTCTGAAAACACTTTTCAACCTTTCAGTTTGTAGCACTTACCGCATTTCATATGACACGGGATGCAAAACCGCGTTCTTTTTTTACTTTTACCTCCTGCCCATATTGGACTAAATCATTTCCTTTTCTGTTGATTAGAATTACAATGAGGTTCTGCTGTGTCACCACGCTTTTTTAGCACAGTAGCACTGAAACGTAGTAAACTGAAACACAGTTTCACTGACCACAGTGGAACTGCAGCACAGGGCTCCCAGCCAAAGTCTGGCCCCATCCCCATCCCCATCCCCATCCCTGTTCCCCTACTGTGATATTTCAAAGCACTAGCGTCATCTGAGTCATTTCAATTTGGGTACATCAGCCAAAAAAAAAAAAAAAAAAAAGGAAAAAACGTGCCCTGCTTCAGTTTTTTGATGGTTGATTTATGCTATGCTATGATAAAGTTCTGGATGATGAAATATATAAAATCAAATAGAACAGGGGTAAAGCTGCATGCCCATTAAAAAAAAGCAGAAGAAATAGGAGGAATAAGTGGTCCTCTATTTCCAAGGTTTTCCATGTCTTATCTTTCCAGAAGAGTGCTACAGCTAGCTCAATTATTACTTTCCCGGGATGTCTTGTTTGTTTCCACCAGACGGAAGTAATATAAAATTATGTAAATCAGCTTACTTGATGTAAAGAATCATGGACCAGTCAATAATGTTTATGCATTAAGAAAGGGCAGCTCCTCCTGGAAGAAATAACACAGGGAGCCGATCATAAGTAAACATTTCTAAATAGACAAAGGGCTGGTCCCTGCAGCACAATATATTATCATATTTCCACATAATTAGTTTGTTTTCCACTTGAAATCAGAAAACGATTCGACATTGCATTCTATGCCTCAGGATGGTGCATACAGTAGAATTCTCATGTGCGGGTTCAAATGTTGAATAATTAGTAAGAATTAATCTGTTGAAATTAAAGTTTGGAATATTATAGAACTCATGAATAGTGTATGTAACAATCAAGTAAATTAAACCAGAAACGGAATTTAAGAAGCCAGACAATAGCAGATGACTGCTGGCAATCTGTTTTTTAATCAGTGAGTTACAAGCCAGAGGGATGAATATTGTTACTGGCTTTGGAAAATATTGTAAAACGTTAGCAGTCACAATAAAGAAGACTTACTAAGTAAGCACATTTTTATTATATTTGTTAAAGAAGGACACTTCAAAAGAATCTGCTAACTTCAACATATACCTCTCTCCAGAATGCTCAGCTCTGAAGACATTCTCCTTACAAAGGATCCTGTACTTCTGGTCTGCATTGCAGATGCACTAAGGACTTCTGAGAGCTCCATCTCAGTATATTTTAAATTTGTATTTATTTACCTGGAGCCAAGAATGTGTAAGTTTCTTTTTAGTTTCTTTAAAAATAACTACTGAGTTATTGTAAACCTCAGGCAGCATGATTCCAATCTAGTGACTTTCTTAAAAAAAGTTCAGAACGGCAGTTCTCCCTCAGTTTAATTTTATTTTAAATCCATCTAATCATTATAAATATTTTATTTGTCTTTGCTTGTTTTACTGTGAGGAAAGCACTGATCATGACTTAAAGAACAAGAGCCCACTTATAAATCCTGTGAAAACTAGCTTGATTTACGCTGAAGAGAATAGCTTTAAATCTAAATCTACACTTGATTTTTTCTGTTGTGTATGATCCTGTTAAATTTGAAGAGGATTCCAGATCTATTTGAAAAATGGCCACTACAGTTAGCTGAAACTTCAATCTTGAAAATGAATGAATGGAGCTGGTCCAGTACATTGGCTCTGGACCAGTCTTTAAAATACAGCAGAACAATGAATAACTGAATTCACAGCCAGCTGGTATCATAGTTGGGCAGTGAAAGTGTCAAAATATTAGTGACTTTTTTACATTTGTCAAAATCATTGCCAATATGGGAAGCATGGGCAGCTTGCAAATGTGAATCTTACACCAAAATAGTTTTTAAAATCTTGCCTTAAGAATGTGTGCTCAGTTCCTAGTTTTATATCACCCATCAAGGGAAAGGCGGAAGAGAATAAAATATCTTTTACTTAGAAGATAAAAGCTATTATTGATTTATCAAACGTAGTACTAATGTGGCTGAGTGTTTTTATATGCCCTGCAGTAATAATGGATCAACTAGCATTTTGACTTCCTATTTTCTGGAATCTAGTAAGTCTATTCAGTAATTTTTAGCATGTAGCATATGAGGTCTCCACACAAGGGTAAATACAAAATTCATAGATATATATACATACACACACATAGTCAAATAATGTAAAGGGGAAGGAAACACTTTTTGGCCATGTTTCAGTTATAAAAGAGAAAAAGAAAAATAAACATATGTTCGTGGTGTCTGACATGTCTTTCCGCTCCAATAATTTGAAAAAATGTTTGTTTTATTTTTAAACCAAAGTTTTGCTGGCATTCACTGTATATTGCAGATGAGTTACTTTCACCATTTTTGAAAGAAAAATCTGCATGACTGAGTTATTCCCCTGTAGCAGAATAGAAAGTTGCTGCACATGTGCACTGAGTTTATTCTCCAGTAAGACACACCTCAGGATTTTCAGCACCTACTCTCTGCTTGCTGTGTACATTTTTACCCTCATTGACACAGATCTGTTCAGATATCAGGATTTTAAAGAAGTTACATAAGTTGTCTTTTCTGTGAGTATCTGCATGGCAGCCTAAGATTATTCAAACTATACTTGTCTGTCACTGTATGTAATGTATTTTCACAGAAAGTTTTGGAGATCTGAATCCCCTAACAATTTATTGATGATCCCTGAAGGTCTGATATGCAAAATGCGTGAATAACTAACTCTTGTGGCCAGTTATATTTGCATCTGTGGAAGCAATCACTGAGCTAAGCATCATATGAATTGCACACCATCAAATTCTCAGAGATCTGTGCGCTTATCTTGCAGTCTATAAGGATAGGCAAAATTCCCACTACAGCAACTGAAGCACAAATCCACATGCAACTTTCATAAGAGCAGGACGTATCTCCTATTTTTTGTTTATCAGAAAAAGACTCATTTCAAAGGCAACAAACAAACATGCATAGGCAGATGTACAGTTCATATAGAAAGATTTGTTGTGCAGATTAAGAGAAGCTTTTTACCACTTCTGAACCCAAATATCTAACCTCTTCCTTTATTTTTTTTTCCTTTTGACATTCACTAGGTAAGTGGATAAACCCTTCATGTTTCTTTATTAGTTTTATACTGAAAAACAAGAACCTCTGCTGTATTCCCTACTCCTTTGTAGGGCAATGTTCTTATTTCAGCAAAGTAAGGTTTGAGCTAGAACGTTTCCCCAAGATTTTCATTTTTTTCTTGTCTGATGCAAAATAAAGAGTATGCCAAGTGCCACTGACCTTAACTCTCCTGAATCAAAAATATCTGATGTGATATATAGAAAACTTTGATGTGTAGATATGCTAATCAGTAGAGAAATGTCAAATTTGCATACATTTCAAGTGACCCAACAATATTTACCTTAGAGCTAAGTTTCATATTTTTCTGACAATTGCAACATTGAACAAGTGACTCATTTAGCATATCTAAGTAGCATTATGTCACAGGGATTTACCTCAGAGTTGTTTGAAAGCATCAAAAAGATGAACATCACTGTCCAAAATTAACAACAAGCCTAATTTGATTTGACAAATGATGTTGATTTAGATAGGGTCACTAGCTATTGAAGATGCGGAGGACAAATAGTGCCTTGAAGCCTTGATAAAACTGAATATTTAAACAGTTCATTATGCAAATTTGCCCTCTACCTGTCAGTAGTGACTAAAGTATAGGGTTAGAGTGCTGGAGAGGCTCCGTGCTAAGGAGATGACTAGTATACCTGTACCTGGCTCGTCTTAAAAAACAACTCCTTAGACATTTACAAAGTAGATCTGTATCAGCACTGTCCTCCGCAGGTCTGACAGTGACAAAATAGACAAGGGCTTGATTCCTAAAACTTTTGGCCTCAGTGCAGAAAACTTAACTTTACCAAGATAGCAGGTAGGTATGGATGTTTGCCCACTGTATATTCAAGGCCTCATCTTACAACCCTTTCGCATGATTTACATTATCCTAGTGGCCTAGTGGACTTCACTGGAGTTACCTGCATAAATATTGTTGCTGCTCAGGATAAGGATCCTGAATAGGAGCCCTGTGTTATAACCACACTTACAGACAGACTCATATCCGTAACATAGCCTTGAAAACCAAAAAGGTCCAGATTGCTTTACAGTTTGTGTGCAACACTTACACATATGCCTTTGCTGGTACTCCTATCATCACTTGGGCAACTGGTATCTAATATGAGGAACAGCAGCAGAAAGGAGAGAAAATCATGGCCAAGGACATATGAATAAATCCTTATATTTTGAAAAAAACACACAGAAATCAACAACTTAAAAACAAAATGAAGAGCTAAAATGAAGAGTAGATAAGAAAATTTATTCTTAAACTAAATCCCAAGAAAATCTTGCATATAGACAACTGTGTCATACACGGGAAGGGTAAGGTGTAGCAAATCATCTATGCTGTAACTGCTGAGACAGCCACAGGCGTACTAATGCTACCACAAGAAACGCTGGTGATTTCAGTACGGAGGCCACCTAAGCTAGACTCAATTTAGCTAGCACATGGCCAGGAGCTGCATAGCTCATATTCACAGCAGTGTGCCCGAACAGAGAGTACCTGATGAGAATTGGGATTTCTTAGGGCTGTGGCACAAGGCAAATGAGTTATACCATATGTGGCAGACTTGGGCTAAGGTATAGGTGTCAATGCACTGTGTAGACTTCGCAGCTCAAGAGCTCATTAGCACCTGTGAAACTAAACCAGAAGCATCACAAACCTGTTCCATATGACGCCTTTATCGTAGAATCTTACTGACTACTTTACATGTGTTTTGTAGTATATGTGTTTTCATTATCCACGTTATCCCATCCCCTCTCACTGGTTCAGCTAATTGAGATGACTATATTTACCATTTCACCGGATCTGAGAAAACATGCCTAGTGAGCAACCCTGATTTTGTTTATAAACTACTCCTCTAACTTTGCTGAGCTTGTAAGTTCTTTGCTAATTGCTCTCATGTCCATGAAACGGGAGACGTGCAAGTATGAAATACATGGAAACAATTAGAGCAACAAAAAAAAAGGGGGGGTAGAGAATATAATATAGGCTTTCCCTGTAAACAGATGTCTATGCCAAGATACCCTACCTAAAGCAATTGGCATGTGGCATGTTTGCAGATGGATCCACAGTAGGATCTAGCCACTTATATTTAGCATGCAATGTTATTTACTTTAGCTAGCCAGCTAGCAATAGGCAGTTGCTGGAAGGGGAACTCATAATTTTTGCACAGAAATGCACCAGTATCAACACACTTCTAATCTAACAATCACATATCTTTAGCCCTTAATTATTATGAACACACCAGCCATTATAGGAATTTCCACTTTTTCCTCACAGGGACACAGAAACAGATTCTTTTGCCTTGACTTAGAAGAATATAGGTAATGTCATTCACTACATGTTTTCTTGTTACATAGCTCTTTTGACATTTTGGGACCTTCTATGGAAAAACAAAAAGAAAACCCTTAAAACTCAGCAAGTGTTACAGCCTGTATCATTATGTTGGTAATTTCCACTGCACACATTTACTGTAATCTATGGTTAGCATGCATGAAATAATTCTGTGATCTGAAGGCCAGAAGGGATCATTTGTTCATCTAGTCAGACAAGCCTCCATAACTCATGCCACAGGACTGCCTCCTGTTAGTCCACTATCAAAACACATGCCTTCTTACTGAGATAAAGAGTATATTTTAAAATGATATCAAATCTTGACTTGAAGCCTACAAGCGATGAGGAATCTATCACTCTCCTAGACAAGTTGTTCAAAGGTCAAACTTGGTCACTGCACTTTCTGTTTTTCCTGTTGGAATGCATCAATTACAAAAAAAAAGAATTATATTTGGTTTGGATATATACATAAAATGATGAGGTACTCCTGAAGCAAAAAGCTATTAGTTGTTATGGGAAGACAAAACACTTGAAGAGAGTAGGAGCACTGACATGTCAGTGACAGACTTGGTCTTACGGGCTTACCTCCAAAAGGAATAGCTAAATTTCCATGACCTGTGCTTGAAAATCATTTGGTCCCTCCTGCCCTAAAATCCAAAAATTTGCAAGTTGTCACCTTGGAATTTTCCCTTTAAAAAGGTAATATTCGATGTCAGAACATATACAAGCATTGATTCTTACCAGTCTGCATACAATTTCCTTAGTATTAAATTTTGTTTCTCAGAAGAAGATGTTCCAAACACTGGTGATCTCAAAACCAAAGGTCAAAATCTCTTTTCCCATAGGAGAGCATTAACTGAAGTAACTATTATGGTGAAGAAACTAAAAGCCAAAAGTCAGTTATTTATATATGCTTCCCATCTTGCTGAACAAGCATCTCTGTAATCTCCCCGTATGAAAGTGAAAAGACTACTTTAAAACATTTCAAGAATTTGAGTTATTGCAAATGCCATAATCTAATAATCAATAATTGAAACAACGTCAAGGAGTTCACATTTTGTTAAAACCAAATTCTCTTTGTTTAAGCATTGTTATTCAAATGTCATTAATTTAATGACTGACAGTAATTGCATGGTTTTATTTTTGTAAGTCCTAATATCCTTAAAGTGGATAGATACTTTTGGACTCTGTTTTGTCATAGGCCAAATTTCTCAAGCCACACTAGATATATACAGTATTCACTTAGGTGCATACTACCTCTGAACTGATTTCTGAGACTGTCTGGGTACCTTACACTGCAATCATTCCAGTAGCTTGGTGTAACATCTTCAAGCACGGGCAGGGTAGGCAAATGTTGAGTTACTCAGGCTCGAGTAACACCACAAATATCTGGTTCTTTGCCATCACTGCAACTCTCCAAATGATAAAGTGTTCCTCTATAGAAATGAAAGTATGTGTAGCTGATACAGATATCTCATAAGGGATGAAGATTAAAATATATAATCATACCCTGACTTTATCGCTTCCTTCCAACTTGCACTGTGAAGTTTCGAGGACTGTGATGGCTTGTGAATAAACGTATGTAAATAAATAGCTTTTATCAGTAGATTTTATATCTTTTTATTAGAGTAACCTGAAACCAGATATGATATTTTAAATGACAAAAAAGGATGTCTCAATTGTAACAAGAACAAGAAGCTGAAGAACAGCAGGAGGATGAACAGCAAGCAGTGGCCATAAAAATATTCCTGGAATGAATATCATTCTAGTGACTGGATTGCTGCCAAGACTTTTTATTCTATGTTTTTAAAAATGCATGGACTAGAGAGTCATAAAAGAATGTTTTGTCTCTGGAATATGCTGGAACAAAAGCCAGATATGATTAGACTTTGACATGGACATTCATCATGTCCCAAAGTGAATCAGTTATTAATTCTGAAAGCATTAAATATGGAATGGGTTGAGCATCTAAGAAGTCTGCAATATTATTCAATTACAACAAAAATGTTAGACTGAGGCTTTTCAGAAGCATCCTCTTGTATATTAAGTTGTGTGAATTCAACTAAGTCACTGAATAGCATCCTCAATCTTAGTCTTACAGAAGCAAACTCTGTGGGGACCAACCTCATTTGGCCTGACAACATGAAGCAGAAGTGCCAGCATTATTTTCACAGGGAACGAAAGGGTTTCCACATACAGAGTACAAGAAATACATAAAATTCTTACAATCTTCTTCTTTTCTTTTTTCTTTCTTTCTTTCTTTCTTTTTTTTTTTTTTTTTTTTCTGGAAGCCTACTGGATCCCGCCTTCTGGACAGACTCACATCTTCCACTGAAGACTTAGTCAGATGGCTGAGACACCTTCACAAGGGTTCAGTGGGGCATACATGCAATTTTTTTGCTGTTTGGTTATTCTGTTCAGTATCTGTTATGGCATTTACTAGCTTCCATGTACTAGCTTCTGTATAGATGCTAGCATGATCCTATTTCACAGAGCATTGAATTGTGCCAATATTTATTGTAATGGTAGTGTGAGTAGGGAGTTCTGAAGTCACAGGGTAAGGCCACTTCCATGCATTCTGCATATAAGTCATTTCAGTTTTCATTCTGCTGTATTAAAGAGAAAAGCAGAACACTCCTCCAGCTGTTCATTAGCTCCATTGCTTATCATCAATTGGAACTCCTTATTAGGCAAAAGTCTACAACTACTGGTAGCAGAGATACAGGAATTCTTAAGGACATCACTAAAAGAGTGTAATCTTAAGTCTGTCTTCACCAGCCTGACATAACCCTTCAATACTTTTTTGTTTTGAAATTAAGAAATCTCTCTTTATTCATGAGGAAAAAGCACCTTAACAGGCTAACTAATTTTTATTAAATCTGTCTCTTCTCCATTTTCTTAAACCCTCTTAACATAGATCATATCTAGAAGCAGAAAACAGAAGGAAAAAAACCACAGTTCGGATCAAGTCTTGATTAAGAACTAATCAAAAGCCTCCATTACTCTCTCTCGGAATGTTCTCAGTTTTCTTATCAATTTATGAGGTGATAACAGTAGCAGTAGTAATCCACATTTATGTTATAGTGGTGAGCAAAGTTTCCAGTGGAACCCATTGCATTGGAAGCTACAGGAGCAGAGACAGTCCTTCTGCAGAAGGACTTCTAAAGCCAAAACTAGGGAAAAGGATCACAATGCATATAAAGCATCCAAAGAAAAGACAGAACTGGAAAACTACCCAAGGGCTCAGGCTCAGTCTAACAGTCTATAGACATTCTAGGATCTGACTTGATCTTTAAGAAATCTGAGGATCTTGCTCTCATGAGAGTATGAGGCCTCCTGTATTGCTTCATATTCCTTACATCAAAGGAAATTGTCACACCCAACAAATTCCCTTCTTCCTCCCTGCCAAAAGTATTTTCTCGGAATGGGAAAAGCCATGCATATTAACAATGCTTCAGACTCCATTACCAGAGGAAAGTGCCTTCTGAACCATGAATTCCTGATACTGAAGATCATTTGACAGAAAAAGCCTTCAGCTTTACCTCTGACATTCAAAGGTTTTGTTTATTATTTCAGTAAGCATGCATGTAATTTTTAAGTCACAGAAATGGAAGATTAATGTTTTCTTACGTCCACTCGTTGTAATAAAGTAGACAGGAGAGGACAAATGATTTGTGTGGATCTGTGCTAAACTGAGCTGAGAGGTTCTGATATTCCCTTTCAGCTTTAACAGTTATAGTAGCAATGTAGTTGGAATTTCATTATCTCTCCTTTCTTTAGTTTTAGGTTTTGTCCATGCACAATCTTTTAACAATTTAACTGCAGAGATGTTCAAAACCATTTTGATTAAACAGATACTGGTTTTTGTACTGCCCCTTATTTGTATTACCAGAAGCTTGTTTTGTTTAACCAAGTAAGATACAGGAGATGTTCAGCACAGCAGATGGGATGTACGAAGAAGGAATCCTTATAGAATTTCTGCATAGCCCCTAGTTCATTAAAACCAGAATAGGCTGAAATAAATCACCCTCAACCCAAGTATAAGCATGTACAAACAAACAAGCGACACTTTCACCTAGCTAGGTTACATTCACTCTATCAAACCAGTGCAAGTTTGCTTCTAGACAAGGCCTACTAAAATTTGCTTTGCTGTTTAAAACTATTTTTTAATACTTTTGGACAAGCGGCTTATACACCCAGTGTGTAGCTAATATTAATGGCTGAGCTGTAATTCTATCACCAGGGTCCTTGTGGAAATGCTGATATATCCATTATTACCACAGGAAAGTGCTGCTGGGCTCTTCTGTAATTATAGCTTCTTCAAAGGAAGAGTGCATCATTTGGTCTGCAGAAAGGAGCTGTGAAAGCTAAAGTGAGAGCAGACTGGCTGATTTGTCAGAAATCCTGGTAGCAAGGGCATGAGCACCTGGAGAACCTCACCCAAGTCCTACAGCAACAGAGAACAGCAGCTACCTCTTCTCCCCCTCCACTACTTTCCTTCTCCTCCTCCTCCTTTCTAACACCCATTTGGATTTTTAAGTCTTGCCTCCCCTCTATATTGCATTTCCACATGTAATTCTCAAAGCATTTTCCAAACTCAATAAACAAGTTGCTTCCTATGTCAAGGTCACCCAGAGGAACAATGCTGAGTCCAGAAATTGAATCTGATCTCCCAAGTCCTGAACAAAGGATGGGACATGCTGTACTGCTCACAGTTGCCTATTAGGGAACACCACAGCCCTAGCAATATCTGAGCTCTTATAGGGTGTTTGACACTACTCCAAATCAAGTGAAAATAATGAAAACTATTTTCTGTCTATTTGAGGCACTTGCAAATTACCATTCACTGTCATATCTAAGTGCCAAACACTATCAGACACGCTGACAGGCTTTGAAGGCTTCCAAGATGAGGTGGAATGCAAGCCTGTCTCACTACAGTACTATGAGAATTACACAGTGGATACTTATACCTTTGACCCTGTAAATACAATCTCATTCCCTGAAATTAGTAAAGAAATAATAAAACCTTGTTATAGAGTGAGACAGCTGTGAAAGGGTCATTCAACTCAGCATCATCACGTGCTTGTGGTACAATCATCCAACAAGAGGCCAGGATAAAGACCCAACATTCATGTCCCACAGCTCGTTGTGGTGCCACACAATATCCTCAGGAGTAGGTGAACTTTCTGGAATAAATCTGTGTGGCTGCCTGCTGACACTAAGTTCAGCTGGATCTTGGTTCTGGTGAAGGCTGTATTATAGACTTGCTAAAAATGTTGTAATATTGGCCTGTTTACATTCTGTCACAATCTACAGATTAATCAAAAGGCAGAAAGTCTTTGAATCTGAAGACAGACATGAAATGGCTAATAAAGTCAGGATGATTCCAACGGGAATCTGGGGCCTGTGACAGCTATATGTATCACTGCTGCACAATGGCATCTGAAAGAAACTGCTCCCTCCAGTACCCTTACGTGGCCAAGGAAAGTCCCCAATGCAGAGAGAGGCATTGGTATGAAAGAAAAAGCACATTGTGCTAAGACATGAAAAGACTCTTACTCAAGTCCAGAATCTGCGTTCACGGTGTAATAAGCCTGAAGCTGAGGACTGAAGGAACTTGGACTCATTTTGAGCTCCTAACATTTGCTTTTATGCAAGATTTTGAACATTTACCACTTTATTTAGTTCTGGCATGACCCTCTGCTATTGGAGGAGAACAACCAATCCATGTAGGAAGCACTGGACTGGAACACTGGAGTAAGAAATTCCATTTCAGTTTCTCACCAAATTAAAGTTAGCAAAACTTAAGCTACAATCTTTCATAACTAGTAGGTCTATACATACTACAATAACTAATGTCTATACATTTTTATGAACACTTTGACACTGCTAGAAATACTTCTCACTTACTGAAGGCAGGGAGGACATTCAAATGAGTGAAATTTAATTGAAATCAACTTTTTCTGACAGAACTGCATTTTTTTACAGAGAAATAATCTAAAATCTTAGGTACTTGCCTCTTTTTTCCCTCCAGCAGTAGCTAGTCATCAGCCATCCTGCTTGACTATGTCTGTAACATTTGTAATTCTCTTACCATTTCAAAGACATGGATCAGAGGGTGTTATTTCTAGGATTTATCTGGAACAAAACATAGGTCTAAGAAGTATAAACCTGTGGTCCTACTACAGCATGCAGTTACCTAAAGCCTTGCAGAGTAGGTGTGAAATGTCACCAAGACAGTATAGTTACATTTTTACAGTATTTTGGAGAAGTTACTAAGTACAGGATGAAAGGCAGAGAACATGCAGGCTCTCTCTCACCATACACTCAGGTTTTCATTAGAATTGGAGAAAGTTCCTCCTCCTCGCAAGTCATAAAAGCCAAAGCACTCTCCTTCAATTACGATGTGGCCAAGCCAGTACTTCAAGATGCAGAAGATCTAATGGAGTTAAATAAGGCAATGAATTTCTTCTTAGTCCCTAGCAGACACCTCTGTCAAAGATCAGCGTCACTATTCACACTACCCAATGTCTCCAACAAATCAAGCACTGAACAGGATGATGTATGCCTCCACATTACAAAGAGAGTGCTCTAAGGACAGTGCTTGCATCCCATTTGCTCTGATACTGCCTTTGGCTCTTTTCATTTTCTGCCTATGAAGCTGGGCCAAGAGATGGTAGCCTTCTGGGTTATGCAGACTAAAAGCAAAACACATCCATACTGGATGACTGCAACTGATTCTACTCTTGACTATCCCTGAAGATTACTCACAAGCTTCAGTTTGTTACTCCTTTGACAGAGCAGAGCAACACGAGAAAGTTACTCCTCCTGATCTGCGAGATGACCTGCTTGTTTGCTGCTGCACATCAGTCTATCAATAAAGCCTCATACGGGTTGGAACAGAGCTTCGTTATGGATCACTTTTCTCTCCGTGTGCTATCCCAGTGCCCAAGCTCAGAATTAAATGCATCTGTTGGCAATCCACTGACTGTGTGTTTATGGAATGAAGGCTGATGCTTTAAGCAAAGGGTTACCAGATGGCTATTCTCTTCTGGCAGACTAGCTTAGCGTGACCTTCAGAGAGCGCTGTTGTGTCCTATACAGTACGGCAACGCAAGGCTTCAAGGCAGAGTGCAAGATGTATTATCAGGTCAAGGTCACACTCTTGACTAAAGAGCATTGTGGAACTATTTATTACGGCCAATTAGGGCAGATCACACACATCTATAGTAAGTGTTTTATGTCTACGGCAAGAACTGACAAAGGGATGGAGAATATCAGTACCTCAGTCAGCTGTTTATTCCAGGTAACCAAACAAGAGGCTTAGAAAGCTTCTGCTCATACTTCATCTAACCTCCTGGAGATCAGAGACCTCAGTTTCCCAGCCCAGAGCACTGGCCAGATCAGTCCACTCTGCTGCAGTCAGAAAAATCCTAACTGAACTACAGAGGGTTAAGCACTGGCCAAAATATCAGCAAAAGCAGGAGGCTTGGGTGCTTTGAAACACTGTTCAACATATGTCTGAAGGATTTTGGGGACTGCACAAAACTGTAGTAAAAGAAAAGATTGGCAAGGCAGATGTTCGTTGTTTACTGACCCCTGATGAAACCTGCCCTTTCCTTTACCCATTTGAGATGTTCAATAGATACGTTGGTGCTGATTTTTAAACCATGTGCTGCCAAAAATCTGGTGTATTTCTACGTCCCCGAGAGTTTGAAAACAAGGAGTACACTAGACTAGTGTGAAAACACACTTCCTTATGGCAGGTTTATAAGCTGATCACTGGAAATGATTTTTTTGCAAAGTAACATGTTGAAAACCATGACAGGCTCATTGACAACAAGCAAAGCCCTCACATTTCTATCTCAGAAAGAGGGTCAGTTTGCAGAGCAGGCACCAAGTGATTGTTTATTGGAGCTTTTGCAGAAAAAAAATGAAATTTTGCCTTCCGGGTATTTATGTGGAGAAGGCTGATACTGTCGCAAACACAAATAACACAAAAGCAGGACTGTGAGAACTCCCAACTACACTCAAGCTTTCCTTTCTACACCATTTTTCTATATTGCTAACACAGGAACATTAGAGCCCCAGCCAAAGTAGTAACACTTCCTTCTTTGGAAGAGGCCAGAATTTGGCTTTGTTTGATTTTCCCCACCTATCAAGCATGCATTGTCCAAGAATATTTCCCATGTAGTTGAAGAGATAGAGGTGCAGACATGACAAACACACAGTACAATGAACCTGCTTTCTAGAGCAGCTTCTTAGAATTACTTGGGCAGCAGTTAACAGTAACCTTCAGGACTCTGACTGATAAGAAGCCAACATTGTGGTAGTCCCAGATGGAATAACTCAGCATGCATTAAGTCCCAAGCACCACGCCTATCTTCTATTTACCCCCAACTTCCAGAGTCATAACATTATCTTAGATTCCACTTCCAGAATTTCTAGGCCTTGTGAGTGCAAGGAAATAACCTATGAGCAGGTAGCATTGTAAAGCTACAGAAAACCTGTAAGGGGAAAGATCTAATACCACTTAGCTCTGCAAGGTTTCAAGTTGTACGCCAACATCTCCAACATTCCACGTGCACTGGGACCAATCTACACATCCAAGTAGACATAACTCTAGTATAAACATTAGAAGACATTGTGCTATGGCAGGTGCAAGGCTTTGGATTTCTTTAATATAGATCTGCTAATGATGTATAGCTAACTGAACACCTGAGTAGCATATTGAGCTCTAGAAGGACTATTCCCCTTGTTAAACATGACACAAAGGTGAAATTTTAAGTTGTGCACAGAGCACACAGATTTGCTTTCTTCAATAAATACTAGATCAAAGGAACTATCATTCCATAGATCATGGAACAGCAGAAATTGATAAGGAGTGGTTTTTGAAATCTAGGCTGGCTTATTTTACTGCCAACAAACTATTCAGCATGGGAAGCTATATCCTTCTCCAGACTGCTAAACACCTAGCATTTGCTTAATCTGGGGACAGCATGTAAGCACCTTACCCCAGCCGGACATGCCTTAGAGATCCTGCACCCAACAGCCACCCTTGTTACTCCCACTCTCAAATTTCTGCTCATCACACAGTCTATTCTGCTTTCCTGTCCTGGCAGAAAGGGGAAGGAAGGGAGGCAGCATGGAAATGAGAGAAAGCATATATGAGAGTTATGAACAAATATGGAGAGGATACATGGAAGATTAAAGAGAGCAAAGGAAATGTGACGCTTGGAGTGCCTGACCTGGCAAAATGGAAGGATGAGAGAAGAAGCAGTAGTTCAGACAAAGCAGTCTTTTGGCAGCTGCCATCACTGTTAATATATCACACAGTCTCCATAAAAAGCTAAAAATACGGCAAGGGCTATAAGCTTAACAGAACACATGTGTCATTAATACTTCATGTATAGTAATATGAAATATTACAAACCTGTGAAAGGGTGCTAAAGTGTCTTGTGCTGAATGGAAAAAGAAAAGCCGAGTAAAGCCTCCATACATAACAGAGCCCTGTTCAGAGGAAAGTCAGTACACCAGAGAAAGCTGTGAATATTGAAAGCAGGCATTCCCACAACAAGGGTCACTACTGCATCTGCGTCACAAAAATTAAAACCTGTCTCTTCATGAACACCAGAGAGGAACATGGCTTTGATAAGAATCAAGAATCCTGATTTCAAGTCAAAGGATGGAGTCACTCTTCTTCAAAAAGTAGCATCTCCCAAAATGGGCTGCAAGTAGCCTTACAGTCAGCTGTGAAATTGGCACTTGAGTATTTTCACCATGTTTCTCAGACTTGAATCCATGCTGCAAATTGTGTTACTCTAAAGGCTTTCTCTAACATTGGGAACATTTCTAGATATTGTTAGGGAAAGGAAATGGAGCGGAAAGAAAGGAACTTACGACATATAATTGTTTCTTATATTTTCTTTTTCCACCTCTTTAGAAACCACCTTTTTTATGGACTAAAATAAATCTTTACTTTGTTTGAGATGGCCCATTTCCTCCAGTTTCTGTGTTCACAGATGCACACCAGCAAAGCTGGGCTTCAGGGACTTCAGATCCTGAACACAGAACTTGGAGACCACCAAGCTGCTCAGGCTAACCAGATGCAGAACTCATTACATTGCAGACAAGGGCTTCTCATGATGGGCCGGCAGCAAACTCACCTCACAATACCAGAACACTAAAGCAATATAGGACAGATGAAATTAAAGGAACTAGATCTGCAGCAACACTTCAAATAGCCCCATCTCAAATGTAGCAAGCACTTCTAGAGAAAAAGATTTTGAACTGCTGTTAGAAGCACTAAAGGAACCCTGTCCTTGTTCCAAGTTCAGCTACTTCATTCTTTATACGGCAGGCAGTTAAGCTATATGATTTTTACTGGGAAAAGATCTGCTCAAGCTCTTAACCAGGTTGGCAGGCAGCTATAATATCCAATTCACTGAGGCAACACACAGGAAGCTTAATTTTAATTACACAAGTGAAGTTTACCGAAGAATGTATGTGGGGATCTGCCATTTGACTAGTGCTTTTCCTGGAACTATCTGCTTTACAAGGAAAGCTAGTAAGTACAAAATTTAAAACTTGATCTGAAAATCAGTGACATGGTCCACACCAAATTTGTTGCAGAATGACATAAGCAAGTTTGGGGAATATTCCCTATTCTCTCATCTCATTTTATCTTTTCATCCTTTAACAGGCATGAAGGAAACAAGCTAACAAACACCTTGAGCTGTTGTTTTCAAGTTTTATTAATGCATTCCTACTGCCATTTTCAGCTGCTAGTCAATGTCTTTGATAGCTGACACATCATTTCTATCACATCTTATTTTGCTGAAGGCATTTTCCATCTCCCTTAAGCCTCTCCATTCCCAGTTCCTGTGCACACTTCTTTCTTTGCTAATATTAATTTAAATTACCTTTTTTTCCCCTAGACTTGCTTTTTAAATTTAATGAGATCCCAGGATCATATTTTGTACCTTACCAGCATCCATAGGGATACAGTCCCACCAGATAGATTGTGAAGACTGGAGTAACTGAGATATCTAACAGCTGAGGAAAGAAGTCTTACAGGAAGTATTAGATTGTATGTATGTCACACTGCTTTCTCATCTCCCATCACACCCAGCAAGTCCTAGCTCCCTTTTCATATTTTCTATCTCTGGCACATCTGGGGGTGGAGAGAAGAGGGGAAAAGGAGAATGGGGAAGTTGTGAGCTTGTAACCTAACCCAGTCAGCACCTCCTCTTCCAAATAAGTTGTTTATAGCACATTCTTACCAAGCAACATCACAGATATTCACAAAATATAGTAATAAGGATGAGATTATTGAAAAGGCAAATAAGAGGTTTGTGGTGAGGACAGACATACAAATAACACATTAGATCTTTTAATGAAACGTCATTCGGCAGATGGGGGCATTCATCAGCTTTGGTTCTGTTTGCTTTCCACTGAGGGGTGGGAAGAGATTTGGGAAGGCTGCATCAAGGCCTTGTTTGCTTTGGCCAATCCTTCTCCAGACTCCATGATAATCACAAACATTAGAGTCGCTCCCCAAATCTTAGAGGGTCCAACATCCCACACTGGGGCAGTACATACAGGACTCCTAAGCCTGACAGGTCCCTTTCCTTCCTGCTGGAGACCAGGGATCTTACACCCACCTTCTCCACCAGGTTCCAGTGCAGCACTGAACAAGCAAAGGACCAAGTCTTCCTACCCTCCCAGTTCCCATCAGCCCTCCTTGGCAGCCTAGCCTCCCACAGCTTGCTTCTCCAACACCTCTCCACCTACTACTCCTATTCTTGCTGGGCTGCAGCCTTTTATAGCAGCTGTTTTATGATTGGCAGCTTTTCACAGATGGGGGAGGCAAATAGGTCCTTCATTAACCCTTTTCAGGTTGCTGCCAAGTGTGTAGGGGGGATTATATGTCATTTTTGTTAATGAAGAGCCTGCTGGAATTGAACCCTGCTCTCCTTTTTTATAGCTGTGTAGTTCAGCACATCTAACTGGAAAGTACGAACAATATACATTTCTTATCCTATTCATTGTCAGTAAATGAGGCAATGAAGCAGTTGGGTGAAAAGACAATCTTCTGAACAGACTTTCTGAGAATCAGAGAAGCAAGCTACATATATGGGGACTTTTGCTGCAGATCAGACATATCAATATATGGGTTTTAGAGCCTTTATCCAGGGCATAATTGAAATATTTGTTAACAGACTTTTGAAAGCAACCTAAGTATTTTGTCTCTATATTTCTTTTTGGTTGATTTTTATTTTGGTAAAGTAATGTAAAAACAAGTAAAAAAACAAGAAGGAAGGAATGAAGCATCTTCCTTCCCTACTTTTCCTTTATATCTTTCTTTCAAAAGAAAATCCTTGGAGTTACAGCCTATTTGGATCTCTAAAGTAGCACCCAATAAGGTTTTGCAGGATGCACCTCCTCATGCTGGAGCATGAGATAATATGAGGTGGAAGATGTGTGCTTCTCTTCTGGTTGACCAGCACCTTGCTTTGCTATCTTTTGCTGTCCTTGTTTTTCACAATCTCTGGCCTAATGCCCCATAAGAGAAATCAACTGGAGACAGTTTCTTAAAATAAAAAAGCTCTCTTCATTACATTGGGCTTTATGGAATACCACTATTTGTGGGAAGATGAATAAGGTTAAAGAGAGAAATTCTCAAAAGTAACACTTAATTGATTTAAAGTAGAAGTACCTTAAAGTCTTTTTTTAAATCAGAATTTACTCTGGTTTCCTATTTGTTTTGTGGCTACAACAGTGTTGCCTTTGGTAGCCTCGCTTTGAGCTCAAGTTCACAAAACATACTGTTTCAAATCCATACTACCTGAACCACAGTAGACCTCAACTAGGAGTAGTCCTTCCCTTTCTTTACTGCTCAGTTTTTTTTTTTTTTTTTTTTTTTTTTTTTTTTTTCCTCTAGCCAGCTGAACTGCCCACATTACAGCCAAATTGGGGACCACAGGGAGCTTAGGAACAAGTACATAGGACTCTGAGAGGAAGCAATAGGGTTTGAAGGAGAAAAGTTAGAAGGCAAGAGGCAGCTGATGGGGATTTAAGATCACTCAAAGGAACTTGGAGAGCAATGGTGGGCTTTACAAGATCTGTTGATGAGAGCAAGATCTTTCTTTCCCTTTACCCTTAAGCTAAAGTAATGTCCTGGAAATTTAATCTTCTTCCTCACTAACCAAGAATACATAATCTCCATATTCGCTACTGTCCAGAACTCAGATCCTACCTTCTTCATACTTCTTCCTACTGCAGAGAAAGTGCTAGGGACAAAACCAGGAGGAAGAAGGGATGAGATCAGAATAAAGTATTCTGTTACTTTTGACAGTGAAAGCTGGAGCAGAAATTATAGATAGATGCTGGAAAAACCCTCCTCCATCTTTGCAGGAACAACCAGTTCAGACATTCTGCAACTATGTGAGAGGGCTGATTAGTTTACCTACACCTTGAACCTGCGCTGTGACTACTTCTGAAGGGCTACTTCATGCTTATTACTCCATATTCAAAATTTTGCCTATATCATCAAAGTATTCTCTGCCTTAATTACCGTTACTCAATAGAACCATAAGCCATAAACTATGTATTAAAAAAGTACTATGTTGGCTTAGGAACACGTTTCTCGTGTCATTAAAACAAGTGGTCCATTCTAAACAGTTTTGGAGGGAATCACAGCTATTAATTCAACAATTCTGCAAAAGCATTTTGAAAAAATATATTTGATGATTTCTGCATGGTGATATAATACATCAAAAATCTGATTTAAAACTTTTTGACAAGTTTCCCTAGGCATAATATCAAAATTAGCCTTCTGCTGATGCTGATGAAAAGAAGGAGAAGAGGTAACAGCAGAAAACCATGCTTTGAGAAAATGAGCAAGTATCTATATGAAAGAGGGATGTTTGAAGCGGAAGTGGCCTCAGTACTCCAGTGATTCCAGGGAGTCCTCTCTATATAATACACCGTGCACAGACACAAGCTTATTCTGTCCACTTTCCAAGGTGGTCAAAGCCATGTGGTTAACATCATGCCAAGCCTGAATGAAAAAGCTCTGCCAGAGACTAAATATATTAACTTGGGCTTAGTACTGTGTTAACATAGCCACATGGATTTGGGTCAACCTGGAACACAGGCAGAGTGAAGCTACATTTGCTGATGATATATTGGCAGATGAACTCTATTTTCATCCATAAAAGCAAACAAAAGTCTTTCTGCACCATATCATAAAAGAAAACAGTCAAAAACTCCACAACAAATTTCACGATAAAACTGCATGGACAGGATAGAACTTCCTGCAAGAACTGATGCATAGGATGCACATTTGGACAGCCTTATAAATGGTTGTAATTGTGCTTTTTCCAGTCTGTTTACTGCAAAGTCTATATACACCATCTCTCCCATATGAATAGTGCAATGAATATCCACACCTTTATATGTTACAGGTAAAATTTTACATCAACATACTCCAGGACTGGCAATTTTTAATGACCACTGAAAATCTAGCAAGTGCACAGAAAGCCAATGCTTAAAAACCAGCGCCGATTCCCTATTAACTTTGCTTACATTTATGTTTGAAGTCCTACTTGATCTGGTGCCCTATGCAGACTATCAAAAGATCCACTTAACATACTGGCATTATGCATAATCATGCTGGCTCTGTAACTCTATAATCACATTTTGTTTGGAGAAAGAATACTCTTTCATTTATGTCAATATGTTTTATGCTGCTGAACCTATGAACTGATACTGCTGTATTTTCTCTTAAGGTCTGCATACTGGGAATGGGAAAACCATTCACTTTGTTCAAAAACCTTAACTAAGACTCTTCTGAGGTATCGAAGAGTAGGTTGATTTCTCCCCCACTTTGATTCACCTACTTCCCCAGTGTAATACCACATTTCCTGATTCTAATCAGGGGTAGAAGCACAAAAGTATTTAGAAATATTTATTTTTGGTAAAATTAGAAACAGAAAGTATCAAACATCTTGTGAGAGAGCTTGTTCTCCTGAGATTGCTCTACCTCAACTTAGTATATTCAAATAGTTTTGAATAAACATCTGGAACAGTTGAGTGCTTTATCCCATCTTAACATTTGACCCTCTGCCCATCTCTAATACTAGAGTGGACCATAATGGATTTAGATCCAAAATAAATTTCTCTGTATTCATAAGTGGTGTGTTCAGTGAAATTTCACATCCATGGACAAAATCCACAAATTGTCATAGTGCCCAGACAAGTTACTTGTCATTTTGATGATCTGCAAGGCATCCATAGAAAGAAATCACTTTGACTGAGCTTCATTCCTCAAGGACAATGCCAAGGTTAATTTATTTGTTTTTCACTTTTAGTTGGGGGTGGACAGTCTCTGGAAGAGTTGTGTTGTTTGTTGAATGCCTTTCTGTGAGTATCCAATTTGCTCACCAACTATTGCTTGCATTCCTTCTCAAATATCTCCAAGAACATAGGCTGCGTTCATAAGCTCAGTTTGTTCTCAAAGGTTCGTTCCACTCAAGTAGCTCCTAACAGAATTTTCCAAGATTAGCTATTCCAGTGACAACTGAATGCTAGTGAAGTAGATACAAGAAAAATACTAATGAATGGTGGATATCATGTTAGAGAGAAATGATAGAGGTTTAGAGATGGGAACTAAACAACAAAATCAAACTCTAAAAATAATACAGCACTATTCTATTTGGACTGTAGAATCACACTGATTAAAGAGGACTAAGTCTGCTCTCCCTTAAAGAACTGTTCTCTAAGATAAAGGCAAAATATTTAGCCTTTTTCCATAGCTTCGTTTGTTATGTGGGATGATATCTCACTCCTTGAGAGTCTGCACCGGTATTTGTAAAAATTTCCTAGAACCCTTCATCCTTACAGGGCCTTTCTGTCTGAGATTATCTTGAGGTCCCATATTCTATTTTATAACCTGTTACATATTCAAATTCAATCTTACCTGAAAAAGGTATTAAAACTGTAGTTAATTCTTCATTACATTTTTGCTTTAGCTTCCAAGATTCAAAGATGTTTTGTTGGCACATAACACCAACTGAATATGACTGCAACTGTACCTTTGAGAACAAACCCTTCTTAAATAATCATTACAGAAAATGTTTCGGGGAGTTGTCCTTCTGGACCTCACTGACACTAGTAGAAATCAATGAAGATTGACCAAAAACCTCTGGAGGATGGCTTGATTGAGATGCTACATTACAGATAGATCTACATGGGCAGAAGAAGAAAACCTCAAAAAATAAAATTAGGCAACACAACAAGCTACGTACAAATACTAATGATCCTGTTCAACTAAAACATTCAGTATTGAGCTATGTAAACTTGATATTTTTACTGGGAAATGCAGCTTCTAATCCATGACAACAACGTTAAAATTCAGGCCCAAACCAGAATTCAGCGCCCCACATATTTGGACAAATTTGGATGTGGACCCAAAACTGTCCTTAAATATTACAGATGTGTGTTTAGTGGTAAAATGTCTTTTTATTGACAATGTGTGTCATATACATTTATATTCTGGCCAGCCCTCCAGTATTGAAAACCATATGGCTGTTGATTTATGCAGGCTGAACCCTTTTCAAAATCCATCATAGAAAGTGTACTAAACACCAGCTTTCTGAAAGGAACTCAGAGTTTGTTTAGTCCTGTCTACAGCAAAGGCTATGTGTCTATAGGGAACTGACAGTAGCTCAGGAAAGCCAAACTTTCTACCTCCATCTGTAACAGGACATTTTGGGGGAGGCATAATATTTAACCCCCTGAAAATGTGGACAATCCGGACTGAAATTAAAACTTTTCACAATGTGCCCACCTATTAAAAATGCTCGATGAAGAGGAAAGAGGAAGTATAGTGTTAGCATGGCATTATGATCCCAAGCTACCCAATATGACTTAAAAGGAATACACTTCCGAGCATCTCTTGTTCATTGAATTATTTCCCACAGATATGAACAAATTGGCCACTGCTCCACTCTAGCTGAAAAATACATTAACTGAGACAGGAAGAAGATGATAATGAGCAGAAGAAATGGCTGGAGTGTTGCTTTTTAGGCTATAGATCTGCTTTTAGCTTTAGAAGAAGCACCAAAATGTTTAGAAGTTTGATGGTATAAAATTCTAAAGTGACAATCACTTCTCCACAGAATAATTTCCTTCTTAATCTTGCTGTCAGATAAGTCGGATCTGCAGAAAGTCCATCTCCATGATCATCCAGCTTCCCAGACTATTCCATCTTCATGAATTCTCCCAGGTCAGATCAGTTTGTGTCCCTATTCATTTAATTTTATCCAAAATAGGCCTCACCTGGAACTTCATTATGGCTTGTGTTTGCATTGTTGCATTGCACAGTAATAATAATTACAATAATGATGTATTATAATAAAACACAAACACTTAAACAGTGATACATGCCATCCAGTCAAAGTCTCTCTTGAAAGAAGAGGCTGTTCTCAGATGATAGTCTCCTTGCTGCCATACATGTTTTCTGTGCTGAGAATCATGTGACTTCCCAGGGTATCTGAGTGGGAAATACAGCACCTTGCACCCCTCAGTAACAAGATTGCCACATTCTTGCAAAACATCATCATCAAGCCACTACTCCCAAGGTGGTACGACTAACTGGAATCATCTTAACAATGTTCTGTAACTCTTGCTGCATTTGTAGAAATCTAGTATTCTGTTTAATCCTAAGGAGATGAAAGATAGCACTGATTTACACAAGTCCTCTTGGTTTCAATGCAATTGTTTTCCCATGGATGAGCACAGAATTTGGCCAACATTAATAGTGGCCAAATATATGGCAAGGTGATTATTTTCAAACTCTCACTCAGCATGTGGCCAAATGACTCAGCTGTTTTATTTACTTACATCCTTCTACAATCAATTACAAATTTTTGGTCTCTAATCACAGTCATGGAAAGAAACAAACAGTGCAGCCCCAAAGAAAGACAAGCATGTTTTATGAGGCTCCCCAAGAACTACAAACTCAGGTTGGCTGTCTCCTGATACCCACAGTGATAACGAAGAAAATAAACTTGTGCAAACAAGGAAACAATGCATCCTGGGGAAGCCCTGACTTCTAGCACCATATTACTTCGTGTAATACTTAATGTTAAACTGACACAGCACATAACTGGAGAACTCGAGTTAAATAAATGAAATCAGCTGTCTGACTTCTTTAAGATAAATGATGTTATTACAGCATAATTGTATAACCCCATATAGCTTACAGCAGCAAAAGGATGTGTATTTCACATGCCCTACTATAATTACATTCCCATTATAATTTTGCAGTTAGTTGCTATGAGCTCTGGTCATGAAAACACGCCAATTTTGTATGGGATTGAAGTCTGCCTAATTTTAGCAAATTGAGAGCTGCACAAAAGAAAAGAGATAAATACTATGTTGTTATTTTTCATTAGAGAATTGCTATATTAAGAGGCTGTGATCCAGCTGTGTTTGTTTAAATAAAAGTGTGATTTGAATACCTCCTACAGCTATGTTCCTGCCAATGAATAAAAGATAAAATGCGGCTCTCGTTGGATGTTAGTCTCCGAGTTCTAGCTGACTCAGAGATTTATTGTTTAACATAAGGAAGTGAAAAGCATGTAGAGCAGACCACACACAGGGCTCTTTTGTGTATTGTTTCAAGCCATACCACTAATAGATTTGTTCCACCAAGGCTTGCAGCAATTCAGCTGTGCTGAAATGCTCCACTTAACTGTGAAAAAAAAAATAATAAAATAGTAATTATGTCTAGATGGCAAATGCAGCTTAGACCAACACCATGAGTAATGTAAACAGGAACTAATACCATCCAAAGCTGTATGTTATCATCATTATGATAATGAAATTAAGCTTTTATTTCCAAAAAACAAGCCTTTTAACATACCACTCTGTTTCTATAAACACACTGTCTTCCACTCATAGTTTGATAGAACTCTGAAGTTGCTGACCTAATATTCTTCTAACACTGTATTCATACATATATGTGCAAAAAGATACATATTCAAAACAAATAGTACACTCCAGTAGCCAGCCTAAAACTTATCACAGAGAATTTGGAATTCATTGTGTGTTAGAAAAGCCTTTTACAATGCAAATAAAATGATGCATATAAACAGTCCCCACATTGTATCTGCCTATTTTGTAGGTTCCTTCACGGTAATCTTAGACTGAGGAACATCATTCTCAGGGAGCTGATATGTTTGAATGAATTTCATTATGGGCAAGTGCAGAAGTGAGTGGCTGCATGCCAGTCTGAACTGACTACCGAAGGGCTTGGAATGTCAAAGGACTGACTTGGGCTGTCTGAGCTCATTTAGAAAACACAAACATCTCCAGTTAAAAGAAGAAGAAAAAGAAATAAAAAATAGAAATAGAAAAAGAAAGAAAAAAAGAAGAGAAAGAAAGGAAAGGAAAGAAAGTAAAGATGTCTTTTTCAACAATAACCTGTTTTGCTGGATTTACAAATATGATGGATTGATAAGGTATATTTATGTGTATGGCTTCACTCATTGATGGATAACTATACTGCAGACTAGGAATAACCTGAATTGCAAGCTAAAAAGGAAAGACCAACTTTCTTGAATAAAACAGACCAGAGTGTAGAGTGTCCGTAAGCAGGACTGTGGATGGTCAGTTTGATACTTGAGCTATATGTATGGAGTAAATTTGTATCTTATAGCTCCGATTAGGCAAGTTGCATCTCGCATCTTCATATAGGTGGAAATGTAACTTTATGCTCAGTCACTACCTCCTTTGGGCAGGTGGAAAACATGCACAATGACCACTTCTTCCTTAGCCATCCATTGCTCTCCAGTGAAGCAGCAAAGGCAGCATGTCCTCAGAAGAACTGCAAGTCTTGGTACAAGGGAGACAATTGATAAAATCTCATCTTCTTTCCTCATAGCACAGTAGATGCAGATAATGAACTACAATTCAGCCCCAAGTTTGAGTCACAAAGTCCCTGAGGGAACACACTTGGAAGAGAGCAACCCGCACACCATTCTCTGCTCAAGTCTGTGCCGAAAGAATGGCCCGGAGCCTATGAGTATATTGAAGTTGTAATATGTGTGTTTTGAAGATACAATCTCAACTCACTGTACAAGACTTTATGCTTGAAACTCCCAAGAGTCTTAATAACAATATCCTGTCTTCTTTTTATGTAGCACCTGTCAACCCGGAGGGACCAAAAACACTTCAAAAACTCTGTGTGGTTGTTGCTGTTAAAAAACTCAGGAATTGAGTTGCCTGCAGGAGGCTGAAATGTAGGATATTTAGCATTAAAGAAGAGCAAATAATTAGCTATGAATAATTTATCTCCTCAAATCAGCTTCTTTTTGACTTTACTGAACATCTGCGAATAGGTCTCAGCCTCATCCTTAGGTTTATTTGAAGGTTTCATTTCATTTCACTTTTTCTTTTACCCTTTGGATTTTTTTTACATTACTGCATTCTGTTATGAAGCACCTACCTAAAAAAAACAATGAAATGAGTAGAGCAAAGATGAGCAAATTACCTGGCTGTAGATGTGACCTAAACCACTATTACATAAGACAGAGGAGTTTTTCGATAACAAAGCATGGAAGCACTGCATTGGAAGATTGTCCCTCATCACGGACAGAGAAAACATTGAGTAAAGGATTGGGGAGAGATAATCAAGACATGGAAGAGGGTAAAATATTTAAGAGACATTCTAAAGCAAAGGCGTTTTGGAACTCCAAAGTGAGAGGGAGAGAAAGGAGCTGTGAGAAGATGATAGAATAAACGTGCTTGTCTGGATATCTGTGTCTTTCTTGCAGCAGACATCCCAAGGGAAGTTCTAATCATCAAGATGAAAGGAAAGGAAGGTATGACTAAAATCTAGGGGGGGGGGGAGAGAGATATCAAACCTATGATATGACAGAAGCAATTTCTGAAACGATGATTAATTCATAGCTTAAAATGGATGAAATCAGCCTTCTCCCCTCCTGCTCAGAACTTGTCTATCAACACATTTTTGTTTATTTAAAATTGTTCGAATGTTTTTTGAAAATCCATTTCAGTTAAGGGTTGGTGACCAGGTATTTGGTTTCACATGTTTTCAATTAGACAGTGTTCATGGTATGTGATGGGATGCACCAACCATGTGATACTGATACTTTCCTAACCAGGAGAAGGGAAATCATAGCTTGCTATATAAATACTTTTTACTACACAGGAACACCATTGGAATGAAATTCTACACATGCATGCACGCACACACACACACACACATAGATATGTACATGTACATATATATATATATATATACAGAATGAGTGTAGTGAAGAATCTGTCAGATATCTTTTTTAAATTAGTACACATAGAGTTTTATCTGTTCCAAGAGAATTCCTCAATACAAGAAGAGGCAGTTTTAGACAACTAAAGCGGTAACCTTAATAAATGCTCTAAGAAAAGAAATGGAAGCAAGATTTGCTCTTGAATTCTTTGGATTTGTAACAAAACCCTTTCCAGACCTTTTGAGTGATTGCTTGAGATGAAGTACTGTCCTCAGGTCCAAACAGCTTTCTTTGAACTGCCATTCCTGGCTGTTTAACATGATCATTTTTGTTCTTTGCTGGTTTGTTGGAGATCTGCTACTAGCACAGTAATGCTGACATTTCATTATTTTCTAGTCTTTACTGTTTCAACCCTTCACCTTTTCCCCTCTTGCTTACTGCTGGCAGGGTTTACTTGCGGTTGCAGAAATAGTGAGGAGCTGATTTTCTAGCTGTGACTGAACTTAAATAAACTGAAAGAAGCAGAACTATTGTAGGACTAAAGCAGTTCAACAGTTTACAATGTGAAATGATTTAAGTTTTGACACTTATTTCCTCAGCTATCTTTCCTTATCGAAATATACCACAAATAACAGCTCAGTGTGCTAGCGCTGACAACAGTGCTACTGCCTGCCGAAGGTTATAGCACCCTTTGCAGGGATTCCATTAGCTGAGCAGCATCTGCCAAGCGCAGTCTGACTGGCTTCGTCTGCGAGGAGGAGATCTCCAGCAAACAGCGACGGGAGCTGCTGGAAAAGACCACGCCAGGTACCAGTTCCAAGCCCCTGTGACTATGGATAGCCGTAGCACAGATGTTATAGCCAGAATGGATCGCAGATCCCGTGTTTCACGCAACAAAAAACCACCTCCCCAAACTCAGTGCAAGCTTTGGGACTTTGCTGCAAAAGAATCTAAAAGCGACTTGCCATCAAATGGGAGCCAGAAAGAACAGGGGCTGATCAGTTTAAAGCTGAGCATGTGCAGTTGAACCCACCTGTCAACTTGAGCAATTAAGAAGAACCATTTTAACCAGAAAAACATCCTGCCTACTATCTAGGCAGTTTCTGGTGCCTGAAAGGGAAGTAGAAGCCCTAAAGCATGGGATTAGTTAAATACCACACAAATACAACACAACTTATGTTCAGTGATCAAATCTCTTTTCACCACCCTTTTGCAGATAACAAATCAACAACTCAAACACCTGAAGCTTCATGTCAGAAAAGTTTGTTTCAAGATTGCTGTTATCCTGTCACACAATCTCTTCCATTAATTCAGTAAGTTGTTCTTGAAACACTATCCTTTTTGTGAGGCCATTCCTGAATTTCTGGCAGCTAAAAACTGTCTTCTAATTTCTAATCTAAAAATACTAAGGACAATGTATATTCATTTGATATTGCACCAGCTTCATGATGCCATATGTGGTGCTTCTCTTTAGGCAGCTAAATAAAAGATTCTAATGCTTCAACATAGTGTTAGGGAACACTCATCTGTTACAGCCGCTGCTTCTTAGACACTATTTATGATAACGTAGTAGAGTGGGACTCCATGGTGCAAGGTGCTGCACAGATACATAGAAAGAAACAATTGCTGCCTTTGAGTTTCCAGTCAGAATAGAAATGGTGCACAGAACTTAGGGGGAGAGAAATATAACAACGTATAAATTTTCAGTGTATATTTTAAATATGGATATTATTAATCCTTCCTGCCTCTTCAGGCTTCTTTTACTGACTGAATTTTGGTGTTATCACATAGGTGAGTCTTGCAACCAAAAGAAGAGGGTAACACTCAGTGCATTGTGCATGATGGGAAACATGGTAGAAAAAACAGTTATTAGTATGAGATACTGGTCCATGTGCAACTTGTCCAGAATCTGTGGCAGAGCAGGAGAAGATGGGTATTGCAGCAAAAGTCACAAGAACATAGAGAGGCTGTGAATACAGTAAAGAGAGGACCCAAAAGACTAAGAAAATAGTGGGGATGATGTGGTAAAATAGGATGAGTAATTCAAAGAATTCATCAGAGAAATGGGCAAGGAAAATAATCTTTACTGGTGTCATTCCTTTGGACCAAATGAATGAGAAGACTGAGCTGAAGAGTAGGAAGTTATTTAAAAATTTATAAAAGAAGGATGGCAGGATGAAGTTCTTTTTGTTTTCTGGGGCAAGGAGGGGAATGAATCAAACCAGCCCATCTCAGGCTGCAGACCTGAGCAGTAAGGGAAGAGTAGTGTAGCAAGGAATGTAAAGAACAGAGGAGATGAGAGAAGTATTAAGGAAAGTTCAGGAGTTGACATCTGGCTATAGAGTACTTCAGTTGTAGCAAAACAGCCAGGAGGACATTGCAATACTATAAGATGGATGGATGGATGGATGGATGGAAACAGTTCAGAAATAGAAGGATCTGAAGATAGCTGGTGTAAAGACAGCAGCTAAAAACATCCTGAGTGGCTGGAATAAAAAATGGGCAAAGGGCATAGGGGAAAGAGAGGAGAACACAATTAAAAGAGCCTTGGGGCAGCCACACTTGGAGGGAGAAAGAGAGGGCATGACAAGGAGCTGAAAAAACAAACAAAAACAAGGCATAAAGAATACAAAATTCTGAATGTTTCTTGCTAAAGAAGAAGTGCTAGCCCATATATCCTGTCCAAATTTTCACTCTGTTATTCTAGCTTATATTTTCAAAAGGATAATGATGTTCCCCCACATAATATTTTTCTGTTTTGTTTTAGAATATTACCTGCTTTACTCCACATAACTGAAGACAGTTTTTCAAAAATGACTAGTGTACTATATACATCAGCTGATGAAATGTAGGAATGTTAGGGATGAGAGACACTATTCAACAAAGATCTATTATTAATGTTCTTGGATCATCAATGCAGAACACAACAGTCATTTTTATTGTAAGGTTTTATCTCTCCTCTCCTTCCGCAGATAAGCTAAGGTTTCTCACAGGCAAGAGCCACAAAGCAGGTTCAAGAAGGAGCCTGGACAGAAGTGTGTATGGATTTTGGATACAGTTTTGTTATGCCTTACTTCAGCAAATATCCAAGGCAACAAAGAGAAAGGAAATGTGAAACCGTCCAAAGCATTGGCTGAGCTATAGCGCCAGGGGGGAAGAAAGCAGAGAGAGACAGAGAATGCTTGAAATGTCTGCAAAATGTAACTCAATTATCAGAGATCAGCCATAACAAGGAAAAAATCACATAAGGCTGTAAGAGCTATAAGTATCAAATAGTTACGTTTACTGCATTTATAAACAGATATCTTTTGGCAGGAGACTCAAAGAGGCCTCCACAAGGCACGAGAATCTGGGCTTGAATCCATTCACTCTGTGAATTAATTGACTTGGTTTGAACTCTACTGTTTTCAGTTGGAGAATTCACTGTGAACATGTTGTACATATCTCAGATATCAAATAGCAAATGTACTGAAGCCAGATACTGAACTGGAGCCAGAAATTTTTCATTAATCAGTATTGTATGCTTTCTGTGAATAGGAAATAGAACAACAACAAAAAGCAGACAAGAATGGGGAAAATATTTTTCTCTCTCTCCCTGTTTCTACACCCCCACATATGCTATTATTATTACTCACTATTTACATTACAGTCACACCCAGTGGTTCCAACTGAGACCAGAGCCCCACGGTGCTAGGTACTGTACAAAACAAACAGGCTTTGAGAGACAATGCCTGCTCTGAACAGCTTAAAGTCCAAACAGATGGGACGGATGAAAGAGAGAGGCACAGAAAGGTGACTGAGTTGGCCAGAGGTCATACAGTAGGTCTGTAGAAAAGCTGAGAATCCTTTTCTGGGATGAAATCCTTTTTTTCCTCTAAGTAACTGTAAAAACCCCATAGGTTTTGGTGGACAAATAATTTCAATCCACAACACCAGGCTCCCAGGCTTGCACCTTATCCACTGGACTTCAGCAGCTCCCTAGTGCTATAAATCAAAATTAATTGCCAGGCAGAATTTGTAGGATAGCTGAAAACAACAATAACAGGTTATAAAATCCTACTCACGTACATATAAAGGGCAGATTTAGCAGGGAAGTAAGAGTGCTGCCTCCCTCACCATTGTCTGACCCGGGAACCAGCTGCCCCCCTCCCTGTGCTCCTTTGCACTCCACAAATTTGCTCCTGATTTACACCGCTTAAAAAGTCAGGCGTAATATTGTCACAACCCAGAAAAGAATGGTAGGTTAGACTTCAATTCCGTTGCAATTCACCCTGGCAGAACATAAAGAGAGGAGAAGCACCTCACAATGGGCCCTAAGCAAAAACAAATGCAGCCACACTTTTTCAGCAGCAAGGTAGCAGCCATATATTTTGCGAAGTACCACTATTTGTTCAGCAAACCCACCCACTTCCCATCCCTGCTGCGCACAAGTGAGGTGGTAACTGAGCCGGCAATTATTGTGCATTGTGTTCTGTGCTTCAGTCTGATATCCCATATAACCTCTACTGAATAAAGCTTCATTACTGCATGTTTATATTGTGATATGCCTTGGCCAAAAACATTTCTGTGAAAAATATGAGCAAAACCTGCAGGAATATAGTATAAATATGTGAAGAATCTGCTGGAAATTGATGACGGCTTCCCTGTCTTGTCCCTGATTTTTAAGCTTCCTATTTGCAAGCCAAATATATACATAAAAGAGAAAGCATATTACACAGTTGCCAGAGGGAAGGATATTTCTGCTTATACAAATGAGCAGGGGAAGATGGAGACAGAGAGAAGAAGACCATAACCAGGAAAATAAATGAGCAGATGGAGAAAACAACAAATGAGGAAATAACACAAGGCAGAGTCATGGCTGTGATTCCAGACGGCCCACCTGCGAATGCTTTATGGTGAGCATGCATAGGGAGAAGAATGTTTCCATTGGCCATCTTAGTCCTTGCCTCCCAGTAGTGACATGCCCTAGTTGCCCTAAATCCTGATGAACACTAGCAATAACACAGAAGCAAGTAAAAATAATAACACAAAGGGGTTATTAATGTCTCTGTGACTTACAAGGCTGCTGTCAGCAAACTGGGCAAGCCTGTCTTGAAATCCTCTGGTCTGAAGCTCTCCTCATGTCAGTCCCACATATTCTGAGCCCAAACATCTGGCTATTCTCATCTCTAGCTCTTTTGGAAAACAGGGAACTCTCACAAAATAGTTTGACTCTCAAAACTACCTACCACTGAATTACATTCACACTTTACAGATCCAGTCCAGCACATCCCAGTCTCCATAGAAAGACACCATTATATCCTTAGCCCAAGAATCAGTACTATAATGTGGTGGATATAAATTCAATTCATGTTATATAGCTAAGGTATCCCAGGAATAAGCCTAGTATTAATCTTAACTAGATAATGCATGTTAAAATACAATCATCTTGCCTTCAGCAGGATTTTAACACGGTCTGGCTCAAACTGCTTTAAAAACACACCTTTTTCCTTACAGAGATGTATGCAGCATTTGAACAGCTGTTTCCAGAAATCTCTCTATCCTGCTCTGCAGATTTAATTGCCTTAGATTTTCTAAAAGCTGGTGATTCTACCTCATCTGCTCAGATTTGCTTTTGCCTTCCCAATGTCCTTGGTTTACAGAGAATCATAGAATGGTCAGGTTGGAAGGGACCTCTGGAGATCATCTAGTCCAACTCTCAGTGTAGCCCATATGGGGACTGAACCCGCGACCTTGGCATTCGTATCACCACGCTCTAACCAACATAGAATACCCCAAACAGTTATGGCCACGTGCATTCCAATTTCCCCAGCAAGAAAATGTACGTCAGCTCCCAGACCTCTTTTGTAAAGTAGACTATTACAAATCTGGGAAGGTACACAAACACCAAGGAAACACATAAAGAAAGCACAGACACTTTTCCTCCCATCCTGGCCCATTACTGCATGCTTCATCGGAATAGCCAGGAAGCAAACCACCCTATCTCCAAATATTCAAAGCAGAATTCCTAACTCTATCCCACAACAAAAATTCATTCCTGCTCCATACTTATGTAGCTCCTGCTTCTCATTAATGGTGAAGATGTCAGATTAATGAAAATGCAGATTTGAATTTAATCATATAAGGAAAAGGTCTTATTTATTTTTGATATACGCAATATCCTATACAATATTTGGGGGTAAAGGGCTTCTCTTTCATCTTTTCTCCTAAAATTTTTTTTCAAATGCTGCCCAAAATTTCTAAATTTCTTAAGGATAGAGGAATACAACTCATTAAGAACTTAACTCCAAAAACAGTAAGACACTCTGACACAGTTATCTATGCTCATAAAATATGCAAGCTGTATTCTTCTTTTCAGCACTCATTTAGTCCATTCCATAAATAAGTATATTTGCTCGTAGCAAAGTTTGAAGAAAGTAGAGTCAATAGACAGATGTGTTATATGTTTGGGTAAGAGAGTCAATTTCCTTTCCTCCTCACCTCCCATTTCTGGTAGTTATATACTTTAAATAAGGTATGACTAAAATCCCTCATTTGGCATGGGGAGATTGCCACCTGTTGAATCCAAGGCAGTTTAATTTAATCTAGACGACCACTGTCGGGTTTAAATGAAATATGAATATTTATCATTACTAAATACATGAATTATTTACCTTATTTATATTAGCCAGAAAAAGAGTTGCAAGCATCTTCAAAAGAAGAGATGACTGTACTGCTGACTGTAAAGAGAGAGAAATAAAAAATATTCTTCAAATATTTTATTTATGGTTTTAACACATACAGTTTGCATAATGATTTAATCTTCAGACTATATGCATGTATTTTTATATATATGTAAAAATCAGAAAAGCTAGTTTGGACATTTCCATTCACTTTTATTTGAAATTGAAGAAAAAGTGAGGGACTTTAAATAAAAGACATTTAAAAGTATTAAAAGGAAATAGACTTCGGCTCAGATTACATCTGGTCTGTGGAAATCACAGTCACCACTGCCACAGGCCTTGAAGAGCTGAGAGAAGCTGAGAGAAGCGATAAAAAGCACAGGTCTGGGCAGTTATGTTCCCACGCAGGTCCTCCTCATGGGACTTGTCCTACCTTCCTGAGGGAATAAACTGCGTATGTTGAGAGTTGGACAAAGTAAGAAGGAGGCAGATAATAAGGAAGCAACTGGGACTGGGGAAGAGTCTGTGGTGTGAGCTAGAGGAAAGGAAGAGTATAATGGGAGACTTTTAGGGAGAAGTCATAGACCCTGGGAACGAACAGGGTGAAGAACAATGAGGTAAGAAACAGAAAAGAAATAAAACTGAGAAATTTGCTATAGGTGGTGATCTTGAGAAAGTGGAGCCATTCCATTTGGTGTAGGTAGCCAGCAGACATCTGCCAAATCTGCCTTGTTGGAGTTTGAAGGGAGGAGCTGAAGCTGCAAGGACCAAGATGCCCAAGGACTCAGTCAATGAGAATGGCTGGAGCAGCAGCTGCAGTTGTGGCTGATGGTGAGTAGCAATCCTAATAAAGAATGCACTTGTTACAGAAATGTGGAGTCTTCCTGTGTTATTATGCTTGTATATGTACAAGCTGTGTTATGCATGTATATGTATATGCTGTATATATAGAAGTGACTGGGATCAGTCTTGCAGCACTCACAGCATAGAAAGGAGTGATGCAAAAGGAAAATGGAACAGCACTGTGGAAACGGAGTAAACAGGCTGCACTCCGACTACAAGAAAGCTGGACAGATCCTGAACAAGCAGAAGATACAGGCTTGCTTGCATCTTCACCGCTTAACTTTTTGTCATATCGGGAGTATTTTACTACTGAGATATGCAGGAGCAGAACTGCTTCAGCAAATAAATTTTCAGAATTGTCCAACACGGAGGAAACATTTTTCCACAAATACTTGTGAGATTGTTCTCAGAGGACACCTTTAATTGAAGGTGAACATACAAATACCCTCTAAACTGTTCATGAGATTTAAGAGGTGTGAACACAGCAACAGCACTTGGTATGCCAGCTCCACAGGCTGCATCTAGAAACCAGTCATTCAGCTAGGCAAAAGAGATGGATTCTTCAAAAACTGCCATATTTAGCTTCCTCCCTTCTAATAATCACAGGAAACCCCACACAAGAGCTCACAAATAGCAAGAAAGAGATCTTCTTAACCTTGCTTGCCTCGTGTTCTTTTACATATTTCTTCCTCTCTGAATTCTATTGTGTTTACCAAAAAAAAAAAAAAAAATCGGGTACACTGGAGGCCAAGAAGCAGAAAAAGAAAATAGTTATCTACCTTCACCTATGATCTTGGCATTATCAAAGGATTCTTAAGTAGAAAAAGGAGCATCCGTGGGAAATATGATTTGAATGAAACTTGAGAGAAAGAATTTTGAATACTAAAAGCAGCTGAGCATTTCAGAGAAAGAAAAGGAACATTGTGGAATATTCATCACTGGAGACACTGAAACCCAGGTTTGGTTCTGGTTAAAACATGTAAATTGACCTGCTTCTGCTGAAAGGATGGATTAGACAACTTTGCGCATTTTTTTCAAGCCTTATTTGCTAAGAATCTATAAAAATATGAATGCAGCAAATAAGAGGCGTCAAATAAGAAAGAGGCAAACTCAAGGGCCAGTGCATGCAGTATATCTCTAAAGTCCTACTAGATTAAAGACAAACTTGCTTGCAGCTGGTTTATGAACCAGGTGCAAAGAGCAACACTAAACTGGAGAAGTGTAAACCTGACTTCTGCTGTAAAAAGCATTCTGAGAAGAGTAAGAAAATACAAGCACTGAATAAGGAACTAATGGAATTTAAAAAATGGCGTCACATGCGTTTTTATAATAACTGACAGATAGGGAACAGCTTCTTGGCCATGGAAAGTCAGGAAGGAAATTGTGTGCAACTTCTCCATATTTCAGAACTTTTCTCATTTTGCAGCATGATGAAACCCAATCCTGTGCACATAAAGATCACCAGCATCTCTTCACCAGAGCTTCTTTATTTAAAGCCCAATAAAAGTTGTTTTCTTTCAGTTGTCTGAAATGTTTAAGAGTGTAAGGGGCACCCTCTGCTGCCCTGAGCCATATAAAAAGTATGTGGATTTTAACACTTTATTAGGATTTTAGTACAAGCCACTAAAAGTTAGGCTTCTGGAGAGTTTAGCAGGGATTCATTACATAGCACCACACTGAAAATTTCCTTTCGTAGTGTGTTCAAGATGCTTAAGGAAGTGGGTTGTATGGAAGCAGCCGGAAGACTGTGTAAGCCCTGCTGTAAAGGTTTGCACTTCATCAAACCAAAGAAAATGGAATTTTGCTTTAGATTATTTTGGTTGTCCTAAAAAAAAAAAAAGGAATTTTATTTTGGGCTGGGGATCAAAGCGCTAATGATAAACAAATGACCAAGGAGAAACTTAGGCAAAGGTTGAATTTTTATGCCAATATGAAGGATAGCTGTTGTCAAATACAGATGCAGCAAACACACGGCCTTTTTTTAAATCTCAGGAGAGGCTAATCACTGACTCTGACTAGTTAGAAAAAGTGTTTATGGGAATAATATCCTTTAAAGAATATTGCAGAGTTTTTTGCATTTTTTAGGACTTATCCGTACTTAAAAGTGAACCTGATTAGGATTGGTGTGAATTTCAGAAGCAAAAGCCATCTTGAGTAATTCCACTGTAGGCAAGCCATAATCAGATACTTGCACAGCCCCCAATACCTCAGTATGAAAAATAAACATTGCCATAATGCCATGTTAGGTACTGGGCAAACCAAGTACTGACTGTCCCTGTTCACAAGGAGTAATTAGCACAGGACTGGGACAATCTTGTTGAAACCATTAAATATCCTGCTTCAACTGTTTCCGCAGTTTCTCATGCTGGCCAGCAGACCATCATTCCTCCCCTAAATATCCTGCCCACAGAAGGAGGTGCTACGCACATCCCTGACGTACCAGTGTGTATGGGAGGAGGTTGGTTCTCCTCTCTGCTCTGAATCTAGGAGATACTGAGAACAGTCCAAGTTGATCCACATTCTCCTTCTCTTAGCCAGTGTGTGACCAGTTCATTGAAAACACACAACACACTATGTAGCTGTTATTACTAACAGAACTTCAGCCCAGAAACTAAAAAGGTCAGATTAATATTAATTACTTTACAGGTTTCAAGTTATATGCCATATATATTTCTACTAAAGGTCAATATGGCATTCCTTCATTTTATATCCAGCTGCTTCATTAGGTAAAGAAAAGTAAGCAAGATATAATGGATTTTTTGGTAGTTTTAATCAACAATTTCATCAAAAGCACATTTTTCACCTGTGATAACAACATAATGGAAAACCAGATCAATACATTAATTATATTCCCTGCTTTCTAAACACATTTCTTAATGAATTATGGTAAATGTTGTGGAAATTGGCAAGAAAAAAACTCTGTACAACTAAAGGATATTACCTTTCAGTGTCAGGCATATGATCTTAAAAATATGTCTGCCTAATGTTATTCTTCAAAAACTTTCATTATTATTTCATATTAGGGCTCAGAAATCAGGAGATACCCAAAAATAATGTCCACATGAAAAGCAAGCAAGTGTATAACTGATTTTCCCAGTTTATTATGCAGAACAGGACAAAGTAACAGCAGATTGCTACATGATGGCAATAATATTTTAGGGATGGGGAGAATTCATAACCTTTACATTTATAGGAACTCCTCTTCAAAAGGTTATGATGAAGATAGATATCCTCATCTTCTCTCTCCATTCTCCAGCTGCGGAAAAGAATGAAGTCCCCTGAGCTCCTTACTAGTATTTCATGCCTTTTGAAGTACTTCAGGCTATCTTCCACTACCCACTTGCTGCTGTTTTGTTTTTCCAGCATCTGCTCTGGGGTACTTGCATTAATTATTCAGATTTTTATTCACAAAGTCTGCTAGACATCCAGAGTCTATAGAATATCTGCCAGGATGACTCCTCAAACATTAGATTTTAATTTGCATAAGTCTGTACAGAGTTACTGTGTCCATTTCATGTATTTCAAATTATTCAGTCAACTCTCCCATTATACACACACTTCCTCCAAAAAGAAGCAACATCTCACAGCTCTTTCAATTTCCACCTTGCCTCCAGTCATTCCATATCATTTTTTTTTCCCTCAGTCATACAGGCATTCATTCCCTCCTCTCCAGTCCACCATCAGCTTCAGGGAACACCGAGCTACCACACAACTGGGAAAGTGTACACATAGGCAGAGCACAGGAGACTACTGATTTTCACATCTACAGGTTCTGTGACTGCCATTGACTACCCTAATCACAGAAAGATAGACATTTTCCATTCTCTAGGTAGGTTATGGCTAAATCTCAAGGCATCATAGCTGCACAATGCCCTTTGGGTTCCTCAGATTCATGTATTACTTTTATCCTCAAATTTGCACACTTCTTTACCAAAGAAGCATTCTAAGAATGAACCTGTGTCCTTGAAGTGAATGCAGGCTACTGGAAAGGCATCATTACTCTACTCAGAGTCAGAGAGATGCAAGGAACTGTAGGAAAACATCTTTACAGTTGGGACATTTTCTTTTCAGGAAGAGGGTTTCCACAATAAACGGCTTATTGACTCCCAGGATATTGAGCATTTATGAGCCTAGAAAGTGGAAAAAGAGAAAAACTAAGCTGAGCTTTTTCTGCAGACCTTGGAAGGGTTTGAAAAACATTTCATCTCCAAGGAAAGTAGAAGTTACAGGTCTCCCGAGTTTGCTAGCATTGCTAGCTCCCCTAATAACATAGCCTACACCATCCACAGTCACAGCTACTCCTCTTATAATCTGAGTATGTTTTCATTACTCAACAGGGCACAGTGCAGAAAGCCCCAAGCAAACACCAGCTTGAGCCAGTAAATCTCTGTAGGATGCACACACAAAACTGGTCCAGAAGCAGCTCAGCCTCAGGGATAAAGCTTATTGGATGTAAAACTGCAAAAGTATATCAGTACAGATTCAGATACAACTCAGAGCCATAGGAGTGTATGATTTTTATCTTCTTCCTCAGTTATTCCAGTCTTGGAGTTAGCCTGCACAAAGTTACCTAGAGTATCTCTGTATTTGCAGTCTAGGTAAACTTTATGTATGTACTTTTACTACACTACCGTCTCTTCCAGTTTCCATACCTCAAAGGACTCTTCTTTCTGTATATTGTTTTCCAGCTCCAGAAAATATTGAGAAGACTGAAGACATAGCAAGAGATGGATTCTAGAAAAAAGGAATAAGGTAATTTGAGCTGGAACCATTTCGTACCAAGGTCTATTCAGCAACACGCCTTGCTGCTGCTTCCATTTCTCCTCTTAGTTCTTCCACTGATCAAAACCACACTCTCACGTTAGTTAACACAATCCATCTTTCATATTTACTTCTTAATATGGTCACATATCTTAATTGTCAGCTTCTAAAGGATAAATGAGTCCTACATTATTTCTTCTCCTGACATAGCTCACTGGTTAATTCCCAAAGACATACTGCTTTCAGGCATTCCCTGAAGCTCTCTGAGGCAGTCTACATAATTAGGGAAACTTTAATTTCATAGGCTAGTACAACAGAATCCTGATCCTCTGACCCAAACGACAGGTTAAATTCAAAAACAGCTGTGGTTAGATGATGTGCTGGGATGTAGGGAGAAGGGAGAACAAACTCTAATCCTTTGACTGAGGAATGAAGGGGGCCTCCTACAAGTCTTAAACAAATAGTTGCAAGAGCAGCGGTATGAATTAAGTGTGGTTTCTTAGAATTTGAGAGGTATAGGGGGTGTGACTTAGGACAGAAGCTTTTCTCTATGGTTGTGTTATTCACTGCTGCACTCATCTCCATAGATTCTCTGGAGTCTAATAGGATTTGAGTTCATGCTGTAGCCTTCCCTCAGCTGGACAACCTAGAATTTTTTTGTTCCTCTCTCTGGCCACCTATTCCACTAAATCTGTTAGAACTCAGTTACCATGAAGCTTCTATCACTCTGTCACATTTGAAAAAGGCCACTAGATTCAAAAATTATTAAGGGGTACACAAGGACAGATACACGCACAAAGACAGCCTGATCACAGATGCCTTGTTTCCATAGGAAACCAAACTAAAAATAGACAGTTTCCTAAGTGTTAAAGATGGAATTTTTATTTGTTATTGCAGTTGTGAACCAAACAGACCCACTATTCACATGGCTCTAGCATATGAGAAATGAGAAAGAAAAGTAATCTTGATTTTTCTGATAGATGCCTCAGTATGTGTAACAGTGACTAGTGACAAAACAGTCATATGATAAAAAGGTTGTGATCTGTGGGGCAGGACCACAGGACAGTCTGCATGGCAAAACACATGAGATTTCTTTTTTTTAAAACAAAATCTCTAAAATCATTTGGTAAGCGCAGAGGGTGTATGATGACATCCGTCTGTGTGTATTTCTTTGCTTTGAATGAACCAGGCAAAAATAAGGTCTCTATTTGGCTTTTCATTCATCAGAAAATGATAAAACAGATGTTAGCAATTCATTTTCCCCCATCAGTTGCTAAGTATCATCCTTAACGTGGCACGCAGCAGCAAATGATAGCTAGGCATACAATGACTGAAAAAGCAGAGCTTTCTTTTGTAATTGGAATAATATGGTCAATATAGCATTTGTATTAGCTGTGCAGTGCAAGCTTAGGCTGCATCCTCAGAGAAGGCAATAGTTTACATGCAGATGTGTTTAAAGTATTATTTGAGGTGTTTGAATGTTGTGAGGCTAGGATTAGAGACCTTTAAAAGATTCCTGGGGAGGCATTGCTAAATTCCTTGGGGACATTATATAAAGAAATATATAGAAATAAGGTGAGTCTCAAATGACAGATAGGAGAGATGAAGGATTTCACTGACAAGACTAGTGTCTCATGCAGCTAAACACATAGGAATGCGGGAACCACAGTATTGTATAAATACAGATAATCTAAGAACACTGAAGATTCTCAAAACAGAAGACTATTTTTAAAGTGTAGTAACAACGTGGAGAGAAAACTTCCATGGCATTTTATATGGCAGACCATTGCATGAGAAGGACCTTCCAAATTCACTTTATTTTGGGACTAAACCTGCAGGTGGTACAAGCTGGTTGGGCTTATTGCCTTACACCCACCGAGATCTAACGCTAATCTTGTGATATATTGCCAATGCAGCAAGCACTTGAGAGCTGCACGGAGACGGGGCTTCTTTGACCATCGCCACCAAACAGTGGGCACAGTTAGAAATTTCACAAAAAACGTGGGTTTCTTTCCTTTACGTTGCTAGAAAACATACAGGGGACCTCAGCGCTAATTAAGAGTCGGACTCGTCCTGTTTAAGGAGAGAAGGGTTGTTGCTTTTACGGTCATCAGGGCCTCTGGGCTCCCTCCGTGTCGCATCCCCTCCCCGCAGCTGCTGCAAACGGGCTCCCTGCGGCTTTAAACATTGGGTTCCAGCAGCTGGAAGCGTTTTGGAAGGAATATTACAATTGAATTTACCTTTAACCTCAAGGATAGGAGCGGACAGGCTTGCGCGAACACCTGGGGAGAAGCAGGTGCCTTGCGAAAGGGAGGCCCGGGCGGAGAGGTGGACGCGACAGCACCAGCCTCAGGCGACACGGCAGCGTCACCCCGCTCCTGATCTGCGTGGAAAAAAAATAAAAAAAACCAAAAGATTTCTGGCCCTAATCATGATCTCCTTAGTCAGCGAGCATCAATTCAAGGAAAACAGCTGAAATCGAGCCACGCTTTCCAGTAAGTTCCGCCTGAGCCTGGCGCCGCGCGTGAGGCTCCTGCCCCCATCCATGGTGCGGTGTGGTGCGGTGCGGCGTGGTGTGGCGTGGTGTGGCGTGGCGTGGTGTGGCGTGGTGTGGCGTGGTGTGGCGTGGCGTGGCGTGGCGTGGCGTGGTGCGGCGTGGTGTGGCGTGGTGTGGCGTGGCGTGGTGTGGCATGGCGTGGTGTGGCGTGGCGTGGTGTGGCGTGGTGTGGCGTGGCGTGGTGTGGCGTGGTGTGGCGTGGCGTGGTGTGGCGTGGCGTGGTGTGGCGTGGCGTGGCGTGGTGTGGCGTGGTGTGGTGTGGCATGGTGCGGCGTGGTGTGGCGTGGCGTGGTGCGGCGTGGTGTGGCGTGGCGTGGCGTGGTGTGGCGTGGTGCGGCGTGGTGCGGCGTGGTGCGGCGGTGGCCGCCGAGGGCAGCTCCAGATCCCGCCGGCCGCGCCGCCCGGCTCGTCCCCCGCCGGCAGGCAGCGCTTCGAGGCGACCCCTGAGGGAATGTGCCTCCCGGGCAGCGAGGCGCTCCCCGGCCGCGGGGCAGGCCCGGCCGCGCGCGCCCCTCGCCCCCGTCCTCGGCGAGGCAAAAAGCGCGGCCCGAAACCTCCCGGGGCGCCGCGGCGGAGGCCGGGAAGGGAGAAGGTCGGGAGAGGCGAGCTGGAATCGAAGCCGGAGTTGTCGGAGTGAAGGTTGTTACACGCAGATTGGTGCCGCGCTGTTGTCGACGTGCCAGGGGTAGTTTTAGCTGTCAGCTCTGTCAGCGACTGCCAACCAGCTTTAACTCGTTTTCTGACTTTTCCAAGCGTTTTATGACTTTTCCAAGCGTTTTCCAAGTTTTTGCTTGCAGTGCTGAGGGGTTAATTGTCCCTTAGTGTCTTTAATACCGCGTTTGTTTACTCATTTCCTTTCCACCTCAGTTTCTTTCCGTGGTTTTTCCCCCTTTTTTTTGGAGGGGGGAGAGAGGGGAAGCACCAGCTCTGTGCCTTTGTCCAGCCATAATATAAACACCCTAAAAATGTAAATACCCTAAAAATATATGCACCCTCCCCGGGGACTGGCTCCTGGAGCCCTGCTGGCTTTCTCTGCCACCGGCGGTCACCGCGGTGCAGCCGCCACCGCTGTCCCCTCCCTGCCGGCATGGCCGGGACACCACGTGCAGCGAATTAACTATTCCAGCGGCGTTTTTCTGTGATTTACTCCAGGTGAAGGCTTCTTTCTTCCGGAAGAAACATTTTTGAGGAATAGCTTCCCACCTCAGTCAGCGTGATCCGCCACAAGAGGTTGAAGTAAGTGAGCAACAGTCATGCCGCTTTTCCCCCTTTCCCTGATTCTTCCTCTTCCCCCTCGGGATTGCTACTGAAAAACCCCATTTGGGACAGCAGATCTCTCATTGCACACACAGTAATTACACTGAAATAACATTCACAGAATGCTAAAATAACAGGAGACTTCAAAGACCAATGAATTATAAAACTACAATTAAGCTTGTACAACTTCTGTGTATGCATTATGTTGCAGTTACTTGACTTATTTTTTTCACATACAAGCTGGGTGGTACATATATAGTTTTATTTCTCCTCATAGTCCTATGTGCGGTCCCAGGCCTTGTTTACAGCCCCCTGTTCAGTCGTTACTTTGGAAAAAGAGTTATTAATTTCCTCTTCATCTCTTTTACGGCACTTTTTACAGTAACATTACATTTTACAGTAACATTTACATGTTATGTGACAAACATGATGTAATTTATTTTTGTAATACCACCAGAAGGTGAAGGGAAATGAGATACAGAAAGAAAAAGATAAAAGCATCCTAATTTACAGATATAATTACTTCAGTGTAATTTACCATCACATCTTCATGTCAGTACACTAATTTGGGGCTAAATACAGAAAATGTGCTCTTATGACCATTATTTTCTTAAAACGCAGCAAGGAGAACTTCTTCCTTGAGCAATTGGATTACCTGAGTGACAACAGTCAGCTATTAAAGTCAGCCACTTTCCTCCTTGGAATCAAGTAATAATACGCACAAAAGAGAATTTTAGATTCTGACCAATTTGTATTTTCAGTGGGTTTTTTAAATGTATATGTATTTTCAATATACTCAAGATTGATACTGCTTTTTTATCAAAACTTAAATTTATCACAATTTAAATTAATTATGGAAATACCCTAGTAGAACTTTGTATTTTCTTAGTATGGCTCTCCTTTGCCTTCAGCCTCAGCTATTTCAGAGCTTCAGTGTATCCAATCCTAGAGCATCCAGTTGGGCCTTCTGAAAATGAGGTACACAAAAATGGCCAATACCCTTAATTATGTGATTCACCTAGCACCACATGGTGACTTTGCAAGGGTGGTTAGAGAAGGCAGAGCTCTATCTTCAGTGGATTTAACCAAGAGACTTTTGTATCTCTTCCTGTAATCTCTATCTCATTTATTATCTCTGTTTTCTCAGTACGTACAGATCCCCAGGAGAGTACTCTACTACACAATACTGATTCATCTCAAAGCGAGTCAGAACTGTGCACTGAATGAGGCAAGGGTCTTTTAGAAAAAAATTCACATGACAATATGTTATTAAAGATATAATGCAAATGAACAGAAAAGGTTCAATTTCAACTGAAGGAGCAACATTGATTCCATAATCTCTTTTCCCATGAGTTCTTGGCTTTAAAATACAGAAAATCTTGCATCACATTGACATGACTGTGGGTCATGCCCAAGTCTAGAACTTCTCATACCACAGCATAGATCTCTCCATCATATCAAGCTCTTTGCCCCAGTTACTTTCCATGAGATGATAGACTCTTCTGTGTTTGCATAAGGTAACTTTTTCCTTTCACATTGCCGGTGTAGCAAAGAGAGAAGTCGGATGCTGACCCAAAATGGCTTGCAACAGACCAGAGCTGCATTTACCAAGAACACTCTCTATGATGCAGCCTTTTATAAAGGTGAATGATTTGCCCAAATCAGCCTAAGACAGCTTTCCATAACATGGTGAACTTCATCCCGAAGTGTTGAAAGTTTGCAAGGTTATAAGCAACCAGAAGTGGCAGTTTTGGAACAACCTCGATAATAGGCTGTTTTACCTTGTACCTTCACTTAGATCATAGACATTTTTCTATACTTTTAGTGTAGGTGAGACTTGGGGTATTTCTCAAAAGGGAAAGATGTTAGGTAATAAGATCAAATGAATTAATATTCCTAATTTTCTATTTACTTTTATTTAATCCTAATTATTTAATCACTTTTAATTAATTGTGTTTAATATTAATTAATCAGTAAAAATTAAAAACCAGAAAGCTTTACCCTTGGAATACCTTCTTCTGAATGCCTACATCATCCTCAGTCCAAACAGCTCCAGTTCTTTCTTTTCTTAATAATTTTTCAGGACTGTTTTTTCCCAAAGTGTAAATTTCCCTCAGTTAGTGTTTATACAGTGAAAGACTAGAAACCAGACTTACAAAGGGCTGCTGAACCCTCTTTAGGCCTGTCCACTCTGGCGTGTCTAGGAAAACTAACCAGGATGAATTGTGAAAATGCTTAGTGTAGATGTAGACATGGAATATATAGGCATATAAACAAAACATTCTAGCATGAATTTGAGCGTGAAATTGGTGGACATCAGTGTCTCCACAGTAGTTGCCTGTGTGCATGTTGTTACTCCACTGTAAATAAAATATCACATAGCCCTTTGTGAGATAAACTACTTCATATTTGCCTCTGCAGACTTGCTTTCCTACAGACAGTAATTACAGTTGATGTGCTGTAAGTTCATATCCAAACTTAGGTCACTGTCTTTTATTTCTAGGCTTGTACAAGGACTAAGTTGCCCTACTTTGCATGTGTAGTACTTTGCAAGCAAGGTCATTTTCGTTGTGTGTCCACCAAGTGTTTTATGAAGGGTAACATATCCACTATAAAATCATATTTCTAGTTAACTCAGATTTCTTTTCATAGACATTGCCAAGTAAACAAACACTTTTCCACCTCTTCTAGAGTCATCATCGTTAGAGGAAGTTGTCATGTTGTGATCTAGATCTACAAGTGGACCTGTCTTTATGGCAGTGGTAAGTCTAAGACAGAATTATCAGTGTTTTCTCACTCGAAGTCATATAAACCATAACAGTAAAACGTGCAAGAGGAGGTTGTACATGATATATCGCAAAATGTGGTTTGGCAGCAAGCACAGTAACAGTTTAGGGAACAGGCTGTTCTTTAAATAATATGCTTTGTTTTCATGTTTTAATTCTTCATGCTGATGATTTACAGCAAAGGCTTTTTTCTTCAGAAAAACGCAGACCCACAACTAATCCATCAAAAAGATGCAGTATGTGGTTTCTTTGTCAAGCATTTCAATAAATCATTCGGCTTTTTCTGGAGTATTTGTAGTATTCACATTGGGAGCGTATTGTTTTTTTCCATTTAAATAGCGGGCTGGATTTTAAAATGTTGATGCGTGCACAAATCCACATGTCTGGCTCCGAAAATCTCATCTTAAATGCGCAGGAGGTAAGTGAATGAGGAGTGAGATTGAAGGAAAACTACAGTGCTCAACTAAAAATTCAAAGGGGCTGGACATCAGAGATTATGATCACCAGCTTTAGCAGAGGTCAGCAGGATTACTGGTACGGTGCACCTTTTGGATCTGATATCCTTATGTAGGTAAATATATACCTACCAGGCAGTGCTAAAATAACATTGTAGATTCAAAGCTGCACTTAGTATTTTTGACTGTTTTTCTATCTCTTTTCCCTTTCATAATGAAGTTTCTTTTCTGATTGTCTTACTACGTGTTTATGCCGTTGTCATTATAGTATCTATCTAGGAATGTAGAAATATCTGAATTAGATTTAAAGTAGGTAGTTGTAATGCAAGTAACATTAAATTAGTGAGAGCCATGTGGAGCTCAGTATGGTTATATTACCCTGGGTGGATTGACTCGGGGTGTTGTTGGCTGCCTGTTTGATGTTGCTGCTGTCCTGTGTACTGCTTGGATTTATAGGCACCTCAATACTATGTTGCAAAAATCAGCTGAGTGATCAATGGATTTTTCAATCCCTTTACAAAATAAAAATCAAAACATCTTGCTTTGAGTCAACTCAGTACATACCATTCAAATTTAAATGAAGTGCTTTGTTTCCTTTTTAGATCACTCAAGCTTTCTAGAGGCTTTAATTCTTTAGGATTCTTTCAGGATTAGGTCAAAATTTAAATGAAAAATGCCCTTTTCTAAAAGAAAATTCTAAAGGTGCATTAACCAAAAAGTATCGGAATTCCAAAAATTGGACATTTTTATTTTGAAAATATCTAGAAAAATACTTTGCCTTTTACAATATGTTTTGCCAAACATATTGATCAAATTATTCATTGAATTTGTTCTTCTACTTAAAAATAATTTTAGTTTCTTCAAAACAGTCAAAAAAATCCTGGTTCTGTTTTCAATATTTTATTACTGATGAAACAATTAGAACAAATTTTGATTTAAAAACAGGGAAGCAAAAAAAAAGAGGTGAAAAAATACCAAAATGGATTTCCTCAAGATGGACCATTTCAAACTACCTTCTCATATATCTTTAAGAACTTATTTTTCACCAAAGGCAAATGTGGCGAGACCGAGCTGCCTGGCTTACAGCAGAGCATGAGATGTTACTAGGCAGGCGTGCTTAGTAGAAAGTGTAAAGGGAAGCAGGTGGGAAAATGACTCATTGGTGGATTAAAAGCAGTGAACAACTAGGCTGGACTGGTTACCAAAGAAAAGACCAAGCACAGATGGAGGGGAAACACTCATGGTAATAAAAGTTAGTTAGGCTTAACTATGTGGGATTTAATGTGACTTGAGGCATTGGCTGTCATATGAGTTCTCTCTTTCTGAAGTCCCCAGTGTTGATAAGAACTGCTTATAAAGCTCCTTCATAGTAATTCTAACTATTATAAATGATGAGGCTAGGGGTGGCTCTGTTGACATCATTAATGCTTCTGCTATTAATCTGAAATGGGTCAGCATCAGCCCAGATTAAAGCAGTAGACTTGCTGACAAAAGAGCACTAGTCACAGGGAGGCCCAGTCACTGATTCCTTCAATCCCATGCATTATATTCATCAAAGGTCACTAAAGTGGAAGGTCTTGGCTTTAGATCGCTAGGAAGATAAGCATGCCAGACTGAAACAAGACTCCAGAGAAATCAAGGGAGAGCATTATTTGGATATTTCCTCTATGACCTGTTTGAGAGTTTTTCAAATGTGCTTTATCCATATTCAAATCCAGTATATACTGGAATGGAAAAATATGATCTCCGTGGGAAGAGATCAAGGAAACAATATCTGTGCACCTGCCTACAGATCCATACAAGTATTTTCAAACAGACATTTTGGAAACAGACAGCTACTGCTAATCTGTTTTTGTTTCCATGCACACAGTAATATAAATGTCTGTCTTGCAAAACACATCATATCCTGATTAGCTTTGAATATAGGGAAAAGAAACACAGCTTGAGAATATGTAAATAAAATTTAAAACTTAAATGGTCAGGGATCTGGACTTAGTAGGAGCAATTGTGTTAAAATTGTCTATGAATTTAAGAAATTATTAATTCAAAAGGTTATACCTTCCCGATATTGTTTGTAAAAATTTTAATTGACTCTTAAACATTTTCTTCTTGATTGCATTTAAGAAAATATAGGAATATATTCTGAAAAGTAGTCACAAACCTGTCCTTTAATCGTCAGATATGCCTACTAATTTTAGAAACAGTGACTTGAATGCACTTTGATAATATATGCTGTAATGCTGTTTGTGTGTGCAGATGCACATGCATGTTTTTATGCGTAGATGCATTCTTTCTTTAATTTTCTTTTTGAGACTGGCACACTTTGGAATGATATTTTAATTTATTATTCTGAAAGGAATCACAACTGGTTTTTAATGGTTACAGAATGGTGACTCACAACACTGTCCCAGATGCTGTCACCGTCGCTATGAGAGCAGATTTGCAACATCTTGTCATAGGCACACATCAGTGCTCATGCCTGCTGCCTTCATCCCAGAGGACAGCCTAACACCTGCTGCTGGCAGCGTGCCGGGCCTTCAGGGAACAAATGTTCTATTGCTGCTGGGTGATAGGACAGGACAGACTCTAGATTTCAAGTGAACTGGCTAAAGGCACCCTAGGGCTCAGTGCACCCACCCCTGCACCCAGATGGCTGCCATTTCTGCAGGAATATTAGAGTGTGTATAGTATGTGTGTAGCTGCCTCCTGAAAATTCAGGACAAGAAAAAAACTAATGGCACCTTTGATGATAAGATTTTTAGCATTAGCTGTAGTTCCTTAGGAAAAAAACATTTTTTCCAGTCCACATTATACTACTGGAATAATATGTTCCTACTCTGTGCTTGTGACATTATAAACTTTGAAGAGTGTGTTGAAGAATTTTTTACACCAGAATATAAGTACAAATCCATTTCTTGAGGGATAATGTGTTTATCAGAAGTGCAGCTCCCTTGCAATATATCCTTAACTTCATACAATGTCTAGGCTTTACAAATCCTAGACAAAATAAAAAGCATTTTTATTCTTCACAAAGCATTCAGCTGCCATACCTTTACGTTGCAAGATGTACTATGTTAAAATGAAAGAAAAAAAACAAAACAAGGTGTGTAAATATATTTTACAAGTGCTCCTTTTAAAATATTTTTAATATGCCTATGCCAGAATTTTAAAATAAAGATGCTGTTCTTCAGATCAAAATACTACTGTAGTCCTACTTTCCTCACTTAACAGCCCAATCCAGTGTGGCACTGAGTAATTTGCACTCACTCAGGAGAGCCCAGATTTCTCACTGAAGTCAATGACAGCTAAAAGGACTCAGGGCTTGGAATAAGTAGCTCAGTGCATTTCAGGATCAGATCCCTTGGATAGTATGTAATGTGTTTTTTTCCATTAATTACAACTCTATGTCTAGTGGGGTGATAATAGCAGTGTTACGATATCTTCACTTCATGTGGATTGAATAGCAGGCTAGTGAAGGTGAGGGTAGTGCTTTTTTTAGCTGTTATACTCAAATTTCAAAAAAGATCATATTTATTCTCAGCTTTTGAAAAGACTTTTTGACCGCATTATTCGCCAAAGCTTAAATCAAATACCTTTCTCAGAGAGGTACAATCCAGGATGCAGTGCATTAGGATTTCAACTACTATAATATAGTTTTTATGTTCTTTTACATTTCAGACTTTGCACAGAAATTTGTTTGTATTAAAATAGGTTCCCTTAAAAATACAAATATTGATCATATATTTATAAGAGAGTAGCTTGATCCAAAGCCTCTAGATGGTTGCAGTTGAATTCAGTATCATTTAAATCAATGTACGTTAAAGCAAAACCCAGGTAATATTTCACATTCACTGCAGTATGCTGTGCTTTCCTGCGACAAATCGATCTAATCTACATCACAATACACTGCTAGATATCCTGAACAAGCAACAAGAGAATTCCTGATAGCTTTCACCAGTTAAAAAATTTCCTCTTTTGCTCACTTTAGAACTGTTAATGTTTGGAATACATACTCATAAAATCTTACAGAAGAGCAGCATCATATAGACAGTATCAGCTCTTTGTGGTTCTTTGAACACATGTTCCTGTGTCATTCCTTCTGATGATTCCTAAATGAAGTCCAGGTAATGCCAATTCATAACACTCTCTCTGCCAGTGATTCCACAATTGGCCCTGGGCAAATTACATTGTTTTATTTTGTTCTCTAATTCTTTCTGTAAAATGATATTGGTAATACCCACAACAGAGAGATGTTGGGTGGATCTGTTAGCCTGCAGAGGACTTTGAAGATGAAAAGGTTATTTAAATGTTAGGTATTGGCACTATCATTATTAAAGGGTGCATTCTGCCCTCAGACGGACATGTGCAGCTGCTGCCATTCCTATTGTCCACATTTACACAAATAATCATGCAATGGTGCAGAGATGTACAAATCCAGAGACTGTAGGTTCAGCAAGTCAGCTTCACTGGAGCAAAGACAAGGTTTTTATGTGCAGATGGCAGGCATGCAGATTTGGTATGATCACAGTTTAGAGGTGTTTTTAAAGCATTTGCATCAAAGGGGCTCTTTTCAGCTTCCATTTCTACAATGATATTAACTACAATGAGAGAAAATAAAACCAAAGAGCAGGAAAAATATTTATCATAAACTCCTGGATAAATCTCCTAATAAAAAGGGGCCAGACCCAGGGCATTCCTGGTGATAGAAACCTGGATATGATTCAGAGGTCAAGCTGAGCTCTCATGTCATATTTGGGTCATGCTACATGAATAATTTCTTTTGCAAGGTTTCCTTGTAAATTGTGGAGTAGCCTGGGTTATAAGCTAGGAAACAAACCACAAAGTTTCAATTAATCTTAAAGGGCACTTTTAATCTGGAATTTCTTTTCAAGCTAAAAAATTATATTGTAGAGATCATCTCATATATTTTATGCTATTTTGCTAATGTTAAAAATATTTTTTTCACTGTCCTGTATATAATCTTTACAGAAAATTTGCAAGCTAAATTTTCTGGCTGTGCTATGTCTCTCTTGTTAAATTCAATTACAGTTACGTAGTCACACTGCCTTTGATTAGCTTGCCAGGTGTAACAACCACAAAATTTGGTCTAATGAGTAGAAATTTGGCCTTGTACTCTTGATACAAATAAAAATCTGAAGGAGAGCCTCTCTGAATAGATTGTCATCTTTTACTTTTCAATATAGACTGTTTTTTTAATTCCCTTTCTTTGGTTGATTCAATACACTTGCAAAATAAGGATCCTCTGAACTGGGAAAGAGAATAAAGAACTGCCACTTGATTGTTGTTTAAAGGACAGTGTTGGCAAATAGCACAGCCTGTTTCTTTTATCAAGGAAAGCTGCATTTATTGCTTCATGTTCAGAACATGGGAAGCGAGCAGAAATGAGGCTGCTCCATGCAAGACAGAAGTCCCTCAAAAGTCAAAGAAAAAATTAGTTTTTGCAGTTAATAGTGTCTTTCAGTGCATTTTTGAAGGCCAAGAATAAAGAAATTAATAACCAGAGAAATTTGCATCTGAAAAATCCAACCACCCAAGCCTGCTCTTTTTTAAGGAATGATCAGAAGCAGTTCATGATTTGAGAACTCAGCATTGTTACTGGAGAGCTCAGCACGAAGATAAGGGAAGCCAGAGAGCCTGGGCCAAGCTGACTGACGGAGGAAGTCAGGGTCTGAGCAGCTGCGTAAGGGCTTAAAGGGCTCTCTTTGCCTTATAAAGTTTAAAAGAAAAACAAGGAAAAAAGAAAATCTTTCACTACGGGTCTGTTGCCTTGGATCACCAAAGACGTATTCTGGGTGGTCCTCATAAAATTTCCTTTTAATTTGCTAGCCAGACTTATGGGTACTTTTCCATCAGTTGTATGAGATGAAACGAGCATTCATCTCATACAATGGATTAATGGATTAATTTCCTTTTTTTTTTTTTTTTTTTTGAATAGGAACTTTGAGAGCAGTTATAGCTTTATACAACCTCCATTGCAATCATCACTATACGACTCATCTGCATACTCATGCAATATTATGTATTTGCATAGTCTGGCTCTCCTTACTGTTGAACAGGTAAGCAGTGTAACATGGGATTCCCAGCTTGAGCACAGCAGAGCATTTTGGCTGACCAGTGTTAAGTTGTTGCTAGCTACAAAGGCCTTTAACTGTGGTAAAATATGTGAACTGTTCACCTGACTTCTTAGAAAGAGTAGCATCTGCCATCCTCAAGTCCTCTTTTCCTATACTGAAAGAACTGTCTCTCTGTTATATAAAACTATGAGGTAATATTCCTAAAACTAATGGTTGACTTGGCTATATCATGTACGAGGTGGCCCCAAAAGAGCTAAATATTTGACAAAGCAGAAAACGAGAGCTTCAGAATCAGGAGGTTTTTTTCCATTGTTCCTTCAAAATCTTAGTGATGTATTTTACAGCTATTACTTGCACAGAGGAGCTATCCCAAAAGTAGGCAAACTTTGACTTCATGGCTGCTCAGGTTCTGAGCTCCTTCTTCCCTCCTTTTCATGATACAGCCAATGAGGTCAGCAGCCATCAGCTACCCCCATTGTTCATTATCAGTTCTTTACTAATCTTCTTTTTCCCACAAAACATTTTGGAATTCCTTATGGAGTAATCCTCTGCACATGCAAGAGACATAATGAGCTGGATGAGGAGTGACTCCTCCTTCAGAGGAATCCAACACCTTTGGACTGATGTGGGTGAGAGAACTCTCCAGGAGCAGCCACGTCACCAGGGATTATGAATAGCAAGACAGCAGGGATGAGCTGCTGGAGTTGGGCTGTGACTTCTGCCACAGCTCTAAGAGGCTGTGTGATAAAAACCCATTGCGGCAGTGTATTCATACCCACAGTCAGTATTACCCAAAGCAGGTGATACTACAGCAGGAAAAAAACCAGCATCCTGCTGCATAGGTCATATTAAAAAAAAAAATAGCAACAGAAAAAACAGTTATTAGCTCTTTATTTTTCAGTAGTGAACAGCTAAACACCAGAAACTTGATTTTCACAACCCTAGGTTATTTCAACACCTTTCACCCATGTGTTGGGATGATTAGATCTAAATAAACCATCCTCTGGCATTACTGAACACATCTGCATTCTACACAGGCTGCATGGTATATGTTCCTTAACTGCCTGAAAAGTTACAAATGGATTTTGAGTCTGTCTGTCAGTATTGAATGAGAATAGGTGTAATAACACTTAGCACTGATAAAATCCCTTGCCTCTTGAACCCATCTTGCTACACAATTGGCTTGATTCTCTATAGCTTTGCAGCATCCTTTCCATTGTGCAAAGCAAGGGAAGAAAAAACGCTCCCTGAGGCTCTGGATCGAATAGCTACCAAGACAATAGTGAGTGTTGATCTGCTGAAAAAGAACAGCAGTTATGTCCCTGTGACTCTTACATAATCAGAGAATCAACATATTTGTAAGCAGGGAGAGCCAAATTCTGACATCAGCATCCTGACTTCACTGTTGTGCAAATACATATAAAAACATGATCTAATGTGGAAACTCAAGCTTCAATGAGTGGGAAGGAAAAAAATGCTATTGATAGGACAAAAATGTAAAAGTAGTAGTTGTAACTTGTTCATCTGAAAATTGTTTAAGAAATAGTTGCTTTAGAAAGTTCTGTTGATAAGGGTTCTTCTCATAAAATAGCCTTAATTTGGAAACTGTATTTAAAGAAACAATTTATATTCTCTTGCAGAAATAATCAAATTCCCAACAACCATATTCTGAATTGCCTTTACCAGATGTTCCATCTTTAGTAGTGAAGTAGATTGCTATATAGTTTGCAGGTGTTTATTTTGAAATACGATAGGTCAGGGGTAATAAACTCTCATTTTTAAAGAGAAAAAATCAATAAAAAATAAGAGTCTTGGAAGGTAAATACAGTTTTAGGTTTTGGGTTTTATGTTCCTAGCACCACTTTATTTCATATACTAATAACATTAATAATCAAGGAGGAGCTGTGGGATAGCTTTGAGATGAAGAGACTTTCAATCTTTGGTCTCTGGATCAAATTCTGAAAGCTGTAACTATCTCACAGCTCTTAAATGATCTCTGTGGTATATGCTAATTGTCTTCAATGCATTCCTTAGGGACAGGTGTTTCACAGCTGCTGCACATTGCCAGAAGGGTATCCCGTCTGAAGAGAGAAGTGAAAATTTCACAGATTTCTGTGATTTTTCAACTCTTTAGCCAACTTCACATTTCCTGAAGTTGTGCCTTTTCTTTTGTCTACAGCAATCTAGCAGGGTTTCCTAAGATTAATGGTTTCCCAAAATACAATTTTTAACAAAAATTGGAGATGCAGCTAGGAAAGGAAATGTCACTTGGATGGAAACTTGATTCTGCATTCACCTGCACAGAGAATAAAAACTTCTGTGTGGCTGATCACAACAGTTCCATGACTTGCCAGTTCAAGGCTAGTATCTAGCCCAGGGACTATTCAGCCATGTGATGAAGTCTGAATGAAATTATGATCTCATCATGGAAAAACTAAGATCAGTAAAACAAAATCGAAACAAGAAAGTTATCATTAATTATTTGCTTAGTTCTAGATAACAGTCATAGCAAGAAAGGCCAAGGATTTGAATAGGCACAAAGTCAATTCATCATTATTTGCCCAACAAGAGGCACTGGAGGCACACTGGTGGCTGACCAGTCTTTGTGCTGAGCCTGTTGTTGCAGGAATAGCTAGAGCACTTCAGCTTCTAAGTCAGAGCCACGTCACTCACTAAGATTGATTCATTTTTTTAGTTTACAAACGCAATGATTTTGTTAAAAAACAACATTTAGAACAAGGAGAATTTAGGATAAAAATTATCACAGAAGTGCTTTTCCTTAGCAAAGTGTTGCTTACTCAGAGAGGTAATTCAGATCTCCAGTTTTTCTCTTGCTTTGCTTCTGTTTACTGCTCCTGCTTTCAGTTTTGTACCATGTTCATCATTCTAGACCCTGGGCACCTCCCAGCAATGACAATTCTGGTGCAAGGACCTGTCACATACTGTTTGTTCCCTCATTTTCAGAAGGAGGAACGTAAGTGATAAGTGTATTAATTTAGTAAAGAAGCAATCTGTGGGATTGGGTAGGGCCTGCATGTGCTGAGTAAGAACTTATAAAACTTTACTGTCATTGCAAAGGCTAACTGACCATTTCTTGTAATTGTCCTTTCTTTTCTAGCAGTAATTGCTGCTTATCAGTGTTATAAGAACATACATGCCTTTCTGCACATTTAAGCCATCTAATCTGGCACCCTCACTACAAAATCAGTCAGGAGCAAATTTAAAGGGTAAAATACCAAAACAGTACTAGAGTGACCTTCCCATGGTATAATCTTCTCAACTTTTGGCAATCAGTAGTTTAAGGACCAGAGGCAGGTGAGCTATCCTGTCTAATGGCTATTGGTAAATATATTCTCCATGAACTTGTTTATCTCCTTTTTATATCATTAGATTTACTGTTCTGCAGGAAACTGATAGGGCTTAGGATTGCAAAAGTACACTATATATGTTATATGCAAAATATTTGATGTCTGCTACATCAATATAGCAGTACTTCTCCTACCATTATACATGATGTTGATATTCTTGATTGAATAAACAGACAGTTGCTAGTTAATAAAAATAATAACATTTGAAATTTTTGAGTACAACTTTTAGGATTTGCTAGACACTGCTAAAACACAAGAGGATGAAATTAGGACTGAGAATGACAGAGAGGGCAGGTGCTGAACCCCATACTAAAAGATGCTTATGACAAAGGCGTTTGCTCTAAGTTCTTACAGAAAGACAAATTAATTAAGCAATAAGACATGACAGGGTGTGAATCACTTGGTAATGATTTACGCCTATTGTGTTGTTAGGCAGAAGGCCAAAGGCCGAGTGCTGTCAAATCACCTAGGTGTAAATTATCATTTGATAATTTAAGCCCTAGAGTGCGTTATTGTAATTAGAATGTGTTCTGTCATAAAATTTTGGTACTTCATTCCATTTTTATTCTATTTCCAGCTATCTTCTGATACTTTGAATTCTATCATTAAAAATGGAACTTTTTTTTGAAAGATACTTCATAGAGCTAGTTTCCTAGGATGCTGAGGTAAAACCAGCCTTAAACCACATAGCAGAGAAGTCAATGATAGGATGTCATCACTGTAATTTAATCACTGCACCTTCATTCATAAGGCCAGATACAGACAAAGAGAAGTGTTAGCGTTATAGGGGAACAAGCAATTTAAAATGAGTTGGAAGTTAGAAAGAGAGTCAATGAAGAGGAATGAGGCAGCTGCAGATGACTTCCACTTTTCATAGAATCATAGAATCAGTAAGGTTGGAAGGGACCTCTGGAGATCATCCAGTCCAACCTCCCCGCTCAGCAGGGTCACCTAGAGCATGGTAGACAGGGTTGCATCCAGGTGGGCCTTGAAGATCTCCAGAGAAGGAGACTCCACAACCTCTGTGGGCAACCTGTTCCAGTGCTCCGTCACTCTCACAGGGAAGAAATTCCCCCTCACGATCAGGCGGAACTTCCTGTGGTTCAATTTCTGCCCATTGCCTCTTGTCCTGTCACACGGGACAACTGAAAAGAGTTTGTCTCCATCCCCTTGATACCCTCCCTTCAAGTACTTATGGACATAGGTAAGATTCATATTAAATACTGCAAAAAATACGAGGAGATGATATCAAGAATTCTTCCAAGTTGCAGCTTCTAGACAGATGTGAGAACAGCAAGAATAAGGCAGCTCAAAAGCTGATTATTCACATTCATAGAAGCGAAGTCCAGCAAGGGGTATTACAGACGTGAGCACCATCTCCATCTTAGAAAATTCATAAAATGCAGACTGTCAGAACCTGGGAGAGGCTATCCCTGTCTACTTGTTCTGTTCTTACATGATTTCTTCCAGCTGCTCAGTATCAGAGAGGATACTGAGGTAGCAAGACCTCCAGCCTGATTTAGTTTGCCACTGTTAGGTACTTACAGTCATTAGTCACATTATTTGCATTGAGTTTGAGCAGTATCTTCTTCAAGTCTGGCACAGAAATGGGTGTCATAACAGCCTCCATTTTCACTTGTCTCCTCTATGTCCCCACCACAGTTAGGGAAAATTATTTTATCAAACCCAGTTGTTATTTCCTGAACAGCAACCAAGTCATGTGCAATAGGACATGCTCAGTGTCCTTGCATGACTAGATGACAATAGCCTTCACCTCAGACTTCTCAACACTAAAACTGATAAATAGCCATCCTAGGGTGCAAGTACCCATGGTGAAATCTCAAGGTCAACAACATGAATATCTTTCCAAGCATCAGATATATTCAGAGAAAGAGAACTGTACCAAGCTCACACCTCATGGATCAGTCATGATTTCAAAACCAGCAAGCAAACATCTTGTAAATGATGTAACTGTAAAAACGTAACATCTCAAGTCTGTACTGATAAATTACTGGTCTTAGAATTACCCTTCTGGAGTTTACTTTTAATGTTTGGTTATTGAAGGCATATGTTCCTTTTCTGTTGTGATTCTTTTTGCATCTAATTTTTTCCCCTTGTTTCTTGTTGTCACGAAAGCTGCCACACATCCTATGGTGCATCTATTTAGTCAGAAGGATCCAGATAGCAAAATATCTGATTTTACCATCCGCCTAGCATATTATTAGTAGGTTAGGGTTTGGAAAATTGACAGAGAAACAGATGTTGGGATTATTTTATGTAGCTTAAATACCATAATGATGTACAGTTGTCAGAAGCTTCTATTTTCTCAGTTGAAGGAGAAGATGATTATTTTATGGAGGAAATGGCTTAGGTTTTTACAAGCCAGAGGGGAGAGAAAAGTAAAATGAAAGATCTGAGCAAAAAATCTAAGGAAGGGGTGATGAATGTTTAGTCTGTGCCTAAAAGTCTGTACTGAACATATGCAATTTATGACATTGTTCTATGGAAATATTCTTGGCTGTTCCTGTTCCCCTCACAGATGCATATTTGATGAAATTAAGGAAAATTAATCTATAGTCCCAGGATTTGCACATCCTCGGTCTGCTATAAAATGTGACAGGAAGGAGACACCAATTTTTGTTAATCATTTGCAGCTTTAGTAATGTAATATGCACAGGTTTCTTGCTTTCTAGGAAGGCAGCAGTGAGCTCACAAGTAAAGAAATTAGGCATTCTTGAGGTGTCTCCTCTCCTTGCTAGCTATGCTTATCAGTCACAATGGGGAAAAGGATCTATGTGATGTGGAAAGGATGAAGGTCAAAAAAAACCTTATTTCCATTTTTTTTCAAATTAAGTGTCTTTCTCCTGGAACTAGATTCCACATAACAAGATCAAGGGTATTTTAATGGCTTACAAGTTTGGATGGTTTGTTTTCTGGCCACCTGCTCACAGTACTTTTTAGTAAGAGACTAAATGACAGTGGAAAAGCTGAGTGACTGCAAAAAGGACTCGGTGCTTTGATGCATGCCTCTAAAAATGAATTTCCTTTCCTACATCCCTTTAGCTCTAATTCCCTCTTTTCCTGCTTATTCCATTACTGCACTTTAATGTGAGACCTGGATAAGAATTCAGTATCTGGTACGACAATTATATTTGGTCCCCATCACTGTAATTTAAGTTTAAATAGTTCAGACTCTTGGCTCTTTCTGGAGGTGAAATAATTCTCAAAAATGAGTTTCTTCAGCAGTGGAGAAGCCAATGTCCCTACTTCTTTTCATCCAACATTTACATTCATGAGAAAGGCTTGATACTTCTACCACTGACATCCGTGGGAACACTCTCTGACAAAAAAAAAAAAAAAAAAAAAAAAAAAAAAAACATACATGCACATTTACACATGAACACGTACATACAGAGGTATATTATGTAATTTAGGAAATCTCTCTTACTTAATACAATAGAAAAGATGGATGTTCAATCTTTGAAAAGCACATGAAATTGGTTAAGAATAGAATAACTTGCACAAGATGAGATAGGCCAGCAACCCCCTAGGAAATCTGCAAAAATCTTTATTATTAATGTCAAATATTCTCCTTTTTTTTTTTTTTTTTTTTTTTTGGTTAAAGGCATAAATCTCAGTAATGAAATAGAGTTCATCGCCTCCAGATTTATACCCTTAGCAAAGGTTCAGAACTTTATGGATGCCTCCAGAAAATCTAATAGGTAATAAAAAAGTACTGATCTAATAAAGTCAACAGGTAGTTGATACAATATTTGAATTTAGACTACACTTTTTAATTATAAGGCTACAGCATGGAATATATAGAACTGCCTCTGGACATTCATCAGAAATATCTCCCTTTGATTTACTTACCCAGCCAAAGGTTTCTAGCTAGTATAACTTAATTCAAAGGCAACTGGGAGAGGATGTGTCTGATAGTAAAGCTGTTTTCATTAGCTTTTTAAGAACCCGAGTGTGCATTTTTTCCATGCAACTTTAATCAAAACAGCACTGTTCATCATTTTAAAACAACAATGGTTATTGCCTGTATTACCATAAGATTATTAGATTTAATCCACTGATTAAATTATTTACTCTTTCTTTTTTGCTCATCTATTTATTTTAAAATATGAATTTCATGGGTCATTATTGACAGGGAAAAATAAAGAGGGTTAGCTGACTATTAACTGCTCAACGTGCTCCAATTTTGTTCTCATAGGAGTGTATTGTTATGCCAGTCATTCTTCAAAGTAAAGAAATTTAGATATTAGCAAAGGTTCAATTGAAAACTCCAGATTCAAGCATCCTTCAGCCTTGAGGAAGATCCCAAACTTCTGTATTTTGCCCTTTATTTTGGTCATAGCCTAATCTCAAACTCTAAATTTAGATTAATCCAGGATATTGAAGTAACTATGATCTCAGCCTTAACTTTGTAATTATGATCCATCTGTATAACACCTAGCTACTGCATAACATCAAACTGCTACTAAAAATGACAAGGATAGAAATGTTGGTAAAGCTTTTCAAGATTTATCATGAAATATTTGAGAAGTCTTTGTGTAATTTTATGTAAATATTATGTAAAATTATTATTTTATATAATTTTATGTAAAATTATACTCTGAAGGAATGGAAAACAATTTGCCATTAAAGATAGAAATGGACTTAGGCTGACGAGAAATACATTTGGATCACTTCAAGCAGATGATTTTATCCTTCAGGTAAGATGTATAGGAGAATTGTGTTCTGAAAATATTCTTTTCCTTGGAGGACTAACCAGAACAATGTGATAGCCTTTACAGATCCAGTTTAATATAACAACGTATGGTATTTTATTGTTCTTATATATAACAGATTTGCACTAGGAAATACTGAAGATAGCAATCAGCATGATACAGACTGTACTGTGTCTTTGACCTTATGAGCATGTTGTATAACTGAACTGGCATGAGGACTCAGTCTTGCTGTTACACAGGCCTCAAAATACAGTGTACGTCTCTTGTACTATTTGCAAGCAATTCAGAAATAGAATATTTTGGGGATAGTGAATGAACAGCATCTATTCCCAGGGTAAGGCAAGTCTATTTCACAAGTTACTTTATGGACCATATGGTTATACTTGGTTACATACAGTCACATAGCATCACATAAAGCAGCTTAACCGAGTGTATCCAGATACCATGCAATGCAAGTGGTGCTTCATGTTAAAGCTTTAAAGGAATCTTGTATTTTTGCTTGAGGTGGATGAAGTTGACTATAGCTTTAAGTCAAATTTAACATAAACTTTTAACACTCCACTCTCGCAGAAAGGCATGCAACCCTCCAACTTACTTTAATGCAACTTTATTGTGCATAATTTTTACTACAAAAAGACACTGTAGTATTCGTCTAAATGAATGCTGAAAATAGAAGATGAAATCATGACCAGTAAAGAGGAAAAGTCAGAATTGGCTTAGGTTTTTAGTACAACCCGTGTCAAAAATAGTAAAACATCCCTCAGGCCTGCTTACCCAGCGTGCGGAACATAAGCCTTCTGCAGACTCAAAGGTCTCTTAGCCAGACTCTGTCTCTTTTTACACCTTTACCTTATTTTAAGGCTTATAACCAGCACATTTTAGTGCTACACAGGGAAATAGCTCCCTATCTAAAAATTGGCAGATATTGGATGTAACTATGGGGTGAGCAGGACAGAAAATGTTGCTCAAGAAGCAAGGAAAGAGTTAAGCATTATAAAGACACGACGTTAGTCCCAAGCTAGCAGCCCTCTGGTACAACTTTCCATTGTTCACAGGTCTGGTAAGCCCCCGGGGTTAAGTACGTTCTTGGTTGTTGATGTCAGGAATGCTGTGATTCTTGTGATATAATTTGGTTGTCTGTGTAATTACATCCTGGCAAAAACATATTTCTAATAGCACAGCTAGAATTTTCTATTTAAAATGCATTGTTAACTTTATACCAGACTGCTGTATTTGGTTACATTCCACCCTCATTATAAAGCTCTCTGTACATCCTAGAGCACAATAGCATTATTATGCACTACCTTGGCCTCCAGGTCATGAACTACAATTATCTCTTTTCATAGCAACAGTCTTTATAACCTAGAAACTACTCCCAGGGACAATGTTATAAAGAAGGAGCGGCATATGCATAAATAAAGATGAATAGATATTGGCACTCCTCAGAGTTTTTGCCATTGATTATGGAATGTTGATTAATGCCATAATCACTACCTCCCGTCATAAGCAATAGCGGCATTTTGTGCTGGCTTCACTTTTCTGTGTTCACATCTGCTGCTTTCTCTCCAGTCCCTGGCTCTTGTCACCCATCTGATTCATCCTCATAGCACGATGACAAAAGTCACAATGTTTGGTTGCCAGCGAGAAAATTTCAGAGGAACAATTTTGAATCTGATTGTTCTCGACTAACATGCTGCTCCAACGGATTATAGCACTTTTGTATGCGGTTGCTTTTTGCTAGGTCCATCTGTCTGCTCTCCAAGCTGTGCTACTAAGATTTGACATTTCAGGCAGTTCTGATTCGTTTTTTCCCATTCAGTTTTATTTTTTAAGAACAAAAATTGAATAGGGAAGGTAATTTGGGGATCAGTAAGCAAAAGTATGTTTATTCTTAGCACTCCTTCAAACATTAATCACAGTGATTAATATTTTCTTGCCATTGCTTAAAAAATTATCTGTATACAATGTGTCTATAAAGCAGATAATAAGTAGCACCCACTTTGCATGTGGGTAACCTGAGTCCAACAACTGGATGTTCAGTAAAAAATTTTCCTCCAAAGTAAGGGCTTATGAACCCTAGCTGGTACTCCTGAAGCACTCATTACTATAATATTCTCCCTTATCATCAGAACAATTATTTGAAAGTGCGTCTTTATTTCATATAGGTTGCTTACATGCATTTATGGGTAATGAATGACTTCTGAAATACAATGGCAGTTTAATAGACATTGCCAGAGTTCACAGAACATGATCAGAATTGTTAGCAATAGAGATTGTTCTGCAGAAAGAGGGTTATGCTAGAAATGCATGTCAGAATAAAGTAACTAATTTACATGCATTGTCATTTTATGCAACATATGTTCATTTTTTAATACTTGCCTTGCCAGAAGCTAAGGAACCCGCCATAAAGATAAACTAAACCAGACAATGTCTGGTAAAGTTTAGAGTAAAAATTGCTGCAAGTCGTACTGCACTGTTCTACTTGTCCTGCTATACTGTTTAAAACATATAGTTATATCAAGTTGATTAAGTTAGTCCAAACATGCTGGATGAATATTATTATTGGTATGGGGAAAGATTTCTGACTGTATGAGAAGAAAATGCTTGAGGGGAGGTTGTAAACCAAATATCACATAGTTTTTTCTATTTGCATGTCCAGTGAGGTTTATGTATGTCGATATATTTTGTGTATCATCTGAGTTATCTGGGACAAGCAGAACAAATGTATTTTGTCCCCTTGGTCCCTTTACAGTGAAAAACATTTTTGAAAAATTACATTATCTCTAAGTACCACAGGATCCCACTGGCAACTGAGTAGCTAGGAGGAGCAGAGGGATAATAAAAAACATGGCAGACCAGACAAGAGGTGTAAAAATATGTCAAAGGCAGCGGAAAAAAAAAAAAAAAAAAAAAAAAAAAAGTTTTGTCAATTGCAGAGAAAGGCAGAGGATAGAAAGTTGGAGCCTGGACCAAAAATTTCTGAAATAGTAAAAATATTTAAAGAATATTATTATTTTATTTTCTACTTCAAAGAGTGAATTTATTTTTGGTAAATAAAGGCATGTTATCAAATGCATAATATCAGGTTAAAGAGTCAGTGAAACCTCTCAGAGACATTGTTTACCATGAGTCAGCAGAAGGAAGAAAGAGGATACAAACCTAGCAGTTCAGCTTCTCTGAAGATACCTCTGGGTGGCATTGTCATTCATATGAAAAATGATTCCAACTTTTAAATTTTGTTTCTCTGAAACGCTTGTAGGCCTGTGAGAAGGTGCTTACCTTATGCAGTGGCCCCCTAGAAAATTCAGACCAGCTTCTTTCTAACTTGAGAGCCTGTTCTCCTTCAGACCTGCACAAAGCTTTGACAGCACTCAGATTAAATTAAGAAAAAAAGGCAAAAAGTTCTCAAGGTATGCTGAAATGCATGTTAGCACAGGGAATTAGTCGCACTGAGAAGGACTCCCATAGGTTGGTTGTAGAACAAATCCCATCTATTTGGTGCCTGCAATCCAGAGAGGTCAACTGACAGCAAGTGTGTCCTCTCAATGGTAAATTAGAGAAGCAGAATGGAATGATAAATAGCATTCTACTTTCTGCACAGAGTTTACATCAAAGCAGAGTAACTGTCTTGCAGAATTCCTCAAAATCCGAAAAATAATGAACATTTAAATGAGATACATGAAAAGGGTGAAATGCAGAAAATGACTAGCGTAGTAGGAAAATAAGTTGGTTTAGCACAATAGGGAGAATGGTACGATACTGTACCAAAATTTGGCAAACACACAGGGAGCTAGGAGCTGCTGCGCCCTCATGCCTTTCCACTTCTATAACCACTTACTCACAGTGAGTAGTTTCTGTAGCAGGAACTGCCTATGACAGATACACAGTCATCTTCAACATATTTTATTAGCAGTTCCCATACTGATTTGCAAGCAAGAGAAACTACTGGTCTAAGAAAGACCTACAATGTCTTTAAGGAATTCAAGTTTAATATCTGAAATTCATTGAGAAAATAACATCCTAACTGAACTGACTTGAGCATTGTCCAAAGATAGTCAGGAATATTTCTATTCCTGGATAAAAGCAGAAAATAATTATGTCCCTTACAGAATGCCTATTATAGACAAATACCATCTCAAAGAGGAAACACAATAATGCCATTTAGCCTAATGTCTGACCATATATGTATCCTAGAAGTGAATTTAGCTTTATATATTTGTGTGGCAGCAGAGGTGACATCAAGAGAATACCATTTGCAGAAAGACAGCCAAAGAGCAGCAGCAGCAGGGATGATGGTAGCTGCCAAGTGCCAACAAGACTCAGCTTTGGAGCAGATTTGCCAAGACTGCTTCACCATGGGATGACACAGATTCCGTGCAGAATGCACAGTGACATGGAAAATATCTCCTAGTGGCATCCAGGCTTCACCAGTTAACTCCTCTAATAGCCCTCTGCCCTGACTTTGTTTTGTTTCACCAGCTGTTGTGCATCTCCTGTTCAGAAAGAGACACAGTCAAAGTGGAGGCATCATTAGAGAAAAGCAACAACATATGGATGGGAGGAGGGGGGTATTTTAAATAATAAGCACGCATGTGTCTGTCTTTAATACATGCACAGGGAATACCATCTTACTTAGTTACTCAGTCTTGAGTTGTCTCTTGTATCATTCTGCACCAAAGAGCTCTTGGAAGTTTAGAGCATTCTGGGGAATAAAAGATAAAATGTACCAAGCACAAACCCAGTACCTCTTGGCAATGTAAATTAGTTGGGAAACCCTTAACTCTAGGATAGAGAAAATTTCTATTTGGTAAGGAGCCAATTCAGCAATCCAGCCTTACACTGCGTTCCTGGTTGTCTTCCACAGCTGAAGACATTCACCTGGTGCTATGGGGATCCATGAGTGCTGAACATCTTGTAGAAGTTTATGGTATACAGCTAGAACTGCTTTTGGGCAGTCTCAAGACCAGAGAATCAAAAAAAATATTCTGTGAAAAATAGAGCAAATGAAGACTAGGCTTTTTCATGAGCTTGTGTCTTGTGGTAACTGTCTTGGATGGTGCGAAGTCGAATCGAAGATTTTGGAGCTCTCCTCTGAGAATTTTTGATCTCTAATAGTATCTGGGCTCATGCTTTAGATGCTTTCGTAGAGTATATATAGGGTTCACTCGGTGGGTCTTTCTCTTCTGACCAAATACTCATTCTCATCTAACCTGGAGAAGCTTAAGCATCTTTGAGACATACTTAAAATTCACTAGTGACCTCAAAAAGTATTATGAGACACAGCACAGACAAACAGCATCACCTCCTCCACATTCCACCATAAAATTGTCCCTTTAGGAGCCTGACTTTGCAGGCCCTGCTTTGATAGGAAGAGTAGTTAAAAATAAGATAAGCAATTTTTGCAGCTTCACTGTCTGGCTTTGCACTGTTGGTTGGTTGGCTTGGCCACAGAACGTGGATTTTGGCTCCCTTTGTTCTGTTGTTCATGAAGCCCTTAAGAAGATACAGAGTGATGAAGACTGCCAAAAGAAATTGTACTGTCTTTTGCTTTATCTCAGACCTGTGACATGTCTTCAGTGTCTCAAGGCTGTTAGACCTGGGACAGAATTCATAAGAACTGCGAGCCCTATCCAAACTAAGTCTGTAACAGAATACAGCTTGTTTGGGCCACACAAAATTAAAGGCTTTTAATGGTTTATTAGAATTTCTCCCAAGCTTTCAGTCTATAATTGAGATAAGGATGTATTCATACATTCCGCCTCACACCTGCCTGTGACGTGTTTCATTAGTAAAAGCTTTCATTCGTAAAATCTCCCATGAGATGCATACCTTGGAGAATAACTGAAATCAGACAGTCATAACCCATCCAATTTGATGTTTCACAAGAAAGAAGCTTTAGGATTCCAGCTGGTATAGTGAAGAGTCACAGACATGCCACTGTTGTAATGTACTGAAAAAATCATTAAAACAACATTAAGAATGCTTGTATCTTTCACTGGTTTTCTCAAGGGCTTCTGTTACTATCCATGGCAATGTGACAGAATGAGGGAATAATTCCTATATTTTATTAGAATGGTGCATTTTCTCCTCTTTTACTAAGGACTTTGATGTAACATCCTCATCAAGTTTAAAAACACACACACAAGCACACTCATTCTTAGAGTATAAGGAGGTTTGTGTGAGCGTACGTTCAAAACCCAGCAGAGAGCAAGGATGTGCCATTTCTGTATAACGGGTGCCGCTCACTGGGGTGCACGCACCGCTGAGGAGTACCAGCAGTAAGAGGCACAATGCTGCAGGGAGCCCAGACTGATAAGACTCACTAGCATGGTTCTGCACTGACATGGCCAGAAATGGTGGAAGGGGGGCAGGGAAGACGAAAGCTTGATCCTTGCTGGTTCTTTTGGAGAAAGGAGACAATGATGTGGGGACTGTAACATGGATTCCCCAGCCTACACATTTGTCAGCAATTTATTTGTTTTAGGCTCACCTGTCCTCAGATGATGACATGAACTCCAAGGGCAGTGGACCTGATTTTCTGTTGTCTGCCACTGCATTTAACATTTGCCTCTTCTGTGAAGGAAAGGAAAAATGAATATAAAATACTGCTCAGGATCTGGGCTTTTTTCTGCTCTCACTCTAGTTTAACAGAAATGCCTCTATATTGCCATTATCCCTGAGTTAGCCTTGCTTGACAGCAGGGGAATAATGTGCCCCTCTTTTGTCCTTGCTCTACTTCTCTGTATCCCTGCCTGTTCTGATCAAACAGATCCAGAGCCTCTTCTCTGCCTATGACTGCAGGTCAAAACATCAATTTTGGCAGTTCAGCTGCCCACTCTGCCATTTGGAAAGAGCAAGGTGGAGACAGCTGGCAGTTAGGGGAGCACTAGGAAGCATATGGTAGCTCTGTGCAGTGTTGTCCAAGAGCTCACAGGACAATTATTCGCTTGCTTCAGTGATTTCTAAAGATTTCTAAAATGCACATCTCCTTTTTTTTTTTTTTTTTTTTTTTTGTCTTTTCTGGTAAGCCCCTAGAATAGATACTGTCTCACCATGGGTGATTTTAGAAGAAACTCCATGTTTTGAAATTTTGCAGTTCTCTCCATGAAAAGAAAACTACCTCAACATTATTCTGCTCCCATAAAAGACTGAAGAGAAAATATGGCTCCTGTTAAATGTAGATAACTGGCCAGAAACAAATTTTCAGAGACTAAAGGAGAAAATAAAATGTCAAAAGAGAGTATCTTAACTTTAAAGAAATATGTAGTTGGGTACATGCAACTTGTCTTTCTAACATGGCAGCTGGTCAGAGGGTTAAGAAAATATGTGGCCGTGCAACTTTGGCTGGGATCCTGCCTGATCTTGCGAGTTAAACAGAGCCAAGTCCTGTCAGTGTTGGATGGGAGACCGCCAAGGAAAATCCAGTGATTCAGTCAGTGGCATTCTCCCTGCACAATTACTGCAGCCCAAGTGCCAGCATGGTGCTAAGGGATAATGTTGTTGGTGGCAGTGATGTTTTAATATGGGATATAAACTTGTTCTAAAGATCTAGTGACAATTTACAGAAAAGTAAGAAAAATCACCCCATTGTTTCAATAATTACAGCCTTCTTCTGTTTCCACCCTCCACTTTCTATTGTACAGGCTTTTTTTTTCTTGCTTTATTCTGGAGGCTGGTGGTGGTCATCACCAGAACCACTGGATTCCACCAAGGAGGTGGCTGCATTTCTGTAATAAATTCTGTTTATATGAACTGCTCACAAAACATCAGTAGTATTTTATGAAATGCAAGATCACAAGTCTGTGATTGTATAAATCCTGCTTGAGATTTCAAGCAAAAGATAATGCTTTGGGAATCTGTTTATACAGTTCTGTGATAGAATTTCTCTGCTGGAAAAGCTGGTTAAACAAGTTCTCTCTAGTAATTCATTCCAGTCCCCAAGCTGCAATGCATTACTCTGATATTTGTGCTGATACAGCTGTCTGGGCCAGTTTCTAAAGCAGATCAATGAGCTGACCAGGACTAAAAAATCTTCCAAAAGAGGATATTTTTAAACTCAGATAATTGAGCTGATCAGGTGTGAAGTGCAGCCCCACAATCAGCTTCATTAGCACAGCCATGGAGACAGTAAATTTGGGACTAGAATGTGGTGTAGTGAGGACGCAGAAATGTCTTCAGCTGGACTTGACACTAGAAGAAGCAGTTTGCACCATATTTTTACCATTTTAAGTTAGAGTGATGCCTATGTTAAATTCTGAAGGATAACTAACGAACATGAATCTCAATTCTTTGCATACCTAACTTTTCACTATATCAGTGGGAGTTTGGAGTTTATACGGGATATAGCAAATGGTTTGGGATTTTTAGATTATAATTGTCTTCTGCAATAGCTCTATGTAATGCAAAAAGGGAATTCATAAATGAATATTTTTACGGAGGTCAAATTGTAATTTTTGCTATTTTACTTTACAGTGTTCATTTAAAATAAGATTCCCTGACACATCTAAATCATTATACACAATAGTCTATTCTAGTAGTAGCAGGCTCATAAAAAATAACAAGACCAAATTATAACTGTCTCCTGACCCATACATGTATTTATAGTAGAATTTCATTAATAAAGGTAGCTACATCCTCTAGATCCTCAGACCTTTACTTGAACTCTGCTGTAGCATAATTGACAGAGAGAATTAGAGTGTACATTAAGCCCTGGAACTGAACTTTTTCAGCAGGCTCAACCTCACTCACATCACTCATAATATTAGAAAGAATCTATGACAACTATATTAAAATGATGCCATCCTGACATAGATTAACAGAGTATGCAATTATATTTAAATGCTGTAATTGGTACTTGCTGTTAAGTGCCTACTGTCACTCTTCAATTCCCCTCAAGGCAAGTAAACCACTTCTTCCTTTGCTCTATAAATTTAATACCATATTCTCCACACAGAAAAAGCTGGTATTTCATCAAGACTGTTTTGTTTGCCTCAGATGCTGTGAAAACACAGGCCTTGTGAACACCACAGGATGTAAATCCATCCTGGAAAGTGACTCTGTTAAAAAAAAAAAAAAAAAAAAAAAAGAGAGAGACAGAGACATTTTGCCTTTTCATGCTTACTGGGATACACTGAGTCTCCACACTTGCTTAGTTTCTTGACCTAAAAAGCTGTACTGAGCTCATTCCTTTGCGCACAACATTATTAGAAATAAAGATCCTGCAGGCAAAGAAGGAGCCTCACTGGTCTTCATTAGTTATCAGCCAGTAGCTTATCAGATTTGGTTGAAGCCATATGTATCTCAGGTTGTGATATAATTGCTTGTTCTGGTGAATTGTATTGGTATGGGTTAGTATCTATCTTGCCTGGCAGTGTCTAAAGAACAGCAAAATGTTAGTTAAAGTTTAGGCAACAGTCCTTACCCTTCTTGTTGATCTGTAGTCCTCTAGAAGGATTTTTTTTTTCCAGTAAAACAGCACAGCCATGAACAGTGCGGTTTTTCCTTTGTTTCTATTGCCAAAATGACCTAGGCTTGAAATTTTCCAAAAAATGGGAAAGTGCACTTGTGTAATCTCCATATTCAAGCAGCCTCAGAGATCTCAGCTAATGAGTGTGATAGCTAGTATTTCTTATGTAGGATGTGCACAAATCTGTGATGTTGACTCTTGCCTACTGGAAACTTAATCTAAGATAGCTATGTCCTTTCTCTTGCAAAAAAAATAGTTTAATAGTATTAATTTAGAGGTGCTTTGAAAAAGGCTGACTAGAAAAGAATAGGTAGAGAAAGGTTTCTTTCTATTATGATTGACTATAACTTTTCTGTGAAAAGAGGTGTTTTGCAGGTCGTGGTGCAATTAGATATGCACTCTCATCAGTGTTGCTCTTCTGTTTACTGTAGTTGTGTTAATTCTATGTGACATCTATAGGCCTACGGGTTTTTAGAAAATGCTGGCTATAAAGCTGTATGTGGTTAACTTTGAAGATAAATCTATAAAAGACTAAAATCTGAAACTAGGCATTGCTCTGCATTGCATAAAAACCCTTCTATTAATCCCTTTTCATTTTCTATCTTGAAACCATGTATTTTGCTGTAAGCAATGAACTTGGAACCAGCAGACCCAGATGCTCCAGAGGGCCTTTGGCTCCTCCACAGAATTTGGTCTTAAATAATGGTTTTGCAGTGTAGCAAGTGCTAGAACCCCACATGGTGACCTACATGGCATTGGCTGGAGCTTTTTTTTGTGAATCTAATCCAACAAAGGCAGCTGTTTCTAAACTAGTAGAGCTACAAAAGCACTAGCATCTCTAACACTGCAGCTATTCCTTGAGGGGCCCAGCAGCTAAATGTGCACATTTCTAATTGAGTACAGTGTTCTCATTGAAACTCCCGCGTGCAAGTGCATTGGTCTGTTTCAGCTTTCTTTTTCCCATTCTGTCTATCCTGACACTGCGTATACCGCTGCTCTGCTGTGCCCTAAGCTGGAGGAAGGTGAGAACAGTGTAACTGACAGCTCTCTTAAACAGGCTCTGCCATGAGCACCAACGGGGCTTAGCTCAAGATGTATGATTGCCATAGGTGTATGCCAACAGTTTCATTAGAGAATATCGAGTTGTACTATACAAGCTGTAATATGAAAACATAATCACTCACATGAGTAAGCTAGAGGTCTTCTCTGTGGCATTCAGGAAGGAAAAATACAGCTCCAGTGAAGTCCAAATCCTGTGCACTCTCCAAAGGTCTTTGCGTCAAGACCAGAGTTCAGGTTACAGGAAGTCCCAGGAATGTCACCTTTCAATCATCCTCTGTAACGGCTTCCCTCTTGCCTTGTTGGAGTCCAGTGGCCTTGTTAAGTGAAAGGGATTTTTCCAAGTGCTTTGACTGCTCTCATAGAACAAGGATTCACTATTAAGTTTATCAGAGTTCACAGCATCAGATGCTGCTTTGTCAGCCAGTACGGCAAGATTATGTAGATTTGGTCCTGTCTTAAGTTATCCAAGTCACTGTCTCCATTACTGAGACAGCTGAGGATATTTTAGGCCATTTTTGTTCCGCTGTGCTTGATAATCTACTTTATTAATAAAAATTCTTTCTCTCAACATCCCCTCTAGAATATGCAGAGTGAAATTCTGGCCCTAATGAAATCAGTGGCAAAACTCCCATTATTTTCAGTGGTCCAGGACTTCACCCGTAAAATTGAAAAGGAAGAGATGCAGGCCAACAGGCTACAGAAATACTAATAGAGTCATTTTCAAAATGCTGCTGTGACTGAGGCTTATATTTTGGAAGTGAGAAGCTTATTCCCAATAGTAGGCGACAATACATCTCTCCAAGGAACTACTGGAAGGGTTGGTGAGATTTAGAGGTTGTGACAGGCCTGCTGTCCTAATTAATAACTTGTCAATCTTGGGATGAAGTTAGGCTATTTTATCAGTGCAGGACTCCAAACCTGGGGATACACAAAGGCAGGGTTAATTGAAGCTATGCACTGGTTTAAAATATCACAAAGTTTGAGGGGATTGAAACATCTGGCATAAACTTCTGATATGTAGTGATACTTCACTACCTTCAGGATATATTTCTAGCAAAAACCCTTGCAGCATAATAAAATTCCATTGCGAATGACAAAGGATGTGCCTAAGGGAATAGTTATACCTTAAAGCAATTTGTATTTAGTAAAGCAAAAGCCCTTGTAGGGTTTCTGTGCATGGAGAAGATAAGAGAGTGGATTTTCTGCAAGTTCTTAAATTTAGAGGATGATATCAGTGATAATAAGCAGAAGAGGACAGGTAGCACAAAGAAGGTAGACGATTTTTAGGGAAAATATGTATTAAAACAGAATTTGACAACAGTGAGCTGAATAAGGCCAAAAAGGCAACTGGCAAAATCTTACTTCAAACTTGTGTTCACACCGCTTTGGTTGCGACAATCTGACTACCACACAGAAAGTGAATTTATTCACACCTCTACAGAGGCATTGCTATTCCTATTGTATGAATGGGAAATGGAGGCACTAAGAGGTGCCAAGGACTGTAGCACATATTTTGAATTTGGAGCCCACAACTCCTATATCCTATGCCAGGCCTCTAAAGCTAAATAGAACTCTGAACAATGCAGTAACTTTAATTTTTTTTTTATGTATTTAAATGGGAAACTTTTTAAACTTATTAATTTGTACCATGTGCTCTTTGTTTCAGAGTACTGAAACCTGTATTTTTAATATTATGCAATTTTCTTATTTTTTAACCAAAATACACTGAAGGTGCATACAAGCTTTGTTCCTCCATCCAAAATTCAAAAGCTTCAGGAACTGGAATTGTATATTGACTTATATATCTGTTGTTGAGACAGAGTTCAGATCTCTTTCAGTTGTTGAGATAAATATCTACCTACCTGCTCCCATACACATACTCACCGTCCTAGGAAAGCTCAGATCTCAGTCAGCAGCTCTTAGCTCAGGTTCAGCCCTAGCGTGCATTTCAAGTAATCATCTAGATGAATGCACATTATTATGGGCTGTCAACATTTCATCACCGTTAGCTAAAGAAATAAAAATCAAAACTCATCAAGATTACTTGTTCCTCTACAAAACTATCCTCTTTCGCCCACAGTGCCCGTTTTGCTGAAGATTTAAGTTGTAAAGAAATTGCAGAAGGCTTTGAAAAAGTCAGATAAGTAAGCCTAGCTGCTTGGGCACCACAAACAGTGTGCAGGCCATTTATCCTCCACCGACTAAATCAGTCATTTCCTGAAGAAGAGGCAGTCCTCAACTGGAAAGAAGCTGGCAGCCTTTTGGAAGAGGGAGAGTAACAATAGAGCATATAGGTAAATTGTTTCTGTAGTCTTTGGCAGTCGCTCCCCTACCTTAGTTATCTCAAATCCATTATCCCTCTTGGTAGCTGAATTTCTTTGAGGGAATAAATGTACAAGATTTATTGCATTATGTTAGTAGCCAGCCAGAAGGGGGAGTTGACAGCTAGGTTGTTAAAACTTAAAGGGCCAAATTATTCTTTAACATCACTAACCACATCTAGGAAGAATAGGTAGCTGTTGCTAGATACATCAATTGCTGTGGAAAGGGTGGACTTATAGCTAGCAGAAGGGAGTAGAACTGCAAATACGAAAAGATTGCATTTGAAAATGTTGGATGGCCACAAGGAAATCGATTTTGGGAATTATATATTGGCAGACCCAAAGGGAAGATAGAACAGGTGATGAGATGAAAGGACTGTGTGTTGCATAAATTGATCTTAGTAGGCCAAAATATGGAGGAAAAAGATACTAGCACTTTTTGGTGGGCAAGTATTAGATCTGATGGTTATGACATCATCTATACTCCTGTGAAAATAAATTCATATTTCTATCCAGGCTACTACCTGTTATTTCATACTCAGAAAAATGTGAAGGAAGTAAAAATTTGAATACTTCTAATCCATTAAGGCTAGGTATGAAAACCTATACAATTTAGTGAAAATACTGTATATACATTAATTTCCAATTTAGTGCCTGGGAAGTGCTGCTTCCTCTTCCTGTTTACATTTTTGGATTATTTGTTGACTATTTTAGAACTCATTCTTTTTCAGAGATTCTGTTTTACTCTGATTAAAATCATACTGTTTAATAATGAAGTTGGAAGGGAAAACTAACCTAACATGGGACTTACCTAATGCTGAATGTGGTTATTTGTAAACAGATGCCACTACTAAGTGCTTAAATTAGATAATAAATGGTACCTATCTCATGAATGTCTTTCACTCCATTTAGTGTGGTGTGCAGTCTGGGAATTTTTTTCTGCTTTTAGGATGTTTTAGGGATGCAATTTGCTTGTGAATCTTGCACAACTGTCACTGGTTCAATACAGGCTTAAAGGGATTAGTTCTTTTCTAAGGGGTCCCAGGTGGATTTTTTATTAACCTTCTGGGTAATAAACATTTATCTCATTTTTACAGCAGCATTTAACACTATCTATTTATGACCAAATATCTGTAAATCCATTACATGAGCTGAAAATGCACCTGCTTCAGAAAAAAAGCTCTCTAGAGAGCCCACAGCAGGCACTGATAATTGTAAACAAAACAAAACAAGAGCCCATAAAATTAAAAATAAAAGTATTACCTTGAGCATCATGTCTTACTGAATGACTACTTTGAACAAAAGCCCAATTATTATCATAGCATGTCTATGGAAAAAAAATAAAGAGAGGGAGAAAAGGAAAACTGAGTGAGTCTGGAACTGAGGTGGATGTTCGCAAGCCCAAGCCAGAATGATGGTATCTGGGACACCATTTGTGTATATCAGCTGAAAGCATGACATTGTACTGTTAATATATTATGCTATGATCTATCAGACCATCATCTGCCTTGTTGATTATAAATTTATAGCCCCCAAACCTGCACTGAACGCTCCATTTAAAAAATAAAATAAAATCACAGGCCAGTGATGGAAGTAACCTTGGTAAGTGCTGCACCTGCTGCAGTCTTTGCCCCCAAAGAGTCTATGGAATTCATGCAAATTTGAAAAAAGTAGGGATGAGAAATGAATAGAGAAAACTAGGTCAGAATACCCTGTCATGCTATGTGCTGAGCATAGCGCTCAGAATAGAGAGGGTGCGCACCAGAAACAGGCAGTACCGTGTTCTCAGGGAACAGACTTTGCGCATATGTTGATTTCATTGTCGTCTTACTTTCTCAAAGGTAAGCATATGCTTTAGAGCCTTGATGAATCAGAGTTGGAGTGGCAGAAATCACTATCACAGGGGATTTTTTTAGGTTTTTTTTTTGTTGTTGTTGTTTGCTTGCTTGTTTGTTTTTTTTCTTTTCTTAAAAAGAAAAGAGCTCCAAGACAGAGTGGGATTGAGTCTCAGGATACAATAGCAATTTTCTCAGGTCTAACGGACCTTTCTGGTTCTTGAAAGCTTTGGCATTAAGAAAGCTTCAAGTCTGAATAAACATTCGAATTTAATCAGAGCTGAATATCTCCTTAATAGTTAATGGCTGAACTGCTAATCCATGCATATACACCCAATTTTAAGAAAAGGTGGTATTTTTCTATTCTAGAGCGATACAGTTTGTCATACTTCTTATGTTTTCCAAAAGTTCTGTTAAATTTGGTTACCTGAAAACAAGTTTATCTGGAGCAATGTGATAGCAGACAGTACAATACACATTACTTCGTGAGACTGCCTGAAATTCTGCAGTGTTAGAATTAACTACATGTGCCTTTTAATCTATTGAAGCAAGCATTTTGATCATATACCTGCTAGCAATGGGATAGTCACCATTTCTTACTATGTGAACCTCTTATATGTATATAAAAGGTAAAAATAGTGGTCAAAGAAATTACATCACTGCAGCATGAGAGAAAGAAGCACTCTTTGCTGGGCTGATCAAATTAATTATGCTAAATAGCTGAAAGCAGAGGGAAATGAAACAGAATTAGCCCTTCAAATGGTGCTTAAGGCAAAGCCAGAAATTAGACCACTTCAGAGTGGTCCAGTGATATTTACAAATCAGGATCTCATGCCGTTCCCTCTGGCTCTGGCTGACTCCAATTTTAGTTTTTGTTACGGACTCCTCTACCAGAATTACAGCATACGGGAGCGGAGGGTACAAGCTGTGAAGTTCTGGGATGCTGTTACTACAAGACGTGCAATTTTTTTAGAGAATTTTCAGCAAGTATTAATGCTGAATTTTGATTTGACATTTACATAATGTGATTTTTTTCATTCTGTAAGTGGAAGCTGAGAGCCTTCCTGAGAAGTCTCATATTTGGATGGAATTGGTAAATGTGCATCAAGCCAAGTTTTTGTAGCACATACACCTGTGCAGCCCAGAGGAAGTAAGTGAATCAAACAAATGTAGTGGAGGAAAATAAAAAAGAAACTGCTGTGTGTCCTCATTTGTATCAAAATAAATGACGACCGTGTTGCTCTCCAACACTAAATCCATTCCCAAGATGATTTTGGTTTAATTTAATGAGTAGCCTCCTACTGCAGCAGTGCTCTGACAATTGGTGATGGTATTCAATTACAAGTATGAAAGACATTTAATATTGTTGATAATAAGCATAGATACCTTGGTTAAAATCCTTATCCTACTGACATAAAAAGCTGTCTTTACTTAAAGTTAACAATCTCCTCAAGGAACCAGAGGCACCCATGTTTTGTAGCAGGTGTCTTCTCTAGTAAAAAGAAACTTTGAAGTCATCTCATGCAAAAAAAAGTAGGCATGACATTGCATAGTCAGGGGACAGGCTAACATTTGCTGAGGCTTTGGGGTTATGTTTTGGGGTTTTTTGAGTAATGCAAGACACAACCTTCCTACTCTTATCCTCCCCACATCAGCAGTAGGCCTCGCACTTCCCCTCCTGCCTTCATCAGGCAGGAAATGCATGAGTAAGTAGTACAGGCTGAAGCATGAAGTGTTCCCAATAGCTCTCATAATTCAGTGAAGATCACTAGTTTTGTACTCAACCAGAAAAGACTTAAGATAGAAAATTAAGTAATGATAGCACCAAAGGTTAAAATTCTATTGCACTAGAAACTATTCCAGTGTATATGGATAATAAATGTATATACACTTATTATAAGGTTTAAAAGTCACTTTTTATCTGAAATCACTTATATCTCTTTACATCTACACACAAGTTATTATTCTCACTTTCTAAAAAGAGAGCCTGAGGCTCACAAATACTACTTCATTTGGCTTGGTCATACAACATTATCTACAGAAGAATTAAGAATATGAAATTGGACTCCTGAAATCTGATTGTACATTAACTGTTACACAAAACTATATAAATGAAAGATTAGCAGAGGAGTTTGCCTTAAAAGTTCTTTCTACGGTGGGAAATGAACCCTTTGACAGAGTGTAAAACAGCTCCTGAAGGGATGCTATTACTTGTTGAACAGCAGAAAGCCACTTTTAGTACTGTTATTGGGAAGTCTTCTTGAGACAAGATGAAATGCTTATCTAGGTGGAACTACTTAGTCAACAAGATAACTGTGACTATCTGATGGCTAGAGTGCCTCATAAATAATACACCTGTAAATCTGTAAAGAACTGTATATAAAAACCACTTTATTAATAATATAGAAAATGAGAGCTGCAAAAAGACTAAAATTCAAAGGGACTGTCAGTATTGGTGGGACTTAAATGATTAATTTTTCCTACAAAAAATATTTTTGGAAGATCTACTGCTGGTGATCTGAAGCATGTAATTTCAAACCATTCAGGTTTAAATAGTCTAGAAATATGAATTACTTATTCAACATAAAGAAATGTAACAAGACTGAGGGGAAGGTAAGCAAAAAAGGGGGCTTTACTGTTAATTCTTCTGTTATAAAGCCATGAACAAGAGAAAGATGTGGTACTGATTTGAAGTAAACCCTCTGAAGTCAGGAGAATAATTTATATAGCAATAACAAAATGTTAGGAACAAATAAATGTTCTCATGTTAGCTACCTCGCTTGTTCAACCACGAAATGCTATAGTATAAACCTAGTCGATGAATGGTTATTCCTCTAGGGGCGTTCTGTGATACATTAATACTACACATTCCAGCCTAAGACTGCAGAAGCTCCCAAGCTCTGTTACAGAGTACACAGCACATGTGACTTCAAAAGCAATTCTGTGTGTATTTGGAAAAAGCAAATACGTGACTAGAGCTTGTAAACCAGGCTTGGGCAGCCCAGGAATTATGAACATGCCGGGGTTTTTTGTGCTTTCACTCTCCCAGGTTCCTGTATCAGAAACGGCACTATGGTTTCTGCAGCATAGTCACCAATACGATGACACAACATAGGTCTCTAAAATTGCACACGTGCACTTCCTGATTCAGACCTTCAGGCTCCGTTTTCCTTAGATAAGTGTTTCAACAGCAGACACAGTAATGGCAGTGGGAGTTCTCTTATGCTTAAGGTTATTCACTAGTTTAAGAACTTCCTGAACTTGAGCCCAAAACTGAATTCATTTCTGTTCTGAATAGTCAGTTATCTAGCTACAATAGTTAATTAAGTTGAAGAAAAATAGCTGAATAGGTTATTGGATTCTTCAAGATCTGGAATCTGCAGATTCTTCTTTCTCACAAAAAGTTACTGGTGTTCTTGCAGAATCTGTCCCCAATCTGTTTATTGCCTCATTAAACAGATTGAGCTGTATCAATGTGTGTTAAGTCATATCCTCATGAGATCAGAAGCAACAAGAGTTTATTTTCATCACATGTGATCGTGAAGATCTGACTTCTATTACCTTCTTTTGAAGGTCTATTAATAAACTTATTTTTTCTCAGAGTTTACTTTCCTCACATTTGAGTAACTCTTTCTCAACCCTGAGGTTACAGTCTTCACTAAAAACTTTCAAAAATTGATCATCATCTGTTCTGAAGTCTGAAACCAGCTGTGTTAGCCTTCTTTAAGACTATTATGATGAGTCTTAAAGATAGAAACTGTAACCCTTGCCATCGTGCAAGGCCTTGAGAGAATGATGATTTCCTTAACAATGAATATCATGTCTTGCATATAAATACATATTTTTTTTCTATTATGAAATTCTTTAAGTGGATTAGACTTTGGGGATGGGGGAGGAGATAGCCAGCAACTTTGGTATTCCAGCAAAATTGATTAGAAAAGAACAGGAAAACAGGATTGTTCAGGGACTGCCAGGACATTGGGCTAGGAATCTCATAATAACATGAATGTGCAATGCCTACCTTAAAATTCAGTAGATGATGAATTGGAAAAATTTAAATAGATGAAGGATTTTAAAAGACTTGGGGCCACAGGTGTACTTCAAGACCACACTTGCAAAACTTCTTCACACAAGTCAATATAGTTATTCAGTTAATAGATTATAATTGGTAAAGAAACTTAAGTTTCCAAAATATAAGCAGAAGGTCCTGTCGCAGGACTGGAGAGGGGGAAAGTAGCAAAAAAGGGGATAAGTTTAAAAAGAAAATCTGTTCTTTGACCTGTGATTTCTAATGTTTTCATAGTTCCAAACTATTGGACAAAAATCTCAAAACTGAGTGAATAGATGGTAAAAAGGCACCTGGAAGTCCAGGTTAGTAACTGCGAAGTGATGCACATAGAGAGAAAAGCTTAACTGCTTCCCAGTATGATGGGATCTAACGTGCCTATTCTCTAAAATGAGATCTTGGAACTGTTGTGGATACTTAACTGTGTTTTTTCATGGTTCCAACGGACAAAGGAAAAGGTGACAATGTTAGGAACTGAGGACAGAGCAAGGAACAATATTGTATCCTTGTGCCCAGTGTGCCCCCATCTTAATGCACCAAACTGTCCCTGATCCCAACACCTGCGCATTTGGAGGACCAGGCTGTTATAAATAAACCTAGATGCAATCCATAAGTGATTATTTACTATGGTGCCAGTTTGTGGCAGAGCTATCAGTTTACAGTGGCTCCACTGCCACTGCAATCACAATTACTTTTTTTTTTTTTCTTTTTTTTTTTTTTTTTTTTTTTGGCAAGGATTTAAGTGCCTGTAAAATTATTTGAATCAAATGAGGACTGGACAGGAAGCTTTACCCAGAAGAAGCTTTACCTAGAACTGAATAAAATAGACTTGATGTCTTTTGAGGGCTTGAAGTGCTTGGTTAAGCTCTATGCCACATTAGTTCTAATTTGTCTTGGTGTTTCTAAAACCAGTACTGAAGTGGAAGTGGCAAAAATGAGTAAATAAAATTGTTAAGAGGTTTTTCACATAACTGTTTTGGTCTACTTAGAAGCCTCTCAAAGAAGTCAGTTCTTACTGTTTTTTCTGCCTTATTTTGTATATTCTTGGGGATTTGGTCAAACCAACCTTTTGAACCGATTCAGCCCACGCCTGCATTTAGAGATGTCAAATCACAATTGAAAGATGGAAAAGCACTCATTTTTCCCTTTCCCATTCACAGCTGCCAAGCAACTGTGTTTTAGCACCTGCACAAATTAGCATACTCGGCTCCAGCAGAGTACTGCTCCCGGACATCTCTAAAGGCTCTTATTACGACTAGAACAGAAATTACCATTGGCTTCAGAATTACCAGCTCTTCTTGCAGTATCTAGGTTTCCTTTGTCTTGCATCCAACCAGTGCAAGGACACATTCTTAGCTGATGAAAATTAATCTGAATACCCTAAAACAAGTGACACTTCATTGACTTATATCTAATAAGGATCTGACCTATTTTTGAACCCCTGACAGTCCTGTGGTATTGGCTTTCTTTCAAATAATATATAATTTTTATAGTATGGTTAGATGAGCTTTTTTCAGCTTTACCTTATGCAGTAAATGTTTGTTGCATATGTAAAAAATATGCTGCGTTCCCCTCTGTTCAGAATATCATTTGCTTACTGAGTGAACAAGTTGAATATCAAGTTTAATTTTGCGTAGTCACTTTATAATTCTTTTCTCTCTTCAGGCAAACCAAATCTTACACAGAACATTCTTCATTGGCCAGCCCCTCTCCAGGAAGCAGAAGTGTTGGAGCATATTTGCAGCATGCATTTCTGGTCAGTACTGTCCCTACAATTTTAAGCTTTGGTAAATATCAACCTGCACTTCTCAGGGTAGCTGCTGCTATATGATAAGTTCATGTACAGTGACAGTTCCTGACTCTAGTTGCATGTATTCTTCTAGCAATCCTTGCATTTTTGTTCATACTCCTACAAACAGACATAGCCAAAAGCCCAGTTAAAGTTAGTGAGAACAGACAAAGACAAAGCCTCTTACAATTTGGCTGTAAAAGGAAAGATTAGGAAGCGATATGTTTTATTTGAAGAGAGTTTACATAAACAGGCTTTGCACAGAAACCTTCTTGACAATTTTGAATGGTTCTTAGTCATTTTAGTCACAACATACTCTGGGTAGCAAAGTTAAAGCCTGTATTTCTATTGCAAGTACCATGCTGTATATGGGCCCTTGTCTGATTTCAGTGCCAGCAAACTGAGCTTCTGTCATTACTAATGTACCAATGCATCAGCGAAATCATTATCCTCTCCTTTTACATACTCAGCTCTGAAATGGTTATTATTTATCAAGCAAACTGTACTGGAAATACACTCAGCAGGTTTGCTCACTTGTTTGCCTTCTTTTGCTGTCTAGCTACAGTGTACTGTCTTCTCGCTTATAAAGGAAAAGAGTAAATAATATCAGATAATGTAGAAAAAAAGGTTTAAATATGGAAAATATGTATTTGCTAATGTTATAATGCTAACTTGTTTTTCAAAGTTATGAACTCTATCATTCTACTGAAAGTAGCTGAAAAATTTGAACACTTTTGAATAGAAAATTATTTCTTTCACTCATTTTTGAGAAAATTCTATTACACTGAGTGGTCACTTTTTGTAGTTTACTTCATTTTTGGTTTAAAAATTTTTAACTATGAACCTAAAAAAACTGTATTTTCAATCAACTTTTTTTTTTGGGAAAAGGTACCTTTATCATTCATAACTGTTAAAAAAATGGCGTTTTCTCCATATGTTCTTTAGTGTTTTATGGAATTCAGTAATATTGCTCTGATTTACTATGGTTTCCTATGTATTGTCACATGTACAGTTTACTATGCATGTCATATTTTTGTGTGACTATTCAGCTGTATCATAGAGTATCATAGAAATTGAAAAATTCTACATAGTGGATGTATTAGACATTAATTAGAAATTACTCATTTTCAAATAAGTGGGAAAATGAAGCAGAAGAAACCTACTGTGAAGTAGGGCGGGGATAAGGCTGCCCTCTCCTTATGTTTGATGAGACATGGTGGCAGATTCAACAGAGGACAAACTGCTGAGAGTCAAAGCCAACTTTTCCCAGCCATGGGGCACAAAGCTGCTCCCACTGGAAGCAATCCTGCATTTTTCAAGGCTACTAGGGCCTGAGGAAAAGGGTTCTTGGGCCCTCATTAGCCCATATTTCCCATTTTTCTGCCAGCAGACCTGGCCCCACTCCCATTTCAGTTAAAGCACTGTGAATGCTTCCACCATTGTGGGCATTAGAGGCTATTCCTCACTGTACATGTCATCCACCCTGACAAGGAAGGGACAGAGTGCAAAGAAACAGTCCATATTTAGGGCAAGTAGTTCTCCAAAAAGCATCAGCAGTACATATTCTAAAAGGCAGGCTGGATATACAGGAATATCTGTATATAGTTTTGGTTATAAAGATACTCATATAGCTCTAAATCTAAAAAAACCAATTCAGTAGGCATCTAATAGCAGCATCTTCTTTCTGATCTTTTATCTTTTTTCGTGGAGGCATTTGCTGTGACAGTCAGGGGTTGACAGCACTGAAGGATTTTTACAATGGAGAGGAAGAAATTACTTCAAGCATTTGCCAAGTTGGCAACTGGCAGGACCTTGTGAGGAAGGGTGTTCCCTTTGCCCAAAACTCCTTTTTGGGTAATGAGGTTTATATTACGACATCTTTCACCTGCACAATGTCCCTGTAACTTCCATGACCTCAGGACTATAAGAGTGGAATGAGGATGAAAACCTGCTTGAGTTGTCTCCTCGTTCACCCATGCCCACACACACACCCCTACCTCTCTTGTGGTTCCCAGTGTTTTTAATCTTCCCGCATCAGATGCAGTGCACATGATTCTGATCTCATTTATACTCTTACAGAATGGAGATTAATTCCATTTAAATCAAGCAGCCAAGACAAGTTTTGGAAATGTACCTTTAAGAAGCATATGGCAGAACAAAAATGTATTAAAATCATCAATATTTATGGAGCAGGTAGAATTCCTATTAGACAGGCTAGATGCCATCTGTCAAAATAATCTTGATTCCAACTTGCTATCCAAAATGATGAAGACTAATTCTAGGGCCAGATACTTAAGTCAGGTTAAAAGACTACATGTTACTGTGCCAGCAAAAGTGAGGTTATCACAAAAATGAATACTAAAGGATATCCTTATGTACTGAGTCACTGTCGATTCCAGGCAAGTACCAAAAATCTCTGCTTCTAAACACGTCATAGGGTAGCCTCTAGGCATGACTTTGTCAAAGTAATTCTGTCCTTCAGACCAGAATGCTAATTGTTCAGAACTATTCTGGGCAAGTTATGCCAAAAGTAAATTAATTAATGACTCGCTATCCCATTTTCTAAACCAGCTATTGGAAAAGTAGGCCGGATAAACACATAGGTAGAATAGATCATCTTAGGTAAGAAACAGTCTGAAAATTTCCCCTTTCTAGATTAATTTCAGGAAGTGTTGGGATTTAAATATTTATGGTCTAATCCTGCATCGGCTTAAGGTAATAAAATGCTGTCATTAAACCCAGAGGAAGAAATTTCAGGCCCTGGCAAGTAAATTTGTTTTAATCCTTTTACACGGGGCTGTTTAATGTTCTCCACAGAAATCCGGAAAATGGGAAGAACTGATTTATTTTTCAGACTTCAGAGGCAAGAAGTGTTTCACTCACACTCACGCACACAAACCTGCAGCTCTAATTGCGTTTGCTAGTTTGGCAAGAATTCTGACTGAGCTCAGAAGGAAGCTAAGTTCCATCAGGAGTTTCATGTGGTTTGCAGTTTCAATCCAAATAACTTTCATTTTAAGATTTTTTGTTTGTTTGTTTCATTCAGAGCAAAACAAAACAAATTGAAAATTCAAGGAAAGGGGAAATGAATCCACTCATGCCAAAGCAAACTTAAAAGCACCACGCAAACCTTTTTGTGATCTGAACCTTCCCTTTCCCCAAACTAAGAGAAGCTACAGCTCACTCCTTGTGAAGAGCCACTGATTGAACCAGGCTTGCAAACATTAAATAGTTATGGCTACACCAGGATTTCTATATTAGAGTCAACTCACAGCCAGTGAGTGCAATAACACTGGTGATACAGACCAGGCTGGTTATCAGTGTAGGAATAAAGGGAAAACCTTTCCCTAATTATGATTAACAGGGTAGGTGCTAAAATCCTTTAATGCCTTTCCCCCTTGTCAATGTTAATAAGTATTTGTCTGAGTCTACATTATGAGTAAAAGTTATTTGAAACACTGTTTGCTAAGGCAGTGTCAGCTGCTGCCTTTTTTCCTCATTCTTAAAATTCAAATGTAGATGTTTTTCATTTTTCTAGAAAAAATTTAAAATGCTAGGAAATGAGATTGTTATATTCTGTAGCCAATGCATGCTTTATTTGCAAAGCTGTTAATAAGCAACAAATAACCGAAGTCCCCTGAAATCAAGGGGCAACTACCTTGAGGTAGGCCCTAAATTACAAATCAGGTGGTGGAAAATCAGGGCTAATTATTTTTCTTTTTCCTGATGAAATATGTATATGCTCTGCTATGTTCTTAAATACAGTTTTCCCCCACAAACGGATTCACTGAGCAGTGTATGGCACAGCAAATCTCCACAAAATGTTTCTATTGTTGATTAATGCCTTCTTTTAATCTTTAAATTTAAATAGCATTTAAAACAAGCATTTAGTATTCATTTTTTCCTACTACTGGCCCTGTGCTTCATCACTGATATGGGTAGTTAGCAAGTTCTTCTGTGTAGCCAACAAACTTCATTTTTATGTAAAGCCTCTATTCCCTTAATGCAATACTAAGCTGAGTGATTACATGTGGCAATTTAATTTTTTTACACTTTCACTAGGCATTCAGAGGATAGTGGATAATGGCATAACCTGGTGTTCTAGCTCATAGCCAGCAGGAATGAGAATAAAATCAATGAAAGTGAAGCGTATTTGCTGTGTGTAAGTAGAGGTTTGTGTTGATTCTTCAAGATACCAAGCCCTTCCTGCAAAGTGCTAAGTGCCCTCAAGTGTGCTGCTTCACTGAGAAGTGATGTTGCTGTGCTCTATCATCCAGCCTTTAATATATGAAAGAAGTTCAAGAAAGTCTAATCTAATACATGACTGTGTAAAATTACTTAACCACATCAAAGAGGCAGAGGCATCTACTCTGGGAAAGACATTGTAAAAGACCTTTCAAATTAAAAAAAAAAAAAAAGTGCAATCCTACAGGTGATTTAGTCATGGGGATGCGTCACTGGATGTACGTTTCCCTCATGCCTCTAAAATCAAAAACAATGGAACCATTATCAGAGAAAGAAATATTAGAATCATTTTCCTTATTAGCTTTGCTTATTAGAGCATATTTAGCTGGCTAGCCATCTTTCCTTTTCATTTTTAATCAGACCTATTTTGGAATGAATTCTTTTTAAAAATAGTGTCTCCCAAGGGTTGGTCAGAAGAAAAAACCCCTACCCCAAGAATAAATCCAAATATTGGATGTTTTCATATTAAGGAAAAAAGAATGCTGATTGAAATGTTCCCCCCCCAAAAAAAAAAAAAAAAAAAAAAAAATCCAGTACTTTTTGCACAAAGATAGTATTTCTCTCATGCCCAACTCTTGTTGCTGTTCTCACTGTTTGAGTGTTATTTAGCGGTTGAAAAATTGTCAAAGTTCTCTTATGTGGTTTCTGGATAAAGTAGTGTAAATGCTCATCTACATCCCATTCTTTACTGGCTAAACTGGTGAAGTGCAACGAAAAATATTCTCAGCAGGATTCTTTTTGTTTATGTGGTAATGCCCACCTCAGACCAAAGCCAACATGAAAATTACCTTATTTTAATGACTCTCTGCACCTTTTTTTTTTTTTTTTTTTTTGTAATTCATGTAGCCTGCCATTGCTTCTCCAGTGCAGGTAAGGAATAGGTGGCACAAAGAGTGGCATATAGGTGTAAGACACCTGATCCCCACCCTTGGCAGACCTCTGATGTTGAGGCCATTCGTACTCACTGTCCGAGTAGGAAGGGGATGCTATTATGGTAAATGACAGAAGAACAGGAAGAAGCCCAGGCCACCGCGCCCTCCCGGAGGCATAGCTGGGAGAGGCTGAACGGAGCTGTTCCTCTCAGCTGTGTCTGATCATCCCCTAACAGCCTGATGCAGTCACCTAAGCAGGTTTGGACAGCAGCACTTGTTATGAGCCATTAATTCCTGCAGGCCCTGCTCACAGCTGTGGGCCTCGCTCCCTGCCGCCTGTCCGGCGGCACCGAATCGCCTGGAGCTGCTCCTGAAGCTTCGTTCAGGAGCAGCAATTAGAGGGGGTGAAGAGTGCAGGATCAGGGGCTTCCCTTCCAGGGGAGTGAGAATGCCTCCGCGCCCCGGTCCCACCTGGAGCCCCACCTTTCTCACAGCTGCAGGGCATCAAAAAGATGGGCAGAGAGTGGTGTTACCTGTGGAGCAGTATGTGTTCAGTCCAGTTTGCAGGCTGCAGTGGCAGGAAAGAGACAGGCAGAACAGTACAACCCTGTTTTTCTGCAGCATTTTACTTTTACCTAGAGCACAGAAAAGTCTAAAAGCCTCCTCTTCCCCAATCCACCTACCCAACAGAAGGTGGAGCTATACACAGCGGTGTTTAAAAGCGTATCCCGGGAGGGTTGCACAGATCTTGCTCTACAGTGAGTCCTTGGAGCAGGAGACATTGATGTTGAAAGTCCTGTAAGCACTGACATAGGCAGCCAAGATTGTATTTGCTTGCAAAAGGACTTGTAAATGCCAAGCAGTGGCAGAGCCAAGCCTTAAAGCTTTCTAATTGCCAGACATTTGGGGCTTCTGTTAACAGCCTTCTCCTTCCTTGATTAGATCTGGAACCTGTAAAACCACTTCATTTCGTGATTTAATAATACTATCAACAATAAGAGGCTAGAGTGACTTCTGATTAGCAACATGTACTTTGTGACTTCTGAGAACCAGTATTAATAGTGTGATGATTATATGCTCAGGTGTGAAGGTGTTTCCATTTGTATGCGGACAAACTACATAACTCCACGGGTCAAGTTTCGCTCGAGTGAATTTCTTTATCCAAGTCAATATAAGCCTCTGAAAATAAGAGCTCATACAGAAGTGCTGACACAACCCTGCAAAGGCAGCAGAATGCTTGGGCTGCTGCAGCACAGGTTCAATTGTGCGTTAGCCAAGAAGACCCTGACAATCTCGTTTGGGTGCTGTGATTAGCTTTTAGCTCTAGTGCGCTGTAGCTCAGTTGAACTGTGGGTTTAGCAAAGGTTTTCGTGATTATTGGGTATTGAGCAACGCTCCTATAGTAGAATCACCTGTGTGCGAACAACAAATAGGCAATGTTTCTCAGCAGATGAAGCTGGTATAATGCTGCTTGCACAGATGTGTATTTAAATGCACAGAAATCCTTATTTCTCATTCTTTGTGAGTTGGAGGAAACTGGCTTTGGCTGCTAAAGCCACACAAGTCAATGCCAATAATTTAACGCCCAAAATACCTGAGAGAATAGACACTTACACTAGCCTACACATGAGAAAAATCAGGTGGGAGGTTGCTAGTGTGTTATGATTCTATTTTTGACTATACAAATTTAGCAAATTACTTTATTAAAACCCATGAAACATCCGCTTCAAGGACAAAGTTCTGCTTATGCCAGTGTAAATCCAAAGCACTTCTCACAAGCCAACTATTTTATACAGGTAAAACCAAAGTCTAACTTTGCTCTTGAAACTGCAACCTTGCATGACTAGAGATGCAAGCAGAATTCTAACCTTGACTTTTTAATAGCAAAGCTATTTTATTTTAGACTAATATGCAAGCAGCCTATAGGTTTCTTAATGCGGGGGGAGATAGGCAGAGATGCAGAGAAAAAAAATAGACTGAGGGGAACCTGACCCTGAAGAACAAATTTCTAGCAAATACCATTCTCAGCAAGTTTCTGAATTTATCACTCGCAGCATCTGGAATGCCCTGTGGCATGGCGTTCCACGGCTCACTTGCTCAAGCAGTTTCACTTGCTGCCCCTAGTCCTTCTTTTTCTGTTTTCTAACTTTGTGAGCCAAGTGCTAGGAACACATTTTAGCACAAGATATTCAAAACTTGAGCTATTTCCTCTTTCCAGAAGTTAGTGAGTCTGGACCTTTGGTGTTTTGCACATTGAAATTCCTAGTGGAAAAATAGTACAAATCTTCATTGTGAACAGTTCTTATAAGAGCAGGCTGTGGTTCCCTCTATCACCCACGAAAAACAAAAGTATTGCTTCTTCCTTGTGTTCTTTCTGGTGATCCTCCAAGGACTGTGGAACTTTATATAGTCCATTGCTCACAGTTGTAATCTAAAAGCAACAGTTTAGCTGAGAAGTTTCAATGGCAAATAATGTCCTTTCTATATATTTTAAACTGTCCTGTGGGATTTTTAGTTAAATTGCTGCTAGATAATAATTTGAAATACCTGTGAAAGAATGCCAGTCCCTTTCAGTTCTTTTCTTTTCTCAAATATTTTTGATATAGTTGTTTTGTTTTCATCCTTTTAATCTAGGGGTTTTTTTTCCGTAAGAAATAAAAGTTCCAGCAATAGCAATTGTGCTGAAAACATTCTCTGGCTGACTGGCAGTGCCAAAATAGCTATTGCTGAAAACCTTGAAGAGAATTTATTTAGTCAATTTAAACAGTCTCCTGCACTTACTTGATTTATAGGTTAGATTATTGCTGAAGGAAAACTCCTGGGCACGAGGTGTGTGCAATAGTATACTTTTTGCTTATGTGTAAATGCTTCAGCTAGAGAGTGCACTGGGTAGTCTGAGAAATAGTAGTAGCATATGAAACAGTGCACAAGACCCAGTGCCGTGTTTCCCGGAGCATACGGTGTTTCTAGGCTCCAGGACAGTATCTGTGTCCATAAGAAGTGTGCTACAAAAATGTCCTAAGTCATTCTGCTTATGTTGGTGCTTGTGAATCCTTCCAGTGGTTAGAGACAGTACATTCAGCTATAGGAAGGAATAAACTCCTGCCTTATAAAGAAGAAAAAAAATCTTTTATTCTTAACAAGCTTTAAGTTGTGGCTAGTATATTATCTGAGTGCATGCGCCAGCAGAAGTAGCAGAGTACATACTGAGCAAAATACTCAGTGCTAGGAAATCATGGCAAGTCATGGGTATAGTCTTCAAGCTTCAAACTTGCATGACTGTGTTGCCCATACTCTGTCAACTACAACGCAGTAAGTGACAAATGAGAAAGCTTTTAACAGTATTTGCTTAGCGTGGGAACCAAATAAACTAGTTTTGCAATCTGTGACTGCTTGATCATGTGTTTGAAGGGCAGGCCTGCTGCATATAGCAGAACAAGTTTAATTATATCCCATAGTGAAAGGTTTAAAAGTCTTTTAAAAGGTTTTACAGCATTAAAAATGCACTTAATATTTTGTTTATTGCTGGACTCCATAAATCACAGGCATTCTGCTTTGCATGCACTCTAAACTGGCTGGGACACTGTGAATTTTTGGACAGTTCTGTAGGATACTTGTGAAGAGGACGTTAAGAGGAAAGGGAGCCAGCCTCAACTGCGTCCAATGCATTTCAGAGCCCTTCTCTGTCCAGTGGCACGTGTCCTCTCGCATATAATGTATCTTCGGCAGTTAATAGGAGACATTTCTTTCCCCTCCTATGTCTGGGCTTGCTGCTGCTGTTCTGTTTACAAGTCCAGAGCAGTGAAGCTAAATTTCAGAATGGGGAGAAAGCGGAAGCCTGAGAGGGGGTTACTCAGCAAACCTGATTTACTACTGATTAAAGAGGGGGTCAAAAAGTACTGTATCAGAATGGATTTTACTGCTTCTTCCTCGCTCCATCTCTCCAAATACTCTTATTCCTCTTCAAAGTCAATTGACTTAGTTATGTGCTATTCCCCTCTTTTCCTCTTTTTTGTTGCAGGGAGGAAATAAAGGTAAAAAAGAAGTAGGAGGCCAAAAGTGCATTGATTAAAGCAGTATGCTGCTGCAGAGCAGAAATCTTGTCAATGTGCTTGGCATTAAGCAGCATCAGCTTGTGACACCCCATGTGTCAGCTGAGGCAAGGGCAGACAGGCAGACCCAGCCCCATTGAAATCGAGATCTTTCCCTGCACCACCTTCCCATGGGTAGGTCCCATCTTGGATAGTCCTTGTCAGGAAACACCACAAGAAAAATGCATTGAACTGGTTGTAGTACTAAACAGTGGAGAGCCCTTCTACATGCATATCCCTCTGGAAATGCAATCAGTTTGATTTAAATCTTCTCTTTTAGTGTCTTTAGAAGTTTAGGGTTTTTTGGACTATTTCTCACCCTTCCTAAGTGAGAAAGCACTTAAGCTTTCTTCTGAGACTCTCTTGTCCAGTGCTGCCATCTCTGCTTGTTGCAGTGAACTGAAAACTAGGCTAATCTTTCAAAGTTTGCTAATTATGTGTATTTCCCTATTTTGGTTGCTTGTACACATGGCAGTGTATGCCTAATTTTGGATTTTTTCAGTGGATACTTTACAGAAAGTCAGCCAAAAACACAGCAACTGAAGAAGTTATTATGATCCATGATCTGCAGGTTGAAGCATGCTACATTATGAAATAATTTTCTCCATGTCATGAACACCAGCCTTAGGATTTACTAATTTCAGGCAGTGCTGCTCAGGAGGTTTTCCTCATGTTCATAATTTATATGCTGTTTGTACTAATTTTATGTGAGTAGCAATAGTTTTATTCCTTTGGCAGAAGAATAATTTCAGTTTCCAATTGAGATTTATTTCTTGCAATGGAATTGTTAGCTATTCTGTGAATAGCAGTTTGTGCCTTTTGTAGGTGGGACTGGAGAAATTCTGATGTTGTTCAGTGTATCAGAGCTGAGCTCCTTTCCTGTAGAACTCTACAGAAAACAGAAGAAAGGTTGGTGAATTTGGCAAGGAAGGCTAGAAGAGATGCACAAATAGCTTTTCTCACTATGATATCTCTTGACTCAAACGCTTGCTGTAACAAGAGTGTAGCTATGTATTATTAGAGCGTAATCACTAGATATGATGCCATCAAATTAACTCCTAAATTGCTTGTATTGACAGTAAGGTTGGGAAGGGAACTAGGAAGATGAGCTCTTTTTTTCTCATATTACATTACTGTTTCTTTTATGGATTCCCAATATGTGAGGGAATGAAGTGATTAAATCAATTTTAGTCTCACAGATAATGCAAATTATAGGTTACATACAAAAATGCATTATGATAAGAAGTTTAAGAAAGGTGCTTACTAAAGCATAAGGAGAAGTCTTATATGTAATATACAGTCATAGAATCATAGAATGGTCAGGTTGGAAGGGAGCTGTGGAGATTGTCTAGTCCAACCCTCAGCATAGCCCATTCGGGGACTGAACCCACAAGCTTGGCATTAGCAGCACCATGCTCTAACCAACTGAGCTAAACCTGCCCCCAAAAGGACAAATTTCTGTTTCTGATACGAATGCCAATGCTTTGTCTGGAGAGCCAGGACTCCTGTTTGGTACAGCACACACTAAAGTAAAAAGTTTAATAGAGGTGTGCAGAAAAATACCATTTTAAGTTACAAATTATCATCTTATCAGTCCTGAAAGTGAAGGAAAATTTCCATCAAGAACCAGAGACAGGCAGTTTCTCCACTAGATTAGGGGAAAAAAATGAGGCTGCCAGTCTATAAATGCAGGGGCTCTGGCTATTTTCTCCTTCACCAAGACAGCTTCTAGCTCCAGACTGCCAAGCCAGAGTAAACACAAGATCTTCCCAGCACTGAACCCAGGTGAGCACATCAAGCCCATGTGGCTCCAGTCCCTGAGTCCCGAGCCAGGACAAACAGCCTTGGCGTTTCCTTTCCAGTCCATGATCTGACTTGGATCAGGCAGCAACCAAGGGGAGATTTCAGAAAATGTGTCACTGAGTTGCTGTGGAGATATTGCTTGAGCTCAGGGACCTCCCCCAGACCATTGTAACCTTGTTCTCATCAAGTTTCAGAACGGCTGTTCCCAAAATGCCAATGTATTGCAAAATGCCTAAACAATTTTTTGCGGGGAAAAAACCCTACTTTGCTCCTCAAAGAGCAAAGATCTCTGAGGCTGCCTTTACCGTAAGCTGCAGTTTGCTGTAAGAAGCCCCATTATTTTTACCAAGCTGTGCATAGTGGAAATGAGCAGTAAGTGGGAGTAGGACAGATGACCTTCCTTTGAACTTATCAGTCCTTTAAATTTTGATAAAAAAGCTTATCTTTAACCTTTATTTCTAATTTTGGAAAAGCACTTGGAGGCAGTCTGAAGTTTTAAGCTTTTTTTTTTTTTTTTTTTTTGCAGTCATTCTTTCCTGAGAGAGAAACTACAAAATTGACAGAGAAAGGAATTTTATTTTGCAGCTTTTAAAGAGGGCAAGGGCATTGCAAGCAATGGAGATTAAAAAAGAAAATTAAACTATAAAGAAGAACTTGACAGTGTCTCTTCTGCACTTATCAGAATATGCTGCTCAAGCTAAAAAAGGGGGCAAGAGGTAATCTTTGCTCTGCTGTTTGCTTTTAATATGATCATGTTTTTGGCTCCCACTACATCTAATGCTGCTTGTATCATTCAAAAACACACCTCATTATCTCCTGTTAAATGTTGAGCTGCTGGAAAACCAATTGTAGTGACTAGTATGCCTCTGAGGTTATGATCTACAGGAAAGATTTAAGCTCAAAATATGTTTGCAATCAATGACAATACTGCCTGCTAATCTATTATTACACCATTTGTCTTGTTCCTAGTCATAAATATTTTGTTTCCTAAGCGTTACAGCAGCTCAGCGTTGGAGGCTAGATTTTACATAACTGGTTTAGCTATTGGTGCTCTGACATTTATCTCAAATGCACTAACTTGCATTTAGTTGGCAAAATCAATACATAAAATATGTAAACTTAGCTGGAGATTAATAGGTATTTTTAAGCTTGCTTCATATGGGAAGTACAGGGCTAATTTGAAAAGCATGCAGCTAATGTGAAGAAGGGTGAGGGAGAAATTAGGTTTCATTCTCGGAGCCTTGTTTTCAGGAGCAGAAAAGCGAGGTCCAGGTTCAATGCATCATTCTTGAAGCCCTGAACAAAATCAGTCTTTGTTCCTCGGTGAAACTTATCTGCAGCGGAGCCACATTACTTCCTGTGAAATACAGCCCTGCAGATGTGCCGTGCTAGTCTTCCCTCTGCTTTTGCTTCCTTTGGTCAAGTAGGCAAGAATAGATACTTTGTGCTGGAGTGAAAATGATGCTGCTTGGTTTGCCCTCTGCTGAGACTGAGCCCTTCTCACCAAAGGGGCATGACTTCCTGCCAGTTACTCTGCTGTTTGTTTATTTGTAAAGTGTAATGGGATATCACTCAGTGAAACCAAAGCCTCCTTCCCTCAAGCCTTGCAAAAAGAGGCAGCAGGTTCTCAAGCAAGTGCAAACAACCTGAACTGATGCTATAGATGATAAATCTAGGCAACGCGCAAGTGTGAGATTGCAAATGTGGTAGACAATTAAATAGTTTTGCTCTGAAAAGCCTGTGATTAGAGTTCAGGAGGTAGCTGGTCCTATTTTTAACAAGTCAGAGTATAAGAAAGTGCATGGTAGCAAATTAAGACTTCAAGTGGTTGGGTTGTAAACCAGTATACAAATTGATTTTATAGTAATGTCTTCCATACTCTAAATACTCTTAAGTGCTTTATGTTTTAAACAGAATTAAATGCATAGCAAAACAAATTCGTTGTTATGCAGCAGATAGCTCCTTCGTTATTACAGGGCAAATCATTTGTTATTAGAACAGGCGAAATTTTACCAGTATCTTTTCTGTAGGTATTTAATAAAAATTCTTTGGTAGTATGAAATTGTCCGGAAACCTCATCCACATTCATGGCCCAATTATGTTAGGTGCTGTATAAATAGAGATAGTAAGATCCCTATATCAAATAATCTCTGTTCTTAGAAGTTAAGAATGTTAGCATTCTTAACTAAAGAAGCTAAAGAAGCAACAGACGTTGCTGAAAGGAGAAAATACGCAACTTTCTGTATTTGTCTCTATATATCTTTATTTTACACTATCCCAATTAACTGGGATAAATTAACAATTTTCTGACTTCTTGCAGATGTCACAGAATTGGGTTTGAAAGTAGTGAGTATGGGAGATGCGCAGCACCGAGGGGAGGTGAAGGGGGTGGCCCCTGAGCGGCAGGACTGGGGCTGCACGCCCGCACGAGCGCAGCTCCTCCTCAAGGCTGACATGGGAGCGTTGCCTGGTGGCACGTGTCTGGGAACACTGCTCCAAAATGCCCCATTCCTTCATATTCACCCGCAGGGAACCTGCTACTGCTCTCAGTGGGCTATTGGCAGAGGTACGAGTGCAAAGTGTAAGTTCAGCCCCACTGAGGTCCCGTGGGACTGTCAGTATAAGGCTCTCTGATAAGACAGTGGTGAGGAGGGGGCAGAGTTCAGTTTCCTTAAATTTTTTGTTTGGTTAAAGCTAATATAAAGGCAGTTATAGCTATATATGGTTGCAGACTATGCAAGTGTTTTACGCTGTCTGATACATAATACTTTCACATTTTCTCCAATTTTACATTGGCCTAGGCAGCTTTCCCAATAGCATATTTTTGGCTCATGTTTGTGATGTGTGACATTTTTGATAAGTATTGTCTGGGTTAATCCACTGTGGAATAATCTTTTGGATTATCCATTGGAGCCCTGGTCTTCCAGCACAAACACCAACAAGCGCTAGTTAATGCTGTTTCCCCTTAGGAAGGTGATCGCTTTATTCTCAGGTGAAGCAGTTACAAGAAGCAACCTGATTCTGTGTTTTTTAAGCTAAAATTTGGTTCTCTGTGGAAAATAATATCCCTTCCTGACTAAGAATGTGTGCGCGTGTAAAGGTGCTGCTCTGCATTTCTGTACGGGTAGAATGAGGGGCAAAATAATTCATGCTGCTTCATTTGGAAGCTGTTCAAATACTGCAGGTCTGGAAACCTGACTCAGTATGAGGTTTATATAAACTTATAGAAGTATGTCTGCTTGCTTATACATGAAAACAAAATATATATATGCATGCCATCTATTTGTGGCAGTGTTGCTTCAAAAGGAACATTCTTATTCTAGTATTTAGAAGAAACTTTCCTTTTACTAAAAAAATAATACTTTGAGAAATAGCAGATTAAATTACATCAGAGAAACATGTGAACTTGAACTTGTTTGCTGAACCTTAAAAAATGGGTCATGAAGTTTAAAGACCTTAGTGACTTTTTCCCATCCTCTGATAAACTCTTCTCACTTCATGTGACTGTTTCAGCTCTCACCACTTTACTTTCAAGAGTCAGGACTTGCCCTGTGACTGCAAAATATCTGTGATTTGTAGACATGTCATTGCTTTCTGTTTCATCTTAAGATAAAGTTGTACTGATTATTTGCAGTAAATCCTCATATTATGATGATAAAAACTCTGGCGCAGGTAAGTACCCAGAGGCAAGACAGCCAATCTTTAGGCAATTTGCAGAACTGTGTGACAGAGCAGGTTTTAGTTAACAGTTTAGATGAGGTTTGGGAAAAAGGGAGGAGAGAAGGTGTGATCCCATTTAGCTGGTCCACAGCTGACTGACAGGTAGGCTCAGCTCATTTATACTTTGAGACCTAGAACTTCTTTTCTACAATTATTATCATAGGATTTTGTGTGACTGTTTTTAAGTATATTTAGAGGTGGTCTTCTTCTATGCAGGGCTTATTTACTATCTGTTTATCTGCAGAGATTGCAAAAATTTTGTCCAGTGAAAAACAGTCTGGCACTGTGACATGTTTTACATTGCCTTGAGACAGTCGAGGACATTGTTAGAACCTGACTCATGCTGGGAAGAAAGGGAGACTGTGTGGGTGCCACTACGAGAGCACGTGTCCCACTCAGGCAAGTGCTAGTGGGCAGAGCTACCAAAGCCCGACACCACCCTGGCAAATCTGCTCTGATCTCTGCTCAGTTCAGCATCAGCTTAATAATTATTAGTTTGTGACAAGTTTGGGAGAGGAAAATTGATTAAAGTGAGGAGCTAATAGCAATGTTTACACATTTCACACAAGCATTGTCCAGGCTTCTTGTGCTCATTTGTTGCCACTTGCTTTAGTCCTGGCCCATTTCCTTGCTGCTGAGTGTCTCCTAGGCTTGGATGCTGTCCTACTGACTCCCTTCTACATACTCTTTAGTGCTCTTTTTAGCTCCTTTCCTATTGCCTTATTTCTTCATCTTTTTATTTGGTTAGCTCTTGTAATTAGATTTTAGCTAAGAATAATAATATTCTAGCGCTACAACTTTTTTTTTTTTAAGGATTCATGAAATAGAAATATTGCTACATAGATTTTGACCAGGAGATACAGCAAAAAGCTAATGAGAAAGGACTGGGATGCTCTATTTTACCTTGCTGGTATAGATGGTATTCTTACCCTAGAATTCTCTCCTTAGCAAGTGGTTTTCTAGACCTGCTCAGTTACAGCAAACTATTCTTGATAAACTTAGCCTGTATGTTAGGTGTATATTTTTCATGGTTTTGAAATATCCTCTAACCTTTTATATATAGCAATTTGTCTATATTACTTCATGCCTACCAGAACTTATTTCTTCTGCTTCTTATTGATCCCAGTGGGTGACTTACGCTGAAGGATGAAACAACTGATTTATGAGGCATTGGTGCCCCTTCCTGAGGACTCAGCATCTGAAATAAATTGAATGAGGTTGAGAATGTACTTAGACCCAGATGCAATTGTTTGGATGTCTTTACAGAAAGAAAAAACTCTAAAGAAAATCCAAAGTGTCATTAATGTCATGCTATAAATAAGCTCAATGCTACATAGATGAGAGAGTACCACATTTTCAATTCTGGGAATAGCTTGCAAGGCAGTAAGTACAGGTTAAGATATAGGACCACAGATTTAGAAAGGAAAAATAAATACTAGTGCTGAGGAGTAGAAGGGAAAAACAACCTCTGGCCATGATGTCAGACTTTCCAGCCTGAGATGAGCCCATTCCATCTTGAAAGGCCAGGAGCCATCAGTGTTTTTGGCCAGGTCATGTGCCTTTGAAAATAAATCCCAAGGAGTGGAAAGCTGACTTGCTGGAGGTTTTCCTGGGATAGGAGAGCGCTGGTAGCAAAACTGGCTCCTCTACTTCTCTCTACAAAGCCTCTAGCACTGGCAAGGTGTCAGCAGTGAAGATGGCGAAGGACTAGAGAGTCTGTATTCAGCACATGGTGTGGACTGGTGCATAGTGTCTTTAGAGCTAGCTCTTACAAGGAAACACTTATTCTTTCTGCAGCTGAGAAGTTGGGGAGATGTAACATGTTGTTCCTGAGCCTTTTCTTTTCTTTCTTTTCTTTTCTTTTCCTTTTTTTTTTTTTTTTTTTTTTTTCCTTCCTGCACATAGCAGTAGAAATAAATTGTTCTCTCCGGGACATCTGCAGCGCAGTAGATAAGAGAGCAAACACCTCCCAAAGTGAAGGGGACTCATTCCAACCCTTTGGATTAAGAGTTGAATTGTACATCTCAGAAAATGTTTTCCATTCATTAAAAAAAAAAATGCTTAATACTTTCCAGTGTCACCCTCTGGAGCCTTGAGGGCCATGTGTCACACACCCTGCTTTGTAGATCTTGTATTTATAGGCTCTGTTTTTCACTCCTAGAGATTTATCATCCCAGTGAAGAAACAGTCTGGATATGCCTCTGAAGCAGAAATGTAGCCATGTATTTGCTAAGAACAAGCTTGTGGTTTACCAGAATATTTTTGTTTCCTTCTGAGGTTTCCAGCTAATGAAGGGGAATTTATCCAGCACATTTATTGACATTAAAATAAGAGTTGCAGTCCATAAATAATCCCATTGTTGTTTTAGTTTGCACTTTAAAACATTTTGTCAGCAGCATTGTCATGTACTGTGACTCAGCTTATGTTTTTGCTCACACTATCAGAGCAACTTGCTGGTAATGCAGATATACATTCCAGCCATTGCTATAGAACAGGCTTCAAAGCTGGTCTTGAAACTATTCCTGAGCTTTTCAGCACCGAGCCTATCTGATCCCAACCATAGAGACAAGTTTACAATTATTCGCTGCTATAAATCGAGGAAGATAAAAGCAAAGGACCCAGACTGACTTCAGGGTTCATATGAACTCCTGCCAGAGCAGAGCTGGGAGAAAGCCTGTGAGGGACAGCTAACCAGTGCATAAAGGCTGCCACCTCCATTTTCCCATAGGCATGCTAAATAACAAGTAAACTTGTTACTGTTGAAGTCACAACCCCCTTCTTACCAGCACTGGTGACAAGGCTGAACATACAGTGCACGTTTTTTGTTTACAATCTCCAGGACCATTCTTGGCTCCGTGCCCCTTCTAAGGGAAACTCCATAGACAGAACATCTAACTTCTTTAAAGGTGATCCATGTGTCAGGAAAAGATTACATTGCATCCAGATACAACTTGGCCTGTCCCTGCACTAAGATCTTTTAATCTCCTTTCTGGAACACTGACCAGTGCCTTGGTACCTGCGTGTTCAGAGTTACACTGTGCAAAAGGAAGCGTCTTAGCACAGTTAAGGAAAACAGGTCTTCAGAACTGAGGCAATGAAAAACATAATGGACATAGTTTATCCAATAGTTAATAATGGATATAGTGTCCTATTGTAAGAGAAATTTTTGCTGAATACAAGATATAATATAAAATTTAGACTGTCTATATAACATCCTCTTTGCTAGCAAGTACATCGTGTTCTGAATTAGGTTTGATCTACATAATCAGGTCTGAAGTAACAGACTCTCGTCAGTTCCAAACTCATGAATAAGATATAAGCTTGATAAGCTGAAACTTTTTTCTTGTTGATGGGGTTTTTAAGATCAGCTAAAACTGTTGCAGATTTCTAAAATCTTTTTTGAAAAATAAAAGGAACCTCAAAGGATGAGACCAGTTGTTGCAGACTTCATCTCCAGAGTCCATTTGTCTATATCACCAATTAACTGCGAAAAGGACATTTATAGTGATGTCATTTACATAGGCTATATTTAGAGATTTACCTTCCAAGATGTGGGTTCCCTGGTGCGGATTATGCGAGAGTGTACATATATATTGTACAGTCACTTGCATGTTATCTTACTGTAAAATGTTCAATAATCCAGAGCCACTTAAGTGGATTATACCAGACTTGCTTGTAAAGTTTGCTTACATGCAGCTCAATCCTTCTCCAAGCACTTCTCTAGGTATTTACCTATGCTGTTCAGCTTACTGGCTGCCATTCAACTGGTATTATCAGGATGACAAGGTTGACACTCAAGAGTGCAGCAAAGAATTAGACAGGTATTTAATAGACATATAACCCAGCAAGCAGGAGTGTTTTTAATATTAGCAGCATTTTAATCTTGTTCTTTAAATAAAATGGGATTTATGTATTCATGGCCCAAGAATGACAAATTAATGTGTGGAACTGGAGTTAGTACTGCGGGCACAGGAAATTCATATGACTCGGTGTATTTATTGTTTTGATTGTTCATATTTCCTTCACTTTGAAGGATTTGGTTTTTGAGATAAATATGACGGTGTCTGCCACGTCTGTCTTGGATTCCTTATTCCTCAAGAGTAGCCCTAAGCAGAGAGTATTACAGAAGTCTCTCACTAGGAAGGAGGCATCACAGCCTTTCATGAAGCTGTGCGTGATGAAAGGCTCTGACTTAGCACCACCACTTGGAAATCCATCAGCACTGTTGGACTCACGAGATCGTACACTAGTGAGCCATTTCTGTGGAGACTTTGCACACTTGTCTCTCATTCTTGATTAACAGTAAAATCTTACCTGCCAGGATGAGCTAGTTGCAACAAATCATTATCAAAAACTGGAAGAACAAGTAAAAGTTCTAAGCATGGATTCAAGTAGATCACTGTATCCTATGACATGTAACACTGCAGTCTTTGACTCTGAGAGTAGTCCTCAGTCGGCGGCATGACCTACCAACTCAACAGAAGGAGTGATATGAGGTCTAGCCTTGCCTCTATTAACAGATAGTCTGCCCCAGTCATCTCTGTAGTAAGCCCCTGTGCTCAGCCTCTGGTGTCTGACCAGACTAACTGAGGAAGTGTGCCGAAAGCCTTGATTTTTACCTGCTAGTCTATCTCTCTTCCCAGGCCCTGCTGACCTTAAGTATTGAAATTCAGCCAGGAAGAGTCCCACAACTCCCACTTGCACTCTTTGGGCCCTTCTGCATCCCTGTTCCCCTTCCTACAGCATCTAAATGAAACAAGCTTGTGTGGCAAGACCCAGAAGGGTTCTCTTCCTCACAGCACCAGAGAACCTGAAGTATATTTTAGTGAAAGAGAAAGACGACAACTTAAAAATAGGCAATATATGCAGTTTTGGTAGATGTTTCTGAATACACAGACAGAAGACTGAGTATGAGGTTATCTGTGTTGATACCAGTGCAGCCAGAGCTCAAACGATGTCCTGCAGCAACGACAGTCAGCGTCCAATTGCATCACTGAAGATGCTGAGAAAAGATAATACCCAAAGACGGGGCTGATCTGGTAATTAGTTTTCAGGTGACTCAACAATTATTTCTTGTGTGGTATCTGCCACTCAGGGCACTTGTTTTGATTCTGTAAAAACAGAACAAAAGTGTCCAAGAAAATTAATTCAACAAGCTATTCTGTATTTTTGTTCATGATTATATTACTTTGAAAAGAACAAACCATTTGGGGATAGGATGGTGAATGACTATGATTACACTCAGCAAAAGCTTAAATATTGACTTGCCTCTGGTATGTCAGGAATCTGTTTCATGGTGATAATTTACTTCCTTAATTACCTGCAATTGATTTTGTACAAGAGTCATATTGAGATTATTACATGAGAGGAAAACAATGTCAAACAACTGCTAATTTGAAGAAGTTTTTAAATCATCTGATCTTAAACCAACTTTACATTATATATAGAATGAAGTAGAAAAAATGAAAATCTTGTCCACATGAATAAGATTGTTTCGAATTGGCTGCCACAATTTGTCTTGTATATGCCAATTTACAAATATGTTCAATAATAGTAGAGGGAGCAACTGTTCCACAGCTCTGCCAGTGTACATCAGACACAGTGACAGTAGCCACATCATTAATCTCATGGTATATTAGAAATAAAGTCACCGGAATGGAATGGTGTCAAAGGATAGATGTTTCCCCCTTTGAAAATAAACTTCTCAGTTTCACCTCATTGTGTTGTCTTTTTTTCTCCTTTCCATCCTCCCTTCAATAAATCCTTTGGTTTCACCTGGCATTTAGGTAACAGTAGGAGACCAATATCCTATGACAGAGCTCATTCTACAGTTATCAGTTTAGCATACCCTTAAATCCCCACAATTACCGTGCCAAGACCAATCCTTTCCCTTAGAGGTTAAACATATGCATTACATATTGAAACAATGTAAGTAGCATGTAATTAGTCTTGTTTATGCATTCTCACTTTAAATTATACTTTAAAGCCTTTGATGTTTTTCAAAGCAGTTAGAGATTTAAATGAGTGTTCGTCTTGTCATTTTTAACTTTATTCATAAATAGCCTTCTATATATATGAGTGTATATATATTTGATTGGTTTATCCAATTGGATCTGATAACCACCATACACATTCTTGCCTTAGAGGATAGCATGCTTAGTAAAATATCCTTTAAATTATAAACCCCATGAACACTGCAATTAAATTTACAGTGTCATTGACAACTTTAACAAAAGATGTTGAATTGGGGTGGGGGAGTCTATTTTCTGTGTCCCCCCCCCCCTTTTTTTTTTTTTTCTTTTTCTTTTTTAAAGTCTTGTTCCATAAGGATTATAGCTCCCCCGCTGTTTGGAAAAGATAATTTCACTTGTAACACTAATAACTTGAGCAGGGAGAAGGCTGGCTCAGTGAATGGAATGCACTTCACTGCACATCTTGGCTTAGTTAGAAATCGGAAACAGATGGTCCTTGCGGCTGGCTTCCCACTCGGGCCCGCTCTGTGCCAGCCTGTGGTCGTTGGCTGGTTGCTGCTGGCACTGTGTGACTTGAACATAGTAGGACAGTGGCAAAAGAAATCAAATCTTTTTCATTGAGCAGCAAACTGTAATGAAATTTGACAGATCTGACATTCTATACCCAACATCTAGTTAGAATATATTAACCTTTTAGTTTTCTTGAGCTCCTCTCCTATAAGTTATGAATCTACTTATTAGAGTTTTGCAGAGGCTCCAGAGATGGCAGGAAAGCAATATATTCTGGATGCCCTCTAATGTCAGAACTAAAATAAATATTTCAAATAGTAAAGGAAACTCTGGGCTTACAAATTTTCCCAAATTCTAATACAATAAAAAAAGTGAATTTTGATAGTATTTCCTTCTAGGAAGGGAAAAAAAAATAATATTAAGGTGAGATCCCACCCTTGTTTTTCAATAAGCATATTTTCTGGGTGCATTCTGTATCCCTGTCTCTGTGGGGAAATGTTAGCTTTGATCCAGCTGCATTAAAACTGAGTTTGTATTTTTGGTTAATACTTTTTTAATTCTATGAATTTGCATTTTGTTAGAATTTTTTTTTTAGATTTTTCCAGGGCAGAAATCCTTTCCCTTAGAGGGCTTCTCCAAGGTATGAGCATTATACTTCATAATACTCGTTTCGTTTGCCAGGTTAGTTCCTAGTTAGCCCTTTTTCAGAGGCTGAGTCAGCTTCCCTTAGACCTTGAGTCAGCAAAGTGCACACGCCTAGAGACTGCTACCTGCCTCGGGAGAGCAGCATGGTGAAATGTTAGGTTGATTACACAACAGGTTAGGAAATAGTTGTTTATATTTAAACGTAAAAGATAAATCCTTTTTATGTCCTTTTACATTTTGGGTTGTTAGAGAAGAATTTTTATTTAATGTTTTTTCTGTTTGTACGTGTCATTCCTTCTTCTTCACTCCTTTCATCTGTGCCTCCTGTTTCTTTCAGACATGAAGTCACAGCACTGCGTCTGATGTCAGTGTGTCTCCATATTGACAGATCGTTCTGTCAGAAACAGGATCTTGATACTTGTTTCAGATGAGGCAAAAAGGGGATACAGATGGCAAGAGGAAAATCAGAGGAGTGAGAGGGGAGCAGGGAGAAATACACAACTGAATGCTATGGGGAAAAATGCGGAGTCCAAAGAAAACTTTCCTGGTGAGGGGAGAGGATCGCTTTCCCAGGGTTCGGCAACATCACACTTGGGTACCCAGTAAAATCTTTAACTGTTGCACTCGTTTTGGCTCAGGAATCCTTGAAGGTGTAGGAGCAGTGATCACGTGCTGCTGCTCTCCTTGTTTACGCCTTCAGAAACAGCAGATCCTCTTGATTGAAGCCAGGATTATAGGATTTCCAAAAGCTAGAGCACACACTTGTTGTCCGCAACTTTGCATAAGTTCAGAGGCTGTCCAAAAATCAGCTGCCTGCTCTCACGTGGCACTTGAACTAATTGTCACTGTTCAAGATAACTGTTCGGCCTTTCCAAGGAAAACGCGTCCCAAATTAGGAACAGATCTAAAATCACACTATTGCAATCTGCTGAAAAGGTTCTGAGCAGCTGAAGAAATAGGGAAAAATGAGAGTATAGAAAGGGTTAATATGCAATAAATACTACACAATTAAGAGAGAATCTAGTAAAAAGTACTCAGATCCTAAAGATGTGTCTAGCACTGGGAGCTACAGCCGAGTTCTTTTACCAATGTGAATAGGAGAAGCCAACATTTGGAGAAACTGCCCGCTATGCCAACATTTCTAATGCTCTCATGCATTCAGTTTCTAGTAGACTGTAAAATGCCAGCTTGATATAGTCATCTGAATTAATATACTTTATTAGCCTTTTTTAGCATTCATTCCTGCTTTCATACACATGATAGCAGCAGTGACCTCACCAGAACGTACTGCAGAGGGTAGCTACGAAGGGGTGCGCTCGTGCTGGTTGTGCTGCGGCAGGTAGCTCTGCTCAACAGTTACGCAAATCATTTTTGGACAGTTGGCCACTTCGCCAGTAGGAAGTCAGAAAGCAACTGGCAAGTACTTCATTTCATCGCATGAGGCCTAAAGCTCTCGGAAAACAAATCTCTTCTCTAGCCCACAACCACATACACCTAACTTATTTCCAATTTGAACTATCACTCAAACATTGCGAGCATTTTTATTTCACAGCTGCCTCTGTACAAACGTCTATGCAGCATGAAGGCTTTTTCTCTCTTCGGAACAGATCTGGTTTAGAAGCAAACATCTTTGTGGCTTGTTAGTCTTTGGAAGGCATCGTTTTGTCCTAGTACTATTCACAGGGAGTGTGTTGCAGAATGCTGATTGACAAGAGTTAAATTCAAAACATGTAGCCATTTTCTGGTGTGTGGTTTTTTTTTTCTGATTGAAGGAAAACTACTTAGATGTTTGTTTCCAAAACGGCATCTGTCAGCAATCAAAGGGGAAAAATTGCATAAAACAAATGCAATTGTTTGGAGTAGCATTTCCTGGATCATGTTAAATGCTTGATTTGCTCCCCATTATGCTCACCAAATAATTTTATTTTCCACAATAATTGCAATATTTAACATGTTGTATTTAATCTTGTTTTAATGCTATTAACAACAGCCGCTTATGAAAGGAATAATTGCTCTCCGGGTAAGAGCCCGCCATCCCCAGCATCAGAAGGAACAATGGCAAAGTTAACTGCACCTAATTGTTCTGAATTTAAAACACTGTTAACCAACAGCGCTCCTCATTTCTTTGCCCTTAACTCCTCTGCTGTCAGGCAGGAAATGTTTCCATGCTTCTGTCATTCATAAACTGAAAACTGTATGCTCATCTAAAAAATCACATATTTATTCAGTGTGTTTATAATTAATATTCTAAAGTAAAATCATATATTGGCATAGGAAAACCTAAGTACTCTCAAAGCAGTGGTTAATATAGCAATCAAGGCAAAGTTTGCCAGTAGATCTGTAACTACATCAGGTAATAGAAAGCCATGTAGACATGAATAGCGATTTATCAGAACCTGACTGGACAGACATACAGCACAACTGGCTATAAAATACTAAATAAATAATAAGTAGGGTGGGTAAGTTGTTTGGTTTGAGATGTAGGAGCAAAGAGAATAGCACAAAACTGAATCTGACACTTGGTCAAAGGCTGATTGTTACTTGATCATTTTACCTTACATTTTGCATGGTTATTTTGAGAGATTTTTTAAGTAAGCGGCATGCGACGGCAAGAACAGGTAGCATTAGCGGACCTGAAGTAACAGAAGACGATAAATGCTTTGGCTGGCCACTGCGAGGACAGTTCCTGGCACACTGTCCATTTTTTTTTACTAACTAAAACTTAACACTTGCCATGCTAGTCAGACTTTTTGCTGTAAATAGGAGTGATATTGTACCTGCTCTCTGGACCAAAAAAGCAAATTGGGATGCTAAGCAGTTGCATAGATCGTGCATGAACGTATTTTGTGCACAGTCCAAATATATTGTTAAAGCTGAGGCGGAAACAAAGACTAACCCTTGAATGTTACATTAGCAGTTTGTGTGCATCCTAAATCATTTGCTTATCATCTCGCACATCACAGAAATCTAAAGGTATTGCCGAAGCCGAATGAAAGTTAGTTCTGTGCTGTATTGAACGACGGGTTTGTAATCTGTGCAGCCTGGATTTATATTTTGCTGCAGCCGAATAGTTAAACAATTGTTAGTATACAAAACAACCAAATGAAGAATTGTGCGCCCACAAACTCCCTTTTTTGATGCAAACAGAAATGGATATTGTTTAAAATAGAGCGGATATTTTTAATGCATTTTCCTCTTGTGTCCAAATAATGAAAAGATTTGCAGAGCGTAGCTGTTTTTGAGTGAGCGAGTTGTATCAGTCATAGCTCAATAGACCTAAGAAATATTCCTGGCAAGAGTCTGTTTGCCAGTTCAGAAGTTCATTTTCAGAGCACTTGAGGAAAGGAACTACTGTATAGATTGAAGAGCCCTATTATTAAGTGGTGGTGGTCATAGCTGAACAACCGTCGCTTAGTGCGATAAAACAGTGTGATTTAATTGGAAAGCATTCACTGCCTGGTTAATACTCAGCTGTCATAAAAGTAATACAGTTGTTCGTTCGGCAGTGCACCAGGGCAAGTGGGAAACAGAGGTGGTAAAATATACGATTATCTTTTACTTCATTCTCCCAGAAAGGATTTTAATACTGAACATTACCAGGATTTCTTAACTTTTCAAAACAGTTTTGGAGTTGTCTTTTTCCAAGCTATCTGTCAGTTCCCCGTATAAATGTTGAATGTGGAGAACACTGATACCCAGAGAAGTTTTGCAGGAGGGAGAAACAAACCTCTGTGAATCCTTGGTAGTTATTGCCAAATGATCCTAGAAGTATAACTTTAAAAACAAGTTTTAAAAATGCAGTAGCAAAACTATGTTAGAAAAAAAAAAGACAAGAAGGGAATTGTTTAGTTCCAAGGAGCACTTCAGCTATTTGAGCCTTCATATGAAAAGTCATTCATTTAAACAATAAGGTCTGATATCTAAAATCAAGAAGGAACAAAGAGCCAAAACTTTAATGTGTCCCTTATTAAAAAAAAAAAAAAATAGAGTATTTGATTCCTTCAGAAAGCTTCTGTCTCTGGAAGGAAAAGTACACTTAAGCAGTTTATAATTTTGTTTTGCCTTTCACTGCTTAAATCATTATATCCACAGATATTAAAGAAAGAACAGAAAGAAAGGAAGAGAAAGAAAAGAAAGAAAAAAAAAAGAAAAACAATCTCCTTTTTCTTTTTTTTTTGCTCAGTCCCTTTTTTTTTTTTTTTTTTTTTTTTTTACCCGGTCACGTACATGAGAAAAGTAGCTGCGATAAACAGATACTGAATCAGACTGAAAGTCTTTTTTTTAAAAAAAAAAAAACATTGCATGATAGTCTCTAAGCAGTTCCATCTGTCAAGCAGAAATTTTAGGCTAATAGCCTGTGGCGATCTCCCTCCGCAGTCCACTACCTGCCTTTGTCCTATTAAATCTCTTTATTCTTCTTAAAAAAGAAAAAAGAGGAAAGGAAAGAAAAACCTTGCAGACCAAAATCATCTGAGTGATGAAGCCCTAATTTTGACCGCCTCTCTTTGATGTTGAGCAGTGGGTTCTTATTTAAAAAAAAAAAAAAAAAAAAAAAGGAGTGAGAGAGAGAGAGAGAGGGAGAGGGGGAGAGAGAGAGGGAGAGAGAGAGGAGAAGACAGTGCTAGGAGCAGATGACTTTTCATCTCCACTTCACCTTGCCACTGGGTCTGTGAGAGATTGGTTCATTGTCAAGGAGGTTTTTTTTTTTACCCATGATTCCATATGGTATGGACCGGGCTACATGTTGCCCAACATGCCAGTGCAAATGTTTTCTCAATTAGGTGTCTTATCTCCCGTGAGTTAGCATCAGATGAAGCTTGCTGACAGCATAATGGCAGGGAAAACCTCCGACGGCTCCATCAAATGGCAGCTCTGCTACGACATCTCGGCCAGAACTTGGTGGATGGTGAGTTGGCAGCAGGGCTGCTTTTTTTTTTCTCCCTTTTCTACTTTCCCTCCCTCTTTGACAAAATGTCCCAGACCTCACATTTATCAAATTAACATTTGATTTTTTTCACACTCTTCACTAGAGCAGCCTCACACTTGTCCCACTTGTACGCTTTCCCTTGTGTAACAAGAGACGGTTAATGTGCAGTACAGTTTCCACGGGGAAGCTTTTTCAATTCTCCTTAAGGGAAAAAAAAGTATGCAAAGAAGTAGTTTGAAAAAGCCTTGTGCAGAGTAACTTGTCTCAGTCAGTTGTCTGACGCTCAGTTTGTTTTATTTTATCTGCTGCTTTCAGGCATCCGTGAGTGTGTGTGTGTGTGTGCGAGTGTGTGTGCACGCGTGTGCATTTTTTACCATATAGTATTTTCTAACGAGGGAGGTGGAAAGTTCAGTAGAGTACAAAGCAAGTTGATTACTGTAAAAGTCTGGAGCGGCGTGTTAGTGTCATGGTGTAAAATCATCACGTACGGGAGAAGCATGTTTTGCAAGGTACTGCCTTTCATCAGAGACCCCGATCTAACTTTTCCCTCCGTTTGTTTATGTTAGAACAGGTTACCGGTCTATTATGATCTGGAGCCATGTGTTACAGATCCCACATAATCTGGCTCTAGCTGCTTTTGGGTGCAATTAAAGTTTCAATAAAGTTCCAACGTGCTCCGTAGAACGAGTTAACTAGCATGTCATGGTCAGTCGGGCCAGACAACCTTTGACATCTTGAATCTATAAGAGGTATAGTGAGTTAGGAGGATGCACAATAGCCCATTGTGGCAGAAGATGCAAGTCCTGTTGCGAGGAAGAGAGTCCTCAAATCATTACTGCCCTCGTTAGCGTGTTGTCCGTTAGGGATTAATTCGTTAGCAGTGCATTTTTAGTTTTCTGTAATTATTATTCTTGTGGCAAGCGTGAATTCTTCCAGTGAGAGGAAAAGTTTGCTGCCAGGACAATGAATGTATTATCCGCTCCTAACTGGACCGTGAACCTCAGCTCATTTCACATAGATATCAGTTAAAAAAGGACTGGCGAGTGGAATTACAAAACACGGCATGATCGGTTTCATTGTACGATACGCTGAACCAAGTCGGGGGGCTCCCTCCCCCTCGCCGCCCTGGACCAATTTTGGTATCATTTGGAAAGTTTAAGACCTCTGAGGACTTGAAAGACTTTTAAAAGTGAGATCCGGAAGGTTTTTATTCTGCAACTTGGTGGTGGCCATTGTGTGTATCATGTGGCTTGTATTTAAAGGTGTTTGGGCTTTGGGGGTTTTAGTTTTGTTTTGTCTAAACTCTTAATTTTTTAACCATCTATTAGAGGTTTACCAGTGGTTGCCAGTGAAATGTAACGTGCAGCTTTCGGTTAATAGGAATAGTGGAAGGCTAACCGCTTTACTTATAGTACTGATTTTCCAATTAGACTTTCTGCCAGGGGAAGTTGGAGGGGGAAGGGGTATTTGCATGCACGTAAACTGTTGACTATTCATGTGACTTTTTTTAGCTTGTTAAACCCCTGTAAATAAGTCTATCGATTCTTAGTTATCATTTTCAAAGCAAAGTTTTAAACTGTCATTTTTTCACTGTACTGTTTATATCATGCTGTGGTTTTACCTTATTCTAAGTCACTTGTATATTTTATTACCACTCCTCTTTTATTGTCCATCGTCTGCTTTTATGATGAGGTATGTCAATGTTTATTATTTAATAAGTATCCTCAAACATTATTAGACAGCTATTATCACGCTCTAGAAAGTATCCTAGGAAGTTTCGTTTCAGTCACATGTATTTCACAGATGTTTCAGTGCTGTGAATATATATGTAAAAATGCTGGAAACATTTAGTAATGCACTTGCCTAAAAATAAACAGTTTTATAACCACACATGCTGTTGTTTAGATTAAACATTGCAGAAAGTTCTCCTTAAACTTGAACGTCACACCATTGATTTTCTAAGAGAACAAAAAAAAACACTAAAATAGCCTTTTTTGTAGAAGTTATGCTACATGAAAGAGATGTTATTTTTAACTGAAATGAATAATTCAAGATCTTTACAATAGATGTGTTAATTGCAAATAAATTTCATACAAAGTTTCAATTATTGATGGAGTAACAAGCAGTAATTTTATACAGTCCATGAGTCTGAAATGTAAAACAAAAAGTAGATATGTATTTCTTTTACCCCCAAATCTCATCACATTTGCCACATTCTTTTAATCAAAAGTAAGCTACAGAGCAGATTTTAATGTTTTAAAGACAAATAAAGCTTTTAAAATTACCTCATGCATCGTCTGGCTGCACAAAATCTCAGCTGCACAGTGCTAAACTTCGGTTTGGTACTGCCAGCATACAAAGAGATGAGTGAATACCCCTTGCACCCATATGGACTCAGCTGCCAGCACTGTGATATGCAATTTTGCTTTTTAATGAATCGTAAACAATTTGTGTGTCAAATGAGTGAGTTTGTTTTCTTTCTGGAGCAGGTTCTAAATCAGTTTTAAGCTATAGCTGTGTACTGTACTGGAGTATTATGCCCAAATTTAAAGGTTCTGTGTCATTTTGATGAAAAGACCTGTTATAATGAAAGAAACGGCTTTATAAAAGGCTGGGTGTAGTAATCTCTCTTTCTTTCTTTCTTTCTCTCTCTCTCTCCCTCTGTCTCTCAACCTCACACTCTCCCTCTTTCACTCCAGTCTATAGCATGTTTATAGCTAGCTAGCTGGAGATAATGGAGATTGGGTGATTGCATGATTAGGAAAATGAATGGATTTTATCGTGGAGTAAAGCAGCTTGCATTTTTGAAAGGTGGCTTTAAAATGCAGAGTTCTAATTTTGACCTTATTTTCTTTCATAAATAATCTGTATTAATGCTCCTTTAATTCATTTTTCTTCATCGCAGCTAGTTTTTCTCTCTAGCCTTCTGATGGAATGGCTAATATATTTTATCTTACTTACCAAAATAGCAAAAGGTCAAAGTAAAACAAAAATGTTGTATTTCTTTCTTTTAGCCAGTTATAAATGTTTCAAGCTATTTCAGCAGAACCCAGAGGATTTGTGCATTTTAACAATAATTACATTTGTCACCCCAGTTTACGAGGAATCTTTTAGGAAGCTAATCTGTTTCTCTCATGCTTCAAACATGTAAATGCAGAAATAGTTGTAATTTCGGCTTTATCTTAGTGTGACGTTTTAGCTGAAAACTTCTAAAAAATACTGTGAATTTGCATAAGAAAGAATTCTGTATTTTTGTATGTGTGTATATATTAGCAAATGCTTTCATCAGTAGAGCAGCCTGAAGATACCATGTGATATCTTCAGCTTTTTGGAAAATGGAAAAATGATCATTATTTTTTAGTCACTGGCACTTTTTACTTAAATTTGATGCTGTCACAGAGACACTAAAGGGTTAGTCATACAAAAGTTTCAGAACTCTGTCTTGCATTTGTAACAAATATGTGCAGCTGTGCTACTCTTATAAATATTTATTTCAAGTTGATTATTTTTTTTAATTATTTGCTCTAGCAAGCCAATATGATGTGATTATTATATATGTTTAATAAGGGATTGTCTGCAAAATTCCTTTTGTGTAGGGTTATTGAAATATATGCATAGTGGAAGTATATATTGGAGAAAAATTCTCAATGGTGATACAAAAATAAAGACTCTGGGCCAAATTCTGCCCTCCGTTTACACTGGCATCGGACCGGAGTCACTGTGTTAAGAGAGGTGGAGCGAGTCCAGATTTACTTACCTGAGACTGAGAGCAAACTTTGACCCATAATTTGAGTATCTCAGTCCAAACAGTTTTGAAATACAAACTGTTTTCCATTGCAAAATATCTGAAGAAGAAAAGCTTCATTAATAAATAAGGAGCCTTTTCAAATGACTCCCTGTATGAGTTAGCATGCAAACTGCTGTTATTGAATGTGACAGTTAAAACACGTCTTCCAGGCATTTTCCAAAATAATTGTTTTCTTTTTTTATTATTCAACTATCAATCCATATTTCAGTGTATACATGTTCGTTTTCCGTAAGTGCAGTAAGTAAAGTGATAGTTTAGTAAAGAGCTAGGATTAGAGTCGATATGTTACTTTTGTTGCTTTAAACGTTTTTAAACCAATATCAGTTTGCTACTGAAGCTCTTGGTAAATACTTTTCTTTCATGCCTCTGCGCTCCATTTTTTCAGAGGGATAGCTGAAATTGCTCAGGTAATTTCTGCAATAGAAAAAATGAAAATTTCAAAATGCTAGTAGCATTTACTCAATTAAAACTTAATAGAATCCTCAATATAAAGCTCACTGCAACTGAGATTAAAAGTAGTAGTGTCTTTAATAAACACTGTATTTAATTTCATCATATGGCAAGCTAATTGTTGCTGTTGTCACTAAAAATGTCTAGAAGCGTGAAACTCTCAAAATTGATATTTCTTATTTAAATCACTGAGCGTATCTATGCATATATACATATACATATAGTCTCATCTAAGCGTATCGTAATAATCCCCACATACTGCTGAACTGTACGTGGCTTAGTTGATTTGTGCTTTCTGCTTATCCTTTACTGTATATCATAAACTTGCCTGTATTTATAACTATCCTTGACCTGCCTTTATAAAAATAACAACGTGTGAACAATGTAATATTGCCACATGGATTTTCTTAGTTTTATAAAGTAATGCCGGATATTCAAATATTGTTCAGCTGCTGTAGAAATGTTGTTATTAAAATTATTCCTTCCCTGTCAGAGTTTTTAAGTTCCATATGTAACTTACTTAAACATATGTACGCAGTGCATCATTACACACGCTTCTACTATATTACAGCATCTTGGTTTTCTGTAAGCGTCTTCCTTCTGCCTGCAAGTATTTGTCCCGGTTGTTTTCTGTTCTTTTTCCTTCACCTGTCCTGAATATTGCCATGAATGTTTCTAATTTAAAGCCAAAGGAGTCAGTGGCTGATTAGAAGACAGGAAATTGGAGGATTAAACTGTCTGGTTGAACTTCCTTTACTTATCAGTACTGTGTAACTTACACTGGATTATAAATTCAGTGGGACAATTCCTACAATGTAGTGCTACTTCTGTTTTCTTAATTTTTATTTTTCTATAAAAATCCAAAGAGCAAGGAGAATGGGTAGTTTGTGGCCACAAACCAGTATCTTTTACAACACTGAAATGCTGCCGGTTAATTTAAATTTGGATAAATGTCTTTAGATTTGAAAAGTTTATTCAGTCTAAAACCATGTAGGTTTATAATCTGTATTTTAAATTAACTTCATTATGTAAACAACCAAGCAACAGATACTTTCGGGGAGAGGGCGGGAAATGACATCATTTTAGTAAGAGGAGAACGCACCACGTTAACCCTTGTTCAGCCCTCTCCCCCTCCGAAGCGCTCGGGTTCGTTGGAGCGGACCGGGGTGGCCGTACGTCATCCTGCGGATGGGACAGTGAGAAAAGCCAGCGTCTCCGAAACACCTTGTGTGGAGCCCTGGCGCTGTCTTCCGAGCTGGGAACGGCTCAGGACGAGCGTGGCGTCCGCGCGCGGGACGGGCGTTGCGTAGCCCTCTCTGACGGCGGGGAGGATGAAGAAGAGCATTGCTTCCTACCCTGCAGGGTCAGGTCACTCTCGCTGTTGGTACTGATGGTATTTCCAGAGCTCATCATGGCCCTTGGTGATGAAGTCACTGCGATAGTTGAGAAAAGCAAGCGGTAGTATGATCAGGAGGGCCTCTGTGCAGAGGATAAATAGAAGGACTTCAGAGCTGAATCTGTCCTCTACCTAAGGCTTGTCTGTGCTACCGCTCGCCGTTCCCAACCCTTTTAATTTTGCGCACTGTAATCAGCACTGAATCGAAATGTGAAGGTGCCAGTGCTATGGTGAATGCTAGACCATGCAAGGAAGGCGGGGGGGAGGCTGGGGGGGGAACCAGACTGCCTGAAAGATCTGACACCTTCATCTGAATCCGAAGGCCATAGGATTAATCATATATTTGAGCTTAAGCACCAAGACTGGCTATTTAAATTGATTGGGATACTTGTGATAATTTCCAGCACCGTGATACTGGTACATCGGGCAAGACTACCACCAATACTGAGGGTAATTGAGAATTGAGATGAAAATAAAAAATATTCTGAAAGATTTTGCTGATAAACTTCAAATGGTTTCCATAAGAACAAAACATTCTGAAACTTTTTCTAAGTAAGGAGGTAGATATCTGCTTTCTCTGCCATCATATGGAGGGGAAAAGGTAACTTTTTGGTTTATTGAGAGATTCCCCGAGTTTTAATCCCCTCGTGAAAAGACTCTCCGTGTACTGCTAGAAGCATGCTTCATTTCTGTCCCTCAGCTCCCTGCTCCGTAGAACGTGGTCACTGGCACCGATTAATATTTAAAGATGATTTTAGGATGAAACAAAATGTTTCTTTGTTGATTTTGAAGACAAATATGCTAGTTTATAATATCACAATTGGCTTGGTAATATCTTTGACTGATTGCCACTTCCATTAATTTCCGTAGGGACATCTCTTAAGCAAGTAAGTACTGCAGGATTTGCCCAGTAATAATTACAGAACTCATTTGAATGCTTCTACATGTACCTACACACACCTTACACATGCGAACAAAAAGCAAAGGGCCTGCCACACACCCAAGAAGCCCGACCAATCTCAGAGCAGCAGGACCAGGTCGGGATGAGATGCCTTTGGGGTAGGCACTATACAAGCCCGCAACAGCTCTTTTGCAGCAAGGTTTTTGAATTTATATTCACTGTAATAAAGATCACTGGATTTATTTCCTGTATAAGAGATTACTAAAAGTAGTTCTCAGTAAGCTAACTACTACTAAAACAGAGGAAAGACATGTATTGACTATTGCAGTGGGTTTCAAAATATTTTGCCTGTATAAGCATGTCTGTTCTTTGTTTTTTTTTTTTTTTTCAGAAGGCTGTGAAACATAAAGTTAGCAATACAACTAGATATGGGTGGGAGTGTTGGATAGTACAGATGGCACTATAAGCTTGTAGACTTTTACTACCAATAATTGCAATGCCCTTGCTTTCAAAGGAGTGCACATTGCCCTTGATGTACACAAACAGCCATATTAATTTCGCAACCCGATCGGAATTGCATACATAGATTAAGGTTGTCAGTAAGAGCAATGTGGAAATCGAGAGCAGCGTGTGACCTACCCCCTTTAAACATGGCTAACTCAGAAGAGAGAAGCTGTACGTGGTCAGTAGCACAGACTGGCTGCGTGAATTAGAGGGGAGGTTTTTGTTTGTCTTTTTAATCCAGAATTCAGGTGAGCTGGAGAAAATGGACCAGATTCTGCACAGAAATAGGCTGCCGTTCAGAAAGGATCATCTTTACTAGTACAGCAGAAATTGAAAGTAGAGCATGGCCTTATGGTTTGTGCAAAGGAAGTATGAAGAGTATTCCAAGTGTGACCTGAAGTAACTTTTTATGTTCTACATGAAAGAAGAAAAACTGCCCATTTGGTTGCTCATTCAGCTTGCTTTCATGTTTACTCTCAGGAACCGATAGAAACAGCAGGCATGGGCACTTCTGCTTGCCACTAGCATTTTTTTACCAGAAATTTTCTTTTCAGATGCTATCTGAAAGAATAGGTTAAGAAAAAAATGCATGAAGTTTGGGTTATTTTAGGGCAGTGGCTTAAAGGTAAATCACCAGGGTTTTTAGATCAGCAAAAAGAGAACAAGTTTTGAAGTGCTATAAGCAAACAGAAGTAAAACTCAAATTAACTCACAAATTGCTGCTAGTGAGGACTTGCAGTTTATATAAATAGCAATACATGTAAGCATTGCAATAGGACTTGTTGCTTCCTCTCCTTTTATCTTGATTTCCTAAAGAAATGAGCCTTGAAAGATCATGCTGTCTGTCTTCCATGTGCAATGAAAGAAACTATAGCATGAGACATCACACCCAAGGAATCCCCTCATGTTCAAAACCGGATGAATAATTCTTTAACAATTTACTAAAAGATAGTAACTTTCCTATGGATTTTGACCATCTCACCTAATTTTACAGCACATCATAGCTTTTACACTGTAGAGACATACAGAGTTGTTAAAATTCCCTGGAGAAGAGCTGTGTCTCTCCATGGCCACTTTTTTTTAGATCCTTACCACACTTCTGTGGACAGCCATTTTTTCATTCATTTTGAAGTTTTCTAGGATTCTGCTATAGAAATTCCTTCCATAGAAGTATGTGAGCATATAGGAGGAAGACCTGGGCCTAAAATAGTGGGAATTCTTTGGTGAAGGCCTGGCTCCTGACAGGCAATGACATTTGTTACTTTCTAATGAGCATTTCTGCTGGGAAGAGTAAGTGCAAAGAGCAGACAGAAGAAGACTTACCTTAGCATGGGAATTCAGCACAGCCACTGTAGGAGGCAGGAAGAAAGGATTTGATGTGCAAATCCTTTTTCAGGCATTATGAAGAACAGTGGTCAAGAGATCGCACCTGAGTAAAGGCAGTGATGCAGATCTTTTTTCTCTCTCTCCTTCAAATCCCTCTTTGGAGTTGTTTCTTTTTCTTTACTTAAAATCCCATTCAGTAACATATGGACTAGCAACTGCTGTGGTCCTCTAGTAACTGGACCACTGCACAAACAAATAACTTGGGTTTATTTTCCTTGCCTTAAATGCACAAGGCATGGTTTGAATTGCAGATTAGTAGTGCAGTTGCCCAAACTCTTCTACACTGAGGCAAATTCATAGCAGGAAGCCAAAGAGCCATAAGATGATAGCAGTGGCTGAATAAAACAAGGCGCTCTGCCAGCTCCATGAGCTGTCTCCCATGGCCAGTAGTGCAACCACTTTTGATTGCATCTGCCTAATTCCACAATTCCAGGGAATATGCTAGGTGACTCTGCTGTAAACTCTGATGAAAGCTATGAAAAGGAAAAGGAGGAAAGAGAAGAAGCCAGGCTTACAAAGTGTCCCTGTAGCACTGCCTTTGGAAAAGTCCAATGCTCCATGCTGTGTAATCACCCACATACTTGAATCCTGATGTCTCCCACTGGATTTGCAGCTTGGCCAGTCTGTGGTTTCACAGCACATTATCCTTGCGAGCAACATGCCCTTACGGTATTTTCACTCTCTTTCCCTTTCCTCTTCCTCTTAGCATGTGTTCCCATCCTTCTGGTATAGTCCACCTTTTCTTTAGTTGTCCTGACATATCTGGGTTTTGGCCTGCTCTATGATCATGCAACTGATCCTGCTTAAAAAGTAGGAACTTCATAATAGTGGTATGCAGAGAGATACTGGGGAGGAGCACACAACCTTAGCTATGATACACGAAAAAGGTCAATAAGTGTCTTGTCCTGCTGCAGATGATTGACTGCCTAAGAACAGAGATCAGTGGGCTGGGAATTTTTATTTTCCCTTGAGATGGGAAAAGGGACTGAAGATGAAATCATTGGAAGTTGTACCCTGAAAAACAGATTCTGTCAGAGGAGGCCTCCTGAAATATGGGAAATAAACAGACTAATAAAGGTAGAAAGACAGAACTGCAGAGTTTTGAAGGTGGTGACAATTTCAATTTGATGTAAACATCTGTTTGAGTACTTAGGACTGAAGTAATCAGGCACCTGCCCTGCCATGTATGTGTTCATGCTTGTAAATGCCTTGTTCTAATGAGTTTTGGGGGCGTACTCTCCAGGATGGGTGTGTATGAGCAAGGCACAGCAGTATTATTTGTGCACTGTAGGTGCTTGCACCTGCAAAATGCAGGTGCCTGCTTATGTGCACTTTCTTACAAGGAGATAAGCAATGTGTTTTCCTTGATTTCTGTAGAGGTCTGCCAAATCTGTGACTCTAACTTCTTTATGTCTTACCTTCTCTATCTGTGGAGTGGAGTAATAAAACTTACCTCAAAAAAGCTGCTAGATATTAATTAATGGATTTTCAACATTATCTGAAGAAAAATGCTCTAACCGGTATATGTTATTTTATGAAAAAGAGTTACTTATAAATATAAGCTTTTGCAGAATTAAAGAAACTAAAGATGGAAAAGATGTAATAGGTTGTGCAGTCTTTCCATCTACCAGCAGTCTCTGCTTTTACTGTTTATTTGTTGCTGATTTTTATTTGCCTTTAAGCCACTATGGATTACTCGTATAGCATATGTTTCTTCACTCTTAACACAAGTAAAAGCAATGTTCAGTGATTAATCACTGAATTCTCTCTCTCAAAATCAAGACAATAATATAATAAACCTTGACGGAGGAAGCCTGAAGTGCGACGTGTGCTTACACTGTGTACGGCAAAAGAGATGTCTGTGTCTTTCCAGTCTTTTGTATGCCGCTGTTTCATAGTAAGTGGGAGGACGGTAGATTCAGTGGATTACCGGGTTTCCATTAAAAATTAAATGTACAATTTTTAGATGAATTTTTCACATATGCTTGTGGGCAAACAATTTTTGATTAGTTGTTGACATATAGTACACACAGTGTGTGCATGTGTGTGTGTGTGCACATGTATATTTACATGCACGATATATAAATAAAATACAGACAGTAATGTAGTGTTAGTAAAGTCCACTGATAGTCATTAATTTGCTGAGTCTTATATAGGATGAACAGAATGATCTTTCTCAGACGGAATAATTTTTGTTTTCACTGCATCACGTTAGGACTTACTCATCCAATGAGCAGCATCCGAGTGCACAACCAAGTGCAGCTCATCCAAGCTCTCTGATCGTTGCATCCAGCTCTTCGAGGAAGCCTCTCTTCCTCTCCTGCCTTTGAGGGGAAGCGGCACGATGCCTTTTTTCAACAGTGACTGTCAGTGGCCTGTGCCAGTAGATTTACATCTGTGGAAGGAACTTTCTCAGTTTGATTTTAATTAGAAACCAGGTGGTGAAACTGGGCAAAAGATTTGCAAAGATCTGAAATATCTGAAGAGGAACGGCTTGAGAAACACTGTATTAGTCATGAGGCAAGGAAGAATGTTGTCATGATTTGAAAGTAACATTGTTCAGTAAACGAAGATGTGTGAACCACTTGCTAAACTAAATTAGTTTTGAGGTTTGGTGCACATTTGTATAATTCTGTTCACTGAAGCTTTGAACAATTGGGAAGGGAAAAACAGAAAGAAATCTATTAGGAAAAAATATTTGACCTGCTGGTGGTGTTTATTTTATCTGTAGTGATTCAGCTGCCTTTTTTCGCATTTGAGACAGAATAATAAATATGCGCAGATAGATAAATACAAGTAACATAGTGTAATTCTGTTCTCTGAACTTTATTTCCATTGTTGAACCAGTGAAGATTTTATTTTTCCTCACAAAAATGGAAGTTGTAGAGAACTTTTAGGACACTGTCTCTCCTTAATTTTTTACAGAGGCTGTTTCTCGGTGACTGACCTTTTTCTAATGCAGGGATTTGGTGTGCGAAAAGGGTAAATCTTGTGGTTTCAGTATCCCCTGTAGAATAACATTGAGTGAGTGTGGCCACATACCTTTTATTATATTAGCATGTGATTAATTTTTCCAAGAGTTGGCTCTCCCGTCTCTTTGCAGGAAGGGTTGTACTTTCCAGTCTTGCTCTCGGCTCCTTTAATGCACCTCTGACATTCACTCGTCTAGCAGAGATCTTTACCTTTGTGCCATTATACTTGTTGCTGTCTTACTCAGTTAAGAAGTACAAATAGCCACAGCATTGCCAGCTGCAGTCCCAGGCTGGATCATTACTCCAGATTTGAGGTTAATCAACTGCAAATTCCATTAGCTTCATACAGAGTGAAAATAAAGAACAGACGGTCTCACATGTGAGCCAGAAGTCAGGTGCAGCGCAATACGGCTAGCCTTCAGGTAGAGTGTTTTTTCCTTTTGACTAACATCTCTAAGACCACAGGATCAAATCCAAAAGCAGACAAAAGTTTTCATGAAAGTTTTGCAAACTCCCATCTTTATTTTTCCTCTTCTTTCCACTTCCAATTATAGATGTGAATTCTTCATATGATTCAGATGGATTTTTTACCATTTTTCTCTTGAACACCATGCAAAGTCATTACTAAGAATTGTATTCTCAGATATCTTATATTCTTCATCAACCTGTTGATTATCCCAACATCTCACTTTATTGTTTAAGGAAGTACTGTGGTGAAATTTTGCCGGGGGTTGCTGCTGAAGACTCATTTACTAAGGTCTCATTCTTGCAAATGCTGACATACATGCGCACCTTGTGAGCTCTGCCACAGATTTCAATAGGACTCACAATATCAAAGCTAAACACACAGGAAAGCAGAAGCAGGAACCAGGCCTAGACGCTTCCCTGCTGCTTTTTTCTCTGCACTGTCCATCCATCCGTCCCCCCTGCCAAAGAGTACTTTTCCTTGTCATTGGTTATTTTCTCATGAGTCCATTCAATGTTTTGGAATGGACTCATATTCCTAATATTCCTCTTCTTTTCGCATGTAGTGCAAGCTGTCAATATTTCTAGAAATACTAAAAAGTAATCTGGCATCTGGAATTAAAATCCTGAGATTAAAACTGTTGTTGTCTGAAAATAATGCATCGGATGTATCTAGATTTGCTAAAACAAAAGCTGTCCTATTAAAATGAAAGAATTACAGGAAAGTTTATAGCCAGAAGGTGAGAGGTTTTGCACACTGATTACACCACAGTTTCCAGACTCCTTTCTGAAAATCTACAGTAGCACAATATTTGCAACACAAAATGAATTTTGTGCGCTGTGGATTTTTCCTTTTTTCTTTTCTTTTTCCTATTTTTTTCTGTTCGAGCAATTTTGGTGGGGAGGGGAGGTGCTCGTGTGCATCTCCCTATATACATATGTTAGATTATTACTGACATGCCATTACAAAAGGTTAGGGAAAATATTGCCGCCAACAGAACTAAAGATTAAATAATCCAATCTCTGGGAACTGTAAACTAACAATCACTATCATAAATGGGCCCTTTCTAATCATAGTTTGTGCTGGAATGAAAGATGCAATTGTCTGGAATTGATGAATATGGGATCCATGCTGGCTCCGGGGTCAGAGGTCCCCACATGCAAAGGTCCCTTTCTCTCTGGCACTGCTGCCTTTGTATAGCATAGCTTGGCAGCTATCTCTTTGCACTTCGGCTACCTGCCAATGCAGCTGGTACTGTGCAACTGTCTGGTACAGACTACAAAGCATCACTCAGCAACCAGCAGCTCCACATGGGGCCCCTTTTCTAGGATGACAAAGAAAGATGGGCTATACATTCTGCCATCTATGCCCATTAAAAAGACTCTTAAATTGCATTACTACAAGTTATTGTTAATTATGTAGTAGTCACTGGATCTCTATGATCCTTTTAGGGATTGATAATCTTTGCTGTATGCTAGCTGTATAAGTAATCGAGAGGGAGAATCATTATTTTGTTGCGTAGAAAGTAAGTTCTAATGTGGTAAGTTGCTCATGCGTAGCCATGTGAATGTAACCTCCATTTGAATTATGTTCACCACAGGTTTGTAGCATATGCGGGAAATGAACTGATTGAACCAGAAAAATTATTTCTGAATTTGTGTCCTTACAGTTTCAACATTCACATTATAGTTAAGCTTGGGAATGCTTTTGTTAGTAAGCATTTATTCTGAAAGGTTGCTGGTTGTTAGAATGTGCCTTAAGCTGCAACTGGGATGGAAGGAAACAAAGTTGGTAGTTACATGAAAATAAATAATCTCATCTTAGAAATCATTAAATTAACCAGTGTTTAAATTATGGGATTCTGACAATGAAAGTGGTGTCACTGAGATATTGAAGCGATGCTGATTATCCTAAATACTTTTTTCTCAATAGTGCATGTTATCCCTGTCTTCAAAAACTGGTTGTAGAGTGTACGGTGGGAGGAAACTCTTTGTCCCTCTTAATGCTGAAGTCCTGATGGTGTCCTGAGCAATGTCCAGAGTACTTGTTATCTAGTTAAGGTATGTGAGGAACCATATCAAAGCTAAATCTGCAGGCCTGATTCCAGTGGATATTTTCCAATTTGTGTAAGTCCATCAGTATTAGCATAAAACTGAAATAACTCATTTGGTGCAAGTGAGATTGGATTCACCCTCAGTAAGATGCAGAGATGACTTAGTGCATGGATCCAAGTTACTTTCACTTAAATAGTCTGGGCCAAATGCTTAGCTCCTGTCAACTGTCGTAGCTCCACTGAAGTTAATGGAGATACACCAATTTACCCCTGCTGAATTTGTGGACCTTGCTTTTTTCCAAGATGTAAAGAGAAGGTCTGTAAAGAAAATGTTGGAACTTGATTATTCCTGTTTTTTCCCCTTTTTCCTTCTTTTTCTGCACTATTTATGATCTTGCACATGCCTCCTGCAGAGCTGGCAGGCTTCCTAAGATGTACACCAAATTCTAGGAGGGAAACAACACCAGTTCTCTATAGTATCATTGCAAGAGCTAGTCTGTTGAACCACTTTTATTTCCTCTTTTGTTCAAATTACAGAAAAATCTGAGAAACACAAGATACAATAGGAGGAGATGAGAACCTTCAGTCTTCAGTTTCTCTCTTTCCTCCTTGCGTCTAATATTCCATTTCTTGCCTTGTTCTGATATCAGCTATTTGAAATAGTTATATATAATTTAATGTTATACAAAAGTATTGTCATATCAAACATAGTGAAATGGATTCCAAAAACACCATCTGGTATTTGGGAATGCACTGTGAGTTGGGAACGTGAGAAGAGATATTCTTTGCCACTTTGCTTGGGACCCAGCCATTAGCAGTGTAATTGCCAAGAAAAGGTGACAGGCTTCAGGCTTAATGCAAGTGGGTTTTTTTTTTTTTTTTTTCGCTCTCTCTTCCCCAGCCTATTAACTCTATGAGTCCTAAACTAGATGCGAAAGGCACTGTAAAGGCAAGGCAATGGCCCAAAACAATAGGCTCCCTTAAATTAAAAGGCAGGGCAGAAAATAAAAACAGTCACTGGGCTCCTATAAGAAGACTAGAGTAAGTGAAAGCAAAATAAGCTTGTTGAGAGGAGGGAAGAAATAAGACGTGTGCTTTAAAGCTGCAGTGTGCTGTACAGAATTGTTCTCTTAAGCAGTGGATTTGTAATGATTAGAGTTTTCCAAGCTTTATCCAAAAGCTTATTTCAAAGCCAACATTAGTTTCCTCTAATCCACTCAAAATTGCAAACCCCATATAGTGAAGGTCATTCCTAACCATTCTAAACCTGTTTTACTTAATGTTATCTCACTTCTTCCTCTGTATCTCCATCTAGCCCTTTAAGGAAGGGGAAAAAAGAGAGAGGATTTAATAAATTAAAATCTCAGATTGATTTCTATGGGAATATTATTCTGATGTGTAAGAACCCAAAGGGCATGCATAGTACAGGTTATATAGCCTCACGTTGCTATCCTGTATGCTACAATTGGCAGGTGTAATTCTAACAAGTTTTACCAATATTTCTCACCTGAGAACCAGATCAAACATGAGGGAAGTAAAAAATCAGAGATATTTGAACAAGGATCAAAGTCTCCATATTACATGCAAGAAGGCAAATAAAATTTGCAGCAGAGGATGAAAACAAGCGAAAACTGCAGAAATGTTTTAATCTTCACTGATTTCCATCTAACGTTTGAAATACAGCCTTATATTAATTCTGAACTTAAAAAAAGGCCACATTGATTTGTTTCAGTATGTCAGAAACTGTGATGCTACAATAGGTTTGCTATTAAATTACACAAAATAAAATGATTTCTGGTGGGTGTATCTAATGCTTGCCAAATTAGATGAAATGAAAGCTAACCCTCTTAGTCTAGCTGTTGTTTTTAAATATTTATGTCTTTAACAGACATTTGTGTGTGCCATGAGGGGGACTAGAAACTACTTTGCTATCAGTCAGTTTATGCAGACATGCAAAGTCTCATAATCTCAGCACCAGGCTCGCCTGGAACGTTTGTCACCGCAAGGTCTTTCAATTTATTCTGAAGGAGCTTGCCGATTCACCACACTGCTGTTTTGGCTCCTACTACTTATTTATTTACTGTCATTGCATTTTGCTGTAAATGAGTTCAGCGTGCAAAATTCAGCCTACAAGGTGTATTGCAGATTTTCAGCAAGGAGTTCGGCCGTTCGGTGCAGAAGAGGTGGTGGCAGCCCTGTAGGTGCCAAATTGCGAAGCTGCGAGCCCAGACTTCCCCTGGCTGCCAGTGACCAGCCTCGGCGAAACTCTGCCCTTCTCCGATACTTCACAGCCTTGTGGAGCCGGCCTTGCAGCACATCGGGGTGGGAGAAAAAAAGGCAAACGTCCCGAAGGAATCTTTTTGTTCTTTTAAAGGGCTCGGAGTTGGGTGTTAATTTTAGCCCTTGACTTTCAGCACTGTTTTCTCTTTGAAAGGACAACTTGGACAGCACAGAAGAAAGATAAAAGTTGTCATTTATACCTTGCAAAAAACAATATATTAACTCTTCTCGGGCAAAATCGCTCTCCAACAGAAATACCAAACTATTCTGAATTTTGTTCAGCACCTGCTGCTTAAACGACGTTGACTTCTGAAGCGCAGGTCGACCGGGGATGCTGTGGGGCGGGAAGTGTCTAACACGTGGAAGTATATAGATGGTGGGTGTGCAGAAACCGAGGCTGCTCGCCCCGTTCAGTGACAAGTAAGAGACCGCATGCGGGATTCCTGATTCCCACGCAGAGAATCCGGGAACACAAACATAAATGCTTTACAATTTAATTTCTGAAGGGGCATATTCTTCTAAGAAAATCTCTATACAAGAGATAGAGAGCATCAAGAAAAACGAAATAATGCTTTTTGCATTAGAGTGCTTCTGCAGCAGAAATTGCAGTTTTGCTCCTTTTCGAGTGTGCTTTTCCTTTTCCTATGGAATTAAGTTTCCATAATATATATTTTATTAAGTGGTTTTAATCAACAGCTACAGTAACGATCTTGACTGGGTAAATTAATATTACGAGGTGTGTTTGAAGCCTCTGTCGAGCAGCCACAGCCTCTGGGAGGCCGTACGCCCCGGAGCAGCGAGCCGGCCCGGGGCTCAGGTCCCGGGTCCGCGCGGCGCTTTCCCGGGCGGCGGGCGCCAGCGCCGGCAGCGTCTTTGCGCCTCGGCAAGGATCTGCCGCCCACGGCAGCGTGCGGCCGCGAGGTCCTCCTAGCCCGTCTCTCCCTTCCGCATAGCGGGCTCCGTCTCTTTCCCCTTCCCAGTCTCCTGTCTGTGTCAGCCTCGGGTTTTGTTTTGCTCTCCGGTGACATGATGACAAACTGCAAATGAATAATCAAAAGTCCTTAGAATTAAAGTGACGAAAATATTATTACTTGCTCCCTCGGCACACCTCGACTCCCGTACCGCTCTCCTCCCGTTTTCCCTTTCCTCCTGTTTCGATGGCAGGCAGAAAATGCAGATGCCACGGCAGCGGAAGATATTTTTAAGCAGGAGCATCTGGCTCCTTGGCAGACTCTGCAGGCAGTTGGTTTGGTTGTTTTGGAGTTGCCTCTGGGTCTGTCACATGTTTTGGCATCTGACTGATAGTCTGGGCTGCCTCGGCTTATTGGACATATTTTTTCTTTGACTCACCTTTGATTCCGAATTGTCTCTTTATTTGCGTTTGCCAGTGAGCAACAACTTTAGCTGATCCGGTGCTTGTTTACATAGAAATAGTCGCAGCCGGTCGCTGCGTCTGGCTCACGCGAGCCTCCTGCCCGCCCGCGGCGTGCCGGCAGCGGTGCCGCCAAGGCCGCCGGCTCCGCCGCCCTCGCCGCCCTCGCCGCGGGCCCCGCCGCCTCTGCCCCGAAAAGCCAGCGGCTCCGGGGAGGCGTTTCCCGCACCGCACGTGCGAGCAAAAGCACGCCGTTCCCAATACACGCTCTGTCGATGTATGCTTATTTTTATACATAACGTTATGAAATTGGGGGCTGGGGGGGCTTGTCTTAAACCAGCATGGCTTTGTTTAATGGCTTTCTTGCAGAGGAGGAAAAAAAAACTGTTAAAATGCTGGAGTTTCTGCCCTGCTCGGAAGCCCACAGTGTAAAACCGTCACGTGAGCGGCAGCATTTGGTTCTCAGGCTGCTCCCTCAGCATGGTAAACCTTGGGAAAAGCCAGTTTTTTTGCCGGGGCAGCGCGGGCGGAGGGCGGCCGGCGGGCCGGGAGCCCGTCCCCGCGAGCCGCCGCAGCCGGCGAAGCCCGCGCGGGGTTTTTCCGCCCGCCGCGGCCGGCGGCCGACGGAAACAGGTGGGCTCACAGCGGGGAGCAGCGGGGCAAGCCCCGCCACAAGTTCTGCTGGGGTTTTTTTAGGTGGCTAAACTAAATCTAATTAAACCCAGGCCTGGTTAAATAAGCTTCATTTAGCGTGCGCGTTGTATAGCTTCTCTATTCGTGACGGCCGCTCTTCTTTTCATTATTAGCGCTATCATTTTTCCGTCCTTCCTGATAGTCCTAGGGACTGACTGGATAATTGGACAGACGGGCTGGGGATAGCTTTCTGTTTCTAAAATGCTGTTTTGGAATCGTCCTGTGAGCTAGTCCTTGCTGTGCTCAGGAGGCACCATGGAGACTCAGCGATGAGATGTAAATCTGTGCTTTCAGGCTAAAACAAGGCCATACTCCATAGAGCAATTGTTTGCCTTTTAAGGAGAGGACAAATACAAGAGAGGAAGAAATGCTGATTTCAAAGTGAATTGAATTTTTTTGAAGGTAACCTCATGAAATTATTTTTTACTTTACACTTTAGTGAAGGAAGGCATCATTTAACTTTTGTGTTGTTTGGGGTTTTTTTCTTAATTAAATCAAATCAACTTAAGCCCATCCAGAAAAACAATAGGGAAAATCATGCTATGAAACTTTAAAATAAAAGCTCCTAGTATGTATTTTTTACTGGCGTTAAAGTTTTATTTAAAATTGAAAACTCGTTTCTCACTGGCCTGTTGTTTTTGCCTCTCTCGAGTACATATTTGCAAGCCCTGTGTATGCTGTCACTGTAAATAATAAGGGTATCAGAGAATAGGAAATTGGCAGACTTATAAAATGAAGCTATTTGTGCCCAGGGCAGGACATTAACATTATGGGCAACTAAGCGACATGTTTGTCTCTGTGAACTCGCATTGACTTCCAACCACGTGTATACAGCGTGTAACTGCAAAGTAGCTCCAGAGTTAGACTCCCACGTACTTGAAGTTTGCCAACACTGAGAAAGATGGCTAGAAATATTTAAAAGTGTAAGGAAGAAACTACATTTGTGATTACTTTTTTATGTATGGAAAGGAAAAAGTATTTTGAACCTTAACTTGTCATTGAAAGTAGGAGCCGGCAGAGAAACGCCTGCATGTGAACATTCATGTACACTTGCATGCAAACACACAAACAGCCCTTGCCTAAAGCTTCTCTAGCCATTTTATTCTGAGACTGGTCCTAAGAGAAGCCCTGCACCCCCAAAACCATACAAGAATATTAGCAATCATTTGCTGTGAACACAATGTGGCATACAAATTAAAGTGAATTTCTAGCTCTCATGCCTGCAAAAAAACACTGCAAGGACAGCATGCATGCATTTTGAAATCTTAAAAAGAATACGACAACAAGCTAAGAAAAAATCCAGACTACACTGTGCTTTTAACAGTCATCTCCATATTCTGGGGAATGTGCATCATGATTTTTGAATACATGGGATTAGCAATATCATGAAGAGGAATCCCAAGGGACCTATCTCCACCAAGTAATGAATCTTGTAAAAGAGATTCTCAGTAAATCCTTTCATAGGCCTTGGCACTTGGATGTAATTCCATAGAACTCCTGTTAGGTTTTCCTATGGGGGGGAAGGAGGAAAAAAAAGGTCCTTTGGGGCATTTGATTCTGTGAGTTGGTTTGTGATACGAAAGCACCATATGGGTGCTTTCACCTTTGTTTTTCAGCACCCGCAGTGTTTGGCAGATATACTGCAAAGCAGAAGCAGCAGCACAAAACACAGTGTTATTGGGAGAGGGAGATGCGATTCTGAACTATCTTTGCTCCTGGGACAAGCAAATAGCAGCAAGCAGCCACTGTGCTGTGCCAGCTAGTCCTGTGGGACAGTGTGGTTACACTTAACTAATTTTCAGAACAGCCTTGTTCATGCTACTCTAAGTCTTTGCAGCCTCTTCCAGCAGGCACCTCAGTTTTACAGGGCTTCTGCCTTAGCAGTTAGAATCTGTTACTGAAGTATGTGTACAAGGTTTATGACATTTGGGCATACTGCAATTAAAGTAAGGAGGCTTTTCTGTCCTGCCAGTGATCAATTAACAGAAAAATAAGTAAGTCGTTAGGCGCATGGTGGTATTCTTTGAAAGCCAGGCAGTCATGGCAGCTGGACAGACATGCTTCTTAAGGAAACAGTGAGGCACTCTTACATTCCTGAAGTGGTCTGTTAGCTTCTGGTGAGTCAAGTCAAGGCATTTCAGACGAGGGTGATTGATTATATTTCTCCTTTTATTGATAAAAAAAATCCTCAGCCAAAATCAAGGTGTTCCAACAAATCCTTACCTACCTAGTGTTCAGTATTCCATTTTTTAGGTATCGGGAACCCTTCAAAATAAGTCCATCTGTCTTGCTGTGTCCCTTTTTGTGGTCTGTTTCACAGCAATAATGGTTTTTGGGTCTCTACAAGACTGACTGAAGGAAGACTTCAGAACATCTAATGACAAATAATGAAGTGAGCCACCTCTGTTTGGCAGGAAAGTACAATCTTCAGTGTACCGATAGCAAAAAAGGGGTTAACTGATTTGTCCAAGATCGAACACTACCAGGTCAAGACTCAGAGTCCATCACCACCTGAACCCTCCTGTAGACCTTTAAACATCTGCAAACTGGTTTTGCAAGATAAATGATGATCCTGACTTCTCTTCCTGCCTTGCCAAAATCATTCTTGCCCTGAACTTCAGTGATTTGAGGAAGGTGGCTCTTTTATCTTTCTAGCTGAATGAGGAAAAAGGTCCATCTGCTTCCCTCAGCTCAAATGACTAGTGAGGGAAAATATAAACCTCTTTAAAAATCATTTCTCATCAGGACACAAAGAGCTGGATAAGGTCAGAATTAGGACTGAACATTATCCGATATAAATCCTCTGGAAGCTGTGGGTTATGCTGCGGTCACCAACAGGCTTTGAGCATCTTGACACTGTTTGCACTGTCAGAAGTGGCAGGTTCCATGCTAAGGTGAAAAGAGAGTCTAACTTTTGTAAACCATTTTTCCACTTTCAATTTAAAGGTGCTACTGTTCATGATCAGACTTCCAGAACAAGGACATGGCTTGGCCACAGTTGAGATGGATTTAGTCTCCCAGAAAAGTTGTTTTCTCTGCTGCCATCTGACACAGGTGGAATTAGTGCCAATGTAGTGAGTGTAAATTACAGCCAACGTGATGTGGAATATCTTGTGCATGAACCTATGTAGCTGTGTAATTGCTTGGCATGTCTTTGGCCCTTCACTTGTCCCAAGTGATAAGTATGTGAATGGTTTATACGAATAATAATTCTGAAACTTACAGCCAGCTATTTTCCTCCCTCCATTACCCTGCTGGAAAAGATTTCACAGCAGTTTGAGTTCAGCCTGCAAAAGAGGTGAAGTTAATCAGAACTTTGGCTATTAGTGTCCTCTGCTTTTGGAGTTGAGTTTGAGTGTTCAGAGCAATAGAACTTCTCTCACATTTTAAATGAATTAAGAGTTGTGACATAGAGAAAATAATGGCTTAAGATTTGGATCATCAAGAATCCAAACTGATTCATGGAAACAGATCCAAGGACCAAAATTAAAGAAAACAAGAAAATAGAAATCACATATGAACCAGGAATAATACTTCCCACCTCTCAAAGGTTGCACAAAAATGTGTAAAATTGAAAGGGCAAACCATGGTATAAATTCTGCTCCCCTGTTCTGGAGCTGAGATCAATGATACACTGAGGTTATGCAAATGAATCCTAGAGATTCACTATAGAGGCTATCAAGAAATATCAAGAGATATCAAGTGCTTTGTGCATTAAGGTTAACAGGACATTTAAATACAACTCTAAAGTAAAAAAAAAAAAAAAAAAAAAAAAAAGTTAGCAACAGAATGTGAGAACGATTACACTCTCTTGATCCACTGCACATTCACTTCTGGAGCATTAATCACTTTTTCTCTCCCTTCCTCATGAAACGTTTTCCTTTACCATTTAGTCTTTTGATACCAGGCTCTTCGTTCATCATCCTCTTGCAAGTGCCAGGAGCCCCTTGCCGCGTAACAAGAGGAGAGCACTGTGCTCCCTTTCCATTTCCCAGCATTTCAGGGCACTCCAGCAGAGCTGGTATTCTCCAAAGTCAGGAACAAGCATCAGTAGGAAGCCGGGAGCAACAGGAGTGTGGACTGAGTTGATTACTAGAAGGAGAGCCAGTAAGGGGCTAAGGCCAGGCACGTGTTGCACTCCAGTGATCGGACACCTCCTTTACTGCACAAGGGGCATCTCAGCCCCAGGACAAGGCTATTAGCTTGTAAGGACAGGCCATAATGTCCTTCCAGAATGCCTCAGGCGAGGTGGAGTCAGAGGGTCAGTGAGCTCTGCAAGCCGAAACTCTGCTCAGTGGGTTTAGTTTTGTGGGCTTGTGCCTAATCTATGAACTTTATATCACTTAAGTGTAGATTCTCTCTGTGGTTTAGTACAGGCAGCCAAAGGTTGAATTCACACTGTGTTCTCACAGGTGAAACTTCACTGACTTGTGCCAAGCAATATATTCTACACATTCCCAGTTTACATATTAAATCTATGGGGTAGAAGTGGGCAAAAAGTAGGAAATCTCCCATTACTTATGTACAGCGAGAAATAACATTCAGTGGATGGATACAATTTCGTAAGGAAATGAGCTGTCTCTTCTTTGAAGGAACATTTAAATAGAAAGGAATGGTTTGAAGCATAAACTGAAGTAGAAAATTTACTTTCTGCTTTATTCCAGAAAATATCAGTGAAATTGCCCAGCTAGGACATGAATATATTATCATTGAATTAAAATCCATTTGCACACATAGATTTTGACCTTGCTGGAGTGCAGAATCTACAGTGAACCGTTTGTTCACGGATACTGGGGAAAATAATAGAGGTTTTTCAGTGTGGGGAAAATGCTTTGTAAGCAACCAAGAAGTGTGTTTTGGAAGGCGAAGGTGAGAATGAGCAAGGAGTTGTCAGTATTGAGATACCATAAGGTAACATAACAAAATCATGTTTCTATTGCAGTTCATTACCGGTCAATATCTGAATATACTGATTCTTGAATTTTGCTATATTTCAGTGTTTGCTACACCCTCCCTTTTCTCCCTGTCCAGCTTTACTAAAGACAGAAATGATCTTCTATACTGTATTTGTCAGATAAAGGTTCTGAAAGTGTTCTGTTGACTAAATTTAAACTATAGGAAGGTGCACACTCAAATCTCTCTTGATTGAACACCTTGCTTGGGAATTTTTGTTGAGAATGAAAGGTGAGGAAACTGGGGAGACAGCTATTTTTTACCATTGATTTGGGTTATGTGAGTTCAGTCCTTGCCTTTCTCAGGTGCTTTGAGAAGTCACTTAGTTGGTTTGTTCTTCATTTTCCCCATGTTTATAACATCAGAGATAGGTAACTCGTTAGTGCTCTGTAAGGATGTTGTGAAAATAAAACTAGTAGGAACAGCAGCAGACAGGACAGTGATATGAGCGGGTCCACTTCTGCTTGTGTATACTGATGTGTGTTATACCAGTATGCAAATACGGAAGGAAGTGGTAGCTGTAAATGTAGCTGAAAACTTCCGGTAGCAACACTTTCTGCATATTTGCATAACTCAATTAAACTGAGAGTATCATTAAATGATATAGATGCTATGCAATGTATTGGTGAAATCTGCCAAAATATAGTTTAGCACCTGGAATAGAAAGTTAAGATTTTCACATTTTTTTTTTTTGCATGGGAGGAGTTATGAAGCACTTAGAGACTTCTGTCAGACAAGGATGGAAGGATTGTCCTTTGAAATGGACTGTCTAAAATCATGTTGCCCTGTAACAGGATTATCTATGAAAAGATAGAGAATTGGTAACTTCTTCCTATAACACAACAGTCTTAAAATAACTGCTTGTATTCAATTGCTCGCCATCTTTTAGGGCAAAGAAATGATGAGTTAGCTACTTTACATGCCCTTGTTTTCGTAGGAAAAAGCACGTGCAGGACCTGATGTGATGAGTTGTAACACACCTTTGTCGTGATAGAATATTGCAAAGCTGCAATTATTTTCTTTTACTGAAAGGCACGAGAGCCAACCCAGCCCAGTCAGACAGCACTGTGCCCCAGTGATGCTGTTTGTGTCAATAGGCATCCCGTAGGACACCCCAGGGCTGACACCCTCGGAAGCCCATCGTGAGTCTAACCTTGCAAGTACTTTTCCTTTGAAGCTGCAATTCCTCTTTGTTAAGCCTTCCCCAGGTACAGTTGTTTTATCCACACTCAGCATTGCATCAGCAGGTATACTGCTCTGTAATCTCAGTTTTTACTATACCAAGGGGTAGTAAAAGCTTGCAAACCAGCAACTATATTTCTAATCTCTTTTATCTGTTGTTTTTTTTCTGACTTTGATGATTGTTACAAATTTATCTTCCATGTACTCCCAGAGTCTCTCTCCAGAGTCATGCAGGTAATAATAGCAGATTTAGGGAAGCAGGAGATTCATTTAGGCTGTCTCCAGTCTGAACTCTGGATGCAGGATAATATGTCTTGATGCAGTAAATGCGGAGCATTCCACTTAATAGAGTAGTTCCTGGAGCACTGAGAACAAAACGGAACAAATGGAAGTTTGGTGTTATTAACTCAGGCTGAGAATTAATGCTGTAAAGTAGGTTACACCATCAAAAAATAGGAAGAGAAAGCAAAACTCTAGTAGACAGCAAGCAGTGTTACTGAAACAAGAAATTGTTTCTGCTTTGGCCAGTTGGGGGTTCAAATCTAGCATACACATGTATGCTTCAGTCAGTAATCCAGGGTTCAAATGGCGCCTTATTTCTGATTATTTCTTTGCATTTCCTAATACTTTTAAAGAACTATAAAAGGGCTATTCAGAAAAGGAGCTGGAACTATAGTTAGAGTTGTTGGCTGAAGAACCACACACACACACTCTCTCATCCCAGTTTAATACCTCTCATCCATTGGCAGAAATCCAGTCAAAATTGTACATGTTTCACTATCTGATAACTGCAAAGAATCGTTTTATTTTATTTCATTTTTGAATGGTTTCAGTACGGGGAAGGGACACCAATGAACCAATGAAGCTTCTACCAGTAATGACATAGTGATTTTTAGAGATTTTCCTAGACAGCAGAGCTGTTCTGGTGGTGTCAGGCAGTTAGTCAGAGAGGATTGTCATGATAACTGGAAAAATACCACAGTTCCCTAGCTCAGAGGGAAATCCCTTTCTCTTTACAAAGCAAATCTTTCTATCTGTGCCTGCACTGAGCAGCAAGAGATGACTATTAAAACACTAAAGCCAGAGTGGTCCCTACAAATAGAAATCTTTATCACTGTAAATCAACTTGGTGAGTAGCAATTGACTTCTTTTCTCTCGAGACAGTTAATAAAGTATCCTGGAACCTCTCTGTCATCCATTAGTCACCATATATTGGATATCCCATTTTAAAAGCACCATTTGTATTTTTAAATATATAGCCTATGAAAGCTAATATATTACATCTCTTTTTGGATGGATACAGTAAAAGGGTATAAAGGATTCTTGCTTTCCACTTTGGATTGCAAGTGCTGAGAAAATCCTATTGCGCGTGAAGAAAATGTAAGCATAGCTGTAGCAGGGTCTCTGCTTTGCTTTTTTACTGCTAGTAAGGCCTACACATCCAGCCAACTCTGAAAGCCAGAGCAGCCTCCAGAACAGTCACTGAAATCCAGCCTCCCCAAATATTTGGGGAGAAATAGCACTGTGGAAAGTAAGGAAAACTGATGTTTTCCTTCCTAAAACATATAACAAAACCTATAACCTAAAAAATAAATTCAGAATTCTTTGGCTGCTGAAATTCATAGATCCGCACATCTTGAGGAGTAAGAGCATTTTCTTGCATTTATCAGATTTACCACGAACTTCTGGTTCTGGCGGTGCTGCAGGCAGACTCAGTGTACTCCTGTACTCACGTACACGTTGCAGCAGACCTTACTGCACAGAAGCAAGAACTGTCTGAGGTTGAACACTGCTAATCTGAGCTCTTGCACAAAATACATTTCAAGTCTTCATGGAGATGGAGCAGAGCTTGAAAATCTGAACCATAAAAAGTCATCTGATATGAAGAACATGAATTTAACTGTTCATGCTCAGTGTTGAGTCTCTAGCCAGTGCCGTGATTTCTGTGGGGTCTGACTCGTGACTTTCGACACTGATAATATCGCTCTTCTCACGCCAGGGTGTTGTCTGAATGGGCAGTTTCTTATAGGACGTCTTGTATGGTTGTGCAACTGGATCCCAGCTCCCTAGGACGCTTTCCATTTTCAGCTGTTCTGTCCACGGGCTGGTGATGCCAGCATTTTCATTCTGGGCAAACTTCCTGCAGACTCCTTACTCCGCGTGGCAGAATAAGACTTCAAAGAACAAGTGCTTCATGACAGCGCAGATGAAGACCTTGCTGACACTTCAGTTCACAGTCAGTGAAACATAGCTGTGGTTACTAATTCAGTAAAACAGTGATTGTAGACTGGACTTATTTAATATCTGAGTGGTGAAGAATGTCTTAGTTGATATTTGCACTTTTCTGTAAATAATTTGATATTCACTGCCATGAAGTTTCATTTCTCTGGAGTGTTTTATTGCGTGTCTTTTATTGGCTTTTTGAGTTCAGATTCTGTGACTGGTATATTAATTCTTTTTATTATATTTCCTTCTTTTATGTTCTGCAATTGCATTAACTCAGCCTTCTCTGATCAATAATAGTGTGAACAATTTGCCTTTCACTGCACATACAAAATCTGTAATAATGGACCTCAAGTCTTTATAGTTTCTTTAGTGGTGTTAAATTTATTACATCTTATTAGCATAGAAAAAAGGATCAGTAAATGACCTGCTACAGCAGAAGGCAAGTAGCAGACATAGCATCCACTTTTTGCACAGAAGAGTACTAGGAAATGAAATTAAAAAAAAAAAAAGTCCTATCTTTTCTCCAGAAATTTGTAGCAAGGATATAATTATCAATATTAATTCTCTATGGTAGCTTTTAAAATCTGCGCAAGTCCTGTTTAATTTCTTTAGTATGCTATTTGTCTCATTACTATTAAATCCCTTTCAGTAGTGGATGAGGTCAAACTGGATTATCGTAGTGGTCCTTTCCAGACTTAAAAATCACAGCCAGTGTTAGAAGAGCTTGACTCTCCCTAGTGAAGACTATGCCTAGCGCAGAGGAAGGTGGAGGGTGGAAAGCATGCTGTTGTGCTCATCTCATCCTTTCCAGCACGCCGAGCTGAGCGGCTGGAGGGGAGAGGGGCCACAGGGCTGTCAGCAGCCCCTGCAGCGGGAGCCGCAGGAGCCGGGCGTCCTGCCGGCACCGCAGCTCCCGCGGGCCCCGCGGCGGGCAGCGCAGCACAGGGCAGGGCAGGGCGCCCCGGGAGCCGCAGCCCTGACCCTCGCCCCCCGGGCTGTGCAGAAGCAGGTCAAGCCCAGGAATGCTTGGCTTCTCCTCCTGGCGGGGGAAAAAAGATTGTTCGTATTATTTCCTGTAGACTTAAGGCTAGATCTCACTCGTTTTATTTACAGAAACCGTTTCAAGCCATTGACTTGAACAAGACTACTCATACGGGTAAAGGAAACAAAGTTTTGGCCTCATGACAGCTTTAAAGTCCCAGGATTTATGTTGCTTGCATCCCTCAGAAATGTTTGCAAATGTTGACGCATACTCCTAGATTTTCACTCATAAAAATGCTGCTTGTGTTTTGGGGTTTCTTAGAAAAATATTTTAAAATCACTTTCCACCCTTAAGATCCATTTGAAATTCACACTCCCAAAGCAGTAAAATAACACTACATGTTTGGTTTAAACTGGCAAAAGGCAGGAAGCTGCATTCTAATACACTAGTCTCTGAACAGTAGGTGATTTTGAAGACAGTTTTGGTGTCAGCTCTGAATATCCCATCTTGTGCAGGTCCAAGACTTTTACATTTTTTTTCAGTTTAGCTTTCCAACATTTAATTTTATTAACTGAAAAAAAAGTGGAAATAAACTTTTAATGGACCTGTATGAGAACTGACATGTCAGGGGCAATTAAAAATACATGCCATGCAGCATAAATCTGCAGGCACTCGGTACGAACTGGAGGCTGCGGCTTGGTGCAGTTTAATGGCCTCAAACATTCTTGTCTGCCAGTAAAAAAAAAAAAATTTTGTCTTCAGAGTGGTATATACCGAGAAAATATGCATATTTTTCAGCATGACTCTATTTGAATAGAGATTGAACCCAGCACTTCTCTCGCTGAATAGCTCGACCTTCTGTTTGAACTTCATAATTACTGGCTTGTCCCATAGAGGTCCCACAACAGGGCACTCATTAAGGGCTTCGTCAGGCCGCGCTCCAGCGGCGGCAGCCGCTGCCTCGCCACGGTGGGTTACCCAGAGAGGGAGGAGCGCAGTCTGCGCTCCCAGCAAACCGCGCCAAGAAAGCCAAGTCCGTTTTCGTGAGGGAAGGGTCAAGCAAGAGCAGATGACTTGGATGCAACTTTGCTTGAGTCACAGCTCAACAAAATCTTCCTGCTTTCACCAAGCAGGTCTGTCCATGCTGAACATGTTCACGGGTGATGGGAGCATGGGGGCTCGTTTGCTGGCTGTCAGGGCCCTTTTTGAGGGATGTACTGAGCTCCAAAAGGGGTTGTTTCCGCTTACTCTTCTCTGTACTTGCACTGACTTCTGCTGTTATAAGCAGTAGTAATTAAGATCACTGTAATTACAATGAGATGCAGTTCTCCGTACATTACCAAGGGATCAGGTACCAGTGCTGTCACAGCATCTTTAGCTGCAGTGCAGTGCCCCAGTCCATGCGAAGCCACAGAGGGCTCTTGGTCCCGGCATTTGTGCCCCTTCCCCATCATAGCTGGCAAGCGACATCCCCCTGCCTTGCCACACCAGCGCCAGGGAAGCACAAGAGCTGGAGTTGGGCCAGGATCCCCTTTCCCATCTGGTGACTGGTGGTATCAGAGAGGTGCTGTGAATAGGAGCCAGTGCAAGTACCTTGGTCGTGCCCTGCTGTGTTGGGAGGTGAAGGAAGCGGCTGGGCTGAAGCAGGGAGTCCAGAACTTCATGGATGCAGGCAGGAGAGTGTCCCAATGCCTTGACCACCAGCTTGCGCTGCCTCTTTCTGCATGGGGTGGAGGCTTGGCTTCCCATTGAGAGGAGGTCAGCTGGGAAATAAGGAATTAATGAGCCTCTGCCTCACATGCCCCGCAGCTCCCTGTGCCACCCCTGAGCCTTTGTGCTGTCATGACACTTTTTGTGTATCAGTATCATGAAGGATTCAAATGAATGTTCCCAGCACTCATTATAGCGCATATTGTTGCCACTTTTCAAGGTGGAGTTTCTCTGCCACTTTGCATTTGCCTCTCACGGAGCAATCACAGTCTTTTCAGCTAAGGAGAGTCTCTCAATTCAATGTACTTTGTCCTGTTAAAGCTGCTATTAAGGAAGACAAAATGGGGAACATCATATTGTGCAGCTTCTGTTTTAGCCACAGCTGACAACAAGACTGGGAGAAGGGAATTGAATCCTGATTTCCTGTAGGACAGAGCAGCATTGCTCTAGCCCTTCTGAGCTCAGAGATGTAATTACAAAATGGGTCTATAAACAAAAACTCACCATTATGGAGCAAATAAAAGCAAAGGGTAGTTAATCCAGGGATATATCACACATCAAATTAAATCTCACTTTGCCTGCAGTAATAACAGAAATAATTCATTAAGATAAACCTCTAGATTATACACAGCATCTGGAGATAGAATTAAGACCTTAGCTGTGAGTGCATATGCATGTGGGCTCCCTTTCTCCCCCACCCAAATGATGCCTGCATCAGAGCCCAGTTTTAAATTGACTGGTGAGCTTTTCACATCCATTTCTTTCCATCAGTGACAGAGAAAACAAATGTGATTTCCAAAGAGAGCTGTCTCTGGAAGGGTAAAAAACTTCCACATCCATTTTCCTGAGAGGGAAAGTAATATGATGTAGTAGTCCCTGTGCAGAGCCAAGAGTTCCTAAAATCAAATCCCACTTAGAAAAAATGTTGACGTGCAACCTTGGGAGGGTCACTTAGAACTTCATCTAACTTCTTACAAAGTCACTGTGAATTTTTTCATGTAGTTCCACAGAAGTTGAAAGAGGTCCTTCCATCCATTCTGTCTCACCTATACAACAGCAATAATAATGGTTGTGAAGATGTTGCAGGACTGTTTTGGAATGTAAATTATTATCTTAATGCTAACTGTAGGATGACAAGTTTCATCAATAGGAGTTGGGCATGACTGCACAATTAGACCTATTAATGAATCTCAGTATCTGCTTTAATTTGAATGTACGAATGTTAGGCCAGAATCATATTAAACTTTCAGATGTGATCCTATCATGAACCAAGGAGGATCAGTGCATTACTCTGAAGGCTATTTGGCAATTTCCAATAAAATCTCATTGTAAAGGATTTCTCTGCTCTAATCAGGAACATCCCAATCATACTAAAGAGAGACAAACTGAATAAAATGGGTTAAATAAAATCAAATCAGATAGCCTAAAAAGACCTTAGGCTGAAGTGCATACAAAAATTGCGTATTGCTGTTGTAGGCTCTTTGAGACAGAAATTTGGTCTTCCATGTCTGTTTTCGTAATTCCTAGTTCAGACGCACTCTTACTACGCTGTGCCGTCTCTCACAACTGTATCAGGCATGTGCCTGAAAGTGCTCAACTACTTCCGTTCTCAGGAGGATGTTACCACTGTTCCTGTTTTGTTCCAGACCTGGTTTTCCTATTTTTCCCTGAGAAGGGAAAAAAAAAAATCCTAAAGGATGTGCTCAGCATGCTGTTGCCTGCTGTAACAGAGCATGCTGAAGATCACGCTGGACCAGCCTCTGCCAGGAGCAAGCTGGCTGTTGGACACAGGAGTGCGGAGGGGATCTCTCAGGATCCCAACTCACCCTGTTTTCTTGAACCCGTGAGCAAAGCGTTAAAAGCGTTAAAAATTCTTACTGGCAAGAACTATAACGGTATCATTGGTAGAGCAGAGATAAATCAACCCTTATCTATTTCTGAAAGTACTCTGTTACATTCAGACCTTCAATCACACTCATTTTCTTCCGGACCTTTCTAGAAATGGCCTGCCACCGTGTTTCCCCTCCACACCCTGCAACAGCAGTTCACAGCAAATGGATTTTTCTGTGACTTTCACACAGTAATGATGGGCTATAAAGTAATGCATGCTTGGGATCTCCCAAGGAATAGTGACCATCATCTAATTGCATTTATAATTAAGGTTACAGAAAGACTGAAAACAGTGAAGAAAAAACATGCAGACTTCCAGCAAAATATGTATTTGGAAAGTAGTGTCAGGACTACACAAAATATGTTATAGAGTGCAAGGCAAATTGAGACAATATGAAGTGCCTGGTGAAAGATGACTGCGTACACAAAGGATCTGACAGTGAACCCATGGGAAAGGGTAGTGATGAGTTTGAGATGCAGGCATGAATCCAAAAAAAGAAAAAAGACCTAGCAATGGGTGCCTAAAAGAACAGATCAAGAAGACAGGATCAGAGAGAGTGGGAAAGTGGCAACAAAAGCCAAGGCTGAGAACTGACAGATCATAGTATCTGCCGCAACAGGTCTTTAAAATCTCCTAGGAGTGGGAATAGGAGCTAGCTATTAGTCATATTCGTAGGCCAGACACCATTAAACAGGCTCAAATCAATTTTTTTGCCTCCAAAAAAAAAGACGCCTGAAAGGGTCCTCTACTCAATCTGGTAGCAAATGCCACACAATTTTAACTCTGGAGGGGAAAATATTTTGTCTGGATTTGCCGTTAGTGAAGCACCATTGCAACAGGAATGTAGAAGGCTGGGCTGGAAGAGCGCCAAGAGGTCACCTCGTGCATTCAGCTACCCCGCGCGCAGCCCGCGTTCAGAGGGACATCGTCGTTGTGGGGGACATCATCGTTCTGAGGGACATCGTCCTGCTCAATCTTCAGGAGCTCCAGCGATGAACAATCCAAGAACGGATTTGCAGCCCTTTAGCTGTCTCGGGGGGTGAAAGGGACACTTGAATGTAAGAAATACAGTTGCAATTTGTTTGCATAAAATAGAGTTAAAAGTAGATGATAAAAAGAAGTGGTGCATAGGTGTTGTGGAGATTTGAAACTGAGCTGTTTGGCTGAAGTAAACAGAAAGTCGGGCTCAGCTTCCACATAGCCGAATTCTTGCAAACTTTCTACAGCAGAAAACAACAGAAATCTAGTAAGAGTCACTGGCTTGAAAGATTTCCACCAATCCAAACTATCACCAGGCGGGGTGTTAAAAGGAAGTCTCTAAACTGAACTCAGAAGTAAAATAAAATCTTCACAAATATAACTGGATCTTGTAGTTCAAACAGAGAAGCAAACACCCCAAAAGGGAGCTGTCACGTGTTCGTCCTAGGTATGACCCTTTTGGTTTTCAGGTTTGAATATGAAATGAGCTGCCAGCCAAGAATAGGTAGACTTCCAAAGCTGCAGAGTTTTAGTCAGGTTAACACACATCAGGTCACCTGGGTCTGGAAACCAAATAAGAAACTGCACCACAAACTTTTTACGGACGCCCCTTTTATATTTTTCCTGCAGGTAGGACAGAAGAAAAACTGCATAAGCAGCTTTTTTCCAGTGTTATTTTTGCTTCCACTTTTGTTTGTGAGCAAAATCAGCAAGTGCAGAATCATGAGGAAAAGCAATTAGAAAAAAAGAACAAATAAAATTGGATTAGGCCTAGTTTGATATATAGGTTTGGCTTGTTCCGAATGTCAGAATCTGGCAGGAAATGCAAGTGAGCAGAGCTAGATGAAACGTCCATCTAGATCTGGAGATGGATAAACCTTTCGAAAAGCAGGGAGTTGTGGCAGTGATGTCACTTCAGAGGTAAAATGAGGAGAGATCTCACAGACTGCTTTGCTTTCCTGTCTTGGCCTGAAAAGGCCAAGTTTTGAAGTACCGATTTGCCCTCCCTGTTCTCCAGCAGGTTCATTAAAGTGAAGACCTTTGTACTCCATCCCTTCCTGCTGTTCGTGGTCACATGAGTAGGCCCCGAGGAGTGGAAGAAGTGACCTATGTACATGAAGATTTCTCTTCTAAGCCGATAATCAGTAACATTAGTCATCTACCTCCTCACTCAAAGAGGCCTTGTAGTATCTGAGATAACACTGCATTCCAGCCCTGGCTGAATTTAAGAAAAAGTCATTGCTTTCTGCATATTAACATTCTCCCCCCCCCCCACCCCCACCCCCCGCTTTCTTTCTTTTTTTTTTTTTTTTTTCTTTTTTTTTTTTGGTTTCCTGTATATGCTGAAGCATTCAAATACCAGATTATTCCTCAAACATTCCTCACTTGTTTGTTTGTCCCTTCGCGTACCTGACTTGCATCTTTCAGCCTGTTCTGACAGTACCCTTCCCCGTGCGATAATGCCAGCTTCAGGCTACTGGTACTAAAACCTCTTGTCCTCTGCAAGGTAACTGTGCTTCCACATTGAGCACTGACACTTGGAGTTTGGAAACTATCACTTGCTTAATAACTCTGCATCCGTCATTCTTGGATGAAATCCATGGCAAACAGAATGTGAGAAAGTGAAAACTAATGAGCGTCTTCAAGAAAGGATAGGGAGCTTCTGTTATTTCATTTAGTCCTAAGAGTTTAACTTCTGGCACCTCCATCACATTTCCAAATGGTAACTAAAGGTTGTTACTTTTTCAAGTTGTGCTGTGTAGCACATTTCATCAATTAAAATGCACCCTCAATGTAAAATCACAACAGGGCCAGCCTGGCATGAAGGATGCTATCATGTCATTTTTTTTCTTTTTTTAAGGATACTTTTGTTTCAGATTGCTGAAATCTTTATAGAGCAGATTTGAATTAAAGAAAACACAGATTTAAATATAACCATGAAAGGAATACAACATGCATTCATCTCAGAGCTGCTGTGTTAAGTTACACTCCAAGTGGAGCTATCTCTGCTTCATATGCTGTAGTTTAATGATATTTCTAATGGTCATTTTTAACTTTTTTGTACTAAAAGTGCATAAATTTCTTTTTATTGTGTGGGATTTTATGTGATGACCCCATATATATGGTGGGCCAGAGCTTCCATTCTAGTGTTATTGGATTGCACTTTCAAGACACTGAGGAGTATTTAAGATGAAAGATTCAGCAGTTAGATAAGAAATTAGAGTAGCTGGGTTCTAGCTGCAGTCCACTACTGAGTTCCTATATGGCCTATATTGCCTGTATGGCAAGTAACATAATACTGTGTTTTACTGCTCACAGCTACTGGGAGCAGGTCACTTGTTACATCTGACCGTCTTTCTTTTACCCAGAATTAATAATATCTGTCAGTAAATACTTCATAGAAAGGTAGCATCAAATCTTTTTCATTGATTTAGTTGAGTCTTTTTTTTTTCTTTTTTTTTGACTGTATCTGTGCAGGGGGCCAGTTCTTCCCATTCTGCATCATTACAAAAGGACAAGAGACAATGTCTGAGGCCACTCAGCCTGTCTGAGTCATCATCTCTCCTCTCCCTCTTCCTTCATAATTTTTTTACATCTTATATTTCCATTTGTAATAGCTGGATAAGAATGGAACTGGTAAAGGAAGAAACTAATGAAACACAGTCCAATGCATGACTTACTAAACTCACCAAAACTTCATCAGGTGAAGAATATTTTGAAGAATAGCAAGGGTACCAGTTTAGGCATTTTTACAAATTTTACAACATGGATCTCTTTGCAGATTCCTGCATGTCTTTGTTGGACATTGTCTACAAAATCCTAACTTGAACAGAAATGAAGGAAAGTCAGGAATCTTGCTTGCTGTGCAACCAACATTCGCTGTTTTACCTCTCGCTTACTCAGGCTGAGCTGTGCATATTTTGTTGCTGTTGATATCAAGTAACCAATTCTCATACAAGTCTGTACCTAATGAAAATGATATATCAAATATCCACCTGGCAGAGAAAGCAAGTGTATTACTGTGTACTCAAATACAGGCTTTGTCAAAGCAAAAGACTAGTTTGAGTCAGACTTCAACAGAAGCAGAAGGTTAGGCAACCCCCTTTTCTTCCCAAGGGTACATCTTAAATCAATCCTGGATTGGCACAGGCTCAGATTTCTGATCTGCAAGTGACAACAGGACCAAGGACACTGATAGGAAAGGTTTCCCAGCACTACCAAAAGGAAGTCTTCCCTGTGCTAGAGCAGAAATGCAAACATGAAATGATGTTCAAATCCCATGACATTCACAGCTCAGGGATTTCTTAGAAGTGCTCTGGAAACAAATTGGATTATGCTCTATGTTTTTGTTGTATTTAAAGTTGTTGACATTTGGTTCATTTTCTTTTTACATCAGACAAAACAGTATCATGATGGTTTCAGCTGCAAGAATGATCAATAGGAGAGTTAGGTCAGCCACCTAAGTAACTGCAAATCTTGCAGATCTACATGATAATTGTCATACAGCTGATTTGCACCAGTTTATGCTAGCTAAGAATATGACTTTTCATTTCTATTTTAGTAAAGTTTGGGAAAGATTCAGATACTAGTTTTTGTGCCATGTTTTGCTGTCTCTTTGGATGAAGAATAGTCCTCCAAAGAAATTTGAAGCACTTCCAAAGTTGATTTACTTTTAAAGTGCATTCTTTTGCTAGAGGAACAATTCTGCGTCACTTCACCATCCCTGACTTTCCCAAGTGCACTGGGTTCAAATAAATACATAACCGAATTTATAAACAATGCTTGCAAACTTTCGTATTCTCAACAATTTTCCAGAACCAGATGCTGTACTAAGATTAAGGTCTGATGGAACAAGGTAGGGACAAAAGTAAGTCAGCCTTAGAAATTTTACCAGACTAAGAAGAGTACAGATGTTTGTTGAACTAGCGATGATTTCTGTCTGAATTACTACATAAGAGCTCATCAGTAAAATGATGTAGTGGTTCCATTTTCACAAGTCTGGCTCAAGTACTTGTGAAATACATTTTCATTTTTACGTACATGTCATCCTCACTGTAAATACTGTGCGCAGAAAGACTAATTTCTTCTATTGATCAAGTGACTGAATAGCCGTTCATTTAGCAGATACCTGTATGTTCTGTACAATTCAAACACTGCCTATTCAGCTAGTCAAGTATCTTTGTTCTATATCCAAGTAGGCATTTACTCATCACTACATTGCACTGCAATCCAAGGGCTCAGATGTTTAAAGACATATAGAGGCAATATTCAGCCTGCATCAGCACGCGTAAATGACTTGAACAACTAAGCCCCATTGTTAAAGGGAAATAGAAATCTCAGTTCTGTTAATTAACTTTCAGACACCTACATCACTTCAGTTGGTACCAGCTAGGGCAGTTGGTGAGAGGTGATACCCTTCTATCAAATAGCTGGCTTTATATTCTTATTTAAATAGACTTCTTTAACTGTTAAAGGCTAAAAGCTCTGCACAACATTCAAGTTGGAACCTTTCCATTCTTACCCATGCAGATTGACAACTATTAATTATTTGTATAAGACACGAAAGTATGGGTTGTTCCTGCTTCCTCGAACATCAAGATCGTTGCGTGTCAGTGTTTAGCCTTTCTTAACTAAACCTCCTAGATACTTAAGGGATCAATTTTCTGTACTACAATAAATGAATTTCACATTGATAGCTGCATGGATATTGGTTATATTGGAGATATATATATATTTGTGTAAGTATGTGTGGACATATATACATACATATATCAGCAACCTGTTCTGAATTCTGAAATTTGCTGGTATTGAATCAGAGTACTTATTAATCAGCAAGTGTAAGAACTTTACTGAGAAGCTACATCTGGTATGCTGCAGTCGATGTTTATTAAACATATAATCATTGCAATCTTACCTTGTGCTTCCCCATCTGTTCGTATCACATCTTTTACTCAGACAACGTGAACTCTTTAGGATAGGAACTGTCCTGAGTTTATACAGTCCCAAGCACAACAGAGCTCCAAACCTACACCCAGATAGTGACACTGACTATGGAAGCTTGTCCCCCTTGTGGAAGGGGGCTATTCCCACTACGGAACTTACTTTGACTTTACTCATTTCCTTTAAATATTTAAGGCCAGACCTTTACATCATCTAGTCTGGCCTCCTGTATGCCACAGGCTATAGACATTCCTGCACTTATTCCCAAGCAGAGGAGAGTGATCTATGTCTCACTGAAGGCTAACTTCTAGAAAGACATGCAGTCTTGAGATGAGATCAAAGAAAAAGAGAGGCACTCTTCTTGTCTCTGCCATAGTTTGTCCTAGTGATCCACTGCCATCACAGCTGAATGTCTTGTACCGCATCCCTAATTCTAGCAATCACCCTGTGGACATGCTTGTCTCCGCTAGATAGTTACATCTTACAGAAATTGAATAATAGTAGTAATAATAATAAATAACTACCCTGTAACTATTTACATGGTATCTGCATCCAGTGAGGCAGTGTTCCAAGTGACACAGGTGTTGGTATCATATTGAGAGTGGCTCAGTATCTCTTGGCAGCAATAAAAAAGCTGCCAGTCTTCTTGCTTCATCAACATTTAGTGTCACCCCTAGAACACTGCAAGTTTCCTGTGCTTTTATTTTGGATTCCAAACAAATAATGGAAAAGACACCTACCTCTTCCAGTCCTGCCCTGTGCAACACCTATAAATGCAAGCTCTACCCAGGCATAGCCCATAGTGCAGCTTTCAATTTTAACTGGGGATAAAGTTCTCCCTGTGCTCCCAGTCATCATCTTTGTCAAAGTCATGCTGCTGCAGAATATAGAAAATCATTATGTTCTTATCCTTCAGTGGCAATGTCCTCCTGTTTTGCTCTCATTATTGGGTTTTTTTTAATTTTTCACAAGGCTGCCACAAAAGCCAAACTTGCAGCAATTATTTCTTGAGTTTTGTCAAAGCAGTGTTCAAAGCATCTCCTGAGGAGCTCCCTTCTCAAGGAGCACCTTGTGGACAACACGGGGTGCTTAGCTCTCCAGTGTCCCTCAGTCCCATGCAGGAGTCCTGAGGCCATTTTCCCTTCTAGTCTTTCCTTCCCTTGTACCGCGTAGCTGCATTTCAGATACAGTTTTGCCTGAAGCACAGGCACTTATCACTCTCTTCAATTTTCTTTTTTGTGTGTGGTGTTTCAGAACAGACTAGATGCATGTGAACGGAAGTTTAACCAGAAGAGGAAATATAAGCAAAGTGGTTGCATCCTTTTGCAATCAACTGTTTTCAAGGCTGGCCATCATCTGCTTAATGAGAAGACTTTTTCCAGTTACCAATGAATAGTTTTATTTTACGTAATTGCAACCATTTCAGTATGGCAATTAAGATAGAATGTTACCTTTGGGATGGGATCAATTAAAGGTTTGAAAATTGAATTTGGGATCATGATTAGTCTCCTTTGCGTTGCTTTAGTATCCTAAAATGTATAATTGTGTGATTCAACCCTTTTTCATACATACAGTAAATATAACCTTTCAGGGTTTCTTTTTAAACAGAAACAGATTTTTAGAGGCCTACTGGTAACTAAAACCATAGCATAATGGGGAAAAAGGGTTTCCCTATTTGATTAGGGAAGATTTTAAACTTATAGTACATGAAAATGTTGAATTTAGTTTAATTGGTTGTCAGATTTCTTCAGAATTTAAATCATTATGCCCTGGCCACATTCCAAGACATCCTTTCTTTATTTATTTCTTTTTACGTTACAATTCAAAACAGTGTGGAGCACGCTATAATGTTGTAGTTGCTCATATAATGTCACCGAAGCTGACTTCTGAAAATAGACAAAGGACTCCATGTACTGAAGTGTTCCACCGGAGGAAAATTGATAGCAGCATGAGATATGCTATTACAGGGTTTTTGTTCTACCTCCAAATTTGTGCTGACTAAAGTGCTTTTGTGCCTGCACAGAAAAAAAAAAAATCTGTCTAGAGGAGGCTAGAAGCTTAAAACAAATGCAGCAGGGAGGGCATAGATTCTTAAGCAGGACTGTGTGAATTTAGCTGGAGCTCACTAAATAACAGCGAAACTGCTTTATTTTTGTCTATTACAATTTCCTGTAAGGAGATGAATCACAGGGAAAATGATCAAGCAGCAAATAATAAAATTCTCTCCAAGACCGAAAAAGTAAAATGAAATAGAAGAATTAAACAGTGTTTCCTAACTCTTGTCAGTCTAACTTGGTGTTATTGCCAGGTTTGTATACACTACAATCTATTCAAGCATTACTGAGAGATAGGAACCAGAGATGCAGTTTGAATGCCAATTAAGCATGCATTTTCTTCCTAAGCAGCTTGAAAAAGTCAGCGTGACCATGGATATACGCCCCCTTCCTCCACCCTCCTCCCTAATATAAATAAATCAGCCAAATAGCACTATCGCCACTGCCCCCACTCTCAAACCGTCGAGAAAAGGCCAAAATAAACATTGTTAATCATGAACATTTCGTCTAACTTTACATTAGTAATATTGCAGAGTATGTCAGGAGCAGGTGAGCGTATAGCAAACGGCTCTTGCCAGGGCATGCGTTGGGGTGGCTCTGCAGCGCTCCGGACAAGGGAATTGCCTTTGGAGAACCATGGTGGCCACAGGACGGTCCTTCACTTACTCTATATAGGGCCATTTTGGAATTTGGGCAACAAAACAGTGGCCCTTTCCTGTCCCCCTCTGTAGCAAGCATGGGCAGTCAGCCCCAAGGACGCAAGGCCCCTTGCAGACGCGGTCGCCTGTGTTTGATGCTCTGCTCCACCTAACAGTTTCGCCTCTTCCCTGTTGTCACATGCTCGTTTTCCTTCCCACTTCAAATTAAATGAGTGTCTTCCTTCTCCGTTCATTTTCCCGTTAGCCCTGGGTATTTTGTGCTCTATGACCCGGTGCGGTACACAGCCACAGCACTGCCTTGACAAGCAAACCACATTTTTCTTAAACACAAGGCTGGCTTCTCACTCGGACGTGGCAGGGTTTTGCTTTGAATTTTCATGCGGATTGCAGGGTGCAAGGTTACGTGATTGCAGACAAGGTCATTTCCATTCCCTGCAACTACAGTAGGAATGAGTAACCTGTTAACTATCCTCAACGCTCAATCATATTTATCTATATTTTTATTGGAGAATTCATTCACCTCCACTCTGATAAATTGAGCTGACATACCAAGAGGTAACTAAATGGCAGTTACAAAACAAATGGACCAATAGTCTATTTAGCCTAGTCAATGTGATCAGAATATATCCTTCAAAATAAAATACTACTGGATGGGATATCGGAGTCCTCCAGATGGCCAAGTGGATAGCTTTGTAAGGTCAGCATGAATATTTAAATAGTGTTTTTTTTACAGTGCAAGCATTAAAGGCAGAAAGTTGGAGTTGCTCATGGTATCCATGGAATCCAGATCACTAGCAAGGATACCCTTTACTAGAGAAAGGCAAAGCAGCCAGGCTTATGTGATTATTGAAATATATTTGAAATATATTTATTTATATTCTAATCGTGCAGGTTTTTCGGCTACACGCTCACTTTGTGCTGGCTTTGTGGTAGCTCACAATATAGCACCAGATAGAGACATTGGCACATTGGCATAGGTGCTAGGGGGACATTTATGGTAGCAAGCTGTTAAAATCTCAGCGTTTATGCTGATTTCAAGAAATGGCAGAAACTGCAAGAGTAACTGCATTAGGCAGTGCAATATCTTTTGCCTACTCCTCTGTCATCACAGCGTATAGGTGACTCCCCCTTAGCTGGTGATGTGGGGAGCTCTAAGAGATGTGCAGTACCAGGAGCAGCATCAGTGGGGATATTGTTCAAAACAGGCATTTTCCCATGGGTTTTATACCATGCAAAGGTGTAGGCTCACTACTTCCCCAGAAAGAAGCATGTGCAAAGGCAGTATTAAAGTTAGGAGCTCTGTAACAGCACATCTTTTCCCCTCAATTTTATACCTATGCCATTACTCTCTTTTCTTCCCCCCAAAAGCAGCATTTTTCACTTAAAATAGCTCCATTTCTTTCCTGCCAGTAGTTATTCCTGCACCTCCTGGGATCCTGACCTTGCATCACCGCTCCTGGCAGCCCTCTCCCTAGCAAGCAAGTACTTACCATCACCCAAAGAAGCCCCCTTGTGAAAACAATTCTGCTTCCATTAATTCCTCTTTTGAAAGACAAACACAAATAAGGAGTGAGCTAATGTTATTACTAATCTAATAACTACAGCTCATCTTAAAATTATACAGGAGTGGTTTTCAGTCTGTGGGATGAAAGCTCCCAGAGGTTCTTGGACTATTTTTAACAAATCCGTGAAAAGCAACTAGTAAAGCAAACCCATTATCCATAGGCTTAAATTCCGCATGTTGGATCTGCACATCCACTGGAAAACCTTTAACAGCCAACAAAGCAAAAAAGATTGAAATCCATTTTTTTAACCTGTCTTGCCAATGTCTCAGCCCTATTATCCGAAGGCTCTGAGATGTTTTGAGTGCAAGTAAAAATTTTGCAGCACTACCTGCAAATTAGTACTGCTGTGGTTGCTACGTATCACCTTGTTGACAAGATAGTGCTACTGGAGTCAAGTGATTTGAACAATGTTACTTTAATATTGTTAAAATCTAGGTGACTAGAATAAAGTTAAGGGGAGCTATGAGCCCAGGTTGTCTCAGCCTGTGTGAGCACCATTTACCAAAAAATATTGTTATCTGTTCATGATTATTGCAACCTATATGTTGTTTCCTTGATCTTTTGACTCTCTAAGCAGACCTCTGGTGATTTCTTTTTTCATTTATTCCATCTGTCTTGATGAGAATAAAGCCACAAACTGCATTTTTTCAGTAAAACTAGTGCTTTTTGTATTGTTATATTTATTTCAGATCTTAATGTCCAGGGGTAACGCAAGATAGCCACAAATTCTAGCTCTTTCCTTGCTTGCTTTCCTGCCTTTTCCTCTCCTCATAACTGTAGCAAAGACATGACAAATACAGTGACCTCAAAGGGGCTATTTTTTACCTAATTCAAAAAGCTACCTGAAAAAAAAAAAAAGCAATCCTATAGAAGGCCCTTCCAAAAATATTTTCTGTTTTCTCTCACTTGCGAGTTTGCCCTGTCATTTATCAACTTCCCTGTCAGTGGTGAGGAAGAATTAAGACCATTCAAAATTAAATTTTTGTGGCCTTGTTTAACTTAGGTTAAGCCACTGGCCAGCGTTCTGCATGAGAACTGCTCTCTATGTATCCCTGTACGTATACATGTATGTATACCTGTCATCTCAGAAACAGCCCCAGGGATTTGGCGGTGTCTCTCTGACATGCAGTTCCCTCCTTGTGTCAGGACGATGGAGGTGAGGAGATAAGGGGTTGGACCAGTTTTACCCTGCGCCATGTCAGCGGCAAAGAACCGTAACGGTCGTGCCGGCTCAGGCAGCGTAAGGCTGCTGCAGCCACCCAGCGCCTGGGCCGGGAGGGGAGCGCGTAGAGCCTGCTCGCTCCTCGGCGCAGGAACCCCTCATTTAGAGGCCACGCAACGAGCAGAAAACTTCGTCCTCTTCCTCAGACCCTGCTATTGTTTGTAGCAACCCTATTCCTTTGCCAGTCAGCAGTATTTGCCTTCAAAGCTCCTCCTCTTTCCCTGATCCTGTGCTGCCCAGCTGCAGTTCCAGTACATTTCCTCTGGCTGGAGGCTACGCAGACAGTTTTCTCTTCAACTGATAGATATCCTCTTGCTTCCTGAGCCAGCCTTGGGTGCTACTCTGTTATTGGGACCATCTCTCTTGTTCCAGACACCAATGAGCTACATCTGGGTTGGATTTAAATTTTTCTCTTAGCCAAAATCTTTCCCGACTCAGTGATGGTTGCATTTATTCGAAGTAACTGTTCCCATGCCAGACTCCTGCCCATCTTCGCCTCCTGTTTGTGACAGAAAAAAAAAAATCAACAGTAAAACACATTTTCTAAAAGTTGTCAGATAGGGAATTACACATTTTAGTTAGTAAATACCATTACTTAGTTCTCTGGGATATACTCCATTCAAACTAGCAAGATGAAGGGTCTGAATTTGTCTATGCAGTGCTTAGCTGAAGCGTACCTGACCAGGCAATGGCCACCTTTATGGTCCACGGTAAAAAATAGGCTCTCAAAGCGAGCTAAATTGCATTGAGGATGTGGATATTGGTCTCCTTTGGCTATCAGAGGATATTAATATGACCAAAAATCATGTAGGTGTCTTGTTTAAATATCTGCCATTATGTAGGGTGACAGAATCCAAGCCAAAGGCCATACAGTCAATGCCCAGTGCATGGACTAGGCTTCAGTTAGCTATGCTAAACCCACTGAAACATGAGTGTGATAATTCCTAAATCATTTGCTACTCTGGGTTTTGTTCTTCCACACAGGGTGGTATCATCAGTATAAGAAGATAAGTATTAAAATTAAACAGAGTCACGGTAGGTTTCTAAAGCAGTGATGTGTCTAGCCGAGCCTAGCCGCAGCTAGCAATGCTTGAGCCAGAAGAATAATGGCAAGTTTTCTGTTCTAAGCAGGAAAAATGGGAGGGCAATGAAATGAGTATTTGCCTGAGGCTCTGGAAAACTGGAGACAGATGATGGCGCATCGTATTAGCCAGGCACTTGCTGGTGAGCAAGAGCACGGATTGATGGATACTAGCAGCAGGGAGGCTTGCTACCTTTCATATTGCAGGAATAGCTAGTTGAAATCATGGTAAGTCAGAGTCTGTACAAAAATAACATGCAAAAAACTGTTTTAGAGTGGCTAGTTTTAATAAGCTGGAGGGAGCAGTTGCCTTTCTGCAAATCAGCACCTCCTGACCAACTTCTTAATAGGAGCTGAAATCAAAGAGCCTTTATGCTGCTCCGAGTCCTAAACTGGGGAACCATTCCAGCAAGCAAGAAGTCCTCAGGCACTTCTCCTTGTCCGTTATATGTTCTTTCTAGCCTTTGGCTACTCATGCAAAGAAATGCCTTTCTACTTAAACATACTTTGACTAATTAATTTATTCCATCTGTTCTTTCCTGCCAAAATGTAACCATGACACAGAAGTTTCCGAAACAGATTTGGTTCTCATATTGATAAACAGGTCACAGAAAAATGGGAGTGCAGGGAAAGGGATGAAGGGAAATGTTGGGATTTTAGCTTTTATTTCATCCTGCCTAGCTTCTGACTCTCTTTCATGCAGACAGCTGATTTATACAGTATGCTGAATACATTAGGGCAGTCAGCAAACACATCTGAGATCATTCATGCAACGCAATCAGAAAAGCTAATCACTGCTTACAGAAAGGCCCTAGAAAATGCAATGTATTAAAATGGGGTTTTGTACAAATTTCAGTGGAATGAAGTAATTCTTTTGGATATTTCATGTAACCTGTAATTTTCCACTTGAAACAACTAGACAGAATCTGCTTGTCACCCACAGAGACTAGTAAATAGCAATATAGTTAGATAATTTTCTTGGAAGGTTAAGAAGGAGCCAAATGGGTTAATTCTTAAAAGTTCAAAGTGCGCCTGAACTGCTTTGCTAACCCTCACCAGTTCACGGCCGCTGCCGAGCTGAATGCCGCTCTGTTGCCATGTGCAAGTTTGCTTCTAGAAAGTTACCCACGCTATTGCAGATCAAATGCCCTGTATCTGAACTGACAGCAGGTAACTGATCAAATATTACTGAGTTTGCCTTTAAATTTTAACCTGCGAGAGTTACATTGCATCCTGTCGGATTTTATGTTTCGTGACATAGTATGCCAGAACCAAGCAATATGGCACAGCGTAATGCAACGTGACAGCTAAATTCAAAGGAAAAGACAGTTCCCCTACAACAATTAACCACTCTCGATACTCCGAATGGCTACACAAATCCAGTGCTTTGTGCTTACTGCAACCAGCCAGGTGTCCTTACAACAAGAATGTCAACTTTAGAATTGCCAATCTTTTTTTAACGTCTAAAGCTAGACTACTGCCTGCAGGGTTCCTGATCTTTGCTGGGCTCCCACCGTGGCATAAGACAATTTTGAATAAGTTCTTTTTTTCTTTTTTAATGTTCTGTTTAGGTTCTCCTTTTGTGTGGTGGAGTTTGTCCATGTTCCTGCTCCAGTGCAAGACATATTATTGATGTTTTCTAAACTTGAAGGGAATCTAGGAAAAAAAGTATATTCTCTAGTGAGATAACTAATGTGCTCATTCCAGACTGTATGTAATTTGGATAACCTTGACAACTAACACAATAAACAGTGCCATGATTTTAAGTGAGGATGAGCTAGCATGTTAAAATATCTCTGCCAAATCTAATACAAGCGCCAAGCCTTCCAGGTGTTTCATTGTGTTATCACACAGAACTAACATAATTTTTTCTTTCAGTTCTGAAGAGGTGGTCCAAAATGTTTAAACTACAGTAGTTGCAACATGTCAAAGAGGGAATTTATTATCTCAGCCCCAATAGGTCTTAATAAGCCTTACACAACTGTTTAGGCATTTATTCTATTAACGGCTGTTCATTCCAGTGGCTTCACCTGAATATTCATGATCTTACTATTCCCAGTGCTTCAGTGTAGCAGCTGTTTGAAATCCACAGCAAATGTTCAAGAGAGTTCCACAAATATAAACACCCTCACAGCTGAATGTTTGGGGCCTGTGCATCGCAGAGGAGAGACATGAAACATTTATGTGGAGTGATTTTTGGAGGACGGCATTTACAAAGCTTAAATAGTCCTTGCACATTTGGGAGCACTTCACTATGATTGGGACATTACCATGGAGGACAAAGAGTCTGGAAGAGCCTACATCCCACAAAGATGTTACGCTCGCCTCTCTGCTATAATTCAGCGTAACAGAGGATTCCTGCTAAATTCCAGATGAAGTAGATTCAGAGTCAGACCTGTACAATTGCAATCGACGATTTTTTTTTCCTCTTGTATCAATTGGCATGGGTTTGAATGAGGATGGAAACAGCATGCATAGAGGGGAGGTACCAGGAAAGTGAAAAGAAGCAATGCATTCAAGTAAATTGGTTAAATTAAACACAGAAGGAAGCAGATCTTTATGCAATAAATTTTAAAAATGTTGAAATCGCCCCAGCTCATGTGTGAAACCAAGTGTCTAACTCAGGATTCTACTTAGGTAAGCTGTTTGTCTCATATTAAGTAGAAAACATGTTCTGATGGAGTCTAAATAGATAAGACACTTTAATTAACAGGCACATGGATCACATAAAGAATTCAAGCTAGTCTCAGAGGACTGGGGATGGGAAATGGAGCTTTTTACCTGTGCTTCCATCTGTTCTGTTTCTGTCCATGTCGCTGGCATCTAGAAGTTGTTACCAGCTACGGATTATTGGTGCTCTTTGCAAAATTAATTGATGGATTTAGCCCATTTCTCAGAGGACAGGTGTGCTCCTCTGAGAAAATTCGGGGAGGGCAGGAGAGGGCGACTCCTCTGAGCAGACAGAGCAAAGGTGCAGGCAGCTGGGTCAGAGGGTGAAACCGCTCCGTGGGCCTTGAAGAACGACGAGGAGAGGAAGGGAAGCACGGTCGTGCGGCCCAGGCGCGCTGCCCCGGACCTGGGAGATCCAGGCTGCTGCCTCATTTCACACGTTGTCTTGATGGCGAAAAATATGAATGCTCCTGGGGCGATGTCACTTCAGAGCCTGGTGAACGGGGCAAAAAAAAGAGAGACTGGCACAGGAAACGTTTCCTAACACTGACTTGTAAATACTCCCTTTTCAGGTCATCATGAGGCCTAAATTTTATTTCCAGGGACTTCCCTGACTCTCAAAATTGAGAGCAGCATGTTAGCTTACAGACTTTCAACAGAAATGGAGAAATAGAAATAATAGAAATTGGGTACCCAACAGCGAAAATTGTTTCCGTAGTTTGAGTTGTTTGGATAGGAGATTGTAGTGTGACTCAGCCCAACCATTTTTCACTAGACTTCTTTTAATACTTTGGTAGACTTGACATAAGAACAACATTTGATTATAGCTAATTACGTAGTCAAAATATAGTCAAATTACAATAAATTTTGGCCTGGGCATTGGAGCTATATATGCGTATATATATGTGTTGCGTACACAAACATATTTATAAAAGGATTAACACTAGTTAAGGTTGTCTGTAAAGTATTAAAAATGACCATTTTTAGCTTTGTATAATTCAGAGAAAAAGAATTTCCTTTCAGAGAACATGCTACTGTGCTGAGCTCACAAAAAAACAGAGTTCTAGTGTTTAAAGGAAACATTACAAGAGTCACAGGATTTTCAGTAATATACTGGAGAAGGCATTGTTCATATATAGACCTGATCTCTGTGAACAGTAACGGTTCCAGGCTAATAATGAAATAATCCATTTTTACTAGATGAAAGAAGAGGGATCAGAAAAGTAACTCGATCTGTGGGTAATAGTGGTGCCAAAAGCTTATAATGGAAAATATCTGAAGAATCCGAGACTCTCTTTGAGAGATATGAATGATTTCTTTTTTCTTGCGAAAAGTGTATGAAGAACTTGAGAAGAAGTGCCTAAGTGAATTTTATGAGAAAAAGCTCTGTTTGGGGGAAGAAGGGGCAGTGTCAGGTTGCAGCCCAAACACATCTCAATGTTACGTAACGGGAGGCGCAGTTGAAAGATGTTCAAACGGCTGCACTTGGTGCACTTGGACTTTGCCATTTTTTCGTTTTTCTTTTCCTTTCTTTTTTCGTTCCCGCAAAAGCAAAGTGTCTACATGAACAGGAAAAGCTCCCTGTGTTCAATTTTTCATCCATTAACACAGTTCATAATTCGTTATATAATGACCTTGTAGCAAAATCAAAATATGGAATATAATCCTGCCCCCACTCAAACCCAGTGAGGACTTGCTGTTTACTCCAGTAAGGCCAGCACCGGGTTATTACTGCCAGTTACTCTGATTAGGCAGTAGAACTAAATATCATGCAAAAACACCATCAGAGTGCAATGTTCGGCTTGCCTCACTCGTGCAAATAATCCTTCCTCACAGACGCAGGCCTAATGAAGTCTCGAGAGCTTCTTAGCAGAGTAAATCTTGCACGAGTGACCCCTCCGTTTATGGAGGTTCTTAAGCGACAGCTCCTAGTGCTGCTTTCCTCAGGCTTTTCTCCTTGACTTTTACACACACACAACAAGTTCAGGGAGAATCAAGGTGAAAACAAGAGGGATGATGAAAACATTTTTTATGTTTAGGCCCTCAAAATATAGGCATGAATACCAACAGGATTCACCTGGCTCTGAATATGCAATTACCTGCATGCACCTCTTCTAGTGCAGATCAGGCTCATACAGCTGGAAGCGTAGCGCGGTAGGAGCTCAGGAGACAGCAACATTTATTTCTGAATCGTAGTGACGATTAATGATAAAACTAAAGCTCTTACATAATAATTTTCTTTGAAGTGTTTTACCGAGGAAATCGGCCTAAGTATCCCCATTTTATAGATGGGAGAGAGAGGAAAGTAAGGGGCAAAATTTGCCCAAGGTTATGCAGCAAGCCAGCAGCAGAGCCGCAGTCGCTGGATTCCTAGTGCACTCTGCAGTGCTGCACCACCGGCTCCCTGAATGAGCCAGGGACATGGCTGGATGGGAATGAGAAGGAAAAATCAAGAAAGTGGGTTTAGGGCAAGTACACCAAACATCTTGGCCTTTCCTTCCATTAAAAAATAGCTTTATTCTCTGCAGTTCCATCCTTTGCGTTCCAGGCACTGGCATATCGTCTAACTCCTACAAAGTCTTCTCAGGCATGCGTGTTCAGGCTACTAGGAAGTAAATAATAAAATTGGGGGCACCTCTCTGGCACATTAATTTAAAGCGCTTTGCAAAATTTAGCCTCTCTCTCTCTCTCTCTTCCGTATACACATAAAACCTCCCCACTCCGTAAGTGTGTGTGTGTGAGTGCGTCGTAATGCAGATAAATCATTGGATTTCAATGAGTACTGGGCTGAGATTGAAATAAGAAATAGCTTGTTGATTACTAAGGCGATTAAAAGGATCATCTTATTGATTCCCACCCAGCTAGGCACAGACCTCAATAATGAACATCGACTGGTTTAATAAGGGAAAAGGCAAGATTTACTGGATGCATGTGCTTTTCATTAGAGAGAGCTGAAAGGAAATAAAAAATGCTGACCTACCCAGTTGTGGGCCACTGTGCCTCTTAGTCTTTCACGTGCAGCTAGTACAGGAAAGTGGGCAATAGAAAGCAGTATGTGACTGCACAGAGGCAATAGATAACAAAATTATTGAAACTAAAAGTAACAGAAATTAAGTTATTTTCTTCTATTTTTCTCTCTTTTCGTCCTGGTTTCCATTCCCCTTGCTTAGAGTGCAAGAATTTGGATGTCCATTAAAAAGGAAAGATGATTGTGTGTTTTAAAAACAGAGGTAAAGTCTCTTTCCCTTTATAGATCTGCTGGAAAACATGAGATAACATACAAGTAACTCATCTATCGAGGGTGAAATCAGGAGCAGATGAGTCTCTGAAAGATATACTTGAGGTTTAAAAGGCAACATTTTGGGAAGTGTCTGTCATGCAGGAGTTCAGACGTTGTCCCATTTGCTCATGTAACATTCAGTGGCTCTGCAAAGGCCTCCTTCAGAAAGATTTCCATTTTTAAGTCTGGATACATAGACTAAGCATAACGGCAAATACTCGTTACATGTGGTGGGCAAGTTTTTCTTTTTAACTAACAGCAACAGTGGCTGATTTAGCAAGAACACAAATTACCATATTTTCACAGGTGTAAGTCACACCTCAGATAATTTACACCCCTTACGGAGGACTCCTACTTGAACCTATCTCCTGAGATAACGTACATCTCAGATACGCTAGTGTGCGACCCCCTCAAGAGCAGAGGCAGGGAGGTCACTGGGGCACAGGAACCAGGCTGAACAGGGAAGACTCAGTGTCTGGGAGAAGGGAAGCAGGTTGCTGAAGATTAGAAATGTTGTGGGCTACTCAGGGAGACAAGATTTTCAAATAAACATCCCTTTATATCACCCTTTGATTCACATAACCCATAGTCCTGCTGAATCACAGGGATTTTTACAAATAATCAACTACCTTGCATTTTATATATATGAAATATGATGTTCTCACTTGCTAACCCCAAAGAGAGTATTTCTTTCTAAAGCAGCACAGTGCATGTTTTCTTTGCCCGCTTACACAGTGAATGATGAGGAAATGATGAAATTCAGTATTGCATTTTTTTTTCAACTGAGGAGTGCAGGTTTTCTGAAGCGTTTAAAACCAAAGGGGCCAAATTCCACATATATTATAAAAGTCAAATCCAAGGTACTTCCACTAACTCTAATGGAGTTACTTAGGATCTGTCACCATCTTGCCTTTTTGTAGAAAGGACAGGCCTGCTTAGTAAATAAATTCTCTTTTAACTTAAGGAATTGGTGCAATATACATAGATACATCAATCTGTGCCCTCTGTGAAGGGTCATCTGTCACTATATCGTTCCGACATCTCAGGAACTTGGTTGATCTTTTCTCAGTCCTGTTTCAGTGCTAATGGTCCTGTTAATGATTGCAGTAGGCACCAAAGCCATTTCATTAGATTGAAATTCCTTCCTACCCATGCTTCCTACTGAAGTAGCTTTCTCTGCTCAATCCTTCTGTCTCGTGCACTTTCTGAACTGTGCTATTATGGATCTCCAAGGAGAGCAGGCAGAGTCCCCAGCTGTTCTAGGTTAGTAGACTCAGTGGCCCAGGAATCAGCTGTCTTTTAGGAGTGGAATGCCAAAGTGTATTTTTCTTTCGCCAGTGAAAGCCTTTGGAGCTTGGAGAATTAGCCTCCTAAAGAAGCAGGATGCTACTAACAGGCTGATAAGCAGTGTCCTGCCTCCAGGCAGATGCTTCCAGCTCCAGGAACTGCTGAGTTCCAAATTCAGCAAGAGCCAGTGACACTGACATGACATTCAGGTGAAATGGCCACCGTCGAGGGCATGAAATATGCCTAAGTGATATCTCATCAGGAGCGGAGAGCCCCTGCCCTAGCAAAGATGTGTCTCTCAAGATGCCCCTGGCACCTGGCCCTGTGCCAGCCCTGCTGCATGCCATTCAAAAAATGAGAGCGTCCAGTCTCACCTGCTGTAACCTGCAACTGTGCAGGTGGCACCTCCAAGCTTGATTTCACTTCCAGTTCCACTGTGTGCCCACTTCTGCCCAAGAAGGATCGATGGCTGGTTGGGATAAATGGCTATAGCACAGACTTGACCAGTGACAAGAAAAGCTTTTCTTGATAGCTGCAAAACATTGCCTGTGTAGATAACATCTGAGGTGGTGCTAACATAAAACAGTTTAAATAAAAAGTGAAATTGCTACAAAGCCCCTGTGGGCACTTTTCTTTCTGCCTATGACTACCTTACTTAAATCAAGCTCAAAATGGTTGATTCAGAAATGAAATGTAACTGAAAGGTTCAGGAAGCACTGAGAAAGGATTTAGATCCAGAAGAAATGGCTTAGCTTCCTATCATGCCAACCATCTTCCTGGCACCATCAGCCAAAATCTACCAGAGCTCTGCCAAAAGGGACAAGGGTGACCCTCCTTGAGTCCTACTTGAGTCATTCTTCTCTGGGAAACCAAACATGGCATTTCCAGTCGTGGGTACAAACTAGTGATTTAAGAAACGGTCAGTATCGTTCTGCTCCAATCACTGTAAACTGGAAAAAAAAAAAAAAAAAAAAAAAAAAAAAAAAAAGCTGTCCAGCGAGATTATTTCCCAGAGCTTGTTTCCCTGCTCTGACTGCTTTGTAACCAGTCTGGAGCTTCCCCTTCCAACGCTGATGTTGCTAACTTCCAGCTGAGGTCAGAGTTAAGGTTTTGTTCCTTCTGGTCAGAGGAGTTTAGGCATGAGTTACATTTCTTATATGGTGGAAATGCAAAGCAGTTTCTTGTGGAGGCTGTTTCTCAGTGTGATCGCTTGCTGTAATGTGTGGGCACAAAGGAGGGTCCAAAAAGCTCTCCTTACCAAATATTTCCCTGCATTTTAAGATTTGCATGGGTGGGTTTTGTACTTAAGCAGCCTTTAATGTATTCAAAAAAAGGTTTGGTTGGTGGGTTACATAATACTGTTGAATCTGACCGAGACGTGTTGTCATAGCACTGCTGTCAGATTGATAGTGAGCTGTCAGATTTAAATATTTGCTAGTAATCTAGGTTATTGGGCCCCTTCCTTCAAAAGCGCACCTGTCAGAAGAGCAGTAATATTAGCACCTGGAATTACAGGGTTCTGCAATGGGTTTAATTAGTCTTCTCAAATCACTGGCTAATAAAGGGAAAAATTTTAAATTAACTCTGTTCTTTTCCAGGATCAGCTTCAAGTTGATTTATTTTTTTACTGTTCTCCTCACCCTGAACATAGTTAGAGGTCATAACTTTATGAATAAGTCAAGAGCTTCTAGGTGTTTACCAAAAATAAGTCCAGATAGGAAGTGAAATTTAGGTTGTCTGCAGTCATCCTTAATGACACAGAGCACTACACCATCATTTGACATCATTACATAGTTGATCTCTAATTAAAACCTTAAATATCAGAGATCAGATAAAGTGCTGACCTTTCCCACTGAGAAAAGACTAATTATTCTTAGTTGCTAAAGATACATTAGGTATCTTTTAAGATGTAATCCTACTCCTTCTAGGACACTTTTTAAAAAAGATTTTGGTATAGAGTCATTGATAGGAGAAACAATTAGCTAAAAAAACATTTTATACCATGTCATGGCACTTGTGTACATTATAAATCATTTTACTGCAGATTTCTTAGCTATTGAAGCTGTAACTTTTATTCTGTTCAATTTTCCTTTTTAAATCAACTTGTGTATCTGAGACCAAGAATGCTAAAATTATCTTGGAGAATATTATTTCTTAATTAATGAATTTAATGACTTTCCATAGATGAATCCTGTCATTTTGCCATGTGTGGTCATTATTACATAACAGAGTGATCCTAGATTGTTGTGACTGTTCAATGCACTGTATCATGTAAAATATCTGCTATCAGTATTCTCATTACAGAGGGAAAGAGAAGTGAGATTGGAAAGTAAGAGCAGGACTGGTGATATCAAAGTGAAAGGGAAAATAGTGAGAAGTGAAAAAAGGCAATGTGGAAAACCCATATTATCAGGACCTCAAATTCTCTCCTGCTTCAAGTGGCTCAGGTAGAAAAACGACTTAATTTCTGCCCTATCTTTGACAATGGTCTTTTGATCAGAGAAAACAGAGGTTAGAAAACTAAGTAAGTTTGTTAGGAAGACAAGGCATCTGAAGAAGATATCAATCTAAACCAAAAAAATGTGTTCTTATCCTTGGTTGGAGTGATCTCCTCCAGTTTCATTTCCTGGAGGGCATGGGATGCGGTCAGTACTCGTGAATTATTCTGACTGCATTTAATGCGTTTTGCACCAACTTCAAGGCAAACAAGCTTCTGTCTTGTTCTACAAGGCAGGGAACCCTGACACACATCGCAAATGATAGCCATTTTCAGCAAATTAGCTAACAAGAAACTCTTTATCTGAAGCTTTATGGTGACTACGACAACTCCACTAAAGGCAGGAGCAAGAGTCCCTTTCTCCCCATCAACTGTGTGTTGAAAAGTTTGTAAAAGATTCCAGGACTCCCTGATAGCCATCACTTCTGTTTCACATTTGTACTTATACATCTGTCTGAGCTTTGTTTCAGTTTGTTACTGCTTCTATTTATTGTATGTGGGGACTCTTAACTCCACCTATAAGAATGTGCTTGATCGCTTGATTTTGCTGTGTGCTGTTTTTGCTCGCACGCAACAGAGTTCACAGGAATTAAGCATGCTTTCTGGTTACTCCTTTTTCTGCTCAGAAGCAATAATAGAAACTTTGCCATTGACCAACTTCTTCTCTCCGCCTACTCTAATGTATTTTGAGAATAAACTTTGCCATGTTTTCTTGGTTGTCTCCAGCTGAGTTACCATCAACACTCGTTTTGCTGGCTCAGGTGTGTAATTTGACTTACAAGATGAAGACAGATGAGTCACCAGCTTCACAGCAGTTCTTTCTCTAAAGTTTCCCCAACTCACACCACCTAGTTCAGTTTTTACTCCGCACCTCACCCATATGAAATCCGCTTTGAATTACTCTAGGCAGTACAGGCTGATACGGGCCTTCGCTTACTAAATTCAAATGATTCATCCTCCTTTCTAAACACTGCCGAACAGAAGTGATTGTAAATGGCCGAGGCCACTTGCCTCAGAGAATTGTCTGAGAACGGAACAGGCTCTCCTAGCGTCCGCCTCCCCCCGGCAGCTGCGCGCTCTGTCGTGAAATGAAACGTTCGCTAAATCCCGGTCTCAGCACGCTTTGCAAGGTCAGGATTTGGAAGAGGCCGTGCTCCAGCGTGGGTTAGGTCTCCTGCCGTGGGGTGGAAAAGAGGCAATGTTTGTGCTCTAGAGCCCCGCACAGAAGCTCCTCATCGAAGATGCAGCAGTCAAGAACAGCTGTCACAGCCTGAAGTGCTATTAACGGTACGGGGACCATGGCTGGGAACCACCCAACTAGAGCGTGGTCACTATTTACATGACGTTACCAAAGAGAACCAAAAAAAAGAGTGAGGGGGGCTATAAATCCCTCGCACTGAGGAAGATAAATTTGTGTGAGAAGTAGTGAGGAAGCTGACAGGAAAGAGTTACTTTATGCCATTTTGTGGCGAGGGAAAACAGCCTTAGGTTTTCTATTGTCTGCAGGTTTTTCTTGGTGAGAACAGAAGGTTGGGCACAAGGTGAACTGTCAGGAGGAAAAATCGAGGGAATCATAGAGAAGATGGGCCTTGTACATAATTGATCTGACAGAGTGCTGCCCACTCCATCACGGTGGCTGAAATATGCTTGGCCTCCTGCGCAATAATGCATGTGAGTTTAGCAGCACAAGACTTGGTCTATTAGGGAATTTGTTTAATCAGGAATGTTCCTGTCCCTGTCAGCACCGAACGTCATTTACAAAACAAGAAATCTGCTCTCTGACTGGAAGAAAAAATTCTGTTGTGCTAAACACTTTTAAAGCAGACACGAGCAGAAAGTGACTTTAGGTAAAATCTGGAGCTATTGACATTAATAGCAACATTTCTGTTGCCTTCAACAGGACCAGCTCTATGCTTTGTTCCCTGAAGGATCAATGTTACGTTACTGCTCATTTCCCTTGCTGTTTCTCCCTATCATATTTCCTTTTCCTTTTTTAATCCTCTCTGTGGAAGACATTGGCTCATTGAATTGTCTTGTAGCTGGCCAGACAATATGCAAAACAAAAAGCTCTGCAGTGTGTTATAGCTAGTTGTTGGTGCCTCCCATAGGAGGGGTAAAAGATCTCCGAGGACTTGGGATTTCAAACATGAAACATTATTAAAGCCACTAAATATCAGAGTTTTGTTACTGTAAGATGAAGAGACTGAGCTTGAAAGATCAAGATCCGTCATGCTTTTTGTAAGTTCAGATGAAAGCTGCAAATTTCAGCACAACTGGTAATTGTGTTTTGAAGACTCCAGGTGGCCTGAGTCTGCAGACCTCTCTGAGAGGCCTCTCTCATGCCTTGCTTTTAAAAGAGACTTGGGCAAGTGGGCAAATCCCGCAGAAGGCTAGTTGTTTGCTGCAAGGTGCAGAGAGCTCTCAGGTCCCGGGACTCCAAGGAGGTCGGTGGCATTGAGGTACTCACCATCTCACCAGCTGCGGCTGCAAAGGGGAAGCACATCTGAGCAATCGCGCTCTCTATTATCAAAAATGAAGAGCTATGGAAGGGGCGCTCTGTTTTTCTCTGCACCACGACTTGTGACACCTTCTGCTAAGTACTGGATGTTATCATTTACGGTCTGTCTTACAGTGCACAAATCAAGCCAACAATGTAACAAAATTGCAGCAGGGTCGCAACAAGCAATTTTCTGAAAACCTAGCTAACGTCACCAGAAATTTTATTTAAATTCTTACTATTTGCAGGTAAAAAAATCCGTCATAATTATGAATATGATTTGTACTACACCCCCAGAATAATCTTTTCATAGATGATTGTTACTGATGTTTAAATCGATTGAGATTTGTTTTACCTCTTGGATTTACTCTTTGGATGACGTTGGTAAAAGCCATGATCACTAACCCTGAAGTCAAATATTACCTAAAAATGTTTGTCAGAAAAGAGGTTAACAATTTCCCTGCAGGGTAGAGCTATAAGGAATTAGTGTTCTGAAGTGTAGAACATTCACTTTTACAGTAGGTGGTGTTCTTGTTACACTTTCATGCATGCCAGGCTAATTAACTGCCTTAAAGACCAAATCATTAAATTATTTCCCCTGCTTAAAACATTTCAATGTTTAATGTACCCCAGCAATTCAATTATATTTAAAACAATATCCTGAGGATCAGCTACTACAGGGTGGCATTTAAAGTAGGTTTCACATTTTACTTCAAATGCAGGTATAACAGAAGAGCAAAAATAGATTCTAGATTCCAAAACAGTTATATGAACAAAGGAATTTTCACAAAAACTTGTAAATGAAGCTAATTATTGTGAACTAGATAATTGATTTTGCCTTTACACTCTTCTGTGAAAGTTCATTTGAAGACTTTAGCGAGTTTTATTTTTCCCTCAGTACTTGTTAAAATCTGCCCATTTCGTCTGGTTACCCCATATGATGTAGTTTTATATTTTGTGTTGTTTTATATTCCTTGCCCGCTGCAGATTCTCTTATTTTAAGAAAAATAAAAGTGAGATTTCATTAATTCTAACATGCTGGAAAGTGGCAGGGGAGGCGAGGGGGCTCCTGACGGTACATTTCAGCCATTCCTTGGGAGTAAATACACCCAGGTCTCTGTTACACACCTCGTTATGGACAAAATACCTCACATGAAATTACTGGAGGAAAAATGGGCCATGTCCTGGCTGTGCCAGCTCCCCTGCCAGTATCATTTCCAAGTCCCAGTAGCGCACCTCCACGTCGCAGCAGGACGAGTGCAAGGCTAGCAAAGGTCCTACACCAAGGACGCCTTGGTGAGGCGAGTCTCGCTCCCTGTCAGAGGGGCGGCAGAGGATGTCCTTTACGTGCACGTGGACATGGAAACCCGCTGTTTCGCTGCCAAGGGTAGGAGCAGCTTCAACAACGGAAGTTTCTGTCCTTGGCATAGTGCACATAATCTATTGCATTTACAAAAAGACAGGGTAAAAGTGACCAGAAAAGTAATCCTGACTACGCAATAGTCCAAAAACCTACTGCCAGCCTTTCCTCTGCCATCTTTTCTGGTATTCGGACAAAGGTCTACTGATCCCTTATGTTAGGAAACCAAGCATCTGTCACTTAGAAGTCTCATTAACATTTGGTGTGGAAAGCTGATGTTCTACAAGAGGTTCTTGCACAAATTAATCAAAACCATTTTTACATATATGTGTGTGTGTATGTGTGTTATTGTTTAAAAACTTACAAGAAGTCCTTTGGGTCAGGATACAGAGATCTGTCATGTTAAAGATGAGATAGGACCCAATCAAAATGCAAATCATTAACTCAAGAATTTGGATGGAGTTCTTCTTTAGTGTGTTTAATTTCAGAGGTAATGCCAGTCATGTGAATTGCCTTAATACGCAGTGTGTAGAAGATACTATTTCCTGCACAAAACCTCTCGTTTTCTAAAGAATTGTTCCAAGCTATTTGCGAGTAAATGCAATCACATAGACAAAAACTTGTGGATGCTAACTCAGGTATCAGACCACGGTGAGGAAGGATGGTAACCGTGCCCGCATCAAGAAGGCACAACTCAGAATGAAAGCAGGATACTGCCCGATACGGCAAAGGCTTTGCATGTTGCAGAAGAAATATGTTGGCGCACGGAAGAGGGTGATTATTATTCAGCCTTCAGAGAAGAACGTAAAGGGGTGGTTCTTCTTTCACCTGTGGCAGACAGAGCGGTTGTTTGTGATGACAGTCAAGGGCTCTATGGTTCCTGCCTCGTACCAGTTGACTAAAACTGTAGCTAGCATTTGGCTAAACTGCTCATAACCAGTGTAACATGACACTTGTCCTTTTGAATGAGTGAGAAAAGTTAGGTCAAGTGACCATATATTGTTTCTACTTGTTGCCCAGTAGTCAATCACGTAACAGAAAGTGCAGCCGGTGTCTGGCCGTACAACTCAACTTCCACTCGCATTGCCATCATCACAGGCGTAGACATTTCATTGTCATGTAGTGGGGAGGCAAAGTACCATGGACTTGTGGTGGGCGCAAGCTGTTGCCCGCCAAACAATTCATCCGCTTCTCAAGTTTATTTATTTTTTTTTTATGATGGGCTGGATCCAGCCTTTAGGGAATAAATGACTATTCCTAATTTAAGGAAAATTGCAGTGTCAATAGGAGGCTATGATTTTAGGATTTTACTATTTGTTCTAAGTTGTTTGCTATTTTTACTAAATTGTGCCTAGTACAACTGACTACTATTGCCATATATTGGTGTATTGCGATAAATGGTGTAATATATTATACCATTATATAGAATATATATTATACTATTATATTATTTTATAGTATATATATTATACTAATATACTAATACAATGTAGTGCAATATACTGCAATAGTGTATTGCAGTATAACTGTACCAATGAGCAAGAATCTTTTTAGATTTTAAATGTCTGAAATATATTAGTGCCATCATTTTGGTTGAATGCAATTATAAAGAATTTCCTCATCATAAGGGAATACTGTATACATGGGCAGTTACTACCAAGCAGCAGCAGCACTGCAAATCCCACAGAGACTTGCTCTTATAGCCAATATTCTCAGAAGAAGCTGCTTTTGCAACAGCTTGGTGGGTGAAGTGCTCTGTTTATGCAAGTCTATAAAGAAGTCCGTGATCCAAAGGGATACCAAACACTGTACAATTAGAATCCTAAGCAGCACTGCAGACTGAACAAGAAAGGTAACCAAAGAGCAGGAAAATCCTCTAGAAGATCTGAATACACCTAGATTATCACTCAAATATTTTAAAACCATGAGAGAAGCATATATAATATATTTCAAGAATCCTGTCTGTTTGCATGGTTTAAGTAGACTGACTTGTTTTTGAAAGTAGAATTTCCTACGTGTTCCCTTATATGTAAGATGGCATTTTTCAGAAGTTCTTCTTCCAGTGTATAAGGTTAATCAATAGTACGTAAAAGGTTGTTGTTTACACAATAAAATCACATGAACATATATTAGTATGCTAATAGTGATGGCCATGTACACATAAAATCTAATGGTAGCCTGAAATGACAATCCAAAACTATTTTCAAAATATCCATACTAGCTATTTTTCTGTTGACATTCCAGTTTAAAAGGAACATATAAATCTGAATCTAGTGGTTCATTTCTCTTGCAATATCGGGGGAAAAATACTATGTTTCTCTTCTCTTGTGTTTTTCTCTTCTTCCGTGTTTCCTCATACGTGTTCTTCATCAAACTGTGTGGTGTTCTACAAGACCTTGTTATTCTTCTTGTTCTTGTTATAAGTTATTCTTCTGATCTTCTTTTGAAAGCTCCAGAAACTCTAAGCACACACATTTATTACTCTGTGAATCACTTAAAGTCCTTGATGGCCAGCCTTCTAGTCAAAAGACTTTTGGCTCTTTTAGAGCATCTTCTGAGACCGGAAAAGTACAAGGCACATCACTCATATTCAAATACAATTTGATTTATCCACAGAAACAGTTGTAGCAGAAATTAAGTCAATGGAAGCTGTCTTACCTACCATCTTCTTGTGAATCCTATCACTGTTTTAAAACAGCTGTCTCTTTCCTAGGTGTGAGAAGGTCCCCGGTTCTGGTAAGGCAGATTTTGTCTAATAAGTAAGCATCTATCTTGTGGGATGGTCCCTAACCATTACAGAGCTGAAATCTGATCCAGTGCCCATTGCAATCAATGCAAGATCCTATTGGCTGTGCTGGATATTGGGTCCAGGCTCCTGGACAAAAGTGAAATTAGTATCCCAGAGGTGAGAGCTGCCCATTGCCGTTACCAGCACTCTTGTGCCGTCTAGTCCTCTGCAGCTACTGAGGGGTCACAGATGATTTTACTGACACTATGTGTAATACAAATACATTATTTGTTCCTCCTTCCAAAGTACTGAATTTTGCAATTAAAAAATTACTTTTTTTCTCACAAAAGTCTCGCCAGATGTGCACAGAAAGCAAGCAGAGAGCAGAGGAACATGCTGTTTTTGTTGGTATGCATTGTGCAGGTATGAACCATCTTTTACCTCAAAGGCACCTGTGTTTCCATGATCTTATAAATTCTTTAGGACACTTAGGGATCAAAAATTTTGCCCATCACAAAACCAAAATGTACATAAACTACTTGAGATCACTACAGGCTACGGGCAAATTTTCACCCGGAACAGGTATATAGAATTGCCAAGCTGTTCTACTTTTCCTTTTAACCTTTGTTCTTCTGAGCTTTCCTAGAACAAAAACTAATCTGGTAGACCTCATTTTATGTATAGAACTCCTGAAATCCATGCACAACTTCCAAATACCTAGAAAAAATGGAAGAAAAAAACCTTTCATGCCTATTTTTAAGTAGGCATGAATTTATCATCAAGTCATCAGAAGATTCAGAGACATATCTAGAGCCTTTTGCCACTTCAGAAAGTGATTGTTCCTGGCCCAAAGTAGCTGCAAGTGATTGTCATGGCTGTTCAATGGCCTGGGTATACTGATGTCCAACTCCCACTCCACATCCCAACATCACTTAACTGTTACCACTAATCTACATACCTCTTGATAGTCTCAGCTTTACGTAGGGTACACTGTTACCCTTCTTCCTCCAGAAGCACCTCTTCTACCTGAGGAGGCTTATATCACTGAGTACCCAGGACTGTGGTAATTGCATTCAGATTGTACCATTTGCCTTTAGTAGTCCCTCCTGAATGGCACTATTTGCAGAGTAAAATACTACATGATCTAGGTGAAGATACCTGAATCTAATCTTATGTATGTGCATGTGTGTCTGTGTGCGTCGATGTGTATATACATAGGACTTCGTTTTGGACTGTGACCGTATCAGTCATAAATAGCTTTTTATTCATAATGACTTGCAAACTTTAGCACAGGGACTTCAACATTTTAATGGTTACCTTCCTAGCAACCTCATTCACTGATGGGAGATCCTTTGCACAGCACCTTTCAGAAAGAGGCCCACTTTGTGGTGGCTATTTTGAAGAACTGCCTTATCAAAACTAATACTGGTAACAACAGCAGTGAATGTTATTTCCAAATCCCTTGGAAGTACTGTCATAAGAGAGATGAAATGAATGATATGTTAAGTGAAATGCTTGAATATTTTCATGTTATACTTCCCTGTATTTCCAAACAAGCGTAACCTGCTACCTGACCAGAGGAGCAGCCCTATCTTCCCCCTCTGACTGCTCGTTCCCATTCCCATTTGGCCATCACTCACGCTCATGCAGACACACGGTGAATGCAGTCAAGGAAATGGCCTGTCTGAAAACCAGGCAATTTTTTTGACCAGGTTAATTTTCAGTGAGATTAGTTTTCTGATCTCTCCCTGCATGGTCAGACAAACACCTGTGCTGACACAGGGGGAGGCAGCACGAACAACCATCTGGAGAGCGAGGGGGAGACAGGAAACCCATTTGGGCTGCAGCACAGGCTTCTGCCAGCTTAACTAGCCATGGAGCGGTGGTGTTAATCAAGACCTTGAAACAGGCCTTGAGGCAAACATAGCGTGGCATCCGAGACTTTAACCATGGGATGAGATACATTGCTGACCATACGATCCAAAACACCTAAAGACATATACAGGGGAGTACACTGAGATACCTATAATGCTGTATTAAGGATATCATGAACAACATTATAGAGAGCTGAAGGTGAAGTTCTGATTTTGCAGTGCTTTGAAATATGTAAGTCTTAGCTGTGTTAATCCAAAATAACCACATCAGAACATCAATATACATCAGAACATCAATAGGTACAAGTATGGTTTCTAAGATGCATGGAGCATAATCTTTTTGTTTAAGTCTGTGCAAAAGCTCAGTTGGTTAGAGCATGGTGCTAATAATGCCAAGGTCGTGGGTTCAATCCCCCTCTGGGCCGCTTGTTTGAGGGTTGGACTAGATGATCTCCAGAGGTCCCTTCCAACCTTACCAATTCTATGATTCTATGATGTGGTTAGAACTGATAAAACGTTTGTGCTTAGGGGTGCAGTATTCTGATGAATTCTACAATGATAAACAAAGTACAGACATATGTAATCATTGTCACTACACTTGAAGCCCACGCAGATGCATGCTAGATAGTGAGTTGCAGTCTTGCATTTACTTTCTCCTTTTGAACTATTCTTTCACAATTTGTAATTGGTTTTAATATATTTATTTTCCATATATGTCCCAATTACCCATTTAGCGTTTTATTCCAATTTTATGCCATCATACTGTTAGACAAATCTAATTCTTTTAACCTTCAGTTTCTGGATCTACTTTACAAATAAATTGCGAATGTCCAGATCATTTCCTTTCTCAAGAGTTTCCTAAACCCTAATCAGCTCAACAAGTTGCATGTAACCTAAAACATACTGCATGAACTGTAAAACATATGCATGCACATAACAATCTCTCTTTTTTTTTGTAATGTGGTTATGTATTTAATGTATTGATTCCCTCGAAGAAGTCAGTAAAAAAGTTCTAGTAGTAAAATACATTCCAGCAGTAACATTTTTCATTCAGCATTGCTCCCTTGTCCTTGCTGAAGTCCTCCTATCCTTTGAGATGGTTCTTATATACATTGAAATGGTATCTCAAGATCCAAATTAGGCTCTGGACTATTCTTGACCCAAGCATTATCTATTTGGGCTCTAAGTGTGCCCCCACAAGGTACCCATATACTGCTTTAGGGAAAAAATATATTGCACTTATTTTAAAATCTCATTTTAATAACTTAGTTGAACATCCAGAAAGAACTTTTAGCATTTTGAGTACCAGTTTTAAAAAGGTTGCTATGAAATACCTTTAAATAAGAACAAAGCTCACTTCTTTCTGGAAAAGAATTTCTCCAGAGGGAATTACAGTGTGTATGGGAGGGCTGTCCCCTGGATATCCAAAGGAATGAGAAATCATTGCAATTAGGGGCCCTCAAGCAGCAAAGCTTGATTAAGATAAAAGTCCTGCAGCTAGCAAATGTAATCGTAACTTACCCAATGCAATGAACTTTGACTTGTATGCATCTGCTTTTGTTCCCTTTACAATCTACACACTGGTGCCCGAGGAATACTGGTCTGAACCAAACATACCCATAGCAGGCAATGGAAAAATAGCCATTGATTTGCATGGGTAGAGTACACCCCCAAAAGTCCTCTCTCAGGTCAAGCAACACCCTCAGCAGGAGCTGGAGACTTGGTGCTCCACAGGCCAAAAAGCTGTGCAACAAAAGCTGGGTGTAAGATCAGTTGTGCTTTAAGCTGTATGTTTATTTAAAGTTGCTACAAATATACTGGACTGATTAATGCAGAAAACAGGCTTGTTAAGATCAGAGAACGGGCAGTAAAATCAACATAAATGATGTTTGTGCCTGACTAAATGAGTGTCTCAGTTTCACTTCTGATTTGAACCTTGAATAGGTTACAATAGTTTTGCAATGCTAATTTTATTTAAGATGCATATGAGAGAGATGTCAGGAGGTGCTAGAACATCCCATTCCTAAATTGCAATGATAATTATTTTGTAATACAGTTCTCAAAGTCTTTGGGTGACTGAGCTGGAGACCAGATTTTCTCTTCTGTATACTTATAAAAAGTATTGACAGAGGCAGCACAAGAATCCCATGCTGGCCTCAGCAACCACCTTCACCTTATCCCCATCGGAATGAGGTCCATGTTACAAAGGGCTCTGTCCTCTCCAGGGGCCGGCTGGTCTTCGGCTGCTTCTCTGCGACTTTCAAGTAAGATCAAAACTAAAATCTTGGAATGAGCAGTGCAAAGATTCTCATTAGACACTGCATCATTTCTTGCTCTTCTCTATACAGCCATCAAGTGGCAAAAATTTACCACTAACAACCTGGGCCAGCTTGCTTCCAGAATCAGCAAGGTAAAAGACCATATTACACATCGAAAGTGCTACTGGCTTTTGCAGGAATACTTTGAATTTCTAGCAGTAGATATATATCGCTAAATTCAAATGAAGAACTGTGAATACTCTAAATGGATGTTACACCAATTTTAATGGCTGATAAGCTCATATTTGGAATAATTAATAGACTTAATGAGAAAGGAAGCGCTATGTTCTTATTTTCTGCTTCCTCTGCTTCAGTGAGCCCCCACTTTCCTCCTGTGTGCTCCCTTCCCTTTTCCAAGCAGAAATCGTAGTCCCAGGCTTTTCAAGAGCAGGAAAGATTTTCTTTGCTCTCATCAGAATGATGCCCCTTGTGTGAGTGCGCAGCACATGTTACACACCGCTGTCGCTTAGAAAGCGTAGCAAACTCGTGTTCTCCTAATGGTGCTGTCTCAGGCAATTCCTACGGTATCATACAGAGGGTTTGGCTGCCACTTTTAATTGCCTCCGTGAGAGATGAGAACTGAGACAACTGCTGCAGAGGATTTGAGGCTAATTTGCCACTGTGTTACTGCAGTCTTAAGTGAGTGTCTCTTTGTTGACTTCAATTAGCAAAATTTTGGAACGGGGAAAAGAAGATTCTTCTTTGGAGAGAAAATACATCATTAATCTAGCATTAGTGTAAATCTGAAGTAATATGGTCCCGTTTTATCTCAGGGCGCAGTGTTACACTGGATTTTAGGATGTTTGTCCAATGACACATCACACCGGTGAACTTCTCGGTAAATCTGTATCTGAGCATGCTGAGCGCTTTAAAAATCTTTATGGTGTGCAATGGAGTGGACATGTAGAAGCACTCCGGTTTATCTTCATACAGTTCCTATTATACATGTGCATTTTAACACTCTCTGGAGACCCTGACTGAGAGTGAGGCTCTGTTTGGGTAATAACGCTTGCCCTGTGCAAGCATATATTAAGAGATTTTCTGGTACAGAGAGCTAACAGACCCACTGTGCAGGAAAAGCAACATGTGAGAAAAGAGCTCGCAGTACAGGAAGGTGGAGTGATTTGTCCGTGAGGTGCAAGCAGGGAGGGCAGAGGCAGCACACCACTAGCCTCTTTTGTGTAGCTCCTCGTGCAGAATTCTCACAACAAATGTGCGAGTCCTCGTGAGGAATAAAATAAGCAGGTATATGCATCTGCAAACTCAGGTACTGCAAATTTCTACAGTTTTGTTTCAAGTCACAAACACTTCAAAAACCAGTCAGACTACACATGCAAACCTCACCTGGCAAGAACCTCAGAACTGCGCATTTATCACTGCTTTGAACTCAGTGCCTCGCTCCGGGTGCCCTGAGCATATCTGAGGGAGCCAGGGCGCTATTTGAAAATAAGAAAGAAACCGCTACCTCTTTGTGTACCCTTTGCAACTCTTTGATGGGCCACTGTAATATACTCTCTGTTAGAGAAATGCAAGGCTTTGCTGTAGCAGCACCAGCAGACTGCTTTACCCAGTCTGGCTGTGCAGAAATCACACGTTTCTCTCTGCTTGCAGTCCCGTAGGTCACAACTAAGGTCAGGAGAGAACAAAAATGATACTTTGTGATCTAATATTTAGACAATTATCGACTCATAAATCTTGGTCAGATCCTAATGACAAAGCATGGGATAGTATAGCTACACACACAGAGATGTCTTCAGTAAAAGGAGGCAAAGCAATGCGTAAGACAAAGAAGACTGTATTTAGCGCATGGCAATCCAGACGTGCCTTTCTCAAAGCACTTTTATTTTTCTATTTTCTATTCTCCTAAATTTCTGCATTTCTAGGTAAGAATAGAAGATGTTGTCACCACTTGAAATATTTATAGCATTTAGCTAAGGAGTAATGATCATAAGCAGAATCACTTAAAAGAACAACACTGAGATGTTTTTCATACTTAAAATAAATGACTCACTCCTTTGTATTTGGCAGCTTGAAATGGGACCTATTTCCTTAATGACATTCCTCCTTTGCAGTGTGCTTATATTCATTTGCTATTGTACATTTGTTCATAGTACCAGTAATACTTGGCACTTACAGCCCATATTGTCTTTTAATCCAAGACTTTATGAATACTGATTAATTAAACTGAGCAGTATCCTTAGGAGGTTAGTATTAATACCCGCTTTTCAGATCAGAAATCTGAGAAGGGTTAAGTTACTTCCTAAAAAGCCTCCTGCAAGTCACAGGTGAAATCCAAAAGCTGGAAGGGTTTGGTTTCTCTCTTAATGTCAAAGGAATTGGTGTCAGCATGGAATATACTGAGCAAGATTTCTGCCACATGCAAGCAACCTGCTTCACAAAGAAACATTAGGAATTTTGGCCTAAAAGGAATAAGCCTGCCTTATCTTTAACGCCTGGATCCATGCATGCTTTTCTCAAGTTCTTCCCAAACAGATACTAGGGCCACTGGAAGTATTCTGGCCTCACTTACATTGATTCAACTGCCTTGTTAATTAGGATACTATTTCTCCGCCAGATCAACTTGTCAGAGATGCTGGTGAATCCCTTTTTTTCCTTATTACTGCTATTCTGTTTGCGAAAGGTATTAGCAAGGTAAGGATACTGCTGGATCAAACACACTGTACAATGAAAGAAGGTTCTCAGGAAATCTTCTCTTAAACTTACAAACTAGCTTCTGTCTTTTTGGAATAATCTTGATCAGGAGTGCTTCCATGAGTCTTTTTTCTTGCCACCCTTTGCAGTGTAGCCCTTCACACTTGTTCTTAGAGAGATGTACGAGCATGAAGTAATTCATTCAACAACTGTCAGGTCTTTCTAACTGCTTTATGGCTTGTCCTCCCCAAACATTCTTTCAGTAATCCGTATACCAAAGCTGAACCAAATGTATGTTTACGTAAAACAGTCCACGCTATGTGCAGCCTGTGCTTTTTATATGACCTTTACTGTAAAATGCAGTATGTCTGGTCTCAGTTACGTTATTCTGTCAACATGTTCCAGTTTGGGCTAAGCTGGAAGCAGCACTCTGTACATCTGGCTCAGGAAGAGAAGACATCTGTGCAACTAGTCTAATAAACCAGAGCAATTCAATGAAATATTGTTCTAGTGTTAGGGAATGAAAAGAATTTTTTGCACTGCAAAACACAACAAATGCTGACTTCTACCAATAAGGGTGACCTCTAGAAATATGGGAGATAAATCAGTGTGAGGGAAAGGCGAAGAGATGTTAAATGATGCTCTTATTTCAAATATAAACATCTTTCAAACCCATAAATCTCTCATTTGATTTAAAGTCATTTAGTTCACAGGGAGTTAGGTAATGTCCCCTTTTTAAAAATATCACTTTATAGATGAAAAGTGCTAATTATACATTTTTAAATGCATTTTATAATTTCATTGTATGAATCCCTTTAGGACATAATGCTATCTATAAATCCTTTCCTCTCTTCCACCCAAGATTTTGTGAAGAACACAATTGCTAATGCAGTCTAAATTAGACAAAGGCATTTGGTGAGGTCAGAATACTGTTGCCTGAAGGTTCCCATTTTATTTTCTTTGGCTATTTTTAAAAGGGTAGCACCTTACACTTACTCTAATAGCAGTGTACAGCTCTGAACTAATTCATTCAGCAATTGCTTTTAACTGCTTTGTAGTCTTTATCAGCCATAGTTATCCTTCTTTTCTGATTACTCTCATCAAATTGTAAAAACGTTGGAAGTGAAGTAGGCTCTCACCCTCCTTTTTTGATAACTGTACTTCTAACAGATACTGGGGGTCAGTGACAAGTGAGAAAAATACCATTTTGCTCCTATGAACTGAATCTCTTATATTTTGCCTAAGTCAGGGTGGAAAGATCACAATGCCGACAGCTCTGTCGTGCTGTACTTCATAGTTATCACCCCTTCATATAATTATTGATCTTTTTCCTGGAGTTTCTCTACAAATCTCACCATGCTGGATTTTTGCCATCCATTCTGCCTGTGCACACCTTGTTGTTGTCAGACAAAATACCAGGAGGAGAGTACTGCTCATTTGGCTTAGGATTTGACCCATGATCCAATCAGTCTTTTTTCCAGTTCCCATGTAGTTTGCTGTCAATAAACTTTCCTGCCCCACAACCACCTCAGTTGGTCTCAGCCTCATCTATCACCATAAAGCTTATGTACAACGAAGTCCATCGTATTCATTACCGTTTGTAAAACTTCCATCTGTCCCGTTCGCATAGATAAACCTTCTTCCAAGGAGGGTGAAGAAGAAAGCCCAGTTTGGTGAGAATGATCTTCAGAGAGCACAAGATACAAAACCTCCTCACTTATTTAACAACCTCCGCAGTGGTTACTTACGGTGTGTATTGAATGGACAACATCTTTTGAGAGATTCAAGAGAATCTAATAGTCAGTAGCAAGAATATCTGCAAATATAGTTAGTAATACTTGCAGGAACTCTTTAAAAAAATTTTTAATGGAAGACAATAAAAGACTTTTTAAAAAGTTTCCTTCAGGCAATTTGATTCTAGTCCAGGTGCTTTCAAGAAAACAAACCTGTCTATATATCTTGATGCATTCTTGACTGTCCCAATGTATACTTGTGACCCAATGCAATGCATCAGTCAGTAGCAAGGCAACATCAGTGCTGAGGCTATGACAACAGGCAATACATTTCTGTGTACAGAAATTCAGGGGTGGTGGGGTTATAACATACAGTCTAATGCAGAGTTGATGACTGTACTAATATAGAAGCAATAATGGTCCAGCAGAGCAGACAGATGATTAGGAATCAAGAGATCTGCAATCCTTCTCTGAGCCCTTCCACATACCAGATATGGGAGCTGGAGAAATCATTTTGTCTCTCTGTACATTTTTCCCCAAAATATCCTTTGTTCTAAATTGTCTGTTAGGACAGAGGCTTCATGAATGTTTCCTAACACACAACAGTCAAAGACTAATGGCTCGGATGTTGAGAATCAAGAGAGTTGTATGCATGTCTTTATAACAGACCCCAGAAGTCTCATAAAAGACTGAAAGGGGAAGGGGGGGGGGAGTCTTTTCAGCTATAGAAACACAGAAACTATCCAACTGAAAAAATGTAGGATATTTTTCTCACTAAAAGGTAGTGGCTTGAAGTTATATATTTTACTGTTTTTATTAATAACTTCCAGATGAATCTTCAAACTTTAAAACTTCATTTCAGAATGAATTATATTGGCTGCCCTATAAGTCCTCAAGAAAAGCTCTAATGGAAGTAAAGACAAGGCCAAACTCCCTCTAATTTTCCTAAATTCCAGGGAAATGTATATATGAGCCTACATTTCCCACTCCAGAACCACTTCCTTTCCTGGCTCCAGCAAGTGGCCTGAGCTTAAGAATATCTGAACTTTGGCAACATCTACAGGCAAAATGCTGCTTTGTTTCTAGTAATAAATGTCATTGTTCATTTCAAAAGCAACTACAAAGCTACAGCTCTTGTGGAATATCTCATTCAAAATGACTTAATGGATCTGATTGCACTGAACAGAGGTTAGCAGCACATTATGGAAACGGAGCTAAGGAGTTGCCGCACTGAAGTTCAAACTTAGCAAAGTGTCAGCAGATCAGTCTCATATAGGCAGAGCTTTCTGATGGCAGTAGATTCAAGACAGTGGCATGATCAAGTAAGATGATGCTGGTCTGGTGCTTTAGTTGTAAGAACTGCAAAAATATAGAAGCACATAAACCCAGATGTATCAGTCTGTTAAAAAGTCTGCTTAAAAATTCTATTGCATAAGGCCTAATCCCGTTACTTTTCAAGGCATTAATAAGACAGGAACAAATTCATCTCCAGATTTTTCAGGGTATTTGCTATGTGTTTCTTACGCAGCACTGTGCTTCAAAAGCCTTCCTACTTCATTGTATTTCCCCTGATAAAATCTTTGACTTCCTTAAAATTGCTCAAAATAATCGCGCTTTAGCATCATCTACTGGGAGAGACAGGCAACTGACTGGGAGGCTTGAACAGTGCAGAAATCTGCTCCCACTCACATCTGCACGCCTGCTCCTATTGCAGTGCTCGGAGCCTAACTTGAGCGATCCAGGGAAAACAAGCCATTTTTGTCCTCTAAAACAAATATTTCCATGCTAGTGCAATAGGTACCTGAATAAATACCCTTTATCTTGATGCAGTATCTATGCTGTTTCCTTATTAAAAGGAAGTCACAGCACCAAGAATAAATAACGAGTCAGGAGGAAAAAACCTCGCAGATCAGTTTGTGCTGTGAGTTTCTGTAAAGAAATCTGAAGTCAGCCACAGTCCTGCTCTGTGCCATGGAGTCCTGCAGGCTATGCGGTCCTAAATATGTAAGGTGGGAGACAATCTTAAATACATGGCATGTTTTCACTTTTCACAGACAGCCCAATCCACCGAAAGACCTCAAAGTGCGGCAGTCATCCTGCCTGGTAGGTAGGTATTATCCCGGCACTACAGATAAGGAAACTGGGAGAGAGATTTAAAGGCAAGAATCCTAAGTGTTTAAATGCCCAACTCCCATTTACTTCAAGCTGGATGAATCGCCCCAAATCAATAGAAGTTAGGGTGTTTTCCCCAAGATTAACAGGACAAGGGTATCAGGAGGCAGCATCCGGATATTAGGAGTTCTGCTCCCTTTGTTGGCTGTGCTTCAACATTACTGCCAAATCTCCAAAAAGGTCTTGGTATCAGACATACAGCTACCAAAAACAGTACATCTCACATCTGGGCCTGAATGACTGTTCACCTCAGTTAAATTGGACAGTCTAAGTTGCCTAGTCTGAAAAAGTTATTAGCCTCCCTTGACAGTTAAAGAAGAGAGAGAGACAATTCCAGAAATAATTCCTCTTGCCTCTTGAGGGTGCAATGCATACAATTTGGTCACCTGAGACCACAGAGGAAGTCATCAGGGGTTGTTTATTTTTCCAAAGGCACAAACATTTTTCACCATAGGCATCCACACAGATTCTATCATCTTCCACGTGGAATCACACCACCTCTAGTGGTCCTCATATTGCTAGATCCTAATGGAGATCTTCCTCTACCCCAGGCAACAAGGCCTGGGCTCGACTCCCGCTGCAGGCTTGCGGTTCCACATAGCTCAAACCAGGCAGCCAGCTGCAAAACCTCAACTCCCACAGATCATTACAGCATTACAATTGACGTTATTCAGAACAACTGAGTAACAGTTATGGTAATACTCCATTTGTTTAAGCCATTTAAAAGAAAATGGTATGTGTGTTTTGGAATGCAGCTGAGTGACCTTTTGACCAGAGATTCAGATACCTTGACTCATTAGAGGTTCATAATGAAGGCTGGGTCTTTTAGATGTGCAGTCTGAATAGATACCAGTACATGGCTTGATCTCCCCCCCCCCAAGTACTTTACAAAATGCTTGATCATTTAAAAATCATAAAAAAAAAACTTTAATGAGATTTTTAATAATTTTAAAGGGAGTTCCTTTGATTTGAAAGGGAGCTTCTTTACAGAGTTCATGTTAGGGTGCAGCAGCAAAGGGGGACTGAAGACAACCTACAGATATCACCCCGCCCCCCAAAAAAATCATAAACATACCTTGTCCACAAAAGAAACTTTATAAAAAGATTGAAAGAAAAGACAGTACAGGCCCAATCAGGTAGAGATAGTCACATTCCCACCAAGCCAATAAGCCATAAATCAGCTCCAGCCCAGACTCTGTGTGGCCTTGCTGGTACAGAGTCACTGTACAGCAGAACCTGGGCACTGGAGGTGGCCCTGAGGTGTGAGCAAGATCTGGCCCCTTTTGAGATAACTCAGAGCAGGCACACCTGCTGCTCCCACCTAGGTAGCTGTGCCCTCAGATTCCTCCAATATTCTGGATTTATTTGAGAAAGAGGTTAAAAAAATACTCCCAGCTGTATTCTGTCTCACACTGAAAGATACAGCTAACATTTTACAGCTGTTCAGTGGCCTATGTGAAATGTGAAGGTGGGACTCGTATCTCACGAAACCCAACCACAACGCTCAGTGGCCGGGAACTGGAGAGACACTGTGACAGACTTCTCCTCCTGCATACAGCGAGGATCTCTGCAGACTTCTCCATGTGGCTCCAAGAGGTTTGTCCTCCCCGACTCTGTCTTCTATGTATTTATTAGTAGGATTATTCTTAAAAATTTACAGCAGCCCTCACTGAGTTCCCTTCACTAGTTAGTGTACCCATTACTTGTCTGTCTACACAAGGAGCTCCAGCCACCCTGACAGGTTCAGTGGTATTAAGTAGATATGAACTTCTTTCACGCTGCCTGTTCGGTACCTAAAGCAGCGAGGCAAGTCTGGCATAGAAGTTCTGAAGAGCAGCGAACAGTTTGCCCCACTTTGCTGTCTTCAGTCCTTGCTAGACCTTGGCAGCCCATAGAATGGGCAGGTGCCTCAGGAGAACATAGAGGAAGGAATAGACCCACCCACCCACATCTAAAATCTTACTCCTTAACATACACAGCACATCAGTTTGACTCCGTTAGTCTTCTCTCTTCATTACTGTGCTTCTTGGTGTCAGGGTTAGTGACAAGCAGGATGATCTTCTATCCTGTGTCTTTTTCTTGAATGGTGCAAAACAGAAAATTCCCAGGGATAAACTGCTACCTTGATTGCATTCAGTGCCTCGATTGTATTTGGATACAGTCAGCTTTTATGCACCTCAGTCAGTCTTATCGGAAAGCTGCAAACTCTACTTGCGGTTCATCTTCTAACCTCACCATCACCTGCCTTTTTTGCATGTGTGGTCAGTGCTCTGACAACTTTGAGGCAGCTGAAGGCCAACACTGAAGGGGGTTGGGGGGGGGAACACACACTCAAACAAGTCTGTCAAGTTTGTCCAAGGGCACGAGTAGACACAGTGTCTACTAACTCTGTGTCTAGGTTTTTCCATCTGTAGAAAAGTCTTCTTTTGTAAAGCTCTGTAGAGATCTATAGAGCTATATACATTCTTAGTACTGTATCCACATAATACATGTGAATACATAACTGTTTTGCTAATTCCACCGTACTGTTCTGGAATATCTGGAGACTAATATTTATACTTCTTGTGACCTGGTTAAGGAAAAACAAAAGATAAAAATAATGGAGTCTTGGATGCAAATTTATTTCCCGAGTTGCTAATATGTTAGGTTTATTTCACATGCATTACTGAAGATAAAATATATTATCCATCTGAGTACAAAGATGCCAAAATATGGCTTAATGAGTAGCTAAAGGAAAAAAAAAAAAAAAAAAGAAAAAAAAAAGATGACATGGCCAATGAAATTTTAAATAGTTCTGACAATGGCATGAAAGCTGATTTGTTGCTTCCTGAATATGGAGAGTAATTTCTGCTGTATGCGTTGGCTGCGTTTGTACGTGTTCATTTACTTGACATCCCATGGTAACACAGCAAGGATTTTTAAGTGTTATTCATTTGCAAGTCAGTTTAGGTGCTTGCTATTATAAAGGGGCCAAATCGTGCGTACTGAATTCATAACACCTTCCTCAGCACCCGAGGGTTGCAGCACCCTCAGCATCTGAGGGTGTGCGGGACAGACGGCGCAGCATGCTTCTCTCTCCCTGAAACCTGAGCCAACCTCCAGCAAAATCAGTGGACACATTCCCATTGACTTGGAGCGGGATTAGGTCGTTAGCTGCCATGAGAGGGCTTTATCGCCAGGTCCTGTTGACTCAGACACACAGCAACAATGACTTGAGCATATGAGGTGGATTTAAATAGCAGACTATGACTTTTTAACACATATTTAAAATGACTAACCCATGGTTAAGTGATATTGTGTCTATATAGGGATCCTGCTGGGCTATAAGTCTGGAGATTTCAGTTACGAGATCTAGAGGTCTTCAGCCTCTTTCCCAGCACTGGGAAACCACTAATCTGCATCCTGTTGTGGACTAGCTCCCAACTTTGGCTCTGCAGTGAGCCCCACCTGCAAGGGTCCTCAGTAGATCCCTTTAAAGCTCAAACAGTAGAAAGCCACAAAACAGCCTAGTTTTCTTTTTTTCTTTTTAATCACGCTATGAGAAATATAAGTGTGTGTATATATGTATATGTACATATACATATGTACATATATGCACACATGTGTATTTTATATATGTGTATATATATACACACACACACACATATATATATATAGGCTCTGACCAGTATGGTCTTCCAAGTCCCTCCCTAGGTCTCACTACCATACTAGCTGAGAGCATCTCCTCTTATGACTCACCTACCAAAACCCACCTGCTCAAGTGGCCTGTGGTTGCTGCTTTTCCAGTTTCAGGAACTAAATAAGCTAGCCCTCAGATGAACCAAAATTTTAAGCCTTCCTGCCTCCCCCTCTCCCCACCATCTTCTCAAGTTGGTCTCTAACAGGAAAAAGTGCAGTGGCTGTTCGTCCACAGTAAAACAAATACATAGGAAGACTAGTCCTGGTTTCTGTAGTCTGGTCACATTTCCATATAAAAACCTGAATAAATCTATTAATATGTCTCCAGCTGGTCACCAAACAGAACTGTACCTTGCCTCCTGTCACCCAGTTTAGGAGAGAGAGACCAAATCCCATGACCAATTCCAGGACCCAATTCTTTATCAGCCAAGAAATTTTATTTTATATAACTACATTTTACAGTAGATAGGCCAATAATGTCTACCATGGATCCAGGTCAAACAATTTTAGCAGCCATGATCTACTTCGTATGCGTGAAGAGCTGAAACAAGTTGCATGTGTACATATACATACAGAAATTCTCTCAAACATTTGTGAGGGTTTCAGGCAAAGTCTGGCCTTTGGAGGCCAATTTTATTTTATATATTTGCCACATAAACAAAATATGTTTGGGATATTGCCAGTATTCATGCTACCTTGATCTAAGTCTTGTTTATCTAAAATCTGTACAACATGTTTTAGTGTTATACATAGAAGAAATTGCATCAAGACAGAGAAAATGAAAAAAAGGCTCCAGCTCCAATTATTTGTATCATAGTTGAGATTCAGAGGAAACTGGGACACATTTTTCCCCAAGTATGTTAAAATTATGCCCCTCATAGTTCCAAGAAGGCCTAGCAATGCAAATGTAAAATATATTAAGAGAAGCTTTTTTTTATTCTTGAATTAGAGTTGGTGAAGTACTCTTAAGAACAGATCTTATTTCTCATCATTATTATTCTTGTGGCATTTCCAGCACGACAAGAAAATACTTGTCCAAAATACCAGAAAAGAAAAATCTCTTGAGAGAGCCTGTTCTTGCAAGATTTCCATCCCAATATTTACAGACCCAGGAGGTCCAGATAAGCTTTGGATATGCATCAAAGCTCCTGGACGCTTATCTGAACTGAGCACAAGCCCTGAACCTTTTGAAGTTTGTCCATCACCAGTTATCCCATCCAATTTTTCCCGCTTTTATAACAAGAATTATAGTCTCTGTCTTCAGAAAGTTCTTATGTTCAGTGACTCTTGATTTTCCACAGAGAGATATATAGAATTTTACTAATGTCTATACCAGTCCTTCAAAAGAAGTCATGCCTCTATTATTTTCCAAAGTTTAAGCTTATTTTTCTTATTTAAAATTTGAAACACAGAGTCTGATTATTACCTTGAGAAGGCATCTGCCTCTCTCCTTAATGCAGAGTCAAGAGTCTGCAGATACAGAGGTTCAGCAAGGTAAAAATTTGGCCTTTCACCACTGGGACCAAGGCTCAAGTTCATCTTGAAATCTTGAGTGAAATACATTCAGCAGCTTCTACTCAGTCCCCAGTGAACAGTAGCTCACACAATAAAACTATCATACCTAATTCAACACAACTGGCAAGCTTTTGAGAGAAGGGCCTTGCATGCAGACTGATTTATTGGTTAACCCAAAAGAAGATACTCCCTGTAGGTCAGGTGTAATGAGGTCATTGACAGGGCAATAGTGATGAAGTTTTCTGCTGTAAATTCCCTACTTTTCAAAAGCTGTAACAGACAACTATAAACAATTTGGATAAGTGTCTTCCATTATTCAAGAAAAATATTCTGTCTTGTGAAAAATATTCTGTATATTATGTCCTGCCTAAAGGATTGTCATTATCTTTCTTTTCTTTCCTTTTCCTTACAATATGTATACAGTGAGACTGCTAGGACAAATTTATTTCCCACATGGACAGAAGTTAGAGAATATCTTCTTAGTACATTCAAGTTCATTTACAAAATTCAGTGGAGATTGTTTCAATTAGGGTCATCTGGTCATGTATCCCTTGATCCTTTGATCACCAAAGCAGAAATACTGTGTTAGTAATCTCTGGGCTACCATTTGGGTTAATGAATCGGCTTGACTTTAATTCTAGCCCAGATGTAATCTTTTATAGCTTAATGATTTGTTCTAACATGAGCTCCAATTGAATGTAAACAGTTTTTTTATTTAGAGTGAAAATTCTTTTTTATAACTTGTTTCTGTTCCTAATTAATTCTAGAGCAATTAAATCAAGCCTTGATCTGTTGCAATCAAGATTAAATCATAGTATAGGTTAGGCTGCTAATATCGTCTTTGAGTTCATTATTATCAAGGCTAACAGTAATCAACAAAGGAGGAAGAAACTGATGTAGTTAGGGTTACAGATCTGAGGACTTGTACTCATTTTTAATAGCTGATCTGATTTAATATATGATAATACTTGCACTTATTTTGTAACTGTTTTCCAAGGAGCTCAACATACTTTCCTGCGGTTAATTTATTCTCACAACACTGATGTGCAGGAGGTAAATATTATCTCCCAGGAACACAAGGAAACATTGGAGCATAGAATAGTTAGGAGTTGTGTGCAAAGTCACAGGCTGTGGCCAAATCTTAATTCCTTTAACAAATTGCTAGCTGGGAAGCTTTGCTGGGAGGGGTAGGTATGATGAGGTAGGAGCAGTATCTCTATCGTAAGCACTCCTGAAGCATCATGCTTAAAATGGATTTTCTGGCCATTGCATCCAGGCAGTCCTCAAAGTTAAGAGCTGTCCATGCTGTTAGATAGTGGCCTTGATAGATCTCCCCCTGTCAGGCTTCCTGGAACATCTCACCATATAGCGCTGCCGTGCACTTGTCAAGGAGGACTGGTACTCCTGGAGGTCTAGGGAATTCATTTGTAAATTGTTAACAAGAAGGAGGCTGATGAATTTAGCAGATGCGGTAGTTCTCCTTAACTCTGCCTATATCCATATTTTCACATAGGTTCTTTTAGAATCAAATCTAGATTTAGAAGACAAGCACCCTTGATGCAGGCGCTGATGTCCCAAGCCAGGCCCAGCTGAAGCCCTTCTTTGCCTGGATCTCTGTATGTAATTATATTATTCCATGCTGTGGAAGATTAATTCTGACTGCACAGGAAACTCTTGCCCATTTGGGTCATCTCTGTGCGCTACAGCGATTGTATGGAAAGAACGAAATCATTTTAGTTCAACTCCAAACAAGGAGAACACAAGAAAGAATTACAATGTTGTTTGTACTCCAGTTCTATATTAGCTTGAAAAAAATTACAGCAGTGCCATTTTCAATTCAGTGTTATGCTGGAAAGGTTGCAAATTAATTAAAATTATGCCTTCTTTGTGCCAAGTGATAATTTACTGCAATTAATTATCAAAAGATCTACTGCTGTCAATTACGGTACTTGCTCTTTGGGGGGGAAAAGCTATTTACGTATAGCTAAATTCTGTAACAAAGTTCCATTTTACTTTTATTGTTTTCAATTAAACTATCATCATTTGCTTTCCCTCTGCCAAACACAATAAAGACTCGTTAAGAACTAATCATGCTACTGTGACCTTTTTTTTAATCTAAACACTAGCTAGACCTGCACTGAGTCAACATGCCTATTGTTACACCTGCAAATTGTACATAGAGAGGAGCATACTTCAGAATTAATGAGCACAGCTGTGGTCTCTCTTACATTCAACACTTGTAAAATAGACCTCTTTAAAGTGCCATTATCACAATATTGATAGAGTTATTTATAGTACTGCAAACGTTCCCAGTCATAACAGAGTCCTTGTTATCCCCCACAGCAGTTCATGTTGTTGCCATCTCCTGGACTCATTCCACGCTTTGCGATAAGGCACCAGGTGGACAATCCTTCACAAATGAATTATAAAAGATGTTAGGAAAACTTCTATATAAGCAAGTTTTATAGCTGGGAATAGGTCAAGCTGTCAAGACCTAGCCAGTGTAAGACTTGTCATGTGCTTGTGCTATACGGTTTCCCATATTTTCTGGTTGGAATGTGAAATGAAATTACAGGCGGTACGAGCTGCAAATGATCTGGATGGTACTGTCCAAATTAGAGCTGCTTTTTGCAGTTACTAATACTGTTTTACCATAATTCAGTAAAACAGATGCAAGTTCAAACTCTTGGTGTCAGTCGCTGAAAACAAATATCACAGGTGCCAACTTTGGTTGCTAAGGGAATACAGGCTTCTTGGGCTTGACAGTATGTGTACAAACAGCTAAAGATTGTCCAAGGCAGAGGTTCTGCTGTCAGCAAGAAGGTATTTGGCTTTTGGGGGGCTGTCTTGCTAGTCAGTTTAGTGTCCTGACACAGTATGGCCTAAGTGAAGCCAGTACTGAGCTTTTGGACTTACTCAGCACAAGTTTTCCCAATCCCATAATTGCAGCATCAAATCCTTTCTTTGTGATGTTATTCTTACTCTAATATTTCATATTATTCCATAGTTAAATTTTGTCATACTTGGGCCTGTATCCCTCTAAAGATCTGCATACAGCTTTGGGGAGATATGTTCATGAGAAAGTCTCCAGAACCACCCTGCGAACCCAGCAAGCAAGGAACACAGTGACTGTGAAATTCAGTGAAGTTGCTACAGCTGTGTAAAGAGTTCAATGTTCTACAACCAGCCTTATTTTGAGTTTAATAAGTGGAGTGAGAACAGAGCATGAGATAGTCTCTTAGCACATGAGTCATAAAGTTACACACCTGTGGGAGCTTTAGAGGTCACACCTTGCGGATGAAGAGAGCCACATCGAAGGCAGCTATTCTCCACCCAGTTCAGGTGGGTGGTTGGGTTTTACAGCCTTTACTGGCAACACTTTCGTTCCTTCTTTCTGGTTGCAGTGCATTACTTCTCTTGCTTTAATGAAGAATTGCAGAAAAAACACAAATCCCCAAAGAGTAAAAGTTCAATAAATATCCATTGCTACTTAAGATTTCCCCAGATCCATCGATTTTGTATCATAAGTGCTTCATGGCTGAAGAATCAGTTCAAGAATAATCTAATACCCTACTTTCACTCAGAATTTAAGAGAACTTTTTTGTTGTAGAGGAGAGCTTGAAAAGCTAGCTGAGCAATGTTTATCTCACAGGTGTTGCTAGTTCAGACCTCATGCAGGCAAGTAGGCTTGCAGAGTGATTACAAACTGGTGGCTGTTTGGCTTGCATGGAGTAATTTGTCAGCTCTTCCTACATCCCTAGGGAAGGAGAAGGGTGACTTCCAGATCTCTGAAGTAACTGGGAGCAGGGGTAGGCAGGTTCTGCATAGAGTTTTAAATCCCCAAATTCAGCCTGATTGATATGTATCAACCTGGAGTTCTCTGCAAGGATCTGAGTAGCTACATAATCTGTTTTCTTTATGAGTTCTTTACTATTGTAAAACCCAATCTCAAAAAGTCTCTGAAAAGTTTTGGGATTCCCCAAACTTCCCAAATGATTTCTATTTTCAGGTATGTTTATATCTGTGGCTTGTATATTCTCACCATAACTTGGAGCATCTCAGATTTTGTTATTTTGTTTATCCTCAGATATATCAGTACAGTAGAAAAGCACAAGAGAAAAAGGAAGAGGGGGAAAAAAATCAAAGCCTTCCAGTTATTGTGGGATTTGGAAGAGTTTTCACATTTTGAGTAGCTTTTCAGGATTTCAGACATGCCCCTATTCCTCACCAGGAGGAAACAAAGAGGCTTTGTAGTTGTGGGGATGAGGGTTTTGTGGAAGTGAAAGAGAAAGCGAGAAGCCTGGTAACTAGGGAAGTCACCTGGGACCCTGCTCTGCCATTTTCCTCTGAATGAGTGTCCTTGTTAATTAGAAAATGGCTCTTCTAGAACAGTCCTCTTCTCTGAGGAGAAAAGCCAGAGCTGGACTGAACTGACAGAGAGGGAGTAGTACATTGCTTTTTGTTTCTCTAAACTTACTGAAGAATGGCATGCAATTTTGATGCACATGTGATTAAACTAATCTAGTTAAAATCAGAAAAGGATTTCGCATAATTCAATTGGAGTTGTTTTTAATGTTTGGACTTTGGTCAAGGACAGCTTTATTGATTGAATTTAATTGCATATATTTTCCTGTCCATTTATTGAAGCCTATTTTTCAAGTCAGTCGAGAGGCTGCTAACATTTCAGAAAGGGGATATGCCAAAGCATTGCTTTAATTCATTATCTTTTGGACATACAGTAGTTGCTACTTGGCCTGAATTAAATCCGTTAGAGAATGTGATAGCATAATTACTTACAGGTATCCAAAACTGCTTTTAACTGAATTCTCCAGGAGGTTATACATAAGATTTGTCTTGCACTTATATTGGATGCAAATGTCTGGGATTTCAATGATAAATAAATATTTCATCAACTGTGGACAGATTTTTCTTGTTTCCATATGTTGCTGATGGACTAAAATTCTTGTGAGGTCTTTATTTTTCCTTAATATATAAAAGTCTTTTACAAATTAGCTTGGTAACTCTTTCAAAATGTGCAAACACGGTGACCCTTGAGGTAAAGAGGAAACAGTCTGTGACTCCGACTTGCCTTTTTTTTTTTTTCTTTCAAACTGTGTTGAATCCTCAGAGATTTTCTAGACAAAACTGCACATTAGCTAGATTACTTCACAGCGAGTTCCAATGACGTAAAGTCTAGGATCTTCCAAAAGTTACGTCAGCCTGCTTCGGACTGTAGCAAAGGTCTAGACGTTCCCAGCTCGGCACGACCTGCGGGGAGAGGCGCGCAGCGAGGCACGCGGGGACGGCCGCGGCCGTGTCCCCAGCAAACCCGCGCGGCCCGGCCGTGCCACTGCGCCTCCTGAGCCGGGCTTACGCGGAGAGCACTGTGCCTGGGAGCAGGCCCTCCTCTCCGTGCTACAGCTCCCCGTTACAGCTTCACAGCTTCAAAAAGTTCTCAGTCTGGCAAAACCCTTTTGCACGTGCACGTCTTTACGTATGCAAGAGGTTCTGCTGGCAGTCACCGACCCGGCTGAGCTTTGGGGTCAGCACCCTGGTCTTTCTGCTTCTGCATTAAAGTAACTGGCTTTGCTTTGGGGCTGGTGAAAATAAGTAATTATAATACTTGCAGCTGTTAATAATACATTTACTAATAAGGGGGCTAAGTAGAAATTGTGAATCTTCCTATAAAAATGATAGGACGTAGGGTTTTTCAGGTACCTGACTGTTTTGAAGGGAGATGAGTGTAGCCAGAACTGGTTTTGAAAACTGCAAATCAAAGATGATTCAGGCTTTAATTCTTTCTTACATAAGAAAGCGCAACACTTTCCTGGAGTGAGGGGCATATCCCACAGAGGGCCCAAGCTTTATCCTCTCCACTCCTCTAGCCCCACAGTTAAATACAAGCTTAAATACCTCATATCTGTAATACCTCTCTTCCTCCAAAACATCTGACATTAAATGCTACCTGACTCAAGAAAGTTCTACTTAGGAATCCAGTGAATCTGACAAAAGGCACCAGAAATTCCTCTCACAAGGAACTGAACCACAGACAGATTTGTGATATGAGGGCTGCTGAACCCTGACAGTTTTACCAGCTGAATCAAAGTCACAGACACACCTGCATGACTGCGTCTGCAGACGCAGCTAAATCAGGCTTCCATCCAGCCACATAACATCTAATGCGTAATTCTTCTGCATTTCTGCATTTTAATCAAATGCATTGTAATGTCAATATAAAATTTCAATATGAATGCACCTTAATGTAAGAGTAACTAATGGCTGCTGTCCGTTAGTACTAGTTAAAAGACATACTTCATACCAGGCAACAAGGGCACGGTTATTTTAACTCATTACCTGCTTTGCCATGCAATTGCATGTGAAGAGGAGACATTCACAGGTCACCATTAGGGATGCAAAAACAGGCACCTAAAAATTAGGAAATGTTTGAAGTGAGGTTGTAGAGCAGCATTCGTGAATGGCCCTGTGCACCAAGACAGGCTTTGTGGGGTCTGCCAAACGGTGTTTGTTCCATACCACCTGCACTGAGGTTAGCAGTTAAATTCCAGAGAAATTCTACTGAGCATATGCAAACTCTGAGTTTGTAAAGGCTTTTCAAACTTGGTGGATTGTCAAGTCTCCAGTAAAGCATCTCTTAAGCAACGGCAACATCAGCCAATTTCCTGGCTATTGCTTTAAACCATGAGGTCATCAGGGCTTTTCAAGGACAAAGTGCCAGAATGGTGATACTGATTTTTCTTTTCTAGCACTGTTTTCAGAGATAGCTGTATCGCTTGAATGAAGTTTTCCAAAAAGAAATCAGCTTGATGAAAACATGCAGTGTGGAAAATGCATCTCTGATAGCTAATACCTGGCCAAGTTCTAAACACTGGAGATCAGTTCTTGAAACAGGAGGTGCTGGTCAATCTTAGCAATAGATAATACTGCCAGTTACTGCTTGCAAAAATTGCTAAAATACTGCTAAAACTGTCAGCTGGCTCTGTCCTAAAATGTGTCACTGGTTCAGCGTTCAGAAGGGAGTCTCAGTGCCCCGGGACTGAATTCAGTAGACTTCTGCTGTGCTAAGGTGTTCTGCACAGAGTGCGGCTGGTGGGATCAGGGCCAGGTGTTGTGGAAAACAGACATTGTCGTATCGCGGTATTTTATTATCAGCACATTCATACTTCTAGTACCATTACAGCAAGTTGGAAAGTGTGGAGTAAGGTAGAAAGTGAAGATTTAAACTGAGTAAATTCAGTCCTGACAGGTTGGGTACTGAAACATAGTGCTTCCTGCTGATGTCTGACTTTACTGCAGTTCATTAGTCCCTAGTGCACCCAGAATTACAGCTCAGCAAACATCTCCAAGGATCATACATTAAAAAAAAAAAAAATCACAAAAATTTCTAAGTGTGGCTTAAAGGCAGAAAACCTCTTGACTGAAGAAACTGAGAGAACACATCTTGACTTGGTCATTTCCACTTTCAGCTCTGGACACGTGTTCATTACAAACTACACTGAAATCCGTAATTATTTTCATATGGTTAACAAATAATAATGATTCAACATTTTCATGTCCCTGAATTGTAATGGAGTAAGATTACAGATGGCACAAGATGCATCATTTTTATAAAACATATTGAAGACTTCAACTTTGTGATGGAAAGTGTTCTGTCATCACTTACAAGCACATGAATACCAGCATGGTGGAGAGTCTGCAGTTATGAAAACCACTAAAGATGCAGAAAACCGAGGTACACAAATAGAATGTAGATTTTCAGTATTACCTCAGTTTTCCATTTCTTTTCATAAGAACTGAGCATCAAAGCTCCAACCATCCTGCCCAGATTCACGCAGAAAGTCTGTGATGGAGCCAGAGACAGAACTCAGATTGCCAAGTCCCAGTTCACATCTGAAGAAAGGCTGTCCCTTCTTCAGTGGAGAGGCTTAATTGTATACTGTTGCATGGCAAATAGAAGAGAATATAAAAAATAAAGTTACTTTATGGAATAATCTTGGGCTCCAGCTTGTGTTCATGAAGTATTTACTTCATGGCTGCAAAACCAACCAAGCAGCTTCCCTATGAAAGAATGAGAAGGAAAGGGAAATTGCACTTGGTGGTCCTGTTAAGTGCAGTGATTTCCAATAACAGCAGTGTTTGCCATGAGTGATCTGGATCAACATCAAAAAAAAAACATCTAGTCAAGTGCACAGCAAGGGGTCTATTCTCCTGTCTATGCTCATATGTTAAGTTGCATTGACAAGCATTAATGGGAGCTGCATGCACATATGGATATGTGAATAGCCCCAATGGGAGCTGCATAAAGTAGTGTGCGACTATACAGAGATCACTTCAATCACCAGGATAAAATAACCTAGAAGGAGAAGCCTTAAAGAATGCTGTGAATAAACCAAATATTTTAAAGAGAGGGACAATACAGAGGTTAAAATCAACAATAACAAACAGCATTAGAATCTATTCTTGCAACTAATTGGTGAGTGAGAATTAGCCTTTAAAAATTAGCATGGGCCAAGAACTTCAGAAGTGGCTAGCATCTCTGAGTTCTGCAATTTTTAGAGTCCTAGCAAGACACAACTCAAAGGGGCCCAGCTTCTAGGAGTCCTGGATAGCCCTCCTTTCAAAATTAAGTTCCCACCACAGCAAAAGCAGTCATGACTTACAAAGCCCCGCCTCACTCCTGGAAACACTGGCTGTTGCAATTGCATAAATAAATTTAATAAATCATGCTTACTCAAAACAAGAAAAAAACAGGAAACTAGGAAGGGCTGAGATCTTTACTGTGACTCCTAACAATTTTGTTTATTTGTCTTAGCAAAAAAAAAATGGCTGTATATTCTAAATAGACGCAGGGGACACAGCGGAAAGGTCTTACTGATAAGACGTGGTTTAAGACAAGCATGTGCTGAAGAACGCTGTACGTGAAGGAATGTCGGCTCTACAATAGGGCAATGATAATAATGCTCCTGAGGTTATACAACACCAACAGCCACCCTATAAATGCTAAAGCCTTGCAAAACTCCCTGAGAAAGCTACCTGACAAGCCTCCAGCACCCAATCTGCTGGACAACAAAAATCTCCTCAGTTTTTTCTCTTTCTTCAGATAATCTTAAGGTTTATCCCCGAAGCCACTGTCTAGCTCAAATCCTATCCTGATTTGGAAAGTACTGTTTTTAATTACATTTGGATAGCTGAAAGAACAGAATCTTTCCTCACAGTTACACATAAACAGGTGTAATGAACAATGAAATCTTCAATTAACAGAGCAGACAGCAATCATTGCTGGAGGGTTTTAGTATGGTGATAAGCACCCATATTAAGAACCCAAATTGGCAGGATATGGAGTGGATGATAAGTAAATAACATGTATAAATCAGGTCTAATTGTGATCATGATCGCAGGTTTCTATTCCTTGTTCCGGTGCCCATCATTGATTTCAGCCACCTGAATTGCCAGATGTTGCAGACTCATGTACGTCTGTGTACGTCTTACCAGCTTCAGACTTTGGCCCAAACTTCTCAGCGTCGCTCTGGAGCAGCCCGAGGCAAAGCAATCCATGCCTGAAAGTTCTTATCTTACGAGATGATCTTGCCAATGGTCATTTAGACTAATAGTTAACCTGTTCATCAAGGTAAACCAACGCTTGTCGGGTCCCTGTTGGCCAAAGCCCTCGAGAAGTGATTTGTGTGTGATCGCAATTTGTGTTCCAGTTGGCACCTGCAAATAATTACACGTACCAACAGAGGTGAGGAAAGAACAACTTGAGAAGTGATGCTGAGAGGTACATTTCTTATTTGAATAGACTGAAGTATTTTCTGATCTCTAAGTGCCTTGGGGTCTTAGAAATCAAAGGCAAATTAGGCAAGGTAAACAAAATCAATTGCCAGATGTTCATCTGGAAAAGCGATAGATCTCCAGTGATTTTCACCTGCTCTGAGAGCCGATTCCACTTCCTTGATGATCCAATATTTTATAAAGCTAGTGTGCCAGGCTAGTGGCAAAGTGCAAGTGCTCCACAGTCATCCGAGAACAGAGTCTGGAGGCCCAGTTTCTTCCCAGATCATCTTTTCTACCTCCCAACAAATCTTTCGACATATATCTGATGTGTTTGGATATCAGGACACCTCAGATGAGGAGCACAGAGAGGGATGCAGTTTTAGAGGAAGCCAAAACGTCGTGTCTGACTGTCTCTCCTGAAAACCTCTTGAAGGAAAAAGGAGAGAAGATGAGAAGATTCCTCCCCTGAAAAGTACCATACAGCCTCAGCCAGGTAGGAAAACTTAGAGTGATGTTCATATTTAGTGAATATATGTTAGCACTGGTACTATTTGAATGTTACTGGATGCTGGTTAGGTAGACTTCACTTAAGCTATATTTAACATTAAAACTCAAAATGCATGTGGTATTTTAAGTATTGTTTCCTAATTCTATTTTCATAAAATCTATTATCAGAAATTACGTTTTTTACTCTACATAGGCATTGATACAATAAATGTCTAAAAGTTTTTAGCAGAAAATAATGTTGCAAACAGAAGAAAAGAGGTATTACAATATATTTTGTCTTGTTTTCTAGATTTCCACTTCTGGAGTATAACCTATCCACATCGGAACATTTTCAACGGAAAGAAAAGAGGAAGACCAATTTATGTTCATAGATTGAGAAATAGGTCCCCTCTACATCATACCACTTCATTCTGGATCTATTATTTGTTTCAGAGATAAAGAATTTCCTCAGATTATGTCCTTTTCAGCAAATCATTTCAGCTCCTGATTCATTTTAAGCTGATGAGTCAATCAGTGGGACAATTTCCTGCTTAGAGTTAATTACCACCATCACTGCAAGCCCAAAAGGCGGGTCAGCAGCGGGTCAGTCTCTGCCCAACTCCAGTCGAGCTGTCCAGGCCTTGCTATCCTAACAATTTGATCGTGCCACCAAACTTCTGACATCTAACTTATCACTTAATCATGCTGCTTGGTGTCTTCTTTGCTTTGATTTATGTTACTGAATTATCAATATCTCTTGTATGGACAAGTTGCAGTAGCAAGAAATACCATTAAAGACACTCTTCACTTACTTATCACCAATTGTAAACAAAGTGCCTGCATTTCATAGAGGTTTTTGCTGAAATTATCCTAAAGGATAGGGTGCTCTCAAAAAGCCATCCGGACCAACTGGAGGCACATTTGCCTCGCAGTTGCTTGGGAGTGTGAGCACATTAGGAGGGAAGGCCAGACCCTGGGCTATAAACCCCGCTAGCTGCACATGGTTAAGGAATTGCCTCGAATAAATAATTAGGAGATGGACACACACAGAAATGCCAACTTTTTGCCATTCACAGCTTGTTGCACTGATCAGTTCTCCTGGATGGAGTTGCTTTGTAGAGTTACCTGAGCTGAGGTTGTATGTGGGGTGCTTAGTACCGACTTCAAATATTATAACCAGCAAGGATGGCAACTTCCCTGGCGCATGCTTCCTTGGGGCAAAAATGCCTGATCCTTGGCAGCTGTACTTGTCAGTGCCGCTGCTAGAGAGAAAGAGGGCTGCCAGTCTGCAGTAGAGGTGGCTGGAAAGACCTCAGGGAGCAGTGGGGGAGACCTGGACATGGAAATATTTTATACTGATCTGGTCACATCCATCTGGAAACTTAGTAACAACAATAGACACCTGGTAGTTATATTTTGTAAGCTAATAAATATGTTTTAAGGGCAGAAGGGATTGTGCTGAGCGCCTTTATTCTTACCTCCTGCACTGAACCAGTCTGTTTTTTTGATTTTATAGAATTTATCATCCAGCTTTCATCATGGGCTAGCAGGTCGTTAGGGTAGGCAGAACTGTGCGTAGTCTGAGCTTGGACGGGAGATCCTCAAGAACATGCTAGAGTCTGGGGAAACTGGATGAGTTTCCTGCTTCTCTTCCTACTGCGTTACACTGAGCTGCAATTGGCGGCACCATGCAGTGATATTGCAGAGCCTTTGAGTGGTTTGCATCAGAGGGGCAAGAGGGGAACAGCCTCACAGGATGTGAAGAATACCCATAGAGTGCGTGTTTTGGGAACTGCTGTGCTGGCTACGTCAGGTGACTGGAAGCTGTGTGAGCAGCAGAACAACAGGCTGTCTGCATTTCTTAGGGGAATCAGTAGCTGGATTCTGAAGCAGGATTGCTTCAGAAGAAAAGAGGGCTTGGGTGAGGTTCCAGCCTAACCTGCTGTCTGTGACCCGCTGCAATCCAGGGCTGTCTATTCACCACTCGATGAGGAAGCGGATTTAATGGCAAAACATTGCCTGAGCCTGGTCGCTGGCTCTCCTTCACCAGAGAGCAGCAGCACTGAGCCAGTGCTGCTCCTTGTCAAAGGGGCACCACTGCCCCTCATGGCAGCCGGCTGTGGCGACAGATCTCCTGGTGGGGGGCTGCATTTTGGTGGTCTCATGTAGCTCATACACAAACTCAGTGTCTATCTTTTAAAATAACCTGTTACTCTAGATATATGTGCTATCTGCACACCTGGACTGGGTCTGGAAAGCCCGTGAAATGTGTTAGACTTGTTATTACTTGATAATTGCTTTGCACAGGTGTACGTTCCTTCCTGCTCCCAAATGCTAATGAAACCTTTCCACTCATGTGTATAGACTCACAGCAGGGAAGGCCAGAAAAAGCCCCCCAGTATATAATAGCTCATTGTGGCCCATTGCCCCTGCATTAAATATATTAACATACCTTTGAATTCAGCAGGTTTTCTGGTCTTACTTTGAAAATACCAACAAAAAAAAAGACTTTGCGCCTTGAAAGTTAGCTGCCAGTCAGTCTTGCTGTTAAGAACATACACCTAAATTCTCACTTGAATTTGTTTGACTTTGGCTTGCAGATATCCATTTTCATCTGAAAGATTAAAAATGTCATCAGTATCTAGCACATACTTACCAAAGAGCCTCAGATGCTTACACATTATATTCATGTCACGTCTCAGTCTCCCTTCCAGTAAGCTAGGCAGATTGAGTGCTTTAAGACTTTCGCCATTAAGCACTTTCTTCAGCCCTCGAATCCTCTCTGTGCCTCTTTGCTGCACCCTCTCCAGTTTTCCAACCATCTTTAAAAACTGTGAGAACCAGAACTGCATAATCTTCCATTGTCTGTATTAAAATCAATTGTGTGTGAATGGGCTCCGCTCATCAAGCAAGTGAGACCACTCGGAGCGTCTTGTTCTCATCGTTGGCTGTCACTCCACCAAGGTTCTTGTCGTCCTCAGATTCATCAGCTGTGAATTTAGTGTTTGCATTCAGATCACTGAGGAAAACATGGACTAGCATCTGACCTAATGCTGATCCTGGTAAAACTCTCCCGTTTGATAATACTTCCTGATTCATAGCTACTTTTTAACAGGCTGTTAGCCAAATCTTAATCTAATTAGTGCATGCTCTGTTGCGATTTCTAATGTTTTTTGATCAGAGTATCACCCAGTGTTAATTCTAATCTCCATAAAATGTGAATATCACATCTATTCATTGACCTTTATCGTTCAGTCTTTACCTTCATCATACTATTTGATGCGCCTCATCAAGGAAAGAAATTGTGTTTGTCTGATAAGGCTTACTTCTCCTAAAACTGTATTTACCATCATTAATTATATATTCTTTATCATTTCAATCCCATGGCAGTTTTTCCAATGTATGGTAGCAGCCAATGCTGTGTTAGAGGCCTATCTTTGAGGTCAACATGTGAGTTATAAACTTAACCAAACCAATGTAATTCTTAAACCCACCCCTTTGAAACTAGTGGCTTGTTGCTCATTAACATTAATGTATCAAGTGACTAAAATGACCACTTGCAATGACACCTCAAATATAAGCTATGAAAAAAATTACAGTAGTGTATATGTTCACACCTGCTACAGGCCACTATTTTGCAAGTGTTTCCCAGAGAGCGTTAGTAAGGAAATCACCACAACTTCCGACTTCCAGAGAGAGCCACGTACTTCCTGAAGCATGCCGGAGAAGAACACCATGAAAGGGACGATGATGAAAATCAACCATCATGTAACTATCTATAAATGTTAGATTTGTACAAAGTGATTCTACTGAATTGTAATTAAGGGTTTGAAAGTCGAATGATTTTAAGTGCTAGTTTTAATTACCGCTTGGTGAACTTTAGTGTGTTAGAATTGTCACAACTTTCCTTTAGAATTAGTGTCAAGCCAGGCAATACAGTGGGAAATTATTAACTCATACTTTGGTTCAGCAATTATCTGCATTACAAGGTTTATGCAATTAGCTGTTTAAGATGTCATTATATTTTGCCATCTGGTACACAGGAGTTTATGCATATGAACAGGCACGTGTTGAAGTGATTTTCACTATATGACTCTTGATCTCAACCCAAATCATCACTATAATGAGTGGAAGACACAGTGTACAGTACATTAGTGGCAGGTGCATACTATCAACTTCATTTTAATAGAAGACTTTCATGTTTCCATTTTTAAAGTATTCTGCACAAGTGCTGAAAAATTAATTGCTCGTTTGCAATTTTGCAAAAACTGAGGACATGTTATTGCTAAATGCTAAGGAACATCAGTTTTCAGAAAAGCGGCCACTAATTTAAGTTCTTTCCAAGTGTAACTTCAGGCCAACTTCCGCTCCAGACAATAAGAAAGTCTCAATGAAGTTCAGTTTAAATCGTTCTCTTGTTTCGTGGTGAACATGCTGTATTATCTTTGATAGTCTCATGGCACTGAAAGCCTCTTGAAGCTCTGGAAGGTAACTGCAGAGTAAGCTGCCTTGAAACCTGCCAGCAGTGCTGTCCACGTGCAACAACGTGCAGTGCTCAGCTAGCGCACACCGTGCCGTGAGCGGTGCCTTCACCCATCTGTCTGACCTTGTCCTTTCATGTTTGATGCTCAGATTTTAGATTTGAGGGAGAAAAGCTATTGCTCTCGACTACCTACCACAAGGAGATCCTAGCTTCCAGGTCATACAAAATGTAAATATTGACTGTGCTGTGCAGTTAGATACCACTCAATATTTCTGAAGTGTATTGCGTCCAGTGCTCTCAAAATTTTCATGATCTGTGATGAGCTCAAGCGTGTGCCAAGATTAACCCCGTTTGACCCAAGGAAACTGAGGTCTGGAGCAGCAAGGGACCTCCTTGGCTCTACAGAGACCGGCAAAGAGCCTTCGGCGGGGTTGGTGTTCACCGACTTGCAGTGCCGACTCCTAAAACTGGGCTTTAGCGGCAGTGCTGCGGCAGCACTGTAGTCGTCGCCGGGGTTCGGCACAGGACGACGCTCGCTCGCTCGGAGGCGGTGGGCGCGCTGCGAGGGGACGGCGGGATTTCCCTGCGCCCTCCGCCTGCCTCCGCGCACCCTCCAGAGCCAGCGTGCAAAACTGCGCACGCAAGCGCCGGTGACACAATGCAAAATCCAAATACCGTGCCGGCAGATGCAATTTCTTAGCAACAGTCATTATTTTTCGCTCCTGGTATTACGCTCTGGGTACTCTTGGCTCCTTCGGGTGTTGCTTTTAGAGGGAGCGGAAAGGCCCCTTCCCCGGCGCTGCTCCCAGTCGCGGCCTGGGCGCGGGGGATGCTGCTGCGCGCTCCCGTGCGGCCGCCGGGACTTGGTTACTGAACGACATTAAAAGGCCGCCCTCTAGTGTCCTGTTTTATTACACGGGTGAAAAACCGCAGCCGCCCACGCGGGCCGACAGCACCTACTTGCGCGGAGCGCGTTGGGAAGGCTTCGGTCAGATGCGGCTCCCCAAAGTTTTGTGTGAAAAGGGCTTTTCTGCTGGGGTGCAGGAAATCGGTCCCAGAAGGCCTAAGCAAAACATTGCACAAATCTGCGCTCAGACGCCAAGGCGCAGAATTTGCCTGTTCTCTAAAATCAATATTAATGTTTCCGTGGGTCATTATAGCAACACCTGGATATATAGACGTCTAAATGGCTAATGCAGAGTGTTTTTTCCCCGCGCATGTACATCAATGTCATTCTGGGAAGTAACAGGAACCGTTCTTCCCAGTAACACTCAGCCACAGCACATGCAGATCATTTTTCTTAAGCTGAAAAAAAAAGGGGGGGGATATACGTAAAGTAATGGACAGCAATTACTTAGGACTTTGCAGTGTTTCATACCTAAAACCAGAAAATATTAACACCCAACACACACATAAATACTTTTGCCCTGAAAGCCTTGCTTGCATTAGCAGTCGTGCTAAATTCAGTGCAGCTTCTCTAACTGGGCCGGGTACGAGGAGTAAGGATGGAAGAATAATATTCACTTTTTAAGGCTGTGGGCTCACTAGGCCAAGTCAACAGCTGGTGTAAATTAGCATGTGAAGGAAGCGAAAGTACATCAATTTACATCAGCCGGAGATCTATCCTTGTATATTAATGTTCTCAAACACTGAAACCACCTGCTTATCTCCCATTTTATTGAGCATATTTCGTCTCCCGTGGGAGATTTGTTTGGATGCAAGAGAAAGCATCCTTTCCTTTATATAAATAAAAACCAGCCTTGAGAAGAACTTAAGCATTAATTGAAGTGCGCTGGAACTTTTCTGATCATTACAAACCCATTGCGAACAGAGCAGCCATTGAACAGTGACACTGATGAATGAGGACGGTTTCCTTGGAAAAGTTGGGTTGCTAATAGTGAGAAATGCGTCGTTTGTGTTCCCAGGAGAACCTCGCTTCTGCCTCCTTCCTTCGCCTCCGAAAATTCTTTTGAATTGTGCAAATAACCATGTTTGTAGAAGTTAGGAGGAAGAAGCCAGAGTTTATCTGGCTTTCCGAGGCGCCCGTCGCCCCTTCTCTCGCAGGGCTGACGGGGAGAAAGCGGCTCTGTTAATGTCTCACCTGCACGTCGGCGCCCCGAGAAGCCGCAGGGAAAGCGAGGCGAAGCGGCCAAAACTACATTCGCTCTCGCACCCGGGGTTTCCCGGCCACCTCCCAAGCAGCGGCCGGGCGCAGCCCCGCGGGCGGCCCCGGCCCCGGCCCCGGCCCCGGCCCCGGCCCCGGCCCCGGCCCCGGCCCCGGCCCCGGCCCCGGCCCGCGCGGCGGCGGCGGCGGCGGCGGCGGCGGCGGCCCCGTCTCGCCTCCAGGTGGCGCCGCAGCGCGGGGTCGAGTGCGCGCGCCGGGCTGCTGCGCGCACCGCTGTGCACGCGCACACACGGCTGCGCACACGCACACACGCGGCTGCGCACACGCGCACACAGATGCGCGCACACACTGCTGTGCACACACTCACTGCTGTGCGCACGCATGCACACACTGCTGTGCACACCACCCCCCCACACACACACTGCTGTGCACACACTCACTGCTGTGCACACGCATGCACACACTGCTGTGCACACCACCCCCCCACACACACACTGCTGTGCACACACTCACTGCTGTGCGCACGCATGCACACACTGCTGTGCACACCACCCCCCCACACACACACTGCTGTGCACGCACTCATGCTACTGTGCACACTGCTGTGCATACGTACACACACACACTGCTACGCACACTTCTATGCACGTGCGTGCACACTGCTTTGCGCGTGTGCACGCGCACCGCTGTGCACCCTGCTGCACACACACAGCCCCACACCCCGGCAGCGGGAGCAGGGAGCGCAAGGCAGGGGCACGGCGCGGGGCGGCGGGAGGGCGGCAGCAGGCCGCGCTGCCGCGGGGGCGTCCGGGAGCCCGGCGCCTTCTCCTGAGGCCCCGGGGGCGCACGGAGCCCAGCCGGCAGCAGCGCTCCCCTCGCAGAGGAGCCGCGACGGCGCCCCGGGAGGAGCCGCGCGCTGCGGGGCACGGGGCAGCGAGCGCAGGAGCACGCGTAGGTGTCCTGCTGCGGCCTGTTGCGCTTCCTCAGGAGGCGTCCTGGTCCTGGCTTTGCAGCCCAGCAGTGAAACAACTGGAATTATTTATTAGTGTTGCTTCCTATTAATTTAATTAGGTTTTGTTGGTGTAGCATTTTTTCCCCCATATTAAAGGAAATGAAGTCAACATCATTAAAAGGAGTGGAATAGGCGTATGCCAAAGTATTTGCAAGAGCATGTTAAAAATATTCTAATATGAATTCCAGCTGTCTTTTAACTCACTGCTGACTTTTCTAAGACAACCTGTAACTCTGCCGTTCTGCGGCCACTGTCCTCGGGCCTCGTGAAAACTTGCCGCGCCAAGGGGAAGCAGCCTTGGCCGGTTCCTACCATCACACTTGCGAAAGTGGCGTAGATAGTAACGTGTAAAGCCCCTTTGGCGTTGTTTTTGGAGCAAGTCTCGTGATGTCTGCAATTAAGCGCAAATCGCAGGGCCCCGTCTGGCCCGGGGAGCGGCGAGAGCCGTGCAGGGCCCGGGCAGGACTGGGGGCGGTGGGGCCGCGGCGCGGCTCAGCGCGGCCGGGCGCGCCGGCCTGCCGGTTGCAGCTGTGCCGGTCTGCGGCTGTGCCGGTCTGCCGGTGTGCCGGTGCGCACATCTGTCAGTATAACAGGGCACCAGCGTGCAGGTGTAGCAGTGTACCTGTGTAACAGAGCACTGCTGTGCAGGTGTGGCAGTGCACTTGTGTAACAGTGCACTGGTGTACCAGTGTGGATGTGTACCTGTGTAACGGTGCACTGGTGTGCATGTGTAACAGTGTACCCGTGTGCAAGTGTAGCGGTACGCCTGTGCGACAGTGCACTGGTGTACTGGTGGGCAGATGTACCAGTGTAACGGTGCGCTGTTGTGCAGGTGTAGCGGTGTACCTGTGCAGCAGTGCACTGGTGTGCAAGTGTGGTGGTGCGCTGTGTCCCGGGGTAGCAGCGTTCGCACACAGCAGCGTCCAGGCGGTGTGGCTGTAGGTGTGCGCCGGTGCGGCGGTGTACCGCGGGCCCCCCGCCACCCGGCTGCCGCAGAAATCCCCGCGCTGCCGCGGAGGCGTCCCGAGGGATCGCGGAGCCGCCGGAGCCCCGCGGTGCGACGCGAAGGGCCGCGCGGCCGGGCTTTCCGGGCTTTCCGGGCTTTCCGGGCCTCGGCCGCCCTCGCAGCGCGGGGTCGCTGTGGAGAGGCTTTATTGCTGGGGGGAGCGGGGGTTATTCTGATTTTAATAGCCACGGGAGCACCTGAATTACGCAGAAGCCGAGTCCCGCTGACCTGCCAAGGCCTCGCGCGGGCTGCGGCGGTCCGGGCTCCCGCCGCGTCCCGCTCGCCGGCGCCGCAGCGCTTCTGACACGGGCTTGCTCCCCCTCTGCCCCGGCCCCCTTTCCTTTTTGCAGACATATATTTTTGTTAATGGGGGGGGTGGTAGGGTTAGGGCCAAAAACGCCCCCCCTCCGGCCGCCCGTGGTTTGAGGGGCGCTCGGCGAGCGCAGCGGCTGCGCCGGGGACGCGGGCTGCGGCGGCAAGGCAAAGAAAAAAGGGGGGGGGAAAGGAAAAAAAAAAGAAAAAAGGGGGGGGGAGTGCGAGTGCAGGCGCGCCGGGCGGAGCAGCAGCGGCGCTGGCGGCGCGGTGCAACGCGGCTCGGCTCGGCGCGGCGCGGCGCGGGTCCGTCCGTTCGCGTGTAACCCGCCTCCTCTTCTTCCTTTTTATTTATTTTTTTTCCCTTTTTCTTCCCCCTCCCCACCTTTTCCTTTCTTTTTTTCTGTATCTTAATTGCGAATGGCTACCACTGACTTCAGGGAAATACGCGAAGGCAGAAATGGCAGTTTTATTTTTTTTTTTTTTTTTTTTTTTTTGCAAAAGGAAAAAAAAGGAGGGGGGGGAACAGCAAAAAGCCAGACCAAAGCCAAGCAGCCAGCTTTACCGGCGCGCTCGGTATTTTTCTCCGCGCCGCCCTGCGCGGCGCCTCCGCTCCCGCTGCGCGCGGCCCGGGGGGGGGCGCCACAACGCGGGCGGCGGCGGCGCGGAGCGGCGCGGAGCGGCGCGGAGCAGCGCGGAGCCCGGCGGTGCCCGGCCGCCGCTGCCGCCCGGCCGCTGCTCGCGCTTCCCGCTGTCCTTGCCGAGACCAGCGTGCAAATAAAAGGCAGTGCTTGCGGATCCTGCTCGCGCTACAGTGAGGCTCGATTAATTAATGCAATAAGTATATGTGGTGTTCGGGGGGTGCTGGGGGGGGGAGAGGGGCAGTTAACCGTGTATCGTTACGTATCGCTAATGCCTGTGAATATTCAAATGACATGCGGAAAGATTCTCGAGCATATAGCTCCTTATGTATAGAGGACAAAGCAGAAACTGGAAAAAGCTTTCAAAATATTTTCCATTCATAAAAATGGCAGAGGGCTTATACACGAGCCTATTTCTGAATCTGACTAACCAGCTAATACGTTACTGCCAGCTTCAAAAGATAATTGTAGTGTCGGTAGAGACCTAATAATACAGTAGCACATATAATTTTAAACAACACCTCATTGTTTATTGTGATGTAACTTTCCCAAAGTTTATTTGTAGCATTAAGAGATTTTAAGTGCAGAACAAATTGCAAATGAGCAGCTGTGGTGCTATGCACATTTTGTATAGCTACTAGAGTTTCTATATTTAGTGACAATCTAAATCTGAAGAGGATAAAAAAAATAGAATATCTGTAAGGAAATGCTTATTTCCTCTTGGAGGAGGGGGGAGGCTGGGCTGGGGGATCCGTCGCCGTGGCTCGTGCATTTTCTGCCGGAGAAATGGCATATTCGGTGTATGCGCAGGCTGGCTGCCCTATAGGGGCTTTGCAACCACACACCTGTTCCGGGGGATCAGAAATAACCTTTTACTGCAAGAAGCTAACGGATGAGTCCGGCATACTCGCGCAGGGCAGCACAGTGATTTATGGGTTTTTCCAGGAGTCAAAATAAAAGCCGAAGTGAAAAGCCAGACGAGCGCGTCCCTGCGCGAGGGCCACCTGCGCGTCGTGGCCGGCCGGGGGCGAAGGTACCGCGCGGCCAGAGCGGCACCCACCGTCCCGGGGCCGTGTCGGCCTGCGCCGCAGGCAGGGTGGTGCCGGCAGCCCAGCCCACGGGCAACACACTTTTCAAACTTCTTTTTTTAAAGAGAACTTCTCTGCTGCAAAAGGCAAAGCAGCATCTCCGAAGAGGCTCTGGACCCCCTCAGGTTGCCCACACCAGGGATCTCTATTGCCAGGGCTCACAGTGCGGCAGGTCAGTGAATTACAGGAATAAAACCGCAAAAAAAAAAAAAAAAGAAAAGAAAAAAAAAGAAAGAAAGAAAAAGAAAAAGAAAAAAATCAGGTGCTGAAACCAACACATTGATTTAGCTGTTACAAACAAGTGTTAGGCATCTGGAAGGGCAGAGCAAGCAAAACACAGTGTTTGCGCTTTGCTGTACGAGTTTTGTAACGACAGGGTTAGCCCGTTCGCCGAGAGCAGCATCGGCTCCCGTGCCGCGTTTAGTTTTTACAGCCAGCTTTTACACACAAGACACACGCAACTCTCACCTGACTTGCTCCTGGCATGTTACAAAGTCGTCTATAAAACTATGAAACACAGAGAAGTGAAAAGCTACTAATCAGGGTGGAGAGTGTTAATTTTTAATCCCTAAAATTTTGTTTAAAGTTTACATAATAAAAATGGGCTTTATAAAAATCAGCATTAGACGGTTCCTCTCCTTCCTTGCTCTGAAGAATAGAGGTAAAGTCTGGCATCTTTTAAAGAACACTTGATTTCAGTCTGAAAGGGTGATTTTATAACAGCAAAGATAGCGTTAGGGCAACTTGTGGTGAAAAACTTTATTGCTCCGTATTGCTAAGGAAAGCGCTCAGAACACGTATTTGCTCTGGGTCAGCACGCCGACACCGTTCTGCAGATTAAACTGTTCTGAAAAACAGTTACTGAGGACACTTGCAGCTGAGCTACACGCAGCACGCACAACGCCGTTCAAACGGCAGTAAAACCTGCACCTTTTAACGTGCCTCCATTCGCAGCCGCCGAGCTAGGTACAAAGCTGTCGGAGTTTTTGTCTGAAAAGATCGCTTGCGGTTTTTTTTTTTTCCTTTTTTTCTTTCCAGAACTTTATCATAGGAGAGAAATGTGCAAAATGATGTAATATTTAAACAAAATGCTGGGTTTTTTTTCTTTTTTTCCTTTTGGCAAATAATGTCTGTCTCTTCACTTTAAAAGTTGCAGTCCACAGCGAAGAGCGTTCAGCAAAGGGCAGTACCGAATGCATGCTAATTAGGGCTTAAATAACATTGCTGGTCATAAGCATGATAGGTGACGTTGGTAGGCATTTTTGCACTGCATTCCTGCTTCCTCTTAGCTGTAACTTTTCTTCGTAACATACCTCAACTTGTCAGTGTTGCTGAATATTCTAAGGTCCAATTAACAACTCTGAAGCCTTATTTTCACACTATATTCACGTATTGAATTTCAGCTTTTCTGTTACAATGAGGGAACCCTGAATATAAAATGTTACCCCATGAAAGAGAGCAACAAAAGAAGCGCTTTGTGAAACCCACTGACAACGGGTATATGCGAGAATAAGGTGCACGCGTGCGCGCGTGCATTGCTGGAGTTGCCCCACCGCAATGGCGCGGTGCTTGTGCAAGCCTTGCTCAAGCAAAACGTTGACTGAGGAGCGCGGGACTAGGGCCAAAGTGTTGACACCAAATTGTCTGATAAAATCCTGGGCTTAGAAAGACAGCAGCATCGGTAGCGTAGACCACCCCCTACCACCGGGGAGCAATTTCGTGCCGTCGTGAAGGGTGTCCTGCAACTTCCAACAGAGGTGACAGCACGTGACTGTGTGCAAATAAAATTTTTTGGAGGGCGACTGTACAGATTTGGGTTCTTTCCTGGTTGCAAGCAGAGGGTTCACCCAGCTGGACGGTTGCATTTTAGCTACCCGCTTGCCCAGCAGCGTGCGGGGCTCTGTTGCACCCCCAGCTGCCCGGCCCCACTCGGGTGCACCAGCAAGTCCCAATTAGCTTGCTGTATTAAAATTACTTTCACAGGGCACTTTGTCTTTATGATATTTCATTTTTTTCAATTAAATTCTGCTCGTCAAGTGCTGTTTATGCTAAAAGAGTATTGCTATGTATTATGCTGCCCATTGCAAGTCCTACAGTAAAACAGAAGGGAAAAAGCTACTGATTATCCTCTCTCATTCTCTCAGTTCTGTTTTCTTCCTTTCTTTAAGTGCTTTTGCTTGTAAGTTATTTCCTCCGTAACGTACCTTGCGATAAACGCAGGCTCCTATGGAAACACGGGAGAAGCCTGCAGGCGCGCCAGGGATGCGCGGCAACCACGAACGGCTCTGGCAGGTAGCAAAGCCTCAATTAACTTGCTGCTAGAGCAGGAAGCTTCGCAGGCTGGACCGTCGAAAGTTCAGCGCGTGTGGTCCAGCTTGCCCTGAGCGAGGCTGCTTCCGACCCCGTCCTCCTTCTTCCTGCTTCGCGTGGCTTGGGCAAGGTGCCCCAGGCCAGGCCCGCGGGTGAGGCGCCTTTCCGGGTCCGGACGCTGGCCGCGGCCTCCGTGCATCCTCCCCCCTCCTGCTCTCCTCTTCCCCAGAAGGTCTCCCGTCTTCGGTGCCCGCGGCCAAGAGAGAGCTTCACCCCGCACGGGGCGGGGGGGACAGGTGACACCCGTCCAGCAACAACCTAGCGGCTCCGCAACGATATTTCTTCTGGAATTTGTAGCTAATTCCATAGCTGGTCATGGGACAACGCAGAAATATTTCGGCATTGATCTCCATTGACTGTAATGGGATTTAAGCCTCTAAATACTTCTGGAGACCCGGGTCATAGGGCTGTGCTGCGTGTGTCACTTAAGGTCTTGACCTAAGGGGGACCGGGAAGTTCCCCGGAGATCTCGGGGACGCCCCAGACCGGGCACCCCGCTGGGCGCCCGCCTTGGCACCCGCGCGAGCGCGGCTCGGCGCCTCCGAAGCGCCGAGCGTGGCCAGCGCGGGACCCCGCGGCGGGCCGGCGGCCGCCCCAAGCCCGCGGCGCGCTGAGAGCCCGCAGCGCGCCGGGAGCAGCTCGTGCCGGCGCCGGCGGCTCTTGGGAGCAGCTTCCCAGAGCCTCTCCGAAACCCGGCTCGTCCGAGCCCGCCGACAGCCATCCCTCCCGTTCGCAGTTCCCTTTGTACGCCGGATAACATGGTGGAAATCCCTTATTATGCTGCTTTTAATAACGCTTTCAGCCGGCCGAGGGACATGATGTTTTAATTTATGCAGCACGCATCATCCCCCGACGATTCGCTGAGAGGAGCCACCGCAGCCTCCGCCTGCGCCGAGTAGCAGAAGTTTATGCAAAACTGGTGGTTTTCAACCTGCGGTCTACAGACCGCTGGGAAGCTGCGGACTCCTCCGAAGGGTCACCGAAAGGTAACGGAGAAGGGCAGAGCCCTCGGCAGCAGGTTCCCGTTTGCTCCGTGAGGATCTGCGCTGTCACCAGCACAGCTCTGCGACTCCCGGAAACCCCTACGTGAAGTTTCCCCCCTTTTTTTGCCCTCTCTAGTCAGCACGGTCCGCTAAGCCTGCCACCTTCCGCGCCTCCAGACCCCTCATCTGCTCCCGTACGAGTATGAAATTTGGAGGGCCAACCATGCGACTCGTTAAGTTATGAGTTAAGTTGCATAACTTAAAGGCTCGCTGTGTTGTAAAAAAAAAGCCGTAATTAACCTTCAGATCCACTTGATTCTTTTTTCCTTTCCCAAATGAGTTTTGCAGTATTATCACGCATCTCGGGGCTTCCAGTTTTAAGCATGTAGTGCTGCTGCTGCTAATGAAGCGGGTATCCGTGATCAAGGGGAGCTGCGAGCGACAGACAATTGTTTGTTTGCTTTTATTTCTCACGCCCTTTGAAGATTTTTTTTATTATTATTAAGTGACTTTAGCAGATTGTACCCTCGGAGCTGTGAATAATAGGGTTATTCTACAGAAATGGCCAAAGCTAGTTAAGGCACACAAAGCCAGGAAATCCTTTCAGGGATGAAATCAGGACTATTTTAGGGGTGCCGCGTTCATTCCAGACTCTGCAGCTCCTCTTGGGTTGCTGTGCTGGCGGCGACATGACCGCGCTGCCGGGCAGAAAGCCCCCGCGTCCCAGCCGAGGGGTCCCCCCACAGGCGCCCCCCCCCCCTTCGGGGCGGTTTTGGGGCACCCAGGCCTGCCCATGCCCCCTGCCCAGGGGTGCTGGGACAGGGCAGGGGCTCGGGGAAAGCAGGGGGGGGCTGCCTGGGGGACGCAGCGGGGTTGCTAGGGCAGGGGGGAGAGACGCGGACCGCTCGGGCAAGGGGAGTTGCTTGCACAAGGGGGGTGCTCATGCGGGGGAGGTGTGCTTGTGCAAGGGGGGGGTGCTCGTGCAAGGGGGGAGTGCTCGTGAAAGGGGGTGTGCTCATGCAAGGGGGGGGTGTGCTCGTGCAAGGAGGGGGTGCTCGTGCAAGGCGGCTAGCCAGTGCAAGGCAGGGGCAGGGGTTGCTGGTGCAAGATATGGGGTTGCCCATGCAGGAGGGGGCGGTGTTGCCCATGCAGGGGGTGATTTGGCCTTGGAGGGGGTTGCCCGTGCAGAGAGGTGGTTGCTCCTGCAAGAGGGGGCGTTACCCATGAAAAAGAGGGGTTGCCTGGGCGGGGGGGGGTTGCCCATGCAGGGGGGGAGTTGCCCGTACAAGGGGGGGGGCTTGCCCGTGCTAGGGGGGAGGGTTACCCGTGCAAGGGGGGGGGTTGCCCGTGCAAGGGGGGGTGCCTGTGCAAGGGGGGTGTCCGTGCAGGGGGGCACTTGCCCGCGCAGGAGCTGGCAGCGGCGGTGCTGAGCGGGTGCGCGGCCCGCGGGGAGGGCGCTGCGCCGGGCTCCCCCCCGCCCCGCGGCGGCGGCGGTGCCGGGAAGGGGCGCGGGGGGGCTCGGCGGCTCCGTCCCCGCGGGGGGGCCCGGCTCGGCCCGGGGGGGCCGGCAGCGCCGCCGCCGGTGCGCGGCTCCCATGCAAATCGCGGCGCTTGCGGAAACCAGCGAGGGGGGCCGAGCGGGCGGAGGGGGAGGGGGCGCGGGAGGGGGAGGGGGGAGGAGGAGGAGGGAGTCTGCCGAATCGATTGCAACTTCTGCAAAGTCTAACACAATCCAAAGCACACAAGGCAAAGCCGGGGAGAGGGAATCTGAGCACCGGCCAGCCCGGCTTGGACCGCTTTCAAATGAGAGGAGAGAGCTTGCATTGCAAATCCTTCTGATTTGGGAGTTAACAAAAAAAAAAAAAAAAAAAAAACCTAACCAGCAGTCTGCAATTGGCTACAGCTTTTATTCTCTTCCGGGTTTCCAACGGCTGCAAGTTTATTTTAGCTATAAAAAATATTGCAGGAAAAAAGTGTCAACAAATGAACACAATCGTCTCAGCCTTGTAAAGTTTCTCACGTACTCCTTATACCTTGCAATGGTACGTGGTGCATCTTAAACCTTATTTCCCCCCCCCCAATCTATTTCCATGCTTTTCCAAACAAAGCTATCTCCATCTCACGCGATACTTTTCAGAGCTATTGTATTGCAGATCGCCTTCGCTCTAAGTTACACGCTGCGAAAATAACGTCTAGCGGAATGTGTGTGTGCGCGAAGGAGATAGCAGCAGTGCGGGTGGGTTTTGTGCGCCTGGGTTTCCTTTTTTTTTTTTTTTTTTCCCAGGGATTTGAGAAAACCGCTGAGCTTGACAGATTTTTTTCCCCCCTCCTAGCGCTTGCTCGGTTCCAAAAAAAAAAAAAAAAAAAAAAAGAGAGAGAGAAAGAAAGAAAAAAAAAAGGAGCGAGCGGAAAGCCCGGACGTGCCGCGCCGGGCGCTGCCCGCGCCGCCCGCCCGCGCGGCGCCCGCACAAAGGGCAGCGTCCGGCCGCCGCCGGGACTGGCGGCGGCGCGCGCCTATCGCGGCGCACGGCCTTTGTGACGCCGCCGGGCGCCGGCCAATGAGAGGCCGCGCTGGGCGTTGCAGCGTTCGAACTCACCCGGGCGCGGGGGCGGCGCGGGGGCGGCGCGGGGGGGAGGGGGGGGAGGCGGCGGCGGCCGAATTTTTTTCCCTCTTCTTCTGCTTTTCCTTTTTTTTTTTTTTCCCTCGGAAAAACTTCGCGGCGCCCGGCCGGGGACGGGGTGGCTGGAGGCTATGCAAAAAAAAAAAAAAAAAAAAAAAAAAAAAACTTCCGGATTTAGCACCCAAAAACCCAACCAACCAACCAAGCAAACAGCAAGAAAAGGGGGGGGGAAAGGAAAGTGCGATAGTTCAGCGAAACGCTGAGCTGCGGAGACGTGAGGGGAACAACGGCAGCAGCAGCAAACGCCAACTTGTGCTTTCCTCGGTCGGCGCCGCAAAAGCAGGCGCGCGGGGCTGCGCGGCGGCGCCGCCGGGTCCCGCTCCGCGGCCGCGGGGCCGCGCGGAGGTGCGGAGGGCGCGCGCGGCCGCACCGCCGAAAGACAAGAGTTGTCAGACGTGCGCGTAAGTGCGCCCTTATTGACGTAATTTATATATCTAAGAGGATTTCACCAACGCTGGCAAGGAAAAGTTTCTGCAAATAAAACACTGCAAATGCGACGCCGGGCGAGCTGCCAGGGCGAGCACGGGGAGCCGCGGATCATGGCAGCAGCCCTTCTCCTTCGTCCCCGCTGCCTCCCCCCTCCGCGGCTCGGCCGTCCCCGGGAAGGCACCGCCCCCCCCCCCCCGCGGAGCGGGCCGCGGGGGCGCCGGCCCCGCGCCGCCCCGGCCCCCGCGGCGGTGCTCGGCGCTGGACACGGCCGCGCCGCTGCCTAGAGGGCGCAAAGAGCCGCCCGCGGCCAGGCGGCCCGCGGAGGCGCCAGAAGTTGCGCGGGATGAGGCCGCCGGGCGCGCAAAGTGCGCGCGGCGGCAGCGACCCGCGGGCAACAGCGGCGCGGCGGCGAGCGCTGCTTTAAGGAAGTTTTCCCGGTTTTAGTCTATTCCCGCCCACCCCCTCCACCTCCACGGCTGGAGCGGGTCGGGGCCGGCGGCTCCCGTCGAGGGGAGCGCGACCGCGCAGCGCCGCGGGCACCGTCCGCCCCGCGCTCGGCCGGCGGCCGCCGTCGAGGCAGCGGCTAAAATGTCTCCAGCTTTAGCGAGAGTCGGAAACGTTGTTACTTTCGCTGCCCGCGGCTTTCCGCCCGCCCCCCACCCCCCTCGGGGCGGCCCCGGCCCGGCGGCAGCGGCGGCCCCGCGGCGCGGCCGGCAGCGCGGCTGCCCGCGGAGGCCGGGGCAGAAAACACGCGGCTCAATAAAAAGAGGAAAGCGAAGCTGGCTGGAAGGCGTCCAAACCCAAAAACCAAACCTTCCCGGTGCCAAAACAATGCGTTGTAACCTAAATAAGTGGCAGGAGGCTCGGTTCTATTTTTAAGCGCTTCACTTTTAAGTAGTAATTTTATTAGTTGGGTAGTTGGGGAGAAGGAGCGATGCGAGGCACGGGTGACCGCGCGCGTGTATCTGTGCGATATTATTATTATTTTTTTCCAGGTAGAACAAGCACCGCTGACCAGAAAGCGCTTTATTTAAAATGACAACCATCCGCGCAGTGTCAGAGCGCCGGGGAAAGTTGCGGCCGCGGTTCTCCGCCCTCGGCAGCCGCCTCTTGCGAGGGAGCGGCGCTGCGCGGGCCGCCGCCAGCCCGCAGCGCGGGCGCAACGCGGGGGGCGGGAGGGGGGGAGTGAGAAAGGAAAAGGGGGGAAGGAAAAGAAAAATAAAAGGGGGGGAGGAAAAGGGGGGAAAGAAAAAGGGGGGGGGGTTGCGCGTGCGGCGTCCGCGGCGCTGCGCGGCGGGAGGCGGGAGGCGGCGGCGCCGCAGCCCCCCGCCCGCCCCTCCCCGCCCCCGCCCCCGCGGGCGGGCGGCGCTGCGCGGCGCGGCGCGGCGCGGCGCGGCGCGGAGCGTGCGCTATGCCTTTAACGCCCGCGCGCGGCAGGCATGCCTAGCGCGTAGTGCGGGGCCAGCCGAGGCGGGGTTAAAGTTCAGCCCATGGAGCTGCTCAGCGCCGGCTGCAGTTTAGCAGAGTTGGAAATGTGAAAGCAAGAAGCAGGCTCGGTTCTCCCCCCTCTCTCTCTCTCTCCTCTCTCTCTCTCTCTCTCTTTTTTCCCTCCCTCCCTCTCTCCCTCTCCCTCTCTCCCCCCTCTCTCCCTCTCTCTCTCTCGCACACACACACACACCTCCAAACCACAAAAACCCCCACAGCAGTCATGTATTCTCCTCTCTGTCTCACCCAGGTAAGCAGCTGTGCGGGCGCCTTTGGGGCGGCTTGGCCGGGCGCTGCCTGCGCGTGTGCGTGTGCGTGTGTGTGTGTGCGTGTGCGCGCCCGGGGGGAGCGGGGGGGGGCAATGCAGCTTTAAGAAAGTAACTTTGTTTGCCATTAGGTTGCATTCCTCTCCTTGCACGGCCATTTGTGTCGGCACATGGCTAATGGCGCCTACTTATTAATGGTTTAATTAATAGCGGTGCGGGGCTGCCGGCCGCGGGGCGGGGGGCGCGGGGCGCCCCGCACGTGCTCCGCGGCGTTGCAGCCCATGACATGCTTGGTCATCTGCAATCGATACCCGCCGCTTGCGCTGCCGAGGCGATTAATGCATGGAAAAGACGGCTGGACTTCGCTGCGTGCTCGGTGTAGCAGGGGAAACTGCTGCATTCGCGCTTCGGGGAGGCGGGTCGCGGCACGGTCTGCGCCCCCCACCCTCCTCCCCCCCCCCGCACCCCCGCCCGCCCCCCAACTCCGCACTTCGGGGCAGGAGCGCGGTGCGAGCCCGGGCGCTGCGCTGCGGATCCGCTCCGCTTTCGCCGCGCAGCGCTCCCGGCCGCTGCACCTATATGCCCAGCGCCGCAGCGGTGCGCGCCGCAGCCCGCCGCCGCCTATAGCCGCACCTATAGAAAGTGCCCCGCCGCGCCCTGCCCCGCCGCGCCCGCTCCGCGCCCCGCGGAGGCGCCGCCGGCCCTCGGCAAAGTTGCTGCCCCCCGCGGTCCCGCGCGGGACGAGGCGCAACTTTTCCGCCCCCCTCTCCCCTCCGCTGCGCGGCGCGGGACGGGGCGGCGCGGCTGCGCCCCCGCGCAGCGCCCTGCCCTGCCCTGGCCGCGCTGCGCGGGGCCGCGCGCCGCCGGCGAGCAGGATCCGCTGGTTTCAGTAGGAAACACTTTGCGGCGGGCACAAACCCCAGCCCGCTTCCTCCGGCGCGGCGCAGGCATTTAACCTCAGTCTCTTCCCCGTGCACACACACGGATATAGATACGCATTTTTTCTGCCCCTTTTTGGCGGGGAGAAGCCGCGCGGGCCCTTCCCGCAGAGGCTGCCCGGCGGGGCGCCGTCCGCAGCCGCGCAGCGCTGCGCGGGGACCGCGCCGGGCGGCGCCCCCCGAGTTGCGGCCTCGCGTCCCGTTCCGCAAAGCCCCGCGCGGCCCCGGCCCCGCGGCCGCGCAGGAGCCGCGCGGGAGCCGCGGCGGCGGCTGCCCCCCCCCCCCCCCGGCAGTCCCCCGCGCAGAAGGCGCGGAGCCGCGGTGGCGGGCGGCCGTGCAAACCTCGCCGTCTTGTTGCGCGAAAGTGGCGGGGGGCTCGGAGGCCTCCTGGCAAACTCCGCGCCCCGCGCGGGATCCGTGGGGGCACCCTGGCATTTCCCGCGGAAAAAGTGGGGCTAAGTCGCTAGCAATCGCAAGGAATATTAGATTTTTAATTTCAGAATTTATAGCCACTTTTGCTGATACGAGTTTTGGGACAAAGGATTTTTTTTTTTTTAGTTTTGGGTCAGATTTAAAGGGGAAGCTTTAGAAAGCGGTTTAGAAAAGCAAAACAAACAGAAATCACAGTTATGAGCATATTTATCCAAGCGCTGTAACTAAAATGGCATGACCATTCTGTATCATCTGTCAGGAAAATATAAACATCATTCCATTTACATATCTGCTGAAGATCTAGGAACTAGTTTGGGAACATATGCACATCTCCTAATAGATTTACAAGCAAATGGATTGTAAAAATATTAACAAGGGTCGCTGTAGCTGGCTTACTTTCAAAAAGATCAGCACAAATATATTGTTTCAAAAGACTCCTTTAAAGTGTTACGTTATTTCTTGAAGCTGTGATCTGGATTTTAGGGCTCTTTTATCATAGTTTTTTTTGCAAATTTTGGAAAAGCATATGAGAATTTAAGTGTGAATATATATAATCCTGCAGCTCAGATTCTAGGTGCTGGTTAGAAACAGGCTGTTCTTCGAAGAGCCATAGCCTCAAACTTTTGAAGAGTAAAACTTACTTTTTATTCTCACTTTAGCCGTTTCTTGGCGCCTTTTATTTTTAGTTTACCCATCAAATGCTAAGGGGTGAAAGTAAATGTCTTTATCGAACACTTTGAAAGTTTCTTTCAGCCTGACTTGAGGACTTGAGGAAAGGCAGAGCTCATCTTCTTCTCCACAAGTTACTTAAAATCTTTGTGTTTTGCTGCGAGGCTGCAAACCAGCCTGCACATCTGTTAGCACACTTGCACTGACACATTTCCAAAACTTTTTTTTTTTTTTTTTTTTTTTTTTTTTTTTTTTTTTGCTGTAATAACATTGAAATAAATAATTGTATTGTGCAGGAACTGCTTCCCCCCCAACCCGCTTTCCAGCCCAATGTGTGTGATCAGTACACGGTGCTTTTATTTCCATTTTGACTTTGCTAATATCTTGACACCGAGATTTAAGTCGTGCAGTTTTATGGAGGAATATGTTTACGAAGACAGTCTGAAAGTTAGTCTGTTTATGAGTCATTAACCTTTTCCCGTAGTACACCATTTTGAAAAGACATTGGAGTACAATATCTGCACACACCTCTCTAAGCGATTACTAGCGCTTTTAGTTTACTTCAGACATGGATCTGCTTAAAATTGCAGCCTGACTTTGGACCATAAAGCCCTTTTTTTTTCTTTATTTCTTTCTTTATTTTTTGAGGGCTTATAAAGTTTTTTTTTTTCTTTTGGAATGTTGTTTTTACCTCCTCTTTCAGGTTCGCATTGTAGCAATCGGCCCCAGTACAGGTTAAAGCAACTCTGTTTTGGAGAGGATCCAGCGCAGGTCCGAAACCGCGAGGAGCGCGCGGGACGAGGGAAGAGCCGGGGCCGCTCGAGGCGGCGGAGTTGGCCCGTGCCGGGCGCTGCGCGGCGGCGGCCGCTCCTCGGGGCGCCCCCGGCCCGGCGCGGGGCTGCTCGGCGCCCGCCGCTGCACCTCGCAGATAAACTTCGCCGTGACAAAAGGCCTTTTTTTCTTCCTTGACCCTTCCCGAGTGGGGAAGGGGAAGGACACGAGGCATCGGAAGGGTGGTTTTATAGTTTTTAATAGCTTGTAGGGACCTGTAGTTTTTTCCCTCTCTCTCTCTCTCTCTTTTTTTTTTCTTTTCCTGCAAAAGCTGTTTTCCGTGTTTGAGAGCAGCTGCCTGGGCTAAGCCTGTGCCTTCTCTCACTTTCTGAATCTGCCGGCTGAAAACTCGCAGCAATCTTTTTTTTTTTTTTTTTTTTTTTAACTTTACTGAAATTTGAAACTATGATCTTTTCCAGTAGAGGAGGGGGGAAAAAAAAAGGAATGTGTCAATCATGGGAGTGATTTATTTTACGTGTTTAATTTTAATAATCATTCATACTTTTGATTACTGCAACTCTGCTGTGCTGTAGTGACATGTAATACGTCCTTTTGGTAGTTCCTAACAATCTGTGTTTGAAATAAAAATACATGGTATAATATTAGCTATAAATTTAAGTGTTTACATTTTAAGAGCCAGCCAGAATAAGTGAAATTAAACCCTTTGGGACATCAATGTAAGGTCTTGAATTAAGACAGGATGTGGCTGATAGATACTTCAGTTATTGATTCCTCCATTTTTCATAATTTGGGGAGCAGAAAATAAAATTTCAAGGAAGCTATCGAGCGGGCAGAAGGCACGTGTTTTAACAGCAGCATTTGCGGGGAGCTGCAACCGTCCTCCAAGGGGCAATAGGAAACGGAAAAGTTAGTTACCCTGGGAGACCCCGGCGCTGCCTCGCGCGGCTCTCCGCGTGCCGGGGAGGCCGCGTCCCGGTTCCTGCTCCTTCTCCCTCCCGGGGGGCCCGATCCGGCGGGGCAGCAGGCCCGCGCGCGCCCGCCCGCCGCGGGCTCCTCCGTCCTGCCTTTCGGCAGGGAAAAACAACCCTCGGGTGCGATAGCGGGCTCTGACCTCTCCGGCCGACTTACCTAGCCCTTTCTGAATATCTGTTTTTTGCCAAAGTAGGGGTGTCCCTCTTGCAGGTTTTTTTTCCTCCTTTTTTTTTTTTTTTTCCCCATGCCAGAGTAATTTTAAAATCGCAGCTATTTTTGCCTCGAGGAAGAGGGGTGAGCTGGAAACACGCCGTTAGACAAAGCCAGCAATGCCCTCAGATGGCAAAACTAACTTCGTGAGTGTGGCATTGCTTTCTAAATGTACGAGGATGTCGCGCAAGGTAGAAAAAAACAAATTATTTCTCACATGTTTGCACAAGGTGTGCTAAAATTTGCTAGTGCCACGTTTGTTTTTTTTTTTTTCAAATTTTCCCGTCTCCTGTTATTTTACAGAAAGTCTCAGAGTGTGTTTGTAATGCTGCAATTTCGAATATTTTTTTTAATTTAACTAAAAATAAGCTGACGTTGTCTTTTTTTTTTTTTTTTGAGTTAGCGAGCTCTGCGTTTTCCGCGATCCTCCGCCTCGGCTGCCGGTTGCGCCGTCCGGGGCGCAGGGCCCGAAGCCCCTCGCGTTGCACGCCGTTACCGCCGGCGTCCCGCTACACCGCGCGCTGCGCTTTCCAAATCTATCTTAGGGGAAGTTTTCCTATACTTCAGACTTCCCCGGACAAGCACGGATTGGCATGCAGCTGGTTAGGATTTGCCAAATTGGCGGGTTAAACGCTGGCTACGCCGCAAGCCGCGGGGTCAGGGAGCGAGCGAGGCGAGATACGCGCGCCCGGCGAAGGGCGGCTTTCCCGCTTTTAACTCCTTCTCCAGCTCGCCGGGTGTTCGCCTGTTTTTCCCCGCAAAACTTTGCGACGTCTTTTAGAAGGGCGCGAGCGCCGCGGCAGCCCCGCGCCGGAGGGCCGCGGCGCCGGGGCGGGCGCGGGGCTGCGCGGGCCCGATTTCCCCCGCTTTTAGCCCAAGCGAGCGCCGGCGGCGCCGTGCCTTGGTGGTGCTTTCCGTGACATCGACCATTCTCTGTCACTTTTTTCAGGATGAATTTCATCCCTTCATCGAAGCACTTCTGCCTCACGTCCGAGCGTTTGCGTACACATGGTTCAACCTGCAAGCCCGAAAAAGAAAATACTTCAAAAAACATGAAAAACGCATGTCAAAAGAGGAAGAGAGAGCCGTGAAGGACGAACTGCTAAGTGAAAAACCCGAGGTAAAGCAAAAATGGGCATCCAGACTTCTGGCCAAGCTGCGGAAAGATATCAGGCCTGAGTTTCGGGAGGATTTTGTTCTCACAGTCACAGGAAAAAAGCCTCCGTGTTGCGTTCTTTCCAATCCAGACCAGAAGGGCAAGATGAGAAGAATTGACTGCCTTCGCCAGGCAGATAAGGTCTGGAGGTTGGACCTCGTTATGGTGATTTTATTTAAAGGTATTCCGCTCGAAAGTACTGATGGCGAGCGCCTTGTAAAGTCCCCACAGTGCTCTAACCCCGGGCTGTGCGTACAGCCGCACCATATAGGAGTTTCTGTTAAGGAACTCGATTTATATTTGGCATACTTTGTGCACGCAGCAGGTAAGTGGATTTATCCAACGTTCTCCACCTTTCCGTTTGTCTCCCGGGCTCCGCGCTCTTCCTCCCGGGCCGGGGCCGCGTCCGAAGCCGGGAGGGTGCGCGTGCCCCTCTGCGTTTAAAAGTCGATTTATTATTATTATTATTGTTATTGTTGTTATTATTTTTTCTTCCCTCCCCTCCCCCAGGGTAAAAGGCAATTTGGGGGTTTGTGCATCCTTCATACGTGCTGTCCTAATATTTTCACAGGCGATATCAAAGCCTTAGTATAGTGAGGCTTCATTTTATATATATACATATGTATGTACGTATGTATATTTGCATACACATATATAACATAAGAAATATATATATATTTATTTATTTATTTTGAATAGACTTTGTACATGTCATGCACAAAATAGTCTGAGGGAACTGGGCATACCCAAGCTTCAAGGCCCGCTTGAATACCAAATATCCTCCGTCCTCCTCGTTGATGTCCGTGGGAGCGTAAATCTTGCAGGACTGGGCCGAGAGAAAAGGGAAAACACTCCCTCCGATAGGTAAACGTAGCAGCTGAGGACAAAAAGTTGCAAAAAGGAACATCCGTGTAATCCTATCGAGAGAATAACGGGAAGTTTTTAAAGAAAACCCTAAACACCTCAATTTATGCATGTAGAATCCAGGTGGTCCTAAAAGCAAATTCCTTGTTTGATAATATTGTGCTTATTGCAGGGGGGGAGGAGGGTTATTTTTTTTTTTTTTTTGGATGAAATTGGAAATCTTGGGATCTCTGACTCCAGTGCAAGGCACACCCTGCCTGTGGATATTCATGTATGCAAGAGGATACATAACGGATAAAATAACACGCCATTGCATTTCTTTCGAGTGGTTATGTTGCAGAAAGACGCGTGCGTGTGAACTGTTGGGCCCAAGCTTTCGCACGCAGGCACGTGTAGGCCTCCCCGGGTATCGTCTGCGCTCCCAACTTTAGGGGTTGGACAAGGTGGGAAAAAAGAGGAGCAAAGGGAAGACAGAGGAGTCGTATTTGCAGAGCCCACAAAGCTGTAACTGCGTAAGAGGCCGTAGCAAACCGCAGCGGTGGGAGTCTGCGCTTCTGACGGCACCTTCTGGAGGGGATCAGAGAAAGCGTTGACTGCCCCAAAGTTTTCTGCACTAAATCCATGGCGTGTTTATTGTGATACAGAGCGTCGCTGCTGTAATTTTATTGATGCAGCCTGTGTTTAGAGAGGACTTTTGGATATCACTGTGGTATTTTATATAGATAAGCTGGGAAATTTACTTTGCAATTGGGCGTGCGGTGGTAAATCACATTGCACATTTCTGGCGAAGGGAACGTAGGCAAATACCGCGGAAAGCGATTTATTTACTCTGCGATTTATTACGCGGTACGGTGAGACGAGGATTACCGATTTACGGCTAAGCGCCGGGCGTCGCGGGGACGCTCTCGCCTTCCCCGGGCCTCGGCCTCCTCCCCGCAAGAGGCGGCGGGGACGGTGCGAGCGGGGACGCGCCGTCCGTGGGCAGCCGGGGCCTCGAGAGCGAGCTTGCTCTATTATTTTTTTTCTCTTTTTTAATGTGTGTGTGCGCGTGCATTTTTTTTTTTCCACCCTTTTCCCCCCGTTTTCTCCCTTTCTCCTCCGCGCACCTTGCGGCACCCGATCGTCGGCCCAGCCGCCGGCGCCCGCAGCCGCGGCAGCTCGCGCGCGCGACGGGGACCTGGCGGAAGGGGGATGTTGTTAAGGGCCTTTTGTCTGCAGCTCCGCCGGGCCCGGCCGCCGCGGCGCCCGCAGCGCTCCTTTCCCGCGAGGAAGCCGCCGGCGCGAGCCTTCGGCGGGGCCGGTCCGCTTACGTACCGGCGGTCGGAGCAGCATCTGCTGGAGCGCAGAAGATTTGTAAACACTAAACAATGTTTTTACCTCCTTAAAAGTTTTGAGAAGTTGCCAGTGTTGGCAGGAGGCACAGACTCCAAAACGTGCTTGGAGATACGTGCCAAAACCGTGGTGACCTTTTCACCCGCGGTGCTTGCTTCTCTCTTTTTTTTTTCCATTTTCCCACTCTTCTTCTTCTTTTTTTATTTTTTTTTTTGGGGGGGGTGTGTATTCTCCGCAAAGATGCCTTATTCGAGATGCCTTCCTCTGCGAGAGGCTCCTCTCCCTCTAAACACGCACGATAATTATTGCTTTGAGTCCCCGCTTTTTCTTCAGCAGGCACTATCATCTGTAAAAGAACACATGTGCACCGATTTAAATAGTGCTTCTTACAAAGCTACTGAAATCAATTATTCTCTTTAAGAACTGGCTAGAAAAAGAAAACAAAAATATGCAAATACACAAACTACATGTCATTTTTGCTTTAAAAAAAAAAAAAGAAAGGGAAAGGAAAGGAAAAGAACATCGGTGTTTTGTGAATTAGAGGTTGACCAAAAAATGTATTGAAATTCAGAGTATTGCTCTCAATTTGCAGCTTATAATCTGCTTAACTCAAAGCAGGCAGCATTTTCGTACCCTGGACTTGGGTTTGCTTTTTAGTTTTCACTTATGCCGCGCTTGGATCAGATGACAACTTGGAAAGCGTTGTGGCAAACCGTTTTCTTTGTGGGAGGCTAACAGTAAAGCTAATTTATGGCCGGTCCTTTACCAGATGATCTGTATCAGAATCTACAATATACCAGGCACGTGGCAAGGTCACAATTTAAGTTGTTAGGGTCACAACCTTAGCCACCAGGCATTTGACCTTTTAGATAAAGTTAACCTTTGTTCATTAGCAGGCACTCAACCGAGAACTTTCGGGAGTTTTTTACTGCTTTGGAGTTCCTCCTGCTAATGTGATCAGATCGGAGAAAAGATTCTCAATTGAAGCAGTTAAATTTTGCGAGAGGTCGCCGTTTTCGGAGACCTCCTTGGTGGACGAGGCTGGGTCGTGGGCCGGGAAGCGGTGCTACGGCGCCCGGTTTTGTGACGGGCATCGTTACGCGCTTCGGGCGAGAACTAAGCCTGGGAGATATTTGTGGCACAAAATCTTTTAATCTTTCAGAAGGACATTTAGGAAAAAAAGGCGTTTAAGTAAAATCGGGGGATGGCATTTTATTTACACAAGCTCATTTTTAGCGGTCTGCTGATATTCAGGGTAGAAGATGAAGTCGACGCGAGAAGTCAGCCTTATTTCCATGACTGAAAATTTCCTTAGTGTTTAAATATGCTCCGTGCCTGATTAACCTGGTAACAGCAGATAACACGTGACCTTGAACTTTAAGCAGACCCATTTTATACTCCGATGGGTGGATTTAAAATATTTATACTGGGCCCACCGCAACGAGGCATCAGTCGAAATAACGCAGAGCCCGGTGCACAGAGAAAGGGATTGCAGACAGTCCCAAATACCCGTGCAAGCGGCGCTGAGTTCGGAGCCGGAAGGGTACATGGCGCTTTGGCCGTAATCTGTTAGCGCAGTTGCTATTGATCGTCGCTGCATTAATCCTGGTAATAGCTGCAGCGAGCTCCGCGCGCGGCAGCGAGGCGGAAGGTGCTCGAGCAGCGCTGTGCATCGCGCAAAGAGCTGTCGCGGCTCTGCAGAAGTGCAACGTTTGCCCGTAGAAACTACCGCCGACCGACGCAGAAGACGCACCACGTTGTTTACTTAATTATGCTGGGGCGAAGGCTCATTTTTAATTATTTAGATGGCTTTCTTGCTTTGCTGTGATACCGCATTTATTATTTAATTTAAATCAAAAGCGCTGCGCTACTGTTAGTTTTTGATGCATTTTACTTTTGTTTTGGCTACGGTATTGTCATTCCATCGTACAGTGATCCAGATAGCCGTGATATGCAGATTGGCCAGATGGTCATGTTAACAGATTGAGAACCCACTTCCCACTGCTAAAGAGCAGGTGTAAGATCAGTAGGTTTGTTTTTTTTTTTTTTTCTTTCCTCCCAAGTTTCAACCAAAATGCTCTTTAGACAGCTCATGATGGTAGTTAAAAAGGGGCACGTTTCAAATGGTGTTTGTTCTGGGAGGATAATGTGTAATGTATATGTCATTTTTACACACATCTGAAGACCTTTAAAGATCCGTGACATTTCCTCCTTGTATGATGCTTCTGAAAAGCTGCTTCCAGCACGTAGCTGTTACAACATTTGTGAAAAATGGTCTTTAAAGTTGTGCTTGTGAACTGGGATGTTAATAGTCCCCATGCATTTCTGCAGAACATGCAGATTGCATTTACTCTCACCAGAAAAACATTCAAGCAGCTTTGCAGGAGGTATTTTACGTGCGTTCTGCATACAGCACTCCTCACGTGCATCCAGGGGAACTAGAAAAGTTCAGTATTCAAGTAAGATTTTAAAGTTTGGGATTTCATAGGGTTTTTTTTTCTCCATTAATTTTCGCCATCCTGACACATTTATAGTTAGGGAAAAAAAGTGAAATGAAGTCATCCCGTGGTATTTCTGCCCTCAAGGAATACCAGGAGAAGTCAGATTTTTGCTTTACTTCAGGCTTGTAAAAGGTTCCCATAAAAAGTCAGTGCTGGAAGCCTACGTTTATATCACAATTAGGACTGGATTTGGGAAGTGCACGTTACAGCTCCTCAACACCCCTCATTACTACACTCCCCTATCGCACGTGCGCACGCAGTAACACCAAATTCACCCACCCTGCGTGCTGAAGCCAGATATCTCCATCTCTCCGTGCTCCCCGTGGGGGAAAGCGGGGCTGGCTGCTCCCTGCAGGAGCGGAGAGCCGTGGCTGGCAGGAGCGGGATTTAGGCTGGGACAACTGCTCTGCCTCGCTGTTGTAACTGAGCCGGCGAGGATCCGCGATAACGCTCCTCGGAGCTGGTGTGGAGCTGGGGACTGTCCGCTCTATCACGAAGCCCTGGCAGCGGCTCAGTCATGTGGTTTAGCTTTCTCTGTTCTCCAACAACAACAACAAATAAACACGGGGCCGAGATGTATCTCGTACGTCTGGAATGCTTTCCAGGTGACTCCACAGTAGGAGTGCCGTTCCCGTGCCTTGCGCCGCGGGATTAGAGGGGCAGGACGGGGAGAAGCCGGTGGAGGGAGGTCAGCGCAGATGCAGCAGCGAGGTTTGTGTGTTGGTAAGAAAGTTACCCAACGCTCTTGGCTTGCCTACAAGCGCCTGCACTTTTATATTTCCCTTCTTTTCCACCCAATGATGAATAGCATTAATTTAGATCTATTTAAGGCGAGTGTGGGAGAAACCACAATCTTTGTTGTGGTCACTGCTGTACACAGCGGGGCTGAATGTTTCTCTTGGTTGAGGCCTCAAAGCTGAATCTGGAGAACCCAAAACATCATGTCAGCTTTTCAAACCCTTCAAAGAAACAGAGGAATTCTAATTGTTCCTAAAAGCCACTACTTATTATTATGATTATGCATTTGCTTGCTTCTTTCCATGCAGATGTAAAGGAAAGGGCATCCTCAGCTTCCCGTGCCTTGAGCGTCTTTACGGCTCCTCCTCCCCTCAACACTTGGAGTTCACATACCAGCCAAGCCATTCACCACCAGAAAATAAATCTTAGCCCGTTGCTCCGGATGCCTTCAGCCCTTTTCCGAATGGCTCCGCTTCGCCGCGCGTCCCGTGCCCCGGCCGAGGCCCGGGAGCCGTTCCCGGTGGGACGCGGCTCCGGAGCAGCCTGCCGGGAGGTGCCGAGCTGCGGCTCGCTGCCCCGCCGCCCCTTCCTTAGGAGCGGGCGAGAAGACTTGAGCTGCAGATTAAATTACGGGTTGTAAATTCAGGGCAAATCGTTACAGTTTCCCATAGCAAGTGACTGCGTATTTCCTTCTGACGGGGGGGGGGCCGGGTCTCCGCCGCGCGCCGAACGGCTCGTTTCCACCACTGCTGCCTCCTTCCGCGTGACATCCTTTCCTTGGCTCGTTTTGTCTTTGATCCGTATTAATTAACACCTGTACCTACCGCGGCAGCGAGCAGCTCGGCGCGGCTCGGCGCGCGGAGCCGGCCGCGGCGCGCTCCCGGTGGGAGGCCTTGGCGCGGGGCCCGGGGTTCGGGCCCTCCGGGCCGGACCGGCAGCTCGTGGCAATGCGGTTTGGTCGAAGCTGAGGTGCCTGAGGGGTGCGGGAGAGGCCGAGCGCGCGGTCGCCCATGGACGGACGGACGGACAGACGGACGGGTCGATTCCCGGCGGGGGGGGGAGAGGGGGGGGGAGGCGGTGGTGCGAAGGGGAGCTGTGCCCGAGCGAGGTGGTCCGCCCCGTCCTTCCTCGGAGGGCTTCGCGCCCGCCGGTGACGGCGCTCTGAGGCCCCGGTCCTCTGAGCGGGTCGCGTCCCGCGAGAGCGGGGCCGCTCGAAGAGGAAGGAGCGGGTTTATCCGTGGGGGAGGCGTCTCCGCGCGCCCGCCCGGCCCGGGGCTGGCCCCGGCGCGAGGGCTCGGTCCCCGGTGCCGCGGCCCCCCGCGGAGGCGGCTCTGCGGGTGCCGTGGGACGAGCCCGTGTCGAGGCCGGCGGACCCGGGGTGAACCGAAGACGTAGCCGTCGTCCAGCCGACGCGCGGGGGCCTCCATTTTGTGCACCGGGCTCTAGCGTGCGGGTGCAAAATGGAGACGGGGGCGGGGGAGCTGCCGGTCTGGGCTTCCCCCGCGAAACTGGCCGCCCTGGGGCGCGTGCGAGGGGGGCCGGGCCGGGCCCTGGCCTGGCGGCCGCGGGGCCTAAAGCACGTAGAAACCTTCTGAGTCTGAGAAAAGCGCGCGAATCGTAGGATCGCCCAGGCACGGTGTGTCCTGTGCGCTCAGGAGAGCGAATTCAGAGGTCCGCGGTGGCAGCGAGCTCCTGGGGACCCCGCCGGACGGCGGGGAGGGAGCCCGCGGCCTCGCCAGGGGGGTGGAAGAGGGAAGATCCTCGTCCTGCGGCGAGCCCGGCGCCCAGCCGCCTCGCGGGGAAGAGGCCCGGAGGGCGGGTGGGGACGGTTCCTCCTCCGGGGGCTTCAGGCTCTGCTGCAGGTCCCTGATGTCCACCCTGCTGGTCCAGCTGCAGGTCCCTGATGTCCACCGTGCTGGTCCGGCTGGCTCAGCTGGCGTCACGGCAAGCCTGCAAAGGGGCCAGCAGGCCCCTGCAAAGGGCCCCAGGGAAACGTCTCCTCCTCCCAAGGGGCTTTGGGACACATAAGTGCCGTTAGATGAGTGAGATAAAATCAAGGTGGATTTAATGCTGTGCTACTCTGAAAGTTTCCTTGACTTTGTTGTGCCTAACTCGGACCCGCAGCGGGTGATGTACGCAGGAGGACTGGGAAGCTGCAAACGCCGGGGTGATTTTAGGGCTGAAAGCGATTAGCATATCTGGGTAGGAGGATACACTGTATGTCTGCATTCCTTTAAAAAATAAATCACAGTTATTTAATTATGTTTTGAGAGGGCAGATTTAAGGATATACTGCAAAATGCATTACCTATTATACCAACATGATAATCTTATTAACCTTGCTTTCTACTTTTTAATTTTATTGTGCACCCCGTGTAACTCTTACGGTATCAAAAATAATTACTTGGAGAATACATGATGTCAGAGGTCTGATACGACATTTATCTTCGACGAGCGGGCAGGCAGATAACTCGGGCGTTGCATAACAGCTCGGGAGGCACCAGCTCGTGCCGCACCGGGGAGAGGAAGCGAAGATGGAGCTCCCCAGACAGCATTTAACGCGCGTGCGTGCGCTTGCGGACCCGCGCCTCAGCCGCAGGCGCCGGCTGCTGCGGGCGCGCGGCCCCCGTCCGCCCCTCCGATCTGCTCCTGGAGCCGCCGCTCTCCGGCCCGTCTCCTCGCCGCCGCGCTGTCCCTCCGTCCCCCTCTCCCGCCGTTCGATACGCGTTGATATTTTCCCCGCGTTTTGGGAGGGAATGGGTGAGGGTGATGGGCGAGGGGAAACAAATGCCGTGATAATATCCCTTTTCAGAAGAATATAGTTTAATTTTGTGTGTGCGTGCGGCAGCTGCCATTGGCAAGCTGTCGTCTTTGTTGCCATGGGCTTTTTTTTGCATGCGTGCCAGAACATGATTGGGTGTTTCAGCATGTGCGTGGTTTGGCGTGAGCCGGGTCTGTCGTGCACCGCAGAGCTATCGCCGCGCCGGTGGGCGCCCGCAGCGGGAGCGCGCGGCTGGGCGAGCCGGTGGGCTCCCTCCTCCGGCCAGGTCGACGCTACGGCGCCGGAGCGGCGCTCCGGGTTTCTCGGTGCCGTAAAATCCCCAAATCTCCCAGGGCGAGGGGTTGTGTGCGCAGGAGGAGGTGTCACCAAAGCCTTCCCCAGCAGAAAGCACGCGGGTGCGCGGGTGACGCCGTCGGCGTCTGAGCCGGGTGCCCCCACCGTGCCGGGTGCCCGCATCTCCTCTCCACGGTCCAGCCGTGGTCCACGGTGGTGGGAGAAACGTGGTCCACACGGGGCCAGGGCGAAACGCGAAGCCGGGCGTGGAGACGGCTTCATTCGCGCCGTTTTTCCTAGGTCTGGTCTTCCACGCGAGGCTCAGCTACTGAGCCGCGCGCGCTTTGTGCCTTAAATTACCGTAGGAATGTTTTCACGTTTAAAGCCAATGCATGTCTCGCAAAATACCTTGCAATACGCTGAAGGAAGACTGCTCACCCGCTGAAAAGGTGTCAAAAGACAAGTTAGGTAGTTACTATATTGTCAGGATGAACATCTACTGGAGATTTTAATACAGAAATACACTGTCAATCAGATTTCATCCTAAGGAGAATCTCTAAAATTTTTATCTGTTCTTTTTACCCAGCGCAACTTTAATTCGATATGTGAGAAAATGACAGCATTCCTGAACGGGGCTGGAAACGTAGGGTAAAATTTAAATTTAATTCCATTTGGTTTTCTTTCTCCCTCTCTTTTAAAGCAAAGTAGCTCCAAGTAAATTAGAAGAATGAATTCTTTGTATCAGGATGCTTTTCGAAAGCACAGCTATTGTTGTAATTCCTTTTCGGGCGAGATAGCCACTGCAATGCTTCCATTGTGCGGTGACGAGGACTTTTCTAGATGCGCTGAGGACTTCATTAAAAATAGCCAACGAACCTCTTTACATTTGCTCTCGGTGCTCAGAAGTAGTCGTCGCTGGGCTCAGAAGGAAATCTCGCGGCGGGCTCGGCCCCGGCCCCAGCCCTGCGCCGCGAGCACGGGCGCCCCAGGAGCCCGGCGCCCTGCCTGCGCCCTGACTCGCTCCGCAATATTTTATATTTGCAAACACAAAGTATCTGTGCAAAGTGCAGTAAGTTGGAAAAAGCCGCGGGAGCGGTCAGCTAAGCAGCAGTGCTTTTGCGGTCGAGGTGCGTTTTTGTTCCGGGGAGGGCGGGTGGAGGTGCGAGGCGCTCCCCGCCTGGAAGCGGCGGCAGACGCGGGAGCCGGGAGCAGGGTGCCGCCGGCGCGCGCCCGTCCCCAGCTGTGTGCTTCTCCTAATGCGCTGAGCGGTACACGGGGGCCAAGTCTGGGCAAAATGCTGTGCTCCAAATCCACTTCACACATCAGCGCTTTTTCTTTTTTCTGCTCAAAAGCCGCAGATCAAAATCTTGACGTGAAGTGAGAGAATGCAACAGTTATTTTCCCCATGCAAGGCCTTTAGGAATAAACTCTGGTGTGAAAAAGTGAGATTTCATGTCTCAGCGGTGGCTGCACTCGCACCGGTCCCCGCGGCCCTCCGCAACTTTGCCCTTGTGCCTGAGGCAGCCTCCTCGTGCGGGGTTAATCGCGGCGCCCACTTTTATCAGCAGCGCGGTTTAGCGGCCCAAATTTCAGGCCCGCTGGGGGAAGGAGCGTGGAGACTCGCCGGGGCGCAGCCCCGGGCCCGCGCGGTGCAGGGTTTCCGGCTCCCCCGGCCCCGACGAGCCCCGTCCTGGCTCTGCAGCCGGCACCGGGGGCCGAAAGCGGCACCGAGGGGGAAGAGGGAGAGGGCGGCAGGGGAGGAAGGACCGCGTTCCTGCTCCGCACGGACGTGCCCGGCGCAGGGTCGCCTCCGGAGAGCGCGGCCGGGAGCGCGGAGAGAAAACGGGACGTTTCCCGCAGCTGCTTGCTCTGCTGCAACTAGGGGCAGCGATGCCGTTGATTTGGTAAGCGTGCTCCGCGAGCCTCAAAAAGCCTTCTCTGGCTGCGTATACAGTGTTTAATTTAATATATATTAATATATTTAATATCAACACTCTTTCCTTGGGAAAAGGGACGAAGGGTTTCTCAGACTCTGCGTTTGTGCTTTCTCGCACAAGCCCCTTCTCCTGCAGCAGCTTCCTGGAGGAACTTGTTCCCCGTGTCCGCCCGGCACGCCGGGCCCGCTCGTGCGGCTTCGGGACAGGTCGATGCACACGAGAACGCTGCACGTTTTAATTGCCTTCCCGAACCGATTGCAGCGATGACCTGTTTGTTTGGATTATACCTCTTTTTCGTATTAAAAAAAAAGAAGAAGGAAAACAAAGGAAGTACAGTGCTGTGCGCAGAACAGTTATTAAAAACAGTTGGGAAGCATATAAAAGGTAGTGTTTGTGTGAGAAACGGGACAGCTGTGATGGTCTATTGGGAAAGTGTGTACAGATGGTGGTAGGGAGGGGAATGATGACTACATGGCTGATAAATGAAATACAAAAAGCATTAAATTGGTGATCTTTTTAAAGAGTACGTTTTTGGTTAGCATTTTTGGTGCATCATTAGGGCTCTTTGTCTGCCTCTTATTTAGCCAGGAAGTGCAACTCTCTTTACACATTTGTAGGCCTGATTTTGTTTACAAATAAGGAATCCGTTTAATAAATTAGATACCACGGACGTATTGAAGAAGATAATTAAGCACAGGGCTTTTCACTGCACTGAGGTTCTCGTAAAGACCTGGCTATGCCGCAGCACACGGGGTCTGGCAGAGCCGAGAGGGGCTTCTCCGTTCCCCAAGAAGCGGGGCATCCCCGGTGCAGAGGGACCTGGGAGACCCCGGCAGAGCGGAAGCTCTTTCCTTCTTAGAGGTTCTCCCCTCTCCGGACCTGCGATGTTCCCAGGGAAAATGAGCCCCATCCCTGCCTGCTAAATTTTGTCTGGCGAACCAAATGCCATGGATAGTGACAGAGCCAGAAGCCGGGACAGCGGAGAACACCAGTGGGCTGGGCCAGGAGGCACCGTGCTGGGAGCACTCCTCATGGGATGGATGGGATGGGACGGGATGGGATGGGACAGATGGGGTGGGATCGTACAGGATGGATGGGACAGACCGGACAGGATGGGACATGATTGATGGGACAGATGGGATGGGAGGGGAGGGCATGGGATGGGATGGATGGGACATACAGGACAGGATGGAACGTGATAGATGAGACAGATGGGATGGGACGTGATAGGATGGGATGGGATAGATGGAACAAGATGGATGAGACAGGATGGGATGGAATGGATGGGACAGACAAGATGGGACAGGATGGGATGGATGGGACAGGATAGATAGGACAGAATGGTTGGAAAGGGATGGGACAAGTGAGACAGGATGGATGGGGCAGACAAGACAGGATGGGACAGGGTAGGAGCCTGCTAAGGACCTGGCCACATCGCAACAGGTTTGGGCTCTGTCTCCCATCTTGTGGCCAGTGCTCCCATTTAGGTGCAGGTTTGAGAACTCCAGTGCCTGGGGTGAAACTCAGGGACTTGGGCATCAAGCACAAGAGTCTTGGCATCTTCAGTAATGGCAGAGCTTTGCAGTTTCCTTGCACTGAGTATAGTTAGGAGCGGCGTAGCTGAGATAGCTCTTCAGTTTTGAATCTCTGTCCATTAGGAAAATACGTGTAGTGCAGACAACTTTGAGTTTCTTTTTGTCTTTTGATACTAGCACAGCACTATGTTTGCAAATCCAAAATGACAGTGGGGGAATGGAGGGAGGTGGGAACCCCTGCAGGAGAGTGACCACTTGTAAGGCTGGTTGGGCTCCCTGTCTCCGTGAGTGGTAGCAGACAACACAAAAAGGGGGTTCAGGAAACCTTAATAAGAATTAATGGTCCAGCAGGAATGTTTCTGAGTCCTGTTATTGCTACTTCTACGATCATTTGATACCCTGACTTGCTATCACAAGCATGTCTCGCTAAAGGACTTGATTAAAGATGTGTTTTAATGTGGCTCATTCTTGGGCCAGGTTAATATTCTATTTTCTTGAAATGTCGGAAAAAAAGATTTAAAAAGGTTTAATGTGAAGAAAATGTGTGATAACTTGATAGGTTGCTTGTGGCTTCGGTGCAGCAAGTGTGCCGAGCAGGTTGTAATTTTTTGGCAGATGCAAAGTAATAAAACCAATAGACAAAGAGACACCTAGCATGAGCACGAGGAGACCAGCTTGACCAACCTCTACGGGTTCGTTCCAAATTCCGGTTATTCGATATCAGGAAAGAGCGCTTGTTTTAGTAACTTTGTAGCTGGCCAAACCTTGAGCATTCTTTTTTCTTTTTTTTTTTTAACATCTATTTGATAAAAATACTCCACCACTTATGCAGAAAAGAGTCCGCTTCATACGTGGACGGAGTCCGATGGACGTTAGGCGAGGTCCTTCTCTCCCCCTCCGTCCCTACAGACGGCGAACGGTCGGTCCCGACTGTCGCTGCGCGCGAGGGAGGTTGTGGGTCAAAGTCGAAGATGCAGAGATGCCACGATACTCAACCGCGGGGACTTGCGGCGCCGTGCCCAGCCGGGCAGAACGTAGCGCTGGCCCCTCCAAAGCGGCCGGGAGGATTTTGTGCGCTTCCCGTTCTGGTTAGGTGAGGTCGGGTCCTGCAGGCCCCTCGCCCGCAGGCAGAGCCGCGGGCCGCCGCGCCGCGGGTTTGCGCCGCGCTCTGCAAGGCGCGCACGAAACCGCGGCGCGCGGGCGCTGCGCCGTCAGGACGTCCACGCTCGTCTGCGTTAAAAAAGCAGCCCAGAAACACGGCATGCTGCGTTTAATGCCTGCTTTAAAGAAATACCTTCAAATAAATATCTTTTAAACTTTTTTTTTTTTTTTTTTAATAGGGGACGGTGATTTATTAAGGCTGACTTCCTTCTCAGGATGAAGCCTAGAATTATGTTTCTGGTATTGATCCATAAAGAGGATTTGCATTTTATTCATACTATAAAAGTGCTTTTAATGGAGACATTGTGGTAATTGAATTTATACTGTGTGTAACTATCGAAGTATCTTTTTAATTATTTTATGTTATGCAATACAATAACTAAATCTAAATCCTGTGAAAGGGGATGGCTGTACCTTGTCCTTAAGAGTAACACATATAGCTTTTAATATTCCTACAGTGGAATGCAGTTAAGGACATTCTTTATTTGAGGGAAAAAAAAGAGAGGAGAGAGAGAGAGGAGAAAGATTTCATTACATTCAGCACAGTATGAGACTAAGTCAAAGTAGTTTTGCTAATTAAATTCAATTGCTATCCATTAGACCAATGGAATGAGATGAATCTAGTATATAGCTGACACAGCACAGGTATGCAATTTGGCTAAATGGCCATTTCTGAGCTGCGGCACGCATCTCTCACTCGCTCATTTTTCGAGAGTTGGGATTTCTGCTCAGAGAGAAGTTGAGTAGTGCCCGGCACCTCTCGGGGAGCACCGAGAGGTGTTTAAACAGCCGCTCGCAAAGGAGCGAGCAGTAGCTGTTAATCAATTTGAAAATGTACTGTAGTAAGCTTATAGTGAACGAAGCCAGTAGGGAGATGAGCGGGTTTTCTTTTTCCTTCTTGTTTTTTTTTTCTGTGTTCATTCATGGATATGCATTTCATTTATCTGCCTATCTAACTAGATTTGTGAGGCTGCTCGAGATGAGCTGGGTTTGTTTCGTGCAGGAATCCAGTAGTTGCTGTAAGAGGAAGGCCGTGCAAAAATGCGCGTTATAAAAATGGCTTGAAAATCAGTTAGTAGGGTAAGTTTGTCTACATTTTGGCATAACGTACTACTTTGGGAGATTTTATATGTCAGACGGAGAAGTCTCTTACCTCAGTGAAATGACAAGAATACCACTCAAGCATTGGCTGAGACAAAATTTTGACAGCCAGCAAGCCTGTAATGCTGCTGAGCGCACAGATTTACACTCCCTGCCAAGATTAAAATTGGCTAAAACCAAAAAGGGTATTAGGGATTGTCGCTCTAAGAAGAAATAACACGTTGGTGTATCGCACTGGTGTGAGAGCTGCGATGATCCCGTGAATACTCCTCCTTCCCGGGACCTTACGCACGATGATCAGGCCGGTTGCATCGGAAAGGCAGGATGTTTGCAGCGCGGGAAAATAAAAAAATAAGCTGGCGAGGTGACCTGGAAGAAAACCTCCTCTGACGGCTGAGAGCAGGTTCCGGTTTTGCCTCCGGTTTGGCAAAATCTCCGTGAGGTCCTGAGAGTTTGCTGTGAGTCGAGGGGCCAGGCGGTGCCCCCGAAGTTCATTTTCGGATTCGAATTGACTGTTATATTGTGTTTTCCTTCAAGCTCTTTCTATATTTAGTGGAAGGAAAAATAACCACGTTGGGCTGAAAAAAAGGCCCGACAGAAAATTGTTCATTTAAGGTTCTTTTGCTACGTGGGATTCCTAAATTTCCTGGCAAGCGCAACTGGTTATGCTTTTTATGATAGATCTTTAGGATTGAGGTATTTGCTCAATAGAGCCCAGACAAATGAACGTGAAGAAAAGCATCATGCTTTAGAAGAAGGAAACAATTAAACCTCCTACTTTGTTATTTACAGTAACTACCTTTTTTAACAATTGTGGAAGCTCAAATGAAAGTAGCAGTGTGAAGAGGGAAATGTGGGAACTTTCATTTGTCGAGACTTTGCATTTCTTCTGCTTTATAGCCATCAGAAAAGAGATTGTTGTGCATTCTATTAAATACTGCCAGTATGATTAATTTAAAGGGTTACATTTTATTGAACCCTGGTGTAGATGTTCTTTGTCAACTCACATTCACTGCTAGTTAGAGTGTGTGTCGCATTTATCAAAACTTTCTGGAGCCCCTCTCACCTCATTAGCATGTGAATCTCTATTGAGCAGTTAATGTCCGTTACAGCTAGAGTGCTCAATTCTTGTTTTCAATAAGCCAGTTGTAAAATGTCAGACTGTCACTTACAATATAAAAAAGCAAAAATGATGGTATTTGTAAAAATGTTATCACCTCATAAAAACAAATTGTAAAGACATGAAAGTGATCTTGGTATGCTTTGCTTTCAGAAGTGAGTTAGTACAGCTGCTTTAAATACCAGTTGTCTGGATTCCCACACTTTCCTACCAATGGAGAGGTTTACACAAGCATAATTTAAGTTACAATTACCCTAATTAACATCTCATTTGCATAAATTGTTGAAGTCAAAACAACAAAGAATTGCTTAAGAAGCTTAACCCTATTTGTCCAAAATAAAGAGATGAGTTTTCACTTTGCAATCAAAATTGGCAGGTTCATTATGTCTGAGCTATAATACAAACCGAAGTTATACTATTAATTAATACTTCACGTTTTTATGATCGGGCCGTGCCACTCTTATTTATGAGGTGCAACATTTCCAAACATCCTGTTCCTGGAATCGGGGATGCGAAACCGTCACGGAGCGATTCGGCAATTGGCAAAACCTACGCGGGGAGCGTCCCCGGCCCCTCTCCTCCGGGCGCCCGGGCAAGTCCTGCCTCGGGGCGCTGCGGCTCGCGCCGCGGTGCCGGGACGGGCGCTGGGGAGGAGAGTCACGTCCGGCCCTCCGCAGGAGGGCTTGTGAAATAACGCGTAGCGGCACAGGCGGCGACGGCGGGCAGAGGCCTCCCCTGGCCCGCTTACGTTTTCCACGTGCGTTGAGATTTTCCAAGGCCACTGCAAATTTTGGCCCTTGTCTCAGAGCCTTGCAAAAGCAAAACGAAGGTGAGGCTGAGGAGCGCGGTGTCTGCCTGCTAGGAGCGGGCTAGCTGCTTGGGTAAGAATATTTTGGTGAGAAATGCAGAGAAGGTAACTGCAAAATCAAGCGTTGGAGCTGTTTTTCTGGTAAAAGCACCACCGCGCTTCCCTCGACTGGTTCAGGCTCTGGTTTATAGGAACTGTCAGTGCTTGCCAGGAAGACCTGCTCGGGTACTCTGCTCCGTCTCGTTTGGGCTTCTGACTTCTGGTAGCGGCGTGACACGGGCAAAGAGGACTGCCAGGGCCTGATCCGGAGCGGGTGAGGACAAAGGGAGCTTTTCCCTCGGACACTTTTTACCCTGGTTAGGTTAAAACGCTTCCCCTGGCAAGTTCTGCTACTTCTGTATAGCTGCTGACTGCTGCTGTGCAGCAGCAGGACGCACGCGGACGCGCCCGTCCTGGCCGACCTTGGCAGCAGAGCCCCGTCCGCCCCGGCGCGCGCGGCGCGGTGCTCCGGCCCCGCCGGCGGGCTCCGGGCCGAGCGGCCGAGCGGCCGGGGCGCCCTGCGCCGAGCCCGGCTGCCCGCCGCGCTCTGGAGCCGGCGGCGCGGCGCTTCGCCCGCTGAAGACCGCGGGCGACTTCTAATCATGAAGCAGCTGAACCAGAGGAATCTCGCCTATCGGTTTTACACGTTCTCTTTTAAAGATTGCAGTGTAATTGAGTGGTTGACTTGCGTGCTGCGCTCTTTTTTATGAGACAGTGATTACACAGTATACGAAGCTTAAATCCCGAACATGAATGAATCTGCCAGTTCTACTACAGTACTCTTTATAAAATAACAAGGCTTACCAGGTGGCAAGAATTGCATAATTGAATTGGACTGAATCCTGATTTTCCCAACCCAGAGCGGTTACACTTAGAAGTAAATTACAATTAAAAGAGACAGAACATTTCCATTGTATTAAGAAACCTTAATAGCAAACTTTTCATCCATAAGCTTCTGTTCTCTTCCTGAAGCAGGAGAGAAATTGCTGTATGTGTCTAACTACCATTAACACTAATGGGAGCAATGCACATAAATTCCCGCACCGTGATGGCAGAGCAGACCCCGGATGCCTTTAAGGGAAAAGCGTGTGGAGCGGCTGAGTAGAAGCGTACGAGGCCGCTGCTCCCTGGCACATCTGCTCTAGAAAAACGTAAGGTCTCAATTTGAGGCGAGGGCTTTCGGTGAGTCGTCTTCGGTTTCACCCAGAGCGGCGTTTCAGGAGCAGCCTTCCGCTCCGTCGTCCGGGCTCTGCCTTCAGGGCAGATGCCGAGCGGCGATGGAGGCAGCGATGCTCTGGACAGGTTGGAATCCCACCAAAACCACTACTCGTTTTTGTCCTCCGTACTGTAAAAAAAAAAAAAGAAAAAAAAGAAAAGCCGGCGCCGTTTGCCAAGAGTACCCAAGCTCCTGAAGTTTTGTTCACCACTTCCTATTCTCGTGAGCGAGGGATATTAAGAACATCTGTGTGCAAATGTGACAAGAGGAGGGAGGATACGGCGCTTCCTTGCTCTGCCTTTCCAGCGGGCCCCTGCGCCTCTCTGGGCAGGCGCTCCGCGGGGTGCAGCGGGGATATAGCAGTTCATATGAGCTCCTGGGAGAGGCAGATATAAACCCTGCTTTTACTGAACACCCCCTTCTTTAGCTCCCGTGAACTTTCCGATGTGCTCTCCTTGACGGCAGTGCAATGCGCTGTCACCTTGCCATTAGGGCTAGGTAATTAATAGCTGTGTAATAGTAGTGAATTAGTTGCCCAGCAAAATGAATGATACACACTGCAAGGGAAAGCATTAGAAAGTAAAGCGAAACTGCAAAGTGTTTGGTGAGGAAAAATCTCTGCTTGCCCTTCATAAGGGACAGCTCCAAAGAAACGTACACCATGATCCCATTAACCAGAACGGGCATTGCAGCGTCTTGTTATTTGGCATGAATTGCGTGGCATTCATTGATTGCAATAATACGTTCACCTGCCATAACTTTTTGCGGATATTTCATGAATACTAAGGTTTGTCTTTTAGCATCGGCCAGAGACTGGCGGTTAAAGGCTGAATGTGACCCCTTTTTCTGGCTGATGAAGTCTGTTCTCCTGTGGGCTCCCAGCGTGGTCTGGGGAGAAGGGAGCAAGTTTTGAGCGAAGTCACAGTCAAGGTTCTCAAAAATAAAACAAGTTCTGGGACCTCTTTTTCTTTTTGGCCGGTAACCTTCCCTAGTGCGTGCATTTGATTAACCCATCGCTCGTCGTCCGCGGTGTGATCACTAGCTGCCTCTTACGGCCGTCCCTTTCTCATGCTTTTCTTGCTCCTGCTCCTTCCAAATGCAGTTCTTCCTGGGGAAAGAAATCAAACCAAGAGAGGATGTAGTATTTTGCAGCCAGTCAGGATGAAAGTAGGTGCAGTTGTTCAGAAGGATTTAGGAGACTACTGGATGCGGGAGTCTTTGCTAGGAGAAAGCACTGGATGGGTTAAAGCATGCGGCTGGAGAAGTTTAGAGACTGGTTTGCTTTTCAGCTCTGCCACAGTCTTGTGTTGTGGCCTTGGGCAAATTATTTACCTGGTTCTGAAATGTTCTTGAGGAATAAAACTGGGCGTACTGCAGTTTTCTCTACTGCTTTTCTGTTTGTCTTCTTAAGATTTTAAGCTTTGCAGGCTATAGATCTGCAGCACTGTGCAGTGCCTCGTCCGGCTGCAACACAGATATTATTGTTGCCGCTGCCAGGGTCACTCTAGGTTGCGGGCAGGATGTAGTTGCCAGCCTGGTTCAGGCTGCATATCGGAGATGGAAGAACTTATTTAAATGTAACAAACTATAAAACTGTCTGGTATGTTCAAAAATGAAAGTAGATTACACCCACTCCTCCGCTGCCCATCCGCTCAGACGTACTTTGTCCGTCTGAATAATGCTGCCCTTGTTCTCATTAACCTTCCCCGTTCATATGACAGCGTTTGCCGCGATAAACAGGGCTGTAATCATTACTGTCAATAGATCCAACTACACCTGCAAAAAATTAAGGGCTCTCTAATGCCTCTTGCCAGGGCTGAGTCCCTTCAGAAGCGAAGTCTTTTAAAACTCATGGAAGAAGAATAGTTTTTGAGGAAGGAGTGGTAGGATCCAACTCTGTTGTCTTACGTATCCCTCGCTGCAGGGTTTCAGAAATGCTCTGAGGTTGCGCTTTCCGCCGACACGTGCATAGAAAGTCACCACATGACTTTTTATTAGAAATGTTGGCTTCAGATAACTCAGTGCTATTCCTGGGCTCTGGAAAGTTAAAAAAATCAATGACAAAGGCTAGAATATTTTTTTTTTGGCTTCAGCACAGGTATGTGTAGCCTCTTCTTCCAAAATCAGGTGTAAGGTACAGCTGCCGGCTCACTCCTGAGAGTGCTACACGCAGCCGGCAGCACGCAGCGAAGACACTTGAGTGTCTTCTATAAAGTCTGAGTGGCAAACATAAAGGAAGCAAATAAAAATAACAGACGGTTCACCATGCCAAATAGGAAGAGACGGCTTTTGCACAGCACCAGGCGCGAAGTTGTGGTCCGGCCCTGCCTCCCAGGGATGACGGATCCAGGACAGACCTGCAATGCGTGGTGCTAGCAGCCCCCAACGCTGCGCCGCTGGGAGCCGCGGGCAGGGATGGGGCCAAACTGGAGCCAGTCGCCGACATGACATGGCAGAGATGGAGCCAGGGGAGCCCAGCCCCCTGCGGCGCCGGGCGGCCGCGTCCTCAGCACTTCCGCGCTTCCTCGCTCATCCCTGGCGCCGCTGGCCCTGCTGTTTTTCTGGGTGTCGTTAGGCTGGCTAGCACCCACGTTTTGGCGTGTGTACCGTCCCTACAGCTTCACTGGTGAGGTTATGACTGTAAGGCAACCGCAGATTGCTACAAGACTTCAACACAAAACAGGTTGTCTGCTAGGAACAGCTAGGCTTGAGAAAAAGGTGAGGGAGACAACTGGGTCTCCAGTAAAGAGCCATCAAAGAAATCCCCACCTGGGGATTTTGAGTTGCCTTACAATTTTATTTTTTCTCCATGTGCTTATTTCAAGCAAAAATTATGAGATGTCTTCTCCTCCCCTGGAACCATTCTGTTCCTTATTAACCACCAGAGGATGCCGCCTGGTCTGAGGAGCATATCCATAAGGGTGATGCTCTTCTCACAAGCCAGCAAATTTGCATGTCTGCAAGGGATATGTATCATAAATAGCATGTTTACAGTAGACTTAAATTATATGATGAGCCGTATTACAGCTTCATAGCACAAGCCACTGCCAGCTGTGCATGACTACTGTTTGCTTGTCCTCAGGCGGTAAACAAAGTTTTCAGCTGACCTACGGTTTGGGAGGAGTGCCCTGAAGCAGCGATAAGCAATGCAGCTCGGGATGTTGTGGTGAAATCAAATCTGGCATAAATTTGCCTAGAAATTAGAAGGAATGCATGAAATACTATTTCTTATTTCACATCTGACTTTTCTGCCAGTATGCTATGCAATATTGCATTGCTAATAAAAGGAAATTTATACCTGTTTTTGAACCATATCACCACTATCTCACAGCGTAGCACTGGGAAAAGGGCTCATATTCCAATCACTCAACATTTCTTGGTGATTGTATAGCATGTGGATGTGAAATTATTGAAGATAAAGCAGGAATTAAATTTTCTGAAATAAAAACCGGGAGGAACACACGAAGTTTTAAGCGACCTGTATCGTACTGAAATTGGTAGAGATTCCCGCTGGATCCGGCAAGCCTCAGAGCAGCCCTTCCCACGTTTAGGCTGAATGTTTTAATACAACGTGAGGAAGGCACATCTGGGTTTCCCAGCATGGAGGACCTAGACTTCACCTAGCCTTAAAAATGGGCTGTTTGGGGGCTTGCATATTTGTGCAATGCACTCTGGACTGATCGGTGGGGTTTTCTAGCGGCTAATGGGAAGGCTGTGCGTTGCAGCCGGTTGTTTGTTTGTCTGCCTGTTCCTAGACTCCCTCCTACCCTATTTATACACGCACACATGCAAAAAATATGAGCGTTAAAGAAAAATGTCAACCATATGTAACATACAAGGAGATTAGTGACAGTAACAGTGAATTCATTGTGGTTTTGGCAGTCAGGACACCATACAGGCCATATTTTAGAGTTTTAGACAAATCCACATGTATTCCAGAGATCGCTGTGGATTTTCAGTATGTGTGGCTCATTAGATACGCAATCTGCCTGCCATTCTCTCCTGTCACACAAAGCTGATGGCAGCAAACTGGCATCTTGGAGACGTCGGTAACACTACAGATTTTAGCATTAATGCCAGCCTTGGGCATCCTGGAGCATCATGTTCTTCTGTGACCTGCTTGGGTGGTTCCCACATGACCCCACGCCATGACCCCCTTGGGTGGTTCCCGCGTGAGCGTTGGGTGCTCCTCACTCCGTGCCGTGACCCCCTTGGGTGGTTCCCACATGAGCGTTGGGTGCTCCTCACTCCGTGCCGTGACCCCCTTGGGTGGTTCCTGTGTGAGCGTTGGGTGCTCCTCACTCCGTGCCGTGACACCCTTGGGTGGTTCCCGCGTGAGCGTTGGGTGCTCCTCACTCCACACCATGACCCCCTTGGGTGGTTCCCGCGTGAGCGTTGGGTGCTCCTCACTCCGTGCCGTGACCCCCTTGGGTGGTTCCCGCGTGAGCGTTGGGTGCTCCTCACTCCACACCATGACCCCCTTGGGTGGTTCCCGCGTGAGCGTTGGGTGCTCCTCACTCCACACCATGACCCCCTTGGGTGGTTCCCACGTGAGCGTTGGATGCTCCTCACTCCACACCATGACCCCCTTGGGTGGTTCCCGCGTGAGCGTTGGGTGCTCCTCACTCCACACCATGACACCCTTGGGTGGTTCCCGCGTGAGCGTTGGGTGCTCCTCACTCCACACCATGACCCCCTTGGGTGGTTCCCGCGTGAGCGTTGGGTGCTCCTCACTCCGTGCCGTGACCTCCTTGGGTGGTTCCCGCGTGAGCGTTGGGTGCTCCTCACCCCGCACCGACGTCTCACGTGCGTGAGAGCACGGGCAGGGAGGCAGGAGAGGGCTGCTGTTAGATGTGTTGCTCTTTGGCTTTCACGCAGTGTGTAACGGTTGGAAACTGGCTTGCGTCTCGGACCAGCGTCCTTACGGAAGGAAACCGTGCCCAGCTTGCCAGCACCTAAGCCGGGAATTGTGCTTTTTCTAGGTCTATTCCATCACCAAGCACGCTGGCCAAATTACAGCTTTTCAGTGTTGCTTTTCTTATATCGCAGCTTGAAAATACTTTTTTTGCTGTAAATAAATTTTGCTGTGGGTAAATTCCACCTCTCCTCTGATTCCTAATTTTTCCCGTAAATCCTAGCAGCGCCGTATCTAGCTCTTCCTGCGCAGAGCGATCGCCGCCGGCTCGGCAAAAGCGGCCGCCGGCTTTGCGCGGAGGCGGCCGGCTCGCGCCCGAGGAGCCGGGAGCCGGAGCGGGGCTGCCGGCGGGGCGGGAAGCGCGGCCCTGCCGATTCCCGCGGGAGGCGGGGAACAAAGCGCCAGTGTCGCCGCGGGGCGCGTGACGGGCGGCCGGGAGCCTTCCCGCGCCCGGGGCCGGGCCGAGGCCGGCCGGCGTCGCCCGCCAGCCCTCCGCTCGGCTCGCGCGGCCGGGCGATGCCGGTGCCGGCGCCGGCGCTGCGGGGAAGCCGGCGGGGGGGCGAAAAAAGCAAATTCAGACTGTTCAGGGTGGTTTTGCATGTGGGAAGCCCTGGAAGCAGGGGGTGGGGGGCAGAGTATTTAGTAGCATTTTTCAAAGAAGTTTGAAGACTGTTTATGTTTTTATGGAAGGAATCTGCGAAGGAGTCCGTTAATAATAGAGGTGGTTTATTTCTGCAGTTAAAGTATGGATTTTGAGAAAAGCAAAGCAAAACCGTGAGCAGCGCCTTTAAAAAAAGTTGTTTATTTACTGTTTATTCGACCGCGTGAAGCCACTCTAAAATTAACCGTTATTTCCTGACAAAAGTTCAGCATGGTATAAAAGTAACCAGCAACACGGCTTATTAATTAAACCAGCGGCACACTGGCTATTTCAGCTAATCGGGCCGCACGTTTGGTCTGCAAAGCCCACGGCCGCGCTGCCCCGCGTGCCTCCAAAACGCCGCTCGAGAAGCCGATCGCGGCCAGGGGAGGCCCGCTGAAACCAGGAAAAGTTACAAAACCCGGAGCCTCTCGCGCCCTGCTGGGCTCTCGGCGCAGGGGGCGATCGCGGCGGCGCGGCCCGAACGCCCCGCACGCGGCGCCGGCCCGGTGCCGCGGCCCCGCGGGAGCGCGGAGCGTCTGCGCCGTTCCGCTCTTGCCGGGCTCCGGAGGGTGATTTATGGAGCAGGTGTTTGCAATTTAGGGTTCGCTGCTGCTCCACTGCAAATCAGTGGGGAAAAAGGAAAAAAAAAAAAAAAAAAAAAAAGGACTATAACGGGGGAGAACAAAGCGAAAAGGGAGCCCGAACAAGGGTGGCATTATGCGGCCGGCTTCCACCCTGCGACGTGCTGCAAGCCCTCGCTGCATCTCCGACTGCGGAAGGAGCACAGTAAATGAACAGGCAAACGACCCTAGCGAGGAAGTTTGAAAAAATAAAATAAAATAAAACCTAATTGGGGCTCACCGAGCAATCTGACATCCCCACAAATCCTGCTCAGAAATATATGTGCTTTGCTTTAATGACAGCACATAGAGTCCTGCTGAGATAGTGGAAAATTTTACGGGGAGTTTTGCTTAAGGAATGGCTTTAACTCAAGTTACCTGTAGAGCAGAGTGTCATATGGAAACACTTAGGGAGCTGTGGAAAACTTTTCTGAAATACAGTGGAATTTATCTAGCAAAGCGTTTCGCAGGAGGAGGAGGAGGAGGAATCTGGATTACAATGGAGTCGGCAGCGAGAGCGCTGTCGAGCGCTTGGAGAAGCCCGCTCGCAGCCGTGCCGCTGCAGATGGAAAGCGCACATGTAACCCAGGGAGGAGAATTCCTCCGTGTCCGCGTCTGGTATACATTTGTGCTCTTTGCCATGCACGTAACCTCGTTATGGGAAGCAGAACGCAATAACCTTGGAAAGACGGACGGCAAAGAAGGGGAAGGTGCGAGGAGGCAGGCCGGCGGGGGAGCCGCGGCGCGGGGCTGCGCGGCATCGCCCCGCCGGCGGGACGCGGCGGCTTCCGCGGGTTTTCCGCCGGCGGCTGCTCCGGGGGGCAGGGAGGGAGCGGCGGGAGCCAGCGGAGCTTTTGCAAGAGCGTCGCCGTGGATATTTACTTCCGAGATGCTTATGGCACTGGTCGCCGGAGCATCTGGGCACTTCACAATAATTAAAACTGACAAATCCATAAACAGTAAACAACAGGCTACCCACGCGGGCAGCCAAAAACCCACTCCTGCAGAAGCTGCAGAGCTGCACCCATCTGCCGCGCGCGAGCCCCTTCGCCGCCTCCTGCTGTCGGCGAGCGCCGGCCGGGCCCCCGGCTGCCCCTCTGCCCGCTGCTCCCCGTTCAGGGGCAGCAAGCGCTTTCGCTTGTGTTTGCTCTACTTTACTTTTTTATTTTTATTTATTCTATTGATTTTGTTTGTTCTATTGATTTTATTTATTTTGCTTATTCTGTTTTATTTTATTTATTTTCAAATTTTAATTTTGTTCTGTTGTATTTCATTTTGCTCCATTTTATTTTTTTTCCACCGCAGAGTGGCAACAAGCGACGCCACCCTCCTGCTCCTGCCTCCCTGGCCTGCCCACCCTTTCGCCACGCAGTGGGCAGGCAACCGCTCGCCCCCAGGGCAGGGGATTTAATGGCTAGAAAATAAAGCGAGCGAGATTTTACTTGGGAAGGGAAACCTGCGGAATTAAAGTTCTGGACCAAACATGCACCACTGATGCAGAGCATTTTTGTTAATTGGGTCTTAACAGGTTTGTGGCTCCGGCTGCAATTATTTTAGAAATGGGTCACGCCAGGCAGCGCCAGCGGCGCGTCCTGCAGCTCCCGGGGCTCGCGCCTCGCCGCAGCGCCGCGGCCGAGCCGGGCTCTGCCGGCGCTGGGGGGGCGGCGGCGGCTCGCCGAGCGAGCGCAGAGCAATTCGGACGCTCCCGAAGCGACCGAGCCGCCACCTCTCTAACCAGCAGCTGGAAAGGGGGCCGGGGAGGGGTTGGGGGGGGGGGAGGGGAAAAAAAAGGTCGATTAATGTTATAATCGGAACCAGCGCCTCGGGGTGCGTCGCTGGCGGCGCCGCGCCGCCTGCTCCGGGCACCAGCACCGCCGCGGGCGCGCGCAGCCCCGCTCGGCCCGTCCCCGCGTCGGCGCAAGCTGTTTTTCATATCTCGTAGCCTGGGAAAGCAGCGTCGCTGTTAAAGGAGTAACCGTATCCCTCGCTGAGCCGGTGCCAAGCAGATGCAGGGCTTTGGAGAGTTCCCAGCAAACTTCCCCAGCTGATGCGGCCCCGGCCCCGCATCCGCCGGCCCGGCGCTCGCGCCCGCGGGGCGGCCGGGGGGCCCGGCGCGGGGCGGGGGGCGCGCGCGGGGCGAGCCCGCCACCGCGCCGGGCCCGGCGAGCTGGCAGCGCGATCTTATTTACGTCTGCTTTTAACAGATAGGCGAGGTTAAGTTACGTTACACACGTTGTGCTGAGTTCGATTCGCGGGGCTTCGGTCTGGTTTTCTTCCTTGATTAGCTTTAATCAAGCCCTCCGCGTTGCATGACCTTAATAAAGTTATTTTTCCTGACAAGCGAAGACCGTCTTAACAAGCAAAGCTCATCTGGCCCGAAACTAAAGCCAAGTCGAGATGGTGTTTTAGGTCCTCATTAAAGCCCACAGCGTGAAGCAAGAGGGGAAACGGTGCAGCGGTGCTCCGCCGACCCAGCTCTTCTTCTTTACGTGTAATTAGGCGAATTCCAGCGCCCCGGCGGAGGCCTGGGTTCGCCTCCCCGCGGGCAGCGGCTCTGCCGCCGGGGACGTGCCGCGCCGGCCCCGCGCGCCCGCCCGGCCGGGGAGGCCAGAGCGCGGCGCCCTCCCTGCCCCAGCTTCCCCCGCGGGAAATCACTTCTTCCCTCTCTCGTCTAGGACGATATTTGCAAATAGCGTCCTAATAAGGCGATCTAAAAATGGCGTTGTTGTGCCCGTATTTGTACGCAGGCTTGCGCGCGGCCGGATTCCTCGCGCTCGTCCACGCAGGGGCCGTTGAAATTAATGCGGAGTAACTTTAAAGTGGATTAAGTGAACTGCGTTGCATCTTTGCATAGACACTGTCATTTAGAAAGAAAACGGCCTTAATTTGGTTTGGTTTAATTTGCTTTAGAAATTTAATAAAGCCCCTTTAAGTCTGAACGAGAAGTTTACACAGGGATTTAATGCAGTTTAATTAATCCACTTTAAATTCGCAGTTTTAATTGATTTGGATGACCTTTCCTTGAGTGTGCTCCTGTAGAGGTAGCAAGGCAGCACCGCCGGCCACCTGGCAAGATGACCTTAGGATCGTTGAATCTAAAGAGCTGCGATGATGCACGATGTGTCCCAATCCCAGAGTTTCTTGCATGGAAATAGTAGTTAAAAAGTCCTATTGGTCTGGCAGGAAATTATGCAGAGGCAACCGATGCTTACGCTGCGATAAGCCACCATGCTCCCAGGTGTGTTGGGTTCCCGTATCTCCCACCAAACCATCCATCTCACATGAAAGGGGCTTTGGAAAATGTGGACCAAACCAGAAGAAGGCACAACAGCCCTGTTCAGCTCTGAAATCGCTAGGTCACGCTTTGCTGACCGCTGAAATGGTTTCCGGTTCTTGCCCAACTAATGCAGTGGTTTTGCAGTATTGGCAAACCCACAAATAAACCTTCCGTATGAGGAGCGGAGCCCTGCAAAACCGTGGTCGTCTAGGGGGAGGCTGGCCAGTTCAGCAAAGCTGCAGTTATCTTCATTTATTTATCATCAGTAGAAATTCCCTCTTTGCTCATTGCGGAAATTACCTCTCTTTGCAACGCTCACGTTTCTCCAGGTTCAGATCGCCAGCCTTCAGCTTACCACAGCCCATTGGCAAATGCGGTTTTTATGCAGCAGTTCTTGCTTTGGGGGATTGCACGACGTTTTCTTCCCAGGAACTGGAGAGTTCCTTGCTCGTCACTCCCAGCCCTTGAGCCCCCGAGCTCCTGCTTTGCTCTCCTCAGCCTTGCTGCTCAGAAAGGTCTCCAGCACCACCAGGTCCACCAGCCTTGCCACATGGCCTGTTTCGGGCTGTGGTCTCGCACGTTCCTCTGTTACTAAGCAGAGGAGCATTTAACTTTGCTTTGGTGCTGGACAGGAGGTCAGCTGTGACCTCAGAGCAGGTTGCAACGAACACGTGGTGGGTTAGTGCTCAGAGCACTCCCTTGCTTATTCAGGGATTCAAAAATATCAAAATGGTGAAATATGAGCCCTCCTGTGATGCACGCTGCTGCCTAGTAGCTGATGAGTAACTTGTGGTGAAAGAGAGGCTTTGCAGAGTTGCATTCGGGTCGTGAGGTCTCGTTTTTAGGGAGGGTTTTAGGTGGAAGCAAGGTGCAATCAGCTGCAGTTTGCCTTTACGAGGCTAACAAGGGAATGCATTGGGCTACTGCCATCCCCGTTGCTCCTGCAATGGCACCTTGCAGCCATCCCTGAAGGCCGGCTGGAACAAGGCTTTATTTTACTGGATAGACCCGGGCAAGCTGCCCCGAAGACCTTGCACACCCAGCCGTAGAGAGAGCAGGGAGAAGGGCTGTCGTTGCTGAGCCGAGCACTACGAGGAGCACCAGGCTTCGGGAGCGGAGGAGATGGCCTGGACCGTGGCAGGAGGGATTACCCCGCATTTCTCGCTCGCGGAGAGCGTGTCCCAGAGCGTGGGCACCTCCCTGCTGCTCGCGCCGGAGCCTTTGGGCGCAGCGCAGGCATCGTTTGTAAACATTAAAGTGCTTTTTATGATTGCTCTGCCGGTGCCAAAACCAAGCACACGCTCGCTCGCAGGCTTTCATCGCGCTCCCATGTTGCCACGGTCAAAAAATGACGTAATTTATTTAACGAGAGGTCTGCCACCAACTGCAAGCTCCAAAATGCCCATTTTAATTACAGACCTTTCTTTTGCAATGCCTGGATCTTATTCCTGGTTAAAAGGAGGGGGGAAGAAGTGCTCCTTACCTTTTGAACTTGGAAGTTGCTAGGTGAAACAAAGTAGGGGAAATTTTCTGCGGATAAATCCCTAGTAGTATTCGTGCATTTATCCTAAATTTAGGGTCAGTCCATTTTCTCAGACATGCAAGGGGAGTTAAAGCCAAATTGATGGTGAGCGTCTGGATGGAGACAGTTTTTCCAAGAGTCGTAAAAAGATTGCATTTGATAGGAATTTGTTATTTAGCTGTGGAAGTAATTATAAGGGAAGATCTCGTATCACTATAAAGCTAGCCACTAGATTAGCTATTCATATATTTTATTGGAAAAAAATATGACAGGGGGGATTATTGTGCGAGAACTTTGTGGAAAATAAAAGAGATAAAAGCAGTTTAACTGTCAGGGCATTAAGGCTGTGGTTAGCTCTGCACAGCCTTCCTGGACGGCAAGGGCGCTGGCGCTCTGCAGGGTTTTGCTTTTTAGCTAGTCGTGTAATGTTTTAGGAGCTGGCGAGAATCGCAAGGCCAGGTAGTTGAAGATCACAGTTAAAAACTAAAAATAAGTTACAGAAGGGGATTTCCATCCTTGATTTGGCCGAAGAAATTCTTCCCCAGCTGCAGAAAGGATCCTGGCTCGTGTGAGTTCACGTGGTGAAGGCAATCGTGCGAGTGGCGTCGGCTGCCCTGAACGTGTCTTCTGGGTGTTTTTCACCTCGGGTCCTTTTTCCGTTTGCCCATGATTTTGGCTGCCAGGCGGCGCGAATTCGTGGATGGCGGCTGCGGTGAGCGCGTGGGCGGCTGGCCACGCCGGTGCGTGGGCAGCACCCGTGCCCGGCCAGTGCACCCAGTCCGCAGCGAGGAGCTCCCAGCTTGGAAGGGGTGCAGGAAATGGGCAGGCTCTGATTTAGGAAGTCGCTTGGCTTGGAGAGCTGGAGTTGCAAGCTTGAGTGCATCCTCTTCAGCCAGGCGCTGCAGCCAGTGCTGCACTTAAGAAGATATATAGATGCGTTATTGAATAGACGTCTTCATCGCTGGCTACACCTAATAGACATCTACGTTGTCACTGGCACCAGAGGTGTAGGATCCTCTTCCTAATATCTAGCTTCCTTTAAGTGAGATAACCTGTTCACAGCCTAAAAACGTGCCCCTTCCCCTGCTCAGAGCATGCTGCTACAGTGTTCTCGGTTCGTGCCAGTAACCGCACAGTCCGCTTGTGCTTAATGGCTTGTACCGCTTGGAGTTTGCAGGTTTGGACACTCAGACGTCTTGCTCCGCTCTGTTCTGCTTGCCGAAGTGTTTTCATTAGCACAGCGTTCGTGCATGTGAGACTGTAGCTAACTGATATAATTAACCAGCATGTCAAAGGCTGTTTGTTTCTTGCACAAGCAACGGCTTTGCTGCGGTGCGAGACCCTTTCTGCTGACACAGTGCGAATGTAAACGTGCTAAAGCAGAGTAATAGCCCCAAACCGGATGTGGAAGTTAGGGACAATGATTGCACTTAACAGAGGCAAAATAAGGGAACGGATTTGACTAAACATGATCGGGGTGTGCAGAAAGGAAGGAGGATGAGGGAAAAATAATTTGTTGGAAAACTCTCCCCTCCCCTTCCATGATTGTTATAATTTTCTATAAAGTAAACTGGTCTTTGCTGATCAATAAAGCCAGATGATGACTAAAAATAAATTTACGGAGTACAGGGCAGAAACTGTTGGAATCCTTTTTGGAGGCAGTGATATATGGTGGCTGCTTCCCTGCCTTTGAGTCAGCTCTTCCCTTTTGCTATTTTATTTCCTTCCCATGTCTTTGCTGTCTTTTTAGCACCTGAGAATAACGTTATTCAGAAACACAAATGTCTTACGTATCAGGTGCCTTGACCGTGAACTCTTTGGGCCTGCCACATATCAAGTCTCTTTACCATCATTTTTGACATCTGCACAGCTTTTACTTGATTTTTCCAGTAAATCTTTTTTTATTATTATTATTTATTTATAAATAAATATTGCTGGGGTAGTCCTCACAGCAGGACTCAGCAGTTGCTACATTGTGGAGTATGAACCACAGTGTCTACATATGAAGTACTAACTGTGTAGTTTGTAATGAAAAGATGGTGGATCGCATACTTAAACCCTCTGCAAGAAGTTTTGAGGGTTGGCATTGATTTGTGTCCCCACAAATCAGCAGGTTGTTGCTATTGAAGTAAATGTCAGGACCTTTCATCCCTTTCTGTTGTAGGTCTCCCCGAATCCCTCCGTAGGCTCCCTCCTCTACTCTTCAAAGCAGTTACTTTGGCTCACATGGCTCCAATTCCCACAACCACGAGTCCACTCCTCCTCCCCGGATCTGCCCCTCCTTCATTCAGTCCCGCAGCTCAGTCCCTTCCCACAACTACTTCGGAAATCGTTAACCCATCAGCTTTATTTAACATCATCAAAACTGACTTCCTTGTTTCCTTCTCTTCCCACCATTGTTTCTTCTCTCTTCCCACTGTTGTTGGAGCCTTTGCCAACTGATGGCCAAAACCTGTGCTCCATCTTCAACTTCTTGTTCGGCAAATGTGCAAGCAATTTGTACCTCTGTGTCTCGCTCTTGTCCTGCTCATCCCTCAACATATGATTGCTCTTTTTCTCTAGTCCCTGCTGCTACAAAGCTTAAATTCTGTGGCCTGGATTTTCTCAGTCTCTTCCATTTAGGCTTTCTCAAGCCCTCTCGAAGTTGGTATCAGATTTTATCCCTGGCCTTTGACTCTGCGCATGTCATCCCTCTTCTGCATGCTTTCTGTTACTCCCTCTTGCTCCACGCAGACGTCTCGTCTCTGACTTCCAGGCACGCTCTCCCTTAGCACGCCCACGTCTGTTCACCGATCTCCTTCGCTCTGCTCCCTCTCCCTTTCGTCTCTTCCAGCCTCCGTTGCCCCATGACCAGAAGCATCTCTATGTCTTTCATCACCTGTCACTTCTCTGAAAAGTCACCATCCGTTCTGTTTTAGGTGTATCACTATGACTCCCTTCACCTGTGGGTCTTTTGGCCACCGCGGTTGTCCATGATACTACATCATTCTCGTAAAGGAAACCAAGTCGCTTGTGTATCTACACATTCCTTTCTGTGTTGACTTTTTACTTGTTCCCTCTTTGCACTTGGTTGTTGTCTTTGGCTTATCTTGCATGGCAATCTCTTCCGGGCACAGTGGTCTGTATGTTCTTATAATTCATCCCGTGCCTAGTGCAAAGGAACTTTTATGCTATTGGGTATATGGGAACATTTTTAATGCAAACAACTAACAGCTAGAAAGGGAGTTAAAAAATTAGCAAGGACTCCAAACCCATGTCAGATACTCTCCTGCAAGGAGTGGGGGGAAAAAATTGTTTATTCTGGCCCCAAATTTTAATCACCCAAGGGCTGTTAAGATAAAAATAGTCAGTTCTGCCTTCTGTTTATGGTATACTTGGTTGAGTGCAAGCCAATTTTGAAGCTGAACATACTGTCTGCTATTTTTGCTTGATTTTAGATTCCACATTTTAAATAGTTTCTTTAACAAGAAGCATATTTTCACTGATACAAACTTAGCTTGAGGAGAAGCATCCTGAAGTTCTAGCCATATTGAAGATCAGTGAAATGTAGTAAACTCTGGTTTTAAGGGTTTTGTTTTCTCCAAGAGCTGAAATGAAGAGTGCGTTCTGGCAACAAGTGCTGGCACGTTGTTCATTAAAAGCTCTCTTCCGAGCTTTGGTTCCCACACACATGTGCCCTCATTCTTCAGTAGAGCTTCCAGGCAAGGGCATTGGCAGTGCTCGAGTCTGATCTTCAGCCATACAATTTGTCTTAATTGTGTACTAGCATCTCGGCAAGACTTAGCTCACGGGTGGCCACAGCAAGGGGCCACATGCAGACCGATGAGCTTCTTAATGTGGCCTGCCCGGCAATCAGATGATTTAATTATCTGTGCCCGTCCTAAGCTGATTGGCTGCCCACCATCCCGCCTGCCCTCAGGCACGACGCGTTTAACCACATGCGGCCATGCGGGCAGCTGCATTTGATCTTATTCACCAGCGCTGGGGTCCATCCCTGACAACAGCCTCTCTGTTCAGGGCTTTCTTTTCCCTTCTTTCTTTCCCGTTTCGTTTTGGCACTGTGCCCCCAGAATCGTTTCTGTGTAGGAGAGGATGAGCGAGTTGTTGGATGGCAGGAACTTAAAACATGTAGTTGGGTGTTGACAATCCCAATGATTAATTGATCCTCCAAGGATCCGAGATGATTTGCTGATGTATCAATAATAGAAATCCTGTCATTATACACTGTTTACTAGGTCTTTTTGCGGGAAGACATGCTGTCTCGCTATGTGTCTGCATCATCTGCTGCTCTCGCACAAGGCCTCCCGCCACTCCTAGGACATAAAGGCCCCAGCTATTGCCCGCAAACTTTCTTCCATCACACAATGCTCTCACGTGTCTTAGAAAAATTGAGTGTATCCCATGCATGGATTACTTTCAAAAGCAGACTGAGCCAAGCCTTGTTTCCCTCTTCGCTCCTGGTGCTTCTGTCAAACACTTCGATTCCCTTTATGTAGCACAAAAGCCTGAGGTCAGCTTGGGCCGTGGTTTGGGTGGAGAGTAAAGGCAGAAAGGCCGCGGTCCGGTGTCAGTGAGGTCTCACTGATGACAGCTCCAGAAGCCACCAAACAGGGTTTGATAAAAGCTATGTGGACGCTCATGGCGTATTTGCCCCTCGCATCTCCTGCCCCCACCATGTGTCAAGCAAGGGCAGGACACAGTATGAGAAGAGTGGTAGGACCAGGATGACCCTCTGCTATGTGCAGAGATCACATATGTCTCCGGGGGTGACCTCTTGCCACCCCAGTCTCTTCTTGTCTGCCCAAGCTGAAATGTAGCTGCACATCCATCTCGTTCGTGTCTGTGGAGTTGGCTCAGCTGCCTATGGACAACAAGGAAACGAAAGGCTACGATATCCAGGCAGGATCGCTTATCGGGCTAAATTATATCCAAGGCTTCCCTCAGCATCACTGTAGGCACGCTGTCCTGCCTGTGCAAGCGGAGAAAAGGCAGATCTTTCTGATGGCCGGGGTGAGCCTGCTGAAGCGTGCACCTTGCACTTGTTCATGGAGGTGTCTGCAGGAACGCAGGCGGAATAGCTGTATCCTTCCCTTTAAATGTGCTCGTGGCAGTAACGACAGTGCTGCGTATTGAGAATGTTTTTCCCGTAAGGAGCTCCCAGGGTTCGGAAACCCTTGGATAATCCTCCCAGTGACGAGTGTCAAACAGTAGGTGGGTCAGATATTCTCAACTGTCTAATGCTGGGCCAAGAAAGACTACACTTTGGGTCGTTAATACATCTCAGACGAGCTGGTAGAATATAAAGTCTTAAAGATTATTAATTCTTTAATGCACACCTTAGGAAACGCTTGTACCTCTCTCTGCCTTTTGCCTTCATTCGCAGTAATGCCTAGAGTGGAGGCTATATCCCTGGGTGTGGGAGAAGTCATCCAAAGGGGCTTGATTCGGCAACGTACCAAGAGTATTTTATTCTTTAACCAGTGTGACGTGGGAGCGGGAAGAGCCTTGCAGGAAGCAGATAGCTTTCAGGATCAAGTCTGGCTCCCGAATCCTTTTCATTTGCTTGTTGTGCTGAATTCCATGGGAATTCCGCCTGGAAACGCTAATAACCGGTGCGAATTGTCACCAGATTAAAGGATGCTCTACCAGTGCCACCGGGCTCGTTACGTTCCTCTTGCAATCCTGTTTATAAGGTGTCACAGCAAAGCCCCGGGCGGGCGCTGCACCTAGGGGAGAAGGTGGCTCCCGGTGCCCAGCGTGTCTGGACTGCTGAGCCGCCCCGCGCACGGGTTTCCACGTTGCTCTCCAAAGCCACCGCTCCAGAATCACCCCGCTGCGTGCCGTGCAACGCATTAGCAAACCCGGGATGGCTAGACGGTATGGCAGGACGGCGGAGCTGATTTTGATTATTTTATATAGAGATAGTTTCCAGGTAGTCTGCAAGTTTGGCAATCGCTGCCAACCTAACAGAGTGACCCTGTTACTCCCACCCCGTTCCTCTGAGCGTTCGTCTCGCTCGCTCCTTTTTCCGTACCTTAAATTAGATTGCAAGCGGCCGGGCCAGGGGCCGCGGGTGCCGCCGCCTCCGTTCGGCCCGCCGGGTCCGTGGGGATGGCAGGAACGGCTCTGGTGCACCCCCGGGGCGGCGGGACGCGCTCGGCTGCGGCCGCGGCTTCCCGCGCGGGGCGAGCGGAGGCAGGGGGAAACGGGGCACCCTGGCGTTCAGCACCTCGGGGACTTCATGAGCGTAGACGGCGTGCGAACTGGACATCTTTTGATGATACAAATAAATACGTGCTGGATGGTTCTGGGCAAGCCCATCGCAGGAAGCACCCTTCACTCCTAGGGTAACACTTAAAATTAAACCACGGAGCAGATGGCTAAGGATGCCCTGGCTGGAGAAGCCAGACAACTGCACCGGTGGACTGAAATATCTTTACACCCGTGAATATTATTTGCAAGCGGAAACGATAGTTTAAAAAGATGTGTTTCTTCTTAAGCAAAGCAAAGCCAAGTGTGAATGAACAACGACTAACTACCCAAAAGATCTATTTTTTAGTTCAGACTCTTGGAGGACTTGCGTGTGGCTCTGCAGCCGGAGGCTGCGGCACGGCAAGGCTGGCCGGGGACCTTGGTGGAGCGGAGCCTGTCCCCACGCCGCCGTCAAAAAACAAGATCGCAGCGCGCGAACGTCACGTCGGTGAGAACGGGGAGCTTAGAAATAGCCCCGGCGATAAAGCAGGCCTTTATCCGTGCGATTGTTTGGCAGAAAAAGCGATTTGCATAGTCTGCCGATGGTCAATCAAGACCGTGCCGCAAGGGGCCTGCTGGTCGTCTCCGGCAGAGCTGACGTTTTTACTGGTCGAGTTTTGTTTCAACTTAATGAAGTAACTACTTCGCCTGCTCCCAGGCGCTGGCAGGGAAGGTTTGTAAACTCCTCGCCTTTGTTGGGGTGACTGAAGTATTTTTTTTCTTCCTTTTAACCAGCCATTTTTGTTCCTTCTCGAATTCGCGGGCACAGACAAAGGGTGCGTTTACTGCAACAAAAAAAAAAAAAAATAAAATAAATAAAAAAGGGGGGGGGGCTGTAAACCCGGTTTGCATCCTGAGTCCTGCAAAGACCATTTGTGCTGCCGGCAAAGGGCAGAGCCTGAGCGCAGGCAGGGCGAGGGTGGGGGCAGCGGAGGCTTTGGGCCCCCCGAAACCCGGCGCGGGTGCCGAGGAGCCCGTCCGGAATCTGCCCGGAGAGGACGAGCAGCCCGGGAGCCGGGATCGCTCCCACAGTCACTGACGGCCTGGGCCACCCGGGGCCAATTAAATTAGACCAACCTCACTTGACACCGATGTTTAATAGGAAATCATCTATATATATTTTATATATATATATATATATATAAAAAAATTATATATATATATATATATAAAAATATATATTTTTTATATATATATATATATAAAATATATATATATATAAATATATATATAAAATATGTATTTTTTCCCCTGGATGTGAAGAAAGGCTGACATTTTTTAACATAAGCCCACTTTTACAAAGCCCATATGCGTGGCCTGCGTATGTGCACTAACGGCACTCAAAGACCAGGGTGCATTGGCCAGCCGGGCTCCGCTCTGCTATACAGTAATAATATTGCAGATATTTAAAAATGTATGTATCTCCCGTCTTCCCCATATGGGCTCCTTAGGCAACGCGACCTTCTGTGGCCATTATCTGACCTCCGGTACACTTGGATTACCGGGTACAAAGCAAATTTATGGTTGTTTATTCTCTCCTCCTATCAGCTATTAGTGCCTAATCATATGGTCTATCGATCTTGTGATTAATCGCCTGCCCAAGGAGGCAGCAGGTCCCGGGGAAAGCCGCGCCGCACCAGGCTGAACTCCAACCTTTCCTCCGAGCGCCGGGAGGGGAGGCATCCGTCACTGCCGGCCGCCCGGGCCGGCGGGCCGCGGGAGCGCCGGGCGGCCGAGCCCCCGGCCCGCCGGAGCCTGCGCGCTATCGGCAGCGCGGTGGTTTCCAATGCGTCCTATAAATAATGATCAAAGAGGGAAATATGTGGGCCTTATTACAACAGTGCCCGCTAGTGCTGCTATAATTAAGGGGCTGTCAGCGTTTCTATTATAAACCCTTATTTTCAAGGGTTTATAACTCGGCCGTAAAATTTTGCTCTGGCTGAGACTTGGCATAGAAAGCCCCAGCGTGTGACCAGTTTTTCTTGTTACCAAATTGTTAAAAAACTCCCGCTCAGGCCTGTTTCAGCTGCAGCGACGTACCTGCACCTTTGTGTTTCAGAACCGTTTTGGCTTCTTAAACAGGCTGCTTGTTATTCAAATGAAATTAGCCTGCTAAAACCAAAAGCATGCGCCAAGTGTACGCTATTTCACCCAAAACGCCCTAAAATGAACACCTTGCTTTGGGCGCAGAGCGCCCGCACCGGTGCCCGCGGGGCAGCGTCCCGGCCGGCATCCCGCCGGGAGCTGCAGCCACCCGGATTTCGCCTGCGCAGCGGGAGTTAAAAGCAAGGGGCTGAGTTCAGCCTATTACTCTGTGCAAACCCGGAGTGGCCGCGTGGACTTCAGCGCCCAGCATGCTTAGTTTTAGCCCGAGTGCTGAACTGCCGTGCTTTTTACTGGGTTAAGTTATCCACTTAAGGATTTACTCTTCTCTCAGTGATCCACGCACGTTAATTCCTGCTAATGAGAATTATGGCTTTGTCGAAGCGGGGGGCGGGGGGGAAGCCAGAGTTCAGCTCCAGTGAAACGGAGGGGATTTCACTCTCAAAATACGTATTAAATTTTAAAAATGCCAGGTTGCCATACCTGTACCTCTCCGGTTTCAAAGGGAGCATGTTCCGATTCCAGAAACATGTCCTTGATGTGTTAGGGGAGGACAGCAAGTTGGCTCTAAAAGATGCAGCCACTTAAAAACGTTGATTCCCTCGGGACAACACGCCAAAATGCAAAAATAAATTAAACATAAGCAGATGCTGTGCCTCCTTTCCATTTTTGGCCAGCACATCCCATTATGGGACGACTAGTGGGACAACTGAGAATGACTGACATTTACTGAAACTTAGGGCCTTATTGGACTGCCCTGGCGGTAGTGATAGAAATTCAGGTTTATGCCAGTATTAAATTCAAATGTTTCGCTGACTTGTTAAGGCATGCGTTGCATCAATACCACTTTTTAGTCTGTGCTAGTTTTATACTGTTCCTGCTTTTTAAAAGGACCTTACCAAGTTTATTAGCGTAGGCTTAGATTTTCAAAGGAGCATGAGGAAGATGCAGACCCAACTCCTCTTGAAAATCACAACCTCAAAAAAGCAGAGTTCTTATTCTGGCAAGGATCCCATGTATAAGCTCTTTCCATTTCCAGAAAAATCATTGAGAGGAGGCTAAGAACGTTCATCTGGTGCCTGTCTACTATATTGCCTCAATATAAACACGACCATTCTGGAGCAGAAAAAGAGCCCGTGACTTAAATGGATTTACACTAGCTAAGAATCTGGCCTTCGACACTCAACTTCTGACATTACTTGAAAATAAACATTGAGCTGAACTGTTTGGTGATTTATCTGGAGGTTTGAGATACGTGCCGTTACCACGCAGTTCATCTTGTGGTGAGTCTCACCGCGTTTGATGGTTTCCTTAAGGTTCCAGGTAGCGAAAGATTTACATGTGCATCTCAGCTGTCATTAAAGGAGAAGAAAAGAAGAAAAGACTACGTTTCTGACTCTTGAGAAGCCTGAAAACCTTCCCTGTGTGCGCTTTAATCAATCAGAAACCAGAAGGCAAAGGGAGAAAAATAAGTTTTCAAATGCCATGATGTTTGGGATGTGGCATATGCTTTTTCTACACTCAAGGTTGGCAGTAGTTGTCGTATGGTGGTTATAAGCTAGTCAGAAAGCAGGTGCGGCAGCCCAAATGGGCTCTGTTTCCTCCTTTTTGATGCAGTCGAATAGATTCGGTGTCTTTTCGTTCTTACCGTGCCGCATCATGCGGTGGTTTGCTGCAGGTTATTTTCAGGAGGTGCAATAAATAGTTGCCTATATGTCCTAAAATTACAAATTTTCTTGACTGTCAGTGGAGATGAGAGCCGTGAGGCCCCTGAAGGGCTAACTGCTATTACCCTCCATCGGCCAGTCGTATGGGTGGTTACATGTTGTGCAGCTGCAGGAGGACCAGGAACATTTTGGGACAGAAATAAGCACAGCTGTTGGGCAACCTAACATTCACTTCTGAGCCCTGTGGGCCAGGGCCACCTCCAGACCTTGGTCTGTTTGGCTGGGATGGGCACATTTGGTGGTGACAGGTGAGAGGGCAAGGAAGTCATGGATATCTAGATGCCCTTGTGTTGCTTGTGAAGAGGTTCTGGTCACTGACGTTCTCCAAATCTGGGGCCAGGCCAGAGCCTCTGAGCCTGCAGTCAAGGCTGGTCCTCCTGCCCTGGTGCTTCCCACCACTTCTGCATGTCTCTGCAGGGATCCCAAATTTTGTGCACCTCTTGCACCCTCATGCCCTTCCCAGTTGAACCACCTTGCCTTGGTGGACCACCAACCACTCAAGGGTAAAGCGGGACATCTTCTTTGCCCCCCTTTGCCCCTCCGGCAGTGTTACTTATTTAACTTAAAATGAGGCAATGCTCTTGTTCACCGCACATTTTTGGGCTGCAGCACGGAGAAAAGCTAATATTGTTCTATATGTGGGCTTGTACAAACGGAGCTCAGAGGGCAGATTCTCAGTGGGTGCAAATTGCTCTTGCAGAGCCGTCGGTGGAGTTTTGCGGATTTATACCCGGCTGGGAATCCTTCCTCCCCCCTCCAACCCCAACCCTGAGTCCTGAAAACCCTTTCCTCACTGTGCAAAAAGTTTCCCCAGAGAGCCTGGCCCCTTAAATATGATAATTTCCAAAGTTCAGCCGAATGCATCAGCGGCGGGACAGGAGGGGGGTCGGCGTTTGTTATCAAGTCAAGTACGAGTTGGTTAGCAGAAATTTCCCCGTCGCAGTTAGTCTGGGTACCACTGGAAACAGAATTTGTCAGTTCAGAAGTGCGCAGATTAGAAAGGAATGTGGAATTTGGAAACGTGGCAGCTTGCAGCACTGTATGGTTTAAATTAAACCTTTTTTTGGAAAGCAGAATAGCTGTAGGCCACATTTAGGGGGAAAGCAACAGCAGAGAGGGCTGGCTGTGGTTTCTGCTCTGCCGTGTAACCGGTCCACTTTCCCTTGTTTTAACACAGATTAAAAAAAAAAAAAAGAAAGCAAGCGACTTTGGGCTCCTTCCGCCCAACCACACAGCTTCTCTGCTGACCACAAAGAGGAAGCTTGGTGTAGCAACCCTAGGATTAATACCCACTGTCTCTTAACCCGACAGGGTGTGAAAACATTTTATAAGAGCTTTTTCCCTTTCAGATGGATAGTGTGGCTAGAATTTAGGCATCTTGAAACAACCCCCGCGCCCGCCTTTCACTGCGCTCCTCGGGGAGAGGGGGGCCACGACGCTAACTCGCCGTGGCCCCAAAGCCCCGGTTTAAAACCCGTTTGCGCCCATCGCTGGAGCTCTGGCGTTGCAAATCACTGACAACTTTGTTCGTCTTGCTGAAATGACAGGCAATATAAAAAGGCATCTGCCACGAAGGCTGCGCCGTGTAGATCTTGATCAGTCGGAATATAATTGTTCCTAATGAAACGGAGATGACTAGTTCTTAACGGAGCAGCCTTTTCTTCTTTAGAAATAATACGATTAAGATTATGGATTCTATTAATCATTTGATCAGCTTTATTCATTCATCTGATTTCCTTTACATGCAAACCCCCCTGTTCCGTACGTGCCTTTGTCCTTTAAGCTGATGACACTTACATATTTTCCAGCGCTGTAATGTCCCGGGCGTACTACGCACATTGCTCCGCTCACATATCATAAACTGCCTATTTCCATGTGCTAAGTACTCCGGTTGATGAAGACCTTAATAGCGTGATGAACTAAACTATCTCCATGCTCTTCGCAGAGCCCACGGCCTCCCGGCCAGCGTGGTGGCCACGCGTGGCCTCAGCTGGCGGGACGTGGCGGTGTGCCGTGGCGCCGGCGCGGGGAGGTGGCTCCCGCGCAGAGCAGGGACGCCTGCCGCCCTCGCGCAACGCGGACGGCCTGCGCGTTAAGGGGATCGGCTTTCTGGACGTTACGTGGGAAAGGTGCTGGAAGCACAAGTTTCCAAGCGTTTGGGGAATTATTAAAAGCGGAATTTGTTCCTCCGCGGAGCAGCGGCAGCATTGTTATTTCATGCTTAGATGTGCCGTTGGGAAGGTTTTATTTTGTTGTCATTAGAGAAATCTCTCTGTTGTTATAACGCTTTCTATGTGTGAAGAAATACAGACATAATGTGTATCTAGTCCATTAAAACACTCTTTAGGAGCCTCCACCTGTGGCACAGCCTCTCTGTACAGCTGATATTTTGCTGAGCACTCTTGGTAATTGTTTGGTCTATGCATTATATGGATTAGCAGTTGCAAGAGTAAAAAAAAATACTAGTGGAAGGCTCTCTAACTTCTGTTAGCTGAACTGGAGAAGTTGCATTGCATCTTGATCTTTTTCATCTTGGTAGAATTATACTGTAACTAATTGAATCCATTGATCACTGTCTTGTTTTTTTCCATCTTCTTCTCAGAGGATTCATTTCATGGTGTTCTGTACATCAGTCACGAAAATGGCTGCGGTGGAATTACCAGGGTTGATAATAAAGGTAATTTAGCCCAGCTGAAATTATTTTTTATGTATCTAAGTAGGGTAACACATTCACACATGCTGCCTTAAATCTAGTAATGAAATACCTGCATGATCTCGACTACAGGATGCCTAAATAACTCTTCTTGATGACCGCAGAAAGTAAGAGTAGCCGACGAAGGACCTTTTGCAGCATGATAATGACTGAACAATAATCAGCAACTTTAATTTGATCAAAGGACTCGCCCAGAGCAGGATAAATAACCTCTGTTTTGTGTGCTCCATGGTGCAGGGAGTATTTTTGGATTAGACAGCAAGTGCTTAACGGGCGGGAATAGCAGTAAGTGTCAGGAGAAGCAATGTAGATGATGGTTAGAACTTCCCTATGATTTAATTTAGAAATAAGAGCCAATCTGGCCTCAGCCAGGAGGATTTTACTGTGGATGTCTGGTAGTGGCATTTAGCCCTTACTAAGTAACTGTTTGGAAAAGGATTCTCATACTAGATTAGGGTTGGTCTTGTCAGTAATACACAAGACAGGATGTCAGGAGATCTGAGCTGAGGTCTGCCACAGATTTCCAGTACCATTTAGGTCAAGTTATCTAATCTTGCCTGCTGACACAGTTTCACCCTGAGACAAGGTGATAGCAGAGTTTGTAAAACGTTTACTTAACAAAGAGGCATTTTTACTATCTTGGTGTGTCCCAGGTGAAGCAGGAGCAGGGGTCTTCAGCTTGCAAAACTGCAAGTGTTCACCCAAACCGGTGGGTACCGAGGGCTGAGCGAGGAGTGAGGGGAGGCTGCCTCCAGTGCCAGCATCATCCTTTCACTCTCAGACAGCTTCCCTGAACTTGGTCCTCAGGTGCTGGAGGTTGGTGTGACCGCCACCACATGCCACACGCCCTCACCAGCCTTCTGCGATGACCAACCTCCTGGGCAGCGAGGACATGCTGGGACAAAGAGCTGTGGGGGTGGCCGGAAGCACAACTCCCAATCCAAAATCCCACCAGCAACCTCTCCTCTCTTGTCGAGAGCAGAGTTCAGTCCCGAAACGAGGAACCCCCAACTTGCAGTCTCCATCCCTGGCGCAGAGCAGTGGCTGCTCAAGCCTGTGCATGTGCGCAGCCCATCTGCCTAGTTCAGCACTTTTGGGGGCAACGTATAGTATTCACAAATGGGATCTGACAATGGAAGAATTACAGCAGAGTGAAGGGATTAATATAAAATATTTATACAATAAAGATCTTTCATCTTTTGTCATTCGCAGGGTAGGGAAGTGAGGAATGTATTGGGAGTACATTACCAAGAGTATGCTATAAATTAAAATCTCAAATTGAATAATACTGGCTGCTAATGTGCGCAGCGTTTGAAATGAGTCACTTCTGAATCAATGTAATTTACTGTGCCAGCTGAAAGATATTTACAAAAGAAGGTATCTTCCTGGTTTTTTACTTTTAGATTTTATTCAACACTTATGGATAGCCTATACTGTCAACACCAAGTAATCTGTCATAACCATTAATACAGAACTGTTTAAAAAGCATTTATAAAAGAGAAAGGTGGGCTTTGGGCCACACGTGTGGTCAGACAGTTTACACTCCTTGTTTCCCCTCAAATTTAATACTAGTAATTAGTAATACAGCAGCTTTGTAGAGATTAGTTAGTGGGAGATGGCAGACCGACCGTTTTCTTGTAAAGCGTTCTTAAGAATATGAAAATAACTGTTTATTCTCCCACTGGCACAGTCATAGGGAGTTTGTGCTCCCAGCCCACATCCTTCAGTGTGTTGAAGCATTTTGGGGGGCATTGTAAGCACGGTGATGTAACTGAGAGTGCTCTTTGGTCCCATGTGTATCAGATGGTTGTCATCATTACAGGAGGTGAGTCCATACCATCGTGTTACATAGTTCAGGGCAAGAGAGGATTTATTGCCTTGGAGCACCTAGGCTCAAATAGGTGGAGGGTAGGAAAACATGAATTTTGAAAGCTTGTTGGCCAAATGCTGTACTTGGGCTGGTATCTTTTTACGTCTGGTAACCCTAATAACCATTAGCAGGTCCAAACAGTTTTGCCATAGTGCTGTAATCACATCAGGTGGCTTTTGGTTCCAGATGAGAGAGGTCCCACTATGTAGGACATTTTGGCACTGTACAACCCACTTCATGCATAGTGCAGAAATGCTGTAAGGTGATAATATGTTGGGAATGGTGAGTCAAATATCTAGGCAGAGGCTAGGTAAAAAAGGAGAGACAAATAGAAGAAAGCAAGTTAGGAAGCTAGTTTCGAGTTCATGAGACTTCTGTCCTGTTCCAGGGAGGATGCCCTGGAATCTCTGCCCTGTCTGAACGAAGTCAGGTTCTCATTCCTCTTCTGCTTGGCACAGACACCGTGATCCAAACAAACTGCTTGTGGTTGGGTTCAGCTCATCTATGTTTATCTGTCTGAAACTTAGGTGCTTGCTCTAAGCTGGTTGTCTAAGCTGGTGGCCTTGTTCAGGGAAATGAGTCGGGCGTTCCTCGATGTTCCTCCTTAGATGGCCACACTTAGGTGAGGCAAATCTTGCCCTTGGTCTCTCTGCTCTTTCGTGTTTCGTCAGTGCAATAGAAACTTTTTCTTCAAGCAGCAATGGTGAGAATAAGTTGGTTAAAAGATGGTGGAATGGCAGAAAGGAGAGAAATGCTTGCAGTAACTCTTACACAGACTGCTTGAACTTTCAGCTCAGTTCAGCTTTTTGTATTTCTCAGTCAGAAGAAAAAATCTCCGCAGGAAAATATGAAAAGGTAACCATATATACCACTGAGCTAGTTGGGACTGTGGAGATGCAGGTGATCTTCTGATGGATTCTGGGGCAAGCTTCTATATATAATAAAATATGTATTAAGGTCATATTATAGCAGTGCAGCAGGGAAACTGGAGTATTCTTATGCCATATTATTTGGTAGGAATATTTCTGCTGGGTTACATTACTGTCTGTAAATTTTATTGATTATAATTAAGTCAGTCTGCATTGTCTCTAAGAACCTACACGGGTTTAAAAATCAATACTCCTTATATTCATTAGGACAACCAGTTCGAAAAGGGATTATAGTGGGAATAAGCAATGCATTTATAGCTCTGTGTTTGTGTTTACAAACCATTAAATGCTGGCCTGTTCGACAGATCCTCATTTAGGGCTCAGAAATGCCTTTTTTTTCCCTCTGTTTTTTATCCCATGAAGAGTAATGAAAATTCTTCCTTCTTAATTACCTGTCCTAGCTTGTACCCTCTGGCTGGAAGTCTGTTGTCTCAGTAGCCTTCTGCATGTTTCATTCAGTTGCATGGAGACATCCTTGGACGAGCAGGAACGTGAGCAAACTTACTAAAAATTGCAAGGAATCTATTGAAGTACTCTAAACTTGTTTGCTTACATGGACTGTCCTGTTGTGTTAAAGGGGTTGTCAGTTCTCTAACTTGACTTCTTTGAGTACACAAAAAATGCTACATTTTCAGTTATTGGAACCTCTAACGACTATACTCAAGGAAAGTCAGAACAAAGAGAAATTGCAGAGAGTGTCTGGTATAATTGATTTATGGACAAAGATTAAGGCCAGATTACCCTGTCCTTATTTCTGTAATAACCTAGTCCATAGATAGACTTCTTTAAGTAAATGGGTTCCTTATGTACATGCTATTTATTATGGAAAATGCTATCACAGTCTGGTGCACTTAGTGTGTATAGCTCACCTTAGGGACAGGATGTGAAAGATCTTTGATAATATGAAGGGTGTGAACACTAAGGAGTGAAGGATAATTTAGATTGGGACTTGGGAGTGCAGCTAAAAAAAACATACCATCAAAGAAATGTAGTGGAGGTGGAATACTCCCCAAGGATAAAGTTAAATGCCCTTCAGTTTGAGTCATTTGAAAACAAGAGAAAGGACTAAAAACATTTTCTTAGCGATCATGCTGTGGACAGAAAGGTGGGCTGGATTATCTAATAGAACTTCTTCTACGTTTATTTTGTGCAATGCTTTGATCCATATTTGATTTGGGCAATAACTCTTCTATATAATGCACAATATGTTGTGCCAATAATGCTGCTTTAATGGTTCCATACTGTGCGTTAGCACGTCCTACTGCGGACTTTACTAGTTCTGATTCAATTTATTGTATCAGTGATTTCAGTATTAATAGCGCTGTACTGAAATGGCACCAAGCAAGGCATGTCCTAGCTGAGGAAGCCTTGCAGGTCTGCCACGGCAGTTGGATACAAGCACGGCTCCGAAGCGCGGCCGTTGGAGAAGCTGGCCTTTGGGACGTGTAGGCATCTGCTCCATCACAAAAACAGCCATAGCGCAACTGGCACTTTAAATGCCAGCACGAAGAGTCCACAAGGGAAAGACCAAGGGAAACTGGGCTCAAGCAGGACTCAGAGTGGTTTAGGGATTACATGGCGAACCAGCTTTCTCACCTGGATGCTCCCTGTCTACACTGACATTTTGATTGTGTCTGAATGCAGGGAAGCTTATAAAGCAACTGCGTGAGCTTTATTTGTTGTGAGGAGCCATCTGATACTGTTCACTACTAATAAGAGCACACACATACATAAATAAACAAAATAACATGAGTCGGATTTTGCTGAAGCATCCAATAGAACCAAATGCAAAACCGCCAGGCATTTTTCGTTGAATTCCAGTCTAAGCTTCTGTAAAGGTCTGGTCAGCTCTGGCTTTGGGCAACAGCAAAACCTGCAGGCTGGGCTTTAAAAAGCACACATGGAGTTGTGAGGAATGTTCTTCCGCTGCATTTCTTTGAGGCTGTCATTTAGATGGAAACCCTTGCCCAGAGCTAGGATGCCCCAGAAATTTCTCAGGAAGATTTGCAGGGACCTGAATAGCCAAGCTTACCTCAGGCCACTAAGAACTGAAGGTCTAGTGGTATCTGCGGTGACAGTATTTTCCATTGTGTGAGCACTCAGCTGTAATGATTCATTAGAAAAGAAGTTTAATTGTGGCCAGTAGTCGAGAATATTTCTTTGTACTCTCTTATCAATGTTTTCCATTTGCAGCAGGACTTGGTTTGTTTGTTTTTATGAAGTTCTCCATTTGTTTGGAAAACAAGGCTTGACTTATCATATTGTTTGGCAGGAGAGAAAAAAGCAGAACTACAACCCCCCTAAAGCTGAAGAGCAAGAGAAAAAGTTTACTTTTTGGAACAGTTAGTCACTTAGTGAAAACTGGTATAGTTGCACTGGAGTAGGCAAAGGAGCGTCCAGATTATACCTAGTGTACATCAAAAGGAGTGCAAGATCCTCGCGAAGACAGCTTATCCGAGTGATTTTTTTTTCTTATAAATGTTTTAAAAACAGAATCTAGTTTGCTTGGGCATTTAGAAAGAACACAGGGTTTCTGCATGCTTCCTCAGGGTAAAAAATTACTTTACATACACACGATTTTTCTCAAAGTAGCACTCTTAAAGTTCACAAGCTGCTGTGTGACTTAGATTCAGTTGTGCTACCTGGCGCATAAGGAATCATTTTTTAAGACAACTGAAGTTACTGATTAGTTCATGTGACTCTCTCTTTTTTAAATGCATACCTCACTTTCAATTTTTCAAAAATGATCTGCCACAGTGGTGGCTGGCATTCTTCCCATTTCACAGGTGAAGAAACCGCAGTAATAGTTGGAATAGTTGGAATCTGCACAGCGCACAAGGCAAGGCAGAGCTGAGACTAACAACCCACATTGCCCTAATCACAAACAATTCACTTTTAAAATGTTCCCATTGATCTTAATAGGGCCAAGGTTGGATTCCAAGTGTTTCATGTTGATTCCAAGTTCAAAAATGCAAAATTTTAACCTACATTTGAATATATGTTTCATGGTTTATTCATGCTCAGAAATATTTCTTGGTACAAAGAATTGCCTAGATTGAGCAAAATAAGAATCTTTTTTAATGCAGAAATATTAAACAATGTCTGCTAGAGTACAGAAAGCTATTTGGAAACAAGAAAGCTTTATAAACATAGATTTGATTATGATTGAACCAAAAATAGAGGTATTAAATTAAGGTCTTTTTAAGGCACTAAAAAAAAAAAATCTGCATTTTCCAAACTGCTAAGAATAAAATCAATCTGCAGAAGTATTTTAAGTTTGTAATAAAAATATCATTGACAAAGTAAAGTGAAAATAATAAAGTATATTTAAAATTACTTGGAAGTCTTTTTGAAGATTTATGACCTCTTTCCAATTGGAGCTCATTTAGTTGAAAAAGCCATTTAAGAGCCTGGAAAATAGATAGTTTTGTGCTTTGTAAGAGATGAGCTACGGGGTGCATGCTCAGATGCATGTTTGTTTGTTCAGAAGCACAGGTACCAGTGGTTACACAGAACCTGTTGCTTTTTATTATTGTATGTGAGCTGCAGTAATAAAGTATTGGTATTTTGTTAGTGCCAGAGTTACTGTGATCAGACTCAACAGCAGTCCTGCTAAAGGAGTGGCGTTTTGGGAGTGCTTCTGGCTCACGCCCCTTTCTCAAACACTGAGCTGGAGGGGCAGCAATGGTTAGAATTGACCATGGACTGGTTTTGACCTCAGATTTGATCTTTTAAGGCAGCAGGAACTATATAACTGATCTCAAGACACTGTATTGGGTCCTTGATACTTTCCATTACCATAACTACTGTTTAGCAATGTCTAGTTGATACAAGGAGAGTGTGTGATTGAGGCCATGTTCATCTCTTTACAAGAGGAAGAATTATGACATTCATAGATTGGAAGAGAGTGGGTGATAAATAAAACTGAGGCTATCCAGAAAGCCCCAGGGAGCTTCCTCTCCGCAGAAAGAATAAGAAATTTATAGATGTCTAGAAATCACAGTTGAGCTTTTTGCCTTTTTTTTTTTTTTTTTTTTTTTTAATGTTAGCCTCTTTCAGTCATATGACTGGAGTTCAATTATCAGCACAATAAATATTCTTGTGAATGGGAGCCATGTGTTGGCAGCAGATTTCTGCTGCTTAAAAAGGACAGAACATTTAGAACTTGTTAAAAGTAAGAGCTTACCATTAAACTTAATTCTAAAGTCAAAAAGTGGCAGAGCATCTAGCCTCACTAAAGTGAAGTGGGTTTTGGAAGAATTAAGTCTAGCAGCAGCTTAGTGCAAATATATATTCGAAATAAGAATTTTAAAATTCCAACTATTCAGGCTAAAAATACAATGTATCGTTTTGCTTTCTAAATGAAACAAAAGTTACTAAGAGGCTCTCTTTCTGCTGTTTTTAGCAAGAGGCTGCATAGTAAGACTATTACCTGCCAAGCAGTCCAATAGATCAATCATTTTAATAGAAAATACCACCGATAGTCACATTGTATTTAACCTAATGTGGGTTATGCCTACCAGATGGGAAATGGGAGTTTTTATTTTTCTTCTTCCTCTTGACCCTTCCGGAGTGGTTGATGGGTTCGTGTAGAGGATTCAAGTTCCAGTTGTTCCTCCAGTATAGCAAAAAGTGGCTGGATCTGCGCTTCTGTCTTGCTCCATCCTGGAAAGGAGATACAGTTTGTGACCTGAGAAGGGCCCCATGCATCTGGATTTTCCACTGTGTGTTAATGAAATTTGGAGTTCCAGGCTAATTTGGAGTTCTACAACATTTTGATTCATTTATCTCCTGAGTAGGCTTGGCAAATGCTAGAAATTCGTGTTGTCCCCAGTATAGTCCATTGACTGACCCATCTTGACTTGTTTTTGGAGCTGTCTCTGTTTGGCACTAAATTTCTAGATCTGTAAGCAGTTTCTCTTAATTTAAGAGAGCCATGACTGTCCTGGGCTCAAGAAGGTCTGACCAGGGGGAGCAGAAGTCATCCTGACTGTATACCTTTGGCCAAGGGGACTGTAATTCTTGGATCTAGCTAACACAGTCTATTTTAAGACTTGGCCACTTTACAGTAAACTTCTTCGGGGGAGAGTTCATTGCACCTAGCAGGCCTCCGCCAGTCTGGATCAGCGTCTGACATTTGAACTTGCTGCTCTTAATGCATTTGTCAGCTTTGCGTGTACACAGGGAGATACTATATGCTTCAATAGCTTCACATTTCCAGGCAATTCAACAAAACCTTATTAATTATTGGGTTTTAAATTGAACTACTGTATATCTGTATCATTTCTTAATATTTCAGTGGCAGTGCACAGGGTAGCAGTGCTCTGTGTTGTAAGGAACACAGCTGCAGTAGCACTGCAGTCTTGAGAGCAGCGACTGAAGTTACAATCACCCTCTGCAACAGACTGAGGAGTACCAGAGTGGAATTTTACAAATGACAGTTTAAAGAGTTATAGTTGCCTGAAGAGCAAGGCTGGAAAATTTGTACAAATCTGCCTTCAATTATTTTTTTTTCCAGCTTTAATTTCTTTTAAGGAATTTTACTGCAGTACCTTAGCCTTCCTTGTAATCTTGTATTCCCATTGCTTTATTAAATACCTGGAGTTATAATCTTGTTTATGAAATTGTTATTATCTCTCCAGTTGCAAATTGCAGCATTACATAGAGGAGTGATTATGGCATGAGGCATGTAAAAATGGGATATGCAAATAAAGCAAGTTAAGCATGATGTTTCAGTCCCATAACTGATGAAAAAAGCATCAGTGTGCTGATCTCGGTTGAAGTATTCCGATTTATATCAGCTAACACACTGTCCTCATCTTTTTTATGTAAATGCTCCAACTAGTTGAAACAAAACAATCAAAAGAAAACAAAACAGAACAAAACTGACCCAGAAAATATATTATAAAAGTAGATTTACTCGTATAAACAGAATACTTTTTCTGTGGTTCCAGAGCAGACAACTGGATCTTTAAAAACTTTGCTACAGTATTCCAAGGACTTTCATTTCAGAGTGTGTGAAAACATAATTCTTAAAAACAACCTCATCATCTTCTGGTTTTGAGCGCACTGTTCTGTAATATGCCGTTCACTATACTAAGGACATTAAAAGCTATCAGATGATAAATGAAACATAACATGTAAATCTGACATAGATTGACTTTGGAGATGCAAAAACTTTAAAAATTAAGGATCAGCACTCGAAAGCCGTATCTGCAATGTGTAGTCCTGAGGAGTGAGTGCCTTGCTGCACTGATGATTGCTGCAGTGACATATTCCTGCCCAGCTGAAGCGTGGTAGAGCTGGCCTTACCCGCCGCTCTCCTGCCAGCCCTGTAAGCACTCCTTTCTAATCCAAGTAGTAGGCAACCTCATTTTGAGACAATCTTTTTTTTTTTTCCCCTCCCGTTTGTTTTTGAAATGTAGCTGTAATGCCTGGTTGTTTTGGACTCTCTAATGTGTAAGAAGGGAATAGGGGAATATAAACAATAGATAAATCTTAATTTCTTGCTAGCATCGTTCACTATTGCTATTAAAACTATGGGCTGTGTGCCCCAGCTTTAAGAGGATTGCTGACCAGCTTTCAAAGTTGACAGGGTCACTTAAGGTACTGTGACAGGGCATTTCGGTACAGTATGATCCTGTGTAATGTTAACCCAGGAAGCCGGAGAGAAATTGGGATGATCTTTCTCCCAATTTTTCTTGCTTAATTAGGAGTGTAGAAAAAGCAGGCCTTGCAACATAAGAAAATGTAATTAAAGAGATGTTGTCTGGCATCTGTCCACTAAGCAGTTCTGTCCCCCTCCCCCCGGCTCTCTTTTTAAATATTGCAGTTCCTTTTTGAGCAGTTTAAACCTTTGAGCAACTCCATCGCTCATCCACACATCCCGGAGAATACCTGTGCGCACGTCGGGGAAGATGTGCCGAGTTTGCGTGTCGGTGTGCTTGGACTCGCACGTCGTGCGGAGTTCCCGCTGTCGCTGGCCGGTGCCAGCATCCAGAAATATCGGCAGGTTGGGCCAAGAGGAAGTCAGAGTTCCACTTTTGAAGGAAGGAGACGTCTGGAATTCCTATTCCCCCATTCACGGCATTGAACGGGGAAGGTTTTTTTTTTTTTTTTTTTTTTCCTTTTTAATGGTGATGTGTCCCGTATTTTTGCTTTGTCGCCTGAGGGAGAGCCAGAGCAGTCTGTCTGAGGGCACTCCGCAGGGCCAGCGCATCCAGATGATGTTGGACTCTGACATGCAAGCAGCTGTGACACTCGGTGCACTCGCAGAATACCATAGCTGTTAATTTGATAAAATAGCTTTTCCAATTGAGATATCCATCCTGGGACAGCTGATCTTTTGTACTGCACAGCCCAGTCACGTCTTTAAAGCAGCAGCAACACCAGAACTTCCTAGAGGGTGCCTGCACTTCACTGCACAGTTTGGCAGCTACCGCACAGGCCTGAGGGATACTTTCAAATTTCCCTGTAATTAATGAGCACCTCTGCACTTATGGCAAATTACAGTGTCTGATGTACAATGTTGACCTACAGCTGCCCCATGCCAAGTAGCCTATTTAGACCTAGTTATTTCTAAATAGAGTCTGTAAATGATAATGGGAAACTTCACTATTGATTCATTTAATGCTAAATGCTTCCTCTTTCAGGTACTGAAGTCAAAATTATGTTCCATAATCCTATACTTAAGCTGATCCTTAGATTTATTATATATTTTTTATGTGGAAATTCTCAAGCTATTTAGCATTCCTGTAAAGCCAAAGAAATTAGAGATGGAAAAGGCTTGTTTGATCTTGTCTTGTCAGTGCATAGTCTTCCCTATAAAGCATTGATTATCTACTTTACTTCTAAATGTCCCAAGTAATAAAAAACTCTTCCACTTCTCTAAAATGTTGCACTGCCAGTAAGTTTCAACGGCTTTTGCCACTGCCTTACAGCACTGCAAACTCATGTATAATCATCTTTTTGCAGTCACTCATGTGCTTATTTTGACATTATATTTTCTCATGTTTTCTGTCCTAGTAATTGTTTCATTTTCCTATTGTTTCCGTCAATTTTTCTGTTATTAAATTCATTTTATACTCAGGCTGTTTCCAACTTTTTAGCACCTTTCTTTGTTTCTTGGTTCTTCTGGAAGTACATCAAACATCTGTTTAGTGGCTATGCATGATTTTCATTCAAATATTATTATTCTTTAGCAAGGATGTTAAATAAGATGAGGATCACCTTTTAACTATCTCTTTTCACTGGAGTATTTCACTGAACAAATATGTTCAGTTCAGGAGGTGATTGTTCATAATTTTCGTATGTTGCAATAAGTTTTCAATCTGTATGATAACTTCATAACTAAGCCAAAATAATGCTGTGCACGTAAAATTTTATGAGCGTTTGTACTGAGTACTTTGCCAGAATCTAAATATATATAACTTCTATTGTTCTATTAATATTGTAATTCTACTTAATACATATCATAAATATATCTAGTCTGTCAAAAAAATAAAATCCTTGCTAAAACAGTAATAGTAATTGATTCAGGCAACTCAGTTGTCTGACTTACATGCTTTGATTTTGTTCTGATAATTTTTGATTTTGTAAACATTAGTTTTGACTGTTACTGCCAGGATTACTCTTCCCTCATTTCTGGAAGATTTATATCACATTTATGTTTTTCCAGTATTGGATCTATCTCCATTTCTCTGTGAATTTTTAGAAATAATTATTCATGTTTTGGAAGGCTTGTTAGATAATTCAGTAAGAGTTTTTGTACAATTAAGGATGCTAGGTTGTGGATAATAATTTTAAGCTTGATCAAAAGCCCATGAAAGCCAAGTCTTCTAAGGCTTAAACGACTGTATTAATTTTATGGAGATTTGACTTTCGTTCTCTGCTGCTGATTTTTTGTATCACCTTTCTCATAGGGCAGGTCACCTTTAACTTGAGAACATAGGCTAAAATAATATAAATCGGCGTAATTTTACTGAAGCCTATTGTGCCTTCTGATAATTAGCCCTTTAGGTTTAGGAGCCTTCCTTTCCCCGTACATACTGTTGGGATAAGAACTGCTTTCCTCACAGGAGTGTTTAAGGCTTAATTTTTTATAGCATATAAAGTACTTAGAGATCTTCGGATGAGGGATGTTGTGAAAATGCAAAGTAGTATTATTGTTGATAAATTATTTAAAATATTGTGGTCCATTGAGAAAATACTAGTTTGTAGGCAGTGAAGTGGTTAATACGATTGCATCTCTTACAGGTTTCACCAGATACACTCACTCACTTACAATGGATAATTGTTAGCTCTTGTTGTGCAGATGCTGTTGCAGATGGAGCCCTGTACCTGCATGCATAGCAAATGAATTAGACTGGCAATCCCCTTTATAAAGCATAAATATGTAATTTGTTCAGCTGTTGTAATTAAATATGTATGTGTGAAACAGCCACCATTCAGGTCATTAATGATGCGCCATGCCAAATTAGAGCTTACAGACAGTAATGTACATTGTTGTGCAATGAGGGAATTGCAAATAACATAGCTAAGCCTTTCCTCGTAAAGTGATGGATTCAGTGGCTTTAAAAGGAATATTTATATTTCCAGCATTTTGATTGCTTCAGTCTATATTTACATTGATGCTCAATGAAAAAGATACAATTGGATGAAATTTTTTTCCGTATTTGTTTTATACTCTTTGAACATGATAGAATACCCATTAGGTGCATGTCACACAACATTTATTGGGTGTAACATTTCATACCCGTTGGTAATATGCTGAATATGTTGCTATGATCATTCTTAAATATATAGTCAATTAAGATCCAGTAAGTACCTTTTCTTCTGCATAATGTAGACAAACACCCTATCAAAGTACTAGTACAATTTTAATGTTTTCAGCATATCAGCTTTTTAATCGCTGGACTTCAAACATATGACTAGTAAAGAAATCCTCAGTATGATAAACAATATATAAATTTCCATAGGAATCTGCCTGATAGAGTAATTGCTGTAATGAATTAAGCTTGCCAGTTTAGGAGTGGGTTTTTTTCTTTTTTTTACATACATGATGACTTAAACATCAGGCTTGCTTTCTTCTGTCCACATTCTTTGTTTCTTTCTTTATGGCTATGAGAAAAAGGTAATTATGCTTTAAAAAAAACCTCCTTGAATCTTCTTGAAATAACAAAAAGTTAACACACAGCTGTTGTTGTAAAGCAGCTAATAAGCAGAATGAAAAATCATAGCTCACTACACCTTAAATGTATATCAAATGATCCTTCCTAAGTGTATTTTCTTGTCTGTTTAAAATAGATCAAGGTTTAACATATATTTTGTTTTGACGGTTCGTTCCAAGTGTACAAGAGCTAATCGTCTTGACCTTTCTGACAAACAGGGCAGCAGAAGGAAGCATCTCAGAGTTAATTCTGTCTTGTTCGCAGTGGGAACAGAACATTCCTCTGTGATCCTCTTTCACATGATTCACTTGGGCCTCCTGGAAGCCACTCTTGATACTATTAGTGTTGGGCTTCTTAGGTCTAAAGTAGCTCGACAGTACTGACATCACAGACTGCTTGTGGGTTACAGTCAGACAGGATAGGGCAAGCGGAGTTGTTAAGACTCATATTAAGAAAACAGAGTAGAACAGGGGATTAGTTGATAGATTGTTTATGTGGTTTTATAGTGAATTTGAACTTTTTAAACCTAGACTGAGAAAGGAGTAAGGAGGAAAGATTTTTTTCAGGTTACAGATATAACAAACTACAAAACTTGTTACATAAAATTTACTGTCATATATATATATATATATATATGATAGAATAAATGCTAGATATTTCAGGGGTTTAAATACACATTTTATAGGCAGTACTTGAAATAACTTTTTGTGTAATGATTTTTGTCTTCATGTTTTAGTTAAATTATAATATTGAAGCCTTTTCTTTTCTGTAGCACTCTTCTCTTTTTCCTTTCTTTTCTTCTTTTTTCTTTTCTTTTTTCTTTTTCCCTTTTCCTTTCCTTTTCTTTCCTTTCCTCTCCTCTCCTTTCTCCTTTCCTTTTTCTTCTCTCTTCCTTTCTTTTTCTATTTTCTATTTTCTCTTTTCTTTTTTTTTCTCTTTCCTTCCTTCCTAAGCCCACTTTCTTTCTTTCTTAAACACATTCTTCCCAAAATATAGTTCTTCCTATTCAGCTACAGTAAAGTCTGTTTCAGTTACAGTATGAACAAGGAGTCAGATGTGCAAGGTCTCGGCATGTTCATTTACTGCATTTTAACACTGTGATTGTTAGTGTACTCAGAAGCTGTTTTCAAGATGCCCATGATCGTAACAGCCTTGGTTGCAGTTGGGGTTCCTGTCGGGCTTCACTGTTTTTTCCTGGACATTTCTGCAGATGCTGTTCAGTTCATCTATAGCCATGCGTTCAGTGTTAAGTTATTCCACAGCATGACTCCTGTCGCGTAGCAATGCAGAGTGCTAAGGAGTACAGTTTCCACAAGATTTTTTTCCCCCTTTTCCTTACCTTTCTACAGTCATTTTTTGAAGATCTTAAGCTGCTGATTCATGAGTTGAATTACTTGGATTTAGCTCCTTATTTGGTGAAGACACTAAGTAATGTTTGGTTTGGAGGGTAAGAGAGGGGTGAGAAAATTTATTTTGGTATCATTTAAACTGTGTTGCATCACCAACTAGTGCCGAATATTTCAAAATCAATTAATTTTTGTTGCTGAAAGACATCCCATATGCAACTGCTTTTCTGTTGTCTCCTTCCAGCATTTACAGGCAGTTGGTTCTGTAAAGGAATAGCTGCTTGCAAGCTTTTGTGTGTGCGTGTGTGTATGTCCAAGATAACAGTTCAACTCCAGACACAGAGTTGGACAAAAAGAGTCTAAACGAACCAGCAGCATTAGTGACATTTATTTAAGAAAGGGTTAATTTCCGGAGTCTTGGGGAAGATCGTGCGGCCGGCCATCGCAGTTGCCCTCCGCCGAGCACCAGGGACTGGCAGGGCCAGAGTACGCGGGCCAGCGGCGGTTGTAAAGGCACAAGTGGCGGCGAACACGCACGTTAAATAAATTAACCATTTCCAGAGCAGAGTGGCAGCCCCGTGGTGGCGGCTGGCCAGGTACTCTGCGATAAGCGCCTGCGGGACGGGGCCAATCCGGCTCGGCTGTTTGCTGGCAGTTGCTTCTTTGGCCAATGCTGCAGTAAACACTTTCCCTTGGATGTTGGTTTTCTGTTGTGTCTGGCAGCCACAGAGGGCTGCTTGAACTTTAGCCAGAGGCAAATATTTATACATCAGAGCATGCAGTGTTCAACTGGTCAGGCCTGCGAGAGCGAGGGAGAGCGCTGCGTGCTTTGTAGCCAAAGAGGATGTGTCCGTTTTAATTACCTTCGTGCCATGGTGAAGTGGGACCATATTGGGGGTCATTCCAGCTTTAACGGCGTGTGCTGCGGCACAAACTTCTAAAACCTGTAAAAACATTGCCGCCTCTGTGTCCTGCGAAGGGGACATCCTGAACCGGGAGCCTGCGCCTTCAATTCCTGTTGGAAAGTTTACAGTTAATATTTTCCCTGGAACGCTGTCAAGCTTTTGACAGTGCCTGAGTGTATGCTGAGCTGTGAAATTGAGACGCAGAGCAAGTTGTGAGAAATCTGTTTCTACTCAAATCTGTAAAGGTTTATAAAAACTTCAACAGAGGGGGAAGGAGGGAGGGGAAAAAAGCAAAGGGGGGAAAAAAAAGAAAGAAAAGAAAAAGGAAAAAAAAACCACCCTGCGGCTGGGGCTGGGGCTGGGGCTGGGCTCGCCTCGCCGGGCGCGCGGCAAGTCCGCCATTTTAAGAATGCAGCGAGGGGCGAAGCTCTGCGCTCCTTACATGGCGGCTGCCTTTGCTGCGCGGCTGGCCAATGGGGGCGGGCGGTGCCAAGTCACGTGACGTGCCACGACGGCACTGACAGCCATTTCCTCGCTCCTGAAAACTTTGGTACCTCTGCAGCTCCCCGCTTTACCTTGCTTTTGGTGCCAAATGTTCTCCGCCGCATGTGCCTCGCAGACTGGCATTTGTCCATAAAGTTATTTTAGTAGGTAAAAAGTCTCCGAGCACTTGAGCGCTGCGCGTTCTTTATGTAAAATGGATTTCCCTTCCTGGCCTGGGGCCAGGAGCGCAGAGCACTCGCTGGGCGAGAAGAGCGCTTCTCTGCAGAGGAACTGGTGGACTGACACACTCTAATTTTTTGGCTCCTGACCAGACAAGCTAGATGGATGCCAAAATTCAACAAAATAACACATTATTGTGTAATAGGAACAGTGCTCGAAGTGAGCAAGAGCTCACAGGAACTGAATACCAGCACTTTGTTTTTTTTCTTCTTTTTTTCTTTTTCCCCTCCTTGTACGGCAGAAGCTTAGAACTGGCACTTTTAATATACTGCTTCAATGGAACAAGGAATAAACGTAACTACGATGTAAAGAATGAGGAATAATGTACAACGGGGAGCGCGAAGGGGGAAAGAGGACAGGGAGGAGAGAGGGAGGGAGGGAGCGAGCGTGCGAGTGAGACCGAGAGAGTTAAAATTACTTTTGTGAGACTTCCTTCAAACATGTTCCATAGTGCTCAGGGCTCGTTTAACCCTGTCGTCCCTGCAGCAGATCACCAACCTGCGTTACATGTCCCCTTTGCTTGCTTAGCTTCACTCCTTCAGAAAACAAGCAAACACATGTTAAATGCAGCGCTTCGCTCCATTAAACTGGGGCGTTTGGAGGGGGTGGAATCGGGGTGAAAAGACTTTCCGGAAAACCCTTTCCCTCAACGTGTGTCTCTGAAGTAGATAGAACCTATGTAGAGACACAGGCTTTGCTCTTAAAACAACTAGCATTAGCTGGGTTGGCTGTTACTGCTTGTTTTACACTTCGGTAGTACCTCCTAGCACTAACCAACTTTGCAGTAATAAATTAATTAAGCTTCCCTGAGAAGAGATGTACGCATTCAGGAGCTTCATGGCAAAATGCAGATGTTTCTGGGGCTTTTCATGGCAACTCCTGGAAAGTGCGAAGCGCCCTAATATGAAGGGGAAGCTAAGGCAGCCTCTGGGAACCTGGAGGGGTCGTTAGGCCAGCAGATTGCAATTACAGGGGTAGAGAACAGGCCAGAACACGTATGGCTAACATGTAAGAAAAGCACCAATACTGAGAACTTTCTGGTTTCAAAACGGTTCCTCAACATCTTGTCTTCCCACCTGTGGGCCTTCATCACGAAAGGGTGGGAGACTGCCCTCCTCAGCCCAGATGTTGCTTCTCAGAGCACAAACTGATGGGCAGAAATCTTTTCTATCCTTATTTTACATCTCATATATGCATCTTGATTTCTCCTAAAGTGGATCAAATTCCATAGGAACATGAGTTGATTCTTATCCTCTCAGTGCTTCTGCTGGATTTGTCCATCCCTTTGCTATCCTTTGTGATCTTAAGGCAGATATTACTGTTGCAGATAAGCACCATGATCTAAAGCAGAGACCTGGTTGGAATTGCATCTTGAAATTTGTCTGAAGAAAGCAAATACGATCCTGCACTGTTGTCAGGTTGTATCTCAAATTTGGCCTGCCAAAGAGAAAAAAAAAAGAATATCTCTTTTGTTTCTTTATTCAAAAAAACCCACCACTGCGGGGTTTTTTGCCCCTCCCCCCCAAGAATTATAGTTGCTTGACTTTTCATGTGAGAAATTCAGGTAGTCCCAGAAGCTGCATTTAGGATTGAATCCCCATTGTGCAGGGCACCACTTCTCCATATTGTACCTGCTCCGAATTGCTTAAAGACTAGAATAAACCCAGAGTAAACAAACAGGTTCACTGTGTTTGTGGCCTTGGAAAAATAAACCGTATTAATGATATGTTATATTATTTAATTTGGATTTTTTATGTCTTATCAAGTACAGCATAGAAAATGCAAAATAAATAGTAAATAAAAAATAATGATATGGGAGTTGGAGTCATCCTGGTGTGCAGTAACATTAAGTGTGGCAGTAATTATGGTTTGGGCTTTCTATGTGAAAAACAGATTCCCCCTCCATAACTGGTTTTATATCCTACTGGAACAAAGTACAAAAATCTTCTGGCAGTTTTTTAATCGAGGTTTTGTAGTTTTCATGGTCTAACACTATAAAAAAGTCAACCCTTCTGCCAGTGTTTCAAGGCCAGATAAGGGTTTGACATCATGTTGAATGTGTGTATGTCTCTGTGTATGTGTACATGCACGCACTTGTTTTCTCTTTCTGTCTGAAACCTTCAGAACAAATATTATTACAAGACCCAAAAATGTAAAATAAGTTATTCTTTCCTCGGTGTAATTTGATTATTTCACTCAGTGGAGGAGAGCTGGATATATCTATGGCATTATAAAAGTGAAATAAACTGCTAAGAGATCATTTCTGAATCTTAGAATCTTTTTATACAATTACAATTTAAGTTAGTGAAGTGTGAAACTGATATAGAAAGACGGACTTGGACTCCAAGGTGGACATACCTACCTTGAACTACCTACAGGCTGTAAATTGGCTGTAAATTGAGTATATCTAACCCTGACCAAATCACTCCGCTCCAATAAGTAATGACAGTACCGTAGAGGGTCCTTGCTGCCCCACCATTTGCTTCTTGGAGCAAACTCTTTCCCTTGAGGGCAGGGAAATATCTGGGAATTGTTAATGCCTTAACTGAAGCTGCTGTCCTGTAGCCAGGAGGGCAGCAGAGGTTAATACAAATTACATGAGCTTTACACCCAGAGACCTGACTTGCCTTGGGTTACCATTTTGGCACAAAGGGTTCAGGGATCATCCAGCTTTGCAATGTATCCACTCTGTCCTGTGGCCAGCTCTGCAGTATTTCCTTTCTGCATGGTGTGTGTCTCCCCAGGAAAGATCTGGCTTTCAGTGCTATAAAAAATATATATTAAAAAAAAAACAATAAATGAAGAGTGAATAAAAAGTAACTTGCAGAGAAGCACACCCTTACAGGTGGTGTGACACGTCTCCGAATACGATCCAAGCAGTACTGTGCTGTGGTTAAAGCTCTTGTCATACAGTATGGTTGTCACAGGGGTATCATTGGACCCGACCATGCGCACACTGGTTACTAGTGTAACTCCGTTAACTTCAGGAATGAGTTTACATGGATGTGATGGGAGAGTCTTGTATTACTTCTTTTTTTAAAAAAATACGTTAATATGCTGTTATTAAAAAAAAACTTTAAGAATTGAAAAAGAGCCCAGGTGCAGTAACAATAGCTGATCCCAAACAAACAGTAATTTGCTCTTAACATGCTGCAAAGATAAAGCATGTCATGTACATTAGCAAAAGATAACTGACATTAACACAGTAGGCAAGGTGATTACGTACCACACTATTGACTCTATGTGATCATTATTGCTATTTGGTGGGTTGCTTAAGTGGGTACCTGAAGGTTAAGTAATAACTATAGTAGGAATGAGAGGGAAGCAAAGAGAAAAAGAGAAAGAAGAAAGAAGACAGAAAACATTGACACAAGGTTAAGATGGAGGAAAGTGGATAAGTGGAGGTGTGGATGTCTGAGGAGGAAGGTGAGGTAGCTGTATGCATTAGTAAGTGATATTTAAGGGCTATGATAGGTCAGTTATGCATCAGAGTCAATTACACATCTAGTTCTGTTTTCCTTGAAATTCTTATTTTTGTGAAATAACACAAGTGCAACACAATTTTTGTGTAACCCGTGATCTTTAAAGTAAAAGCTGAAAGAGAATTTAACCCTCCTCTAACTTTTTCAAAGACATGTTCTCCCCAGTTTAGAACAAAATCTGAGATGGGAGTGCAGTTTTAGAGTACAGGATATTTTTAAATTAGCCCTCTTTCAACTCATTTAAATTTTTGTTTGAGCCCTTGAAAATATTTTGTTTGTTTTCATTCACTGTGCATGGACAAAGAATCCATGAATATTACAAGGCTCTGATCCAGCCCTTTGATAGAAGTCAATGGGACTGCTCTCAAAACCTGAAGTTAAGGACACTCGTAAGGGTTAGTTAAGCTTTTGACAGCAACTCTTTGGGGTAGTGAGCATGTTCCTGTTTGTACAGACGATGTGCAGTGTGCAGTGTTCTGGGGGCATGACTGCTTTACGATGAAATAGTAACTGCATCCTGGAATCAATGATTAATGCCAGCTTTTTCTCTGGAATGCATTTCTGACATTATAATATCATGCCGGAGAATCAAGTTTAATTTCAAATTGTATTAACCTATTTATGAAACATATCAAGGGGACGTTTTTCAAGGGAATAGTTCTCTTCTTTATATGGATTGAGAAATAAAATACTTCTTTTAATATTCTGTTCTCTGAGCACTGGGGTAGCTATTTCACTGAAATTAATATCTAAAAGGGAGTCATTGCAAATTTTATATTGACATGCAGAATGTAACATTATGGTTTTTTAGGGTGGATCTGCACAAAATATGTATGTGCATTCCAAGCTAGCTAATAGTTTTGCAACTGGTGAACATAAATTTTAATATCTATACTTCCCAGCTTGTAGCAGTGCTGTCTGAAGTCTGGGATGACTGATGTTAATCTCCAACTTGTTTGTGGCTTTCCAAAAATGAACTTGAAGTAGAATAAACTGTGATATGATTCCATTCATATTTAATTTTTTAATAAAAAGTACTATGTGGTATTGCTCCTATATAACACTCTGTTTAAAAAAAAAAGCCTTTAAAATGCAACTATATCGTTGTATTGAAAGGAGGAATATTCACATATGTTCGCTGTTAATTGCATCACTGTTCTTAGAGCTTGCACTAAGATGCCTCCTGTAGCACAAATTTATCCTCTTGAAATCTGAAGCTTGGATTTTTAAAATATTAAGCAAGACCAAAAAAAAAAAAAAGTGGAGGTAATAGGACCATCTCAATTTTTGGAGAGTAGCATTTGGGGAATGGTGTCTTATTAAGACACAAATGAGAACTGTAGAATTTGATTTTTATTATTTCTCTGAGGTTAGACTGAAATTATACAAGGCTTGTATTTGAGAATTTTGTAGGTAATCCCTTTAAAGACACAGGATAAAAGCCTAGCTTCACCGAAGGAAAGAGGAATTTTTGCTGTTGGATCTCAAGCTGGCTCGCGAGTGATTTCCTTGGTCTGTCCGCGGAGTAAGATGTTAGGCAGCGTAATGCTCCTCAGCATAGCACCGTGGCTTTTGTTAGGCTAAGGCATGTTTCATGGCAACATGATGGTTTGGAGCCAAATTTCAACGATGCTGAGCCCTGCCCCCCGACTTGCATTCAGGTCAGTGAAGCTGAGAGTCAGGCGTTCCAAACCAGCGGCATATCAAACGAGAACGGGGCCACGACTCCGTTCCAGTTTCCAGGAGTTTACCGAGTCTCTCGCGCGCGGTAGTTTTAGCCATGAGCGGTGGATTTGTTTGAGAGCAAACAGAGATGCGCTAATTGATGACAGTGTTATGCAAATAAAAAAAGAGAAATGGGATGGGTAAAATAAAGGAACTGTAAAACACTTTATTATGCCTGGAAAGCCAAGCTAATCCCAGAGGAATTCTGCTAGGATAAAATGTTAGCTGCTTTGACATTTTAAGCCTTTAAGAGTTGTCTTGGAATTTTCTTTTTCATTTGCTTTTGTTACTCTGTTAAATTGAGTCTGCAGAAATGTGGCTTACATTTTCTCCCTGTTCTCTTTTTCCCTTCCCTCTTGGCCAAAGGTAAATAACTCATGCATAGTTTGCGGTGGGAAGGAAATGGTTAAGTGAGTTGAAGCTCAGGTGCTTTGTTCTTCTGCTGGATGCCTTCTGCTGGGCGGCAGGCAGAAACTCCTCTCGGTAAACTGCCGCGCGCTCATGCCGAGAGCCGACGACGTTGCTCACTGCGCTAGGCCTCAAAACGAGTGCCTACAACAGAGTGACTGCATGCGGCAGCGGCTGGAGCGTGGTAGAAAGCGGGCACATTAGCTCAACTCTCTTTCTGACCTTTTCTATTGCTGTTTCTTCCACTTTCCATGGACTTCATCCCTCTTTCACCTCAGCTGGGTAGGCAGGCAGGCTGCTTTAATGAAAGCAATCCTGTGTCAAGAGGGATTGCTGGCAGAACCCTTCCCAGCCAGTCTGACCTAGCACCTCAGCAATGTTCTTGGCTTTGGCCAGCAACAGCTTGAAAACCCAGGTCTGTTTCTGCATCCAGATGGTGGTGCGTTGCCATATGTCAACAACACATGTCATCCTGATTAAAATTTTAACCACATCCATTCTGCCATCCCCATAAACCACTCTCAACCCACTGCATGGCAGAAGCTCCTTCCACACCGATGCCGCTCCTCCAGTAGAAACGTGCTGTTGGCAGCGGTGCGTTTGAAGCCATTACTTTGACAGAGATATCTTCCTTCCCATCCAGCTCTTTGCCTCCGAGCTGAACCTGTGAGGGACTTTTATCCTTATCAGTACTGCGGGAATGAGGTTATTGCTTCAACTGACTTAGGAGTACTGGTTTGAAACGTTGGAACAGAAAAGGAAAAAATACCCCCCAAACCTAATTTCTTTTAGTCACTTGTTAGGGCCTGTTGAGTTGTCTGTTAGGAAGTGTCTTGCTCAGCCTTGGAAAGAGAGATAACGTATTCCTGTTGAAACACAACCTTGTCAGATTGCCACTGAAGGAAATTTTGAAGTTGCCGATGTGTTGAAGACCAGCCCTCGCTATTTTATAGGTGGGGTCACACAGCTCAGTTTGCTGTGATTTATACGCTCTTAAGGTGTAGGTTTTTCCCAACCAAGAACATGAATCCCTTCATCTCCAGAAACAAGCTTTGTCTCTGACTGGCAGGAAAACCTCCTTCAAGGATTCTTGAATTAAAAAGCTCATGTGCTGTTTCCCTATGTTTGAGGAGAAGGGTATCAGTAGACTGCAGGAATAGGGCATGCTTAAGGCTGTTAAATTCAGATGCAGTGACTCACTCTAAGTGATCATTTTGAGACAGATAATTTGTGAAATGCAAGTTATTTCCCTAGTCATGTCTCTCAACCTTTTCATATTTTAGCTTGGTTCCGTAGGTAACACTCATATAATATTTATCCTTTTGGGCAATTTCATTCCAGTTTGACAGACAAAGCTCTCAGATGTACTGAATTTCTGCTTTCTTTGTTGAAAATGGTGGCTGAGCAGGAAGGAGACACCCCTGTTTGTATCCTCCCAGGAAAGTCATCTACAGGGTGAGCCTCACCTTTGTCTTGCCTGGTCGTCCATCAGGACATGCAGAGCTTGGGCCCAGCCAGATACAAGCTGCCTCTTTCTCATCCAGATGTGCGGGGCCATAGGTCGGGAAGGGAGGAATTGAAGGGAAGGGGAAGATGAATCATCAAGGAGTTGGGGGAGAAGCTCAGGATGTTGTCCTGGGAGGAATGAAGACAAGCGATACAAATCCTCAGGAAACCAAGCTTTGTTTGCTCTGATGGTTAGGGAATAACTTGTCTTTTTAAGAAGAGGAGCTAGAGAGGAAGGAAAAGAAGCTGAGATGGCTTCTGATGAAGAGTCTTGGAATCCCACTGTTTATATGTATGTGTATATTTATAATAAATATATACTAAATAAATATGTGTATTATACACACATGCATACACACATGTATTTATTCCACCTCTGTGTAGTTCTGTGTAGCTTACAAACACTTTCTGCGCTCTCTTCCAAAAAGGCATGTAAATGTAGCATTAAAGTATCTGACCTCTCCTGTTTTTTTAAAAAACAATGCAAATTAGTGTTAGACATCGATTGCCCGTTTCTGAACTTGTTTGCAGACTTTGTGGCTTAGGAGAGTTGTTCTAAAAACCACATTGCTCCTGTCCCCAAGGGGAATCTAGAGTGCTCACCTTCTAAACAAAGGTATGGCATCTGTGCTGAATCTCATAAATCGCTGCAGTTTAGTTAAAAGATATATGATGAATCTGGTAGGAATGAACCTTGTGCTTGCTTTGGAGGGGAAAGATGTTTTACAAGCCAAGAATGGTGAAGTGCTGGCCTGCCTGAGGTCTGGGACCACGGGCAGCACTTGTTTTCAAGTTGGGTCTCTCCCATCGCAGAAAGAGAAGGAAGCAAACAGTGGCCAAAAGGGAGTACTTGGAACAGAGTCGGGTTTTGGACAAGAATATGTAGGAAATGAACTCCGTCCCCTCCTTACAACTGCCAGTTTGTTTGCATTTCTAGAGCAGGTAGCACAAATGGCATTTTCACTTTTTTTGCTGTAAGTTGTAGAGCTAAAAACAGCCTCAGTCTTTGTTCCTTTGCTGTCACACCTACCTGCAGAGTTGATCAGCTACCGTGATGGTAGCTACCAGACAAGCAGAACTTCTCTAATATACTGTGCACAAACATCTGCACAGGGAAAGGAGTGTATTTGGCTCTCATTTTTCTGGGCAGTCACATTTTTCCGAGACAATGCCAAAAGCACGCTTTCAGCTCTCTTTCAGCGACCGATTGCTAGTGGGTAGTATGCCAGTGTAGAGAGATGCTATTTATGTAGCAGAGCTCATTGCCATTTTTTATTTAGTATATATTTGAATCAGCTATTGAGCTGGATTCCTGGCTAGCACAGTTCCATTGGTTTCTGTGATTTACAGTAGTTCAGAGTCTGACATACGTTTTATTTTCAATGTATATTGACTGTCCAGCCTATTAAAAACCCTGCCGCTAAACCTGTGTTGTTGTCTGATGTACTGCTGACTTTTTGTAGTGCTGCTATGAATAGCAACAGAGGAAATTAAGTAGCTCTTGGGACGACTTTTCTTACGCTTTTTAAAGCCTGTTCTAATTTGATACATATAATAAATACAACATTTAAATGTGTCTTGTAATGTTAGATGTGGAAGCTATGTCTAGTGGAGAAATCAGTTTTTATGAAGTCTAATCCCATTTTTGCCTTTGACTTGCTTTGGGGCTTTGGGACTTGCCTGTGTCTCAGTTTCCTATTCCATAAAATGGCAGTAATGCCATTCAGAGAAGCAGTATGAAGATTAATTAGTCCGTAGATGTTGAACCCTGTATTTTGTAAATGCTAGCATTACTGTTTAAAAAAATTCCCTTTCTGGGTTAAAAGGAAACAAGCATAGAGATTATTTAAGTCTTAAGCAATATTTTTGGATGTTTTTTCAGTGACACAAACACAGATCTCATTTTTTAAAAGATCAAAATGGCAGCCAATGATAAATAAAGTCGCTGGCCAATAAATAGCAGTGGGTAAAACAAATTTGATTATGCATTAACTGGAGAAGCCTTCTAAGAGACAAGGACTTTGTAACACTTGGCTTACGGCGTGTCCACACGTCATGGATGTCTGCTGAGCAGCGTGCCACTGAGGTGGGCTCCCTTTGGGGACGCAGAGTTTAGGTGCTGTGCAGTCAAAATGGGCTTAGGCAAGATTTTGTCCCTTGCTTCCCAAACCAGGACACTTGAGCCCATGAAAGTCCTGGTCTAATTAAGCGTGTGAGGAATGTCCCCTTCTGAAATGTAAGTTCCTAGTGGAGCTGAAGATCTAAATACTAGACACAGATGATAACCTCATGTGTGAATGCCACCCCAAGTCCAGGATCATCTTATGGATTATGGAGGAAGGCTCTCAGAAACAACACAAGGAGAATGATTGGGACTTTTACTCTCAGCTGCAACGAAATGGACAGCCAGAAATTGGTTTGAGGGCTCCCTTACCAATGATAAACCTCCAGAAAGTATGTATAAATAACTTCTATTGTCCTGCTTAAACTCACAAAATCTCGTAAATGCAAAGGGAAGGCCACCTCACTCCCAAATTAACCCTCAGGGACTTCTGTGTTGCACGTGTGCTGTCAGAAGTGAAATCCCATTATTTTGCGCCCTTTGCTTGCACTGGACAATTACACTTGTGATCCCAGCATCAGGATTATATTGCTTGCCTGTGATTTCCTGTCTTTTTGCAGGTTTTCAGCTCATCCCTTCTTGATTTTTTTTCCAGTAATGCTGGTGGTGGTTTCATTATTACCAGATTTTTTGTTTCAATTAAATGAGATTTGTTTCCCAAATTGGAAAGGGAAAACATCTTTTAGTTTTCTGAAAGTTAGATATTTAGTCAAAACAATTCATGTGGGTGTTCTTCCATAGATGGAGTGAGACTCAAGTGGTTGTAGAAGACTACAACCCACTGAGAGCGGCGGTTAAGGTAGGAAGGCTGTTTGTCTGTTCTCTATCCTTTGGCACCCTGGAAAAGCATGAGTAACCAGCTTTGACAAGGTGCCCAACTTTTGGATGGGTAGAACTAGTTCAAGGAAACCTACCCACTGTATCTGCACACCTCGTGAAGGATTCAGAGTTGTTGTACCTATCATACATGCAGTTCATGATATGAAGGGGTTAAGTTTCCAAATCTGACACAAGGGTAGCACCCTGTTATTTGCTTAACAAAGTTTTTTGTGTCTGCATATTTCTAATCCAGTGTGTTTTAAATTCACTGCAAATAATTCTTTCAGCTGTTTCCTAGACATCCTGTCACGCAAATGGATAAAACAATATAGCCAGCTCAGTGGAAAAAACAATAAATTATACAATAAAAATGTATACAGTGTACTCTTTGTCTAAGGGCCTGATTCACCGCTCTGCTACTCCAGTTTTACACCAGCAAAACTCTGGAATTTGCATGGTATTATAGTGGAATGAATTTGTGAATCAGGCCTGTAATAGCCAGAGTATGCCTAAGTTTTAAAAATGGTTAAGAACAAAATACCCATGAAATCATGCATATGAAGTTCATTACTTAGTAATAATGGTGACTTTGGTAATGTTAACATTTATGAAAATACTTCTCCGTAGAACTTTTTCATATGCATATTTAAAAACTGGAAATTCAGTGCTTGCCCAGGAATGGAATTAACATCAATAGATGTTGCACTATTAGAGAACATACCAAAAAACCTGAGGAATTAAAAGAGAAAGTCTATTTTTTTAATCAACAAGCCAGGGTTAAAAATGACCGTCTGAGAATGTATATTATTATTTCTGCAAGTCATAAACAGTACTTACCTGCGTACAGACTGGCTAGCTGCAGGTGATGCGCTCGGGCGCTCTCATTTTCCCTCCGGAGGGTTGAACCTCTCCCCTGGCTGTGGCAGATGCAGACCCCGAGCATGGGCCGGGGGGCTAGGGACCACCTGGAGCTGGAGCAGAGGATAAATGAAATTCAGGAGAAATTCTGGAGAATGAAATTGAGATGAAATATAAAACTTTCCTGGGAAGATGGAAAGTGAGGCTTGTAAAACAAGCCGCAGGTTGCAGGAGTATATTGGTTTTTCTCCTGCTTCCAGGCACTCTGCCCCTGCTGGTACAGGGGCAGTTGCGTGTAATGACTCCGATTCCTGGTAATGAGGAGGTGCACGTAAAGAAAAGGATCGAGTTAGCGTGTGGCACGTCATGATTTACGAAACCCAAGATCGAGGCACACAGTGCAGTGTTTTTAGAAGGTCTTTGTCCCAGTTGCAGTTTAATTTCCTCCCGCTCGCTTGACCGTCACCCCCCGCATACACACACAAGCCCCTTCCACATACGGCCTCTCTATAAAGAAACCCAAATGATGTGTGCAATGACGGTTGAGTAGGACACAGGAGGGCCAGCTTAGGCATGAGTATCACGGCGTACCCTGCAAGGTATGCTCAAACCTGTGCTGCCGGGACCTCCTGGGTGCTGCTGGGAAGGGACCTTCCCGGGCTCAGGTGGTGCTTGGTCTTTGCAGAGGTTGCCACAAGGTAGCAGCTAGAGCTCACCATGGAGGTGAATACTCATTGGGCAACCTCTCCACTGGGCTCAGGTTCCCGAAGACCAAGTCCCTTTCACAGAAACTAGGGAGCAGCCCTTGAGCATTCGGTGTCAATCTGCTTGTGTTTAAATGCCGGTCTGCAGCGAGGAAGGGGGAGTGCGTGGCTCGGCGCCAGACCTGGGCTGCCAGAAGAGCTCAGAAGTTTCCTGATCCTGCTCCCCACCTCCCCGCTCAGAAGGGAGCTGCCATCGCTTTCCCATGACAGCTTTGTCACGCGTCCAAAACGCAGGCATTGCTGTCAGGATGTTCTCTCCTTTCCTGTGAGGGAAGAGGCTCCATTTTTGTCTCGTGGCAGGGAAGGAGTTGGGCTTGCGTGGCCTTCACACGCGCCGGCGGGGCCCGGGCAGCTCACGTAGGCCACACTGCAGCCCGTGGGTGACACGCTCCCATTGGCGGCTATTTTTAGGAAATAGGCAGTGGAATAACTGTGCTGAGGACCAGAATTTCAATGTGTTCATGCAAAGAGTCCCAGATTTAGTCAGCCAGATCCGTTCACATGTGTGTACAAAGCCAGGATTGTGCAGAAGTGCATATGATAGCTGCCTTCATCCGCAGCCAATTGTCTGTCCCAGCACCGAGGCGTTTGCAAATATCCACTCGATCGCTTTTGCCACAGCATGGGACAATTTTCAGTGGATTCTCAAGATCAGCCTATAATCCCCAAACCTCTCGTGCACTTTGACTCAATCCTATAGTTGCCAATTTAACTTCAGCCCACCTGGATTCGCCTGGGATAGAAAGAGATGGCTACGTTTACTAGGCGCTATTTTTCACTGCACAGAAGTCTGCATTAGTATAAATGCAATTGTTTAAATTGTTTAAATTTCAGACCAAAGCACCTAGAAATGTGCAAAATGATAACCTTAATGCCTGAGTGGGTACTTCTTGCTCACGCCAGCACCGAATAGCAGCACGAGAGCATGGTGCACAGTTGGGCCCTCATTTACTAAATCATATTGTTCTTACTAATATCACACAGGTCAGTGGGTGAAGCAGCCGTGGGTTAGGACGCTACAAATCTGACAAGAATTAATGCATTAGTTATTCTTTTTAAGCCCATAATGTATCCCTGGCTTCGAGGGGGATATATTTTCAGATAAGAAATGTAGAAGTCAGTTGTATTAAGCTAGCCGTCATTAATGGAAGCCTGCTTTACTGTACTTTCCAATTGCATTAGCGGCAAAATTCTACTCTTTTTTTTAAAGATTAATGGTCTGACTGTAATCTACAGCCGAAGAAGGGCCTTGTGGTAAAAGCAATGCCTTGGGACACTGATTAACTTGGAGTTCAGGAGTCTGATCCCGAAAACCCATGCCTCAGGCGCCCTCCCTGCAAATTGGGGATCCATTAAAACACCCATCTCCTTCAGGCTGCTCTTGAGGAGTTGTAGGAACGTCTGCTAGCGGGTTGCCCAGATTTGGTGCTGGTTATCCTGATACAAATATGTGTGCGTGTGTGTGTGCACCTATATGTGTATAGCTTGAAAATTCCTATGGCAAACACCTATGGCAACAGGGTGTTTAAAGCACTGCCTCTTGGGAATGGTTCTTCTGCTGTCACCTAAAGCAATATCCCAGCACTTACAGGCTCCTACATTTTGGGGGTGGATGTATGACCGCATCGGGTAGACTCCTTGCAGATTTTAAAATGTCCACTGGCTGCTGAGATATTCATGATTTAAAATGAAGTGCTTCAGATGACTGATGAGTATTTTCTCCCCCAAAAGTCATTGAATACCAAGTATACCTTTAAAATAGGTTGTAGAAAAATCTGTATGCAGGCAGTCCCATAATTTTGTTGTGAACAAATTTATTCTCCTATAGTGCACCTGCACTGTAAGTCAAAGCGCTGTCATATGCAAGGAGTCGAAGCAAAGATGCGTTTGCAGACTCTTATTTCAGCCTGCAGAAGGGCTCTTTAGGTGTTCCCAGATGGTACTCTTAGGAATCCCTCTTCAATTAAGTGAAATTTTTGTGGCACCGACTTGTTAATATATCTCACTTAGCTGTCCTTTGTATTCAGTATTCCTGTCTGTTTTCAGAGGTCCCCTCCTTTCTGCCTCGTCCGTCACGACATTGTTTTATTGTACATGCTGAATAATAAAAAGTCTATTTTCGCCCCCCCAAAAAATCATTAAACTAAGAACTAGCATTAAAACATATACTTGAAAGAGATAGGGAAGTGGCAACGGAAAAATGTGTCTGTTTAACACATTTCTCATTGTGTTTTAAGCACAGTAATGCCCTGTCCTATTCATATAGATAGAATGTTTCTGTGACATTGAATTATCATTAAATTCTTACTTGATTCGTACTTGTGTAACAGCACTTGCAGATGCAGGGAACTGAACCATAACCAACGCTTGGGCTCTTCTGCAGTTGTCTGAAGAAGCCTCCCAGTTAGACCAAGTTGGTTTTGCCTGCTCTTAGGCCCTTCTGTGCTGCAGATACTGGGGTAACAGGGCAGTAATCCGAATGTAAATGTGGCTTGGTAACTTCAGGTGCATAACGCACAGGCGAGAGGTGAGCAGGGTTTTGGCTTGTACCTGTGATGCCGTTGCGAGTGGTCCAGCCAAGGCATGGTTGGTACACTCCGGCTTCGGTAGCATCGCTGTCGCGTGCCCAGAGCTGCGGGTAGCAGGTGCTCGGGGTGAAATGGCAAAGGAGGCAGCAGCAAACGCTGGTTGAGGGCTGCGTTTGGTTTGCGTTGGGCTTGCGAAGTTGGAGGCGTCTCCAACTTTGTCCTCTTCTTTCTGGTCTCTTCTCTCGAGTTCCCTTCCCTCCTAAAAACCTTAGCTTACCGTTCAGCTCCCGTGTCCTCCGCTGGGCTCCGAGAGGTGAAGCCTCCTTTACATCTCCAGTGATCTGGCGAGTGCTCCCTTCCTGGGGAACTTTTGACGTGTGAAATAGCCAAGTATGGGAACGTAAAAGGCTGGAGACCCAGAGGAGCCATCGGAGGAGTCCAGTCACACTGGCCAGATACTGAAGGAGTCCGTGGAGGATGGGAACCGGCTAGTCCAAGGCTGCTCTGCGGGTTGCCAGCACTTCCCGGTCCTGGCCTGGCACCCATGCCACACCGGGGACCTCGCCGGGCCATGCCCTGTCCCTCGGCCAACGAGGACGTGGTGGCCTGGTGCCACGCAGGGATTCCCTTCCCGAGGGCCTGCCAGGTTAAAGCAGCTTACTGCCACCGGAGCATAAAGTACCCACAGGGCGGCGAAGAATTGGGGGCTTTCAGGGGAAAAACAGCTAGCGGTGCGCGTGGGGCCGGTTTGCAGCCCGGCGACTCCCCTCGGTGCCGTAGTCACTAGCCCGCTTTCTGGGCCCGATCTGCAGCCGGAGCGAAGCTTCCCTGCCCCGCCGCTGGTGAAATTAAATATTTTCACGCTTTTATCTGTGTGCAAATTAAACGAGCTAATATGATATTTTAAAAAGTGTTTGTTTACATTGTTGTCCTCCTCTAGGGAAACAATCTACAAATTGATCTAAAAAGATTGTATTTGCTTCAGGGAAAAGACAAAATTGTATTAAGCCACAATCACACTAATTATTGACCGGGGGGAGCTGAGCTCTGGGTATCACTGAGATTATAATAATTATACAGAGCTGTTTTTTAAAAGCAGTATCATACATGGCTCTAAGTATTGAATTAAAATGAAAGTTTTCCAATAGACTTCATCTCAGATACTAGTTAGAAGGTCTGGATGAAGAACAAATAGTAAACTGAACAGTAATATAAAATAAAAAAATGATAAATTCAAAGAAGTAAGATTATCTTTCAGGTTATCATTTCATCTGAATCACGTCTACGGGAGAAACTTTTATTCAAATAATAACATTATGCATTAGTTCTAATTTTGTCTTTTTATTACATCTTGTGTGCAGCATTTGTGTACTGGCAAAAGGCTTAGTGTTAAAGGCATTTCTGTCAAAACAACCCGTTTCTTTTGGGGACCTCTTATGAACTTTATTGGCAAAAGCATTTTTTATTTGTAGAAGGTGCAGTTGCAGTAGAAGACTTTGCCAGGAGAGCTGCGGGGGGAATTCGTTGCCAGGCTGACCTAGCCATAGACTTTTCAAAGTAATTGGTTGTGTGCGGGTTTGCTTTACTCTTATTAGCAGCCGCGTTCCTTGTGTTTGCTGCGAGAGCAGAGTTTGGACTTGGGCAGAGAGGAGGGCAATTATTATTCTTTAACTGTGGAAAGTCAATGATGCCAAGCGGTTCGGTTGTGATCCCTTTGCTCACGTTATGCCAGATCCCCCGTTGGTTAAATCAGTTTAAGTCTATTGACTTCTCTGGCGGTGCCCTGTCTGCCTGCTCAGCGGCGGATCGATGGGCCGGTGCTTTGCCGCGGGAATTAGAGCTGTTAGACACAGCAGCCGGCTTTGCACGGCGAGTCCTGCGCCGTGCACGGGCACCGGGGCGAGATGGCCAGAGCGCTCAGTGGCTAAAGCAAAAAAAAGAAGAGAAAGGTTAAAACTAGTGACGTGTGTTACTATAGCCGTGACAGTTTAAGGACGTAGGCAATGCATGTGGAGGTATCATGTTTTCCTAAACTGACAAGTACAATAGGAAAAATGAGACAATCTCTATATATCCCACTTTAGTCCTTAAAACTTAAACAATTATTGTACTTTGTAGTGTGTGAAACAGTGTCACACACATCCATAGCATTCAAACATGTAAGCAGTCTTTTCACTGATACGGTTAAGTAACCCAATACTCTCTATAGCTGAAAGATCAGTTGAACAAGGTATTCATCTAATTAAATTTAATCAGTCAGTGCACAAGCTTATATTGTGGTCATCGCCTTGGTATGTACAGGAGGTTTTGAAGCAGCGAAGCAAAGGGCATGAGATTGAGTAAGTGTTAGATGATGAAAGGCAAGGGTTAAAAACTTTCAAACTGCAGTGTTAACATTTCTTCCCTGTCATCAGCTATCTGATATTTTGGTATTTCAGAGGGGGGGAGAAAAAAGAAAGAAAAGAAAAGAAGAAAAGAAAGAACAAACAAAGTATGCATGGCATCTAGATCCTTGGTGCGGTGAAGCAAATGCTCTGTGAGCTGTGCAGTGCCTGAAGTTCGTGTGTGTGCAAAACTAGTTGCATCTTAGCATTCACAAGAGGGGCCTCCATGCACTGTAAAAATAGGACTGATTTAATGATAGAATTAACATACGTGTATTTTTTCAGACTTTTAGTGACAGATCCTGAATATCTTAGGCGGAGAGGTGGAGTTTCAAGATGGAGTTTTGTGGAAGAAAAGGTTAAAATTGGGTTAGGGCCTACAGCACGTATAACTGCATCTATTATGAATAGTAAATACTGATCATTTCACGCATCATATTTAAATAAATCTTTTCCACAGCAAAACAGCCACAGGTCTTCCTAATGATCTTCCTAAATTTCTTTGCGTTTTTGAGACTCATCCAAAACTTCAATAGCATGAGGAAAGTCCAAACCAAGGGCAATTTTTTACGTAAGTGGACAAAACTGCTCTTCAAGGCAGACTTTGGCCATAAACTTGTGCTCACGTGAACTCTGAGCATGTGGCCAAAGCAAACCTAACTAATGTTCAGGAGGCTGGGGCAGGTTCGCAGCGCGAATCGATGCAGACCCAAGGGGATGCGGGCAGTGCTGCTGACGCCGTGTGCTGCACGACAGCTTGGCCCCGGCTGCCGTCTCCCTCCGAAATCCCGGGGCGCTTCACCCCAGTTGCCTCCCTGCAGATCTGTTTCATTAACTTCTTGCTTTTCAACTCTTGGTACCGCGAGCTGGGGCGGCGTAAGCCAGCGGCGGCGCCGAGGGCTGCGCAGGCGATGTTGCAAGGCTTCTGTTTTGCTTCGTGTGATGTTTGCTGTGTTTACCCAGCCAGGTCATCCTGCTCCAGACGGATAAATAGAAACATGGGATTAATCCAGTTCCATGGGCCCAAAAGGAATGGTGTATGTTTAATCCAAGCTTTATCATTCTACCTGTGCTGGAGAATATTCTCCTTACTGCTGGGTAAGCCCAGATGTACACCATCTGCTTGTCTTGTGATCTTTGACATGATTGAGAGGCCACCAAAAATACCCAGTGATTGCATACTTTTCAACTGACTGATATAAAAGGAGAAGATGTTAATAATCAAGCAAATAATATTTGCTATTTTGAGGGCCTCCTGAAATTCTTGTAAGATGTATTTTGAAAGGAGATGCTAAACATTGTGTGTGCATAAGCCTTTGCATATATATCTTCCCTTAGCCATATGTTTGAATACACACAGTTTTGGATGAAATATTGCAGAGTCTATTTTAGGTGTGTTTGAAAAAGTCAATAGTCTTCGATTCCCTTCCATAGTCTGCTGTTCTAAATAGCTTCATTTTGCCTCGCTGTGGAGTCGGGGGGTCGTGAGACCAAGTACTGAAACACAGTTTTACATACTTCGGGTAGAGGGGTAAAAATACTGTTCTGCGTGCCCCGCTGAGCAAAACCCTTCTTCGGCGGTCGCGGGGAGCGAGCTCGCCTCGGCCGGGCTCGCGTGCCGGCTGCCAGGGCCGAGGTCCCCCGGCGTCCTGCCGGGGCACCGCTCCAGACGTCCGAGGAAACTCCGTGGGGTCGGGGCTCCGCACGCCGCCGGGGCCGCGGCGATCCGTGCTGCGGTAATAAAATTGCACCTCCTCCAGATCCTGTCCTCTCTGCCCAGTTAGAAGAGCATGTTTTCTGCTGATGCTTTTTAAAAGTTGGCTGACCAGCTGGGTTTCATTCCTTTCTCCTCTCCTTTTTTCCCCCCTTGTCTTTTTATTCTGTATTTTTCCCCCCTCTTTTTAATATATAACGTTTGAATAGAGGTTCAGCGCCGTTCTCTTTGATAGTTCATATGCTGGTTTATGAGCATGGCAAAAACAAAAAAGGTCAGTTAAAGGTTAGGAAAGACAGTTATCAGGCCTGTATAAGTGAGGTATTTTTAAGGCTTTGCTAATTGGCAGCACAGTTAAAGCATCATTCATAAAATAGTGCGCATTAAAATGACCATATCCATTTTTAAGAGTATGTAGATTATTCCTTTGCCAAAAGGATTAACTCCACCTTCTCATCGCTGCCTTTATACCGGAGTGTTTTTCCATGGGAGCGAATAATTTGGGCATTTTGCCTACAGTATCCAGGCTTGTATCCCTCACTATTTAACTGTTACAGCTGGGAAAATCTGGAGCTGAAAATGTGGCCATATAATATGGCAACAGCCAGAACAATAAGACAGGCAAATCTTTTAAATCTGTACTTTATAAAACATCTGTTTAAGAATATTAAGTCAGAAGTTCTGTTCACATATTTGCTGTGTTTCGCTTATTAAACTCCAGCATTATAGCCTGCCTTATTTTTCTTAATAGAATTACTGATCAAGCTTAGTAGAAAGTTTTTTTTTTTTTTAATCCTCATTTCTGTAACCTTCTCCGAAGCTTCTCTGGGTAAAGATCCACACGTACCAGCCTGAAATCTCGGCTGATTTTACAAGGGCTCCTGGGCTGTATTCACCTAGTCTGGAGGGACACGAGCAAATTTTTTCTCCTGTATGCTGAAATATGGCCATGAGCAGTGCTCACTTCATATGTAGCCTGCGTTTCAGTTTGCAATTATTTTCTTTTTTCTTGCACCGTCTTCAGCAAATCCTCATCTTCCTCAAAACTTTGGTGTCAAAATGAAAATCTTGAACAGCGAACTGCCAGCTCGGCTGTCAGGAGCAGTGACACCAAGAGGAGACAGTCCCAATGTAATCCAGATTTTCTGGTGTGTTTGACTGTGTTTGGTCAAACTCTTGAGAAACATTTACTTAAAAGTCTTTACACTGCTCCAGGTAAGTTACTTAGTGAAATACAGGGAATATAGGAAATCCCAACAATATTCGCTGTGGTTAGAAAGTGAGAGTGGCACTTCGGGTTTCCAACTGAGAATCTAATCATAACAACAGAGTTACAAAAGCCCTTATATTTTCACTTGGCGTGATGATACGTGCTGTAGAACAGTTTTGCCATTAATGTGACTCGAGGTTCAGTCTGGCTTTGTAACCCAAGTTCTTGCGTACTGGAGTGATGGATACGGTACAAATTCTTACGCTAGATAGAAATAAAAAATGATTATCTGAAAAAGCCTATTGTTAACATTTCTAGCACTGGTTTACAATAATGAATAGACTGTCAGTGCAAACAAATGCTTAGAATATTTAAGATACACATATATCCTGTGTCTGGACACCTTTTTGTATATGCTGACAGCTTACAAATATCTTATTGAACTGTGTTACTTGAAATTACACAGATCCTCCCAGGGAACAATAGTCCACATTTAATCAGTGGTGCAATAAGGACTTAGACATTTATGACTGCTCATACTTTAATATTTTAAATGCATATTTTATAGAAGAATTTTACCAAATTTTATTCTGTATGAAGAGTGTATTTTTTTACCTGCTCATACTGATGGGGGGGGCAGCTGTTTTATTCTCATGCATTTAAACTCGATAACAACATATATAGACATTAGTAGATGCTTTACTAATTTATTGTGGCAATGTGGTATTTAGACCACTGTTTCAGTGAAGTTTGCCAGTACAGTTAAAAGAAATTAGAGACACCATCACTGCTAAATCACTTTACCATTCAAAGAAGAACTGTAAACATATGCATTCATTTAATTATAATAGTACCAATTATAAGAGAAATTGTAATGCCGAGAGTAGTAGCTTTTATGCGATCATAATAATGGCATATATTTATCTTGGTTTGGCAAGTTAGGTCTTTCTTTAATAGTTGGCTTTGCTTAAATAGAATGTGGTTTGTTAAAACCCACACTAACCCCCACACCCTTCCATTTGTTATTGCCCAAATAATGAACAATAATCATGCGGTATAAATGATTAATGTATACATGGCTTAGCAAGTATCTCTGAGGTTTAGCAAGTGTTTTTATTTTCATTCTTGTGCTGGACTAAGCTATAGCACAATTGCATGTTAGTCTTCGGTACTGGACCGAAAACCTTGCTTCGGTATGGGATCTGAACGTGGAGGCTGATTCTGTTTGCTTTGAAGTTGGTGGGAATTTCACCACCAGCTTCCACGGGCGCAAGCCCACTGTTTATAAAGCAGTTTTTCTTTGTACATGCTCTCTGTTAAATCACAACTTCGTGTCACATTTGGAAGTAGCCCTCTTATAAAAGCCCTAGTCGCATCTTTGGGTTTTTGCACTTAATGTATTTTGCACACCAGGAATGCATCTCAACCGTAGACGTTAGAAGCCTCCTAATTATACTTACAAGCTCAAATAATTGCTCTCAGCCATGTGTATTGTGAAACTTCGTGTAATGTTTATCCTGGTACACGTGGAATTTAGACGGTTTCAGACCGAAGTGTAACAAGTCTCGTACCCGTGTTTCCTCTGCATCTGATTTCTCTGGCTCCCGAGCAGCGCGACGTGCGCACGCAGAGCGAGCAAACCCTTCGCCTTCGCCTCCCGCGCGGCCCGGCCCCGCGCCGTGCCCGGCGCCCCCCGCTCAGGGCAGCGCTCAAAAGAGTTTAAAAAAAAAAATGCATTACTTGAAACTTGATATAAAACCTGTGGCGGACGCGGGCGAGGGGCTGGAGCACTTGATTATTCTTTTATCAATAAATAAGAGCGGCGTACAGTTAATTTCAGCACTGTAATTGAGCGGTGCATTCTGGGAAGCTGCGGAGCACTGTAAGATGAGGAAATGTTTTAGAGACTAATCACGAGAAGAAAGGAGCCTTTCATAGCCCTTATGATGCTGTTGTCAGAGCTAAAGGCAGATAATGATTCAGTAATAATGGCACATTGTGAATATTTAAGCTGAAAAGATGGGGACAAAATGAGCAGACATTGTTGGTTTGCTAAACCGAACAGTTGGTCTTTGGGCTCCCAAACTATCTAAACTCAAGATTTTTCGCTCGGAAGTTTCCAAAATTAAAAAAAGAAAGAGATTTGCAGGACACTGGCGGGGAGAAGGGGTTACAAGTAAAGTTTGCGCGGGGGCTCTTCATTGACTTGAGATCTGAAACGGAGAGTCGAGCCCCCTTTTCTTTTTTTAACGACTCTGCGAGCTGACAAAGTATAATATGCTTCAGACTGTGTAAATCTTCTTCCATTTAGGTGCCAGAAGAAATCACTTCTAAAGAAAATCAGTTTTAGTAATGCCCTAAAATATTAAATATAAAATGGGCGAGTGTCATATTGCAAAGAAGCGGGCTAATTTGCATTTTGTCTCCAGGGCATTGGTAGCGCTATAAAGAGACATGCAGCTGAATTTATGTACATTGTCTTTTTTCCTCATTACTACATTCTGGATCTGTTAGTTGTCTTTCTTTAAACATCTGTTAAACGCAGTTTCATGAAGCCGTACGTTCCCATATGTTTGGGAACGTTATCAAAGCCTGGAGCTTTTGGCCTCCTTTACAACCTTTTGTCTCCGGGAAGAAGGTAGAGGAGCTCGGAGGCCAGATCCTGCCAAAGGCAGCGGTCAGAAACCCTGTTGCTTTCAATAAGAGCCAGATAAGTTTTCTAAAATACGTACAGACCCGCACTGGTAGGGACAAAAAGAATTACAGCTCCTGTTGTATTTCAACCCTGGGCAGCAAGGATATTTTCAAAGATTTTTTTTTCTTTTCTAAGAAAAGCTGGGGAAAAAAAAAACACACTTTTGAGTCTGTTAGGGCAAATTCTCCTCGCCATAACTCAGGAAGTTTGTCTGCGTGAGGAAGGGCAGGAGAAACTGCTTCGTTCAGGTTTCCAGGCACAGAAAGCGCTGCTTTATTATTATCTTTACACTGACATAAACAGTTCCAGCTCTTGTGTTTCTTTGATAGGATCACTTCTCCTGCGTGCTTGCACACGAGGGAGAAGACGAAACAAACTCCTGCATCTCTACACATGTTTTTCCTGGAGGAAAAGCAATTACTTACAATAAACGGCTCCCAAACTTTAATCAAAGCATGTTCAGGGAAAGTTTCTCTTTTGTGCAAAAGTCTTTTAAAAAGCCTGCTGCACGCTCGTCGTAACAGTCATTTTTATCCATACGCTTTAAGCCCGTGCATTTATGTAGCTAGACAACATTTCTAAGCTTTTGAAAAGTCTTTATTTTTAATCAAAAGTTTCATATAAAATCATTTATATGTTAAAGAGTATTAAAAGCCCGGGAGCAGGTCCTCCCCTGGTGCAAACGAGCGTTGTGCCGCTCGTCCGCGGCGCTGCAGTTGTCTGTAATAAAAGCGCGAGCCAGTCTCTCCCCGCTTTCCAGGGCCCCAATCCTGCATACTTACGCACTTACTTCACCGCGCGCCTGGGAATGAGATCAGCCGCAGCGCCGCGCGCCTGTGCCGGCGCGGCGCAAGGTGAGGAGCCGGCCGGCTCCGCGGGGACGAGCTGCGGAGGCGGCCGCCTCGCCGCTTTGGGAAGAGCCTCCTCGGGCCTCGGGCTTCCGGGGGCCTTCCCGTGGGTTGCAATTCCCCAGGTCAAAAGCAACTTTCAGCCCGAACCGCTGGTTTTATGCAGCGTGCCTGGGATGCGCCGAAGGGCCGGCAGCTCCACGCTTCCCTTGGAGGCTTCCTTTCGTTTGCGTAGTCTCGCGCCCCCATCCTGGCAGTGCGTCCGGGGCGCGGGGTTCAACCGCACAGCCGCGTTTCGGGGAGCGGGGACAGGAGCGGGGGGACTGGGAGGTGCAGCTTGCCCCAGTACCGAGGTCTGAATCGTTACACGGAGAAACGCTACTAGATTTGGTGACCATCTGGCCCACCGATCCTTTCCCATACGTGCTCAGGCGGGAGTGAGGAATTCCAAAATCCCTAGTGCTTGGGTTTCTTTCCATCTTTCTTACCCAAGACACAAGTTGAGCAGATGAGCGTTGCTCCACCTCGATGCTTAGGAGTCACGTGGCGGCTCCGGTCCACGTCGCGGCGGTACCCGTAGCCCTTACTAACAGCACGCGGCCGCGGAGAACTCGCAGGCTGCAGCGGCCGGAGCTTGACGTTCACGCCGCCGGGAGAAACGCCCGAGGGCCAAAGCCTGCGGAGAGGACAGCGCGGCCGGAGCGCGGCAGCTTGGCGTGGAGACGCTCGCGTCGAGCTCCGAGGGATGCTCCTCGCCGCTGAGGAGGGGGGTGACGAGGGTGCAGGCAGAGGCGGCGCCAAGGTCACCTCGTGTCGGCCTGGAGCAGTGCGCTTTTTTGGGAAAGACGCAATTCCCTCCCGGTTTCACTCCTCAGCGGCACTCGGAACAATGGGGATGATAATTTCATCAGCGCCGCGGATACTTGATATTTCTCATTTACATTGCGTGTTTCATCTTCAAGGCTCTTGAAGTAATGAGCTAATCCTCACAACATCCCTGTAAATATTATTCCCCCCTTAAAGAAACCGAAGCAAGGAAGTTAAGTAAATAACGTACGCTATTTATATTATGCTGGCTTATAGGGGTGCTGGTGAAGGTCAGGTCCTCCTTGTATGGAGACATTATATAAATAAGGAGCTATATAAGTAAATTACTCCTTGACCTGATGATTTCATAATTCAAATATACAAAACAAGCAAAGAATAGAGGAAAGGGCTATTATTAGCCCTATCAGAAAAAAAAAAAGTACAGAGGTTAAGTGATTGCACAGAAATATTGTCTGTAGATTTGGCTGATGTAAAACTATATATTCTGGGTATATTTATCATTTTCAGAGATGAGGATCGTCCAGCTTAGATTATTAGAACTTGGTTTTACTAACAGATGACTGACTTGCTTTTAAAATGTTAGCAAGACCTCGATTTTAATGAAAACATTTTAGTATTAAAGTGTAGATTCAGTAGGGATACAGAATTACCCGTGGTTGACTGAGTTAGGCTCACTCATTCTTAGCTGTTAAACTGTTTTCGGGAAAGTTGTTAGCTACCCCTTTTTGGACTGCTTTTAACTTCTGAAGAGCTGTTGTTGAAAGTCTCTTAAAATGAAACTAAGGTTATTGTCTTAGTTCAGCTCACAGCACTCACGTGCTTCAGTGTCCTGTTTTTGAAACGGAAAGGGTTTGGTGGAAGGAGGGTGAGCAAGCACATTTTTGCTGGAACCGAGGAGAATTATTTCTTGGTTCTCATTAGCTGAAGCTTGAGTTCAGCAAAGCACTTCAGCATTTGCTGAGCTTTCAACAGAAGTCCCGTTGCTTTTAATTTCCTAGAATTTTCCTTTGTCACAAGCTCTCTTAGAGGCAGTGGCAAGTAAGCACGGGCTTAAGGTTCAGCACGTCCTAACTGTTTAAATATATTTAGCCCTTTCCCCAAAGCCGTTGTGTTTAATGCAGTATTTGCCCTAACGTTAGCCTAAGGACTTGTGCTGCAGGATTGATGCTTAAAGATATACTTGCACTGTAGGATGGGTCAAGTGCTTGGTTTAAGTTTTTTTGCATTTTTAAACTTCTATTGGAACGTCACTTTAAGATTGTAAGAGGAAGCACTTTTCAAGAATAAAATGACGTTTAATAAAGGCAACTATCTGCCTAAACCTTACAGTAACTAGAAAATTGGAAGAGAGAGTGAACATCTGTCGTAGCTTCTGCATGGTGGCAGGAGCACAGGGCACTTGCTACAGCACATCTGAAGTGCCTGACTTTGCAGTGTAAATGGAAGTTATGGTGTGCTAAAAGCTTAAATAATGTAATGAGTGCTTACCACTCAAAACAATTACGTGCGAAAAAAATCGCATGGTTGGTACTTCAGGAGTTAACAAAAGTAAAGGCAGATCTGTTTAAAAAAAGACCAGAGAGGGAAAAAAAAATCACTTCTGTGTAAGAATATGTTACAAAATATAATTAGTTTATTTTAATATGGTTATCTTTTTATTATTTAAAGAAAAAGGTTACATCCAATGTATTTGGGGAAAGATTTTATTTAACACTTGGATGCATTTTGCTCTAAAATGAATGCTTGCTCAAGAGTCTAAGAAGGCTTCATGGGAAGAGCAAAGCAATCTAAGCCATATGTATTGGGCACGTTGCCAGTTGTTTGCCAATATGCCCAGGCCACCTGGCTATCTATGCAGCCAAGTATGCCATCCTGACTAGCCAGCTTTAACCTTCAGGCTGCTGCTTTTCCAGCTCGTAGGCAACTCTGCAGCCTTCGGAAGCGGGCTGCGTTTCTGCCGTGCCAGGAGCGCGCGCGCCCCGGCCGGGCTGACCGGCCAGCTCCCCGCGCCCGCGCCGAATGAGCTCGCCTTTTGTCTGCAGAGCGGTTCAGCAGCGTTGAACCGGGGCCATAAGATGAGTCTGGAGATAGCAGACTGAAACCTTTACCCATATGCCATAGTTAGACACTTTGACTGACAAGCCGCGGGTTTTGTTCCCGGCACTGTAGAGACTCTGTTTTATGGGTGTGGTTTAGGACGGGTTTTGTTTAATGTAGTTCACCGCTGCAATTTCTTTTGCATGAACTGTAAAAGAGCTGAAGCCTTTAGTGTAACTCCAGCATTAATAGCACATTGTTTCATTATTGGGGCAATTTATTTAAATGTTTATTCATTAAATTTCACTCGCAGCCAAAAATATCTCAACATTCTATTAGGCTTCGGTTACATTTTGGGTTATGGGCAAAGCCTAAACCAAGTGCAGTATCCATGGCAGCAATTTAACACGTAGTCGATATCAGATATAATTAAGCTATTCCAAATATTGAAATTAAGGTAGGAAGAAAAAAAGATTGTATTCAATTCAGTAAACACAGCATGGGAAGTTTTGGTGTAGCAGCCAGCAAAACCTTAAATTCATCCAAAATAAAGGGCAGGCAGTCTGCATTAATCGTCTTCTACTTTAATAGAAAGCAGTTCGGGGACAACATAATGTGGAGACTTTCCCCCTCTTTATAGCTTTTAATAAATGCCGCTGTAATAGCTGCATTTGCAGGCTGGGGAATGCAAGCGTGCTGCTTAGAGACATGTGCAATATGTCTGCTTCAGTTTACAGCGGTGCACATATTTTTCGGCGAGTGTGCGCTGCAAAAACTTTTGTGCTCTAAGCTCCGAGTGGAGCCTGCGGTTCAGGTCGGGAAGCTCAGTGCAAAACTCTCTCAAAATGGCCACAGCTTCCTCCGTGCTCATGCTGGAGCCATAAATCTGATACAGCTTCATTTCAAAGATCCCTGAACCTGAGGGGCTGATATTTGAAACTCAACTTCTCTGTTTGCAGGTGGGATTATTTGTGGAAGTAAATGAGAGCGCACAGACATCTCGCTGCCTGGTTGCGCTGCCCAGCAGCCGGTCAGGTGGCAGCGGGACGCTTTATTCACCCTGCAAAGCAGAGTATGGAAAAACTGATCCATCCCTTATTATTAGGCACAGAATTGGAGACTAAAGGAAGGAAAACAGGTTAACAACACTTAAAAAAAAAAAAAAGAGAGAGAGAGCTCGGGGGGAGAGACGTGGCCAAGTTCGCGGCGAAGCCCGGAACGAGCGACGTCCCGATGAACCTTTCCGTCCGCGGGGCTCGCAGCACATTGTTCGCGCCGGCTGCTCGCTGGCGCAGGCACCTGCGCCCTCGCCCCGCTCCCCTGGCCCTCTCGGCTGACAAAGACCTGCCGAGATCAAATGTGGAGCCCACCAGCGCGGGAATTTAATCCAGCAGGGTTTGCTGTTGAGTTGCACTGAGGTATTCTTTGTCCCTGAGGAGCGTTCCGCCTTCGGGGAGCGAAGCGTATTGAATTGCTGAAAGGCAGAGTCCGTGCGGCAGTGTTAAAGGTGTGCTCGGGGGAGGCCCGGCTCTGGTTTCCTCTTTCAAGAAGCACGCTGCAGATCTGTGGCTTATTAGCAACGCGTCGTAGCCGTAGCTGTGCAGCATCGGTGACACAGTCAATAAAGGCCCAGAGAAAGGCGCTGTTTCAAATGCACAAAGACAGACATAAAGGGATGGGGAAAGTGTCCCGGTGGGTTTTACAGTCTGTCAGGTGAGATGCAGCTGCAGCCGCCCCATCTGTGCTACCTTGGCCTGGTATGGCTGTCAGCGTAGGTAACTCTGGCTATGATGGGAGAAGCAGAGCAGAAATTGAGACAGAGAATAAAAATTAAGGTTAAAAGGGAGAATAATGTTCTATGGGCATTTGGGGGATACTAACAGGTCACAAATTTTCACTTTAATTGTTCACTGATCTCATTTTGTGTATTGCACTAATAGATGTCTGGACAAATACACCCGCTGCAGTTTGCATCATTTGTTTACTCAGCCTTGTATCAATCTGTAGTGATTTCCATATAATATTTATTCTCAGTGATGGACTTTGGGTACCATATTAATAGTATCTTGCCTATCACATACTTCACTGTAGTAAATCTGTTTATTGTTTTTCTGCGTGGGTGTGCACTGCACGCACACGTTCTTTCTACATTTTTTACTGTGTTACTGTCATTTTATTTATTTGGTCCCAGTTTTGCTTTCAGATAAAAAGATTAGTCATAATTAGGAGTTTTGTCATCCAAGAATTTCCAAGCACGTAAATTTTGAAAGGTTGTTCATGAAAAGTTCTTGAAATGGGAACATTGTACTATGGAAATTTTGTTTAAATGAGAACATTATACTACCATATAATATTTATAGCATCAAATGTCTACAGTTAGTTTGATTGTTCCTTGCCAAAAATTTTCTGTGAAAAGGACTTAGAAAAATGAGGACTATCTATACTACACAGTAATACTAGCCTCTGAGGACCAGGTTCTTTCTTCCACCGTTTCTCACCATCTTAGTCTTCCAACCAACCTCCCTCCAATCCCAACCACATACTTTACTGCAAATATGTACAAACCCTGCAGCTTACACTTCTCCTCTGCTGCCTCTGGTGGTAAACACAGGCCTTCCAGTAGTGATAAGGCTGCACACCCCTTTCAGGAGGAAAATGGACTCTGAAATGCTTGGGGAAAATAGCAAAGCTCCCATTCACGTGGCTTAGGTTGGAAAATTGAACTTAATCTGCTCAATTGCACCTCCATACCAAAAAACAAACCAAAAAACTGGTGTGCTAGTCCTAAGTGCAGATGAAGCAAAATAATAAGGATTTCTGTGGACTAATAACAAACAGGAACGTTCAGATTCTGTAGCTCGTTCTTCCTGAATGACTGTAAAGTCCAGAGAGACAACCCTGTCCCACTGAAATCCATAGGACTTTTGCCGTTGGCTTCCTGAGAACTAAGATTTCATTTGAAATAATTCAGCACCTGCTTTCAGGCATGTCATTTACTAACTGATTCACTGCCAATTTACAGAAGAAACTTCCCCTACTGAAGAGTACAATCTCCTCTTCTTCTTTTCTTTTCTTTTCTTCTTATTTTTTTTTTAAACTGGCTTTCCATCTAGTAATACTTCTCTTGTCAAAGGTATCTATTTTCCTTTTAGTTTAGTCAAGTTTTGTGTTTTTTTGTTTTGAGTGTGTGGTTTGGTTTGGTTTGGTTTGGTTTTTACCTACATACAGTAATATGGGAAATGGTCCCTCCAGGCATTACTGTTTCAGTGGAGGTTGTGGTAAGTTGAGGATGTGTCTTCTTATGCTGAATTTCATCTTGCCTCCGCACATCCTCGAAGCATGGTGACATGCACTGACTTGGAACAGCTAATCCACACCTGATGACAGGCTGCATCACCGTGGCTCCAGATTTCAGCCTCTTCCCTTGTGTACGCAAAGAGGTCATGTTCCCCTTGCCTGCTACAGGATGCTAACAGATATAATAGTCAGGACAGGGAAACAGAAGGATCTATTAAAGGGAGTTGTCGTGATAAGCAGGTGTGATATTCAGGTTGCTACTTCAGGGAATCTCAGAGAAGGAGGCTGGTTAGCTGAACCCCAAGCAGATGGTAGGGTATGGCTTTGCCGAAGGCACTGACTGAAACAAATTTTGACTTAGTTGTATTGAGGCAGACCAGGATTGAGTTCATGGACTGGTGTGAGGCTAGAAAACTGAAATAGCATGAACTCCTTAATCTATTAGAATTTTAACTTTTATATGCATTATAAAGCTAATCACCTCTATTTGAATGCAGAAAAATGGCTGCAGTGCGTTAGAGATCCTTGCTGTGGTTCAGATTATGATGTTGGATGATGAGGTTTTCCAGCTATCACAGTCACCTGTGAGTGGTTTACTACTCAGTCTCCAGTTTAGCAATATATGGGTTTCAGTTCATACAATTTGAGCTTCACAACTATGCAAGTATAAATCTACAGAGGATCTGGCTCTGAAACATGTAGTGTGGCCGTCACGTCCAGCATAACATTGCCAGAGTTTAACTATTCGGAGTTGTTTATGTTCTTTTTTCATTAACTCTTCTGATTATAGAAAAGAGGCTGCTATTTTAAAAAAGAATACAGGATGAGGAATGTGTTGTCTTAATTTATTGCAAGTCCTTTATGAGTTTGAAGATTTCCCCCGATAAAGTGTTTTAAAAAATCCTTTTCAAACTTTTAAAATGTTATTAACTTATACAATGCTTCAAACAACAATCAGAGAAATGAAAAATTAATCTCATTTTTTTCTTACTCATTTTGAAGTATAATTAATAAATATGAAATTAATAAGATTTGAAGGTAAAATATGTAGTGTGTTGAAACAAAAATCAAATAGTTCATGGAAACATTTATTCATTTACAGTTGCATGATTGGAGCCAGCATTTCTGTTCTTAGTTTGCAGTTACTTCAATAGAGGAAAAAGTCAATTTCCACTTAAATTCTGTCAGCATTGATATCCCACTTTTATCACAGTTATTTATAACCCAAATACCAACGTGAATATAATTAACAATGTGTATAAGTTGTAGGGCTTGCCAAATAATGAACAGTTATTTGCTAAATAAAATATTTGTATAATTAAAAATGTCAAATAGTGTACTTAGAAACATTTCATACAGCCAACCAAGTAGTTCAAAACTTATTAGTGAATAATATATTAATTCACTGATATATTATATATTGAGTAAACTATTCTAATAAGTTAAATGGCATTTGACCGTTACAGTTGACTCCAACTCAGCAAAGTAGTGAGTACCACCTCGAGTCGAAGGGAGCTGAGGGCACTACAGAGGAGGCATTATCTGGTTAAATATTAGGGCTTCTGAGTAAAGCTGTTAGTTTTCTGCTTGACAGTCCTACTGAATGAAGAATACCATTCTCCAGGACACTCTTCTCCTAAGGTCTTTCAAATATGGTAACTCAAATCTTTCTTAGGCATAAAAGTACTCCCGTACTTTTGCATTTGCAAAATCAATATGGTGCCCTTAATGCAAAGTTCACTTTTCCAGTCTGTAATTACTAAGGTCAATATTATACAGTCATCGTTATTAAAAAAAAAGTTCCCGCTCTGTATCTAATCAAATTTCAGGTCCTGCTTTCTCTATGCTCGGGTTATAACTTTGCCATATTAATGAGGGGTTTGTGCAGTAATCCTGGCTAAGCTCTTCAGGTATATTATGTAAGTATTTTCCCATATGGTGAGCCTTGTCTCTAGCAGCATATAGCACTTCTGTCTGGTGTAATGCTCTCCTTTCCCTAGGTTTTATATGTCTGATCCAATGTCAAGAAAAGTCTTGAACGGGGAAATCTAGCATCTGCTTTGTGGCCTCTGTGTTGGCTGTCTCCTTGTCCCTTACCTGTGAGGCTCTTGGGGTAGGTGCCTAGGAATGGATTTTTGTCGAGGGTATTTTAGGTCAGTGTCAGTTCCATGAGATACTTAAGTAACTTTGTGACTTTCTCTTGTGCTTTTACACAGTATGCAGACCAGAGAAACAATAAATTTTTAAAAAATGAGTTTCTGGATTCTCATATTTTTAATAAAATCCAACCTATTAGAAGGTCATGAAATAGTACAATTTCTACTGCAGGGCACATCCATGTGAAGGAGCAGTCCCTCTTTCAGAGGGCTCCTGGATTGCCACCGCGATAAGCCTGCAGTGCTGTCTGCTGGGTTACTTATCCGCAGCACCAGGATTGTCTGTTGCTCAGATGTGTAAGCTTCAGCCGTGGTTTCCGTTCACGGTTGCCGTGTATCATCGCAAGAGTGATGATAACGCCTCTTCAAGGTGGCATTGTAGTGACAGTTTAACATGGCAAACTTCTGCTTGGCAAACAGACAGAGACTGTTAGCCAATATTGGCTGAGACTCGCTGATGATACCACGTAGTGTATCCTTAAAGAGGATAGTTCTTTGGACTTGATCCCGCTCGGTTTTCTGTCATGTGCCTCTCAGTCCAAGGAGAAAAAAAGAGCAAACAAATGTATCCACCCTCCTTTTTATGGGTGTATTCTGGAAACGGTTTCATGATAGAAGCTTAACTTCCCTTCTAGGAAGTGTTCTGGAGCTTGCAGGTCTGGAAAGTGTCCCTCTTATGTGCTAAAAAAGGATTTTAATATAACGCTTATCGTGCTGATCACAGGGAGCCACTTGCTATTGAGGAGCCTAGGAGTGTGTCCCAGCAAACCTTGGGAGTGAGGCTGGGAACGTGTCTCTGTCGGGGGGGTTCAGTTAACCCCGCTGCGGTGAGCCCTGCTCGGCACCCGGTTACTTAGCCGTGAGACTGTGCAGCTGTAAATTTCAAACCTCCAGATTCCCCTTGCTGTTTTCTCTTCCTTGGCCACTGGAGTACAAAGCCAGAGAACACATATGTGCTGCTTATTAATCTATACTATTAACTTATCTTTAATAAAACATTTAATATTATTTAAAATAGTTGGTTTGTTACCCATACCACTTCCTTATTATGCTCTCTGAATGCCTGTCAGTAAAATAATTTTGTGAACATTAACAAGCACACTTTAAATCTATTGCTTTTGTATATAAATGTAAGTTACCATCTTAACAGGAATTCCATTTTAGTATATCTCATAATGTTTTGATGATCCCTTCTGATATTTTTTGTGTACTAAGAATCTCCTTCCTCAAACACCATATTGTTATAAGGTTATTCCTACTTTACAACCTCATTTTGTGATTTTGATGATATAGCTAGAAGTGAATGGGCCTAGTTTTAGACAGCAGCCTCTACAATAGCACCTGTAAGTTACGTACTTGAGAAAAACCATGGAGATAACAGATTTGCAGACACAGTTTGCTAGTTATATTGAGGCCCCTTTGAAATTTCTGTCCCATTTTCCTTTTTGATCTATGCTTTTGGCAACTGGAATATTTGGTTTATGCATTTTCATATGCTTTGGTCATGTGCCTGTGGGCATGTGCAAAGGTTATTACGTGGGTGGAAGCAGAGTTGCATCTTGCTCAGTTCAGAAAAACATTGCTTCAGAGAAACTTTGTGTGGGTTTGTTTCAGAAGAAGCCCTCACAGATCACGGCTTGAGGTGAAGCTGTTAGGGTGAGGGTTGTAGCAGGCAGTCCAATAGATGATGAAGTTACATGAAAGCCTGTGTCATTAGCTAGAAAGAATCTACTTGGACTGAAGCTGAGTAGATTTATTTTATCTCTATTGCAGCTCAAGTCAGGTTGGCTTCCTGACAGCTTCAACTGGAACTTACCGTTGCTTCTTATGCGTTAGCCCTTTTCTTTCAGGAAGATGCATCTTGCCATGTGCCCTGTGCCAGCAGGGATGAGGAGGGACTATTCTCTTTTCCAGAAATACTTTGTAAATTGTTGGGCCAAAATAGAATGTGTAAGTAAAGCTTAGAGATAATCTCGTCTTAAGCATTGACCCTGGGCCTTAGATTTATAAGCTTATTCCTGCTGTCCCACCATAAACTAAAATATCCACTCCACCATGCAGTGTTTATATAGTAGTTTGGTGTAGTTTTATAGAAGTATACACTCATATTTTCTCTTCGCTGTTAAAAAGAAAATTAAAAAGTCCTCAGGACTTGATTCAGCCTGACTGTTTAAGTGCACTGCAATTTGATTCCTGTATCTCAGAAGGTGGATTCATTGCCAAGGGGGAGTCACATCACTTTCTTGGGAATGCTGTGCAGGAGGCAGCTGTAAAGCGTCTGCAGTGCTGCCCAGCGAGCAGCTGCCTCCTGGGTGTCCTGGCCGTGGCCCCACTGCAGCCCAGCAGCTCTGACTCCTCTTCCTCAGTGGATGAAGCTGTGGGTGCCTCACACTTCTGCAGCACCCCCTTGGGGCAAGACTGCTGCTGCCGGGAATGAGCAGCTCAGTTTCTGTCCTTCGGGGACCTGGAGATGAGCAGAATCCTACAGAGCTAGGAGGAAATAAACAGCTGCAAAGTGAGTTTTGAAATAAAAAATGTAAAATATGTAATATATAAAAAAGAAAGTTATTAAAAACTTCAGATAAGATCAAAACATTCCAGACATCATGGTCTCTGCTCCTGCAGAACTGTATAAAAATGCTTTAGCTTTACAAAAGGGAGCAATAGAGTGGTTCATATATGTGAAATACTTTGGACTTTGCATCCCATTAACATAACCAATTTAAAATAACAGATGATGGTCTTGCTCTAAAACTGTGGCATAGTCACATTCTTAAAGGCAGAAAGTGTTTCTGATTTTTGACAAAAAACTTATCATGATTTTACAGATCTTCAGAGGTTTCTTGAATGTTTTGCTAACATTGCAACTTCCAGTATAAAACATGCACTAGGATTTACACCCTAACCATATACTTTATAATTGGAGAAGGGTGCTCCTGTGGCTGAGATTCAGCTACCAAATCCGTGGGCTTCAGAATCTTTTCTTCATTTTGAACGGGGGCCATGCAATTTCAAAATTAAATATGAAAATACTAGCTAGGATACGAATATAATGAGTGAAACAGATGATCTGCAGCAAACTTGAGATGTTTCTTTTTAAATTATGAATGATCAAAATCACACCTAAAGTTATTATTTTCCCAGCCTTCACATAAGGTCAAAAGTGCCTTCAGCTACACAGATGCAGATCTGGAATACTTTCTGCAGAGTTACTGAAACACGCAATGGACTGACTGATGAAGAAAAAGAAATGAAAAATACATGGCCTTTTTAACACCTTCTTTCCATACTGTGAATTATTTTAAGGTTTATTTGATCCTTACTAAATTTCATATTGGCTGCAGAGAGTTTTTGAGAATAATCTCTTTTAAACCTCTTGTTGCAGTATATGCTCAAATATTTTAAAATCCACTGTTCAAACTTGCCAGTTGAAAAAACTGTCTCTCTTAATTGGCTAAGTGTGAAAGTCAGATGTCCTCAAATACCATCTGAGAAGATAACCATATTTTTTTTTCAGCTGTGCTGTAGCCTCCATATCTTACTGTCAAGAAGCTTCTTCTGGGACTGAGACAGGTCATGCTGGAAGTCAGTGGCTAATCAGCTCCCACTGCACATTGTCTGCTTTCAGCTTGAATTATCTTAGGCAGACATCCTGGCTAGCTGCAAAACAAACCTCTGATGGCTTAAGTCTGAGAAGACCTGACTTTGGCAGCCACTAAGTTAGAGATGAGGAGACTAAAAGAAATCCTATCTTTTCTGGTGCTTTTCCTGTCTTGGTTTCCCCACCAGAAATCAATAGGATAGTCGATAGTTGGTTTTGAGTTGTTCGCTACATGCTGGAGTTTTCTGCTGTAAACCTTGGGTGTCTGGGTTTCAGACACTCTAATGTGTCAGAGGAAGTTTGATAGCTGCCACAGCCATCCCAAGTTACACTTTATTTCCAGTGACAGCCATTGTAACACAAGAAGGGAATGAATTCAACAGTTATAAGTACAGATCAATCTCTTACTGTTTACGGGGAAGGGACAAGTTAAATTTTTTTCAGATATTGTTTGTGTTTTTTGAAATATATAGTGACAAAAATGCTATGTGAAATAGGGCAATGTTTCAAGAAAGTTGTCTTTTTCCCCACAAATATTCATGAAGTCATTCAAATGGATCAGGGTCAAACTTTATTGGTTCTGGTTATTTTTTTATTCACCTTTGAGTAGAAATTATTCAGCATGTGGTTATAATGGACTAGTCGGAAAAAGTTTTATCAATTAAAAAAAAATCACCCATTTAGAATTCTTTTGGTATTATTTTCCAAAAAGGAACAGCTGAAGTAATGAGAATATGTGGGTATGGTAATTTACAATGTATGTTTTCTCCATTCACAAGGAAGTGCCTGTATCACGAGGGAAGCCAGAGTTGTGAGAAACGTGCAAGTCTTTTCTGCATATCATCAATCATCTTAACCAATATTCGTAAGAGAGTCTTCTCCTGTGCATCCCTTTTATATGGACTTGTCTTTTGTGATAGTGCCTCTCTGCCTCACCTATTAGCATCTTTCTCCACATCTGCTCTGCAAGGATGCGTTTCCTCTCTTGCTTCTTGCCAGTAGAGTGAGATAATTGGGTTATTTGTTCCTAAAGCATTAGGATTACAGTGAATTTTTTTCTGAAACATATACTAAAAAAGTTTAAAATTAAGATAATATAACTACCCAGAATTATTGTTAGTTATGCTAATAGAATATTGGAAGGGAGACGAAACATGTTTCAGCATTTAAAACTACCTTAAACTTTTGAAGTTTAGGCTGAGCAGGGGAGTGCAGATAGCTCTATACCCTGTTGCTGAGGAATCCTTGTAGGTTACTGCTGTCTTTCTTCTAATGCCAGCAGACCTGGAGGAGGGATAAATGGCTGTGCACCAGCGTGGCAGTTCCTCAGCAACATAAAACATCCCAGACTTCTCTTTATTTACTTCACCTGCTATGTTTTATTCTCACCCATAGTCTTATGAATAGATATTTGCAGATTTGGACAAGTAGTCAGAAGGAAGTTCTGTCCTTAGATCTACACGTGCACCTCATCAGTTGGCTTCCAGGGGAGTTGATTTCAATGAAGAGCAGCTGAAAACAGAACCTGGATCTTATGTATTTTGGGAAGCATAATCCAGGCCTCCCCCTCTATATCCCAACATAATGGTTAGTAGCCCTCCGAGGGACTTCACTGGTCCTGTAAAGCATTATTCCAGGAGAAATGCTTAAGTCAACCTGACTTATGTGCATATTAAGTGCAAATGTGATTTTTCAATCTAAGAAAAACAAAATACTTAAAATGGGCCTAGAAAAGCCTTTGAAAATTGTGATGATACAACATCTTTTATATTACCAAAATGACACTGTTACTTAAGGCACTGAAACTGCTCTTTGAATTGTGTTTCAATATTTAACCAATAACGTTTAAAGATGTGCACATGAAGCAAGTATCTTACCCTAGTACACTTTTAGGTATCAATCATGCTGTATTAATTGAAAGGATTTGGTCTAATCTCATAAAGAAACAGGCAAACTCTTGGCTTTTCTCTAAAGTAAAAATATATCACTCATGTCATCCATTACTGTGCTATAATTATGGTAAGTGAAGCAGAACAGAATCGATGGAGCAATTTATCAATGCATTCCCAACTATTCTAGCCCAGCTGACGTCATGCGACTGCAGATACTGTCCTTCAATATAAAAGATATCCAGCAGTGTCAAGACTCTATTCTGATCTACTCTGGCATAATATTTTCATATTTAATATTGTCATTTCAATTATGGTTTAATTAATTTATTTCATTCACTATGAAATTATACTTAATTAGTTGGCTTTTAAATTTTTTTTTCCAAATTAAAATTTCAAAAGGGCAAGAAAAAGAGTGAGAAAAAAAATCTCAGACATTATTTAATTCAGACTTCAAGGTCAAAAACCCTTATAGTTTAAACTTTATGCTAATAGAGCATAAACTTGATCTTTTCCGTTCCACTGTAAATTATTTCAAGATAAGAAGCAGAATGTAATGTGTGTAGCAAGCATTTCCAATGGACATTTGTCTTCAGATATTAAACGCTTCCCCAAAATGTCATTTTAATGCTTGGATACTGTTTAGTGTCTTCAAATATTTGCCTTTTTGCACACTCAGTTTTCCAAGTGTTGAGTTTTACCTATATATTAGCTTTTAAGTTTTATTCAAATAGGGTTATGGAGGTAGAGCTCATGTAGACTAAACTTTTCTAAAGCAGTCGTGGAGATAGCACTGTTTGTTCTGTAAAAACACTCGCCCCGCATTCCTCATGAAGTTATTAAATGTGTTTACACTACATTAAATATGAAAAATGAACTTCTTCAGCAAAAGGATTGTTTAAAATACTGAGAGAAATATAGTCAAAATACCTCCTCGCCGGCTCCCCGTTCTTCCCACGGCGCGATGCTAACGCGCTTCCCCGTGGGACTGTCCGGCCCGTCCTGGCCTCCAGCCTCTATCTCTTAAACGGTTTTCCTAATTCTGGCCCAAAGCGGTTTCTCACAACCGCGCCTTTCTGCAACGGGCACGAAGTCCTCGTTCGGACCTTGGCGCTGCCAGAGTGAACGGCCCAGGGTCCAAGTCGCGCTGCCCCGGCGGGGTGGGGAGACGGAGGAAGGTGCTTGCTCACAACCTGCCCCAGAGCTGGGCTCTAAATAAACCGCGCTGCTCTAAGATGCCTGGCTGCTGGAACAGATCTTTCTCCTCAAAACTTTATTTTTTTTTTTTTTTTCCTGAGACGGGAACACATGGAAAAGTCCACCAGGAAATTAAAACCGTGAGAGTGGTTTTTCTTATACAACCGGCTGCTTGTTTACTTGTGTACGGTCTCCTTGAAAACCTCTGTCTTCCCCCAACACGGGATTTCCTTCTCCTGCCTCCTGTCCTCCAGCTACTTTCCGTGTCCTCGTTCGGCAGCAGCTAAAAGGGCGAATCTGTTCGGTGTCCTGCGCCCCGCGGTCCCTCCCGTTTCGCCGCCGGCCGCGGGTGCGCAGTGCCCGGGAAAGGGTTAAGGCGTGTGGCGGCCTCGCCGGGGCGAAAGCGCGGTGCCCCTCGCTCTTTAACGGTGTTCTTGTAAACCGCCGTGCTGGGTGGATTTATTAAGGGTGAGTTTACCTGATATTACATGGTATTGTTTAATTTGGACTATATTTAACCAGCGCGCTGTTGAAACAGCGTCGGCGAGCTCTGAGAGCTTGCCAGGCACATTCTCAAAATGGTTGCCAAGCTGTAAGATGGCTGCCAAGGTCTGACTGCACTGAACAGGTCCAAAATGGTGACCAACTTTGCAGAATTTTCCTGCCGATTTTTCTTTCTTTCTTTCTTCCTCCACCCCCCCCCCCCCAAATAAGGAAGATGCCGGACTTGGCACCAGCCTCTTGGCACTACGATTTATAGTGTCATCCAGAGATTCAAGTAGTTACTGTGTTCTTGTTTCACAGTACTTGGCAGAAAGCTGCGTAGGGGAGGACGTGAGGTGAAATCGCCGGTGTAAAATAACATTAGTGTTTTCCTTCCTTGGCTAGAAAGTACCAAACACACTGGGAAAAAAAAAAAAGAAAAAAAAGAAAGAAAGAAAGAAAGAAGAAAGAAAAAAAGTGGAAGGTAGGATATTTGAAATGAACTCAGCCCAGGGCAGCTTCGACCGATGCTTCAGACTTTCCTTTCGGACTGCGTGTCTGCACTGCTGCAAACTTTATCTACCACAGGTTTAAGATTTTTTTTCTTTTTTCCTTTTTTTTTCTTTTCTCCTTTTTTTTTTTTTTTTTTTTTTTTTTTTTTTTTGCATTTGTTTACTGGAGTTTATAGCAGTTTCTTTCTGGCAGTTGTGCTACTTAGCAGATTGAAATAAAATCATAAGGGTGAATTAAAACACACTGCTGTTAGTGCTGATTAGAATTTTAGCTTAGTGTAAATACCGGATGCAGTGTCCAACTTTTCAGGGACTTGGCACGGGCTCAACAGGGATCTCCAGGCTACACAGGAGACAGTGTGTGCTTGGAAGCTTTTTAAATACTTGGATAGGTGAAGCCGACGACTTCTGCTGGCGCGTTAGTTCGTTTTGTGTCTGTATAATGCATTATGGAGTCCAAGGGTGCTGTGGGGGGAGAAAAAAACAAAACCCATAGAAAATGAAGAAAGCAAAGGATAAGATTAAAAGGTGAATAGCGAGATCTACAAGCTTAAAAAAAAAAAACAAGAAGATTTTATTTATATTAGGACTTCCCCGTGCTGAACGCTTGCCCGCATGTATAAACTGCAGTTGTGCTCCTACTTCAGAATTTCTGGATTGAGCTTGCAAATAAACAAAACGTCGAAGGGCATGTAATTTTGAAAATATTAAGTGGTTCTTTATGCAGCTGGAAAATATTTGTAGCTAAAATAACAGAATGGTAGAGTCTTTCTTTCTGTGCAAATACCTATATTCAGGTGGATTATATTAGTAAATACAATACCCTCCATTCTCCTAGTCTCCCTCTCAACCAGCAACTTGTCGCTTTTCATCTGCTGGGCGTTTGCCGTGTCTAGGGTTACCTCCGTGTACGTGCAGCCTTTTAGAAAGCAGCGGAAAGGCAAGCACCGCTCCTCGGTCAGTCACTTCGAAGGAATTAAACCAAACAACGTGGTCGGCACCTAAGTCCGACTGCTTCGTGCCCACTCTTCCAGATCCTTGCTGGCACTGCCACATCGCTGCTACTTGCAAGGACCCCAAAATGTTCCTTGCACAGAAAGTCACAAAGATGCAGCTGTTTTATGTTTGATGTCTGTTCATGCATTTCTCCCATAACCTACGCTTTTATGCCTGCGTAGAAGTTATAAACATCCGTTCAGTTCAGGTTCACCCTCTTTCACTGCCAACCTATACATATCCACAGGAATTCTGTGGAACAGGGTATTATTTTTAATGATGTAATCTGAACTCTTGATTCTTTGGTAAAAAGATAAATTTAAGGCACGTGGCCTCTAAAAAAACTATCAGATACCAATTCAGGGCGTGTGGAGTTTTAATTGAGCACATGCATGCACTGAGTTATAAAACAGATTCTCTGAAACTTGTTTTCAGGGTGTTAGAATATTATTTATTACCAAAATTTAGAACAGTTTAAATTCAGTAAAAGTACTTTGTGTCTTGCTCATCAAGATGGTAAAGAAATCATTGTGGAAATCTACAGGTGAACACTGCTGTCCCTAATGAAGTTTTAAAGAAAGATTAAAGCAGGATACTGGTGTCATGTTCTCAGTTTTGTCTCTCTTTCCTTCTGCTGCTTTAATCAAAAACTATAAATTTAAAGGACAGTGTTTCATCTGCTTTAAATTAAAAAACAAGCTTTCAGAAATGCTGAACCTCTCTGCAGTGTGGATGCTGCCATAAAAATCGTGCATCGCCTCTTTTCTGACTGAATTTAGGAATTTATTCTGCTGCATGATTCTTGCCTTTGTGTTGCAGGCCTAGGTAGACAAACCATCATCATCTGCTGTGAACCCAATTTTAAACTGCTAAGGTTGAATGTTCGTTAATTTATATAATTATTCAAACATGCCTAGTTTATGAAAATTGAACATAACATTTGAACATTATACATCTGGGGGCCATTAGGACATTTCTGTGTTGTAGCTTAGACTAACTGATCTCCGGGTCATTTTATCCTCTCACGTTCAGTGCAACTCCTTGATATAAAATGTTTCTCTTGATTTATGCCCTAGTAAAGAGGAAGAGAATTAGATCTATTGTACTTTGCTTTAAGAAGCCATGATTTGTTCTGGATTCTGATGCCGTTATGCTGCTGTGTCGAGAAGGTAATGTGAAACTGGTAAGACTGAGAAGAGAATCAGGTCCTTAGTTTGCAAGTTTTCAAACCTGCAAATTCATCTTCCATGAATAGAAACAAAATCCTTCAGAAGCTTTTGGCACTTTTGCTTGTTTGTATATTCTTCATGTACACATCATGTGCATCTGTGTGTACATATATATGATATGTGTAAAAGTACTTTTATATAGTAACTTTCTGCATAGGGCAACCCAAACAGCTGTTATTCCTTTTTATAGCTTCTTTAATCTATGTGCCAACAAGTCAGTTTACAAAATCTGTTTTGTTGATGACTGCTGCGATAATAATTGTGGTGTTTTGTGGCTTGGCAAAAGCCTGGGGTCTCCTCCGAGGACTCTTGCCAAAGCCTTTGAAGGGGTTGAGGTGGATTCACTGCCAAAATGAGTCACCACTCTCTATTTTATTTAGTGTCCTTCTGCCAAGGCCTTAGACACTTTCTGTTTTCATTCTTTTGTAGGCTTTCCTTCCCACATTGTGGTTTCCTTCACAGCCAGAGTAATGTGTTTGCCAGCATAGGTGAGAGAGTGTGGCTGACTCTCCAAATGCCACTACTAGACTATGCTTAAGAGTTAGTGGTTTAGCTATTGTGCTTTCTCAAAATGAATGTGCAAGATTTAATTATATGTCTGTGAATTATAAATAAAAAAAGACTGCTGCATCTGATCTAGCACAATGCAATAAGCTAGAGTAAGGTCAAGGGATTTCAGAGGTCTCTCACTGTTTACTTCTCCATGGGCCTGTACTACTGCACTCCTTGATCTACTTCACTTCTGGTCAAACCAGAGGTGAGCCGCTCCTTTAGAATATATCTTCATTTTTTGGATCTGAAGCTGGCCTTTCTCCTGCCTTTCTTCTCCCTCTGGAAGCAGGCAATCATTCAGTTCACAGTGGAGTAACAGATTCATGGTAGTTACAATAACACTTTGCATGTCCCACCCGGATGTCTCGAAAAATTTGAGAAACCAAGATGAATGGATCTGACATCCTGACATCCTTTCTGCAGATGTGAAAACTGAGGCACAGAGAAGTGAAGTGATTCAGTCAAAGTCACATAGGAAGTCTGCGTGAGGCCTGGAAAGAGAACCCACATCATCTGACTCATTGGCCTTTGCTTTAACCACAAAAACTTCCTTTTTCCCGCTATACTGAAAGTGATATGTTTTGGCCTTATTCTAGATAAAAGGTTAGATGTAGAGATGGCCTAGATATCCTTACAGTAAAATGTGTAATTCCTGCTCGGGTGATGTTGGATGATATGAGTCATGACTTATTACAGTATCTGTGGTTTTCTTAATGCTGTGAGGTTTTGCTATGAATGAGGAAAGCAATATGGGGATTTCAGTTAACTGTTCAGAAAAACTGGAGTGGAAAAACACATGGTACTCTGAAGAGTAACAGCAATATTAGCTTTTCAAACAGATTTTCTGTTCCTCATCAATAAATCGCTACTCTATGAAGGGGGCAGCCAGATCGTTTAGTACTCACATACTAACCTGGGTTTTAAAGGGCCTGACAGAATTAGTTGCCGTGTTACCAAAGATCATTCTTTCAAGTGAGTACATATTCGCAGATAAGCACATATATAGGTGATCGTGCAGGCTTCTGAGTGTCACACATGTTGCTCCGTGGCTCCAACGAGTTCTCCAGACAGGATCTACAGGGCAGTTTGCAGCTGCTCCTTAGCATTTGCTAGCAAGCAAAATTATTCTAACTGCAGATTCTTCAACATTAAAAAAATATAAACGTTATCAGACAGCGTAGTCCTTTGCATAGTTATGGAGCAGAGCCAAAGCAACGGAAATCCTTCCTTTTCAGCGTCTTTCTGCTGCGTGTTTCACTCTTTCTGGATCAAGTTCCCCTGTTCTTGGGAGGCCAGGACAAAGGCCATGTGGCACTCGCTCCTGATAAGGTCTGCAAACCAATGCAAGTCTTTGGCTGCCTCTCTAGATTGAACTTTACCCAGAAACGATTTAATCCCAGGCATTTTCAGTGGTCTTAAGTAATGCGTATGCTTCATGTTCTTTCCCTGAAAGGATACATTTTAGCCTTCATTCTCACATCTTTCCAGCTTGTTTTTTTTCCCTTTCTTACTGTTTTTACTTCTTCCTCTGTCTTTGTTCATCCCCCCCCCCCTTTTTTTGCTTCAAGTATCCTTTTGCCAGCTGTCTGTTTTTATTTTGTTTCAATTGCTGTAAATTTCAAAGCCTTTTCTTCCTCCTTATCATTCTTTGATTATTTCTTCTGCTGGCACAGGACGGCAAATTACTGTGCCTTGCTCTACCAAAGTCTCTTCAAAGACTGAAACTGGCAAAAATCAGGAGAGTCCAAGTCAGGTTCGCATCGTGGGAGACCACGCTGATAAAAATCTTCTGCCTCGAAGCACATTATTCATCCAAGCCGTTTGTCATTGCCAAGTTGTAGTGACCATGTAGGCTGGGTCACTCACTCCCTGCAGTCTGAGAGCGGGTGATAAGATCACACCTCCTTTGGAGACCGTGGGCCTATTCCCTCCTGGGGTAACTCTGCTACACTTGCCTAGAGTTTCTGAAGGACTGGTTTTGGTTTTGCAGATTTCAAACGGGAATTGTGATGGAAAAGAAGAAACTTGTCTCTGTTTTACAGTCTGAATTAAACCAATAGTAAAGTGATTAGCCATTCTCTTCTTTTCTTGTTACAGGCCATTCGAAGTCAGCTACAGGTTTTTCAAATAATTCTTGATATTTATATGTAGATATGGTGAAGAAGATGCATCTTCCTCCCATATGCAGATGTAATCTTCGTATCAAAAGAAGCTGAGAATGACTACATTGGTTTAAACCAAAGTCTTTCTTTGTTAGTACCTATCTTGTCTCCTGAGAGAATTCATTGTTGGAGGCTTTGGGAAAAATGTGAGAAGAGGTTCAGCGATCAGTGATGCTGTCCCTGTTACACTTCCCCACTTTCTGAAAACTGACCTAGCTGACCATGCTTTGAACAGGGGGGTTGGACTAGATTATCACCACGTGACCTACCGAAACTCAAACAGAAAATTGTAAAAAGTCTGTGGATTAGAGATTTCCTGGGACAGGTTGTATCGCTATCCTTGGGCACTGTATCAGGAACAAGTTTTCTGCCCTTCCCTGTATCAGATATCTTCTTGCTTTTACAATAATTTTTGAATCTTTCTAGTAGTTCTGTATTTAAGAGCTGTGTCCCCTCCCCCTTTTTTTTCTGTAAAAAATATGTGTTGATGCTTAATCAGGTAGAGACTCAACTTTATTTTATAGAGTCTGACTGGTTGTGACTGAAATCAATTTAATGTAAAAGTTAGGAGATGCTGTGTGTCGTTCATCAGCTTACCTAGGTTATCTCTGCTCTGTTGCTTGTGGCATTCGTTTCACCAGTGACAGAATTAACAATGCAGGCTTTATTTCCAAGAGGTTTATACTGATACCACAGCTGATAGAAATCTTTGTAGTTCCACTGGTTTTAATGGAATTATTCCAGATCTAGCTAGGGATCTGATCTGTAACACAGAACTCCACATTTTAAATTACTACTACAGTTTAAGAAAGTTCAAGTAAATTCTGAGGCTTAGTGTTATTACTTACAGTTATCTCTGGGAGAACCTATTATAACTAAGAGGCAGAATCAATTTTGCCATAGAGTTAAATTAGGATCTTTCACTCACTGATCCAGCATCTATATTTGCTAGCAGCAGCTAGACTGAGTTAGCTAGACTGGGGAAGTCTTAAAGACATCATATATAGGTATTCCCTTTTTCTCCTATACTGATTTTAAAGCATTGAAAGCATTGCTATAATTCACAAGTATATAAGTTAGGAGACAGAAAATTTTAACAGACTGTGGTATAGTCTCCATTCTGTAAAAGCACTAGTAAAGAAATAATTTCTTTACCTACAGATAAGTAGCAATATGAGTAGAACAGGAAGAAGACTTTCAGTTCAGTAAAAACTTCTAAGCACAATAGCAGATCCTGCACTATGTCATATTAGAGAATATATTACTTACCTCAAGGAAGTAGATTGAGGATATTCATGACCATTGGTGAATTCCCTAGCGTGTAGTAATCTCTGATTATTTGCACCTGAAATTTTTCACCAGCATAATGTTCTGTAGCAGAGGCTTATATAAAGTTCAGTTTTTATTAATTCAGCCTTATAAGTACAATACTTGGTTCACATTCATGATTACAGTTATTTATTTAAGTAGAAAGAGATATCTGAAAAATAGTTTGTGGATTATTCAGAATCTCAAAGGGCTCTTTTATATACAATATTTAATGAGCAATCTATTTTGGAAAATAACTAGATTTATTGTGGGTTGCTATCCTTTACCCAAATGATGTGGTATAAATAAAGTGGAAGCCACTTTTTAAACTATTATAATAATAGAAGCACTGAAGGAAATAAAAAGAAAAGATTTTTTTTTTTTGGTATGGCAAGTCATAAAGTGTACAATGGTGCAGCAGAATGAATGGGTGCCTGTTCAGAAAGGAAACTTTCTGTGCACCAAAAGGCTAACTACTGAAATAATGGAGCCATTCACAAATACATTTTCTGTGTAACAAATAATAAAATAATTGGATAATGAAGTCTCCCCAAGTACATAATAGATACAGAAATTAACCACAAAAAAGGAAATAAAATTCCATCTTCAAGATCACGGTTGGATTAATTAGAAAATATTTGTAAAAGCTGGTCCTTTGTCTGCAAGTCAGCATGTGCGTTAAAGCCCGCTGATGTTCACAAGATAGAGTTTCCTGCGCTCTTCAAAGAAGCCGGTCGCCAAGGGCTGATGCACTCTCCAGTCTGCACGGCACGTTTCGGCTCAAGCGTTCTCCTTGCCTTCCACGTGTGGGTGGCCCTTGGAGGAAACGGGAAGCGCCCGCCTGGCCGGGGAGCGCCGGCTGTGTGTGCCGGGAGCTGCTGTCCGGGGCGAGCGGGGCACGCTGGCCCACGAGTGGAAGAACGAGACTCGTAGCTGAAGCGGCCGCAGCGTTACTGCGGTTGTTCAGCAGGATGGACCTGATCCAAAGTGCACGAACGTGGATTGGGGGGGGGGGGGGGCTGTAGAAAAGCAATGGCTTAATCAGGCTATGACTTTCGACCCAGTAAGTCCTGAGTGCATAAATACTTATCCACCAATTATTCCTTTTTGCCGTTATTTACACTCTGCACTAGTCCTAAGCTCTCCTTAGACGTACTACATTATCCGTGGCTAAAAGGGGGCTAATAAATTACACTTTACCAACGTGTTACATTATTGACACTGTAGTTAGAGCTGAGTTGGTATTTTAAGTCTAAATCATATTTTTCTGTGGTTTATATACTTAGGAAAAATTATATTTGGGACTCAGATGTATATAATATATTCTTTTCTTCATGGGTTTGAAATGAAACAAATTGAACAGCAAAATTACTTTATACTTTTTGCCATTTTTATTTATGACAGGTTGAAGGCAGAGCTCTGAAGATTTAATATTTGGCAGGAGAGTAAGATGCTGTGCTTCTCCTGCTCTCCTGGTAGGCCCAGTAAATCGTAAGCTCTTTGAGGCAAGGACTATCTCTTTGTTCGCTGTTTATACTGAGCTTAGCAAAATGGGGATCTCTTGGGTGGCAGTTCTAGATGCTGTACTGATAATAATTAGCAATACTTGGACTTGCCACTATGATGCTCGTAGAGGGTCAAAGGAGAAAAAAAAGCTGTCCTAGATAATGTGGAGTGGGGGCAGTTTTTACAGTCTTAGATATAGAAGAGTTTCTGCTTGGACTATGCTACCTATATAAGGTTGATAAACCTTCAAAGTCAGATATTTGGTGTATTCACCCCTCCACTATCCTTTTTTCATGAGCTTAACAAGAACACAGCAAATTGTACTGCAATATGGACAGGGTATTGCTTTTGAATAAGGATTGGATGAAAATTAGATAAGAATTTTGCTTAGTGGGAGAGAATAAAAGACAGTCATAGTTTATGGCAGGCTTGCTTGTCATGAGTTATGGATTCAGCCTTTATTAATTGAACTGTGACAGTTTAAACCTACTATTTTTCTTCTGCTTCTTCCCTCTGTTTGGACCAAACCACATTCCTTGCAAGAAAAGACATTTTTTTCCAAGGTAGGTAGATTTTTGGTATGTAAAATGAAGGGTGACAAAATCCACTACCATATCTGTCCCAACCACTGAATGCTGTCTTTTCTGGTCCCTTATATAGGGCCAAGGTACAGGAGGGATCCATGGCTCCTTCTCTGGGCTCTTTTAATAGTTGTGAGGGATAGTAATGGAAATACATATCACCGAAGTCCCTTTCTGGCTGTTCTCTGCTGTTCTACAACAAGGTGTGGGGACTACATGACATTTTGAGTCTTACTTCCATGCTCAGGTGCCCTAGTTGGAGTTACAGTGAACCTTCATTTCTATCCAGATGTTTGAATTTCAGGTGTATACATCAAGCCATGGTTGCATAAGCTGCTGTAATTCTCCTTGCTGGCTTCCATCTGTCCTCTCTCCCTATTCTGCCTCTGATACCCCTGTTTAGCCCTGCAGTAGTATGTGAACTTCAGACTGAAGAGATCTGGTGGATCAAGAGGATACACACTCCCACCTTATTCAGTGGGATGTGTATGGCGTGTCCATAATGGTTCTGGCATGAAGCAACATATAAATATATAAATAACACATCTTGCATGGCTCGAGCTCCCCGGAGCTGCGCTGACACACCATTAGGAACGGGAAGGGCAGAGGTGCGTCACTTCGGGAGTTACGAGACGTGCAGAGCGAGAATCTGCACTCCTATGGGGAAGGATGGGTGGGTTTTATCCTAGAGATTATCTGCAAAACTTTTTCAAGCTAAGAAAACTGTTTTAAGAGCACAGGCCAGATTCACTGGTACATGTAACTGCTTGGCCAGACTGAGGAGGTTTCTAAGTGATTTAGCGTTGTTGGGCACTGCAGTGCAATGAGAAATTTAGTTTTGGAACTGACTTTTTTTCTGTTTTGAACATTTATTTTTAGAACTGAGTTTGCTAAATGGAGAAATTCCTCTTTTGGCACCAGCATGATATATCTGATTTCTGAGCATGTTCAAAAATGATTTACTCTTGATAGGAAGTCAAAGGGGACAGAGAAGCAGACTATTTTAAAGTCTTACATATACTTTTCCAAGCAGGTCATGGGTTACATAGTAATTTTTGGAGGGGAGCACAGTTCACGTTTGAGGACTAAGTAAAAAAAATCCTGAGTTTGAAATTCATTGGAGGAGAGAGACATTCCTGCTTTATTGCTATGGTTTGGCATCAAACCAGTCATATGTAAATTTTAAATTGTGCTGCTAAATAGTTAAATAAGTAGATCTAAAGGGTGTAAGGTTCCCAGATCCTTTGTAATATCCACACACAGCTCATTTTATGTCTTCTACCAATACATTTTGAGTCATTTTTCTGATTTTATTGAAGAAAATGTCTGGAATTTTGATAGGAAGGACTTGAAAAAGATAGTTGAATCTGGATAAAATATTCATAGATATAAGAACTTCTAGTACCAGGAAAAGGCTGCTGGGTGCCTTCATGACTGTTCTTCTAATTTCCTAATTTCTGTTTTCCCTGTTTTCTGTGCTGTGTGTTTAAATAAACTCTTCTGGTTCTGTCTTTCACACATCATTGCTTTTTGCTTCAAAGGCTCCTTTTAATAACTTATTCTTTGGTTTAATTTTCTTTTGAACTTGAATTGGGCTTAACCAAACACTCTGTGTACAGCTCACACCCACCAACACTGAAAGTGGGTTTGATTCAGTATACATGTAATTGTGTATGTAGTTTACTCTTTCCTACACTGGCTGATAAAGTTTTCAAAACAGTTTCCATCCCCTTTTTACCAATCCCTCGTTTGCAGCTGCAAATTTTCCTGCCTAGTCTCTGTGAAAGCAAACCACACTCCAGGTTTGCACAAAATCTCTTCAACCCTATGTTTTTAGTAATTGTGTAGCAGGGAAAAAATCATTTTCCCTTGTCAGATGTTTCTAGTAACACTTTTTTTGTAAAGGGCTTCATCAAAAGCGGTTGAAATCTGAGACTATTCATAGAAATAGTCCTTAGAGAAGGTTACGTTTGCAAAGGAAAATAGAAAATATGGTTAAACTGTGATTGAAAAATCACTTCTGAGCATGTCTGCAGGATTCCTGTCTTACACTAATACCATTCTTTGCTTTTGTGTTGCGGGGAGCAGACTGAGTGCTTACGCAGATGAAGTAGGTGTGTTTGCTGGCTGCTCTTGGGATGTTGTTTAGTAGCTCGTGGGGTAGCAACTTTACTTTGCGCTGGGTTATTTTTCTGCTGTTACACCTGTGCCGTGTAGTGGGCAACAGGCTGTGCCTGTTTGCTGAGTACGGATTAATCATAGTGCACTCTATGTGGCTCTCTAAATACATTTCTTTGCTTTTCATTTGCTTTTTAGCTTTAGGCTTTTGTGTCTTGTATTTAAGTAAACATACCTCGCTTGCCTTTCTTCCTTCTTCTCCTCCTCTTCCCCACAGATTTTGCAATATTCAACAGAGTAGTCCCTGTTCTGTGAGTTCATGGGAGGAAGACGGGAAAAGCTAATAATTTGCAGCACTAAAGAACTCTTGATCGTATTAAAGGTTATCGTATTACATTGCAATGTCCTGACTGCTTGCTTCTCCCACTGGACAGCCTACAATTTGTGGCAACTTCATAGTAGGGAAGAAGGAAGAAGAATATCACATAAAAGAAAGTATGGTTAGACATTCAGTGGACAAAGGCAAACAGTGGCATGCATATATACCTCGGGGATGAGGCCCTATATTATCACAGATAATTCTGTTGGAACAGAGATTGCCCTGGATTATGAGGTCTGTGTAGCATGTATGGCTTTGGGACAAGGTTACTGAGGCACCTTGGTGATAATGGAAATTAGTAATTGTAAAAGTATCACAAATAATTTCTGTATTCCAAAGGGTTTACCAGTTATGGGAATAACTGATTGAATAAAAGTAGTGCTGTTTTTTTTTTTCTGGCTTTCTATGGTCTATAATGGGACCAACACTAGGCCCTATAAATAGCTTAGAACATTTTCATCTGTAACGTTTAGTGTAAATTGTAACTTTCAGAAACTTATCTTTTATGTGGTGCAGTTTGCTTTTATGTTCCTACTGTCTAATCTTATCTTCCCATGTGCTGAAATATAAAAATTCATTGCAATTATCTCTCCTATAGTAAGATATCAAGGAGTTGGTACATTGTAAGGGGACTGGGTTGAAGTACAATCAACACACATTTTTTGGTTCTAAAAATATCCATGCTTCAAAGGTCGGCTAACTGATAAATCCCATTCTAAGCGTATATATAATACCTGTGAATGCACGCTATAAATGTATTTTCTAGATTTTCACCGAAGTGCTGCACAGGCTAATGGTAATTTCACAATGTTTCAAGTTTATCCGAGGTCGCCGGCACAGTAAGTGCGGAGGGAGAGGGGGCCAAGGGAAGGCTGCAGGACGAGCGACGCCTGGGCTGTGCCGTCGCATCCCTCTCGACCGAGGGGAAAACGGCGCTTGCCAGCATTTGGCAGCAGTGAAAGGCCATCAGGTATTTTTCTCTAGGAAGTCAGCTGGACAACAGCAGCCTTCTGTGGCCAAAATCCCTGTAAAAAACTCTTGTTGGTGTAAATAGGAATATAGCACCGTTGCCTTCGCCTTTGTTTGTTTGAGAGCGCAGGAGGGTGAGCGAGGAGCACTGCCACCGAGGAAAGCTCCAGTACTTGCCTACGTGGGCAGTGTGATCCCTGATCATCAACCCCAGAGGTTAATGATATTTCTAACAGGGGACATTTTGCGGAGAGAATGCAGAAATCCTTTCAGAAGTTCTCCTGGAGGGCCTGTCCCCTCTCACGCTCTTTTTCTTTCCATGGAAAAAGATGGACAGGACCAAGGCATGGTAAATAACATAATTAACTGGAGGCATTTTTAGATACTAAAATGGGTTTTCTCTAAAATATAAGAAGTTTTTTATTCTTCTCTGGACCGCATAATGTATCTAAGTGCAGTGGTTTTGATATGTCTTAATGGTAGGAGTAAGGGTAGCGGTTAAAAAAGAGGTGGCAGTCAAGAAAACTGAGGCTTTCTCATCTCTTTCTCAGACTAATAAGTATATTTAAGCAGACCCAGTGTTGCTTGTACCGGACTGAATTAAGCAGTCCAGAAGAAGACAAACACGTCTTCCCATTTAGGCTTTCACTGCACGAGGTCTCGTTGAAATTCATGCTAAGAGGGCTTGAGAATTCCCCTCCCGCCGAATATCCGGGCTTTCGGCGTCGCGCCCGGGGGCCAACGCAGCCGGGCGGGCACGGTTGCGCCCGCAGGAGCGGCGGCGAGAGCCACCGGTGGTGGGAGCCCGGCAAAGGGAAGCGGCTCACGTGCGCGGTCTGCGTGACCGCAAGAAGCGCGTCTAGTTTTAACCGCGCTTGCTGAAGTGTTACAGGCAATACAGTTGCTCTTTTCGCTGGATATTGCTTACTTTTCTCCAGGACCACAAATATTTGAATACAATTATTCAGTCAGCTGGACATCTTCTGCCTCCCATTTCTGCTCAAACAGTAGTAGAATTTAGTGTTGATTTAAAAGACTGTCTGCCTTAAAGCAGATTGCAGAGTTTGCACACTGTGAATTGTAATTAAAGTGTAAGGGGTGCTTATTATGTCAACAACTGGCATGAGAACCCCCGAGCAGCAGGTGACCCCAAACATGTGACGTTTGTGACAGCTAGGATCCTTCTTTCACTGGTTTAGCAATCTGAAAGACCAAATTGAAAGAAGCCCAGAGGCTGTATATTTCATTAAGTCCCGGGGGAAGTGTGGGATACAGCTTCCTTCTGCTTTGCTGGGAGGTGGCCAAAAACTTTCTAGAGGCTCTGGTTTTGACAGAGGCTTGCTGAAGGGGGGAAAAAAAACTTCCACCAATCACCCATAGGACCATAAATTTGACATTTCCCACAGTTTCTTTGAGGCACTGATGTTGCTGTGTCAGCAGTATGTCCCAAGTCCTGTGTTGTATTGTGTTTGAAAAGGAACAGTCAGACTTTCAGGGGAGCTGCAGTGTTTTTCTTCATTGTCCAGCAGTTCCTCTGGTGCAAAACCTCAAAGGGTTATAAAACACACCTCTCAAAACGGGGCCGCTTTTATCCGCAGTCGGTGCTGCGCGCAGCCACAGAGCATGCCCCGTTTTCTAAGGAAGCAGAACACAGGCAGAAACATTTCATCCATGCTACAAAGCAGAACATTAGAATATCATTTATAAACACATACGCCCGATTGCAGGACAGATAAGAAAAAAAGTCTTATGAAAGCACTGGGCTAAATTTATCCCCAGCGTAATTCCAAAGGGGTTATGTAAAGAGTAAGCTTGGCCCAAAGGCTGAATTATGGTCCGTGATATGGCCTGTAATTTATTTTTAAATAATCTTAAGTTAGTGTTGAATAAATTCTTCGTCCTCAGGCCCTGCCCTACACCCCACCAATGTTTTTGTGGGTGACCCGCAGTATGAAAAGCTCCGGGCATCCATCCTCGGCAGCATCCGCCTCCCCGGCAAGTGGACCACCACCCTCAGCCATCACGGCGTTTCCTTGCTCTCTGCATGCTTCAGTGCTGGGACCTTGCATCTTTGTTAACCGAGTTTAACTTAAAATTTTCCGAAAGATTTTAAAAGGGAAAATAGGCAGTGCATGCCCATTCTGTTCACGTATGATTTCCCATCACATTTCCCATCGGCTGCTTTACTTGGCCTCTGATTCCAGCCACCTCACCTGTTTTAGTGGCACCATCAACCCACAGTGGTAGCAGACCTTTGGTCTTCCTTAACTCAGTTGGCATATCCGTGTTTTTAATTAGTCAAGGAGCTATCTAGCAGCCAGAGGAAGGTTTTGGGATCCGCGTCTCCTGAACGTGATGGCTGTCAGTTCTGCCACTGATCCAGCAAGTGTCTCTGGTCAAGTTACTTCACCCGCGGAGTCGTGCTCCCCCGAGATACCACAGCAACTAGCGTTTCATAAATAAAGTAGATCAAGTGAGATAAAGATAAAATAGGTTTAATAGTACTTCTATTTCAAAGGAGTATTTGGAGAATTAATGTTGGTGAAGTTCTTTGATCTTGGATGAAAGATGCTTTAGAAATGTAAAATATTGTTGGTATTTGTCATCTCTGTAGCTGTGAAATTTTGCTCAGAAATTAAATTTTTGAAAACACATGCACAAGGTTTCAGTGTAGCCCCGATTGTTTAATTTTTTAAATAGAGTTTCAGAAAAAGTGACTGGGTTGTTTGTGATTACATATAACACAGTGTCTCAGTTTAGATGCAAGTAATCTGGAGCTGTTCATGGAACTTCCCATGGCATTCCTCATTTTGACTTAGTTATTTTAACACTCTTAACAAAATAATAAAATGACCAAAATGCTGAGTTTTGAAAGCAGCTGATGATACTTCCTGCATAGCTTCCGTAGCACTAAACTGTGTGTTGTGATGATTCTCACAGGAGTCCTCCTATACAGCTCTACACCCAAAGTATAACGGGAGTCTGCAACCGATGCAGATTTAGGTCCTAAGAAATATTTGAATAGTCTTCTCAGTGTCTTAGCTGTAGCCAAAGACAGTGGTAGGCTCGATGTCTTTGCATTTTGTTTCAGTACACTGCAATAAAGACCTACAACCAACATCTGCCCTGCCAGCAAATAAACGTATGAAAATACTGTTACAAATAGCAGAGGAAAGAGGTTGTAAGCCAAAGAGTTCGACACATTTGGGTTTTTTGTCGTTGTTGTTGTTTTGTTTTGTTTTGTTTTAATTTTTGGACAACCCTCTGATTCCTTTTGAAAAGTCAGCTTCTAAATGGACTGTTTTCCAAAGGTAACATTGTACTTTTGACTTTTTGGAAGGTTTTCTTCTGAAAAAGCATCAGTAATATTTTTATCTGGGAAATTTTAGCTTTTTTTGCCCAACTAAAGTTTCCAGTCTCAGTAACGTACTGCTTGCTAAAAGGCACACTCTATAATGCATTAAGTACAACAGAATATTCCCTTGCAGGATTCCCTTTGTTGCAGACATTATTTATGACATTTTAGTCAATATTTGCATGGCAGACTGTCCAAAATTATTTTGGTTTAGGCATATCACTGATAACTGGACCCATACTCTTTATCATTCTTTTACATTCATTAGTCACTCTGTAGTGTTTTTAACATTTTAAAACACTCATGCAATTCAAAGGAAAATAGATTTCAGCCAAAACGCCTTCAAAATTATCTTTTTTCCTTTGAGTTATTCAGCGATTTTTAACACTTCGTATGTTTGATGTTTTTTTCTTTAGTCGCAGCAAGGCAAAGTTTTTGCAGGCTTTGAATACACTAAAGATAGGAGTTTGATAGAAAAAATGTGAGGTAAACTGAACTTAATGTGAAAATGTTATCAGACATAGCGTAAGGTGTAGCCAGCCAAAAAAACTGGCTATTTGCCTTCTGTGTAAAAGGTAATTTAAAAAAAATAATTTACAACAAAACTAATTAGCAGATATTCTAATGCAAGAAAATGTTGCTGTTAGTAAAGTTTCTTCAATATGCCAGAAAGCAGATGGTGGCAATGGAATAGCGTTTTCTTTTGCCAGCTTTTCTATATGCTTTCTAAACCTGCAAGAGCTTTTGCTATTCAGTATTCAAATTTCTGACACTCTATGATCTTTTTCATCTTAAAACAGAAATAGAAACTGAAACTTAAAAATGTAATCAAGTCAAGCTGTCTGTTCATCAGATCATAACCATGGCTTTAAAAGTTTGATGAAAATTTTGTCTGCACAATATAGTTAAAGGTCTTGAGAGCTCTGGGCTTTTTTGTTTTTATTTTTCTTCCTCAAAATTTAGTTCTTATGTACTGGGACCAAGTGCAAATGGATTTTAGGGTGTATTTTCAGAGTCAGTCACTTTAAGCTTAATTTTTTTCAGTGAGAGAGGGGGAGGAAATCCTGCTTTTTATATCCATATATATATATATATATATATATATATATATATATATATATGTAATATATATATCATGCCCTACTATTTCATATATTTGTAATGATGCACTGTCCTTTGAGATGCAGATACAGCTCCACTTCTCCATTATTTATGGCCGTTGTACCTTAGATTTTGCTGTAACTCAGTGTGGTGGCTCTGTACCGAACCTGCAGGATGTTACTTCTCTATGAGTTTTAACTTCATCGTCTACTTGTGTGGCTTAGAAACACAGCAGAAACACAGAACAAGCAGGCTGCCTACCAAAAAGCTGCTTTTTTTTTCCTGCCCGTGTCTATCTTGTTGATGCCAACATGTTACTGATGCAACAAAACACATCCTGATTTTTATGGTAATTCTCTGTTCTTCGCAGTCTACAATATTGTGAGAGTAGAAACATACCCGTATAGCAGCAATCAGTGGCAATTCTGTGGGTGCAAAATCCTCTGACTTTCCCATTTGAGGAAGGCATTGGGCTGATGGCAATATTTCTGCAATTATTTTCAGAAAAAAAGCGAGAGGAAAATAGCTTTTGGGGTACTGAGCTGGTGGGTAGGGAAGAAAGGGAGCTATCGAGTAGTTTTTTCAGCTGCATAATTTTATATATGCACGTATTTTTGCCAGCAGTTTAATTTTGAATAAAGCTTAAGAAAACCTGAAATGGAAATTTTTCACATGCCACGTTGAACTTCTCAGAGTGCACAGAACAAGGAAAAGACATCTGCCAGAAAAAGAAGAAAAAAAAAAAAAAAAAAAAAAAAGGCCACAACCAAATATGTACTTAATAGGGGCTGAAATGGGAGCCAAGAGGAAAGGTGTCAGGTACATCAAAATGAAAGAAAGAGAGTTGTGAAAACGGAGCTGCTAGCGGAGATCCAGAGTAAAAAATCAGTACCTAAACTTTGTTCACATTGCCCCATCTGTAACTCAGTATTAATCTGTTATTGACAAGTATTATTTGAAATATTAGTTCACATTTCTTTTGTTCTTTTAGCAAACAAATTTTATTTACAACACTATTGTTCTTCGTGTGAAACACAGTAACGCTTAATATGAAAAATGGGCCCATTCCTTAAGACATTGCTTCTTTTTAAGTATTCTTTATTCTCTTTGAAGTATATGTTCCTACTCGCATTTTGCATTAACCTTAGGAGAATTTTACACCTGTTCTTTAGGCAAAAGAGAGCTGCTCTAGGGTTTTTCTTCGCTTTTTGCTGGCTGCTGAAGTCTTGGTTGGCTCAGGCTGCAGAGAGAACTTAGCAAGCAAAAGGCACAGGTTGAAACACGTGAATACGCTTACGGTCTCCAGAAGCAGCTAGGTTAGTAGCGCGGTACTGAAAAGACGAGCTTTCGAAAGCGGCTGAAGAAGGCTACGCGTCTTGCCAGGGAGTGCTTTTATGCGGCTTTTCGATGGAGGGCAGATTGGAGCAATGCTTTATCGCCGTCCGCTCTGGCAAATCTGGAGAGCCTCCTTGCCGGTGACCTTGTAGCACGGTGCGTCTTGGCCGGAGCGGAGGTGCCGCGCTGCAAGCTCTTGCGGGGGTCGTGCGGATAAAGGACGAGAGCAGGCGCCGACGGGAAGAGCCCAGGAATACGCAGCTCCCGGCCTCGGGTCCCAGAAGGATGAGTTTGTCACAACAAATAAATAACAAGGGGGTGCTGGGGGGATAGAGATTAATTGGGTGACTGTATTACAGCCAATGGAGTCTCACCATATGGTGGACATAATCCTGCTTTGCCTACGTGAGTTTACTCACCAGTGTAAAATTGCGGAGGACCAGACCAGGAGACTTTACCAAACCTTCGCGATCTGTTAATCAGACAGCTTCATCTTCACTTGCCTTTATACGTAGTACGAGGCATTACCAAAACAGCTTCCTAGTCACCCTAAATGCTGTGGTTGTTACCGTTGTTGCATTGGGATAGAAATTGCTCCAGAGAGACATGTGGAAATGATTTGATGTTCCTCAAAATGCTTCATAAAAAAGGGTGGAAGGAGAACCAGCACCCGAGAGCGACTAGAAATACCCCTTCTAGGTGACTTTGGGATCACTCTTGAAAAAGCATTTTTCTAGGTAATGCAGTTAAAGGCTTCCCAAGCTAACCTTGCCATTGCCGTTGCAATGGATGCGTTGATGGGAATGATACTTTATTATTTCGAGCAGTGGCTTGAGAGATCAGCCTTTGGCTTCTCCCTGCTTTTAGTAACTACCTCTGAAGGTAAATCACTGCACCTCTCCGCACCTCCTAGTCCCTTCGCAACGTGGGCATAGTTACGCTCACCTTTCCCACAGAGGTACTGTAAAGCTTAGTTTAATGTTAATAAGGTGTTTTAATTTCCAGGATAAAAGGGTGTTCCATAAATATACATTAGAAGTAATAATAGTTTTAATGTATGCCATTATTTTATAACAGTGCTTTTCTAGTTTTAGAAATTTTTTATTGGTTTGAAATTATTGCAGAATCCGTTTCTGTTAATTAAAGATTGACATTCAAGCAAAATCTGTTGAATCATTCCATAAATTTAGCTCTCCGTGTGCTGAGCATGCCTAGATCCCTGCTCACCTGCACTTTGGGATCATCAGCGCAGCCCATCGGTGTTTAAAACAACTCTTGGATGCCTGTGCTCAGGACTTTGATAGCTTCCAAGCAGAATGGTTCAAATATTTCAAAGCACTTGAGATTCGGATAGCGCGAAGCAATTTAAAATTATTGTAGTGCAATTAATTTTAAATAACTGAGTACTGCATATGTCTAGAAACCCATACAGATCCAAATGGAAGCTCTCTAAAAACTGAAATGATTCAATAAATTCAAATCGCTTTGAAGAAATGGAGGCAAGTACTGTAAATCTTTTTGTGAGGGGGATAGGCAAATTTTGTAGGAGTGAATCCGAGGGCAGAAGCTCTAATTAGATTTTTTATTTTGGGGTTTATGATGAGGAAATGTAGGTTAATTTTTATTTCCCAGGGATACGAGGGCAGCTCTTGTTGATCCATATGCTTTCTTGTAGGTCTTACATACTCTACCTTTTTTTTTTATTTCCCAAGATTACAGAAACTTAGCAGTCCAACTTTGCACCTTTTTTTTCCCCCCGTTACAAATATCCTTCCCTCCAAACCCGTATAAAAAGACACGCGAGAAACATTGGCTGGAAAACGCCAAGTCCGTTTTCAAAAGCGGCCGACAAAAACCACGGCAGACCCGCACGCCGTGCGGCACGAGCGCTGCCGTTCTCCGGCGCGGGGTGGCTCGGCGGACGCGGGCTCCCCCCGCGCCGCGGGCACCGGCGCGCCGCACGCCTGCGCCTCGCAGCTCCTCGCGGGCGCTGCCCGGGCGGCGAGGCCCCGGCGGCGCGGGGGGCCCCTCTCCAGGCTCTTCCTTAAGGCCTTACCTTACTTATAGACACTTGTCATTATCTTTGTCTAAAGGTCACGGCTAAATTGAATAAAAGGAAAGCTGTGTGTTCCTGTCGATGCACAATGGCCGTATTGACTTTCCTAATCCAGTTTGCTGAGGGGTGAGAGAATTAAATTAGATATCTAAGCACAGAAATTGAGAGCCTTTGAAAACAAAGATAAGGAGACAGCCTGTATTTTCCTTTTCCTGGGAGCTCTGGGCTCAAGATTTTGCAGGTGTGTCATCTGATCCATGGCTTGCATCGATCAAAACTGTGCCAATGCATATTTAATTAGCAAGGGGACCCTGGCTGCATTATGGCCATCATCCCCATATTGAATGGACTGTCAGACTTTGTGAATGCGTCCCCACCCCCCCGGCTCGTTGTTTGGGGAGCTTCTGCATTTTGTCTGAGCAGCTAAAAGTTTCTTTGTTTTTAGCTGGTGATGCATACAGCACCGCTGAGGAGAATACAAACAAGTAAAGTCCTAAAGTGTTTATTTTGTCTAGGAAAAAGGGCTGAACCAATCCGAGTCCTTTGGGTAACGGATTTTTGCATCTCGTGGAATTAAGGAAAAACACACTTGCGTGGTGTTTACTTTAAGAATATTCTATTCTAACAAATAAAATCTGTGCAGAGGGATTTCTTAAGGAAGCCTTTGATGACAGTTTGAATTAAGTCAAAATTAACGTTTGCTACTGCAAAGGAACAAACGGAAAATGCTCCAGAAATGAATCAGTAAGCAGCAATCAAAGGCTGCGAAGTGTTTTAAAAACATTTAGAAGTGAATCAAACGCTTGTTTGCGGTATCAAGGAGCAGACACGGGACCACGGAGATCCCCCACATTGGAGGCTCTCACGCCGTAGCAGTAAATCAGCGACGGGCTCGTGAGAACAAAGAAAGTTGATTTCAAACGAGAGCGTTTCGGTGCGGATTGGGGTCCCCGCGGCGGGCGGCCAGGCGCCGCCGGGCAGCGCCCGGGTCCGGGCACAAAGCGCTGGCGGGGCGCACGGACGGACGGACGGACGGGCCGGCGGGCGGGCGTCTGGGTCTCGCTCGGCCTCATCAGCATAGTCGGGCTCGCCGCCTGGTTGCTAGTCTCCTCGCGGGGTAGCTTAGGAGCGCCTTGCCGGTGGAGCGACAAGGAGGGTTTTTTGCCACAAAAGTTTGGCGGCGAGGGCTCCTGGGAAAGGCATTCGCCCAGCGCCCCGTACAAAGGCCGGCCACTTCCTGGCGCAGACAAAGTGTTGCCTGATAAACAGACTTAACACACAAATGTCTGTCTGGAATAAACAACAGCAAGCTTTGATTTACATTTCCATTATCAAAGATAATCTCTTTCCCAGTGTACAGGAATTAAGACTCTTTGCTTTATAAAAAAAAAAAAAGAAAGAAAAAACCGGGCTGGCATGGCAGCGATTTTCCCGCTTATTCGCGAGCCGCGGGGATGGCACGTACTGTATATGGGGGTGTAAAATAAAGCTGCAGATCTGCTGTGGATGTGTCCACGTGGGGCGGTGGGGTGGCTGATAATGAAGCGCTTTGAACTCCCTGTAAAAAGTTGACTTGAAAGCGCTGGCTAGTGAAACGCAGAGCCAGGCCGGCCTTAAAAGAAACACTAGTAGCCACCAAATAGCCATAAATAATAATTGTAGCTTGCATGAAGTGATGCATATGTGTTTATATTATAATGTGTAATGAAGGGAAAGTAAGTGTAAAAAAGCCTCAGTCCTGTTGCTGGTTTCTGTTTGTAAATCCCTTAAGCTCGGCACATACGGTTATATAGAAAGTAGCACGATTTAGATTTTTTTTTTAACATATATAAATCTTTGGTAGAATCCATCCCCAAAATTATAGATGGAAAATTTATTGCAAGAACGCAACCCAGCCGTATAAATATTTTATTACAAATAGGACTCTGAAACTTGAACAAAATATGTCAGTTTATTGTATGATATTTCCCCCCCAAAACACATGATGTGAATGGAAAATTGAGCGCGTGCGTTTTTCTGCGGCTTCTCCGGGGCGCGGGCCCGGCAACGCAGCCTCGCGTGGCGGGGAGGTTTCCCGGCGCCGCGCGGGGATCGCCGGTCGTGCTTGGAGGATGGCTCCGTCTCCGGGAAGAGCCGCCGGGACCCCGCTCCTAACGCGGAAAGGCACCGGGCCGCCAGGTCCCTCTGGGGCTCTGCAGACCCAAGCGCTGGAAGACGCAGGGTGTGGGAAAAACGCGAGTATCCGCGCAAGTGCCCCGCGGAGCGGCTGGCACGGGGAAGGGCCGCGGCGCCAGCAGCAGGAGCTGGTCGCGGAGGAGCGCGGCGGCGCTCCACCGTCTGCGGCGGCGTCTGCAAAAAGGACCAGCGATGTCAGCCGGCGGACCCAGGTCTGGGATGGCAGCCGGGACCGGGGCGTCCCCCGGCGGTTTTTACCCCATAATCATACTTGATTCGCGGAAGGAGAGAATAAAATAGCTGCAACCGTCTCTCTATTGCGTTTCCCCGTGATTATTGTTGATGCTAGAGCCGGTCGAGCGTCTGTTGTCTGGTAACCTGGACTCGAGCGTATTTATGCATGCCAGCTTTAGCTAGTTTAGGGTTAAAAAATCCTAACCACTAACTTTTTCAACTAAAAAAGCTCCCAAATAAAACCCATTGTGCTATTCAAGGTTAAGCTTCCTTAAATATAAAACTAGATTCCTTAGTGATTTTTTTTTAAATCAGCAATCTTAATAGTGGTTCCTCACTATAATATTTCCAACTCCATCTGAAATCATTTAAATCCTCCCCTTAATAACATGCACTTTATTGTAATATACAGATTCCTTGGCTTCCTACCAGCCTTAGCTTAAGGCACCAATGAAACTCGTTGCCGCAGGGGGCCGTGGATTCAAGAGGGGCTCGCATCTACTGTATATTTTGTTTTGTATGTTTTCCAATGGCTCTAATTATTGCAGGTGGTAGAATTTAACTGGCAGTGTTGTTGCTAAAGAAAATAGGCATAAAGTGTATACTGTTTTGCAGAGTGGCTATCAAATATATAGAAAAGAGAAAATCAAATGAATTGTTAAACTGCTCTATAGTAAGTGATTTTATTGATTTAATGCAAATGCTTATGAAAACGATCTTCCATTTCTATCAATTATGTATGGGCAAAAATTAATTTATTCCTCTGGTCACCTGTTTGGCTGACGGACTCAGCAGGACAGACGTTCCCCCCTCCCCTTGCAGCAGAGCCCGCAAACCACTAAACGTTCCGAAAACTGGAATTTTAAAGTTTGTGCATGTGCGAAACAAAACACAACCCCCCCGGCAGGAGTTATTGCCAACTGCTGCAAAAGCAGAGAGCGAGCTGCGGAGGGTGAACGAGGCTCTGTCGTCCTAGGCAAGCCTGTAAAATACAACGGCTCTGATTTTGCCAATCCCTTAACCATGTGGCGGCACATTTATATGTACCGGATCATCTGCGGCATCTGAATAAAATCAGGGAAGCAAAATTCTGCATATAAACATTTTGGCTAAGTGCCTTAACTCCGGGTTCTTATCTGGGGTTTCCACAAGATGCCACCTTGCATAACAATGCTCAGCAGACGCTTGCCCGGGACATATTTTCGGTAGCCGTCCATGATCTCTGCCACAAATGTATATTTTTTAAATTCTGCGTCTTCCTGCATTTTATTGCCCCGTACCGGGGGCTTTTGTTGTCATCTTTTAAAATTATTATTTAATTTCAGCAGCAGGGATGGGTTGCAGAAAAACAGAATTAAGGGAAAAAAAGCCTTGCAGGAGCCAGAGTAATAAAACAGAAAGTTAAGATGCAGCGTGCGAACGAGCGCCCCGCGCTCAGCGGAGGCTCCCTTTTGCCACGAGCTCTGGCGTTGGAAGAGCAGCGCTAAACCCGAACAAAAGTACTTTGTTTCTCAAAGCCCAGGAGCGGCTGCCGATGGCTGTGCTGCGCTCCGGCTGCAGAGCCCTGCCGGGCAGCCGAGGTGGCACGCCGGAGCCGGGAGCGCCAGCTCCGAGCCTGGCCCCGCCGTGTGCCCGCTTGCTGCTTCACTGCCTTGCCTGGTATTTTTAAAGGAAAGCGTGGCCTGAGTCACATATTTATACAGCAACTTTTAAAAATACATATTTTTTTTTATGGCATTCTAACTCTACTTTAATCATAAAGGCCAAGCGCTGATTGAACCATAGCTTGCTGGAGGAAAACAAAAGCCCCCCAAATAAGCAAAAGCTTAGTGCATGCCCTGTAAAATGAAATACGTTGGATGTTGACTTTGAATGTTGAATACATATTTTGCCTTTGCAATATTTTACCGTTGTTTCTACCTCTGCAGCGCTGGAAACATGAAACCTCCTGCCAAAATCTGGTGTCCAGAATATACCAGCACTGTGCCTATTGCCCTGTAGCCTATCTGCTCTCACTGATTTGAGCTTTGATTAAAGATAACCCACCAGGTCAACATTTAAAATAAAATTGGCGAAGTGAGAATATTATTTTTTTTCCTTAAGCTTGATTGGAGAAATTATTAAAATAATAAATGTAAAAGCAAACAGATTTTGGAGACATTGGGAACTATGTCATCAATGTTTTAGCAGAATTTCTTTGATTTTAAATAGAAGTATCTTGACTGAAGCTATCTTTGCTAAATATTTTGAATGTTTATATTCTGAAATTTATCAAAATGTGTTTTGGGAGCACTCTTTTTTTTTACTTGTAGTTTTTAATTTATACAAGATTGTCCTCTAAGCTTCTGAATGATACCTAATGCATACAGTCAGCAGGTAAAAAAAAATTTGAATATTTAAAATAGGCATTTTCTTTATAGTGCTCTGCGGTAATTAAAATCTTCATTTGCTTAAAAGCAAGGAACCTTTTTAAAGCAATAAATTAGCATTGCTTGACCCAAGGTCACTAGTAGTACTGCTTCTTCCAGCGCTATTAATACCTCAAAGAAAAAGAAGGGGTGGTGTTATCACTCTATTGCAATAGAAGTAAGATTTTCAATTTAATCACAGTTAAGTGTCACGACCTTTTGATCTTGCATTGGCTTCTCACTGAAATGTGGTCAAATTTCAGACAGCTAATTCTCAACTCTGCAAAGTCAAGGTGAAGTCACATAGGTTTGTCATGAATGTAGGTGGTTTTGATGCAGGAACAAATGGTTTCATTTTCTAGTTCTGTTTCACTGCAAAAACTGTTTTTAGAGGATGAAGTGATGACAGAGCAGTTAAAAAAAAACTAGTGAACTCTTTTATAATTTTTAATGAATTAAGGAAACGATAATTTGAGATTTTTTTGAAGAAAAAAACCTTTTTCGCGCGTGCAAACGGCTTTTTTCCCCAAATGGTAGTATTAGAAACAATTAAGAAGGAAAACAGTGTTTGCCTAAACTTTATGCGAAGAACAATTTTTGAACCAAAGAGTGACCTTAACATAAAGTAGAGTTAATACAGTCTGAAAAAATGCAAAACCCTCGTATCTACAGATATTCTTTCATGGATCTTTTTATTGTTTTAGGCAAGTATATTGTGTTTGTTGGAGACTCTTAGCTGTGAGTTTGTGGAAGTCAGTATTTGTGCAAGTTCTGAAGTATCTGATCTCGTTTTATAGCACTGCAAATCAGGAGCAATGCCATTCATTTCAGTGGTGGTGTCGTGCTGTAACCACTACAGAAGTACGATGAAAATCAGCGCTTACATCAGTTTTGCAGATTTTTAGAAATGTGTAGACAGCAATCTCCACAACTTTGTAGCGTTGCTTAGTTACCTTTATATGCTAGCTCGAAAATATGTTTTGAGACTTTACTATGTGTTGGATTAAGGATCTGGTTTGTATACAACATAGAGGCTGCATTAAAAAAAAACATGCGAGAAGGTAGTTTAAATATACCTTCTCTAAAAAGAAGGATTCTGAAAGCCTAATTTATGCTAATACACAGACCAAGCACCCTATGTAGAGCCATAAACAAGATTCCCTTTTTTTTTTCCAGCAAAAATATTACCTAGGCACGGGACTTTTGCATTATCATGTCCTAGTGCAACATTCCTGTCCTTAGTTTGTACTCTCAGCCTTTTGAGGAAGTCTGGCGCCTCTGATCTATTTTCCATAGCAGACCCTGTAATTTTTGGCTGTATTTTATGTTTTTCAGATTCAAGTCAATCTGAAAGTCCCAGCCAGCCAAGTGAAGCTGATATTAAGGACCAGCCAGAAAATGGTAAGTTCTTACCTGCTGCTCCTGCTTTGGAATATTAAAACAGCCCATATTTATCAAGCTTTTTTTCCCTATGTCTAGCAAAAAAAGATTATTCAGAATAACTGACATGAGGTAGCTGCAAATAAATTGTGTACTCTCCTCATAGTTAAAATGCTGCTGTTTCACTAAACTGAGGTAGCATTTCTCCAGTCCTGGAGAGACACTTTTTTTTTTTCCTTTAAAAATTATTTTAATTAGGGAGATGCCGTGACAGAGCCTGCTGTATGCAACCCTTATCCTTATTCCTCCATAGCAAAGGCTTTCAGTCCCAGGGCCGTGAGTCATGACCCCCTAGGGGTGCGTACTTCATCGCTCTCGTTTTTATCTATGTGCTTCCAACTTCATTTTGTTTATGGATGCTCGCGCCTGACACACAGAAGTACCGAACTTCCAGTGCCTGGCCAGCTCATCATTTTAGAGTGCAGGATCTCAGCGAGTCCCGGGAAACAAAATGGTTGCACTGAAATATGCTTCTGCAGAGCCGTCCTCTTACTGCAAAAATCTGCTGAGCAAAACCAAGCAGCAAGCGGTACGATTTCAGGGCAGGACTGCACACCCGTGAACGTGCCGGCTGCTCAAGTGGGCACCCACTGACACGGGTGCTGCCAGCGTTGCCTGTATTTTTATCGACATGTTTTAAGGGTTGTGGCTACTGAGGGTAAGCAGTGGAGGGAAGCTCCACGATGGCGTGTCACTCCTTTTCCTCCCCGTGCTTCCAGTGCCATGGTTTGGGCAACAGCTGCTTGATCTTATTTGGAGGTAGCGACGGGACTGTGAATTTTTGGGGAGTGCTAATATTCTGTGAACGAGAATGGTTTTAAATTAGAAGCAACAGCTTTTAGGGAGCCAACGGCTTCCACTGTAAAACAGCCTGAAAAAAATAATTCAATAACAGCCCGTTTCTGTAGGGACTGTGTGTGAAAGGATAGGCGCGTGTGTACGGGACCAGCTTCCCTTCCTTTTTATGGTGAGATAAGGAAGACCTCAGCAATTTCTGTTGGTCCAGCAACAACTGAGTTTTCTTTTACTGCTTACGTTTAGGGCTGAGAAATAGCAGTTCCTAAAGCGAAACTAACTTACTAACTATTATTTAATAGTTTTTCTTTACCTTTTTATCCATAATCAGTTTTTTTTCCTAAGACATAAGTGGAGGCAGAAGGACTGTACTGGGGACTACTGTACGTACACAGAAAAGAAGAGTTTGCGTGGAGGGTTTATGCCTCAAAAGCCTGTCGTCCTTTTCTGGACGTTTAAATCTGTCTCACATAGAAATATTGTAAATATAGTACTAGGATTCCTTTTACAAATCAGCAAATTGTTGTTGCCTCCGATCTTTGCAGCACCGAGCACGAGTTTTGAGGACTTTATTAGCAACCAAACAAGCTGCAAACGAGTAACAGGCTGAAGGGCTCGTTCAGGTCTCTGCTGCACCTGAATCAGGGTTCACGTGGCAAATGGAATTAAGGAGAGAAGTAGTAGTTCAGGTTCACCAAAAGCTTAAAAATACGAGCTTACATTGTAGGACATACAACGTAGGCCTCATTGGCTTGGTAAGATTTTGGCTTTGGGGGTTCCTGCGTTTTCTTTCCACTGAAATATGAATGGTTTCGTATGTTGAGGGATTTTGTTCTGCTCATCTCCAGACATATCGCCTTAAAACATTCTTGTTGTTTCTGAAAGACAGAGCCTAATTTCTCTTATCAATCCTGCTCACAGAAATTCTAATTTGTAGCCAAAGGACTGTGAGGTTAAGAGAAGAATTGACTAAACTGTGATTTTTGTTCTGCCAATTCTGATAATTTTTTTGTGTGTGGAATATGTTGCCTGTGTTTATTAAATCATATTTTTAATTTAGAATTTATTAGGCACCAAGCATGTTGTTATTTCATGTTTAGATAATATTCTTTCACCACTATCAAACCGCAGATCTTCTTACCCTGCTGTTCCTTAGTCTTAAGGAAGCCCAGTATTCAGCAACCAGCCCAAAAAGCAGCAGTGTCAGGGTTGAATAATGGAAAATCTGTAAAAGCCCAGTGAAATGAAATATCTCAGATTTTGGAGCCTTAGTCTTCCTTGTAAAACAAGCTTTTAATGAATTCCGAGAACTTTGCTGGTGACATGTTAAAGGTACTCTTTTTTTTTTTTTTTTTTTAACAGGCAGGAAAAGGATTTTTCTTTTTCTCAGTTTTACTAAAGGGTATTTTTTTTTCTCCCAGCACAGCAGAATCCTTCTAAGGGAGCGGGCGCCTTCCGCAGCGCCTGCGTGGGAGCCTGCGTGTGCCGCGGCGGCAGGCGCGTGCCGCTGGCCCGCGCGGGGCTGCTCCCCCGGGCTCGTTCGCGGCACACGCAGCCCCCAGCTCGCCGCGAACCCGGCCTGTAGATCAACACAGATCTGCAGCTCTTATCTCCCAAACCTGAGCATGAAAGCAAAACTGCAGGCTTTAGAAAATGAAAAACTGCACGCACAGAAACGGACACAATAAATCATATTAACTGCGTTGTTCTGCACTTGCTGTAGACCCACTTGCGCAGGGCCTGATCCAAATCCCTCCGGAGGCGATGGGAGTCTCGTAATTGATTTTACTGAGAGTGGGAATGAGCCCACACAGAGAGGAATTTCTTAAAAATCAAAGAAAAATAGCATTGTGAATAATCTTATTCCCACTGCCGCTAGCAGCAGCATGACCAGATTGAGGGCAGATTTGGAATCGTTTTGCATGTGTTTCTAAAAGGCACAAAGAAGGGTATCGATTAAGTACTACCTTTTACATGCATGCATTCCTTCATTTTAAAAAAATAAATCTTTAAAGGCCTTGTGAGGGTAATACAGCCTCTCTACTTGCCTGTTAATATCCTTTCTGTTCCACTCCATAAATTCTAGAGCTATTTATTATACACATATATTTTGCATACCTTGAGTAATGTAGGTTCAAAAGGGTCAGCTATACAGCCCTGAAAAAGAAGGCCTCCTACTACAAGTTTTAATTTATCACTTTAAATTGCATGTGTTATTTAGGAAAACTTGTATGTCTAACCTTCATTAAAGGGAAGTGCAAGGGGGGAAAAAAAGCATTTATTTTTTAGAGCCACCTCTTTCTTCTAGGGGGCTTCACAGTTGTGTTTTCTGGAGCAGAATCATCACAGAAAGGAAAGATTCTTGCACCTTCGTCTCTCAGTGGTGGTTTTGACGCCCAGCTCCAGCCTTTTCTTGGGCCATCATTAAGCCAGAAGAGGTTTCAGGCAGTCACTTAGCTGGTCACTCCAGCAAGGTTTTGGAGAAACATTACGAATTCTTTTTTTTCCCTAGACAACACCATGACCATGAAAAGGCAAACGTGCAGGCAAGGCAGGGCTTATTCATGCGTGCATGGTCCAAACGTCTTGGCCCAGAACTGGAGGAAAAGCCACTGCGTCTCGTTGCTGCGTCTTAGGGCAGTTAACCTGGGAGAGCTGCTCAGGGAGAGCAGGAAAACTCGGCATTTGCCTGTTTGTTACATGGGTGAGGAAACGTGCGGGAGAGTTGTTGAAAGAGGCCGGCAACTTTATTTGAAAGGCAAGAGCATGTTCTGATATTTTGCTCAAATTAGTTTTTTTTCTGACCAGCTGGGTGGAATACCCGTGTGGAAAATTCCCCACTTTTGTAGTTGCCTAATGGTATGTAAAAGCTTCATTTCAGTTGGCACTGTGAACCGATTTCGCAACGCACCCAATCACACACACACACACACAAAAAAAAAAAAAAAAAAAAAAGCTTATTGATTTTAAAAGCTTGTTAAATGCACTGGGTTTTTTGATTTGTTTTTGTTTTTTGTTTTTTAACTAGTTGTCGGTGAACTGAGGCTGATAAAAGGCCGGTCCGGTGTAGTGGACTGCCTGCCTGCCTGGGGACCGGGAGCAGCTGAACTCCCGGCTCGGCTCGGCACTGCCGTGGGCTCCCTCTAGGGCTTTTTCTTTCTTTCAGTTCTCCACACGGCTGTTGGCTAGGCTTTCTTTTGTAAGTAGGATTATTTTAAACTTTTGGAGGAGAACTTTTCAGCCTTTCTGTCTGCAAAACGGGGCTCTCTGTGGTTTCGGAAATTTGTTGACTATTGAAAATCAAGTCCTGCTCTGCTTCGGTAGGGTTTTAATCTGGAGAAAGGCAAAGAGGGTGAAACGCAAACTGGTTAATAGTGGGGGCACGACGCTGTGTTCCTGCTGTCACTGGACGGATGTCCGACATCCATCAGGCGATGTTGGTGCTTGATGTGGTGGTACCAGCAAATTAATAACTGCGGTGTAGAGGTATGCCTGGAGTGCACCGGGTAAAGCAGAAGAGCGCTGCATCATTTTCTGTAGAGCAGTGATGTTTCCTGAGCATGTGTTCTTGTGACTTGATGACTCCGAGTTAGCAGCACATCACTTTAATTGTAGATGAGCAAATTCTTCTTAAAGAAGTTGGTAAATTCTCCCACTTCAAGTGAGCAAGACAGCATTCATTATTACAGCTGATTACAAATGTGTGCCAAATTCACTGCTCAAACAATTTCTGAGGAGGGAGAGGCATTTACCTAAAAAATAAAAATGTTTAATGCCCAAACCAAATGCTTTTTAGTTTTAATGTATTCTTGCTGCTTTGAGCTGCAAGTACCTTAACAGCACGGCAGGAAATGAAAGGCACATTGTTCTTTGTAATGTTTAAAAAAAAAAAAAAAGAAAAAAGAAAAACAATGATGTACCATAACTCACAGAACTCGTTTTTCAACCCTGCAGTAATTACACTGGACTTGTAAATATCTGTGAATTCTTTGCTTAAGTAGGGCTGGACTTGGGCATTAAACCCTTTTTAAAAAAAAAAAAAAAAAAAAAAAAAAGTTTAAGTATATACTCACTTTTCCATGCTTAAAACATAAAGAAGGAAATTCTAGTCCTCAGGGCGTAGGGTAAAGGGAAGGCAGTACTGGGCGGGTCACAGCAGACATCGTATGGCTTTGACTGCAAGGAAGGAAGGATTGTGCGTAACCTGGCGAAATGCGAGAGCACCTTGTGGAGCCGCGTCTCTGTCTTCACGAGCAGGCTGCAGAGCCCAGCCGCTTTTTGCATGTTCTCCTCCTAGTCCCACAAACCTGGCATTTGTGTTTTCTACCGAGCTTCAGCTAACGGGAGTCCAGGCCTGCCAGGCCTGTGAGTTAGGCGCTCTTCTGGTATGCAAAGTTCGGTGTTTAAAGCTGAGATGAACTGAAAACCCAGCTATGCTTTGTGGGTTTTCCCACCACTCAACTACATTATAAATTAAATGGTAGGTGAGAGACCTATAATTCCGTCTACAGCCAAGTTTTTTAACTAGTAAAAAGTTATTTCCTTCTGAGGCCATTTCATGTTCCCAGGTCATGGTTGGTATCCAGTCTCCACCAGTGCAGATGGAGGCTGGATGTCTCCCTGTCTCTCTCAGCTGTGATAGCCCTTGATGGCAGCCACCTTTATGCTTATTCACCAAGGAGATGCTGCGAGTGCCACAAGACGGTGTCTGAAGGTGCCTGCAGGGTCAGCTGCCCTTGGAAAGCAGCAAGTCTAGGCCGTTCCCCAAATGTAGGTCCTTTAATTTCCACCTGCCGAGGGCAGAGGCTTGCACAGTGTTTCTGAACGCGCAATAAAACCGGTGCTCTTAGGAAGGACGTCGTCTCAGATGACTAACATTGTGAAACACCTCATTTACAGCAGATAACCAAGCACCACAGAGAAAGTTTTCTATCAGTTAGAGTTGCAAGCAGGGTAATACAATAACAGCAGTTTTTATTAGCGTTCTTGTTCATCGGATCATTTGCATCGTAATCCTGTAAATGCAGGAAGACCCTCCTCTCTTGTTTACAGAGCAGCGCTGGAGAGCCATCATAGCCTGAGGGACTAATCTAAAATTAACTTTGCTTCAGAAAAAGCTTTAAAAAAAAAGCCCTTAGCATTTTCAGCAAGGAATCTCATAGCTGGCGACAAAGTCACAACTCAACGGTGATGTCAGCTTGTTTGCACCTTTGTAACGTGCCAGGACCAAATTCTGAATGGATTTGCACCTTTAGAGATGACGCTGTCTGCTGGGAACAGCAGCCTGGAGCGTTGTCCAGGCTCGAAAGCCGTGGCCGAGCAGGGCAGCCTCGGTGGGGCCGGTCTCTCCTCCCTTCCTACGGGCCGAACGGGCTGGGTCCTTCCACCCCGGCAGGACACATCCGCTGGCAAAGGTTCGATTAGCTGCAGCCTGTGTTTCCTGCCGCCCTGGCGGGTGCTGCATGCAGTTAGCCGTGAGAGCCTGCATCTCGCAAGGAAACAAAAGCAGATATATCTAGTTATAAAATTAACTTCTGTGTAATTTAGTCCTACATTTTTATCATCTTATTTAATTTCAGATAGATTCCAACAAGAACTAAAAATACAGTATTTTAATCATAATAGCCTAGAACTGAGACTTCGCTGCATTTGGCTGTATTTCCCAGACAGCTTCATGGCTCTCGTGGAGAAGCGTCTGAATAATTAGTAACGAAAACACTATTTTTTCCCCCCTTCTCTTACCATATTTTCATTGAGATTCGTGCTGCAAGTGGGATGATCTCGCGGCCCGGATTGCAAGGCGCCGCTACGCCCGCCCGGGGACTGGACGGGGGCTCCGCCGAGGCCAGCATTTCGCCTGCTTATCAGGGGCTGGCACGCCGCGGAGGAGACCCCGGCACGGCAGCGGCGCGGGGTGTCGCCTGTCAGTCCGGCGAGATAGCGGCAGTCAATCAGGGTCGGCCGCCGCCGGGGCCGCGTGCAGAGCCTGTCTCGTCGGTGACCCGCCGGGTTGAGACCGGCGGATTGACAGGGGCCTCCGGTTTTTTCGCTGCTGCTAACCGTTAACCTTCGCAGGCAAAGCGTTCCCACAAAAAAAAATCATCCAAGGCAAGTATGACAGGAGATATTCAAAGCATGAAATGAATGCTTACAGCATGACAAAGCAGCGCTTGAAAGACATGAAACGTCCACTACGCTTGGAGTGGCGGAATGCTGCAAAGGAGAAGAGAAGAATGGGGCTGGAGTATATATTTTTATTTCGCCATATGTGTGTACAGGAAAAACGCAGTGAACCTTTCCAGTGGATAAGGTGCATAAATACAGCTGCAATTATTCTAAGTCATTTCAAAATATATTTATATGCTGTTGCTATGTTCCATTCCTCGCCGCGTATATTTATCCACCAGATAAGAGTAAGGGCCGTCTAGAGGGCAGCCTGGAAACGGGCTGGCCGGGAGCCCCCTCTTAGGCAAGGGCTGCGCCGCCGAGCCCGCGTGCCGTGCTGGGGGGCCGCGGCCGGCCCCGCGCTGCAGCCGCCGCACGCGGGCTTCTCCGGGGCGCGGGGCCTCCTCTCCCCTCGCGGGGCGGTAAAGCGGGGAGGAGGCGGAATAGGTGATGCCAAGGCCCGGCGAGCAAAACAGCCTCCCCCGAACCTGGCTGCTTGTTGTCGGATGTAGGAATTTCCTAGTGCCTGCAATGCAAGACAAAGGGAAAATTTTACTTGCAGGAAAACTGCCTTCCACAATAACCAAGAAAAAGAAAGAAAAACCCAACGCTGAACGCCCACACCGAAGCAGCACGATCCGAAATGTGAACTTTTTACGCCTCCCCAGCCGTCTAGGTTAGGCTTCCAACCAAGGGATCCTTTATTATCGACATGATATACCCTTGACATAATTTGGCGCAGTAAAGCTTCTTCTGCTGAACTCGTGCTTTCATTTACTAGATCTGATGAAAGTTCTGTGAACCACAGTAAAATGTGATAATTAGTAGTTTAATTCTTTTAGGGTGTGCGTATTAATTGAAAAGGCTTGAACTATAAATACAGGGCCTGTGGATAAAAGCACCCTCTGAAATCAGTCGCTTCTCCGAAGTATTCATTACTTGACATCTATTTCGGTAGTGTCTCTTTGCAGCGGTGCCAGTCGGCTCTTGAAGCGAACGGGAGTTCGGCACTCAGAGGTCCAAACAGCAAAATCCAGCGCGGCTCGGTGCTGCTCTCGTGCAAATAGGAAGCACGCCCCGGCGGAAACTTTGCCCTCTGCCATCAAACCGCTGGGCGTTAAAAACGGGTTTCTGGAGAATCTGGGGCCTCCACAGAGATCTGCCCTGCAGATCTGTTAGTAAAACGCTGGCTCTTTTGGGATAGAAGCCGCAGGAGATAGAAGGGGCTGCAGGCCGAGTTTCTGGGCTGGCCCGTAGCGTCCGCTCCCACGTGAGGTGGAGGAGAGCACGCTTCTCCTGCTCAGCAAGCCCACCCAGGGCATCCCAGGTCCTCCGCAGTTTGAGTCCCAGCCAGCCTGGCACTTTATAACAAACCTTTAACTTTCCCCCTCCTTACGCAATTATCCTGAATCATATCTAGGACCATCAACACCTGAACCAGAAGCCTCTGCTACTTCAGCTGGACTTTAGCTCGTTCAGCTGCTGGCGGCGGCGGGCAGCGCTGGGCCCCGCTGACGAGAGCGGCCGTAACGGGACGTGCCTTCTCGCCCGCTCCGGGCCCTCTCGGCGCGGTAAAGCGGGGAGGAGGCGGAATAGGTGATGCAAAGGCCTAGCGAGCAAGACAGCCTCCCCCGAACCTGGCTGCTTGTCGGATTTCCTAGTGCCTGCAATGCAAGACAAAATGCAATGCAATGCAAATCCTGCCCGAAGCGGGAGCTGTTCTAGTGACTCGAGGCCTTTCCAGGATGTAGAGTCGCTGCGCAAACGTGCGGCGTGATTTCACACCTCTCTCTGGTTTCTCTGTGTGGTGTGGTGACTGGATGAATTATACCTGTTTTTACACGTACAGGGTGATTTCCATGCGAAGGGATCCTAACCTTTGCATATGGTTAGGACGTAGGAACGTGTACGGTTTGTACGTTCAGAAAAACCCTGTGTGCGTATGCTGCAGATTCATGGGTTAATCAGGTGGTTTCCAAGTAGCCTTAATTATGTAAATCTTAAGTTGCGTACGGGAGCAAAACCATCTGCATGAAGAATGTGCTTACAGCAACTTCAGAGACGGTTCCTTGCAGTGCAGGGCTCCTGGAAGTGAGACCGGCAGCTTGATTTTCGTTATTGGGAGGGAAGGACTCTTCTGTGAAACTAGTCTCCCAGGAGGAGCTGAATCTCTTCTACAGCTAGCCTGGTCCTACTTTTGAAATGCAGAAGTTGCTCGACAGGGAACAGAGAGAAAGTTTAGGGTGCCTGTCGCAGCACTGCGAGAATAACCCCCCTCTGAAGCCTGGCTGTAGTGTGAGTGAAATGGAAAAATACCAGATCCGTTTCTTGGAAAGTGAGAAGGAGACTTTTATTTGCAGTGGTTCACAAATATTTTCCCAGGAGCGACGCAGCGAGTGCGGCAGCAGGGGCAGGAGGAAGGTGAGGCGGGCGAGCAAAGAGCGCTGCTGCCGCTCGGCCGTCGTCCTGCCCACCGCGGGCACGGCGAGGCGCGTGCTCCGCTCTCCTCCTCCTCTCATCAGCGCGGGATCTTCAGTCACGTAGCTTTTTTCTCAGGGTTGTGGTCGCGTCCTGTTACGAGTTTGCCTGTGGGGTGCTCGGAAGGTGCTAGCCGCTTAGAGGTGCTGCTCACTGCGTGCACTTCACGTCTGCGGCCTTAAATTTTTTTTGCTAACCCCTGCTGCGACTGAAGAAAATGCTGAAGTTGGACAGTTGGGAGTTACTGCTGAGTATGTGCTGTAAACTATATCATCCCTCTGCCTTCTCCCCATCTCCCCCATCCTGCTGAAACCAAGTGATTTATAAAATGCCTTAACATTCTTGAGTGAGTTCACACTATCACCTCCAGGCACTGCGCTGAGGAGTCTGAGCAGGGGATGGGAAGCACAGATCTGATAGCTGGTGTTTTTCTCAGAAAGAAAAAAAGCAACTGATTAAATTTAAAGGAGAAAAGCTTCCTGCTATGAGTTGGAGTAAATCTGTAGTCAATATAGCGCTTTCTAGTAAACAAGAGATGTACGTGGTTGTAGCGTTTTTTTATTATTACACACTGCCATTGTTTTCCATTTTCATAAGTTTCAATTAATCTAATCATCTTAGAGTGTCTCTCGCTTATGTGCCTAATCAACCTCCCGTCCTCCCTCACTCCTACTTGAAGCAAGGAGATCTTCTGCAAGACACGTTCTGGTATGAGGAGCCCGCAGCTCGCTCCTGTCACTGGCGAAAGGAGGCACAAGAGAAAGACAGGGCTGCTGCGAGGCATCCGGATATCTTTTCCTCTCTATCTCTCGCCTGTGCAAAACACATGGCTTGCATCCCAGCCCCTAGCCGCCTTCGCCCTCCCCCTGCCCCGGGCTGCTGCAGCACTGGGCTGCCAAGGGGGAAATGACACTCTCGTGGTGCAATGTCTCACTAGCCGAGCCAGGATAAGAGCTGGCAGTTTTCTGTGCGGTCACCAGGGCAGCCAGAGAAGTAGCCTTTAGCCAGGCAGAAGAGGTAAATATGGATGTCAACACCATGTTTCATACTACAGTGGGCCAAATTCTTTGTTGGCATTGCTTCTCCTAAGATCACGAAGGAGGGATACTTCTTACGTAGCATATAATGCTCTCACATATAGAGAATCCCGACGTCTGCCCCTGGTATTTTTCTACTTCTGTTCCGTGCTCTTAAAATTTTATCTCTAACAGAAGGCTCTTTGACAGCTGCTTCCCCATCTGAAAACCTGCTGGTGTTTGGGGGGTGTCCCCACCTGACCAGCTTTGCAGTGCAGACCACCTGCAATTTTCCCACATGTTCTACCTCAAAGTCCTTAAAAATCAGGGAATTCACTTTTAGGAAATTTCCAATAACAGAATGCCAAGAGCTAGCCTCGTCCCTCATGCCGTATAGAGGGGAGCCAAGTTTGTTGTGTAGCAGAGCATGCCACAGTTTGAGCTGCAGGAGGAATGGAAGAGGTGAGAAGCAGGGAAGAAGAAAACAAAGGGACCTGTGTTACGGCAGCTTGATGGGCTGGGGTGGCTGTGGTTTTGAGGCTGAGGGGGAACCCCACAAACTTTTGTGAGGGAAATCTTATAAAAGTGGTGTGGTAATTTTCAATAACTCAACTGGGGAAAAAAAAACAAAAAAACTAAAAGGGGCTGGAAAGTAGATTGCTGATGGCTGTCTGACATGGCCATGAATGATTCCTCTGCAGTAGGGCTGGGAGTCTTCCACTGTTAGAAGGAGGCAGAAGTAAACATCATCTCATGTACAATATAAATGTAAGTTCTTATTATTACTATTGCTATGTCAGCTGTAAACTGTTCCCACGAGAACAGAGATGCAACATCATTGAAAAAGAATGTCTTACTGTGAAACGGGCAGCAGAAACACTGTGGCATTATCTGCCGGGTAATGAATTTACCTTGGTGACAGATCATTATGCCCTCCTGCAAATGAACCGGATGAAGGGCAGGAACACAAGGATAACTCAGCAATACTTGTATTTTACAGTCTTCTGAATTTTAAATAAAACAGTAGCCAGATGTAAATGTAAGAATACTGAAGCATAGCATCTCAGGAGACACTGCCAATGGTAAGATACGGGGAGGAAAGCAAGTTTTCATTCAGATCTATGCTAACATGATAGTATGGACTTCTGAGGCTTGGCTTTCATCTGACCTAACATTATAGAAATAAAATTTGACACCTAACTATGAACCTAAAATTAGTCTAAAATCTCCCTCTACAATCAGGAGAGATGCAGGGTGGTCTAGGGGTTCATCTCTCTCTTTCTCACTTCAGAGAGGTTTAGGACAGAAATATTTCAGGTTAATGCTGTGATTTCTCTGGACCTGAGATTCTGGTGCTAAAGGACGTCTCCCAGCCCTTTCCCACTCATCCTCATAGGCAAGAAGTGGAAAAAGAAACACTTAGGCTGCAAGAGCAAAGCAGGGCACTTTGACTTGGCTGACTGACTTTGCTGTAGAAGAGTGGACAGTATATCTACTGCCCACTTGTACTTTCTTCTCTTTCTGTTTTTGCCTTGACTTCGACAGAATGGGAGGCACTGATCTTAGATAAATTACCTTTTGAGAAAAAGAAGTGCTTCTGTGCTCTGTGGAAGAATGTGTCTAGGGGTGGGCATACTGGCAGTAAGAACTTCCTCCTTAACTCTCCAGTGAAGTTTTGTTCTAAACTTCCCAGATGAAGCCATTATTCAAAAGTAAAAATGTTCTGTTCCATTTCTTGTTTTCATTCTTTTATGTGTCTGGGGACTAAACTGCTATGAAAAAGAGCCCATTCTCACAGGATGCTTTGCCTAATTTGCAGACAAGAGAGGTTCAGCTATTCCAATTACGATGAGATAAGAATCTGAAATGTTGGGATCTCATCCATCCTGAATTGAACTCTGAATCTTCCAAAGTCTGTCTGTCCTTATTTTTTTTCCTTTATTTCTGTATTTCAGTAATGCAGGCAAAAAAAAAAAAAAAAAAAAAAAAAAAGAAGAAATGGATGTTTATGCATTATAAACCGTAATGGATGGCTCTTCTTTTTACTGGAGTTGCTTCAGTGTAGTGTGAAGGTCCCTGAGAGTGGAATCCCTCTTCCATTTTCGTTGTTTCTGCCTGCCACTCGTCAGCAAAGGTCTGCCTGTCGTGTAAAATCAGTACCAGTAGGAAGTCTCATAGTTTACTTGTACAGTACTGTTAGAACGTACTCGAAGGCTGTCACGGTGGCGGTGAGCCAGGGCCTGCCTGTCCCTTTCCTCTTCCTTTCCCCACCAAGACTTGCGTTTGGACTGCGCTGCGCTGCTGCAGGGAGGACGAGCGTGGAGCCCACCTGGAGGCCTGGGTGCTCCTTCCACGGGCCCGCGGTGTCGCCGACACTCCCCGCGGTGCTCGCAGCGCTTGTTCTGTGACCGTGGGGCCGAGCAGGCGGCCGCAGGTCTGGTCAGCACCAGCATAAGGCCTAGCGAGCAGCTTTCCTTCTCATTGCCTCCTGCGTATTTGCCAGCTTTAGCCCGCCCCAGCCCTCCTGCCCTAGAGCTAGGCCTCGCTGTCTCTGTTCTCTCTCCATTCTCTCCCACAAATACGATTTATAGCTTCCTTTCGCCGGTGAGATGCAGGAAGCCTTTCCAAAGACGGTGGCATTCGGAAAGGCCCCACTTTCTTGCTGGAGAACGCATGAAATTAGATATGGGCTGAGACGGTCCTTCCCCACGCCTTCTGTTTACTTTGTTAATCTTGAATCCCTCCGAATACACTGAGAATTGGTGAGCTCGGAGGCCCTCTTTGGGCTACAGCCTGAGGCAGATTCTGCAGAGGGACAGAGAAAATAAATTTGGTCCATGTTCTGGCCTGACCTTGGCCTGAACCTGAGAAAGTGAATGTCCCTATCACACCAGCATGTGTCTGTGGAAGTACAGTAAACACAAATGGGGGTCACTGGCCCTCTCTGTTGTACAGTTGCAGGCCAGGAGTCTAGAGCTTTGGGCTGTCCGCCCGAGAACTTGTTAATAAATGTCCATTCTTAGTCTGTAAAGGAATGTAGACAGGGCATCCTGCCCTACAAAACACAAACTCGGAATGAAACGCAGAGAGAGAGCCTCAGTCATCCTGCAGAGCACTGCTGCTGGTCTCCACGTCCGGTGGTTTCTCCAGCCTCTGGATTTAAGCTGCTGCTCTGGGACTTGCCTGGGGGAATTCCCCGCTCATACCTTGTGGGTTTCATTATCCACCCCTGTCTGGGATCATAGCTGCCTACCTAGCCCCAAGGGCGCCGGGTCTTGGGAACTCCCTTGATAAGTCAGTCTGTGGGGCTTCCTCAGTACTCAGAGGAGGTAGAGACCTGGCTGTGAGACAGGAGAGCCTGAATCTCCCCCTGGAGTGGCTCATCTAAAATTCATGCTGTATCCGTACAGAAAGGCAGGCTTTCTTGAAGTCTTCTTGGCTCTGTGTCACATCCTCAACTGCGGTATCATATTGTAAATGGGAGAGTAGTAGGTTCTGCCCAATCTGCTGAGGTGTTTCAAGCGGTAACCCAGGTGGGCAGCTTTGAGGTTGTGCCGGCCATACTGCATGGCTCTGGGACATGTGGGTTAACAGAATATCCTAAATATCCCAAAATAGACTGAGAGTGTGCGTGCATTTTGGGACGCTGCAAGATCCCCAGACTCCTGAGGTTCGTCCACATGGGGGTCTCTCAGGGCAGCCCTGAGAGAACTTCATGAGCCCGGTAATGGGGCTGGTCAAGGACGGGCATTGTACACAAACTGGACAATATGGACCAAGCCAGCAGACTTCCTCAAATCCATAGGACTTGTTCCTGTTTGAGATTAAGCCCTATTTGGGGTAGGATTTTTGAGTCCTAGTTTTGATTTCAGTCTTACATTTTTTCCTTACAAATTTAGGGGTCATGTGTGTTGTTGCACTGTGACTATTGGAAAAGTTTTTCCCGTCTCAGTCATAAGGATAACATATAAACCTAGCGGGGGGGCGGGGGGGTCAATCTCGTTTGGCCTAAAAGTTATCAAAATTAAGAAATTACTACTCTGTGCAAAGAATACAAAAGTAACAACCTTCTGGAGAAACAACTCTGAGGGACATAAAGGAAAGAACAGCAGGTAAAGGGTGTGTGATTTGCGTCGGTTTGGCTGTGAATCCGAGCTTTATTTGTGTGGTCAGTGCATGAGGTGTAGCAAGTAATCCTGAAGGCAGAGGAAAGCCCATGCGGAAGGGTGGAGCGGGTCGACCCTGCAGCTTGGCTTCACTTCCATGCCCAGCATCCTTCTTCTGGAGGCGAGTTTGCGCTATCTAATCTTCCGTGGATATTTCTACAACCCCCATTATCGTGGCGTCCGGCCGCATTCCTTTCCGAGCATGCCGGCGCGAAGAGCAAGGGGTGCCAGGAAGGGAGAAGGAAAGGAAAGAGCTGCTGAGGTCACCGGGATTTGTGTCCGTGTCGCCCAAAGGGCCGGCGGCAGGAAACCTGCCTCCTCGCCCGACCCCGGCTCTGCTGACTCCTCCTGCACATGGGCTTTTTCCAGAGCGTTCTGCCACGTACCATAAATAAGTCAACTACTCATATAACTAATGTGTAATTTAAAGAAAACAAAAGCCAAACTAGCACCTCTTTTCTGAGTCCCCTTTCTGCGTGTCTGCAGGGCTTCGAGCTCCCTCAGCAGAGTAACCTCGGGGAGCACAGTTAGCTGCCGCCTGCCAAGGGAGGGTTTTCATAGAGCCCAAAATAATTACAGCATCGCCGAGTCTAGTTGTATAATTTCTTGGCAATATACTAATTAAAACTAGATATTTACACATGGCACTTGTTTAAACTTAAGACTGATTTTAAAGAACCTGCATGCTTATAACTATATACCATGGCTTTATTGAGAATATTTTTCATGCAGGTTGAATTCCTGAGCTTTGTTATGAACATAAGTGAGCTCACAGCTTTGTCTCCAGGCCTGACTACTTCCCGGGCATCCGAATCATCCTGGTATTTCATTCCGCTGTCTAAAATTATTTTTAAAATACTACTTTTTTTTCCCGTTAGTGTATTTTTATAGCAATTAGAAGCTTCCCTGTGTTTACTAGCAACAGACAGTCCAGCAGAGCTGAGTGTTTAATGTGATGAATAGTGTTAGGAGCTAAGAGAAAAGTCAAATGCGTGTCGACACTTATCAAAGCTGCTCTGCTGCTCAGAATGACTGTTCTTGATACTCGTTTCATGATAAACTTCCTCAGAACATGATGTTACTGGAAAAAAAATTATCCGCTCTGAGAAATACGCAGGTGACACAGTTGAGTCAGCAGCTTGCAACAGTGACACAGGCTTACGTTTGTAAAAATCCCCATTGAACTTTTGTCATTTGCATAAGTATATCACAGCCTCAAAAATTGTCACCGCAAGTGTCCCACTTCTTGTGTTCACTTGGTAGCGGTTTAAACTAAGCAAAAATCTTCCTACCGTCAGATTACGAAGAAGCAGAATCCCGGGGTTAAAAGTCTTAATGGTCACAAAACTTTCTTTTTTCACAACTAAGTCATCATATAAATGTTAGTGTCTCCAGTTAGCACTGATATCACTGGGGAACATGACGAACATGGGAAAATAAGAGGCCACTGTGGAAGCTACAAAATCCTACCTCCCGTAAAAGAGTTTTTAATTACTGAAGTTGCAAGCATTTCTCTGTGCACAAGCATCTCAGCATTCATAGGTGGAAAGTACCTCATGCTGTGTTTGAAATATCAACTGGATTTAAAAGAAGGCTTTGTGCTTTACTATGGACCTTTCTGCCTCCTGCAGATGGTCCCGATCACTGAAAAGAGACATGACTTGTGAGATGTGTAGACCTCCGTGCTGTTTGTTGTGCTGCTCTAATCCTGCTTTACACCCATAAAGGACTTCACCCCTTAAGCCCTTACCCTCTTTCTCCTAAATATTAAAATTATTTTCCTGAGTGTCATACCATATTAAAGCAGAATGAAAATGGGTTTAACAATTGCTGGCATGGGGCTTCTGTACAGCATGTGTGTCACAAATCATGTCACTTTTCAGCAATAGGGCTGCTGCCAGCGGGAGGCTCAGAAATGCTCATGTTAATCAAAAATTTTAATTTCAAATCAAATTGACAGTTTACACATGGTGAGAAGTGCTTCTCACCATGTGATATTTCAGTATGCTACGCTGGGCAAAATGGGTGCACTTTCCTGTTAAGAATTTTGACTGCAGTATCTGCAAATTTATGGGTTTCAGTGTATTGGGTATGGTGAGTAGTTGATCTAAGGGAGCCCCTTGGAGAATAGGAGACAGAAGGGTTTTCATGCAACCTGGCACTGGTGAGCCGCTGTTGGCACATGCTGCTGGAGAAATGACAGGTATTCAATAAACATCACTATGGTTAAGAGGAAGATTTAAAGGAGGGAGGGGCTGCAGTGCTATAAACAGGATTTGAAACAAATGTGCTTATTTCAGTCCCTGATTAGTCTGAACGTCTTAAGTATTCCAGACCAGTTTTTAAATATCTTTACATTTATTTTCACACTGGTGTTGTATACACAGTATCAACAGTAATATTTATGAGATTAATATCGTAGGCTAAATGCTAATTCCAACTGGTGTGAAACCAAGTAAACTCTTTGTATGCTGAGGCATGCTCCATGGGTGTGAAAGACCGAAACGTGGTGGCACGTCATGCCTACGGCAGGCGTTCCCACCGTAGTGTCCCACAAGTCCTCCCTTCCGCGAGCAGCTTCCCTGAAGTCGGTGGACAAAATCTGGGGGGCAAAATTTCAGCTGATATTTGATAGGAGTAAGACTAAGGAGCAAGGACAGTTAACAGAGGGAGTGTGATCTGCCTCAGGGACACTATTCGTAGAAACCGTTGTTTTCAGGTTGTACCACAAATGGGATGCTGACATCAAATGGCCAGCTGAAAAGAAATTATCATTACCTTCCTTCTCTTTCTGGAGAGTATTTTCAGCTCTTTGATGCATCTACACGGGCGAGAGGGTGGGCGAGAGCCCCGTGGCCAGCACCCCGGGGAGCGCTGCAGTAGCACGTGCCATCAGCATCTTCGAGAAGCTGGGTCTGCTCAGGGTAACCCGGCAGCTTCTCTGCGGTCACTTGGAAGTGGAGTCGTTCCTGGAACGACGAAGCTGAACTTGCAGTCTCGCTGCAGACCTTGGAGATCACCGCTGCCGTTGCTCTTGGAACCAGATTTGATAAAAAATATGAAGATAAATAACTCCTCCATATGATTATTTTCAGGGAGGGAGGCTTTTCTTTATATTACTCTTTCTATTGTTAGATGCCATAAATATTGTGGAATAGCTATCCTAGTATAGATTTTGTCACACTTACTTTGAAAGGGTTTTAAGGAGCACATTATTTTATAAGCTGTCAAATGACTATGACCATTTATAATGATATTTCTTATTTTCTTTCATATTTTCTTTTTGAAGACCTGAAACAGAAATATGTTAATTTAAGATATCCTTTGCTTCTCAAGCCAGAGGGTCCTAAATAGTATTAATGCAGCTAATGTATTTATTGACGTGTATATAGTAGAGAGGGAGATTCTTAATTTTTATCATCCTATGGAAGAATTTTACTTAATTGTTTTCCCACCTAAATCAGTACTGAAGAGTACGCTACTTAGGAGTCATCAGAAGTGAAAAATTATGCTAGACTTGCAGGAGCTTTTAATGGTTTCCATTGCATGAGCTTTCAGAGGTCCTTAAAACTGAACTTGAAGGGCTTTCAGGCTTCGCAAGATCTTCATCTTCATGGGAAACGAACAATTCCTGTGTCCTCTGCTTGGACAGTACTTGACATGATTGATTCCAATCCATGATCGGTTCATTAACAGGAATAAGTTGCCATTAATTTCACTATCTCTGTACTTAAGTGTAAAATGAGCTGTATCTCCTGAGAGTTGAAGCCCTTGTGGATCCACGCAGGATCAGCTGTTGGAGACACAGCTGGTCTGTTACCACATTTGCTCTGGTCCGTGTTTAGTAATTTGGAACCCACACTCTGAAGCTCAAAGTGACACATGTTGAAGTAATCATTAAGCACTGCTATTATCAGACGTTTTGAAATGCCATGAATATCAAAGGCTACGTGTAGTAAAACGTTGCGTACGTGTTTCTGTCCTGACTCCCCTCTGGGCAGGGCCTGTCGTCGTGGGTCGGGTGTTTTCCCTAGTGAAGCGCGAGAGCCCTTTCTCTGATCCTTCCCCCAGCATGCTGAGATCTTCTTTCCCAAGGACCACTGCGAGTGCACGGGCTGTATGGCAACCGCGCGGCGCTGGAGCACAGCTACCAGAAATGCGTCAGGGAACCTTCGCAGCCATTCAGAAACTTACTGCCTGCTAGATACAGGCCCTTTTTAGCGTTAAAAAAAAAAAAAAAAGGAAGAAGAAAGAAAGAAAAAAGAAAGAAAAAAGAAAAGCAAATAACTTACCAATGATTTTGCATGTTGTGAAGGGTTAACAAAACTTTCATTATCACACTCTATTAAGCCAGGACCAGGAAACAATTTCTAATCGACGCTGGGATCTGGGCAGGGATTGTGCCGCCTTTTGTAGCAGGTCTCCGATCTGTGTTCGCTATTCTCCCATGCTCACTTCCAGCTGTTGTCATTGAAATCCCACATAATCTCCCCAGGTCAAAGGGCAGTCATCCATGACTGCCGCTGTTAGGAGGTTATGCTGATTTCTGTTGTCAAATATTGGCCCCTTTCTCTTTCAATCACTGCCATTCGTGTTTTTTTTTTTTTTTTTTTTTTTTAAAAAAAAAAGATCCAGCCTAGAATTGTATTACATGACTTTAAAGTCTTAAAAGTGTTCCTCTATTGTCCTGACACGACATGCCCCGGACGGGCTAATTCGTTCTGATGTAGGCCACAAAGGATGTGCTGGGGCTTCTTACAAACTCTGCTAAAGCCAGGTAGGCGAGCGTCAAGGAACAGCGGCGCCTGCGACCTGAAGCCCAGCCTTCGGCTCGTAGGAAAGCGTGTAATTTGTCTAAGGTGCGCTATTGCTGCGGCATTAAAATTAAATTGGAAATAACAAGCGAAAACAGAAGTAGGAGCATTGGTTGGGCAAAATGAGAGAGTTGTGTATCAACATTAATGTATAGTATCTTGCTTAAACACTCCTATATAAAGTCCATGAATTAAAAATGTGGTATAATTTACCGTTAAAGGTTAATCTTGTACAAATGTGAAGAACACGTTTTGTATGAAGGAAAAGCAAACAAGGCCATTGCAACAGCTCTAGGGGTCTATATTTGGGGTCTGTAGGTAAATGCAGATTTCATTACAGGTACACATAGTGTTAAGGGAGCCTGTGGCCTGTATACAGATCTGTTGTGCTCTCTCTTTACTTGGCTTAACTGGAGAAGACATTCCCTTGGATAGAGTATCATAGGCTGGGTAGACATTGCAGTCTGGGATGAATAGTCTCTTCAACTGTTACATTTAAAAAAGAAGGGAAGGCAGCGTATTTCCTCATTTAACGTAAATTGGATTTAGGTTTGGCAGATCCCTATTCAGGAAGCTTGGAAAGTTTGTCGCTGCGGATTTGTCGCAGTTTCCAAAGCGGGAGAGTGACCGCATGCCTTTGGGTGAACTCCAGCGCTGGTGCCCTGGGGCCGGGTAGCCCAGGAGGAGCGGGAAGCCCCGGGCTGCTCCCAGCCCTGGGGTGCTCCTCCCGGGCGCCCTGCGGGAAAAGCGGGGTGCGTCTCGCTCCCCGCGCGTGCGGCGGCACGCGGCCGCTCTGCCAGCCTGCCCGCAGAAGCCGAGGGTTGCGACTTCCTCCGTGCCCGCCTGGGCCCGGTAGCCACATCCGTGCGCGGGGATGTGGTTTTGGAAGGCAGCGCAGCCCCTGGGGCTGCGATGGTTGGGTCAGCCCAGGCTTAATGAACTCCTCTTCCAATTAGGCAGAGCATAAATTACAAAGGTCTGGGTCGAAGCACGTGTGTTCTGTCTTTTTCTTTTCTCTGGAGAATGCATGTTAGGACTAACTCTGTTGCTCCCACACTCCTAACGCTGTACAGCCATGGAAAAGCTCATCTGTGGGGGATCCTCAGGGTGATCCAGGTTCCCCGGGGTAACATCCTCCCTCTCCAGGCCTGCGTGTGCTCGGTGATATGGCATTAATTTCCTGATCAATATTATTGCTGCACGTTGTGAAGCATGGGATTATCTAGATAGAGGATAAAACCAAAAGGAATCAAGTTGCACTTTGAGTAAAGAGGGCTTTTCTTTTAATCGGGCATTTGGTTAAGGTAATAAGCTTGAGACCCTAATTGATTATTACTATTTTAAGATTTTAAGGTGGCTATGTATAGTGAGATGCTTGACATGGAAAAGGCTTTAGAAATGGTCTCAAGGCTAGTCTTGTGGATCTGTCATGTAACTTCAAAATACTGTAAAAAAATCAAAGTCTTCCAAAAAGCTGTTCGCTAAAGCTTAATACATCGTCACGCAGACTGTAGTGCAAGAGAAATAACTGGATTTGGACTTTTTCATCTTCAAAGGATTAACTCTTCCCAATAATTATTTAAGTTTGAATTTCAGGAAACAGATTGCGTCTCTGTTTAGAAAATACCACATATATTTATGGTGCCGTCTAACTATTTTATAAGAAAAATAATCATGTTGGATTACATAAGTAAACCTGCTAATTAAATAACAATAATACCTTGAGCACCCTGAAAACATCTTCTGATACTCAATTAAGGAACAATACCCCAATGAACTTTAACCTGTAGAACATATTCAGACTTTCTACATAAAAGTAATTGCATCAGTCATGATTTTCTCAAGCTACAACACAAGCGCTTGATTGGTAGATCAACATCTGAGGCTCCTTTTTCAGCATTAATTGGGAAAGCAGACAATACTCTCCCTGTAAACTAGATTTTAGGACGAAGGTTAGTTGCCTTTGTACACGTTTACTCATTGAAATAGGAATGTTTGCTTAATAATTCAAAACAAATGGCATTAGACAAGAAGCCCTAATCCTGATTTCTCCTCTGCCAGTGTAAATTAGGAGAAAATCAAGAGAAATTCTATTTGGTCAGTGTAGAAAGGCTTGTTTAAAACTTCTGTGAGATCAGAATTAGGCTCCAGAAATTCAAGCTTTTTTTTAATTGCTGCTTCTTTACTGGCATCGAGAAGAAGAATATGTAATCTGCATTATGAAATTTCTCCGCAATTAAAGCAGTCATCAAGTTATGGCAAGATGTTTTTCTTGTGGTGCTTGTTATGATGGTATTGTATATTGTTTCTACACTACACCAAATATGTGATGGGGTAATGGTATATTATTTATTAGTTAGCATCCTTATGTGCTTTATTCAGTTTGGGCTTATTAGTCGTTTTTTTTCCCCAAGGGAAAAAACGTTTGTCCTTGTGAGTCTGACTCAAGTGAGGTCTTGTGTGATGACATAACTCTCAAGGACTTAGCTGGCCTTAGATTTGGGTTGAAAGCAATGATTCAGCAAAACGTATAAGTACCTGCTTAAACTTTCTCAGCCCATCTCAGAGCAAATAAGCATGTGCTTTAGACAAGCATGTGAGTAAAATTAAGCATGTGCAGTAACTGCTTTGCTGAGTCAGGGCCTGCCTTGGTAGCCAGGTGTCTTAATTTGTGCCCAGAATTCCAGTGAATGAGCTTTGTTAGTTTTTATAAAGTAAGAATTCTCTAATCCTCATTTTGAACACCTGCTTTACTACCAAAATGTGACGATAGCACAAAACTGGAGAGATAACCAGATTGCATTACAGCAATTTCAGTGTCCTGTCTTTGGGATATTTAACAAAAGTATCACAGTGCATGTATTTCAGCAAAGTATGCTGTATGAAAAGTAAATCTTGCAAGCTTTCAAGATGTTTAATCATCTTTTCAGTAACGAATCTCTTTACTGCTAACATCTGCATATGTAATTGCTTAACTTTACCTATTTTTTTCTCATTCAGAATTAAGTGGAACAGCCAAATTGATACAATTTTTACATTCTGGCTTTCATTAATAGGCACAAAATGTTTGCTTTTACATCTTTTGTCAGTCTCGCTATTTCCCAACCATTCTTCTTTTACTTATTTAGTTTATCCAGTTTATGCCGTTTTGTTGTTGCATTATTATCACTGTTTGGAAGACTGCTGAGCAAAAAACTACAGTCTTAGGCCCGAATTTTGCAATCTGAGCCATACGGGCAAATCTAAACTTTTATGGAGTTCCACTGAGCTGAGAATTGGCATACCAGCCACCCAGGGAAATGAGTTCAGCACACACCTCCTAGCCAAGGGCATCCCTCCTGTGAATATCAAGATATTATTAATGATTGGCAAGATTAGCCCCTGATTTCCTAATGTTTGTAAGCAAATAACAAAATGGCAAATTGTGAAACTCGCCTTTCATTTGTGAAATATTTATTTTCACTAAAGAAAGATGAAAATCTAATCACTCTCGTTGTGTGCTGTTGTTTAATGATTACTATTACCTGATCACACATCAGAAATGTTCCTACATAAATAAATGGACATTTCAGGCACACTCAGCAAAATACGATTTTATGAATAATAAAGTTAGCAGGCCCGAGCTTAGCTTAACCAAGTTCCCTCATGCACTCTGGGACCTGGGAGCTAGAATGCATTGAAACCCATTTCATTGCTGTTGTTACCTGTATTTGCTCGATTAAGGTAATATCGTTAGCCGTACTACGGTCGTGTTTTTGTTGCATGATTACACAGGGCTCTAGACTTTCTCTTAAAGAATCAGCCAAATGTTTTACCTTAACTGTAACTTGTTTTTAACTTACGTATTTAAGTTTCGCCTTCAGTCTTAGTGTGATAGGAACCTGTTTGAGAAATACAGGTGGAAGTGGACACCAGAGCAGAGCCAATATGGTGAGCTGTGAAAAGACAACACGTGACAGATGGTCATAGTATTGCTGAATGCACTTCTGGAAGTTGCTCAGCTACGATCGGGATGAGCACAGTATGAGAATTTATATAGCATAGACTGGCTTCCCCACAAAGGGCTCAAAACTGCAGAGCATTAAGCATCCTGGCCCTGCTCCAGCAAGGCACTTAAGCATATGCTTAATTTTAGGCACATGAGTGGTTTCAGTGAAGACCTAAGAGAATTATTTTTAATTCACAGATCATTTAATTCAATAGGCAGGTCTGCTGCAGCATATGAAAAGTAGATCTTCATATTAAAAATACTTGTGAAATTGTCAGTGAACAAACATTGTGTATGGCCAACAACCATTTCTAAAAAGCGGAATGGCGTAGTCATCACCTTTATTATGGTGGAATACAAAACATATCAGGCAAAACTGTTCACAATTATCTGAGAGCTATTTCTAAGTTGAAAATAAGGGAAAATAAAGACTTGTAAGAACATTTTTTCATTTGAAGTAGAGAAAAATGTATTCTCTTGATGTAAATAAAAACCTTGTTTGCAGATTGAAGAATTTGTTTGTGTTGAATTTCAGCATCAATTTCAATATTTTATAGTACATTTATCTACAGCTGGAGCATGACAGATTTGTGTATATTTATATGTTTGTGTACATAATACATATGTATACACACATACACAAGGATGCCCAAAGATATACATATACACAATTTGAAAACTCATCATTATTGCTGAAGTAGAAAAACATGCCTGATGTAGAAACTTGACTCAAGTCTGCTAGCTTAGCAACTGCATTCATCTGGCACCACGGGCTCTTCCCAGGAACGGTGAAGTTCATCTGTGCGGGAAGGAGAATTTGCAGTGGCCTTGGCTGCAGATTAGCTGCTGACCTCTCTCCAGCTCTCGCCCAGACCTTTCTCCAACATGTCCTTTCTTCTCTCTTTCTTCTGCAGCCTCCCCCTCTGTAGTACTGAATGCAGGATGCATTTGTTTCACTTTGCGTGCTGTAAGCGGAAAGAGTTTCTTTTGAAACAACCCCAAAAGAAAACCAAGAGAACATATGTGCGGCTTACCTTAGTCATATTGCTCAGGTCGCTTTGGGAAGGGGCTCAGATGTTGCCAGGACGAGCACGGGTTGTGAGAAACTGCGCTGAATCTAGGGAGATGGTACCAGATCTGACAAGCAGGTACCTGTGGAGCAGATGGTGCCCCTCCGAAACATGCAATAGTATTTGTGTGCGTGCATTAGAATCAGTGACTCTAAGTAGGACATCCTTAAAAGGTACGCCACTTATCCTGTGGACAAGTAGGACTTTAGAGTTCTTTTGATAATCTCTTTATCCTGAGATTTCTCCTTTGACCCTGATTTCAAAAGCAGGAGGTCAGCCTGGCCTGCCGACTGCAGACCTCTAATTGAAGTCCAGGGATGTCCTGCGTGAACCGCCGTGTCCCACTCAGTGCGCGGCTCCGGGGTTGCAGCCTGAAAGCTGCTCCTTTTGTAATTGATCATACCCGTGAAAATTAAATGAACATTTGGTGGTAGACATGTTTTCAGAGAAGAAGGAAAATACTGTTATGTAAAGTGTAATAACATTTTGATACAAAGTGTAGAGGCATCGCTTGCACGAAGGAGGCAGCATGGGAGCTACACCCTGCATCCTAAAGACATTCCAGAGCTCAAATTCAGTACTTTTCTTATGCAGAGATTTATTTTTCTTTTCCAAAGCTTGTTTTAAATGTTAGGGTTTTTTTTACTATGGGAAAGGAATTCATTTTAAAGTAGTTTTTTCTAACCAGCTGCTATTTTAAGATTTCCCTAGTGTAACCTTAGAAAATGAAGCGTACATCTTTAAATCTTGTTTTGTTTGAATGAATGGGTAGATAATCCTGATCAGATGTTTCTTTAGAGAATAATGTTTAAAACGATTATAGAACTTAGCTGTCCTGTCTGTTTCCTAGGTACAGTATTTTCATTTCAGTTGTGAAGTCATTAGGGGTCATCCAAGGTAACCGTTTATTAAAATAGTCCTCTTTTGTTTCAGATTTCCTGTTGAGATGCTTTAACATGTAAAAATCTCCCTGCTGATGTGTCATGTTAGCTTTCCTAACCTCTAGATAGAAACCACAAAGCAGCCTACATAGCTGTATGACTAGTTACCCACCTACATAAACAATAATTAGTGCTAAGTGGGAAATTAGATGGCACATTTTAAATCTAAATGCAACTAAAGTATTTGAGAATACTGTCATTAAATGCTTAAAGCTAATCGCAGTTCTCTCACTCTGTTTGTTTTGTAGGACATTTGGGCTTCCAGGACAGTTTTGTCACATCAGGTGTTTTCAGTGTGACTGAGCTAGTAAGAGTCTCACAAAGTAAGTATCATTTTATGGCTGGTTTATGTGGTTTCTGGAATCCTCATTTTTTTCTTTGATTCTTATCATGCCTCTTCCCCAAATCAGAAACAATATTTTGAAAATTGAGTGTCTCTTCACCCTGCTTCACTCCAATGGATAGTGTTTATTTGCTACATCTGTTAATGTAGAAGAAAATAGTATAATGTATTTTTTTTAAGTTATAATCCTGCAAATGTGCCTGTGGTAGTTGACAGGCCAGTGTGGTACTCAGATGAAAATGGGCAGACTCTGTAAGTGCAGCAATATGCCTATGCAGATCAGCTTGCAGGTGAATCCCTTGCAGGATCCAAGGGCTGTATTTCAACCAGGCCTCTAGAAATGACAGCACATGTGCACGAGGTAGGTATTTTTCTTGTGCCAGTTTTGTGCATCGCGTTCCTCCATGAGATGCATACATGTGTTTGCACACCTGCAATCTGATGAACCTGTAAATAATGCCAGCAACTATACCAACTTCAGCTCTGAAAATCTCACTTACTCAAAGACACAGCTTTGCAAGGCCTGCAGTTTCCCTCAACTGTATGGAGCTCTGTCTTTCAGAAGGATTTGTTTTTTGACCTTTAAAGAATGCTAATGCCCCCAGCATGAATGACACACTGCAGCATGATCATTACAGGCTTGTCAATACTCACTAAGAACAGTGAATTAAGAGCACCTGTCACCACCCTGTTCCATTGATCAAAGGTGCATTGATTGCGCTTTGCTATGACATAATCCAGAGGGTGCAAGGAGAGAGTCCGGGCAGTTCCTTGGAGAGAGACTACTGCTAAACTAGGGTTGTAGGACTAGTCTGTTGTGGAGTTTTTCTGCAGCTAGTGCAGAGCTATGCAGTAACATCACAATCTCACTAATTAGCACTGCTACAGTTAAATCACTCAACTACATTTCACTTTAAAACCTTAGGGCATGTGCCCATGACTGTTTAGTGCAGCCAGTGACAAAAATGGCTCTGCTCATGCAAGTATGGGTATTTGTGTTTGGCTCTGCACACCCAGTTTAAGTCCTTCTGGGGACGGTACATAACTGGCACACCCCCAGCCAGAGAATGTGTTTTTGAGTCTCAGCATAGAGTTTCTATAACAATTTTTCTGTTTCATCTTTCACAAAGACTTGCACAGCTGTCAAACTAGTAAACCAGCTTTCTGTTGAAAAATAGGATACCCATAAGAAAAGCACGGAGAGAGGGAGATACGTGGTCATCAGAAATACGTGCACAGGGAAGAGAGACAGCAAGAAAACAAGTCTGAGGCAGACATTGCTCCCCAGTTGAAAACTGGTGGGAGTTTCATTAGAAGAACAAAGTCAAGAGGACTTAGAAGTCAAGAGGAGCTGCTGAGCACTCAACACATTCAAAGATCCGTTCACTTACTGAGGTGCTTAAATAGGGACTTTGACAACTAACTCACTTTGCTGTAGTACTCTAACTCGCTGTGTACCTCCAGCCATGTTGGACAAAACCAGTTTTCCGCCTCGCTCTGAATATCCCCATCTTATGTCACTTTCTTTCAGGGTGAGACCATAAGGCTTTTGAAGCCCGGAGGACTCTCCCTCCCCCTCTGTAAGGCATCCCACTTTACCACAATCTTATCTCCGCTGTCGGAGCACTACACATCAGAGCTGCCTCTGGACTCTGTCAGCCGTGCTTCATGCGTGCACAGCACAGGGCTGCTAGAAATACCCGGGTTCATGACTTACAGCCTTCACAGCCTTCCTGCGAGTGTGGCATTGACCTCAGGAGCATCACGCCTCATGCTTATTAATTTTCCATGATGTTTTATTGTAACAAAATGAAAATATTGTCTAGTAAAAATCCTAGTATTCAACACATTTCGCAAATGCACTATGCACTGTGTATGAGGCGATCCCTCTGCTTGCCACTGGAATGCACCGCCTCTAAGGAGCAGGGCAGCTGCACACAGAAAGAGCAGGACAGGCATTACCTACATCAGGAATAAGCAAGGAGATGTTGGTAGGCAAGAAGAAAAGATTCAGCTTTTATCTTTTCCAGCCAAAAGGGCGTGCATTCTTTTTCATGGGCTCTTTAATAATCCTGGGAGGTCAAGACCTCAGTTTTATATCCTGTCCACAAGCCAGCACCTCAACCAAAAATAGTGTCCCCAAAGCGTATCGGGATATCACTTCAGAACTGACTCAGAGGGAAGAGTGCCAGTGACTGAATTAGCTACACTGCTCTTGATAGCACCCTGGATTTTCCTTGGAGATGCCCCAGACATGTACTGACCAGCTGTAACCTTATTTACTCCATGCAGTCTGAAAAGTCCACAGCCTGACATGGTGTAACTACCCAGACAGACATGTTTAGTGTAGAGTCTACCAACAAATTCCTGGTGAAGTCAGTATGAATTTACATACTAATACGCAAAGAATTATTTAGCATAACAGAGCAACAGATGAAGTGCTGTGTATTTGCCTAAATTGCTATGTAAGACTTCTTTTAAAGAGCACTCTTCCCCATATAACCCTTGCTGGGTTGTTTATGTATGCACCATGGGTTGCTTTGGTGCTGGGGAGCTCAGCTTAAGATCATCCAGCCTCACCAGCAGTTATTAGCAGTCTGCACCTTGAGTAATCAAAATGTCTATTGTTTTTCTTTGTAACAAACCATGGCATCTTTAAAGGCAATCAAGGCTAGGGAAGCAACATATATCCATAGTGGGCCCTCATGTTTAGTCTCCCATGTCTTTCTGAGTGTGCTCTGTGCTTTACAAAGAGATCATCTTTGCGGATGCCCACTGTCATTCTTTCCATGCATGATTTCGATAATATGATGACAGAAATATGTGATTTCCCACAGTTTTAACTGGCTTTGGTTAGCTGCTGTTATCTAAAATTAATCTTATTAGATATTGGTGGTGGTAATTTTGTGCCAGGTTTATTTAGTGAACTTCTGAGAGGTCTACATGACAAGGAGTCTCAAGTAACAGGCAGTTGTCTCAGTCATGCAAATTTGGGGAATTAATTAATCAAGCAAAAGGTCAGCTATTATCATTATCTATCTTATCCATCAGTGCCGATCATCACAATTTCTTTGAGCTATTGAACAAGTCTAGGCTGCTCTGGTAACAGAAACCTGCTTTCTTTAGTTCCGTAGCTGTGGGTTCTCTTTCAAAACATAACCCAGCTTCTGAATGTCTCAGAGCCTATTGAAACAGAGAAAGTAGATCATAAGCGCTCATCTGAAGAATAGATAGTTTACTGTTCACCCAGTCTGACGTGGATATTGCACATCATGTTGCCAATTCTCTTCCATGCTGAACGGACAAAGGATGTGAGCTGCTTTCCCAGTGTTTTCCGTTCACCCCTGCTACAGAGCAGACCCCTTTGGATAGCGGAGATTTCATTCTTCCATGTGCAGAGGGGTTTGGACTGAGAACACAAGGCTCAGAAACAGGGTTGGGGAGATGTATATCGATACGGCTGGTCAAGCCTGAAGCTACTTTTTAACTACCCCTTAAGGAAGCTCTTTGCCCTGTGGTGAGGGCAGTGTGAAAGCAATGCATTTCCAGTGTGGGTTAGGGCTGGCAAGAGCTTCACAGGGTCTTGGGTCCATAGGTCCATTGGAGATACACAGGTTTTGTGAACTGAGTAGCCAGATGTTGACCAAAGAAAACCTTCTCCCTATCCAGCCTTGTTAGGAAAATACTGCCCTATCTCCATGGCACTGGAGACCACTTGCTGCAAAAAGTGCCAGCAGATGGGAGGCTGTGGTGACTTGTTCACTGGCATTAGCATGCAGTCCTGTTACATGAGAGCCCTCACTTGGCAGAGGTGGGCAGGCAGTGGCCGGCCGGAGCAGAGACAGCAGCAGGAGAACGTTATTCCCCCGTTAACTTCAAGTCTGCACCACGTACTCTCGCAAAGAGAGCTGCTGGGAAGATCTGCTCTCTTGGAGGACCTTCAAGCAGCCAGATAAACTGCGCTGCCCAGGATGTGAAGAAAGATTTAGGATTTATGAACATTTGCTAGAGCCAAATCAAACACATTTGTTTTGTGCTGTGTTATTTGTCAAAGTGACATCATTCTTCGTACTGATAAACAAGGGAGTTCTGACTGCACCCGGGACTGGAAATGCCACACTCGAGGATGTTAGCTATGTGGAGCGAGCGGCTGTGCGGAGCAAGTGGGGTGATCTTTGATCCTTTTAACGATCCACTGAAACCGCAAGCACACAAGCCTACACTGCAGTTGCACCCCAAATTTCTGTATTTATTCAGAACCGGCTATGCTAATTATTTTTAATTTATCTTTAAGCTATCGGTTAAGCTATTTCCACAGACAACAGGTGATCTTGTGGCAAAGGCATTTCGAAAAGCTAGGGATGCTGCCACAGCCAGGGAGCTGGATCCGCCGGGTGTCGGACATGCGGGCAGTGTCTCCGCGCGGTTGGCGGGCGCTTTAGCAGTGCTCGAGCGTTGAGTGCACGTGGCTGCTGGCGTGCCTGAGCCTGGCGGCACCAGGCTGGGAGCGGGGCTGGGACCTGGCGCTCGCTGCTGCCTGAGGCGGTGGAGCAAAATCGGCTGCAGCCCGGGCGAGCGCGGCCGAGGCGAGAGGCCGGGGGACGGGCAGCGCGGAGGGTTAAAACCAGCCGCGGGCCGGCCGGAGGCAGGGAGCCGAAGCTGGGAGAAAGACGGACAAATGCTGGAAACGAAAGTAAGCGCCGGCGCTCGGAGCGTGGCTGCGACGGAGGAAGCGCGGCTTCCGCCCGCCTCTCGGTGAAGCGGCCGGCTGTAGCCTAAACAAGACCGCTGCAAAGTCCTCCGAGCCCCACCGCCCGCCGCGGCCGAGGGCGCCGGGGCCGAGGGAGCCAGCCGGGGCGCTCCTGCCCCGCAGGCGTCCCCTGCGCAGCGCCGCGCGCCGCTTTCCCCCGAACGGCCGCCCGAACGCTTTCTGCTGTGCTAAGCACTACAGGAGTGAAGGCAGTTAAAGTCAGCAGCATGAAAATTAACATTTAAAAAGATACTCTGTATTCCTTAGCAAAGCACTGCTATCCAAAACACGCTGGGCTGGGGTATTAGAGGAAGAAGGAAAAAAAAAAAAGATTATAATAAAAAATAGACTGCAGGCATAGAGTGAGCAGTTGCCGTGACCTTGCCTTTTGTATGCCATTACACAATTCAATGGCAGTCCACTCAAACCTTGCTCTCGATCAATATCCTATTAAAGCAGCACAAAAAGTCTCTATAAACTTAGTGGTTAGCTATGTTTATAAATGGAACTCAGCATAATTAGATGGTCAATAGCAGGCTGTACTTGTAATTTCAAAATGAACATCACACGTTTCATATCTGCTGTATTGGGCAGAACCCCTCTGAGCGCGACGGCACAGCGCGGAGGAGACGAAGGCCGGGCAAAATCCCGGGTCCCCCCTCTCCCGGCGGCGGCAGCGCTCCGGGTTTCCCTTTGTTCGTGAACTCGCGACGCAGGAAAAGGCTTATTAGTCAAATGTCGTGTTTCTCCCATTTAACCTCAAACACATCATCGCTTCGCTGCAGCGTCACACATGTAACGATCTTAGTCATACCCCAGTCCCCTTGTAAAAACAAATGCATAAAAACTGGGGGGGGGGAGAGGAGTTAAGTATTAGCATGACTGCAGGAGAGTGCCGTAGTCCAAGGAGGACAAGTGCCAGCCTGGCTCGTTTTATTCGGTGGCTTTCCTGTTCTCTAATTCAACACACTTTTCAAAATAAATATTCCCACCGAGTTAAGTCAGAGGGGTTTTGTTGATTTTCTCTGTCATTTTGCTTGACGTTCGGGGTGACCGTCGGAGCGAGGGGCTTTGGCGAAGGGGGCCGCCCCGTCCGCTGGCGCGGTGCCCGGCGGGCCGCTCGGAGGCCCTGCCCCACGGCAAGGCTGAACGGGGAGGGGGGGACGGGTCCGCGGCCCCGGGAGCCGCCGCGCTCCCCGTCCGGTCCGGGCGGGAGGAGGGCTGGCCGCGGCGGGGTCCTCCTCCGCGTGTGAGACGGGCCGGGGGCTTTTCCGTACCAGCTGCCCTGGGCCTTCTGGGCACCTTCCGCTCCGCCGTTCAGCTCTCGTGTCGCACATCAGAGGTGGGTTTAGGTCTTTAACCCGAAGAGGCTCTTGAGCGCGGCAAGGTGCTTCGGCCCTGGCGAACAAAGCGTCCTTTGTATTTACTGCCAGGGCCGCAATGGCTTTCTCGTTACCCCCTTCTACTTTGCGGTGAGCTTCCACGTTACCAGCAGTTCCCTGTTCCTACCCCACTGCTTTTCTGGAGTTTTGTTTTATTTTCGCGTGGGGCCAATTCAAGGGTTTGAACGAAAATGTCCAGGGTTTTGGGAGAGAATGATTAACAGAGGGAGGTGAAAGGAAGAAGAGAAGCACAATCCGGATATCAGCGTTTTCTTCCATATCTGTTTGGAATAAAGCCGTTTCATAAATCTTGCAATGGCTAGGAAATTCACTGTGCCTCAGAAAGACACAGTGCTTTAATTTAGTGCTTGCCTCTTTATGTTCCCGTTTGGAAAATACTATGCTTAACGTGCAAGTTAGGCTTTGGAAGGTAGAGGGTGCAGAGGAATTGATCAGCAAAGGGTTTCCAGAGCACAAATCTGTTTGGCAAGGAAGTTGCTGAAAACTGTGGAGTGGATGCTGCAGAGAGTACCTTTATGATTGATTTCCATTCAAGTCAGACTGACTGCAGTGTGGTCATTTTTCTAACCCATAACTGCTCACACTGCAGCAGTCTGCTATCTGCAGGGTGTCTGAATTATAGCAGTCCATGTCCGTGTTACCTTTTACACAAATTACTTACACTGGTTTCTTTTTGCATGCAAATTCATCAGTTTTACAGCCTCTCGTAGATGCTGTCAGGAAACTGTGGCAGAAAGCACAGATTGATAAAATGAGTTAATTTTACTATGCTTATTTGTTCTTTTTTCTTTTTCTTTCGTTAACACGCTCTCTCAGGTACCCAGTGTACAGGAAGCATGTTATAGTTACAAGCAGATAACAAAGGATTTGAGTGTTCTTGTCAGAAGTTACTTCCCAGCCTAATTCCTTTTAATGATCATTCCAGATCTTCTCAAGTTTTAATAGTGGCGTGTACTTTCCATCCCGTGCGTTTAAAAGCCCGCGGCTCTCCAGGCCGTTCCCTTTCCGTCTCAATGACGTTCCTAAAAGATCCTCGCCAAACAACAGCTAATAGTCCGGTGGGGACGGTGCGGCAGCTGCAGAGCCACGTTGCTCCTCCGTTGGACCTGACGCTGGGAGCTCCTTCGGGCTCAGGGTGAAATCCTGGCCCCGTTGCAGCCGGCGGCAGCCCTCGCACAAGGCCTGCGGTTCAACCCGGGCACGTCAGCTCGGTGATACGAGCTGTCCTGCCTTCGCTTCCTCGCTCCTGCCGCGCCGGAGTGGAAGGCTTTGCCGTGCCCTGAAAACGGGCCAGCTTCTCAGGCCCGAGGCTGAACTTGGCTCCGCGTCCGCGCGTGGCGAGGGAACGGCTTCGCCTCTCTTGCTGTGAATCGGGGCTCCCAGACAGTGCGTCGCAGGCCAAACTTGTGCATTTTATTGTGTAGTACGTTCTTCTTCAGATGCCTCCGAAACGTGGGAGAAAATCGTGATCTCTAATCGTCAGCTCCCAAAGTTGTGTTGTCCTGAAAATAGCGCTGGAACAGCAACACTGGCTGTAGGATCATGTGCCGCGTCGGGCGTTCTTTGTGAAATACATTATCTGTTGACTTGAACATTGAATTACTCTGCTCCTTTTCTATTCCCAGAAGAGTACAGCACATGGGAATGCACAGACTTGTGCCTGCAAACTTTAGGGTGTGGAATTAGTAATGTTTTAATGTAAAGAAAAGGCTCTAGGACATGGAAATTAAAGTTATTTGTAGTCCTTACAAAAAAACTTCACTGCTGGGGAAGGGGTGAGAGGTAAACAGTGGAAAATAATTGCTGGGTAACAGTTTTTGTGAGACAAATGTCTCTAGCTTTGATTTAGCTAGAGGAGAGGCCAGAGGGAAGCTGAGATGCTCGGGAGCAGAGAGGAGCTCAGGCATCTTCCTACTTTGATACTTTCTGCACGGAGCATGTGTAACCTCTGTGCGTGAGGATGTACATCATGGTGTATACCAACAGTCCTGAGGTGTACGTATCCCTGCCTGTGCTGCTTATAGATTATGCCAAGCACACTACAGAGATGATGCAGCCTATTTGTAACTATACCAATATAGCAATCCGATCCTAAAAAAAAAAAAAGCAAAAAGTTTCAGTAGATGTCAGAATGATAATAATAGAAAAATAGTGCTTAAAGGAATTGAACAAAAGTGTTGCCATAACTGTAAATTTTATAAAGAAGGAATATCTTTGGAGGACAGTAAGAAAGAATCTATGTCATGGAATGTTGTATTGATAAAATTTACATTTTCTTGACTGCAATACCAATTACCATTAAGACTTCTTAATTTCCACATCCCACCTGTTCTCATCCCAAGCTAAATAAGCTCATGAGGAAGAAAAAAGCAATTTTGAAGTGCAATTCAAGCATTATTCACATGACTTACTGACTGCAATCTCTTTTGTTTCCCCAGCACCAATAGCTGCAGGAACAGGCCCTAATTTCTCCCTCTCAGATTTGGAAAGTTCTTCATACTACAGCATGAGCCCAGGAGCAATGAGGAGGTCTTTACCTAGCACATCCTCTACCAGGTAATTTAATCTGTGCCTGTGACTGGGTTACTTGAAAACCCAGGCAAGCATCATTATTCATTTGGGAAAGTTACCATTGAATTATTTGACAAGTTGTTTGAGGGCCTCTAGGTGTAGAGCAGTCTCAGATTCACCAAGCAGAAGGTCTGTCTGGGTTGCTGTTAAAGTTCTTTATTTATATACAAGCTTTGAAGAAATACTACTGCATCGACCTATATAACTTCTGACTTGTGTCTCAGTGTATCAGGAGTAATTGCATGGGAGCTGGTGGAGTTCCACTGGTGCCAGAAGAGAAGTGGGAGCATATTGAGATGTATTGTTTTGTCCTAACAGGAAGGTCACTGAATATTTGTAAGGAGACAATAGCTATGAATATTATGGCTTGGATTATGTAGGAGGAAAGAAACCCAGAATCTGCTAGACTTAAGATTGACTTAAGTGCATTCTTTATCTTAAAAAGTCTTTTCCACGAGACTAGCATGACGTCAGCGCCTTGGCCTCTAATGCATCCTAATTTTCATGTACCTTTAAGAATTTTGTGACTCAATGATTTGAAAATTGTGAATTTCTAATGCATGTGACTGCCCAGGTTGATTTTGATTTTGACTTAGATGCTAACCATCAAAGATATTTTTTGTTTTTTACCCTGTCCTTTTACTTTAACCATCCATAAGATTAGATTTATAAACAAGCCCAGTCACTCTAGTAGTTCTGAACACTGTTAAGGAACTAGATTGATTTTTTTTTCCTCTAAAGCCAAAATAGATCGCTTATTTCAAAGACATGACAAGAAAGTCTAACTTCAGCCCAGGGTTCTTTTACATTTTTATCTTAGTCTGCAGTGCCACCAGCTTTGCAATAAGCAAGCACACATGTAAAAACTCTATAGTTTGAATGTAGCTGTTGTTTTTATTTTCTATGGAAAAAAAAGAGAGGCTCTTAGCAATAACTTCTTAGCCTGTAGTTTATAGTGACTGAAAGAACATTCAGCATCTTGCACTCAGTTTGCATGAGTCACCATGAAGCTTGGTGACTACGATTCCCATTATACATCAATTAAAAGGTTTGTGCTCTTTCTTTTTCATGTGTAAGCTGGATACCATGGGTACAGTGCTCATCATTAGCACAGTTCGCAGGTAGAGTTTAGTTGTAATTCCAAGAGCGAAAAAGTGAGGTTATTAGTGTTACTTAAGAGCTCAGTTGTCACTCTTCTACTCTTCTGCAAATAGCTAGCCCTGATAAGGAACTAATTATAAACAACATGGATAGTTAATAACTTGGTAATATGTTTGTTTTCCTCTCATTAGACTGTTCCCAGTCAGAAAAAAAAAATATTCCTTAAATACACAGACTCAGCGGAATTATGAGGCGGTAATTATACTGTATGCACGTAGTTTCCCCTACTGACGTGTAGCAGTGCTCTACCTGAGGGCCGGGCCAGCCCCGCGCTCCAGCCCTACCGCAGGAAGCCGTTCCCGCTCTCACCTGCGCACAGCCCGGCGTGAAGGACTGAGGAGAGGCTGCAAGCATTAAACCAACAGAAATTACAATGGAATATTTTATGTCCGTTAAATACGTTTCCTCGGCACAACGGAGCCTGTTCTTGAATGCCTTCAAACTTAATAGAATACAGATTTGGGAAAAGCAGTTAGCTGACCCAGCCTTGGAAAAGTACTTAAAAGACAAATTCTTGGTAACATCCGCACGCAGCCTCTACAACTCATTACAGAAAATAGAGCCAAGTTGAGTGTCTTTGGCTTTGAGACTTTCTTCCTGTCCAACTACCAGAGTCCAAGTCAGGGACCACCAGAGACTACGGAAGGGCTCTTCTGTCTCCTGAGCCTTCAGTAAGGGAATCCTTTAGTGCTGACATTGGTCAGAGATACCTGTTGGGGTAGGTTTATGCTTGGTGGCATACATCGATAGAATAAAATACTTATACTTGTATAATAATGTGAGAGTTTGAACCAAGAATGAATTCTTGCTTCGCTCACTTGTCTAAGGCTCTTCTTCTGGGACTGAAGCCAGGTTAATTTAATGGCTAAAGTTAAAACATTAAAAATACAAATTTTGGCTGATAAGTAAGTTCTCTTTCAGAATAAGCTGTGCCAGTATCAGACAGTTACAATAAGGCTTAGCTGTCATTACTGTATTTATTCAAATGACAAAAATCATGCAATACAAATTAAATTATCTTTTTTTTTTACTTCTGTGTGCATTGAAAATGTCCCACTTTTTCATCTATAAAAGCCTAAATGTTAAACTATCTTCTACTTAAATTAAGGAGTGTTTAGGGAGTCAGTTTGCACTCAATGAGAGCTTATTTTGTCTTACATTGAATTGTAGCCGTTTAGGCATAAGGTAAATCAGGAACAAATAGTAGATGCTGAGATGCTGGATGCCTGGATGGACAGGATGGCCCTGCAGGACTTACACCTGCCTCTTCTCAGGGCCTTAAATCCGTTATAGTTTCTGCAAGCAAGTTAGTCTCATGCAGTGCTAACAAGTTATGTCCCAGCAGAAGTAACTTTGTTCCTTTCCATGTATACAGTATTTATGATGTGTTTTTATCATTTCAGCTCTACAAAGCGTCTCAAATCTGTGGAGGATGAAATGGACAGTCCTGGTGAGGAGCCGTTTTATACAAGCCAAGGGCGCTCTCCAGGAAGTGGCAGCCAGTCAAGTGGATGGCATGAAGTGGAGCCAGGTAAGCCATGGCTTTCAGGAGCCCAAGAAAATTATCTCCAGTTGCTGTTTTGTTGACAGAATATGCTGAATGCATTATAGAGAGGTGATCAATTAAAAAATCTTGTAACTTCCTCTGAGAGGAGGTCAGTGTAATGAAAATACTGTAGTAGTTTTTTTGCTCTTGCAGCTGTGAATGTTTCTGTAATGTGTCACTTCTGTATTTTGGCCAAACATCTGAAGTATTTAAATAATGCAGCAAAAGATATGCTGTCTTTCTCTGTCAAAGCTTCCAGATTCAATTTTGGGACAGCGGTGACAATTGCCTAGCAAAAAGCAGTACTTGTCTGGGCTGTGCCTCACAGGTATAATGTTTAAATAAACGTTCCTAAACTTTTATAAGGTAAAAGGGCATTTCAAGTGTTATACAACACTTGAGCTCACTTAGTAGTGACTTTTTAAAAGACCTATAGAAGAAGTTTATTCATCTGTAATATCATGAAGCTCCATGCTGAAATAGATAATACTGGGTATTAAACCTTATAATGTTTAGGAAGCAGTTCTTCTGCCTTTTCTTAGTTAATTTTTTTGTGTGATCTTTCATGTTGGTCATCTTGTGGTTTATATTACATACTTACCTGTCCATTGATCACTTTTCTTGATATCACCTGGGTGCTTAATACTATTGGAAATATTTTTCTTGGTCAGTAGTACTTACATAGGTGACATTAATGCATCAATTTTGTTACAGCTAAATATTCAAATATTTTTGCTAATAAAAATAATAGAAGTCATATACTTTAGATGAACGCAACTAGTATTTTCATCTTCACCTTTCCAGTGCTTCAGAAGGCCCAAAGGGTCTTTTGCAATACATATTCTTGCCCTTATTGTTTGTTAGGATTTAAAATAATACGTTTCTTGTTTGAGTTGAAACAACATATGCTTGTCCAGGGTTCTGTGTATAATGACCTATACCGTACAGAAAAGTAAATTCAACCTGAACAGCATTAAAATCAGTTCTTGGGCACTTGGCCAGCCACCTATATCCTTTATCATGTAGGAAACATACCCACAGCCTTCTCCAGAGACCCTCTCAAACAGCTGTGCTTTACAGCCTGCCCAGAAAGTCACCAAATTTGGGCTATTCCAGACTGGGAGGGGACTGATTCCGGCGCCTAGGAGCCCTTGGAGGATCCCCTGCCAGCTGCCCTCTCTCCTCTAATGAGGAGGAGCCAGCTTGTGGGCCCTTATTGACTGCAGATGTGACGCTTTGGCAGGAGGAGAGGGTGGACCTGCAGGCAGACGAGTGCCAGGCTTCCCGTGACTGCCTTGCCACAGCTGTCCCCAGGGCTCTGGTGTTATCGGTGAGGTGGCCTACTCGATAGATGCTAGGGGCTGTTTCCTCTACCAGTGCCAGTCTCCAGATGATGTAAGGCAGAGCCTCACCTTGTACTAGGCTGCTCATGGAGCAGAAAAGCATGAACAAAAGCACCGTGCCCATCGAAAGGGAGAGATGGCAACCTCCTTTGCGAACACAGATGGTTAAAAGCTTACTGGGTCACTTCTGTTACATCATTGTCAGACTGAGGGCTAAATTGCCCCAAAGTTTGGAGTACTCCTTCTTAATGACAAACGTTATCTGTTCGTTCAACAGCCAGAGGTTGGCTATTAATTCTGCTGTCATTTCTGGTTGTTTCCCCACAAGTGGTCATCACAGCTGTCTCATCCAAATCCTACTTAGATACTGGCACTGAACTGCTGAGCTGGCAAGAGAAGTATCTAATGCCTTGCACACACGTGGGTATGGGTGGGATGGAGGACTGAAGCACCTCCAGCACTCTTGGCTCTATTGAGTGCTCATCAAGAAGAGGTACAACTGCCCACGCCAAACTTTCTGAGGTTCTCTGAGAGGCAGGAACAAGGCAGAGAAGAAACTTGCTTCTTCACGACCTTCTTCACTTACTATCGAAGCATCCCCAACAAGCCTAGTCTTGTCCATAAAATGGCAGAAAATCACTTTGCAACACAAGGCACTAAAACCAGGTAGCAACTAGATATAGCTCAGATTCACCAAGCTATCTATCTGTCCCTACTGCAGTTGTGAAGAAAAAGTGCTTCATTCTGCCCGCATGGGATATTCTTTCGAACGGTCTTTGACTGTGTCCATGCAGCTCCACCCTGAGACTTGTCCCATGGCTTTGCAGCAGCCTCTTCTCTGTATCAGCGTCTCAGCTCCTCTATAAAACAGGGTCAGCTGCGAGAGCATGGCTGGGCAAGAGGTTACCTAAAGAACCACACTTCATCAGTGGTGAAGGACAAGAAAGTATTGAAGTGTCCTTTCATGCCAAGACGAGGATGGTATGTCACTGGAACAAGGCACTCCTTCCTAAGTAACAAGGAGGGAATGCATCCTGCTTTGATGCTGCACGCAGTTCTGTGCTTTGCCTCGGAAATCACGTGGGTCTAATATTAACATTTGACCCTTTCTATTTGACACGAGTGCTTTATCTCCATGAGTGTAAAATGTTTTATTATTCTTCATCGAGGCATCTGCCTAGAAAATATATTGGTCATCTGAAAGCCACACAAATGGTGTTAACATCCCGTATTAACTTTTGCCTCGCTAGAGTATTCTTCTCTGGGAGGGGGATTTTGGAACTCTACCCTGTTTCGGATGCATCCTTTCCTATCTCCCCTGTCCAGAAAAAGGCCTTGTTATTTATTTCATTTAGAAGCAAAAATGATTGCACAGTTTTAACTTATGGTAATCCATGAGCTTCAATGTTTCCTTTTTTCTCAGTGAAATTCACAGCAGAAGTTTAAAGACTAAAACCATCTTTATATTTGACTTGGCATTTCTTCCATGTGGTTCGTTTTATGCTGCGTAGGATAATGCAGGGTATCAATGGTGCAGAATGATGCTGATTCGGAAGGCAGGCTGGAGTTTTATCCTGTGCTGGCAGAGAGCAGTGAAAGCCAGGTTTCCAAACCCCATAATTAAACCCTGTCCTTGGGGTCACTGACCAAACAACAGGAGGAGAAAAATCAGGCTAAGAAAAGGAAGCGTAGACCTGTCTGTGGGATGGCTGTTCTGCCTGGGAAGGAAAGTTCACAGCGAGGAGCCAGCAGCCAAACTCCCAGCCCAGTAGGATCCCCACCAAAGATAACAATATATCCTTTTGCTTTATTGCCTTTGGGTAGATTGCTTTCTCACAGCAGATTTATCCAGAGATAGCTTCCTGGCCAGTATACCTTGACAGGTTTCTGGGAGGGAAGGGGTGAAGAGTCTCAGGCAGGCTGCCTGTGTGTGCTGCATTTGCTAAATTTTGAGGTTTGCACATGCGAGAAAGTGGGGAAGATAAAGCCCTCTGTGTTTTCATATACGTGCAGAGATAGAGCAAGTGCTCATGGCACAGAGGCCGTGAGAGAGTTATAGTAGAAGATGTTGGCTGAGGGAGTGCAGGAAAATTAGGAATGTGGTCTACATGAGGGGGGGGTTGGAGAAATGGCTCACTTGAAAGGAGAACAAAAACACAACATAGCAATAGGAGTAGGGAAAAGGAGAACATTTTAGACCATACAGAAGGAAAAAATATACAGTGAAAGAAAAAAAGGAACAAATTCCAGAAAAATGGAGATTTGACTTCCTAGAAAGGAAATATGAAATGGAATATGTGAATTCCTCTTAGAGAAAGAGAGCACTCTAGGCAGAGGGTTATTTACCGCCAGCCGTGACTACTCACTCTACATCTGTCTCCATTTTTTCCTTTTGAACCAATTCCCTTTTTGGATACTTTCTTTCTGCTTTGCTTCCCTGTGATTGCCCGGGTAAGTGGTCTTTGGAGGGCAGGCTGTATACTCAGAACATATGTGCAAACTGGCAGGAGAACAGAAGAGGACAAAACCACTCTGTGTGCTATTTAGATTAGGCAGTGGATGCTTCCCCTGTGCCTGCTCTTGGGGTCTCCACTGCATGCAGAATGCAAGCCACACCTATTGTCCATCCATAGTCCTCTTGGTTTTTGTATGATAAAGCTTTGGGGCTTGGAGCATCCTGACATCTGTCTCATGTGGAGACTTCGCTGGACTTAGATCCTCTATGCTTTGCTCACAAGCAACCTGACCTTTCTGTTCTTGGCACTTCAGACCCATCGTAATGACCAGAGGACTCAGCCTTGAGCCTAGCTTTTTTTAAATCTAGATACTTTTTACAAGCAAGGATGTAGCACTCTCCTTATACGTCAGACGTGACAGCCAAAGCAAAAACCCACATTAATTCCGTGTTCCTTGTACTGTACTCTTTGAATCTCACATCCATTTACCTGCACTTGAAAGCTCCTGGGGAGCTCTCAGGCCTAAAAAGGCTGGAGTCTGCCAGAAAAGATGAATTTCCTTTCACAACAGGAAGGCTTAGGAAGTAAAACAAAGCAGACATGTAGTAAATTACTTGTGCAAATACCTTTTGCGGTATCCTCCTTACCATTACTTTATCTCAGCACTTTCAGTACATAACTCTTGTTAACTGAGAAGAAGGGCAAGAGAGGATAAAGATGATGTTAGTAAGGAAATAAGGCGACATCACACTGACTTTGAACTCGGGTTCAAATGCTGGCCTGTGTTCAGTTCTGCGGCAGCTCTGTTGTAATGGGGGTAAGCCATAATTAGTGGTATTGGCTTTTGATTCCGTAATAAGGGAATGCACACTGAAAGATTGAGTTAGAATATATCGGTGTTCCACTTGTGCATTTTTCTAATGCATTCTCTGGTTCAGTCCAGAAGTAACGTTCACATTGTGCTCTGTCAGTCATTTTGCAGTGTAGCATATGGATGGTATTTGCCAATTTTACTTCTGTTGTATTTCTACAGCACGATGTGGAAAAAAAATTTAAGTTGGAAATTCAGAGCATCTTATTAGCTTCTTTACTTAGATTTTCCTGATAGCTGCATTTCCACAAGTTGGTTTGGTCCCTAGAGGACAGTAAACCCAGAAAAGGTAGGAGCTGTTTGCAGTCCTTGCACTGCTTGAGGTTTCTACAGGGACAATTAGCTCTGCCTCAGTTGTGTTCTTGACCAACTTACAGCCCTGCACCCAGGGTGTAGCTCCACTGACAGGCTGCAGGAGCTTTTCATACACAAGCCAGCCACCTTCTCTTGCCCTCGTCTCCACCCCTGTTATTCTACTACTAATTACATTGTGCTAAGGTCGTGTGTGTCTTCAACTTGAAAACCTCAGGATCCAAATGAGGCATTCAAAAAAACTTAAGGAATTATTAGTGCATAACACTTGTACTGCACTGATGAAAGACATCTTTACAGTTCCAGGTGCTCAGCAAGTTGATAACATTGTATGAACCTATAATAAGCTACAGAGAGTTCCCTGTTAGAGTACTGGACATATCTTTGGTAGTGAAGATCCTATTAAAGTCAGCCCCATGATTGTTCACTGCACCACTCAGGCTACTGCTGCTCATTCTCATGCCACCATCTATGGGACTGTCTGCAAATAATTTCTGTGCAATTTCTATACACCTGAGGAGCTGGGATTCCATATCTGAGTATTTTTTTCTCTTGCAGTGACAGTGACCCTAACTAAATGGTACCACATCTCTCCCTAGTGCTAGTTATGCAGCAACTATGTGCAGGCAATTGGCCCAAACTCTGGTCTCAATAGGTCTCTTCTTAGACCTGGAATGTGCTTCCTTCTTCACAGATTTTCAACACACAAGGAAAATTCTTCTTCATGTTTACCAAGGACCCTTTATTTATGTCTTACAAGTCAGAAGGACTCATTCAGGCATAGATCAGATGACCACAAAAGTTTGTTTTCAAAGTCTGTTCCAAATTATATCTTGGAAATGACAGAGAAAGTGGTGTAAGAGAGATCCCAGATTGTATTCTTTTTGCATTCTTTATACCCTAAACTCAGTTGTTGTCTGCAACTACCTATTAAAGAAAATCTGCGTAGGAATTCCCAGCATCAGTGATGCAGAGTATACCTGGTCTATCCTCGCATGAAAGGTCTATGGGCTCATCAAGAGACTTGATACCATAAAATATATCACAGCTCAGAGAAGTTTACAGTAATTGTGCTATATTACTGCCAACAATTATGTTGAAAAACACCACAACTATGTTTTATGCAAAAATAAAGAAAAAACAATACTGGGAAAACATTCAACTTCAAACATGGAGTATTCAGTTATCAGATAATACTGCAGCACTCTCTTTAAGGTCTGTGACTTGCTGTAGTGAGCAATTTTCACTGGATCATAAATAGACATTGGAATTTCATGATCTTCATTAAATTTCTTGAGCTGAGCTGCTCGGCTGTTTGTAGGTCCATTCACAAAAAACAAGGAAACATCTCAATTTCTTAGACTAGAGAAGGTCTACATCCAGGATCGCTGCCTATAATATTTACTCCGTAATTCCCAGATATGACATTGTGCTACCCTGCAATTCTCAGGACGTAAAGAAAAATCAGAAAGCACACCCACATGGCCGTTGAGATTGGACCTGTGTCCTGTGGCAGCTTCAGTGCATACCTTGACACTTCTACCAACAGGCACCCATGCCATTTTTTCCCCCATTGAGCTTAATATCTTAAGGCAGTGGGAACATTTCGCAACCAGACAAATCTCCTGCCACAGCATAGTTTGGCTTTTCTAATCAGAGGTCAGACACGGATCATGTTTCTCAGATGTCCAGAACATTTTGGTTTAAAGCAGAAAGAATTTCATCAGGCTAATCTGTGCCATTAAGCTGAAGATATACCACGAGAAGTACAGCAGGCAGGGCCTATTGACTCCCAGATCATGTTAACTTCTACTGTTCATTTTCTCTGTAGAACTTTTTCTGAGCTTTTCTTTAGACTGTATACACTACAACTAGGACTTCTGTTCCCATTCACTCCATTTCCCCATTCCCATGCAGATCCATACTTCTTTTCATCTGTGAGAGATTATATACAATTTCCCACATTTCTCCCCACTATTACAGAGTCTTTCAGCACCCACTACTTGGCTCCAGCTAAGGAGTTGACAGTGTTTGGGCCTGTACTGCCTTTTATGCTTCCACTTCTGGTAGCTGAAATCAAACATGGCCCAATGTGGATGCTCCTGCCTAAAAGGCTGATTTTGGGTAAACGGATAGATGCCCATAGTGGCAGGTACAGTGACAGATACTTCAAGGAACTCCAGCTACTGTAAAATGAGGAGATTTTCTTTCTTAAATGTTTTTTTTCTTTCATACAATCCATGTGTTCCCTTATCCATGCTCTCTGCATTACAATATCCCATCAAAACACAAGCTGCCCAGTGGTTTTCAAGAACATAAGAATTTTCTTTTCTTCTAAGAGTAATAACACTTATCAACTTTTACTGAAATACCATATCAGCTCCTTGTCATTGGCAGTCTACAGTTCCTGCCGCTAAAAGTTTAATGCATTTACAGGAGCACTTAGGCATCAAGACTTTGATATCACAATCTGTTAGTCACAGGTGCTACATGATAGGTTTGTGTTAGCACATTATAGATCTTTTATCAGATACTGCACAAAATGTGTGTGTTTCTCTGCCAGGCAATCAGAATCAGACTGCTGCATAGTTGATGAGTTACTCACCAATATAAGTTGTTGTTTATTTTAAACAGAACTTTTCCAGAACTGCACCTTAATGGGTAACTTAAACTAATTGGCCAAGGCCAGCAAAGATCGAGAACTTAATGTGAGCTAGGAAAAACGCAGCAGGTCAATAGTGGTGCTTTGAGCATTGTCAGTCTTTTGCAATAACATTCATCAAGTAGAATGATTAACACTGCTCATTTGCTCTAATAGACATAGTCATTTTGACAGCAAATTACCACTGGATCAATGGCTCAGCTTTTCTTCAGCAATTCACGTAGCAGCCTGAGACCCGTGACAACGTTTCATGCTGTTGGTATTACTGTTTCAAAATCAAGCAAGTTAGAGATGGGGAAAGAGCTCCTGACTCACCCCAGCCACCGTTCTCTCAGTATAAAACTATTTCTGACATACTTTCAGCCGTGCAAATTGAAAAATCTTAAATGTTTCCACACCTTTCAAAGGTTCCTCGTTGTCCAGATCCTGGACAACATAACAAACTTCTTGTCCCTGAGATTCAACCTAAACGGAACTTCCATTTTTAATAAAATTAAAGGTCCCTTGCAAGTATTAGTGCATTGCCTCATCTTTGCTGTAATCTCCTGAGGAAGACATCCCTTCAGGACAGTCCTGGAGAAGTCAGTCAGTCAATGTTCTGTCTCAGCTTTTTGCATCTAGCTCCAGATGTCAGGAGATGCATCTTATAAATGGGTATGGACATGTAGAAATTAGGCATTTAAAACTGCAGAGGATGTTTCACTTCAGATATCGGATTAAGCTATGTTTTTGACTGACCTGGTACTGGCATTGTCTATATATATCAACATACAAGCTAAGAAAAGATCTTTTATCTGCCCTGGCAACCATAAGACCACTGGAGATGATCTCTGGCTCCACATATAAGTGGCGTAGTCTAAAAGTCATTTTTTTTTTTAAGATGGACAGGGAAGATTTAAGACTTTCTCCATCTTTTCAGAGTTGAGCTCAGAAAGCTCAGATACAAAGCTGTCAGTGGACAGAAGCACCCTCTGTTTGGATATGGCTGGTTTGGAATCTGTCAGACAGGAGTCTCTGTGAGCTCCGGACTGGTCTACTCCGATGCAGCCATCCTTGAAAATCATCTGACTGCTACAGCTAGGGCAATGTTGGACTGTAGTTGCAAATGGGCTTAAACACATTGGGAGTATTGTACCTGTCTTCCAAAAGTTGAACTGGTTTTATATTTGCTTCTGGGACCAATTCAGGATGTTGACTTGGATCTATAAAGTCTTCTATAGATTAGATCTTGGTGAGGAAATGGACTGCGTTCCTTCCATGTACTGTCTTAGCAGTTGGGATCAGCAGACTTACTTTCTGTAATGAGTTTGGGAAGCAGAAGCAATATTTTATCTACTGTGGTATGTTGGTAGAGAAATGTTCAGATTTATTAATTTTTCAGGACACAGGAAAAGGCTTCATCACCTGTGCAGGCAGTCATGGGAAAGGACCAATTGCAAAGACTGCATTGAACTCCTTTTTTGGAGGCACCTGGAAAATATTAGTAGTCTTCAGAGCCAATATACAGTACATATTGAGAGCCAGTAAATGATGCATATTATTGCAAATTCCTGTGCACTTCTGCATTTTATAAAACAGATAACTAAAATACTCACCTAGCCAGATCATCCCTCCAGGGATGCACATTTCCAAGTAGAGGACATACCAAAAACATAGAACAGGACACAAATTAACCAAATAGAACGGCAAAGTGGTTGAAACAAATGGTTTTAGGATCACTGAGTAAGGACCATGACCTCCTTTTGCATCAGTCAAGGCAACTGTGAAACTTTGTGAAAGAAGCTCACCACAAAACAGATGCTGGGCTATCTTAGGTAAATAAATTACCAAAAATAATAATAAAAACTCCCCTGCACATTTTACAAAGCACAGCTGTGTAAATATTGCATGAAACAGGGGAGAGGGGGGAGAGACGTAACGGACACCCTTTTTTACGCAGAAGTCCTTCTCTCTGCACTGTTTGTTAAGATTCCCAGTACAACCATCACTATTCTGCCCGGCACACAGTGCCGCTACTGTAGCCCGCACACATTTTCATCTTTGTTTCAAAGAAGAAAACGGGCTTTATTTTAAAGCAAACATTTTCACTTGAAGTTAAAATGTGCAATGAGAGTTGTTAGGGGACAGGGAGAGGACGGTCCAGGAATGGGACCATAGCACATCGCTCCCTTTCTCTTCCTTTTCCTCGCTGCTTGGCGCACCGATTCTACACGTTCCTCATCCCCTGGTAACACACAAAGTGAGGAGCAATCCTGAGCCCTTAAGTTCATTGAACTGGATCTCTACTGCTGCTTTCTTGTTGCTCGGCTCCCAGGTAGTGCACAGCTTACATCAGAAACTGTGGATCTGCCTGCAGAGAGCAAGAAAAAAAGGCTCTGCCGAGCAGGACCGAGAACCCACCTAGCCCGACGGGCTGCCTCTGACAAGAACAGGGAGCGGACACTTAAGGAAAGAATATAACAGCAGGACAGCCATCCAGTGATGCTTTTCAGAGTGCAGCCGCTCGGATTTTGGCAGCAAACAGCTTGGTTTCATGGGCCAGAGGCTCTGTTCACATCTTTGTGTTTGACAGCCTTCAGTGGACTTTGCTTTCAGGGATTTGCTCAGACAATTTTAACCCGTTCTGTATTTCAGCCTCCGCAACATCCCGTGGCAGCAGATTCCCTTTTCACTCTGGCCTGTGCAAAGGAGAACCGCTTCCTTTGCGTGCATCGAATCCGCTGCCCGTTTGATGCTCCTCGGGGGTTTTTACCTCCAGAACCAATGAATAAATCACTCCCCAGTTACTTTCTTTTGCATTCAGGGCTGCCCCAGCGCTCTGACCGCAGCAGTCAGTTAGCGTAGGAAAGCAGAGGAATCTGTCCAGCAGCCTGCTAGCTCAGGTGACGCCTCGGCGGGGCGGCTCCAAGCCATCCTACACCTGCAGGAAGGTCTGTGTGCTGCGGCAGCAGCTGTGCTGCTCGCCCGCCGCGGGCCGTCCCTGGCCTTGGCCGCCAGCCCCGGAGCGCAAGGGCCCCGCCGGAGCGACTCCAAGAAGGACGCCGCAGCCGCAATGAGGTTCATACGCTGCTTCTGTTTTCTGCTTCGGTGAAGACTCACGGGGCAGCCGTGCCTTCACGTCGTGCGCTGGGCGCCCGCGGGGCCGAAGGTGGCCGCGGCACCCCTGCCTCCGCTGCTCTTGCGAGATCGCTCCCACTGCTCTTCCTTACGTCAGCTGGCTGCTGCCCTTTTTTTAGCGTGAGATTCACCAAAAAGGATAATGTGGGAGCTTCTTTTGCGTAAAATCATCTGGAAAAATTGTAAGCTGTGTTTTGCAGTTTGTGCACCGTCTTCCTTGGCTCTGCTGGGGTTTGTGCGCAGTCATCGAAGCCCAAAAAGCCAGCAAGGTGAGATGGTGCCTGCAGTCTCTGTGTCAAAGAACAGCGCTCTTGCAAAGAGTGACACTGTTTTATAGGAGCGAGGGCCAAGGGCAAAGTCTTACGTTTCACAGAGAGGAGGGGAATGCGTTTTATTTTAAAAGTAAGGATTTACAATCAATGAGATTTGAAAAATACAAATGTATGGGTTAGCTTCCTCTGTGCTCAGAGTAACGTCCCATTTTATTACAGCATCCCACATTTGTCTCGAGGAGTTATATCTGTGATGTAGTACATTAATGCACTACCTTGCTCTGAACAGGAGAAAGCACTTTGGATGTAGTCCAGATTTAACCCCGTCTTAGCGCTTGCCTTTACTGTTAACTGAAATACGAACAAACACAAGTAAAACTTCATCCTGACTCTTCCTTTGAACGTGGCCAATACTCGGAGTAAGGTGCCTGCTTGGAGCAAGGGATGGTGCTCGTTTTCCCGTGCTCTGCGGCTTCTCCATCCCTCCCCTTTCATCCCCGATGTCCTACGTCCCCTTTCCGTTCCTGGAGCGAACATGACTTGGCCGCACCTGATCTGAGCTCCGAGCTGCTCCAAGGAGTCACAACATCTGGCGTCAGCGAGATTCCCGAGGAGAGTCCCCTAATGCAGGCAGAATCGCCAATTCCGGCATTCGGAGAATTTAAAAATTAAAAACACCCCAAAACGGCTGAACATCTTGTGCAGTCCCTTAGACAAATGGGAACTTAAAGGTATTGAATAAATTGTTTGGCCTCTGTTAAAAAATAAACATCTAGAAAGCCCGTAATTGGGGCGGGAGGAGGAGGCAAAGCCGCCGTGCAAACAGCGTTCCTCCCGTGGCACTGCGGTGCTCTTGCGATTTTGCATTGCTATTCCTCTACTTTTACAGGAGTTTTTTTCTTTAATGTTATGCGGAAAACCCTGAACAAAAATTGCCGCTTAATACGGAGTAAACGGCAGCAGCGACTGAATACGACCTGATGTCAGATATGCAGGCACTCTGGGAAAGCAAAAATGCCATGTTTTCTCATCCCTTCCAGTTGTGGCCTTCTTAAGCATGTTGTTCATAAAATTACTGACTTAAAAATGGGTAGAAACGTTACTTTTTTACATTCATAGCATCGCTTTAAAAAGAAAAAAAGAAAGATGGCTAAAAATCGATTTGCTGGCCTCTTGGGGGAATGCTGTAATGTTTTTGGCTGTCTCCTACTTTCCGCTGCCAGCTCCAAGTACCATCTGGCTTGTTCAGGGGCCTTTTCCGTATCGGGTGCTTCCAAAACCCCGGCCGGGCAGCGGCGCGCTTCGGCGGGCCGGCGGCTGCACGTGTTCGATCGAGACGCGGGGCTGGGAGCCGGGGAGCCCGTCTTTTGTGCCTTTGTTTGGGCCATTGCTGGGGTTTTAGTTCTTCTTCGACACGCGGAAACGCGATAGGAAACCCGGAGCCGGCAGCGGACGCCTCCTCCTCGCGGCTGGCGTTTCTTTACAAATAGAAATCTACCCCTCAAAGGGTTTGTGAGCAGACTTGAAGCATCGCAGCTGCTGCCACGGACTTCTGCTGCGACCGTCCGGCGGGACGGAGCCCGTCTCGAAGCGGGCACCGTCGTACGCTGCCTTGCCCTGTTTCTAGGCCGATCTGTGCCATGCGTTGCTGACTTGTCCTGTCCAGCCATTAAAAAAGTGAATTATGAGGAGTGCTGAGGCAAACAGACAGCAGTTTAACCTTGTTAGTAAATCCGAGGTAGCTGATCTATACCGCTAGGATGTTACATCACAGTCTTTTGCAGCAAAAGAATGAAAGCTTTTTTTTTCCCTTTCTTTCCCTTTTTTCCTAAGCTACTGAAAGTTTCGAAAGATATGCCTAAATGAAAAGGAAATAATAACAAAAGGCAGGATGGGAAGCAGGGCACCAGACTACCTCCTTTGCTTGCTTGTTACTTGTTTCCCCCAAAATCTTATTCTAAGTTAAAATTATAAGTTACATAAACCTGTTTTGTGAACTGGAAAGATACTCCAAGTATATCGCACGTTATTCATTTATTTTTGTGTGAGTGCAATAAAAATTTTACAAGCTGTAATCTTGTTCTGTTAATAGAGAGAAAACTATGCAGAATATGTTGCTTAGAGTATTAGATAAGCTACAGTGTGTTAATCAAATATTTTTGTGATATGAGGGCAGTTGAGAAAACAGTACAATTTTTGCTAATGGCACTGGTAAGTAAACGGATCTATCATTACATTGTCATGAAAAGTGACATTGAGCAGAAACACCCTGCCAATCCCTAGAAGATAAGTATTTAATGTAATTAGACAGACACTGTCTCCTTTGTTGAACGTAGCATTAATCACCCAGAGAAGTTCAACTTTATATGAAATGGCTTTTTCTGATATGTCTTTGTATTAGAAAGCTTCTTGCATGGTTTTGTCATGATGATATATTTGAAAAAATGACTACTATAGCAATACAGTTTTCCTCATGACATATCTTGCTGTTCTGTGTTCCATAATATATGTATTTTTTATTTAGCAATGTTATACTCTACAGCCATGACTTGTTTCTAAGTCTAGGAAACTACACACGTTTGGAGCGGCACCTCTTTGAAACAGTTAATGCATTCAGCTTATGCAATATCAAAGAAACACAAATCGCTTTCATTATGTTCTAACGGGATGATGTGCCTTCAGTTCTCCATCCGTGCTGTTAGAGCAGGTTCGTTGTTACGGCATAAGCAAAATGTTCCTTGCCTTAAATGCTAGTTCGTAACATCACACACACGCTCACACAAAAACCCTTCTTTCTATGAAAATCTCATTGTTAAATTGATGAAAAATGTTGCCCCCTTCCAGAATTCATTGGCACTACATTTTTTTCCTCCTCCGTTGCTTGTAATTTGTCCTGCGAAGCGCTGTCTGGTTGTGAGCTGGTATCCACTCGAATCAGTGCACAGCCGTATCTTCCCACCTTCTCAGTGGGGCAGGGGGCTTTGAAGGGAAAGAACAGGGTTTAGTCAAAGATGACAGCAGACTTCACCAAGTAACAGGTGGAGGTCAGGGCGGTTTATTTGCCGGGATGAACAGAGTGCAGAGATGAAAAATCTTTGCCATAATAAGGTTTGGGAAGAAAATGCTGACTAGTCCAAGCTTTGATTCCAGCTGACAAACCCTTTTCTAGTGTTCATTACTTGATTTCACAGTTCAGGCAATTTTAAGAGGCTTAAAATTATATTTCTGCTCTCTATAAAACTTTTCGATCACTTTCTAATTTTGGCTTTAAGTAAAGTTATAGGGACTCCCTAATACATCAGCTGTGCCTTTTGACTCTTATAAAGTCAATATGCCATCAAAAATGAAAGGATAAGCTTTTTTTATAGACCCCTGTGTCTACTGCTTCCTTTTAGAAATGAATTTAAAATGTCATGTAGGTACCAATTCAATTAGAGAATTAATGCTTCAGAAAACTCCCCTGAAAGGTGAATAGTAAAATAAGCTTGATGTTTAAGAAGTCGCTTTCCCTGCCTAGGCCTGCGGGATTTTGATACGTAGCTCGTACCGACGTTACTGAGGATAAGCCCCACGCGTTAGGTTTGGCTCGCAGCGTGCCGGCAAGCCCTGCTCCGGCGCGACGGGGAGCCGCAGCGGGAGCCCGGATAACCGGGGCAGAACGCCCTGGCGCTGGGGCGCAGCGCCGGCGCCGCCGTGCCCTGCCGGCACCGCTGCGGATCGGTGCAGCGTCGCCGAGGGACCGCGCGCCTGCGAGTCTCTCCCAGCCTGGTCCCCTGCTGGGAGGGGAAGGCAGGCGTTTCTCCTCTCCTGCCCTCTTTCTTCCACCACCACCTGCTTCCAACCTGCTGAAGTGGGCAGGATAGGCGTATCTTTAGCCATTTGCTAAAAGCTACCCCCTCAGACTCTCTGTTACTTCTGCATTCATTCTTTGCAGGAAGAGGAAACTCACTGGTCAAACCCTTGGACACCAGAATAGTTGCATGCAGTTTCCCAGGGAGCCAGATAGCTCTAAAGCTTCCCAGTGAGTGACAGTTTCTCTCTTCTATTCTTCTGAAACATGTGTTTTACACATATACTGAAAAATGTTAATATCAATTTGCAGCCAGATTCTTGCTTAAGAAAAAGAAAAAAATACTTCCCGAAGTATATACACTTAGAGCACCTCAGCACAAACGTCACTTTCTTTACATAGGAAGTAGTGTTGGATGCTCTTATACACATAGCATCATTGGGCTTGAAAGCTGTTGGCTCATGCAGAGTTAGTGGCAAGAACATTGGACTTGCCAGCACCAAACTGAAACCTTTTTATGTGACTCGTGGAAATCTCATTGGGGTAGAAATCCAAAAGCGGGGGGTAAATCTGTACGTTTGAATTAGAGTATCTTCGATACCATGATACCAACGCTGTCTTAGAAGTCACAAATCATTGGAGGCTGGGAGAGTATTCCTGGGAATTATCGCTGTATGCTTTCCCTAGACTTCTACTCCTTTCTAGGCATCCATTAGTAACCACGGTCAGAGACAGGATCCTGGGCTAGGTAGACCCTTTTAATCTGATTTGGCATGGCTATTTTTCTGTGTTCCTAAGATCGTAAGATCGAGTTATGTAGGCATATTTCATAATGCCCGAGCGGCAGTTTCTGAGGTTCTGCAAAGCTATGTAGCAAAGTGTCTAATGAAAGAAAAAGCCTGTCCCATACTGTAGCTTTCTTGGTCCAGTGAAGCAGCATCCTCATGCATACAAACCTTGTAAAGTTACTTCTGATAGCTCCCTCTCGCCCTTCATTTTTCTAAGCTAAAGTGCCGTTTTCATTTTTACAGTTTAATTGAACCTAAATGCACCCATTTTCTGCAATGTGGTGTTTTGGTAATTTTGCCATTTGCACATAAGTTTTCCCTTAAGCAAACTGAGAGCTTCCCCTTTATCACTTCACTGGGCCAAGATTTCACACAGTATCCTGCTTGCTACAAAATATGATAGTGTTCTCTCTCACCTTGTTTCTTTTTTCTTCTTTTACTTTCTTTTATAAAATTAGGATATCTAAGAAACCCCGACCACCGCGGAGCACTACATGGTGGGTGTGCTTATTCAAACAATGCCAATGCTCTTGTTCTCGGTGCCTAGACGTTTGGGTTGGTTGGGGGGGGATGAACCAGGTGTCCCTCTTGTGTGGGTTCTCCGGTGTCTAGTAAGGCGAGAGCTTACATGATACCTCTGCTCTTCCCATGCCTGTTTTCGTGAAGCTTGTAGAGACTTTTACCTGTGAGGTCTCTACCTCTCTGTCACACATGTTTTAAATTGTTCTGAGATGACTGAGAGGTGTTGGGCAGGTCACGAAAGCAGACCTGAAGGCCGTATGATCGTACACATCTGCTTTGGAAATGAAGCCGAAGCCAAACTGCTGTGCTCTGCAAAGGGGAATGTTGGGTTTTCCAGGGGGATTCTTAGTTCCTCCCAGAATCTTAAAACCATTGGGAATGCCAAAAAATGAAGGTGGTCCTGCCTCTCTGATAATCACCTACCGGAGAAGTGATCTGTGGGAAGGCGGTGTACGTTTTTGCTGGCTGGCAGATGCCAAGTCTTTCCAGGCAGCGCCCCATGGCAGTTCCAGTGTCGTTCCAGTGTACAACTGGGAATGGACACTTTCTAGTAAAAGAGCACAGCAGCTGTAGGTTAGCAATAAATTATTTTATGTGTTATGTAGAAAGGAGGTGACTTGTTCAGTCCTGTGACTGTCAAGCCTAGGTAGTCATATGGTAAAAATACCAAGAACCACTGGATAGCAGTACATAACAGTTCCATGAGTACACTCTTGACCTGTCAAATTAAAAATCCATTCTGGTTTGCTATGCTGCACGAGTTCAGTTTGCAACTCTTTATTTCTTTCTTTGGAATAATATAGAAACTCTTTGCCTCAAATTGTGCAGAAATCATGTGACTTCACAGTACATTTTAAATTACCTAAGTTATTTTCAATTCTGTCTACAGCTCTTTTATTAATTAAAATATACGTTCAATGGCTGTGTATACCGATTAAGTCTTCAAAAACAAAATTAATACCAAACTTAGTCTTGTCATCATAAAAGTCATTTAAAAACATTATCATGCAATAACTGAGGTCACAGGTCTAAAAAATCTGCATATTTACCCATCTCCATCTCATGGCTTTGGCATTTGGTAGCCATCATTGTTATATGTAGCCTGGATAGCCAGTGCTCTTTCGATGGCATTCGAAAAATGAGCAAATGAATTCTGAGACAATTTTAAAAAATAGAAAATTCGACTCCACCCTCTTCAGTTACTAAAATTCCCTTTAGTATCACTTGCAATTTAGCATCCGTATGCATCTCAGGAAGATATAGTTGAAACATAAATCTATTCTGGGTCTTTTACTTGCAAAAATATCATACCTCAGCTATAATCATATGCAAAGACTTTTTGAGGGCTTTGTAAATGCCATCCAAATTTATGATGGCATTTTTTGCCTTACAGCTATAGATGTTCCATCCCTAAAGCACCCACATAAAGGTGTATTCTCCTATGGATGGCTGCAGTTTGTCCCTGCCAAGTATACTGAAAAACTCTCAAATAACATTTGCAAAGAAACAAACATAATCATGAATTTTAAATGACTAGATGTTTAAAGACATCATTAGAAGACATTTTTTATTCTGATTATATATTTGTACAATGCAAAATGATATTGAAACTAACATTAAATCAGAGAGAAAATTTAGCTGTCACTTTGCTATGTATTACATTTCTCATTAAAGTTTTCAAAAATAAAATTCACATGCAATTATATTATGAGGAAATTGGTAATATGTTGAGTACCAGTTTATTTGGGAATAAAAGAATCACTTGGACAGCGAAACAGGAAGGAAGGCTAACTTACGAGAGCTAAACCAATCCGGATGATACTGTGCACATAGCTGCAAACAGAAAACATATTGTATGGCAACACTGCACCAGAAAAATAGAGGCAGACATTAGTGGGGTAGGGTTTTAAACTAGTGATGCTTTTTGTGTCCCTCACTTTTAAAATTCTGTAGACAAGATTTTCCCTTGGTATAAGCCGATACTTCTCCTTTGTAAAGGGAGCAGTACTCATTTACAAAGTAGAAATTTCAACCTTCTCTATCTTAAGTGGAATCATAATTTTGATTCTTACTTGAATTGTCATTTTTTGGCTAAAAGTTGCTGAGAAGTCCAAAAGCATTTAAAACCTAAAGCCATTGAATCCATTTAATGTGCCTTTGGCACCTTTCTCTCTTAGTCCTTTTTTGAACATTCTGGTCCTCATTTTAATCAATCTCTTTTTATTAAGTTCTTTGGCTCATTTACTTGTACGTGCATTTGCTTTATTTTATTTGGAACATTGCTTTTGTAGTGTCTTGAAAAAGAGTTGTGACATTGCTTTTGGATAGCTTCTTAAGTATCTGGCAGTCACCTGTGGTGTGATGTTGATGGGGACTGATAGATTAGCGCTGTTTCCCCGATGGTCTCTCAGATGTCGAGTTCTGAGGAAGCCGGTTATGTGTGCTGGTGATGCATATGCAGCAGTTTGATAAGTGGATAGACGGGCAGCTTTCATTTTACTTCTGTAGAAATCACTGTTCATTAAGCTGGATTTTGTGTTGTGAAGTGAGGTGCTCATTGGCAGGTAGTTAATCATTGATCTTGGTAACTCTGAACGTGACCAGGGGAGCGAATGCATCCCAAGTACATTCAAAATGTAGAAAATCAGGAGCATTTCTTCAAGATCAGTGAATTTCCACGTGTGTTGTATTTTGTGTATCCTGGAATGACTCATAGAGAAACTGGCGGATAGCAGTTAGTGTGGTCGTAGCTCAGGGGATGACAGATAAAGTTTACTCAGCAATACGTAAAACAGAGTTAGTCTGATTGACAGCACTGTAGCCATCCAAATTTTAAGAAACTTAGAGGACAAGTTAAGATTTCCCCAGAAAAAAAAGCAGCTGATAAGCGCTTCTGCTGATCCTGATTTCAGTGATACTGCTGGAATAATTTCCACAGAAGAGTGAAAATTCCTTGAAAATCCTTTTTATGTACCAGGTTTTTTCTTCAACAGCCAACTTGTTTTTCTGCATCATCTATTTGTTCTTTATGTTGTTGTGGTCCCTGTCCACCTGGTAATATTTGAGCTTCCTTGATTCCTTTTTATAGCATCCCTTGAGAATGAAGAGCCAAACCATATTTCATTCATAGCTTTTGATCCGAAATCTCCATCAAGACTCTAGTGACAGAAAGCTACTGGGAATATTGGGGTAATTATCCAAAAGTCGTCTTTGGAGGCGAATATTAGCTGGACTACCCATGTGACTAACGATATGGAGTTATTGTTTAAGATGTGTGCAGTCAGAAGAACGCTAGCGATTCAAGAGTGAAATTGGATGGATATGTAGGTGTAGATACGGATCTGGAGAGAGAGGGAGTTGTTCTCCTCTTACGCTGCTGTGCCTCCACTCACCTCATCGAAGTTAATCCTAATTTCAGTGCCACTGTGAGTAAGGTGCATAGGAAAGTAGGTTAATAGATATTTATTTATTCTGGGAAGGATTTTGTGCATTCAGTTTTCACACATCACTCTCTGGTCCATTTAAAAAAATACCAGCCTCATACATGAAAATTTGAAGATCTTTAGCTGTACTCAAGGAGGACTATTATGTGGTGCATTTCTAGTACTGGCAAGCATTAGGAGGTAGAGGAACTAAAAACATCCCAATGCTCCAGTGCCCCTTAGAAGATGAGGAACATGACGTATTCCTGTGAATTCCTTGATTAAACCTGGGCTGGAGGTTTGCGAAGTGCAGAGTTTTGGAAAGTCTTACTGCGGGACTTCAGCATCCATACAATGGCTCCAGTGACCAGAGTCTCTCAAGGACAAGGATCCCATTTACGCTTGCATTATGCATTGAGCAGAAGGGTGTGATGCATGATGTGGAATGAACAAAATAACTTGTGTGTTTAGGGAAATGCCAAATTAATGAAAATTCAGAAAGCTCTAATGTTGAAAAGGCACACGGATTCCTTGATAGAAATATAATGCTGCTAACAGTTTCAAGATTATTGTTGTCTGAATTTTCTGCTTATTGTGTACTGCAATTAAAATTCTTTTCAACTGGAAAACCAATGTCAAATTAATATTTCCTTTTGGAAAATAAAATATGAGAATATACATCTTGTTCCATTTAGCACCATCATGGTCTTTGATCTGGCTCCCTCTGTCCAGTGGAAAAACCCTGATTCATGTTAACGGGAGCAGGCTAAGACCATATATGTTTGGCATATATCTATTTATGCTATCACATGCATACAAGTACAGTAAGTTAAAGTAACACAACCACTCAGACTGTGTTTTGTGCTACAAAATCCCTTTATTTTCCTTTTTATTTAGCAATTAACTTTTCCATGTATTCTGTAGTTAAAAGCTGCCATAGGATGCAAATAGGCTCAGCCTGATTTTCTCCCGTTACCCTCTAAGTAGCATTCAGAGGAGAATCGGGCCCAAATTACGAAATCCGTGTTTCCTAAAAACGCCAGGTGTGCCTGGGATTTGGACAGCAGCCCTACCTACAGAAGAGCAAAAAACGCTTTTAAACCCCACCTGGGCTGCCCAGCCGCTGCGCTCTGGCTGTTGGGGCTCGTTCCTTGCTCGCAGCAGATGGATGGAAGGAGGCAGGCAACGGGGAGGATCCTTGGCTCCCGGCCCTCGCCACCGGCCAGCGCAGCTGAGGCCGTGCGGGGATATTGTAATTTGCTGCTGCCCTGCTCCGGCGAGGACGCCGGGGCGAGCCGCGGCTCGGAGGTGTCCCGCTGAGCTGGCAGCAGCCCTTACGCGGGGGCCGAGCGGGATGCCGCGGTCGGCGTGGCGTGCGCAGCAGTCGCGCGGAGCGATGCCGAGGAAAGCCGTGCAAGGCAGCGGCTCTGCCCGGGCTAGCTTCAGCCTTAACTTTTTAATTTCCTGCATCCCTGAGCAACACAGGAGGGGAAGCTGAGGCCTGGGGACCACTAAAGGCGTTAAAACTCATTAGGTATGAAACAGAAGACCTTTAAAACTGGCCCAGAGTCTCCTACATGGGTGCCAGCAATTACCCACCTAATTCCATATTTAGCCATCCATCTTAGCTCGAGCCTCAGCGCCGTTAATATCCAACCTGCTGCCGGGGAGGTGGCCTGATTTTCCTGGGCTGCGGGCACCTGCCGTGCTAACTGGAGTGCTGAGGTTGCTTGCCTCCGGGTGCGACTTGTAGGATCGCATTTAAATTTTTCTGGGTGATTAAGCCCGAGTTCCCTTGCTTTCGCTTTCGTCTCCCGGAAGGAGCTTCATCAGAGTGGCCAGCGTTGTAACATATGGCTTAGCAAGGGGGAAAACATGAAAATGAGTATTAGAAAGGGATGGACTAAAGAATACGCAGGATATATCAGGCACATTAACCAAACATATGGTGCTAAATGAGATATTTTTTTAAAATTGCAAAAAAAATTGACATTCCTGGCAGTCTCAAGGATAATGTGACATGGCTGTGATAAATTTAGAAGAATGGGACATATTTTGGCTTGTTCTTGGAAACCTTTTTCTTGCATGCAGACTGTATTTCTTCTTTTATTAACCCATTCAAAGAATGTTTGAATTTTGCTGCTAGAGCACCATGCTAGCGCACCATAATATGTGAATGATGCTAATTGCTTTGCACTGCCTAACTTTCTGTCATACCCTTCCCTCTTAAAGGACAAAACATGCTTTGGAAATGAGCTGGCAAGCTCGTCTTATTCTTTCTCTTGGTCAATATTAAGTGAAGTAATTAAGCTCCTGTTTGCATATTCTTCTGAACTAAGAAGCAGCCATTTTTTTCTTGAGATCTGATGGATGTGATCACTCACGATAAAATGTGTCATTACAAACCTCAAACAAAATAAAAACATGGTAGAGCTGGACTGTTTCGAAACCAAGGCATTTCAAAACATGCTGAAATAAAAATAACAGCAGTAGTATTAGTAATGGCAATCATAATGATGATAATAAATAAATATAAAAAAAAATGGAACCAGTTAGCCAGACTTCAAGTTTTCTTTCTGTTCACTATTTCACAGCACAGGGTTACATTTGAATCTCCCTTTGCATCCCACGATGGCTGTCTCAGCCGTATAAAACCCATCCCCGTATGAGAATGACACTGCTCAGCACTGCCACAGTTCAAGGTCACTCTGCTTTTTTGCTGAAGCTCCTCAAGTTTCAGCATTCTGGAGGCAATCACATGAACCTGCTGCAGCTTTAAATTGTCCCTTCCCCAAACCGTGGTTTAGATCACTCCAGCAATTTTTTAAAGCAGAGGGGTAAAATCATAGCTTATTCACCCTCTCAGAAGCTTTATTATATTTCCCGTAACGCTGAAGTAGGGATGCAGCTAGGGGATATGGGGGAAAGCAGGCAAGCCCGGTGGCACCATAGCGTGCGTAGCCGTAGTGACCTTATTCCTTGCACAGCCCCGTTCCTTGCACGCGGGGCACCGTCACCGTTCACGCAGGCCTCCTGGCTCTGCGCACGGGCTGGGCGCCGTCCCCTAGCACGGCATGGGCCTGGTGCCTCCATGCAAGGTGCCGCACAACGCTGCAGATGGAGGAGGTCCAAGAGGCCTGGCCTAGTGCCCTCATCCCTGTGCATAAACTTGCTCTGTCCCTGACGTTCTGCATTCAGAGGGATGGAGTCCACTGCGTTCAACCTGCCCTGGAGGCACGCCTGGCGCCTTGCACAGGCCAGCCCGGGACGGGGCAGAGATCCTCTACCGCCCTTGGCCCTTGACTTTGTGTTTGAGCTGGCGGTGACGCTCATTTGGTATCTACCACCCGGGTTCCTCCATCGTGCAGGCATCTGGGTCAACAGCACCGAAACTTTTTGGAGTGTCTCTGTGGTGAATATGGACACTCAAATGCGACTCAAAGCTGCAGCCCACCAGGCCTTTTGAGCAGCCGGTCAGCACGCTGCGTTGGGCCGTTCCCTTCCAAAGCCTCCGTTCAGCCTCCTCCTTTCTTTACCCCCAGTCTGAACCAACTCATTTGCTTTGGTTCCTACCCTAAAGTCTTTAAAAGCAATATGCAAAAAACAGCCCATCATTTCTCTCGCACAATAGTCTGCCAGTTCTAAACTTTTATTTTAAAAAAAATAGCATATGTAACTTTTCTTGCTGTGAGGCAACAGCCACCACAACAGAAGACCCCTGTAGCAAACAGTTTCAAGACAGAAAATTGTAAATACAGCACTGGAACTCTAACCACTCCCTTACTTTATTTAACTTTCTGAATATAAATTGCCAAAATTCACCGAAACCATTAAGACCCCAGCAGTGCAGTGTATAAAGCACAAGAAGGCTGCTGCATATTGCAGTCAACATCCCAGGGACTATAAAACTAGCATTATTAAATACAACGTTAATAATATTTTCCAGAGACAATAATGTCCAGGCCTTTCTCTTCAATTTTTAGCAATTAACTTCTTTAAAATACAGAGTTGGAAATAAGGTTGACTGATTTTGCTAGTGGAAGTTCAACTTCCAACATTAGCTGAGGTTTTGCTTTTTCACCTGAAACCTCAACAATCCTGCACCTTGATTTTGCTATATCTCTACAGATATTCAAAATGTCTGGTGTATATACTGAAAATGATGTATTTTCAGAGGTATGTACAGCTAATCAAAACATCTGTTTGCCTCAACATCTATAAAACTATAGATAATACAGACACACACATATCCTTTATCTGTATGCTGCAATATTCTTTATCCAGGCATAAACCATATGCATAAAAGCTTGGATTTTAAGAGCCCATTGCGATACATTCTTTCCACAAAGTTCTTTGGTATAACATAGAAGCTGAATAAACCACAGGCTTGATACAATATCCAGAGGAGTTACTCCTTTAGAATATAATAATGCTCATATTAGCATTGCACCATTTCTGCCTGTCCATGGAAGAGGTTTCACCCATGGCAACTCAGATTTTCACTGGAAGCCTTTGATATAGTTCAAGGGCATAATAACAACTCTGAAAAAATGCCAGTGTGGCTTCTAGTATAAAGACATAAATACCATTCACCTTTAAAAAAAATGGAAAGTAAAAGGGAACCACATAAATATATTACTTTAAAATACCTTTGAAGTCAGAGTAAGGAAATGCAGAGTCTGAACTCAGAAAACGTCATTCTCTAGTTGTGCCTTGAGTCTTGCAGCACATTTAAAAGATCCATTTGCAATAATCTACTAAACCAGTGAGTGAAAGACAGAACTCATAAAAAGCCTGTAAAAATCCAAATGCTCCAGCTATTACAGATTTCTAAAAATAAAGCAGAGTAGGTTTCAGTAGCAATAATAAGCTGCATCTTATCCATATTTCAGATTTAAAAGAAAAATATGGCTGCATTTTAGTACTCATTGCTCAGAGCAAACCATGGCCACTTCTTCCTCAAGAAAGACCATAAATAAAAGTGAGCTTTCAGCTCGCTGTTGTATTCAATTTCATTTGTCCTTTAAGTTTATCTAGCTGCTTCTGCACCCACTTTCACAATGCATAGGCTGTCGTTCCATGACCTAGCATTATTAAATTGCACTTATCAATCATTCTTGCCAGGAATGCCATCGCCAACTACATTAAAGAAGTCAGAGAAGTCTGGTTTCAGCAGTCCCTCGCCTTCGCAGACCTCCTCCCTTGGAACGGCTTTCACACAGCACCATCGACCTGTCATTACAGGACCCAGAGGTGAGGCCTTACCTAGGAGCCCTCAGGCAGCGTAAGCGTTAGCCGCAGCACCCTGTGTCCCAACGGCTTTCCACGGAAAGTAGCCGCCACGTGTGACCCACCCAGTGAGAGGCTTTGCTTCGAAAGCTCGTAACCTGGAGGTTCTCGTTGTCAAGAACTGTGTGTGGTTTTGCTAGTCTGGGCTGGTTGTTAAAACTCCTGATGACAGTTCAACATTTCCTGAGGGGGAAATGTTGTTTTCTGGGGGCTCGGAGTTTATATTTGAAGAGGGTGGGGAAAGGGACAGGGTATAGTGTTCTGTTTCTGCTTATATCAATATATATACCATAGATTCAGTTTAACTGCTTGAGACAGGGACTCGTCATTCACTTCTGAACCATGCCTATCTTTCAACACTACTGCTCTGTCTCTGCGAGTCATTCAGCATTTGTGTTGTTGGTGTCAGTGTGTTGAAGACCCACTTTGTTAGTGGACTCCATTGAAGTTGGTTCCTGCAATACTTTGTTGGTTTTCTTCACAGTACTCTTCTGACCAACCTTCCAAGTAAAAGAGATGTCCTCCAGGTCTTGATGTGCTTATAAATTTGTAAGATACTTCTGCATTAACCTAGAAAGCTGAAAACAATACTCAGTTCACACTTGAAGAGGAACACACTTGGGCATAGTAATATGCACGAATGAATCATCTTGCAAATCTTCTTTTTGATCACAGAAAAAAAAGAATGAATCGTTTTGACATGTTTCTTTCTGCTATGAGATTTTACCTCATTTAGAAGAGGTTACTAAGGAATTTATTGAATGGCAAAGCATGAAAAGACATACTAGCAATTTATACTAGAAATCATTTTGAAATGTCTGGTGGCATTAGCGTGGTCTTACTGAGAGCAGCATAAACAGGAGTAACCTTTCTGTCTGCACAGTGCCAGGTGTGTAACATAAAGTGGTGGAATTGCACCAGCCTTACGCAGATGTGAGGTCAGCATTGCACTTCATGGTTTTTCGTTAAATCTTCGTAATGTAGGTTAATTTGTTGTGCTTGATCCTGTAAAAGTTATTTATTACCCGAGAGACAAACACCTAGATCCTCAAAAGGTATTTCAAGATCGAAGTTCTATGCAGATATCTAAAATCCCTTGAAATTTGGATCTGTGATATCCGGCAAAAATATCATTTCTTCTTTTAAAAGCTTTGATAATTGGTGATATAAGTGTGAATAATATGAACGTTCCATTTTCATCATATTCAGTGCACATCAGCTGACTGATTTCCAATCTTTTAGAAGTTCAACCTTTTAGGTTGGAATTGTTGATCAATTAGTTAACAGATACTTTCTGCATTTTGTTATGTTTTACCTTACATTTATTTTTTCAGATCATAAAATGCCTTTTTATGCCCCTATTCAGAACCTTTACATTTTTAAATTTTTTGTGGTTTAGAAAGGAAATGTATCACTAGTTAGGTCTTGTTTAAATCTCACTTACAATCTGTTTCCACAAGACTTTTTCTGTGCACTTGGGGTATGTGAGAAGAACATCCAAAACCTGGCAGAATTCGAAAAAGCAATACAATGACTTCAGTTCACGAATTTTGTTTGTTTGGAAGGAGGTGTCTTTACTAGCTCCACAGGAAAGTATCACAGTTTCTATTCACCATGGCTTCTCATAGGTTGAGCAAAACCTGTTTTTCTGCAACATCATTTCAAATTGTCTTCTTCTATTTTATGCTTGTTCACCAAAAAAAGTGTTCTGGACTTTCAGGAAAATCCTCTGAATCCATCCATAGTTCCTTAAGTGTCATCATCCTGGAAAACTTTTGTTCCACGCTTCATCTGTTGTTCTTTTTTGGACATTCCTCTTCAGTATTCTTCTTTCATAACACATTGGCTGTGTTTATTTCTATTCTACAGCAATCATTTTATTAGTAAAGGGTAATATACTGAGATGGATTATTTTCTGCAAATCCAGCTTTGTTCTTTATTGTGTTCCCTCCAGTGTACTTCAGGACAAGAAGCAGAAAGAGAAGCTTTGCAGGTACATGAGGAGTGTAATGCAATCATATAGGAGGATATAACCTTTGAGCAACTCATATCTGCCATTAGTGACTAGTTGTACCTTTTTTGAAAATGATAGGTATATTATAGTACATACATTTGCTGCATTCTCTTTGGATACATATGCAATATGTAAATGGCTTATGACAGGTCATCCTGAATGGTCTTCAGAAAAAGAGCAGAATTTACTTCTCATTCCACAGAGAAGTTTCAGTGAGAGGAGAGACATAAGTAGGTCACAATCAGAGTAAGCCCCTGGGCCAACTAAACAATTACAAGAAGGTCCATTCTCCTTTTGATGTTCCTATGTGCAAATTGATCATTTGGATATTTATATGAGGTGCATTTGTAGAACATGATCAAAAAAGACAGCGAAGAGGCTGTAGACTATTCATGTCAGGTGTTGTCAATGACATGCAGTGATTTATAACTTCTCAGGAGTACTCTTGAATCCTTCGAACACTTCCAAACATTCTTTCGAACACAGTGCACTTCTTTTGCTGGGGATAGCCCAAGATACGCAGCACCCTTCCCAGTGATACTCATAAAGAATTATTTTGGGAACAAAACTTGCGTGGAGGAGGAGTAGATCGATAAGAGGATTTCTCTGCTATGAGGTGCTTCGTTCACTGAACGGGTAGGAAAACCTCTGTTCTCATGAAATTGGTTGTACTGTACTGTGTTGTGGAAGGCTGTGCACTAGTTTTTTATCTGCACTGGTGCTGCTGCCAGTACTCAGCCCAGCTGGGCAGTAGCCAGCAGAGAGGATCTGAGCTGGCTGACCAAAGGACCAGATGTGCAGTGAGTGCTGGCGCATGGCTGCCAATGCTTCAGTGACTCCTCAGTAGTTCCAACAGATGGTGGCAAGATCCAAGTTTCTTTGGTGATAAGCTAGCAAAGTGATTCATGGAGCCTTACTTGATGATGGCAGTTTTTTGGGCATGACTCTATGAACGCACCATATGTCTTCTCTGGACCAGTGTGGTTAGGATTCAGTGTCTGGCAGATGGTAAATTGATCACCTATAGGGTGGCTTTAGCACCACTCTCAGTTTTAGACTGTATTTCAAAACATTGAAAATTCAAGCCGTTAGATCTGTCTCCTAAGCAGCACACTTCTGTTACCTGCAAGACATCTCTTGGTGGTCAGTGTTTCCATCCTGTATTGCTGGCATCTTTCGACGTTTCCTCAGCATTAACCTGCTTGAACTTTTTACCAGATAGTGAAGGATTTAAATACTATGAGTAACAGCAATATTTACATAAGTGGTTTCAGGTTTCCATGTATTGCTACTTACACTCTAGTGACTTTATATCTGGAGCTGGCTGAAACGTTAAATTGACCACGATTTTGTAAACCTGGGACACACAGCAGCTTACGCTGTAGAGCACTCATGCGTTTCCACAGAGTATGGCAGCATAGATCTCACAAGGCAAAGAGCAGCAAGACAAGGCAAGGAAAGAAAAAAATGGAAGAAGAATGAGATGATATGTTAGGAAGAAAAATGAAGGAGAAACACAATTACCAGAAACAAGACATACAGCACAAAGGGAAGAACCCAAGGAAGTGGCAGGTGAACGGAAAGAGAGGAAGGGGTGAAAGTCAGCCAGGGGAGTGGTTCTTGTTTTGTTATTTCCCTCCATAATGAGCATTTCGTTTGAGACTTTTATCAGTACAGGTCTTCCAGGGGAACTCAGCAGAATGGCACGCTCCTTTAGTTCCAAAATGGCAAACACCTTGTCACATGCCTGGGAAGAAACCGTGCCCTTCTCTGTTCTCTACAGGTTCACCAAAGTATCAGTGTCTGTTAGCTGTCCCATCAGCTAGCGTGAAATGAATAAATGTGCTAATTTCTGCTAACTCACTTCAGAGCTACACAATGTAAAAGGACATTTTGTAATAACCTGTAACATGCAACTAGCATTGGCTGCCACTCAAAACTGTCAGCTTCCAGACTAACGGAACCTTCTACTTTCCAGAGAATTTTGACCAAAACAAAGCAGTGGAAGTTCATTACAGTACAGACACCCCAAAAGTAGGTATGCTAATGTAAGACAGCCAAAAGAGGAGAGCAGCCACATTGTAGTGGTAAGAAAGCATATGACAGTTGAATAGAAACTGAAAATAGCGTAACGCTGACCTACAGATTGGCTAATCCAGCGACGGTGCAGAGCAGTGCTACGGCAGAGTGTCAGAATACGGGAAGAACTTCCCTGGTTTTAGCTGACCATGTAGGCAAAGATTTCGATTTTCTCTCTTCATTCACTTTCAAAAAATACAAAGCTGGAGGAAACAGTTTCCTAACAGCTGGTCTCAAGGTCAGGGTTTAGTAGTTATTACGTACCCTACGCAGACTTGCATTTGCTCCCATGTCCCAGGCGAGGGTGGAGAGGCAGAAGGGCTTGCAAATGGTTAAAGCTTCAGCTAAACAAAAGTCAGGAACCGTGTAATTAAAACTCTACCTTTGTTGTATTGTAAAGAGTTACCCTGTGACATAGGAAATATTTAAAGGAGCAGGCTGTTCAGCTAATTTGTGTGCGAGTGAACTGCTTAGACAGTCCTATCCTAAATTAACTGTAAGGCCACCCACTGAGATTGCCTCATAAAGGGCCATGATTGCTCAGCTTCGTTTTGTATAACCGTTCAATAATTACTAGATAAATGCATAACTAAAAGCTCTATTACACTAATAATTTGTACTGAGATAGATGTGTGGGACACCATGCTGGGTTAATTTGTCATCCCTGCAGCAAACTTCTAAAGAGGGCTCTTTTGCAGAGGAATTGTGTTAATATGTTGCTCCAGTGAGGACATGTTAGAGCAACAAGATGACTTGGTCGCTTAATCTCCTAAAGAGGCAAAATGCCTGGAGGGTAAGTGCCAGAAAGAAGAACAGGGGGTGATTAACAGAGTGGACCTACATTTAAACTCATCCTCACAAGAGCAGCTGATCTAAAGGAGCAAAAGAATAAAAAAAAGAAAGGCATTAAAAATACTAATAGGATTTCATACGTCCCTAAAAAAATAACATAAAAAGAAGGTGCTGTAGGACCAAGGTATTTTACCTGTGCTTTTAGAGATTATGTGTTCAGTTTCTCTGCTCTCTCCAATGTATCCATGAAATTAAACTATATGCTTTAAACAGTGCAGTGAACTATAATATTTTTATCTCTGCTTTATGTTGAATTCTTCCAGCTTCTAACACACACAAAAAGCACATTATTACTTTAAATATGGAACCCATGTTTAAGCATGAGAGCTCTGGATTTTCAACCTCCTCTATTGACAGAACCATAAATCATGTTAAAGTTAAGTGAATTACTGTAGCGTGGAACTATAGCTTTAACAATGTTTATGTAGTATCAGCTTACCATCTACAGAATGAAAGGGGGAAAAAACACTGATATTAGAAATGGGAATGTGGAGTCCTATTAACTTAACAGCAATATATCACTCCAAAGTCACAGATTCTATTACCGTGCCCTTTTTAGTATCAAAGCAGAATTATATCATCACATACATAAAGGTTGTGTTTTTTAGGAGAATTTACATTTCTATTGTAAACTTATCAACTGCATTTCATTATAAGAAAGACATGATATATTCTCCTAGCAGTAGTTGTTATCTCATATATGCGAATATATCATGTGTATTAAAAATAATAATAATATGCAAAACTCACCAGTATTTGATGTGATGTAGAAATTCTACAAACAAGTTAAATGATTCTTTTTGACCTCCAGCTATGGTTTTGGAAGGAAGGAATGCTTTCCATTGGGATTAGTTTTATTTCTGTATCTTTTTAATTAGTTCTACAGCATTCCAATCTCTCAAAGGTAGAAGAATTTTGCTATGTTTTAAAACAATCTGCTCAAAACATCTAACTTAACTGGCCCGCTGCCTATGCCAGAATCTGGAACCAGCACTGAGTTTGGCTCTACAGATTTTCAAATGCAGCCTTGGATAGTCAGAATCCAGAGTATACCAATAAACCTTGTGCCCAGGCATAGTTTTAAGCATATTTCCCTTTGCCAGGGGCTCCATGAGCCCTGTTAAAAAAAGCTTCTTCTGCCTCCCACTTCCTACTGCAAAATCTCTCTTACACGTCTGAACAAAGGGTCCAGGTGATTTATACCACTGTGGTCTAAAAAGCACTAATAAGGGGATGACAGCCAGCCCCGACTTGGAGATACCATGGATCTGTTTTCTCAGCAGTGTTTAGCAGCCCACCTGCACTTGACTTCAGGAGCTGAGAGAGGAATATTCTGCAATTAAGTTCTTCTCCTTGATGTCCATGAGCAGGAACAGATCCTCCATCCATCATATTTAGGGTATTTGCATATCTCTTGCATCAGTCAACTGTTTATATTGTATTTTGAATGTTTCATCTATGTTTGCCTACGTAATGGGGAAGTAAATGTCAGTAGTGTCTAAGTCTTATCCATGCTAAGAAGGTAAAGCCTATTTTTGTTCTCACTCACGATTTTCCAGTGTTGTCAATGAGAATGGTAATGCAGAGACAGTATCAGTTTGAATTTAGCTCATCCATGGACCTGATGATAGACATGTTATTAGAAGACCACTTTGCATCATTATGGAACTTAAGCAATGCTTAGGTTTCCTGCTGATCTGAATCCCCTTCCTAAAGGGCTGGTCCTAGGACCAATCAGTCCTGTTGTCAGCAGCTCAGTATTTAAGTGAAGACAAGTCCTTGCTATCCTGAATGAGACACAACACATGTAGAGATTGCTCTACATTTATCACCTTAGAGTCTTTTCTTAATGGGCAGTAAGAAAAATGGGGACTTTCAGAAATCTTTAAGAAGTGTTATAGGGACACAACTCTCATTGAAATTCAAAAGCAGTTAATGAATTCTTTCAGGACCTCTGCAAATCCCAGACTAAGTTTCTTAATTATTTTTTTCTTGTTTGGGTAACTGCTTTCATCACAAAAATCTGTGGGCTTAAAGCTATTGTTTTAGACTTCTATTCTTTACCTCTTGTATTGTATTATACACAGAAGTGTAGGTTCCTTTCAACAAATTTGGATTATTGCCAGATCTCCTTATTAAAAAGTCACTCTTCATATTTCCGATAAACACAGCTGTTTCATGGTGTTTGAAAGCATTTCACATCAGCCAGCATGGTGGCTTAGCCAATTAGTACTCTAATATGGTCAATTTTGAGAATAAGTACCTTTGGGGTACAAAGGGTGGGATACATCTTACATAATTTGAACTGGCACTTGCATCAGTTTAATGCTAGAAGAAAGCTTACAGCATGCAGGGAGTTAACACAGCTTAGACGCCTGAAGTGGAAATATCTAGCAGAACAAACTGTTCCATAACATTTCCAGGGAAATGACTTTTAAAAAAATACTTTCTTAATTGTAATGAAGCCAATTATAAAGGCCTCAAAAACAAGCTGATAAATATGATCCTATTTCATTATAATGTTACTATTTCTAGGAAGATTGATCAATGTTTAATGAGCTATTAGTAAACTTAATTATCACTTTATACAGGAGGCATCTGAGTGTTGTGCCCCAGTGAAGCCAACGCTCTGTCAGTCTGCTCTGATGGACAAGCCCTTGTGCCTGTAAAGGAACCGTGGTTTTGACTGCCCAGACCACTTCTTCCTTGAACAGGCGGAGAGTGCAGGGTGATGATAGTCATTGCCTGGGTGGGAGAGGAGGAGCGCAAAATGACCCTTTCAAAGACTTCAAACAACATTATGGAGAAAGACGTTTCATCCAATCGTCTTATCTTGAAGGGGCTGGCCAGGCTTTTTGGAAGAGTCAGTGGAAGACAGATGGATCAGGATGTCTCCCCAATGTGTTGGGCTGTGCTGGTGGAGAAATCTGAGTCCTGCAACTGTGATCAGAAAGTCTCCTTAGCACAGCAGGGAGTGCCCCCTGGGAGGAGGCATCTCAGGGGCTTTCATTAGAACACTTCATTTTTTTCAAGAAGGGCCTGGAAAAGGATCCTTCTGCAGATATATATCTGCAGAAAACTATAACCTGCTTCAAATTAACTGATTCTTTATTATCTGATTATACAATTCAATACAATTTACAATTTTATCTCTTACTCATTTGCCCAACACCTGCGAAGTGCTAATCTAATCAGTGAGTACGACTTATTTTATTAGTAATTTAGTTTGATATTGGCTACTACAAATCAAGAAGGGAAAAGACAAGACTGGGCTTCACAATTGGACAGTTGAATTCAACATTCTGAAAAACCCTCTTTCTTCTACTCTGCACAACAGTACGAACTCCTAAAACATTAAAAAAAAAACGGTAGAGCTTGCAACAACTGTACTGCATAATTACTTGGCCCAACAGCAATAGTTTTAAAATGCTGGTGTATCTGTTGCAGGCTACCATACATTGTCATCTAATTTTCAAAAAAAAAAAAAAAAAAAAAAAGTCTGGGGTGTTTCAGATGAGCTTCAATGGAATTAGGATCATGTGTGCTTTGAAATACTTGTGCCTGCCTTGAGATAGAAGGATAATTCCTGCCTCCAGTCCCTCCCTTCACAAATAACAATTTAATAATACCAGATAGTCCAACTCCTCCATACCTACAGCAGGTAGAAATGAAGTTCTGACTTTGAAATACATATTTTTTCATAGGTGGTAAAACTTAAAATTTATATCATTTAGTGAGGTCAGTAATAAAGTATAAATGTCACAGGCTGAAAGACGCCAGGAGAAAAATGGTTTGGCAGCATGGAGCTGCTTAGGGATACATAAATAATAAGTCAATAAGTAAATAAATAATAGACAAAGATCTCTGTTTTATCTTCCATTTGAAGATCTCAAAGAATTTACAGTCACTGACTGAGGCTTGTAATATCCCATCAGAAGCATACAGGCAGTCATTGCCCCTTCTTACATGCAGGAAAACTTGCATCACTCTAAGCATGGTTTTCAGAAGCAAAGACTTTACCCTTTTTATTAAAGACCTTTGAAAATCACGACTGACGTGGTTTGCCCATGGTCACTAGTCACTCTTAGAGGCAAGTGTGCTTCTATTGTAACACAGAGGTGATGCTGCTGTTAGGAAGTCGGGTCTGTCACTTGAACCAATCTGATTTGTTTGAGTAGAGGGTTTTCAGAAAGGTTAGATTATAATAAAAAGTTGCCTGGAAATGAGGATTTTACATGTGGTCCTTAACTTCCTGTTAATAAGTTTCAGGTTTCTGACTTGCAAAGTATCTTTATTAGGGTAAGCAGAAGATTTGGGAATTTTGCTTGTTACCACTGGATTATCACTGATTAATAGTTGCATCCAAAAGATGAAGCTGTGGTGGTTCATGCTGCGGTGGTGTTTTCGTGACATTAGGTAAAAGCATGCCACACCTGAAAGTAGGTCAGGTTTTACTGTTGGCATTGCTTTACTACTTACATTTCCTGGGATCTTCCCACAGACCTAGGAACCAATCTAAAAAGTTGATGCCAAAAGCCACAATTATAACAAGAGGAATCTAAGTCCCTGACCAACATGGGTGAATCTATATGATGGTTTATAGAAAAGAGGCAATTAAAATCCTGTCCGGATTACAAAGCTGAATACTTGGCTATATTTGTGCTTAGGGGAAAATAGAGACTAACAAGAATTACATGGAATTGCCTTATGAAGAGTCAGGTGATATGGTGCAAACAACAGGAAACAAGAGAAAAATGTGAATTTTTGTGGAATACTTCAGGAGAAGCAGGGGGAAATAGCAACCGGAATTTGAAGTCTACGCTAGCTTACATCCTTTCATTGATTTAAAATGTCGGTAAGGATTCCTTCATCTGGAAACGTGGTTGCGCTCTGCACCTAGAACTTGTTTGCTGAGCGAGGTCTCTGGGCACCTTCATCATCAGAAAGGCTGTTTTTATATCCACTGGAGTTAGTGGCAGTAACATAGCTATCAGGCTAATGGTCTGTCTGGGCTGGCAGTTCTCAGGCTTCAGCACTTAGTTCACTCTCCCTAGTAAAAGCCGTGCACACCACAATGTTCATCAGTTGAACAGCAGTAGAGTCTTCTTACCAAACTGCCCTTCCTATTGCCACATGAGAAGTTTGATATTTCCCAGCGAGAGGCTGCAAAAACAAACCTTTGGGAGATCTTTATACCATTCCTTACTTCTTATGCTAATCCATCTCCTCCGAGAAAACAAAATCCTTCATGCCGATGTATGGCACAGACCGAGGACTGACGACAGTCTTGCTTCCTTCCTGCAGTCTTCCTGGTGCTGGGCAGGAGCCCTTGGAGGCTGTGCCGAGGAGCCAGCCGCGGCTCAGGGCAGGAGCCCCCCTCTCCTCCTTGCAGCATGCGCCCTTCCTCCCGGAATTATTCTTTATCCTTCCTGCATCCATTTTTCTCTTCTCTCTCACCCAAGACCCTCTCCTTGGGAAGATCACTGACAAATGCTTTCCAATTTGTTTTCTCTTCTGACATGCTGAGGAGGTCAAAGGCAACAGAGAATGACCCTGCACTTACAAGCCTATAAATATCTCTGATAGCCATAACACATCTTTGATACAGCAGTCCAACTTCTGTGTGGACACATACCTTGGAAAAGCTACATGCAGTGAGGTCTCCAGCCTAGTTTTGAATTTCCACATGTTCTCTAGTTGCAGTGTTTTGTTCCTTGCTACATTTCTGTCTCTTTTTCCACTCCAAGGAAGAAAGGGAATGAATTTGTTCCCAGATGTGTACACAGGATAGTGCACTGACGCAATTTCAAATAGTATTAACAGAGCTAGTGCTGAAATGAAACTTTGATAATAAATGTTTAAAAAAACAATATATTTTTGACTTAATTCATTGTTTTCCACAGAAACTTTCATTTCTCACTTTTATCTTCAGTCTTCATCTTTCATTTGGCATACAGGCAAAGGGGGGGAATAGAAAAGAAGACATAGAGGAACAAAAGAGGGAAGAGAGGAATAGAAATGTTGTATGCGGATGAAAATTTTTTCACAGTCATCAAAATTCATACCACCAGTTTTTATTGAATAAACATTCTTGGCAAAATATTTTGACAAGCTCTAAAATTGCTGTTAATTCAGGGAGAAGGTAGTGATACATTCATACATGTAAATTAGTTATGACATAAGTGGCATTAATGAAGCTACACGGATACAGGGGTGGTATAAGTGAGAGCAGAGGCTGACATGTCGGTGAAAATCATCTAACTAAAGGCAAGTGCTTACTTATACTGGAGGTGTCTCCACCGGAGCCAATACCCATGGGATCCCTTCATAGGCACTGGTGAGCCGGTCAATATTGTCGATGAAGTCAAAGGGGTGACTCATCTATCCAAATGTGGTGGTCTATTTTTGCATGAGATAAATGGCTCCTTAGACTCCATCAGTTCTATTTAGTAGCTCTCTATTGATTCCCAGATAACTAACTCAGATTAGCCTCATGATAGGCACCCCACTTACTAAGATGAATCCCACATTATTTCTACCTTTAATAGCATGCTTTGGAGATACAGGCTCTCTCAAGAGGCTAGGGACAAGAAACCAGTCTTCGTTTCTTCCATTTTGAGGATTTGGGTTCTGTATCAGAAGAATTTTCAAATATACAGTAATTTAAGATGCAAAGTCTGAACAAGACTCTGAAAACAAATATTTCCCTACATTTGTTAAAAAAAAAGGGAGGGGGGAGAAGAAGAAAGGAAAAGAGAAGCACAGATGTGCAGACAGGTTAGACAGGCTAGGCTCACAGGTATTTGACCATGGAGTAACTATAGACATTTTCATACAAAGGCTCATAGGATATGCTGTAGGAAGACTCTTCTTCTCCAGTTGAGTCCACATCCCGTAGTATCTCAATATTGCAGTGTAGGTACAGGTCATGCTATCAGAAGGATATCACTGGACCCACATCTACATGGACCACAGATAGTTGAAGGCTGTACGCTACCTTTCGCTTCTTCATCCCCACGCTTTCTTTTAGCGACGTTTCCCTGTTGCATGAGACGCAGTCCATGCCACGCATTTAGTATGTGTTTCTCTTTCTATTGTGAATATTTTAAAAGGTATTAAGGGGAGCAGACTGGGAGGACTCATGGGGTTGGTGATGGTACAGTGGGGCTTTTCACAGCAAGGGCAAGAGCTTCATATTCATCCCATATCAGCAGCTACTAGGAATTGCTACCATGCAATAGTTGTCACCTTGAAATGGTGTCCTGTGTAGCAGGTCGGTGATAGCTCTTTCTCACAGTGCTTTTCGTGGTGCTGTTGCCAGTTCTACAGAGCATCCCAGTCAGGAGTGGAGGTCTTTTTGGTGGTGGCGTCAAAGCAATCGTTCATACGGAGTCATGGAAACAGAAGTACATGTAAATGCTGCCCAGTCAACCCTTAATGAATGTTTGCAGGATAATGCCATAGCTTTGCTTGCTGCTGTCCCTGTGGTACATGTTTTATAAACATCTGCAGGCTCTGAGGTTGTTAATGGTTTAATAATGCTTCCCCCCAAAAAATCATTAATAAAATGTCATATTATTAAACTGGCAGAGAGCAAGACTAAGACACAGATTTTAGCTTTTGTTTAATTGAGGCTTTTTGATAACATTCCCTGTTAAATGAGTGCTCATTCTTATTTGATTTTGGCTAACTTTTCTGCATCTCTCCAATTTTTTTATAAGTGCCTGTGGCTTTCTTTTTCACTCATATATTTAACTTACTCCAAAGCCAGCACATGACTTTCTGTAGGATACCACCTGCCTTGCATACCCTGTAGTTAATCAGTTATGCGTAGCTTACAAATGTAGTGTATGCACACAGAAGGATCACTGGAGCAGCATGCAAGGGAGGGATGGCGATATAACGAACTCTTTTTGGCGAGAGACAAACTATAGTACAAAGATGAGCTTACACTCAACCAGATCAACCGGCCCCTCTGGAGAAACAGTGAATTTGCAGCCTAAAGGCGAAAAGGAGAATTCATAGCACCACCAGTGGTGGCACGTGAATGCCAAGGAACAGGACAAAGGTGTCATGTAGTGTGAGACAGCGTAATTCTGTCTTCAGTCGCACTTGTACAGTTCTGCTGAAATCAGCTGAGGGTAAAAGTTACCATCGCCGGTGGGCTTGGGTACATTGCACCTTCGCTGCACATCCTCCTGCTTTTCCACTGTGGGCTCGCCGGCCTATAAATTCACCAAACTAAACATCATCCCTGAATGCGAGCTGGAGGCTTGTTGAAGAGTTGCACATAACGTTATTCTAGAGAAATGTAAAATTTTCAAAACAGTCTTGCCACTTTGTGCATGTTCATTAGCTAAAAACACATTACTTAAAATAAATGTTCCAAAATTGAGGTGAAAAATCCCCAACAACAAGAAGTGCTTGAGCATCTTTAAATTATCAGCCATTTATAGCGCAATATAAAAATGGATTCATATGTGCAAATCCAAGTTAAATGAAATGTCAAGGAACTTAACCCTAATCTCCCAAATACATTTTTTTATTGCCTGATTCATTAGGACTGCTCTTAAGGTGATGAATAGTTGTCACTTTCACCAAGAACTGTGGGTTGCTTTATATATGTCCACTAAAAACACAGAAAATCCTTTAAAACGTCTGGCTCCATTTATTTCCAGGACCTAGATGGAGTGAGTGTAGGACACAATGTGGTCTAATATATCAACTGTGAAGATCAGATGTATAAGCGATACCGTAATTTAAAAAGACTAAAACTACAGTAGATTTAAACTGTTTTGTTTTCCGAAGGCAAAACTCTACTCTATATAACGTCTTTGTTTTCTTTCCTTTAGCAAGTCCACATGCAACACCATCGACTCTTCATTTTCCAACATCACCCATTATTCAACAGCCTGGGCCATACTTCTCACACCCAGCAATCCGCTATCATCCTCAGGAGACTCTGAAAGAGTTTGTCCAACTTGTCTGCCCCGACGCTGGTCAGCAGGCTGGACAGGTGGGGTTCCTAAATGTAAGGAAGCCGTTTTTCTTTCTTCAGAAGTGTTTGTCCTATGTAAAATTAACCACGGGATAATGGGATTATTTTAACAGCATGTTTGCACACAGGAACTCACCTTGAATAGCGCTGTTGCCAAAAAAAAAAAAAAAAAAAAAAAGTGCTGCTACAGCAAAAATATTTAGAAAAACAATAAAAAACTCCCCCAAAAACACTTAACCACACTGTGGTGAAATTAACTTAAACTGTCAGAGCAGTGGTGATGCAGTGACCTTTGGGGTCCCTCCGCAAGCGCCTTTGCTGCGTGCATTCTAATCCTAGCAGAATGAGGGTTAACAAAATATGAAGGCAGAATAATTTTTATTAATTATTTTTGAAGTTCAGGGGAGAGTGGGGGGGGGGGGAGAGCAGGAAAAGGGAGGGTGAGAAACAGATGTTTCAGATCAGCTAAGTTCATTAAAAAAAAAATACTGCCTTATAGCACTTTAGATCAAGTTGACCAGTACTTGAACTCAAGATGTTAAAAGTACAGTTTATTATGGTTTGTTATTTCTGTAAGCAGTTATCTTTTCCCCTTATCTCTATGAAAAATTAAGCAGAGTTCCAAAGCTTCAAATAGCCATTTTCATTTTTTTAATCAAATAAAGTGAATCATCTTGCTCTTATTGAAATAGCATTCCGGTCAAATACAGAATTTATAAATTTTATGTAAATCATACCTAAAATAATGCTGTGAATATTTCATGAAATGTAATGCATGTAACTTTTTCCAGCCAATGAAGTAATAACTGGCAAAATTACTATTTCTCTCCTGACATGCATACGATTGAAAGCATTAATGAGAATTAGTTTAATTATTAGCATCTAATTTATTACACTTATTTAATAAGCTATATTGTCCTCAGTGCTTCCCTCTCCCTAGCAGAAAAACTGAGCTCTACTTGCTCCAGCCAATACCAGCTTTAAATAATGTCCGCAATATGTTAGCAGATACATTTATGTCTAGACAACAAATCAATACAGTGCTTTTCTTTTTCCTTGAGTATTCATTTGCTTAATTTATCCCAAACCATTCAGCATTATGAACTGTTAGCACGCTCACAATGAACATGCAGCAGGGGTTTTCTTGGCAGGAAAATGACCTAATTGTGAGACAAGATAGTGTTTGAGGGATGTCACTAATATATTAGTTTATTAAAGGTACTGGATGTTGGAAAAATAAATATCCCTGAAGGATTGCTTCTTACGGCAAACTGCAGTCTTTGAAGTCAGTGGGAGTGCTGTTAAGTTAAATGCAGATGAATTTGAGTCTTATTTATGCCCCGAACCATTTTTGCTCTATGGCAAGTGTGATTTGCACCTACCCTACTCCAAAGCCTTTCGTCAGTGCCAAAGCAGGTGAAATGAAAATAATGTCCCAAACATTTGCCAATACGAGTATTTTGTCCCCGTAATTCAGGCTAATGGAAACCCTAACAAGAATTAAAATATTATTTTCTTCAGCAGTACTTAGGATATGGATCTGTATTTAAAACTGAGCTTTTATCATCAATGGAAAAGCAAATGTTCAGTGCCAGAAAAATTGCAGTGAGATCAATTTGTAGAGTGCTGTCGAAAGCGATGTCATCGTTTTTGTCACTAAAGTGGAACACTTGGTTCACAAACTGTTCTATTTTCACTTTATAATCATACTTGGCATCTATCTGCACAGTTTTCAAGTGTCCAGGCAACCTTAAAATTTAAACTTACCAAATTTGGGGTGGTTTCTGTTTTGTTTTGTTTTGTTTTAAGCCTGCTTCTTATTTCTGTGATACTTGAAAACTCTTTTACAAATGGCAGGTTTTGCTGATGATCACTAGAAAGACCACAGTTGTATAGCTAGGCCCATTCTGCCTGTTATTGTGCACATCCCAAACTAAATATATGGAGGGTTTTTTTTTTTCTAAAATGTAAAATGAGCAATTCGAAGTTCAGTAGTTTCTTTATAGAATTCTAATGGCAACTAAACTGTGAGCTGTACTATTGCTAACTTAAAAGGGATGTGGGAGTGCAGGCACTTTAATACACACTCATTCGTTTTTCCTGTAATAAGATATCAGCATGACTTTTAAGACCACCAAAAATGCTTATTTTTCCCCCTAATGAGCAGTATCTTAAGAAATTTACACTCAAGTCTCAGGCACTGATATCCTCAGGATACTATAGAGACGTTAAACTGGGAAATGTAAGGCCTCCAAAAAGCTGTTTAAACTCTCACTGAGCGAGACTTAGTAGCTGCAGGAAATGTAAATAAGAGTAGAATTTAATCCAGAGTAATTCTCATCAGTTGCTAATAGGATAAATGTTCTAAAAATGAGAATTTCCACAGTTTCACAAGGTTCACAGGCTTTGAGATAAAGTCCCTTGAAGTCAGTGGAGAATTGGACACAGCACTTTCTTCGCCACCTCTCTTCTTAAGTAATTTCAGATATATTGCATATAGTTTTAAGCTGGACTGTTGTTATTAGAGGTTCCTAAGGGCAGATTTTTAGTATAATTCTTGTCTGTTTGCTTGTTTTTCGGCAGCCCAATGGTAGCAGCCAAGGCAAGGTGCACAATCCATTCCTTCCTACCCCAATGTTGCCACCACCACCTCCGCCACCAATGGCTAGGCCTGTGCCTCTGCCAGTGCCAGACACAAAACCTCCAACTACATCAACAGAAGGAGGGGCCACCTCTCCCACTTCTCCGAGTAAGTATAGCCGCCGCGGGAACCAGGGGCTAACAGCAGCGCGCAGCGGGCTCGGCCACCGTGCATCTTCTGTTGGCAGCTAGTCCACATCCCCGGGTGGGCTAGCTCGAGGGGACGGGAGAGCTCTCTGCTCTGATGGACAACATTCTCAGCTTGTTATATTAACAAAAAACAGTGCTAGCTTAAGGATTCGGTTTTATCTGCAGTTTTGTTGGCATTTCGCATAATCACATATGAGAGAAATCATGGCCAGTAGCTAAATTAAGACACAGACCTGGGACTTTGAAATCCTCTGTACTGTCATGAGGAGGCAATTTTGTATCTCAAGACAAGCTTTAGAGGGTACTACATGGAAATCAGACAGCAGCCCTCACAGAAAGTATTACTTCTTACACATACTGGGCTAAACTAACAACTCTTTTGAGTTCTCTTTTTTATAGTTCTTTTGGGAATAAATCTTGTTAGATTAACGCAGACGTCGTTCCCTACGACTTGGTTCCCGAGCCCTGCATTTTGGGCAAGAAGCTATGGTATTTCTTAAGCCCAGAGAGAAAGCTTTAATCCTCTCTCCACCACCCACACGGCTCCCATATGTATTTTGTGTAGCCACAAGTCAAATATACAAATTCCTGCATACACACTTGGGGATACCACTTTGGACTCACTCTGCTGGGAAACAAATGTGATTCAGCTGGGTTTGGTGCTTTAAAAAAGTCTGGATGTTCAGGGAGTTAATTGTGAAATGATTTAATGAAACTATGCTCAAACTGACATTTAAAAACAAAAGGGAAGCTTTCAATGCTTTAATGGCAACTGTAGGGGACTTGTTCCACAGTGAAGGGAGTCCAAATAACATCCACAAACAAAAATCAATCTAATCGAAAGAGCAAATCTCTTTGTGTGCTTTTCAAGCTTAATATTTAAATGCTATATGCAACTACTGCTTGATGTACAAAGAGGTATTTGCTATTCAGAACATGTGAAACCTACATTTTTAAAGCTTCATATACCATTCAGGAGATTTGCACAGGTTCCATGGGACATTTGTAAAATCTGGGACTTCTCAGAGTTCTGCACTGGCTTCTGCTACACGATAGCACCTTCCTGCAAACTCAGCAAGTTACTCTGGATTGCCTAGAAATTAAAACAGACCTTAGTAGGAGAGAGTCTGGTAAGATCGTGAACACGATCTTTTAGAATCAGAACTTTTCCAATTGGTCAGCAAATTTTTGTTGAACTAAGAGGTTGATTCATTCCCTCCCCTCCACTCCTCTTTCGGAGCTCAGACTTGTGCTATCAGGAAGTTTTGACGCTTTCTGACTGGAGATACCGTCTCTTAAGTCCTATCAATAAGATTCGGTGGTGGAATCTAAAAGGTTAATGTTTACTCATAGTTATCACTGAATATAGTCAGCAATGCCTTACTGTTTCCTTGTCTTTAGAACTGGGATAAATGAAACTAGGTCAATGCACATTTGTCATTACAGTTGTGACTCAATTTACCGGCAGTGTGTGATATCTAAAAGCAAAAAAAAAATGCCCAACATCATTTCAGCAGTTATCTTCATACTTAATTTCTGTGACACTGTGATCATGTAGACAAGCTAAATGCATGTCTGGCCTGATTCTCAGCTGGCATAAAAACTGGCATTTCTCCACCGAAGTTAGCAGAACCGCACCGATCGCGATCAGCGCAGGGTCTGGTCACTGCGGCTCAGTGTTCAGCAGACAGCTGCCACGTTAATTGGAAATCCAGGTTTTCTCAAGAGCAGCTAGTTAATGGTATTTAAACAAAAGATTAGGAAAATAATTACTGTTTGTTAATTAGCTAGGCTGATAGCTAAACATATAGTTTTGTACATATCGAGGCATTCATCTTCCTTTTGATAAGGAACAAGGGTGTCGAATAATAGCGAATTGAACTGTAAACAAGAATATAATTTAGTTTAGGGCCAGATTTTACTGAAAAGTAGGTTACAGCAATTATTTCCTAAAGAAAAGTATTACATACCTACCTAAGCCAGTGGAAGCGGCTGGCCACATAAAGAGAAAAACAAACCCAAGTTCCCAGGCTTTCGGAGAGAGTTTAGTGTGTCAGTCAGTACCAACCCTCCATTTGCATTTGCGTTTATTCTTTTTCTTAATTAAATATTAGCCTATAAGTACAGATTCACCAGAGTTTCATAAAAGCCGCAGAGGAAGGTGTTTTCCATGGTTACGAACTGGTCGAGCGCACCGGTTCTGGGAGGGGCGCTGGGCTGTGGCCGAGTGCCCTGCAGAGCTTTCGCGTATGGGAAAGTCACTTCTGCAGCAAAGACAGGAGTGACATTAGATTTTGGGCAGACTCTCTCCCTTGGCTGCGGGGAGGAGAACGAAGCCCCCCTGCCCAACGAAATGGAGTACAAGGGGTTGGCGTATGCCCCGTTCTCCTTCCCTGTTTTGGTCTAGTAGAAAGCCCTCTGCAGAAACTAAATGCAGCTACAGCCCTACCAAAAATTGGACGATGGCCCTCCTGAGGGGTTTCCAGAGCCAGGAGCAGCTGTTCGATACACCACGGCCTCTTGGGAACGCGAGCTAAAAATCACAGCAAGGTGGTTAATGATTCTCAGAGCAATAGTGAAACTCTCCAGCTGCGACATTAACCAAAACGTGAACCTCTAGTGCTGTCCAAGGGAGGAAGAGCCCTTGGAGATGCACGCTGGGGATTTACCACTACTGGGTGGCCAGGCACGCTCTGGGAGTTGAAAATTGCAGCTGTGGATCCCATCCCTTTGGAAAGCCAACATTTTCCTCAGTACGATGACACAATGGAGATGGGAGTCATGAGATCTGGGAGGGTTCGTTTTTCCTCCGTTAAAAAACCTTTTTAATAGAACACATCCTTGATATCAGACACAGCCCCGAAATTATTATCTTATCTCTGATCTCTTCTAGGTTTTGTTTTGCTGGTAACCCAGAACAAGCACAGCACAACATTTTCTCAAACCAGACAGTTTCTGGGTTGAATATCTCATTGCCCAAAGAAACCACCACCTCCACTACGTGCCAGTTGGACTTTATCAGTATCATAACTGAGCAGTAGTTGGAATGGGAGTGTTAGAATCTGTAGCCCTCGTTGCAACAGAGACTATGGTTGTGCCATCCAGTACACCAAGATTTTAAAGAGCAATTTTTTGCTCTTTAAATGTTATTTTCTAAGGTTTCTGAGGCTCACAACTCTGCAACTTTGCTATTTCGCCTTGTTGGGCAAAATTGCTATTGATTAATGTCCCTTTGCACAAAGGAGCTTTCGTGTTAAGCAGCATTTGTGTCAGGATGAGAGGAATGATCTTGTGGCTGTAGTAGCAGATTCAGGATCAGATTGGATTTCTCCCCCTTTCGCTGCTACGCATTGACGGAGCACCCTCCAGGCAAGCCAGTTCATTCCTCTCCCCATCCATAAAAAAATGAGGGTGATGACTGTATCATTTAATTTGTTAGAATTTGCAATTCCCTCCAAGACACTCAGCTGCAGAGGGCTCTCGGGATAGGAAGTATTGTATTGTGCTGTGTTCCTCCAGCAATTCCCTCGCTAGAGCTCCACAACATGTACACTGAGCCCTAGGCCTCTGGCGAGACAGGACAGCTGTTCACATCAGGCACATGTGCCTGTGCTTCCAGTCTGTAAAAGAGATACCTAGCAGTGCATTAGCTTATCACTGATTCGAACCATCTTTACCAGACACAAGTTTTTCTTTTTGACGCAGAGCTGTCTGGTAGCTGACAGACTCTTATACTTAATAGAAATTATTTCAGGACAGTGTATCTCAAATTAACATTCTGCTATTGCAGACAACTTTAAAACACATGACATTCCCCAAACTGTTTGTTTGTCTTGTCTTTCATACAATTTCTTGTCATTTTGGCTAAATATCAAAGCTGTCTGTGTGAGCAAGCGTTCTTTCCCTGCCAGCTCCTGTTTTGCATGTTCCTGAAGTGAGGCATCATAGCTAATTTGTGGCATCACATTCATTTCTTTGGCTATGGGTTATGGTGCTGCAGACAATCCGCAGGGAATCGCAGTAGCAGAAAGGCTAGGCTGAGCAGGGAGATACTCCTGTTCAAACCCAACAGGCCAGCCCAACTTGCTATCAGCTGGTGCAAACTGGCATAGGTCTACTCAATTCCCGTGGAGCAAAGCTGGTACAGATCAGATCTGTGTAGATCTGGTTTCTGCTCCCGTTCCATGCTTTGGCTTTTCCCTTTGATGAAAGAGATTTTGAAGGTCCTACCACAAGCCCACCTTATGTATGTGCAGTGTAACATGCCACTACCCAGCTTTAACCAGTGCTATTGGTTTGCCCCATCCCGATCTCAGGACAGAGCTTAGGGATGAGAAGCAGCAGGACTTCCAGGAATCCCACCCCCATGATGTTAAACATGGTATTTAAATGAAAGCACTAGGATATGGCAAGAAGTTGTGTTAGTGGTGGTCTAAGTGACACTTACTCCCTTTCCTGAACCAAGTTTCCTACACAGTAATAGGAATCATTGCAAATGTGTATTGCAAGTCTACTAAATATTCAGAGCCAAAATGACCACTTACAATCCTCAAACATTTCGTGACATTTTACAGCGAAGTGAGATGCTCGCTGGAGCATCTTGGGATACAGACCGCAGTATAAAGCCTGCTCTGCATACATGTTCCCTGTAGAGGTTTTTTGTATTCTTCACTTCTTGGCTCTAGCAATGTAGTTATACGCCTTAAGGAAATACCAAGTTGACATCCGAGTATTTTCAGAAAGTAAGTTAAACATAGTTTGGAGCATTAGAGAAGAGAGGCATACATAATAATTCATCCAGAAAGGTTTGAGGGCACTCTTATGTAGCTTATACTGTTTTTGAAGTGCTTTAGAACCTCTGTTTGAGCAGAGAAGACATTTCAGGCAGCGTTCTCATGGATTCGCTTTGATTTTCTACCAATTATCACAGCACAAGAAGCTGCCAACAGAGAACTGTAAACAAGATTTTGAGCAGAATGTACCTGCTCCAAGGGAATAAATGGCCTCTAGATTCATTTTGCTTCCTTAAAAATAGACCAGAAGAACAAAAGAGCATGTTTGATTTTTGAGTTTTAAGTTGATTTTCACTGGTGTAGAAAGAATTTTTACTCCTATATGATTTGAGGTTCAGAAGAATCTTAATGCATGACACTAGCAACCAAGATACATCCTTTGCAAATTTGTGATGTCTTTGAATTATTAAATAGCAAATTAACATGGTCAAAAGGCAAGGAGAACATCTCGCCAGATCTACTCTGTTCATTCATTCCTTGATTTGCAGATATGAATAGCAACCAGTGTAACTGTTCATACACTAATATGCATACTGTATTACAGTTTGTAAATCATCTCGGGCATATGAAATAGTACACTTTAAAAATTCCTTTTAAGTATTTGTGAAGGAAAGGTGTTCCTTGCATGCCTTTTTGCAAGCACTAGCAAAATGTTAGCTTTTTTGAAAGAAAAGCTCATCTTATTTGAAACAACTGTGAAGAAACCTTCCTTAGGAGTGAGGGGTGCCCTAGCTGCCTTCAGATTACTAAGAAAGGAAGGTATGGGGTTCCTGGGACGGTTTTGGTGGAATGTGCTGTGCAAAAGTAAAGCTGTCCGTCTCACCTAGTTGCAAGGAATAGGGGCCATGGCAGGAAGTGTTGAGGCTCAGGCACAGAGCAAGCGGAAGGACGTGGCTCTGCCTCCTCGTGCACTGGCGGAACTCCTTGCCAAAGGATTTGGTGGGATGCAAACAGTTTGCATGGGTTCAAGGGCAGACGGGGCACTCTGAAATGAGAAATTCCTCGAGGGCTCTTGAAATACAGGAAGTCTCTGGGCTGAAAATAGTCGAAGGCTAGGAAGAGAATAGGAGGAAGTAAATATGTGATCTGTTCTGACTCTTCTCCGTGCCTCTGCTTACGGCCCCTGTAAGGGAGAGGACAGCGGGTAGGACGGGTCATTGGTTTGATTCTGTACAGCCCTTCAGTGCAGTCTCATCCAAGGCAATGGCACTTCACCAAACATTTTGCTTTAAGAAAGGCAACAGGCTTTCATCCATACAGACAACTCAGTTTCTTTTTCGACTCTTAATTCACTTTATTTTTTTTCTGTAATTTTGAGGCCTGAACATTATATTTAGTCTGACTGAAATTTGGCAAGTAACTTTCCTTTTTACATTGTTTTTTTGTCTCTTCATTGGATAGCTAGATTGTCTGGGGATTTTGTTCAGCAGAATGCATTCCCATAAATATATTTAAAATAGACAGAGTCACTGTTTGTATTGAGGCGTCTATTTAGGTTATTTCAATTTAGATCTGAACATGCAAAAAAAAAAAAAAAAAAGAAGAAAGGAGAAGATTGCATGGGGAATTTTCAAGTGAGAGGAAGACTGAAAATGCACTGAAAGCTTTTGAACTGGGAAGTACGTGGCAATGAGGACAGTTGCAGCGGAGAATACAATGCAACAATAAAATCATTAAAGTACTTCAAGTTTGGAAGTAATCTGGTTCCTTGGCTTGCATTGCATTTAATAGCTTTACATTTATGGGAGCCATTCCAGTTTTTAAAGGCAGCTTCAGCCTTCAGACTGATTGCACTTACCACCCCAGCGAAACTGCAACCCATTAATTTTTTACCGAAAGGATCTCCCTAGTTTGTCAAACACATCAAGTGAACATTTTAGAGACTGCAGACCACAGCAGTATGAAAACCAAACCTTTACACGCTGGATTAGCGCGGGACGAGGGTCCGAGTCCGTTAACGAGCGCTGCAGTAAACGCGCCGCCAGACCAGGCTCCATTAGCGCCGGCGGCGCCCGCGCGCTGCCCGCGGCGCTCCTGCCCTCGGCCGCGGAGCCGCGCCGAGCACGTCGTGTCCCGCGGCGCGATGCAGTCGCAGGGCGTCCTCTCGCAGCAGCCCCGATACGCCCGTGCTCCTGCCCCCAGCGTCGGGAGGGACCCTCTCCGCTGCCGAAAGCCCCACTCGCGCTCTCTAAAACGTTCGCACGTGTCTGTGTTAAAACATCTGCTTAAGGTGGCGCCGAGACGGTGTGTTTTTTGGTGTTGTTTGTGTGCAATCTCGTGCCGCTTCCTCAACGCATGTGTCCCTTCCCTTCACAGCCTACTCGACACCCAGCACCTCCCCCGCAAACCGGTTCGTCAGTGTTGGACCCCGGGATCCCAGCTTTGTAAATATCCCGCAACAGACTCAGGTGGGCCGCTTTCGACTTCTCTGCACGCCCGCCGCGCCGCCCCCGCGCCGTAACTGCCCCGCGGCGTCGCGCGCACGCTGCCCGTCCTGCTGGGCTCGCGCGGCCGTAACCCCGCTTCCGCGGCTGCGGCGAGCTCGCTTGCTAAGGGCCTCCTAGCGCGCAGGGTTGTTCTGTTTTGTTGCTGTTGCTGTTGCTGCCGCTGTTTCGTGTTGTTCTTCCCCCCCCCCCCCCCGTCCCCGCGCTCCCGGCTTCCTCCTCCCGCTGCCGCTGCGAAGCCGGACGGGCGCGCGGGGAGCCCCGGCCAGCGGCTCCCGCGGCACAGCAGGGCCCCGCGGCGCCTCCCGCGAGCCGGCGAGCCCGTGATCGCCGGCACATCTGCTTCCTTCCACGAGAGCAGAGCGAGGCCGGTCGAGGCAGGCCCCCCGAGCCGGGTGGACCGAACTCGGAGAGCTGCTGTGGTCGAATCAGAAGCTCAAGTAAACGTTTGTGTTTCTTTAGGAGAAGGACAAGGTTTAAATGCGCTTTTTCCAAGCCGTATCAAATTCCCAGGGTCGATTAAGAAAATAGTTGTTGGCAGTTTTGTTAGCAGCTAATTTGAGCCAGATGTTGAAAAAAATTAAGACTGTGCTTAATATCACGTTATCGTGGGGGAGAAGGTATAAAAAGAGTGAGTAGAACTAGTGTTTTAGGACAACTGTAGCTTGTAATTATAAATAATTGCTTGACTACATTACAGTGCTTTTAAAGGTCAACAGCAAGAAACGTTTATAATTTGTTTTGAGCTGGCTGCGATGCCTAAAAAAGTAATTAAATGACCAGCAAAGAGCGGGGTACTGCTTCTGCCTCCTGAGAGCGCTTTCAGGCTGTCCGTGAGCACCTGGAGAGCGACGGTGCCCGCTGGCGGCTCCGCACGGGCGCTCCGCCGCCCAGGACCGCCAGCCGGCAGGGCTGCAGCCAGGTGCCCGCGAGCACGGTGCCGTTCCTCGCTATCAGTTCTTTGTGTACAATTTGTTAGGGGCTTTAGTTTATGGCTCTGTCGACAGCCCAGGTTAAACCGCGCTGCGTCTCAAACCTTCCCGGCGCTGAAGAGGGTCACGGAAAGTACAGCAGCAGGACGGAGCGGGGTTTTAACCCGTCAGGCTCTGATTTCCCCCCCCCCCCCCCAGCAAAACCCAGCCTGCACCCCACTTCCCACCCCCTTGCCCTTCCTTTAGTCGGTGGGTGTACGTGACAAGTTTTCATGTGCCTTCACGTTTTAATCATTGCATTTCTCTTGTGATTTTGGAAACAATTAGAGTACACAGGAATAAGGAATGTTGAGGTATATACTGTTAAAGTCCTTAAGCGTTCGGTCTTTTCCTTCATAGCTCAGGAAACTTGAAACCCGTTGGAGAATGCTACATTACCTTTTTCCAGAAGACTTGAAAAACTACCAGTTGGTAAATTGATTATATAGTAAGTCAGAACAGGATTAATCCTCCAGAATATTTTAAACTTATCTGCATCTTGCAGCGTGTTTTCCCCACATAAGTTTGTTGACTGCAAACTTCAGTGCTCCTTATTTATGATCTAAATCATTTGAAAGTGCTCTAGCCTTACTTTAAGTGCTTCTAGGTAATGCAGTATAGTGAATAACATTGCTGTACAGTGAAAAACAATACTCGAGCACAGCTTTCAATTAAAGTCAAACATGCTGCAGTGGATAAGGAGACAGACTTCCACTCTCTGACTCCAGCTGCATCTCTGTGCTTCTTATACATCATTACAACTCCACAACCCACTTGATACTAAATATATAATTTATCAGTAAAACTCAGTACTTATTCATGAAACAACTCTGTAGCTGACCATGTTTTAAATCAGAGAAAGCGGGGTAAAAATACGAACTGCAATGATTTGGAATTTACTTAATGTTCCTCTAAACAAAGACATGCTTTTGTTTTTTTTTTGTTTGTTTTTTTTTTTTTTTTTTTTTTTTTGCAGGACATTAGTGTATAAATTAGAACAATCACTTAGGATATTTTCAAAATGAAAAAATAAAAACAAGTAGGACTGAGTTATTAAAAGCAGCTGGGGTGGCTGCTTTCCATCAGGATTTTTATAGTACATTCAGGATCAGGCTAGGATAGGGGTCCTGAGGACCATTAACTATCAGGCCGCACAGCTCCCTTGGACAGGAGGAAGTGGTGAATACATAGAGCTTCTACAAGTCAAGCTACCAGCTTAAATACCAACACAAGAGTTAAGCAACTCTTTATTGCTGATACAACAAAATAAACATGAATCTCAACATGTCTGCTTTTCCTGAAATTATGGTCCAGCTACAAGTTAGAAGAAAACATCATGGCCAGCTTTTTAGTGGCTCTGATTTTCTCTTCCAGTTGGTGGGTCCCGTGACTACCGGCATTAGTTATCCATCCCCGCTATCAGCCTCCAAATGCGGCGGAAGCGCGGCTCCGCACAGCGATGCGACGGTGCTGCTGAGCAGAAGTCGCATTTCCCATACATGGGCATTCACGGGCTTTCACCGAACGTTGCAATAAAATTGCAGACGAATAAATGTACGACAGCGCGGCTGGATTTGAGCAAGGATCATTCTGTCCTGGGCTGTTTTTAAACAGCCAAAAACAGTACATGCCTTTCTTAATGGGCATTATAAAAATTAGCAATAGACATTTCCATTAGGAGCCTGTTCTAATTTATGTCAGATTGCTTCAAATACAATTCCTAAAAGGAAATATTTTATTTAGAGAAAGGCCATATTCCTCTGTTGACAAAATCTGTAGGAGGAGTACAACTCCACAACAGGAGACCAGCGAATACACCAATCCGAGTCAGCGCTTCCGATTCGGGAACAAAAAAGCCTGAAAGGGGCTGCTGGATTTGCTTGTTTTTAGCAGCTTCAGGACTTCTGAGGCGGTTTGGTTTTACAGACACTGCCTCTGCTCCCCCGATCCGTGACGCTGCCGTGCCAGCGGCTCACCACGAAATTGTCCTGTCGAGGGGGCTATTTGAATCCAAATTTCTGTTTGCCCCATTAGAAGAAGCGCTTGACTTGGCATCCTCTGCATCTGTTGACAAAAAGGCACAGGTGTTGTAACTTTTGCTTGATAAATCATTTACTTTTGCTACTTGACTCGCAAGCAGTATGGGGGCATTAGCTATTTAACTGCCTTTTCCATATGCAAATCAGAAATACAGTATGCCCGGGTCTATAGTTTCGAAAGCACGCTGGTCTAGATACCTCATGCCTAAGTAACAGATCCGTCTCTCCGATTGCCAGGGACTTGTAATAAGGAGAGTGGGAGAGGAATGGGAAAGTACCATCATGCTAATTAGGGACTGGCCCATCAGCGGCAACACCACCAATAAAGATGAGAGAGCGCTGAGTTTGGGGGGGGGGTTTTTCCTAACCAAGAGGAAAAAATAATGTTGAAACACAGGATGTACGCACATGCACGGAGTTATTTGCAGCCAGTACCACTGCTGGCAGCCTGTTCCTTGCGGCCAGAGTTGCCGCTGCCGTTAGCTCTGTTACATCGAGTTTGCCGAGCTCTGGTGCCCTCATTTTGCTCTGTAGTACAAAATGTGTTGGGAACTGTAAGTAATAAGCGTGCCACAGCTCCGCTTCCGCTCATCGCTGTTCACTAGCCTGAGCCCCGTTTGCCACCTCCTTCCTCTGCATCTTCCTGGAAATGGTCCCACGGATGCTAAAAGCCGTTCCCGAGCGTGCCAGCGGGCTCCGTCCCGTGGCTCCTGCCTGCGGGGCCGGTGCCTCCCGCCATGGGCCCCTGTTTAAGAGAGAAAATGCATCTTACACCCTCTTGACCAGCTGCTTCAGAAAAAAATCTGGTTAATTTAAAAATCCTTTTCCAAAATTACCATGCTTCATAGCAGATCTATACCAGTTAGTTCCTGTGCCTTTGCTAAGCACAGAAACAAATAGTTACTCCCTTACCTTCCTTTTAGAAAAAGAAACTTGTTTTCTAGAAGAACAGAACTTCTCCCTACTTCTGCCTCCGCGCCGCCCTGAAGTTAGAGTCAGGTCAAGATAGCAAGCCACGTGTTTTCTCACTTCCCCGATGGGACCTTAAAGCCATCCAGCTACAGCGCTGCTGGAGGCACGACTGAGCCCCGGTGACGCAGAGCGGTTCACACCAAAGGCTCACCACTTTATCTAGCACACCGCAATAAAGCCAAGCAGAGCATCTAACCTACCCGCTACCTGCGAGGAGCCCCCCGCGCCCCAGATCAAACACGCTTATCTGAGCCCAGGAAAACGAGCAGTACGAGAAACAGTAAACTCAGAAGCACGGACGCGCTCTTGCTACCAGCCTTACAAAGAGCAGCTACGAAAGTGCGTGCGGGGAGACTTGGCTGTGAAGGAGCCACGCGGCACCGTGGTGAGCTGGGGGGCAGCGCTCAAGCTTAGCAAAGGGGAGACGGGGACTGTATTTTAAGGAAATTGCTAGCTTGGCTCTGCCGCTGCCCTCTGCCTCTCCTGAGGTAGACAGTGGTACCTCTGTAGCCTCTCTTAAGCTTTTATTTATCTCTAAAAAGCCACCTTATGCCTCGGGTGCGTTTACAAATCTAACTGTGCAGTTACTTTCTTGTCCAGAAACAAGGGGAAGACTATTTCACTTCCCCGCAACCCTTTCAGAAAACAAACTGCAACCTGCAGTTTTTCACTGGCAGCACTTTAAAACAAAAGGCAGGGCAGAAAGAACGAGCTCCCCGCCACGTCCCGTAGGTCAGCAGATGTGAGCTCTGCCAGGCGAGAGAGGGAGGCACATTCCAGAGCCGATGGTCCTTCTGCGATAACAGCCAGTCGTGGCTTCCTCCGGGCGTCGTTCAAAGCAAGGCGGCGCAGGTGACGGCCCTCGCCTCGGCTGGAGGCGGCTCAGGCGGGGTAGCAAGGCCCCAGACCGTGGAGAAGTCATAGATCAAAGTCAGCCCCTCGACTAGGAAGCTGATGCGGTTGCTCCGGAGCGGGCGCTCCTGCCGCTGCAGCGGCTTCGCTGCTCTGTGCCCAGGTTTCGTTGCCACCCTATGGAAGAAAGAAACCAGTGCACGCATTTCACTTTTGGCAAATGAAACGCGGGCCTTACTTTCTGGAGGTTTCCCCATTTTTGTTTCTCTCTGAGTGCCCTCCACGACACCCTGCCCTTTGCACCATCAGAAAGGGACGCGGAGCTGCCAGGCTCACGCCCGGCCCGTTTTGATGAGCCGTGTCAGTGAGTACCGCAAGCTGGCTGTCCTCTTCTGCCTCTGCACCCTTCCCTCTTTCTGCTGTTCCCCAGGGCCCGGGCATTGCTCCGCTCGGGCGTGTAGAGTAGAGTAGTGGTCAGGTGGAGAACATGAGATACTTACCCTGCCGGCTGAATGTACCTCGTATGTTTGAACATAAATGAAGAACAGTAATTTAGGAGCATTTTTCAAACCAGTTCAGTTCCCTCAGAACTACCTAGTCCGTAAAGTAACTTTAACTAGGCCAGCATGCAGATATTTGGGAGAAACTTACTTTAAATTGCAGTCCACTTTTAAAGCAGAGGCTTGACTGCCCCTTTTCCTATTTCTGCCCATCGCAGCAAGCACGACAGTGTAATGTTCAGAACATGTTTTGAAGGCTGGAGTAACTTCTCTCCTAGCTGAAGAACAGAAGTTTGCAGAGATTAGATCTAGGCACATCTTTGGGGGTGCGACCGCTTCCCTCCCCAGAGCTCCGGAAGTTACAAGGGCCACTTTTCTCCCAAAGCTAGCAGGGACTTGTGGACTTTCCTAGATCAGCAATGGGAAGTGAGGGTTGTTCTCCTCTGACACTCCAAGCTAAGTTACACAGTGCCCAAATTGCCATCTTAATTTTAGATTGTTCCTGGGCATATGTGGGCCCTATACGCTTGTATATCTGTACATCATTTTCCTACTAGAAATATATGAAACACACATGAAATGAGAGCCCTGAAAGGGAGGTCAGGGTCCAAACCATTATAATGAATGTTTGAGTGTGTGAAAAGAGAAATTTATGTATATAACCATTTAATTTAAAATAATTGCCTAGGCAGAAAAGCATTGAAGGAGGATGGACTCTTGTAGGCTTGAGAGATGAGATTTTGAGCCCTACCATGACCACTGAAAGTTATGACTCATGAGCAAAAAAGTGTCCTGCTGCAGGACCAGTGGCACTAAGCTACTAATATGTGACGTGAATGTCAGTGCTGTCTTTCACCTTCTGCCCAGGAAGCAGCAGTACAGGTCTGATCTTGAGGGTGACCTGGAGATGGCTCTCAAAACATAATGTAGGTCTATACACACGCACAGAAAACGTAGTGTCTATCTGTATGGACAAGCAGAACCTGGGAAGTGGAAGGTTTCAGATTCTGCCTTTGCTTTGGTCACATTGTATTCAATCTTCTCTTGATGAGATTAGTCAAGGAAATGTTGGCCAAATCCTTCACTGACCTAAACCCAAGTTGGTTCTACCATGATGGCAGCACAGAGCACACCTGCAGCTGTGTGGTCTTGATGAGTCCCTGATTACATGATTGCTCCATAGCCCCCAGTCCCCAGTGCTGCAGGAGTGTAAACGTGCTGCTCTGATCCCAGCTGCTGCTGACAGCCCAGAGCATGCTCCACAGAGAGCGGGTACAAAGGTGACCAGGAATTAGAGTCACTCCTAACCCCCATTCCCTTCCCCTTCAGTTCAGTTCAGTGCACGAAGCCTATTTAATTGAGCTTTTGCACGGAGGGACACTGTGCAATTTTACTGTCAGATCAGTTCTCAGAAGGCAGCAGAGATCAGTGTACCTGAAGAGGAAAGCACATATTGCACTATAACAATAAAGGGTCATAGAAGACTTGTCAGTACCATCACATGGCCTTATCTTCAAAGTGAGTTTAAGCCAAATCAGTCCAGAAATGCCTGGGTTACTCCCTAGTAGGGGGGATCCTTTTTTCCCATGCTTTTTCTTCCTCATCCTTGCAGGCTTCAGTGGGTAATTCAGACTCGTTTTGGAAACTAAGCATCCTATTTCCAATAGATATAACATGCAATTATTTACAATGGACATGGCCGAATTTCCCAAACTAAGCAATTAAACTTATTGCATTTTCCCCCTCTTCACAATAAACAGGAAGCCTGTTTGCAAGGCCCCCTTTCTGTGGTTTTTATGGCCATTACTTATGCTCCACAGTAGGGGAGAAGAAAGAGAAGAAGCAAGTGTGGGCCGGGTGGGAAGAGTTGGCAAATGGAGAAATATGATGAATGAGCTGGAGAGATTTAATTTCTTACTAAATTCTATACAAGCTGTGTAACCTTTCTTTAGCTAAACAATTACTCTAAAAGGCAATGATTTTCTGACTTTTCATTGAAAAGTCTTCATAATAACAATGGCCTATGTTCTCCTGCTTGAAGAACTTCTGCCAAAAAACAGTTTTCTTTTTTCCATTCAGCAGGAAACTTTCTTTTAGTATTATTTTTCCAATCTCATATTCCCCACTAACATGGATTTACAAGGCCTACCACTTACTGCAAGAGCTCAGAAGCTTCCCCTCAGGCGAAATCATTTTGGTCCATCTCCTTTACAGGGATTCTTGCATTTTCCTCTGAAGGAGAACACTCCAGCCAGTGTCAGAGACAGTATCAGACCAAACTGACTGTTTAATCTGATGAAACCTGACAGTTCCCATACTCACAGATACCCAGAAAGGGACTCCTACATTTGTTATAACTTGTTTTTAGGTGGAAAAGCAGCAGCTTTTGCTGTGAAGGGCACAGTTGAGAGGTGAAGTGGTTGTTGACTGAAGTATGGCAGAGGAGAGAGTCATCCACTCTTTTGGACTTGAACCGAGGATGCTCAAATAGGGACCAGACCAGGACCTGCACCTTGTGGCTCTGTCCCCAGGCACGCTGCTGACATGGTTAATTTGACCGGGGTGCTGATCCCTGTCAAATCGCAGAGTCCTGGGACCGACTGAAGTGTTAGAGGGACTCAGCAAGTGCAGCATGGGCAGGACAGGTGTCCTCCTGCAGCGTCACGGGCGTCTTAGAAACACGCACGCGCAAATCAAACGTACAAGGCAGGATTATAGTTATGTACCTCTTACTGCATTTACTTGACTTAGGCGGTTTCCTGCCCCCCCGCGCCCGCCCCACCTCCGTTGCAGATAATGCTGTATTGGATTAGTCTGCCTCACTGCTGCATCAGGTCCCAGATCGATTTATTGACTCTGTCAGAGTGGCTAGTACAGTAATTGTTACAAGAGCAGAATGGAAAGCAAGAATGTGTCCACATAAAATATAAAAATGACGTTTTGTTCTTTCTTTCCTCTCTTGCCCTATAGATCTTTATGTGTTTACACAGCGGAGAGCACTTTACTTAAGTTAATCAGCTCCTTCTACATTATTAATTGCGACAGTTAGGGTGCTACATGGCGGCAAACGTATTATTGAAAACATTGATCTCGCACTCATGGTGTGGACCTGAGTAGGTTTTGTATTCCTTCCCTTCTTCTGCAGCTGCTTTAGGATACTATCAAATCACATTTCCTTGACTGACAGTACACCATCAATACCACCGATTTTGGAGAGGGGCGGAGAGATGCACACGGGAAAGGAAGGAGTGAGCAGGTCTTCAGCATATTCTCTGGGCTTGGAAGGGGGTCGTCGGGCGCGTGTAATCACAACAATCGCACGCATAGCCTGATTTTGGTATTTTGTAAAGCGTAGTAATTTAAGATCTAAAGTTTCATAACCTTGGAGATTTGCAGAGAAGGCATGATGAGACCTTTTTAAATGCATGTAGAATGTATACCTTTAAAAAAAGTCAAACTGACTTTTTACAAGGGTTTTGGAACTGCCTTTGAAAGACATTTCATGAAAGTTCAGCATTCACAACTGATACCTATATGAGCTCTATAAATTCCACACAGCCTGAGAAAATCCAGTAGGTGTCACATGTGACCTGGATGGAAAAGGTCAGCAGTTGAATTTATGGCTTTTGCATTTACTGGAACATTAAGATTTTTGCCAACTGCCATATATACTTTTTAACAATTCTGCAGTCAAAGGATTAGGACCACATTGTACCATGAAGGTCAAAAATTACAGGCCACAGTCCCTACGCACTTTCCAATAGATGGGCATTAAGCTACCTCTGTTCTAGGAGTCATCTTTACTTAATGGCCTTAACATGGAGGTCAAGGAATAAATAAGCTCCAGAAGTGAACACCTTACAAAATAGACTGTCTTGTTCTGAATTTAATACTAAACTGCTTAGGGATGGACCAAAAGATGAGAGGCCATTTCTTAACGTAGAAGGACTCTTCAGTGTGCAATAGATTTCATGTTCCCAAGACAGTGAGCATCACCTCGCCTCGTGCTGGATTATCCCAGAAAAATGGAAATTACATACAGGAGAGAGATCTGGACTTCAAAAGAAGTGATACAGCAAAGTGATTGCAATTTTGTTAAATCAGGGCCTGTTTGCATTTTAAATTTAACAAAGGGTCTGTTCTTAGTTAGGATTACTAGCGCCGTACCAGGATTTAGCTTTCAAACTTTCCCTGGTTTTAGCATGACTAGCTCAAAACAGCAAAGGTTGTCTTCTTGTCTTGTTTTAAGCAGTTGTTTTTACAGCAAAAAAATCTTTAACACCTATCTCCCTCCCCAAATTCAGTTTGAATAGAGATATAGCTAGAAACATTTAATCCCCAAAAATCTTTATTCTAATATGAAGAAATCAAGAGGCTAAATTTGAACATGTTTTGTAGGCTCAACTGTGTAGCCTTTGGTTACTTTGGTTGTTAATACTCAATTTTGAAAACAGTACTGACACTATAATCATAATCTTTTCAGGCACATTCACTTGCATGAACAAACTCTTACATCTTCTATACAAATACTGGTTATTACACACTAAGAGATGTAGCTAAATGCGTTTCAGAAGCCAATGAAATGTGATCTTAATTATGAGATACGAGTAATGAAAATCATTACCAATAAAATGCAGCCACCTCTGGGGCTGAACACAGTAATTCCCGCATTGCTTGAAGCAGCTTTATACAACTTTGTATAGCTTTTTGTGCTTTTGTGCTATAACTACGGTTTTGCAAACATGACAATTGAAAATGTATCTTTTTTTTTTTTTTTTTTTTTTTTTTACGAAAGGATAAAGTTAGATACCAAATTTGCATGTGAGGTTGGATGTTTTTCTTCCTTGCCTGTATTGAACAATGCAGCTGAGGTTTTGCAGGAACTTTCAATGTTCCTGGTTTGGCTTATTTATTTATTTATTTATTTATGAAGCACTTTCTGTCGGCTTTGGGGTTAAAGATTGCTTTTGTAAATCCATGGTATTGGACCCGACAGCGCATTCATTGAAGTCAATGAGAGTAGGAGATGGCAGATTTGTTATTGGCAGGAGTTTGTTTCAGAAATACAATAACGTTTTTGTTTAATTGGGCTCATATTTTGCCTATAGCTTTGTAAATATAATAAATACAGTCTTTTTTCAAATGAATGAAGATAAAGGTTAAAATTCCCGTTTTCTTTACGGAGAGGGCTCGCAGTGCAGTGATCATGCAGCTTTGAAAGTTTTATTTTGCAGCTGCACGTACGATCTCTCAGCGATTCCAAAGTGATGCAGAGATGGGTTTAGTTTGGGGTTTTTTTTTTCCAATTTACGAGCCTTGTAAGCTAAATCTGTAAAGTATACATGAGCTGGCTGGTTCGTTCCCCCTAACGAAGACTCCGCCGGCTCCACTCCTTGTGTTTGTCCCGGTAACTCTAACCGCTCTAACAAGTCTGTTGATGTTGCAGCGGTCAAAATAGAATTTAGATTCTTCTCCCGTAGGAGTTGGAGGGTTTTTTTCAGGAATATGAGGAGTAAAAGTAGTAACATTGAAAAAAAAAAAGCAAGAAGGTGGAGGGGAGCTCTAATTCTCGGGGCAACGGAGATTTGCTCTCGCTTTGAGGGCTCGTAAAAGCAAAGAGGCGCCTTTTGGTTTTAAGTTCAAGGTTTACATTTGGGATTTTGTCTGTTTTCTCTGTTACTATTAATTAACTGGAGATCGTTTAATGAGTATTACCAGATTTGATCGTTAGCCGTAACGCGCTCTGCCTGCCGCTCCGCACCGGTAAGGCGCAGCAGAAATAACGCAGTCGTTCGGTCGCGGCCCGTCGACGCACGGACGCCTCCCGACGCAGGGGACGGGACGGGGCGAGGTGGGACGGGCGTGCTTTTCGGGGGGGGGGGGGGTTGTTGGCATTTCCCCGGGCAGCGGCTGCCGCGGCCTTGCTCCTCCTGCCCTGCGGAGACGGCCCAGACCCACGCGCCCCTGCCCGTTTCTGCACGCGCGGTGTCAGCCAGGTGCCGGGCTTCTGCTTCGCCCACAAACCGCCAGCCGCAAAAATGCCTGAAAACCACCTTTTGTGCCCCAAACGGTCCAAAGCAAAGCGTCTTTGCAGCAGCTTTCGGGCAGAGCAGCTGGTGCCCCCCGAGCCCCTTGCACGCGGGGCCCTCCAGCGCAATCCCGCCTGCCGGGAGCGCTCCCCGGGGGCGCGGGAGCGCCGCGTGCGGGGGTGCCCGCGCCTGTGCGCACGCTTGTGTGCACGTGTGTGTGCGTGCCTCTGTGTGTGCGTGCGTGCCTGTGTGTGCGTGTGTGTGTGTTCGGGCCGTCTAGCTGCAAACCTAACTTGGGAGGCCCCGCGCGGGGCTCGCTTTTCTTTCTGTTTTGGATGACTTTCTCCGATTGTCTCGAGCAATAAAAGTAAAGAAATTTGCTGCAAACGGCAGCTCTAAGGAGATTATTTTTGCAGTGCTCGTGCAGGCAAAACTCCCGAGGCTCCGTGCGAGTTTTGCTGGCTTGAGGGCTGCAGGAGCTGGCTGAAAGTGAATAAAACTGTTAAGTACAGTATGGGGGACTTGCAAACTGGGAGCTCTGCAAAAGCAACAAAACCAGGGAGCACAAAGAAGAATAGAGCGGGTTACGCCGCGGTGAAAGTATGTACTGGTTGTTATAACACCGTGCCTCCGGAATAAATTATGCCCCTTTAAAAAGTAATACTTTAACTGTAGAGCTATATAGAGACAATTAAGACGATATTGTTCTCCCGCTCTCCCTCCCCCCCCCCTTTCCTCCCTCGCTCTGCAGCAGCTCTGTGGAAACTTTTTAATGCTGCAGCTTGAAGCTCGGGGCGCTGGGTCTGGGACGCCTGAGAAAGCACTGCAGGCTCCGGCGGCGGCGCATTCCTCCGGCGGGCCCTGGAAACGGGGCGCGCGGGGAGCGCAGCCGGGCCGCGCGGGAGGGACGGCCGCCTGCCGCCAGCGGCTCCTTTCCCTTAAACCTGAACTTGAACTGGCGGGCGGGCCGGTGGCTCCCGCGCCGCCGGGCACAACGCGAGGCCGGGGGGGAGAGAGCCCGGGAAAGGAGCCCCCGAGGGCTTCCCGGCTCCTCGGCTCTCCTGGCAGGAGGCTGCCGAGCCGCGCTGCGCTGGTCCCAGCGCTTGGCTGCAAACACGTTAGGCAAAGCGATAAGGAGATCCAAATACGGACACATGTTTTCTTTCATAGAGGGAAAGAAATAGGTGAGATTTAATGCGAGGAGTATAAACTGCCGGGCGTTTTGGTAAACTACGAGAAGAATGAAGTCTGGGGCAGGCTGAAAGGAGAGGCACGAAGAGGGCAGAATTTGCAAAGCTCTTTGCAGCGTGTTTACTTTGCGGTAGTCCACGTGAAGCGCATGGCAGTTTTTAGAGATGTTTTTTTATCTTTCTGCTGCTTTGTGATGCATTGATACTTTCCCTTTCTCGCGCACAAGCGGCCGCAGCAGCGGGGCTACGCCGGAGGGCGGCGATCCTGCGGGGCCGGGCACGGCGCGGCCGCCCCAGCCCGCGGCAGCCCCGCGTCGCCCGCCTGGCCGCTCCTGGTGACCGCCGTGCAATTCGGGCTCCGCTTGTGGCCCAAGTTCGGAAGGATGAATGGGCAGGAAAGGGGAAAAAAAAAAAAAAAAAAGAAAGAAAGCAAATTCTTGTTGGCAGTTGCTCAGGAAATATCCGCGACGATGTCCTTTCTGGAGCAAGCTGTTATTTCAGGGTTTGCGTTAGCACCACTTTTATTCCGTGACGGCACATAAAGAGAGCAGGGCAGAGGCCTGAGGTCTGGCAGAGCAAAAATCCCTTCTGTGTGTGAGGTTATATAGTTTATCAATGCAGAAACCACCACGGGCTTTGAAAAGTAAACAGCTGGCTCGGTGGTGCGCGCTGCGCTTCGGCACTGTCTCCGGGGCTGGAAACGGCTGGCCGCGAATCGCGGCAGTACTGCAAGGATGCAGCTATGAAAAATATATAATTTTTTTTTTCTTTCAAACATGCAAAAAGCTTTTTGCAGCCATTTGTCTTCCGAGCCTCATTTGCCCCGATTTTTGTTTCGTTTTGCTTTTGCGGATGTCTTAACTCTGCCGCCGGGTCGAGCAAACACACAAAAAAGTTTGCGCGGCGGGCCGCGAAGCCGACGGCAGCCACAAGCCCCGGCGGATGCCCGCGTCCCCCTCCAACGCTGCAGCCCGCCGCCCGCCTAATCCGCTTGCTGCACCTCAGATCTCAAGCAACTTCCATACTGCGGGCTCACTTTAATGGCTAGCATCTATTTTTCATGAAAAAGCAGGAAATAAGCTGTCTCTCGTACAAAGATTTACAAAATGTAATCATTGTTGAAATATTCTCTTTGAACTGCCTTGTCCGCAGGGGTGTCTGGCTCCCAATACCCCCGTTTCTTTAGAACACCCTTACAAGTTCTTCTGGTAGATCAGGTACACTGGTGGTGCTGCGCTTTGATGTCCTGAATGAATGAAAGAAAAGCATAATAAAAGAGAGCTGTTGATCAAGCATAAAATACTCTTTAAGCTGACAGAATGGCAGAGTTAACACATTCTAAGCTGCTTTTAGGTTTTCCCTTTTTTCCTCACATTTTCCTGTGCTTTGTGTACAGTGGGGGTTTTTATTTTTTGAAAAGTCTCTGATCTATGTAGTATGCCGTCCCCTAACAAAAACCAAAATGGGATTGTTTCTCTCTCTCTCCTTTTTTTTTTTTTTTGTCCTCTCTCTCTCCCCCTCAACTATCCTTTCTCTTTTCTTAACAGCAAGGGTTACGGTTTAGCATCGCTGCAGCGAGTTTGCAGCGTGCGACATAAAGTTTAGAAGTTATTGTGCACGTTTCAAAATGCGTTTAGTAATAAATAAGTCGTTGGCTTAACTACTTAGAAAAGTGAGAGGGGTGGAGGGGTGGGGACTGTGACCGACAAAACGTTCCCGAAGCAAAACGAAGCTCGTGTGCCCGAAAGCAAAAAATTTAAACCGAAATCCTGACATAAAAATGACCTCATGGTGAGCGAACTTTCTTTTCGAGCCCGAGCAAAGGGGAAGTTTTCTTCCTGCAGCTCTAATTTAGATCTTAAGTTCCCATACATAATTTATACATCATATTCAGAGCGCCAGGCTGCTCCTCTGCGTGCCGGCTTACACTGCAAGCTTTTGCCACTGAGAAGTCTTTACTGTATTATACGCGGGCTAAATGCGAGTGTGTCGCGGCGCAGTCCGTCTTTAATCCGCTGTTGCTCAGGTTGCGACGGCAGGGGGGCTCACGCTCGGAGCATTGCTTTGTGCTTAAGAAACATCTGGGGCCAGCTGGGACACTTTACTGGAACATTCAGTTGTCTGGAGCAACAGCAGGAGTTACTGTATTAGCGTGTTTTCATAGGTTTGGGAGGCTTGGGGGTGACTTGGTTAAAAACACTAGCAATTCCCAACTTGAGGTTTGAACCCGAGCAGAAATCCTGCCTGAAGAGAGTTTGTGGGTCCCGGGGGAGACGTGGTTTGGACTACTATACATTTTTAATAGTCAGCAGGCAGAGGTCCGTATTACAAAATTATTGCACATAATTTAATGCAGTTTGCCACAGTTGGCATTCTCACAAAAGCTATTGGAGGCAGAGCTACTGTACACATCGCCTGGAGACTAGTGTCCCCCCCGGGAAGGGGTTTATCTTCCTGGAGACAGTACAAATATGCTGGTAGCGGGGCACGCGACTCTCCCATGTTTGGAGTTTGGACAAGCAGAAGATTCACTCACTGTTTTATGTCCCTTTGGGGATGACCAACATGCTACTTCTGTCCCTTTCGGTATTTCATTTTGGAAAATATAATTACTAAATAATTAATCCCAGCTCGAAGAAAATAACTTCTATAGGCACAAAGGTGACCTTGTCTTTAATATTCACCTTTCAGTTTGCACAGTAGGATCGAATTTCATGCCTGGAGAAAGCAGTAGAGAAGTGGGACAAATTCAGACGAGGGGTAAAGCAGCCGCAGTTCCTTTAGCTTCGGGAGTCCTCTCGAAGCTGAAGCACCACTAGCTCTGCCCCAGGGACAGCCCGCTTGAAAGCCTACCAGAGGCCCATTTTCGGCCTCCTAGTTTCAAAGTGGGAAGAGCCTTACTGGGACCTTTCGCAAGGTAACATCTAAAGCACTGGCTGGTTACAGAGCTGCTAACACTCTCACTTTGCCTTTGAAACCAGAAGGCCTCGCTACCCCGATTCGCCTTCCTGGAGTTAATGTTTTTGATTGCCTTCAAGTTCTGGAGATGACGGAGGTGCGGTCCCCAAATTCGCCGCGGCGAGCTCCCACCGGTGTCCGGCAGCCGCGGCGCCCGTTCAGCTCTGCTGCCCGAGCTTGCTTTGCCCGCAAGCTCTCAAGCTGCACTCGTTTTTTTGTTCTTTTGTTTTTTAATTTCAGCTCTTATCAGTGCTGGATGTTTTTCCCGCGGCCCCGGCAGGCGTTTGCAAGGCGCCGCTCGAAGCGCCGGTGGCGGCCCGTGCCCTGCCGGCACCGGCTCCTTGTGCCACCCCAGCAGCCGAGCGAGGCTGACACCTAACGAAAACGGCCCGTGCGGACCCGGCCTTAGCCCAAAGTGGATTCTGCCGAGAAAAAACCCCTACGCGTGGAGTTTGTCAGAGTTTCAAACGTGCGAATGTCCTTAAATAACCTGCCTCGCCTGGAGAAATAAGCCAACTGTCACACCCAGCTCTGGATTCCACATTAACAACCTCCTTCCGCAGCGTTAAACTTTGCCCTGGAGGACTTTTGTTTAACTTTTTAATTTGAAAAACAGATAGGGCTGCTGTACAGCCTCCGCTTTCTCCGTGCGAGCTGAAAGGTCTCGTTGTTTCTGCGGGCGACGCGCAGGTAGACGTCGGTCTGACAAGTTCTCGCTTGACTCTCTGCGCGCGTTAGAGCGCGCGATGAGGCTCGGGCGCCGGCGGACGAAGCCCGTCACGCAGCAGGGCTGTCGTAGCAAGAGGATGGTAATGAACAGTGGGCCTGATTCTCCGGCAGCCGCCGCCCTGAAGTCAGTGAGGCTCTTCCAGCCTCTCCCCTTCTGAACGTCCCGGGTCGCGGAGGGTTTCCCAGCCGCCCTTCCGATACAAAGGAGCCGACTGTCGGAAGCTGCTTCGGGATTTCTGCGCGCCGGGGCTATCTGCGGAACAGCACAAGAAACAAATAGACTTGCACTATCAAAGGAGCATAATTGCCATTTCAGACTTCCTGTTTAGGATTCAGTCAAGTAGATATTGTTTATGGTTCATAAAACCTTACTACTGTGAGGATTCTCGGATCCTGGCAGTATAGAGTTTCAACTTTCATGATGCTGTAAATTAGAAAAAAAAAAAAAAAAAAGTGTGATAATACTCCTCCGAGAACAGTAAAATAAGCTCTGCAATGGTTAAATGGAATTTTATAAGCACATTCGGTGTGGAACTGTTTTGCATTACATGAGTTGAATACCTTAGAGATGACACACATCTGCAGGCACTTTATTAAATCCTTAGTCAGCACTTTTCAACCTGATGAGATTACTTCTTCATTTGACTGGAGAAAGGAAAGCTAAGATCTCGTACCGGACTGCAGAATTCTTTTTGATGTTTCACCTTGAAGGCTAGCAGAGGACAGCAAGATGCTCTGCAGGACAATACAGCCCTCTCGCTGCACCGGCAAGCGGGCAGCAGTCATTTCGTGGGACCTTTAGCTCCAGCGGATTCGTTTAGCTCTGAACTCACTAGTCGAATTGTACTGCACAAGTACATGTACAGGAAATCTAATACTGGCTCTCCTATAAAAACGCAGGGAGATATTATTATCCTGACCATACTGAGATCTTGCACATGATTTAAATGGAGATTTAAATTAAGAAACGGAATACGCTGTCGTCCATCGGGGTGCAGCCGGACGGGTTACGGGACGCGAAGGGGCAGAACGTGCACGTAGGCTAGAAGCGACAGCGCAGGCAGCACCACGTCGAGCAGTGGTCTGAAAACATTTCGAAACTCCCCAAGTACAGATCGGGGCTCCTCTTTTGCCCTGAACCACCCAGTCGTGCAAAAAAAACTCGACAAAGCACAGCTGTGAGATCCATATACGCCTCGCCGGCGGGGACGCGTCCCAGGTGCTGCCACGGGACAACGGGACTCGTCAGCCGTAATCCGGCAGGACGCAGGCACGCATAGGAGGCTTGCGGGGCGTATGAGATCTTAATATTAAAATGATTAGCAGGGAGGGAGGCTCGCTCCGTGCGCGCCGTTCAGCTGTGAGACGCTCTAAGTTAAAGCGGCATCCCGAGAGCGGTGCTGGTGGGATCTGGGGAGGAAACGCACCCTCCGCCGTGCTGTCCTGCCGCCACAGCCCATAAAACATTTCATCAAAGCGGAGCTGCACGGACGGCCAACGCGACGCAGCTGTTTGCGAGGTGCTCGGACTCGGGATCCTCTAAAAGCCGCTTTTCAGCAGAGGCAGCGCGGAGCCCCAGCACGGAAGTTTAAAAAAATATCCCTGGCAGCCCGGCTTGATCGCGCAAGGGTTAATTAAGTTTTTCCTTGGTATTAAGCCTGAGCAGTGTCTGCAGGAGTCATATTGACACCCTGGTGCATGGTAACTCTACTCCTTTATTGACATGTTGCTAGTCAGGAGCACAATAGCACTCTGTGTCTGCAAATCATTGCTAAAATCATCTCGAGGAAAAAAAAAAGTTTGAAAGCCGAACGCTAGACAAAGGCCCCAGCGCTGCACTGCGCCGCGAAAAACTCCAGAGTCAGCAACTTCTATTGATTAAAAACTAACCTTTAAAGTAACTCTCGGAGTGTGTGGTTAGCATTTAAATTTAAACATGTCATGAGTTGATTTGTGTTACTGAATACCAACTCAGAAGGAGTTACATTCACATCAGATTTTTCTTTTTTTTTTTTTTCTAATTCCCTTAAGCAGCTAAAGTATTTCGCGAAATGTCAATAGGGCAGAAGGGGGGGGCGGGGGGAAGGTGTTTCTGCGGGGAGGGGTGAAGTGGGGCCGCTTTTCCCATGCAAATTGCAGCTCCCCCCCCCCCCAAAAAAATATATATATAATAAAAAAGCAAAGCGCGGGGCACGCCGCGCAATAATTAGCCCTTTTGTCTAACTTTCCCAAGTGCCAGAGGAAGACAGATTAATTAAACAGACAACAGTGTTGGTTTTCGGAGCGGGGGTCCCCCTCGCCGGGGAGGTCATAAATTAGGCAGGGTAAATAGCGCGGGGCGCTTGCAGCGGGGCTGCGACGTCAGAGCGGCTGGGGCGGCCGGCGGGGGCCGCGCGCTCCTTGCTAATGACAGTCACGTCTGGGGCTGTCTGGTTGCTCGTAGCAACGAGACATGATGTAACACCGGGATGAACTTGAACTTGGGGGACTTGAAAAGGGAACAATAGACCAGAGCAATCAATAAAGCCCATTTCAGTGAAGGATTACGGAGCCGCGCGGGGGTAACCTTGCCTGCGAGGCGCGGGCTGAATAGCAAGATGCGCGAAGGAGCGCGGGGGGGACGGACGGACGGACGGACGGACGGATGGACGGGCGGGCGGGCGGCGGCGGCGCGCATCCCCTGCCGGCCGTCCCGCGCGGCCGCTCGCCGCGACGCCGCGGCCTAGCGATCCGAGCCGCGGCGGGCGCAGCGCCGGCGCGGGGATTTGGGTTTTTTTTTCCCCCCGGTCGTCGGCTTGGGAAGGCGAAGGGGGCTCGCGAGGCCGGCGCAGCTCACGGCCCCGAGCCCCCGGCCCGGGCCAGCGGCGCCGCAGCCCCTCGGACCTGTGCGGTAGATACTTGAGTGACGGGGCTGAATTTTAACCCCTCTCCTCCCTGCTGCTGACCTGCGTGGTTGCCGGCCCGGCCGCCTCCAGCGCTCCCAAAGCAGCCCGTAGCGCTCCAGTTGCGGCGATGAGCGACGGTGCTGGGCAGAAACCCAGCAGCGATTTCAGTGTTTCAGTGCACGGCGCACGGCGATGGTGCAGAGCGCATGGTGCACCATGCATGGTGCACGGCAGACGATGCGGAGTGCACGGCGCACTGTGCAGGGCACAGCGCATGGTGCACGACGCATGACGCCTGGTGCATTGCACGTGATGCACAGCACAGCACGTGGTGCACGGCGCACGATGCACAGGGCACGGCGCGTGGTGCATGGCACATGGCGCATGGTGCATGGTGTGTGGTACACAGCGCATGGTCCATGGCACATGGTCCATGGCACATGGTGAACGGTCCATGGCACATGGTCCACGGCACGTGGCCCATGGTCCATGGAACATGTTGCACAGCACATGGTCCATGGCTCATGGTGGATGATCCATAGCACGTGGCCCATGGCCCATGGTGAACAGTCCATGGCACATGGTCCACGGCACGTAGCCCATGGTCCATGGAACATGTTGCACAGCACATGGTCCATGGCTCATGGTGGATGATCCATAGCACGTGGCCCATGGCCCATGGTGAACGGTCCATGGCACATGGTCCACGGCACATGGCACATGGTCCATGGAACATGTTGCACAGCACATGGTCCGTGGCTCATGGTGGATGATCCATAGCACGTGGCCCATGGCACATAGTGAACGGTCCATGGCACATGGTCCATGGCACATGGCACATGGTCCATGGAACATGTTGCACAGCACATGGTCCGTGGCTCATGGTGGATGATCCATAGCACGTGGCCCATGGTGCATGGTCCATGGCACATGGTGAACGGTCCATGGCACATGGTCCACGGCACATGGCACACAGTGAATGGTCCATGGAACATGTTGCACGGCACGTGGTCCGTGGCTCATGGTGGATGATCCATAGCACGTGGTCCATGGCGCATGGTCCATGGCGCATGGTCCATGGCACATGGTGAACGGCCCATGGCACATGGCACATGGTGAATGGTCCATGGGACATGTTGCACGGCACGTGGTCCGTGGCTCATGGTGGGTGATCCATAGCACATGGTCCACAGCGCATGGTCCATGGTGCATGACCCCAGGCCCGCCGTGGCCGCCGCGGCCCAAAGCCGTGGGGCTGCCTGGGAGCAGGGGCCTGGCGCCGCGCCACAGAGCCTGGAAGAACTTTCTCTGTTTATCAGCCTCTCCCACGAGAGCCGTTTCGCTCGATCACGGCCTGCTTAAGCCTCGCCACGCGATCCGTAGGCGAGGGATGGAGCTGAGCGGGGCACGGCGTGCTCGTGCCCGAGGGGGCAGAGTGCCCCGGCCGCGGGGCAGCTCCTCCCGCCCCGCCAGGGCTTCTGCCCGGCCCGGCGTCCCGCGGGAAGCGGCGGTGGGAAGGAGGGGGGGGGGAAAAGCCGGCGAAACCGGCGGCCGGGCGGCGCGGCGAGCTCACCGGGCCTCTGCTTCCCTTGCAGTCCTGGTACCTGGGATAAAAGCCTCCGCTTCCCACCGCCCTCCGGACAGACCACCCGACCCCTTCGCACCCCTGTGACCGGGAGCAGCAGCACCGCCGCGCGGCGGCTTCACACCCGCGGGAGGGGAGGCCAGCGGACACCGGCAGCACACTCGGACCTGGAAATGGCAAACGTTCTGGCTGAACGGCGAAGGCCGTAACTTTTTCGAGATTTTTTTGTGGGGAGGGGACGGGGCGGGGGCGGCGGGATGGGGATGGGGGGACGGGGCAGCCGCAGCGGGGCGAGGGGCGGCGGGGGAGGGCGGCCGGGGTGGGGGGGCGAAGTTTGTTGGATTTTTTTTTTTTTTTTTTTTTTTAGACAACTTTAGGACTGTTGTAATTCCTCACGTGGTGCTGCAAATGGTTGGGCTCCGGCGCCGGCGGCGCGCTCTGCCGCCCGCCCGCGCGGAGCCCAGCCGTTTCGCAGCAGCGTCCTCGATCCTTCCCACGCAGGTGTGAGACTTCTTGAGAAATCATGAAACACACGCAAACTATAACTTTTGTAGTAGCTGAATTCTGCATTATATAACTTACCGGACAGACGTAGAGCATGTTTTTTCTGTAACATATCGGAAAAAAAAACAAAAAAAAATGCAGGTTTTTTTCGTTGGGGTTTTTTTTTTTTTTTTTAACCGTCGGCACTTAGATGCGTAACATGAACCATAAGAGCATTGTCAACGATTTTTTTTCCACTCGATTGCAGAGCGATTTAAAAACATCAAACTACTACTATTCACTTAAAAAAAAAAAAGAAAAAAGTTTGAAATGCTGCACTTACATTTAAAAAAAAAACATTTTTCAACAATTTTCAACAATTACACAAAAATTCACGCAGAAATGGGGAAGTTGGTCTGTTTTGACAGAAACTGACAGGAATCAATCAAAACAATCGAATTTTGAATTGAGTAAAGTGCAATTTCATTGGATAGCTAAATATCTTTGTAAGATAGAGATTGTTGAAAATTCTATTTTTGTTTTCCAAGTCCTTCCACCCCAGGACTCTAAATTATTGGGGTAAAAAACAGCCTTGCGAGAAAAAGGGGAGCTATTTTTGCTTTTTATGTTTTTTATTGTTGAACTTGTATCCCTTTAAAACTGAAGGAAAATTAAAAAAAAAACAAAAAAAAAAAAACAAATCTAATGGTGCTTTTACCACAATATGTTAACTACATTAAATGCTAATTAATCATTTTCTGTTATCAAAGCACATAACTAAAATTAAATCATAATATCTGTTAATTTTATAAGCTAAAAGTCACTATAATGGATTATGCCAATTCTGACAAATTTTACGTGTTTCCGGCAATATAGGGTTTATCGGTTCTCAAACACCTTGGGAATAATATAGACTGGTCCAGAAATTAAAACACCTTTGTGTCCCTGAACTGGTACATTTTCTGGACTATGAAGAAGACAATACAGAAACAAATGCTGATATTACAACTTATGCCAGTTCAAAGCAAGGGCACTTGCTGAAGAAGAGAAAAAAAAAAAAAGTTTGGACCCCAAACGTCCTGTATCTTATGTACAAAAAAAAGGAAAAAAAAAGAAAAAAAAAAGAGTGCAAGTGATTTTTTCTATCAGACAGCGGAGCACCCCTTTGCTTCACATGCAACTTTAAGAAGGTTTCCTATACTATACATATATATACGTTCTGGTTGGCAAGTCCAGCTAATCAGAGAAAGTCTCTGCATGTTCTAGTGTTAGTAACTAATTTTTATATAGTTAATGTAGGGTAAAGTAGAGTGCATTAAGACACAATATTGTAATCCCTATTCCAGGCACTTGCCTTTAAACTATGTTTGTTCGACCCTTCAGAAGGGTTTCTACTACTGTCCTATACAATCAAGTAACTGAAATTCTTGGGAAGACACTTTGCTCCTCATCTTTTCCCTGAAACGATGTTTTGTTTTGTTTTCTTAATTTGCACGAAACAAAAAAAAAAAAAAAAAATTCCATATCAATGTGCCTTGCCCTGGATAGCGATTATTTGTGGAATTGTTGCACATGTTCCTATATTGAAAGGGGGTTTTTCCCTAGTCAAGCATTTGGAGACACTTTTTGTAAATGTGACTTTTATGTCAGCCATTGTCAGTTCCAACATCTAGAATTAAGTAGGATGTTAGTTGTTCCGCAGATAGGAGTAGTGTTTATTGTCCTGTATGGTCAGTGGCAGTGCTATTCTGAGATCTGTAGATGCTAGATTATCAGTATTTTTGGATGTTGCTGCATTTTACATTTTATTTGGAGTCTTCCTTTTGTTTTTTTTTTTCCCAGATATATGAAAATATGCAATACCTGCTTATATCATGTAGAAAAGCTTAGCAATTATTAATTTTTCTTTTATTTTTTTTTATTTGACCAAAGTTGGTGCTGCACTTGACGCAGTGTGTTTTAGGTGTTTGTCTTTGTACTTTTGTGATTTTTGAATGCACATGCAGGAAGGGCTCTTCTTAGAGAAGCAGTCAAACTGTGAAGCACTAAGCTGAACCCTGCTTCAAGCAATTTTTGTTTTACAACTGTTCCTTTCACAAGCAAGCCTTAAAAAAAAAAACTTCCTTTTTCTTCAGATCCCACACCCATTTTTATTAGCAGACTGCAATCAATCCACATTCAATAAAAGTATATAATGCCCATTTTTATATGCACGTTTTTAAACTTCCAAGTTCTGAAAATTGTTTACTGGTTATTCTCTATTTAAGGAAAAAATAAAATGTTTTGGATTTTCATATGTGTCTGATAAGTGGTTGAGTAGTCATTTTGCTCTATTGTATTGTGTGATTGTTAGTATATGGTATCACATCCTCTAGCCAGCATCCTTTGCCTTCCCTATAGCACTTAGCTGGGCATTACTTTATTAAGACATATGTGCACTAAAAAAAAAAAATAGCAGCTTTCAGTGCTTCACAGTGAAGGGAAAAAAGCCTAGACAAACATTTTGTCAGAACCTTGCTATAAGACAAGGTATTACCAGTAAATTGGTTGTATATACAATAAAATTGCACCCTTTTTTAAACAAAACAAACTAAGCAATAGTTTGGGCAGTTAGTTGTTTTTAGTGAGCATGTTGTAGTCATGGCTGCAAAGAGAGAGAATTAAACTGCCCACTCAGAAGATATGTAATTTGTATGTTGTATAGTTTTATTGATTACACTGATTTATTCTACCCTATTTTATAATGCAGGACTTTTGTAATGTTGTTTAAATGAGGAAAAATTTCTGTCAAATTAGCTTAGTGGAATTTCTGATTGTTCGTTATAAAGGCAGCGTTCATAGAATTGCTTTTTTTTTTTTCCTTTGGGAACTGGATTTAAGTTAAAAACTTTCCTGTTTCCTTTTTGTATGTATTTAAATACAGTTATTTTTCTTCTCTCAATGGTATAGCATATTCCTATGCTTGAGAAGTATAGGCTACTGAAGAACCATTGTAAATGGACATTACAGGTATGCTGTATTTTTGAAGGTATTTTGTCATATTAAGTTTGATGACGCTAAAGTTAGGGAACTCTGAGCGGAATTGCGAGAAAAAAAATGTTTTAAAGGCTTTAAAACATTAGGTAGGCGGTCGAGGGTGTTAACCGACAGGGGTTGTAAAGTATTACACACTAAATTAAATTTTTGTTCACCTTATTGTCATGCAGAAAACCCCGTGGTTCAGCTGCGTTCAGGTGTAGAGAACAAAGCGGGGTCGGAGGCCTCGGCCCCCGGCACCCGGCCCGCGGCTTTAGGGATTATTTTTCCATCACCCGAACAACTTTTCCTTTTTTTCTTTTTTTTCTTTTTCTTTTCTTTTTTAATAACACCCCCCCTCCGCCATCCCCATCCCTATGTCCTTCTCCCCCAAAATTGTCAGACGCACAAACACTCTGACCCGGGTTCACCCATGCAAATTCCAAGACCTAAAAATTGCTTAGCCTGGACTGACTTTTATCAGTTAATTCCTCTCTTTTTGAACTAGGGCACTTGCTTTTATCATGCCGCCCATCCCAGCAATGCCATTATTTATTCTTCTTCCTTTATAATAAAAACTTACGGGCTTAACGTTAGGCAGCCATGGTACACTTTGTCTCTGCTGTTTATTCTCCCTCCCCCTTAAGGTCGAAGGGGAAAAGAAACACAAAGTTTTCTCAACTCCACAGTATTCAGTCAGCCCACAGGAATATGCAAAATCCCTCTAACATTTTTTTTTTCTTTCTCTATTTCTCTTTGTTCCGTATATTTGCAGCTTTGTAGTAACAGTGTTATAAAATATTTACTGTACAAAAAATACAAAAAACCCAGATGCATAGCCTAAAACAGTTTTTTTTTCCTTGTGGTGAAATTTTTTTAAGACTGTCAGTTAGTATTGTACTTTGCATTGTGTCTCTGGAAATATCTTTTTTTTTTTTTTTTTTGGTAGAAGGCCTCCATCGAACAAAATTAAAACCATAACCGGCATGACAATGTAAGGAGAGCTTCAATGGCACCTAAACAATAAATAAAAAACAAAATAAACCTCATGAGGTCTGTCGGAGGCAGGCCTTGTGAAGTTACCACTGCCTGCTAGGCAGGATTTTCATTAAATCAAGCTTACAATGCCAATTTTGTCTTGAAGTCAATGCATGTATTACTGTTTGACAGTAAACCCAGCTATGCCATCATCAAGTCCAAGGCTGCGCAATAGTCTAATTAGTATCGAGTACATTTTCCTTTTATTTTTTCCAATAAAAAAGCAGTGGGATGAAAATTGCTTTGATATATAGCAGGTAACATTGAAGCTATTCCATAGCACTTAACTGTAGTGAATACTGTGTCACCAATTCTGAAATCAATTTAATGTTTAATGCAAATCCATTACATGGTGCTATTACAGGCTGGCAAAATGATTTACAAAAATGTGACAACTTGGGCTCAATTCACTCTGCTTTCCAACAATGTAAATGCATAGCAGTGTTTATCTGCATGAAAACTATGCACTAATCTATCTGAAAAAAAAAAAGAGAAGAATATATCAACTTTGGTATCTACTTTCCGTTTACTTCAATCCTTGCCTTTTTGGTCATTGTTATAATGCCAGCTTTAGGACAGAAAGAATTATAAGAAAACCAGCATAATACCTGATATATTAAAATGTAGTGCCTGTGAAATCTGTATTATATTGCTCTTCTGAAGTAAGATTTTTCTACACCGGTAGCCTTCGCTGTCTGTCAGAACCTTCTGATATAGGTGATGTAAAATAACCGTACAATATTAATGCATGCTATTCCATAATGCTTAGTAGCTGTATGAATATTACTCAAAGTTATGTTAGTCTTTTTTTCTGACTTGGTTCTTGTCAGATAGGTTTAAAGATATTTCACTGAGAACGCAAATTCTGTCTTTTCTTGATTTGGGGTGTTTTCAGTATTTTGGAGATATACATTTACTTAAATTCAGTATTACTTGTGTTTTGGGTTTTTTTCTTTTTTTTCTTTTTTTTTTCCTTTTCTCTCTTTTTTTTTTTTTTTTTTTTTTCCTCCCCCTAGAGGGCAGGACATGGTGTTTGAGACCAGAAAGCCGTGCCTGGTAAGATTTTTCGTCTTGAAAAGCTACCCTAAGAATTCAAAAAGAGCTTGCTCTGAGGAACATAATCCTAAAGTTCAAATTTAAGGGACAGTCCTTTACACCCATAAACGAGATATTGAGCTCATGTTGCAAGAGATTTCTTAATGGGCAGCGGTTTAACCAGGTACCCATGCTTGACCCTTCTTCACACCAGACTTCCTCATAGAAAAGAAAAACCCTTAAAAAAAAAAAAAAAAAAAAAAAGAAAGAAAAAAGAAAAAAAAAAAACCTCATGTGGTTGTTTAGTTTCATGCACAGTTGCAATATTTTTTCTTCAGACAAACTCTGTACAAACTTTGGGCCCGATTCATAAAAGCTCGGTTGCTATTAACACGGGATGCTGGCGGGCTTCGGGCGCCGCGGGGCGCCCCGCCGCCCCGGCGCGCCCTTCCTTACGGAAGCTGCTTTTAGAGAAAAATAACGCTCGATCGCTACCTCTAAGCGCCAGAGAAAACCCTTCCTAAAGGAGACCGCTTGTATACGACGCGAACTTTTGTACTTTGTACGCCGGTTTTTTTAGGAGAGGACTGTTTTCCACTTAGCGACTCTTTTAGGCTCCAGCATGAACAAAAGCAATTGTGTTCCCTGCGCTCTCCCCCTTCCCCTTAGCTCCATCTGCAAATTAATATGAGGAAGAACACACAAAAAAGCCCAACCAACAGGTGACTCTCTGGGCGGGGGCGCCGGGGGCGCCGGGCCCCGGCTCTGCCCCGCGCCCGGAGCCAGGTGCCCCCAGGCCCGTCCTAAACACCGGGGGCACCGAAACGCCCCGGCAGCCGCGGGAACCGTCTGCTGCGAAGTCACGCGACACCCGTGTTAATACCACGTTGCGTTCGTTTTATTTTATTTTATTATTTTTTTATGAGTCAGGCCCCTCGTGCCTCTAGTATACTTGTATTGACTCTCATAGTTACCATTTTAGTTTTACTGTGTTCTGTGAAAAAAAAATTGTAATTGGTTGAGAATCACTGTGGGCATCCATTCTTATTCAACTAAGTCTCCGCAGGTTTTTTGAGCTGGTGTGGATTAGTTTAACTCTTGTATTCAACCATTAGTGCTACCACCTTCTCACATTACAATACAATTACTGGAAGCAAGTACTGCATTTCCTATGCAACAAAAAAGGAAAATAAAAAATTGCTAATGCTAACGAGCCGCGTTGTTATTTGCGCTGAGCCGGGGGCGGCAGCAGCCCCGGCGGCGGCGCGGGGCCGAGCTGCGCTGCCGGACCGGCCCCTCCTCGCCCGGGCCCCGCGCGTGCCGGCCGGGTAGAAACGGCGTGCTTTGCGACGCCCGGGAGCGGCGCCTCGTGGGACGCTTTGGGGGTTTCTTTTCATTCTTTTTGCTAAGGGACTTGCAGCGAATTAACTGCTCAGGAGCTGATAAACGATGGCCATAAATCTGCGACGGAGATTTATGCAACGCGGCGGCCGTGCAAGTGGGGGAAAAAAAAAAAAAAAAGTAGACCCTGGCCCAAGGCTTTGGGGGACGTGAGGGGTGGCCAAACCCCCTTCCCCGCGCCGCTCCGTCCCCGACAACGCGGAAACCCCGGGCCGGGGCTCTCGCCGGCGACTCAGCGGCCCCAAACCCACGAGGCAGCCGGTCGGCTTGTCCGAAATTATCCAAATCTGGACAACATCGAGCGCTATGAACCAGCAAGACCCGACTTTTTATTACTGTTAATATTTCTCAGCTGATATACATATACATATATATATATATATATATATTTATATATACACACACATATATATAGCCTCTGAGAGGAGAGGGGTAAATCTCTCCCGCGCAGCAATCCTGCTCGCACGGGCCACGGCCATGCACGAATGCAGTCTGCAACCTCCTCCTTCCAACGAAGAAATATTAATCCATGAAGAAATGAATGGCAGCTCCCTGCCTGGGGCTGCAAAGAAATTGGAAAATGTTCCTATAAATATGATTCATGCTACATAATACCTGTCCACGTACTGCGTTATCCAAGCCTGCTCCAGTGAAAGAGATGCGGGCAACTATCCTGTTACATAGGGTTTAATTTTTCCTCCACTTTGTTCCTTATTACCCTACAGAAATTTTGCATTTTTTCCTTGCTAGTTGTCTCCTTTTGCATTCGGCCGATTTGCCTTTTCCTGGGATTTGCTGCCGGGACAAAAGCCAAGTTTCCAAGGCCCAGTGGCCGCGATGGGTGGAAATCGCCGGGGATGAATCCGGGCCGGTTACGTCCCTTTGCCCGACCGGCAGCGCCGCAGGAGAAGCGGGGGCATCAGCCACGCGCTGCCGAAGCCCCGGGACTGCCGCGGCCCCGGCCCGAGCCACCTGGCGACTTGGCCTCTCTCTCGGGGAAACAACGAGCTATATTTTCAGTAAAGTGCGTAATTTCTGCAATTTCCCCAGTTCCCTTTACGTGCAATCGCTTCCAAAAAAATTAATCAAGAAATGCTCTTCTTGCTCTTGGGCGAAGCATGCACAAGTTCTATATGAAATTTGCCTAAATGTTGCATTTATTTATAAACATGACAAATGTAATAGGGCAGGATAGGTATTTGAATTATTGGTTGTTAAATATTTAAGCTCAGCACACCCATCCATCAGCACGTGGGAGAAAGCTAGGGACGGATTTACTGGTTAGCTGGCACTTGGCATTTCTATTAATTATAGCCCACACGTTCATTTTTTTTTCCTGAAATTGTGGGAAGTGTTTATAAAAGATGTCCCTATTATACCGTTTAAGTATTGTTTGTGCAGCGGGACCAGGTTTTCTATCGGGGATTAATACCCTGCTTGATTTAGGGGATAATTAAATTAGAAGCGCGAAGCCCACCGTTCGTTAGGCTCCTCGGCAGAAATACTTTGCTCCCGGCATTTCCCGCGCCCGCTGGCCGGAGCGAGATGCGTCCGTACTGCAGGATCATGGCATATTCATTAAAACCAGCGCCCCTTCCCCAGTTACGCGCTCGCCCGCGCATCCCTCCCGCTGAGCTCAGAGCGCAACAGCTCCGGCTCTGCGGGGGCCGCTCAGGACCGTCAGGTCAATACTGCACTATTATATTCTAAAATATAATAATAATAATAACAACTCCCTAAATATGCATCTGTATACAAGATTGCAGCTGCTCAAGAAGAGCCCTTGCGGCAGGCTGGGTCGATCCGCCTGCCCGACGGATTTGTGTGCCGGGTTTGCTCGCGGCGCCGCTGCAACGCTGCAAACTTCTGATTGCGGCAACGAGCGTGAGGCTGCGGCGCCTCCTTCCCCGGAGAGGCTCAAACCCGCCGGGACGCGACCCCGCGCAACGCGCGCCAGGTGACCCTGCTCGAGCGGGGCGGGGGGGGTGGACTAGGTGGTTTCCAAAGGTCCCTTCCAACCTTACCGATTCTGTGTTTTTTTTTTTTCCTGATTTTTAAATATTTCAGGGCCAGGAAGTGCGTTTTCCCGGCGAAGCTGAGCGAGCAGCAGGCTCGTCCCGGCCGCAGCGCGGGAAAGGCGCCGAGCGCCTGTCGCTGCAGCGGCCCGGCGACGGGAGCCAGGAGCGCTGCAGTAACGTAACATTAGATATTGCCTGATGCAGAAGAGAGGGGAAAAAGAAAAAAAAGAAAAAAAAAAAAAAAAAGCCAAAGGCAATGCCTCGAAATGCACGGGGCTGGGGTGGAAAGAAAACAGATGAGAAGCCGCCTTGGCTGCAGCACGGGGGCAGCTAGTCGGGGCGGGGGGCTGGTGCAGCCCGTCCAAAATCGGCTCCTTCAACCACACGCGGCTCTGGGGCAGCAGCTGCCCGGAGTCACCGCGAGTTTCGGGTGCTGGAGGCGTCCGGCCCCCGTCTCCTTTCTCCCTCCGTGCACAAAAACAGCCCATTACCTCCCCGCGCCGCAGGTGACCGTCGGCCCGGTCGCTTTTATGCGCAGTCTCCTTGCTGTTCGCTGCAGAGAAAGTCATTGGTCAGATTTAATTCAGCCTGAGATCAATCAGGAAAGGTTGTGACAGACGGTTAAGTCACCGGCAAGTCCAATAAATTGTGGGGAGAATTTCCTCCTTTGCCATAGACTGGTTTAATGTAGGAAATGGCTCATTTGCAAGTTACAGGTTTAATTAGGAGGAAAAAAAAGGGGGGGGGTCAGCATGGATCAGACGTGAATTGCAAAGTGCTAAAAAAGTTTATTGTGGCAACATATTGACGGAGAGCCCCGTTCAGATCCGCCCGCAACGCTGAACGGGGCCCCTGGATCCTCACACTCCACGGAGGAAACAGGGCTGTGCCGGACGGGCTGCTTCAGAGTGGCTTAATGGGAGCTGTGCAAACGGTGGGATTTATGGAGTATTCGCTATTTTAATAGCGCTTATTGACTTGGGGTCAAATATCTTTTTCCAGGCTTTTTTTTTTTTTTTTTTTAATCACGTAAGGCGCGCGCCCCCGCGCAGCGTCTGCTTCGACCTTGACGCAGCGCCGCGCCGATAATTCGGGGGAATTCTGACCAGAGCGCGACTCGACCGGGCGCTCCTGCAGGTCGGCGAATCCCTTGGAAGGGCACCTGGCCCCGTGGAAAAGAGGCCCGGGTGCAGCAGAGCCGGGCCGCGGTGGCGCCGGGCCGGGGCTGAAGCCCCGTGGGCCGTGAGCCGAGGTGCGACGGGGGGGTCCCCCGATGCCCGGGCTTCGGGAGGGCGCCGGGAGCACGAAACCCCCCCGGCAGCCTCTGGCAGCCTCCCGAGCGCTCGCTTCTCCGGCCGGGAGGCGTCGAGGGCAGACAGAGTTTCGGCTCAGAGTCTCTCCCTGGACGGATGTGGCCGAGCCCGGCTCTGCCGAGCCTAACGCGAGGGTTATCGCTTGTGCGGGCTGCTGCCCGAGGCGGCGAGAAGGTCTCTGAAGCTTCTGCGCGGTGGAAGGGGCTCTGCCGCCCGCTCTCGCATGCTTTTTGAGGGCAGAGGCTGGGGGATGCTCAGCTGCCCTGAGTCGGGAAATTACATGACAAATTGAACAACTGCATCTTGTAGCGCTGAGCATCTATTTAGGCATTCAGCACCGAGCACACGTTCAGCATGAGCTCCACAGGCATTTCCGTACTCCCCCCATCAGCCCCAGTTCCACACTGCAGCATTTCACTGCGTATCAAAAGCAGCCTTGCTCCAACATCTACACCTTGAAGAGATTTCTTTATCATTTAACTTTATTACGGTAGGCATTGCCTGGACACTGTTAGAGTGACAAGGACTATTTCCTTAATTACTGTACATTGATAATAGCATTTACTCTGGCAGCTCCAGTGCTATTCAATCAAGCAAGATTCAATACAAAAAAGCTGATTTGCCAAAAAAGAGATTAGCATAAGTGCCTACAGTCACATTCTATTTTTGAAGGTAAAGCTACTGTGTCTGTGAGCTTTCTTGTGGGAACTTTATAAAGGGAGATTAATCCAGTTTATCTCCTTCAAGAGATATTCGGGGAAATCGCAGAGAGAGTCAATGTTTAGCTCTTTTGATAATATTTTTCATTACAAACATATAAAATAAAGAATTGCACAGAAAGTGCTACTCAGAAAAAGGAACGTATATTTTTTCTCTTATGTGGACCTAGATCCTTGTTGTGAAAAACTTGTGTGTTCCCCAGTTTGCTATTGCTGCTCTTTGTCATTTGATCAAGTGACTGTAGCTGTTGCACTTTAAAATTAAATGCTATTATTTATGGTAGAACTTGTTCTAGTTAAAAATGCAGACTTCAGCACTATGTACATTTGTAAGCAGAAGGTTAAGCAGGACATTTTAAATGGTAAAGCAAAGGGCTTAATCAAGGCTGAAGAGCAAACTGCAGTGGGATAACAGATATAGTAAATAGGCATTAATCACTCTACAGGCATAATCCAGGTATTAAGCATCTTGGGGCTAATATAAAGACTGAGTAACGTAATGACTGATTTGATCAACACTTAAGTATGTGAAAACTTTATTCTTGGGAGAAATATCATCAAAGTTAGAGGCACTTGCAAGATCAGGCCATGATACGGTCATCACACATTTATTTTGCCCGGAGATTTCTGAGTTAGGAGACACGTGTGGAAGCGTGGTTCAAGAATAGCCAGAGCATAATGAGACATTTTGCCATGTTTTTCCCTTGATGCTATTTCTGTGGCATCAAAATCTGAGAAAAGCAGTTCTTGCCAAAGATGGACCAGAAAAAGTCATGAAGCCGGTACCGTCTCAAGGGAGAGAGCCCGTGCCTTAGCGACGAATTCAGTGACTGCGAATCCAGGCTGAGGGCGCAGTCCAGCCCTAGCTGTAATCCAGCACTCGCACGCTGGATTTGCTCTTAACTACTGATGAACTAAAATTTCAAGACAATAATAGCAAATCCGCAGGTATGAAATTCACTGTGCGAAAGTTCTTTTAGCAGATGCTTAAAAGACTAAAGTGCCCCTACGCTTAGCCGGACGGCAAGCGTTCCCAGCCTGTGCGCGAGCCCTCGTGCGTGGCCCGTCCCACCGCAGCGGCACGCGGCCCGCAAGCCCCGCAGCGCGTCGGAAACCAAACGCGCCGGCTCGCGGCAAGCGCTGGGTAGGACAGCCTGACGTGGGGAAAGAGGAGGAGGTGGGGAGCGGGGAGATGGCCACAGCTTTTCAAGGCAAGGAATAGCAAGATGAAAAATAAATAAATAAATAAAAGCTAGAAATCTTTAATTGTGAATGTAGAAGAGGGACAGTGATGTAACTGTTCCCAGGGAACACTATTCTTATTTTGCAGGGGGAGGTGAGCCAAGATACTTAAGCTCTAGAGAACCTTTAACACAGGAAGCTATTTATCATAACAAGCTTGGTTGATACTGCTCCCATACTGAACCAATTAGATTAGCCTATTTCGTCATACTTCATAACGCGGGATGATAGGTTTCCAAGCATGGTACAGTGCAGTAATTGAATTTTGATCAAACACACATGGCCCATAACCCAGTATGTGAAACTTTCAGAACAGTTCACAGCTTTTAAATATCCAGTCAACATGTTGCCAAAAGTACAGGATGTACTTGATGCAAGTGGGAGAGGAGGGGGGAGCACGAGTCCGCGCCGTAACTTGGTACAGCTGTAAAACAAACATTTTTTTGTTCCGATCCTGTTCCTACTTTAGCAAAGGAGTGGGGAGGAAGACAGTGAATGTCAAGTAAGTCGTTTTTCTCCCCAGCCCCCACACCCCTCCGGCACACATTTCCCTTTTAACGTGCTTAGCTTACCGCAACCTTTTAAATTCACTGCACTGTACTTCCATACTGTATTAGGCACACCAGCGATTACGTTTGTTAGCACGGCACATCCATTGCTTACACTTAGTTAATAAAGTAACTTGCAAGTCACATGCGTCATCCTCTTAACAGGGATATGACAAGTGGGACCATGGAATCAAAGCCCTAAAATTTTACCACGGCCTCCCCCGGCTCCCGCGGGTCCCGGGCGGCCGCCTGCGAGACGCGCGCCGGTGCTGAGGGCGGAAACGGTGAATTTTGGCGTGCTGACCGGCCGCGGAGCTCGCCTAGCCTGGCTGTTGGCTGGGGACAGGTATACGGCCTGGTGACAACGGCTGCCCTGCCGGAGCGAGAGCGCGGGAGCTACGCTGGATCCCTGCTCCCTGCCCGCCCCGCGCCCGACTGAGTAACAGCACTGCAGAGAAAAGGGGGGAAAAACACGGGAAAGCGCTCAGTGTTCAACTTACCAAACCTGGTTCAAGCCTCAGCCCACATCAAGGTTAAATAGGCCTGTGCTAAGCCTCCCAAAGGCAGGATTTATATAGTAATTACATTAATGGAAACTGATCTTTATAATTTTCATACTGCCGAAAATTCTGCTGCGTCACGCGCATCTGCAGAGGCTGCGAACTGCGCCGCTCGGAGAGCACGGCAATCTCGAAAGCAGCCGTTCAGACGTATAATGGAGAGCTGTCGGAGCAGGAGTTTGCCCAAGATATAATGAACCACCAAGAGTAAGACTCATAAATCCTGGGAAAAGCAGACAGCGTTTATTTGAGACAAGCAGTACGTTTTAACTACTTTAATTCGTTGGGAGTTTGTGGAACTAGATCTCCATCGCAGGCGGCACAAACAGCGCCCTAGACTGCCCCTTTTCGGTTTTGTGTCCCCTTTCCTTTTCTTTGCTCAAGTCTGAGGTCTAGAGAACGCAGTGCAAACTGCGTCTTGGCCAGACAGACTCCTCATAGCCACTTTCCAGCCGTCTCTGTTCTGCAAGGGAAAATACAGGAGGGCTAAGTCTTTGCTGTGTGATAAAGAGCAACTTCAGAAGCTTTGGAGACCTGACAGGGGGTTTGGCTCCACCTTCAGGAAGCAGGAGGCAAAGAGAAAGCGTAGTTTTAAGTTGCAGATGTACTTTCTGCAGGAACTAAAGCTTACAACTTCTCTTACAGACATCTATTCCTCCCCAAAGAGTCTTTCCTTCAAACATAAAAAAGATTCCCTGATCTGATGCCGTGACATTTCCACATATTATTTGATCCAGTTCTGAAGTCTAACTCCTCCTGGAGAGCTTAAAAACGTGTGGAAGATGATCTGCAAGTAGCTGATATACGGACAGAGCTGACATATGAACAAAAGCCAAAGCAAAGCAGCTGTGAGGTGAAAAAAGTTGCCACACATAGGCAACTCATAGGCAGTTCCTAGAGCTGTAGGGAATATTATGAGCTATTTACACTTTCAATGCTACAGCTTCCATAGGGAATGCAATTTTCTTTTATAATTCATGGAGATTACAAGTCTCTCTGGGTAACAGAGATAGGTTGAGATAGGAAGAAAGTGGGAAGAGTCTTGGTGAAATTTCAGTCTAGCAAAATGCTTAAGCATATGCGTAAAGTTCAGCCTTTTCCTCCCCAGGTCTGGGCAGTAATTGCAGGAGGCAAACAGACCATTTCCTTGAATTTCACCTCTGGCCGACTCTGATGCAGGTTGAAAAAGCACGTGCCCAGAACGTAACAGCTGCTTTAAAAGCACAATTTAAATGAATTAAAATGATGCATTTGTTTAAAGAAGCCATAGAGAGACCATTTATAATGATGAAAATGGCAAAATGGTTAAAGATGAGACTACCCTGAGTTTAAAAGACTGTATGATCTATTTGTGAAATAACAGGCAATCACACAATTAGCGACAGTCCTACAAGGCAACGTAAATGTATGGTTGCTTGCAAAATCTTGCCTCTGGCGTTTCCCCAATTGGGTGCTTAAGCACCTTATTGTTTTCAACATCATTTTCTGGAGGAAACAGGTTTGAAAATTGCAGAGCAAGCAACAGGAATGGCTCTCAATGCAGAAATGGACTAAACACCTAATGAATCTAAAAATACATAAAGAAAAAAACACTGAGAAGAGATGCGAGAAGACTGAATAGACATAGCTGCGTAAGCAAATATAACTGAATATACTCCTGAGGAACAAAGGAAACAATTCTTGATGGGGTGACAACAGATGTTCTCCAAAAAAATTCTAACAGAGCATTTCAAACACAAAGACCTTCCTGTGGAGCTGAAAAGTTTTACTGGCAGCGTACAGTAATACATCTTTGGAAACATAATAAAACCTAACATTTAAGGTGTTACCAAGTTCTGAAAGCAGAAGTCATATCTTCATGCATTAAGTGATGGGTGGTGCTAGAGATGGAAACAAGATAACAAAATATTGTCACAGGAAGCTGTCATAGCGCTGTCGTGGTTTAAATTGTCAGAGGAATAGCTAGGCAGGGAATTTGCATTCTGAAATATCTCTAAACCCATTCTCTTTGAAAATGTGCTCTGCATACAGTTGAAAAGATACACAGGTTGATGTAATCACGTACGCAGACCTAAGTACAACCACTTTTGCACTGTGAGTGAATACAGAGAGCCCAAAGCTGATGCTTTCACTAGTTACTGTACTTTCACATCACGGTTAAGCACCCTGCAGAAAATCCTAAAACAGAGGCTCAGAAAAAAGACCGGTTTATGGAGTCATGGTTTTGCAATGACTGAACTGCACTGGTACTTAGGGAAGATTTGGATTTAATTCCTGGCTTGGGTCTGCAGCATCTTCACTGAACAGCTTTACACAGGTTTTTAAAGGCTAGGCACTTCAAATTCATTTTTTAAACTCTGGCCTTTACTGTTCATGTTCTCTATTTTACAGACATAGAATAATACTTCTTTAGCTTGTTGGAATGCTGAAAGGATTCCTGAATATCTGCAAGACAAGCAGATATAATTTTATCTGGGGATGGCAGGAGGATGACACAGTACATTTTTGATTATTTTTATTGCTTTACAACTGTTTGGGGGAAAAGCTACAACCCAGAGAAAAGAGTATTCCAGGGCAGCAGGAGCAATCAGAACTACAGCAACTCGAGGATGGGCAAACTGATTGACAGGTGAATGCTAAAGCAGACAGCAACACAGAAAATCATCGTAGGACAGACATTTCGATAAATATTACTGTAGCCAATTTATTATTAACACAGTGGGACAGCTTTACATCTTGCATCACACTTTTCACAGTCCTTATGGTAAACATGCCATATCTGACAATTACAAGATGAAAACAAAGACCTCACTAACTCTCTACTGGCCCTGCAGTACTATCTGCTTCCTCAGTTAACCCTCTCGAAACTTCAGCCATGCAGCTACGTAAGCGTATAGAAACCCAAGTGTGTTCAGGCATGTAACACAATTCCAGCAGTATCCAATACAAGTTGCAAAGGTTATGTCATCTGCGACACTAATTTCTAAAAGGCTTCACAGACAAAGGAGAGGGACGTGAAAGACAAGTGGAGAGTTGTTAGTACAGAATCAGAGGATCAAGTAGAACGAAGTCTAAAGGGAACAGAAATTAAAAGTTGCCGAGACTCAAAACATTTTTCTGTCTGGTCACCTCTGGCCTCATTCTGACCGGTATGAAAAAACAACGCACACCTGACGCAAGCACGCACTGGCATAACAAACAGAAGATCAGGATGAAAGAATCTCGTATTATTTTTTATTTCCCAGCTTAGTTGACATAAACAAATAAAATACATTTCTTTCTACAGAAACATTAACCTAATTCGTAATCACAAATCTTTCTCTGTGCTGACAGTTTTGTTTTTAGGAGAAACAAACTACCTGATGGACCTAATAACTAAACACATTTTCATCTGATTCATACAAAATAGTTCCTGATTTATTTTACAAACAACGAAGCACAACATGGACTGTTGAACCCATAAGTCAAACCCTCCGCTACCTGTACACATGAAGATGTATTTTAGAATGAACTCTTGTGTGAAATAGCTGCTCAAGGCTTTTTCATTCATTATAATATCCATGATATCTTCCTCTTTCCATACCTCTACTATCAGGGTTAAAAAACAAAGGCAGACAAGTCAGAAGGTGATCTTAATCATGGAATGTTATTTAGTTCAAACATTTCTTTTCTATTTTCACTGTCCCTTTTTGAAAGCGCGTATTTCAGCAATCAAAACTGATGTGTACAAAGAGCGTTCAGTGAGAGACAAAAGGGAGATGCAACTTACATACGGCAACTGAACGAAGCTAACAGAGTGTTCTTGTCTCTTCGAACCCACATGCAAAATGCACGTTAGCAAGTATTCCAAAACTATGCCTTAAGTGAAGGAAAGTAGCAATGTTAAGCACAAGGTACTCCTTGTGGTTCATTCCCATTACATGATGTATTCAGTTAACAGTTATTTGGATAAAAACAGGATTGCTTTGCAAAGTTTTACGTGCACCAGTAAGGTAGGTTCAAAATAGACTAAAAAACATAAATTTCACTTAAAAAAAACAATTTAGGAATCTGGTTTATGTAATTCCCTTAAAAGTACTGATTGCAGATATATTAATAACATTTTGAAAGTTTCATCTAAAGCAACCACCACGCGCTGCCTCAAGATTATTAAATAAAATCTATGCTATTAACATGAATTTTTCATTCAGTTACTGCATGTTTTCATAAGTGAAGAGAATGCTTTAAATTGGTCAAATTGTAGAAAGATTCTGTTGAAACAGGGGGTGGGGGGGTATGTGTGGATATCTGGGCTGTCCTAAAGAATTTGGTCAAACAGTTAAACAGCTTTGAAGCACATAGAATTTATTTCACTGAAACACAGTTCATTTATCAACAGGTGTACACTTGAAAGAACAACCTTTCAAGGGCTTTATTAATGCAAATAATTCACATTTCTGACATTCTGTATCTGCAAAACACACCACAATTTCTTTTTCTGAAAAGAAGGCATGCATTTCAACAAAAACGGTTGCAAGTGGGGGAAAATCTAAACAAGCAGAACAATTATGTCCTATTCTAATATCAGTGCACTGCAACATCCACCTTCCTTTTTGAGATGTATCACATATAGTTCTTTTTTTTCTGTATCCATATTTCTACTGTTGATCAGGACTGATTGAATTTTGCAATCTTATCAAAATTGTTCTTTAAACTTAATAGAAAAAGTATCTTCAAATCAAGGGAATTTCATAGGAATTCATAGAGGAATTTCAGCACAAGATTTAGGGCCACTGGATTTTAACTAGCATAACTGAAAGAAAAGCAGTTTCTGTGTTTTAGGTTTTTTAAGTTAAATTTCAAACTCCCACAAATAGTTCTGAAAATAAATCCCAGTGTAATTCTGGCCCTACTAACATCCATGTCTCATCAATTTCAATGGACTAAAGATCAGCAAAGACGTTCTGCTGAGCAATGTCTTCTGCCCACTTAACTCTCTGAATCATACTGAGATGCCAAATATTAACAGTGCAAATCACAAAAGTCTGCAGACTTCACAAATGATACAACTTAGCAGCAAACTATGCGCTCACAGAAATAGAGCAGTCACAGAGAAACTTGGCACCTCCGAGGTAAATTCATTTTCTTGATGAATTTTCATATTTTATCATCTTTGTTCAATGTACAACATTTAATATACAGTTCTGATGAAATGTAATTAATAAGTCATCAGCAATTTCAGTGGACAACTGGATCCATCTGTAAAAACAGAATGCACCTGTGCATACATGACACTTACTGCCAGGGTTAAGGATATGTCTGCATTTTTCTGAATGTTGCATTGGTAATAGTGAGCCTTGTAAGCCTTGCTCCATAATAATCTATAATATAACTAGAGCCATCAGAAGGTCCAACAATCTGCAGGAGAAAAAGAACCAAGATTTTCCATTATGAAGTGAAATATACACTTTGTGCTAACAACTCCATTACTGCTAATTTTCCCATCATAAAATTAGTCATGCTTAATTAGTCGAACAGAAACTAGATTTATTTTGAAGTTATGCTGTAGCTTAACTATTTTAGTGAACACCGTCTCTGAAGGAACATCTCCCTAGGGCTTCTAATCAACCAAATTACACAGCCGGCTCTGGTGCTAGGTTAAGCCGATGAGGATTTGAGTCACAAAATCAGGCTAATGAACGAGTGGCCTCCAATGTGCTTTTCTTGAACAAAAGAGGGTAGGCAAAAGTGAATGAGGCTGGTGACAACTGTCTTGGAAATGCTGCACAGGTAAGGAACAAGAAGAAAGATGACCGTGACTTTTTTGTTCTGGAACAGATAAATTGATGTAGGGTCAAAAGGTAGATGAATAAAGAGAGATGAAAGCCACCCGCAACTTTGTCTGTAAGTGATACGAGGCAAGATCACTGTCGTAGCATAGAAAGGAATTTGAGACTAGATATACATTGAAAGATTAGTGATATACAAAAGACTGAATTACAAAAATAGAATTTTTATATTTTCTATAAATACATAAAAAGAATTTCTATGTCCACAACGTTTTAAGCTTGTCAAAGGCAATCTATAACCCATGCTAAATGGATGATGCACTGTAGAGTAAGACAACCTGGCGATTTCATGATGTCTAAGATGTCACCTCAGATAGGGATTTAACCATTAAGTGCCCCACAGTCACAAGTAGCAGGTGATATGGGACTTCTATGTGGAGGAGAAGCAGAAAAAAAAGTGGCAGTCTTCTTTCCTGCAATGCTGTTTGGACACCCCAGATGATGGGCTCCAACAGAAATTAAACACATGCAAGCATAGAACTTCACTGCAGTTCTTATCTCAGGAATATAGGACATCTCATGTAATTCTAACCCTATGTGTCACATAAAAAGCTCATCAGTTTTGACACAATGAATTTACAGTGGTATAGCTTTCAGGCTATAGTCAAGTGACAGATTAATTATGATAGTGAGAGATAGCTCATCTATCTAAATTTTAATTCAAACTATAAAAGTATTCATATTTTGTATCTATAATATCAATTTATGCTAAAATAAATGTCTTGATTTTTCAATATTCCAAAGGACAAGTTCTTAACGCTGAAATGCTTACAAAGGCTTAGGGATAGAATCGAAGCTTTGACACACACAAATGTATTTGTATCTTGTTTTGAAAGCACCAACTTACCTGCATTGAAATAAGTATGAAATCAATTAGGCTACCAATTCCACAAAATCCTACAGTGCAGAACTTTAGCAAGCCTAAGAAAGGGAAACAAAATTTAATTGCATCTTTAAGCTAGTTACTATAAGGTTCACGGGTTTCTGGTGGCAATCCATCCAAATCCTCTTCTCATCCCACAGAATATATACCTTCTAAAAACAGAAGTAAAATTAAAGATTTTTAACTATCAGAGAAAAAACACCTGTATATTCATATTTCTGTACTACCCTGAAGACACTTAAAAGATTTTAAATACAACTTTTATTAAACAAATAAAAATTTTTTGAAGGGAAAGGCAGAATTTGATGAATAAGTTACTGAAAATTTTCCTTTCTTTGATTAGATAAAGACAGAAAAAATCCCAACTTGAGCTAGAAAATTTACATATGAATAGGATTTTGTACCATCTCTTAAACTGCAGCACACACTGATCAGATTTTCTCCAAGACATGCTGCTTTGGAGAACCATTCTTAGTATCATTTTTATAACTATGCTGAAATAGGACTTTATTTATACATACGTGTGGGTGCATACATATACACACACGCTCACTTTTTTTATATATATATAAAAATATATATACACACACACATATGTATATATAAAAACCAAACACTTATGTTTACTCACTATTCAGAAGTAGTTAGGGATTCTTTTGTATGAATAAACGAAAGGTTAATAGAAAATACATGGAAATAGTGATGAACTTTCTCACACTGTGAGCGCTCCATGAAAGGCTGACATTCCATTTGGAAGATGCCTTCAGAAGAAAAAGGCTAAGAACTTTATTTTAAATATCAACAGTTCCTCAAACAATGAACTGTATTTATTGTAAGACAATACTTCACCTTTCAGCTAGACAAACATCTAGGCTATGTTGAGAATGAAATGCTCATATTGAAGACATTTTCAACTTTACCTTGGATCAGAAAGTTTGAAGAGGAATGCACAGATTTTGCAGTTAAGTTAGTTGTAAGCTATGCTGTACAGGCTTTGAAAAAGTTCCTTGCTAAAGAGTACTGGCACATTTCTGATGCAAGAGACAAGCATGTTGACATTGTCAGCCAGTGTGGCATCCCATGCCACCTCTTCCCACAGAAGTTAGGACTGCTGCCACTTGTGCTGTCCTGCCTTCTAGTAAAAAAACTAGATATTTTCCAAAGAGTGAGCTTGCCTTCAGTCAAGGTCTCCAGATCTCTTCCTCCTCTTTTCCACTCCCCCTCTCCCAGGAGCAGCTATCTGTCCAGCATACCTCCTCTTCTCCCCTTGTGCCCTCTTTATGTGGCTGTGTATGGAGGAGAGAGAATTTGATGCTTCACTAGAGTGGGGGAGTAACTGTTTGCATGCTGTAGGAATAGCGTCCCAGCATCTGGGGATGGCTCCCATAGTTGACATGATGAAACTAGTCTGATTTATAAACTCTAGGAGAGAGTTTATAACCACTCTATGGAACAGAAGTAAGAGAAAACCTAACAGGAAAAATAGACCTAATGACCATGAGGCTGAAAGAGTAGTAGCAGGACAGTCTTTCACCTGATTAAAAGGAAAGTCCACAAACATATTACAGCTGAAGTGCTGCCATATAAATCTGGAAAAAAACTAAATCTATCAATGTTTAAAACAATTTGTTCCCAGTGGCTGATGTGTGAGACTTGCAGCAGTCAAACATAGTTAGCCTGGATATTAGTATTGGCAGTCAACTAAACAAATGTTAGCCCTAGGAAACAACAGTTAAGACATCCAAATAGTATCAAACTCTTTGGTGAACACAATTCACTTCATTATTATCTCTGCATCAGGTGTAGTCACCATTTAAAATATTGGTGACATTTATTACGACATCTCTTCTCAAGCTCCAGTCCTGAACATCACTGTCTGTTGGTGACTCGGAAACCCAGTAGTTCTCTTACCACCGCTGGTTCCAGCAGCGGTTCCAATTCACTTGAGGAACTGGCTGCATCCTGGTGAGCCATTCTCCATTAGGTTACTAGGTGTAGAAAAACTGTTTCTGAACACTGCATACGTTTCTAGAGTATAAAGTTTTTTTTTTCCCCTCCTCCTTGCTTCCCTCCCCACAAACATACTGCTCTGAGAAAACAAACTGCTCTAAAGCACAGATGAAAAAATAGGCATCCTAGGCAGCAATAACCTATGGTTTACTTCACAGTGTGTGGGAGAGGAAGGGGTTGCTCTCCATACAACTCTACTAGTTTCTTCATAGTCAATAGCTTGTTTGCTATTTGTGCTTCCTTTAAGTACAAAAGGGAGAAAAAAAAGAAAGTATTTAAAGTTTTCATTACATTTGCACAAAATATTTCAATGCTATTACCTTTCTTTAGCACAGCCTTTGCCAAGGCATGGATGACCTAAAAATTAACCTCTGCAAGAAATCCAATTTATTGATTTTATTTTTCTGCATTTCTACTCTTATATATTTGCTTTTTTTCTTTTATACTTTTCAAAAGCTTGAAAACTTGCTGTCAGAAGAGTTTAATTGCAAGTCTTTTAACTTTGGTTGCTGGCTACAGTATATTCCAGTAGGATTGGCAAGTATGAAACATACAGGACTTCTATACAAGAATACAGCATTCATAAATCTACAATATATTACAATATAATTACTGTGAATTATTATACCAAATACACTACTAAAATACATTTTCAGTCACTGATGTAACAAAATATGTGTACCTTATCAATTGCTTCCAGAAATATATCTTTTTGTGAAACAGATGGACAAAATAAGTGGTAATTATAGAATTTCAAGGAAAAAGACACATATGTTAACACATGATTAGCCAAAAGGACAGATGATATTCTTAAAGAACCCAAGAGTTTGCATATAGTGGCAGAAACTCAAAACTCTCAACAGAAGTGACAGTAAAATGCATAGCTTTTTCCAATTTATTGCTCCATGCTATCTAGACTTAAATGTACTTCCATTTGTCTGGCTCAGTAATAAACAAAGAAAATCCTAGAACACTGAAAGTGGTTCTAACTTACTCAGGTATCTGCATAACTTAAAAGCCAGTGGCATCATCACGCTAAGAATTAGGTTGTAAAAGCACTACCAGAGCTTATTAAAGGTCACAGTTTCTGCAGAACTGTTACTAATACTATGAGCTATCTTGAACGTCTGCAGTTTTAAGAATAAATTTTGTGTCTCAAAACACTAGTTTTACTATAAAGTTTGTCCATTATTTTGCTGGTAAAATTGAGCATCACTTAAGTAGCTGGCACATCAGTCAAAACCACTTCTGTTCAGAGCCTCACAGAAAATGCAGTGGTAAATATCAATCTAAAGCAAAACTATTAATGGCAATAATCTTGTTTGCTTATGACAGTTTTATCTGCTGGACAACTATGTATCCATTGTCACCTCTCACTCCAACAGCTGGATTTTATTTCATATCCATTCTAAGAGGTAAAAACAGAGTAGAAGGCAGAGGTATATACTGAAGGATTTTATTTCACAAGAAAGTAGAAGATTCTAGTTTTAGGTATGAAAACTATGACAGTCAGAGGTCATTACTCAAATTATAAGTATACACATACGACTCAGTTAAACAACAACCTTTACCTCAAAGAAAAAAAAAAAAAAAGAAATAAACTCACCTAAGGCAGGATAGCCTAGATAAAATCTATCTGCTCCCAGCCATCCAAGAAATAAAGACAGAGCCACTGCCACTTTGTAGGAGTATCCATTTCTGCCAAAACATACAAGTCATATATGACTGCAAAAATATATTCACTCATAAACATATTTTAAAAATTTAAAACAATGATTTGTCTGCTGCTTCAGCTTACAAAACAAAAAAGTCTTATTTATCTTCAATTAGTGGACACAGAACCGAAAATGTTCAGCTTTCAAACTGCTTAGGCATCCTCCACAAAGCAACCTCAGCCACTGCAACTCAAGTATACTCTTTCAGAATATAGATTCTTATTCTGAAACTAAATCATCATTCCTTGTCAAGAGAGATGTAATTCAGTTGCTGATACATTCCTGTTTACAGAGCACTTCCCAGTAGTTCAGCCCTATTGAGACAACACTGGAAAGCTGAGCAGTACATGCATACTGTCTGTAAGCATTAGTCTCACATCCAGCCAAAAAGACAGAACAGGGTATGCACATGTGAGATGTCAGTAAAGACAATGACTGTGATGAGATTTGAAGAAGACATGAACCACGGCCACTAGCTGAAGAAGCTGCATGAAGCCTTCAGCCAAAAGGAGTAAGTGACAAAACCATCCATTTCCACAGCAAAGGTAGTGGATGGCACATGTTCTTACAAATGAAGAGAACTGTTGACCATACAAAGATGTATTGTGGTAGAGGCACCCTAAAGTTAAGCATCCTGTTGTTAGGCATACAAAACGCACAGATAGAAGCAGCAGCAGAATCCTCAGATTTTCTGAGATCCGCACTAATCGTCACCATTCTTGCCAACAATTGGAGGGATGTGGACACCCAATCAGCAGTAATTTTCAGTCACTGCTGATGTGAACTTTATGCTAATAAGCAAGCTAGAAACACATAGCTATTAATCCTAGAACTATCCTCTGCTGCATTGGGGAACATCTAGACTTTGAAAAGAAAAGCAAACACAAATGTAATTAGAACTTTAAAAATATTCAATAATTCCCTGTTTTGATATGTGCATTACCATGTGCCAGCAACTACTTAATAAGCCCAAATTAAACTCTTGGTTAACAGCTGAATAAAACATACAGTTTCACAAAGACAGTAGCTAAGAAAATCCGAGCACCTTTATTAAGCAGTCTTAATGCCAAATAAAGATCTACATTTTTGCTTATTATCTAGATTTATTGACTTTAAAACTTAATGGCAACATTAAGTGATTAAACCATGACTCTTACCTCAGTATTTGTTACTTGGTGCTTATTAGCAACACAGAACATACTGGGCCTTCCAGGAACCTAATGTAATGTAATGTAAATTACCATCTTTAGAAATATCTAGTTTCCACTGTAAAGACGACTAACGGTTTTACTTAAAAGTTGAGGTAAACTTTAGGAAATTATTTATCAACTGTCAAGTGTCAACAACCTTCCAAGGACACTGAAGTATAAAAACAATTCTTAGGTAAAAGGTAGGAACCACAATTTAATTTGAGATGTTCCTGATCAAACACAGTAATAAAGTAAACCAAGCCCTTGTCTATGCATTGAGATGCTTGTAGAGCAGTGTGCTGCTGTCAACATGAAACTGAAAGGGCAGAAGAGATCTAGTATGAAGTGAAATCATGTTCATACTGTATTAATTCTGCATCCACTCCTTTATTTCCTTTGTCTTACTCATTCTCTTAGCTAAAAATAAACTCTTGAGACTAATACAGCAAGTAGGGAAATAACATTCCCAGCCATCTGAAGTAATTTGAACAATTGGATAAAAGATATCATTTGCTTTCAGTTATTCTTCTGAATTTTTCTTCTATTTGTGCTTCTCAGCATTATTCAATCATTATTATTTCTGCATGTATTTTTCTCAGTTACCATGTTAAAAACTCTTTTTTTCTGCTCTCCATGCCATTTGATACAATGCAAGTATTGCTATAGGCCACGTTTGTTTCTGTGCTCTTTCAGGGTCCCTTATCAATGTTTAAAGACCTGTCTACACCAGACTCTATAAATTTTACAGACTATCATATTACAGACTGTTAGAAGACTTGAGTGATGGATATATTCAAGTCTGCAAAATCAGGGCCTGTCCATATTAAGCAAAATACAAAGCCAAATTAGAGAACTCTAGAATTTAGCAAAAATCTACCACCAAAAATCAAATTAAAACCAAAGCAAAGTAAACCTAACTCCCACGCCTTCTTTGCTGGAGCAAACTCCTTAGTGCTTGCAAAGTTTTCCTGGAAGAAACACTAGGAAGACCTATCTTCAACATATCCATTTAAATATACATACAATGTAGTGTGCTAGTCTTGTACTAAAAGCTAGCACTATCCAACTTTCTGGATTCCAGAACTGTAAATGCGACTGCTGCTACATTATGGTTTTGGCTATGGGCAACTTGCTGATTTGCCCCTTCCTACAGGTAGGAACAGACATTAACCTACAGCCCACCATGCTAGGACAATCCTACAGAGATGCCTTCTCAAATCAATTTCCTGATTCAAATGATGTGTAGTAGTTTCTTCCTGAAGACAGTTACAATTTCTAAAAAACCTCAAACAAGACGCTCAAAAAAGCAGTAGAAGTGGCAGGCTTATAGTTGTAATATTAAGCTAGAGATTCCTGCTTGAAATAATGCTTCTAAGACTTACATAATATTTAAAATGCCTTATAAAAGGTTGATACAGTGATTAGACCACTTTTTAACAAACATATGTATGAAAGAGGGAAATAATAATCTTTTTGCTGTTTTTACTTGTTTTGGGGATTTTATCAAGGGGATACTTGTATAACTCTTCCTACAGTCACAGTGGGATTTCAAGGGTGTTTTCAGCAAGTCCCCAAAAGTTCCTCTTCCTCCTCTGCCATACAAGCATCATGGGACTGGAAAAGCCACAGCAAGTTCTTTTGGTAGTATAGCCATTGATTATTTCATCATAAACAATAGTCACAATAGTCATCATAAGAAGCTCACTATTTTTACTGCCTACTGAAAAGTTAACACAGAAAGACCCCTACATGGTCTTTAATTTTTTCAAATGTAAAGAAAACACAAATTTACAAGAAAGCTTCTAGAAAAAATAGTAAATAAAAATGAATATATACAAATGCCCAAAACATAAAAATTACATCTATTTCAAAAACTAAGCAATTTTTATTGAACTAGTATAACCTCATCTTTTTCCCAGTCTCCATCACAGACAGGACTGAAATGCAATTGTTTCTGGACAAAAACATGACTGCAGTCTAGTTTGCTAGCATTTTAATTTGATTAGATGTAATAATATATTTTCTTGAATTTGCTGAGCTTTGACTTCTGAGAAGACTACGTATAGAGAAAAATATTGATGAAATTGAGAAGCAGAGCTGTACTTCTGAGTTAGGCAAATTATTGAGCAGCAAGTACCACATCAGAGTTATTTGCAGCTAGAGTGATGAGGAATACTCAAGAGGATTACTGGAGCTATAATTTCCAGAGATTCCACAGTTGGACAAAAGAAAAAGGCTCTTGTGTGAATTCCATAAAAAGAAGAAACAAATAGTAGTGATGGGTGTCCTCTGATCACTAACACTGGCCAGTTGGAACATTTACTGGTATCCATTGCTCATGATCTGCCTCAGAAAAACTAAGTCCATTATTTTCACATTTCAGAAACAGGCCCTCGAGAGACACACTGGACTGGATTATACAAAAAAAGTTCTTTAAGAAGAGAGAGCAGTTCCTCTTAAATAGATATTCAGGGAACTGGAGAAAGACTTCAGCTGCCCCAATACTCACGTGCATTACATCTTAAAGCAAAATTTCCCAGAGGCTTCAAACTGCCATGAACCTGTAGTGGTGCTGAACAGAGCAGCCAAGACCAGGGCTGCTTTATCCATTCTCTCTCATCCTCGTGTTGCCCTCATCCTTGTGCTGACACAAGCACTGATGTGACTGTACTGCAACTCTAACTGGGGAACTGCTCCAGGTTAGTTCAAACTCTTTTGAGTTTCCTGACTCAGTACACAATGGGGTTTGTCAGGCAAAGGGATGGAGAGGAGTGCAGTGTTCTATCTCCTTATTTTTCTTTTTTCTTCTGCCAACACATCATACTATTTTAGAAAAACTTCAACGTGAAAATAAAGGAAAACTATTACAAAATACCGTAATGTACTTACACGTTACGACACGCAATAGGCTTGTAAAATCCAACTTCATTTCCAGTAAAGACTTTTTCTATGCCAAGATGATCTTTACAAGTAATATTTGGTGCTGGTAGACATTGAACTGAGGACAGAAAAATTATTTAAATGTAAGCAAAAACCAATCTGAGATTGTGACACTTTTCTGACAAGCCACATGACATAAGTGAAATAAACAGATGAAGTTACACTGCGTAACAGTCATGATGCACATCGTATGTAAGGGCTTGTTACTGGTAATTGAATTGTTCAAAGCCAGCCAGCCCTATGACTAACTTGACTTTTTGCATGATACATATTAAGCAAAATATACAAGGCTAATTGCGCCCCTAATTCTGTTGGAATTTCCATTTCTGTTCCATTATGAGTCAGTGAGAGATCCGAACTGGACATACGGAAAACATTTTCATCTTGAGAACAGTCAAGCGTTAGAATGAGCTGCACAGAGAGGTGGTGCCATCTCCATCTTTGGAGGTTTTTGAAATCTGAGTGGACAATGCCCAGAGCAACCTCATGTGAATTCAGTGCTGACACTGCTCTGAGCATGAGGTTGGGTGACAGAAATTCCTGGGGTCTCTTCCAGCTTAAGTTATTCTCTGATTCTAATCTAAGGCTTGACTCATAAAAGAACCAAAGTGGAAATCAAAGAAGAAAGTGACATCTGCAAAAGGTTTGCAATATATTATCAGAATATTAATCACTCTCTAATGTCAAAGTAGGTTGTTTCAAAGGGCCAAAATCCAGCCCTTCCTCTACTTTCTATTACTAGCTTTCAGTACTTGTGAGTTCTATCTAACTTCCAGCCAGGTTCACTATTTCCTTCCTGATTTTCAAATCATACTTACAGGCAAGACTACAAATGGATTTTGTTGCCTTTCTTTTTAAAAACCAGACCATATTATATATGGATCAAAATATCTAATTTCAGCTGGTCAATATCAGTAACACCTAAAAAATATGAGCTGTATCTGGACTACACGGATGTTACCGATTAATGTGCCTGATCTAAGACAGTTATATCTTAAAAAAGCTACACTGTGTCTTTAAAAAAAATAAGCTAAGGTAACAGTGTGTTCTTTTATTTAGAAGAAATGTACAGCAATTAAAATGTACTGAGATAGTAAAGGACGCATTTTTTCCCATCAATGTCATGCCAGTAAGCCCCTAAACCTGCTACTAAATGAGACTACTCAGATACTTCGAATTAAACCGATACTTGTTTGGGTGATGCGATCTAGAAAGATGCTTGGAGGCTGCTGTGCTTCAATTGTCATCTAAAAGAATAACTTTTTATTACTTAGATAATATGGAAAGGCAAAAATCAGATACTGTGGAGACCACTTAAAGACTGTTATATGCATAAAAACTCTGTATTGTCAGAAAATAACATGTTAAGTAATTCAGCAACCTTCCTCACTCTGAAGCTTATCTCTTGTTTAAAAGTATATTGCATTAAATGCACATGTCCACAAACTAGTTAGACATAACAAATTGAGTTGTGACCCATCTCCAGCTACAGAATACTCTGACTGACTTCTTATAATCAAGGACAAGACATTTAAGATAATGCAAAGGACTGTGCACATAAAGCAAAAGTGTTATACTATTAACTAACCTGCAGAGACCATTTATTTCAAAGCCTTAGAACACAACACAAGGTAAACACAGGTAATAAACTAAATAACCAATTTAAGTATTCATCTGTTATACTCAAATGAGCATCAGAATTTAAAACCAAAACATCCTGTGCTTTCAAAACAGTCTAACGACACCAAAACCTCCTGATAATGAAATACACTATTTTTCCTTAGAAGAAATTAAAAAGGAAGATTGAGGTCTAATGCGTAATGCCAATTCTTCTTCCAAAAAGCATATGCAAAACTGAGTATGATAGGAGTAGGTTGTTTTAATCACTGTAGTGAAGGCTAGAACCTAGAAGATATAAGATACATTGAAGAGATTTACCAAAAATCTCACTTACAAACATACTAATGAGATATAACATATTTATTCATTTTTAGTAAAGCATCCAATCTATGCAAGTGTTTTAAGCTTTCTGAATAATGCAATGACATTACCGATTCCATGTTTCAAAAAAGATCATCTAGCAGATATAAAAATGCATGAACTGAACACATTCTTGGAAAAATGTAGTTACCATCAATATATGTCAGAAGTTGAAAGTCCTTACCATATGCTGTGTGATTTCTACAATTCATTGGTTCTTGTGTACTATTGTCTATTTTAGGATCATCACAAATATATGTTCAGTTAATTGAGGAAAACATATTTCATATCAAACACTACTACAAGTTTAATACTAATTTATTCCACCTTCTTTAACCCCTGAGGATTTAAGACATACCTTGATGTCAGTATTCCTTCCTACCCGCCCCCCAAAATACAAGCAGCAAATCTCCCAATTCAATAGGTGAATAAATTGCATATACTTCACATTTAGTTAGTGCTGCAGTCAGCACTACCTGAAGGAACGACAGTATTTATCAATCCCGGCCTCTGTATTCAAAGACAGCAAGGCTGCACACCTAATCTAGTCTTCTTTCCTTAGCTCACTATTGCAGGGCATTTAAACTGAGATAATTCAGTTGAGAAAATTAAATCAACAATAACATCCAAAACTCAAAGTGAACGTCAGAAAATGAGCACTCGAACTGCCAGGAACTGGGACTAGAATAAACCTGAGCAGCAGCTAACTTCCAGAGGTCTCCTCTCCTGCGGCCAAGCAAAGCGGGAAATGGAGCTAACCTTCCCGGACGAGTTGGATCCGCAGCTACATGAGTAACCGTCACCTGCTATCAGGCGAGGCCTGACACGCCTCGGGAGAGCCAGAAACCTCCCAGCTACCTGCTAACATCTGAGACCTGTTAATTCGGGCTCCGGAGGCAGACTCGATTTTTGCGAAGTCATTGCATCCCAACACAGCGTCCGGAAAAGTATAAGGTGGGGGGGAGGGGGTGTCTCAACTCCCATAGGGTTTTATTGCGGAAAATCCCAGAGACACCCCACACCTACACACAGCACACGCTAAAAAAATCACCGACCCCCCCAAAATCACGGGCCCCCCCCCCCGCTCCGTTTCCCAGACGAGACCCCTTCTTGCGGGCGGGGAGGTCCTGAGGCTCTCCGTGGCCTGTGAGGAGCAGCGAGGGGCGCCCGGGACCCCCCATCCCGGCCCTCCATCTCCCCCTTCTCCCCCGAGGAAACCGGCTCCAGCCGCCGCGGCCCGGGGGCGCCCCCCAACCCGCCCCGTCGCCACAGCGACCGCCCCCGCCGCGCTCAGGATATTGCCCCAGGCGCAGCTCGTCGCACTTGAGCGGCGCCTCCCGGCCCGCTGCCGTCGCTGCTGCTCCCGCTCCCGCTCCCTCCGCGGTCGCAGCCGCGAACCACAGGAGAAGCAGGCACCGGGCCTCCGCCGCGCCTCGCCGCCGCCCGCCCCGCGCCGCCGGCAGCCGCCCCGGCCGCGCGGCCATGATGGGAAGGAGCCGTTCCCGTCAGCTGACTCGCCTGCCCCCGGCGGCGCGGCGGGGAGGAGCGGGCCGCGCTGCCGCAGCGGAGGGTAGAGGCGGGGATTTTTCTTTTTTTTTCTGGTTGATCTCGGGTAGTTGACGTGTTTGGACTTCTTTGTTTGTTTTTTTTTTTTGACCCGAGCAAACACGGCTCCCGAGGCGCTCTTGCCAGTGCTGCCGGCACAGCTCGCCCCTGGTCAAGATGGCGCTTCGACCGCCGCGGCAGGGCGACGGGCCGGCTTGTGCCCTGAGCAAAGATGGCCGCCGCGCGCTCCCCGCCGGTGGGCGACGGCGCCGCGGCTGCCCTTACTCAAGATGTCCGCCCGGCGGGGTGGGGGCCGTGTTAACAGCCGCCGTGTGTGTGAAGCGGCTCTGGCAGCGCTGTGGGGGGGCGCCCCGGGGCCGAGCGGCAGGAGAGCCTGCCCCCCCCACCTCCAAACCTGCTCCTCCCCCGTGCTGGCCCTGAGGCGGGGAGAGCTCGGCTAGGGCAGACGAGCGCGGCGGAGGGGGCGCGAAGGCAGGTATGAAGCCGAAACAGACCGAACGCCCGTCCCAAAAGCGAAGTAGTAACTTATCAGCCAGGCCCTGTCCAATCGCCCCGAGTAGCAGGTGCCTGTGAGGACCTGGCGAGTTGTCCCGAGAGAGCCACGTCCTGTCCCCAGGACCAGGCAGCGACAGTAAAAACGGAGCTCGGCCTGGCCAGGGGAGGGGAATTCCTCAGCTATGGATACGCCTTCCCTAGAGTCCGGCCGGGGATAAGACTCTTAGGAATTCTTGCGTTTTTCTGGAGCAAATGCAGAGCCATCCTATAAAAAGAATATTTACCTTTAAATTCAGTGTGTGGTTAAAAGTGCTCTTGTAGCTTTTGTTAGTAGAACAAGAATATTAAATGCCCAGAGCAGGCACACTTTATATTCATTAATACTTGCTATTTTTAAGGAAGTCTACAGAAATTACCATCCTTCTCTTTCATTCCTTAAAGTTATTTTATTTAGGATCTTTTAATTTTTTTTTTAATTTAGTATTTGATTTTAAGGCATTGGTTTTCAGTTATAAACAGCCCAGGATCGCCAGCAGTTTATAGGAGATGAAGAGACCATTTAGCAGAAGTATAACCTGGAAAGGCTGCCCTGCTGTTACCAGTTTTTAATCTGCTCTAGAAGCATTTCCTGAAAAACTTGTAGGGACCTAGAAACTAGAAACGAATGAAAGCAACTTCCAGATAGTATATAGGAGAATGTCATTATTACCCAGCATTTCTGAAAATCTTTTGGTTTCATAGTTGATTATTTTCATGAGCAAATGGTGACAAATGCATGAGTCTGTCAGTACCAGTGAACAGTCTGCTACAGTCCCAGCTAATGTAAAAATGCAGACCTAAAATATATGGATGGCTGGCAGAGATGTCTTTTCTCAGTCAGTGATGTGAAATATTGCCATCTAACAGCTTTTGAGAGACTTGTGTAAACCAAATTGGCAGTCTAGAGCTCAACAAAGTATGCAAATCAAAATTGATATTCCTTTCGTCAACTGGAAAAGAAAGGCCAGGGACAGAGTGCACTTCATAATGAACTCAGCCCTCCAAGATCACGATTGAGGTATGCTGATGAGAAAAGTGCTTCGCTCTTTTGTCTGCATTGCATCTCTTGGGTGGATAAATACAGGCCTTGCTCTTCATCACTGTCAAGAAAATTGTTGCTTCTCACAAGCACTATGTTAATTAAAATTGAGAGTAAGGACCAGGAAGTTAGGCATTTGGAATCTGAATCCTTAAAACAGGAGGACAACATGTTATATGTTCTTAGCATGTGTGTTTTGTGCAACTATTGTTTAGTTAAAAAAAAGGCATTGGGAGGAGGGAAAGTCAATTATCAAATTATCACTTATGAAGTGAAATTAATTTCCAAATCTTTTTTTAGTGCATATCCTATGTAACTAGCAGGGCCGCATGAGATCTGCAATGAGCCAGAATAAAAATTATTTTTAGCGGGGTTCATTTGATATTTTTGATAAATACATAAGTGAAAGCAGACTAACATACAGTGTGTGAGGGCACAAAGCATCCATAGTTCCCATTAAGCTTGGCCTCAGGCTTTGTGTGTGCTCGGTGTTTTGAGACTGGCGATAGAAACTAAAGGGAAAGGTGTCCCTGTCAACTCTCAGTATTTCTTAAGCTGCAGGTAATGTGTGCTTCAGAGCGCTGCCTGGAACAGCGCTGGTTGTAGTGAGCGCTGGGTCACACAGCTGTGCAATTTTGTTTCGGTGCTGTGTCGGGGCAGCGCTGAATTGCTTAACTCCGTCCGAGCCTCAGTGCTGCTGAGGTTTGGGCCGCTCCCGCTGAGCTGCAGTGGCAGGGCCCGCTTCCCTCACCTCTGCAGGCGCCTCGGCACGCCGAGCCTCCGGCGCACGGAGAGCACGAACTCCCGCCTGCCACCGAGTTAGTGCAAAAGGAGCGTGAATAAAAACTTCCCTACGGCCTTTTCTAAAGCTACGTGAACCCACACGGCGCCGTCCCCCCCGGGGGCCGGCTCTCCTGCCGCGCCGCCCCGCAGGTGCGGCTGCTCGGCCCCGCTTCCCGCTTCCGCCCAGGTGCGAGCCAGCGGCCATCGCAGGTAACGCGCGGCGGGGCCACCTCGGCGCCGGCCCTGCCCCTCGCGGGGAAGTGCGGGGGGATGCGGAGCCGGGAAAGGCCGGGGGGCACCCTCCCTCGACTCTCGGAGGAGTCGAGTTCCCTCACCAACCCCCCCCCAGCTCTAAATAGCCTTTGGTCGTAGCTTTGCTAGAAGCGTTTCTGACCTTTTTCTCGCTTTTTCGACGCCTGGCCTCGCAGCGCGGTTTGGACACCGCGGGCCTGCTAGCATTGCCTTCATTGCTTATAAAGAATTTGTTGTAACTAGGCGAGGAGGTGCTGATGAAATAGCTTTCCGTCGGAGACACTTTGGTCAAAGGCTTTCAATTCAGAGATCCTTAAAGAAGCAGGCTTTTATGCAGGGGTTAGTTAGTGGGGTGCAATTCCTTGAATTTCTGAGCTTTAGAAACCGGCACTATGGTTCCAAGTCTAACAACTCTCCTCCCACATGAAGCAGTTTGTTTGTGTCACTGTTATGTGTAATAATTTTCAGATTTGTTGTTTAATTTCAGTAGAACATGACAGTGTTCGGATCCCAGAAGCACAATCCTTGTGAGAATAGGTTTCTGAGTAGAAGCTGCGTTATTGCTCCACTGAGAGTGGCTTCAGCCTGAGCTCACCCTTTTATTAGATGTCGGAGAATCCACACAGGCACGTTCCCCTCGAGGCTCAAGCCCACAGGAATTCAGGTTCTGCTTGTTAAAACTTAGCATGTTTTGAGAATGAGTAAGGTTCATCGTGAGCAGCATGGAGGCTGGTAATCTCAGGTACACGCAGTTTCATTTGCTTTCATCATCTTGTAGTCAATAATCCTCTGTAACTACAGGGTACGCTTGTCTTGTCTGGGGATCAGTTATTTCATACGTAAGAATACTTAGCTTTGACCTGCTTTATCCTGCAGATATATGCTATATTTGTATTTAGGTATTCACAGCACCATTCAATTATCTCAAGTGCCTGAAGTAGTCAACACAAAATATGTTGTATAATATTTTGAGATACTGAAAAACATTGAAGATCTATTGCACTTTTAATTAAAACCTGTAATGTTTATGTGAAACAGCAGGACCTTTGCTTACAGTGGTCTCTGAAAAATGTGCACATGCTAAACATTTTTGGACTGAATTTTTTTGTGCGTTGCTAAGATGGTAAACTGAGTCAGCCTACTGTGTAGAACAGCAAAAATATATTTTAGAATAATGTTGTTTCTTCAGTAGCACATAGCGGCGTGAAGACTTTTTAACTGTTTTTTTTTTAATATCACAAATTATAGGTGATGTTGAGGTAGGACCATTTAAGATTAAGATAAGTATATCAAATGCTGTTTTTTCCTTTTTTTCGCCTTTGTCAAACTTTAAACTCTTCGAGCTGAAATTTTCCAAGTCAGAGATTTCTCCTGGACTGATGAAGGAAAAACATGCACCGTATCAGTCACTTCTGGAAAAATTCCAAATGCATTAGTGCAGAAAGGTGACTTTGAATAAGGATGTACTCTTTGCTGTTCCCGTGACAATCTGCCCAGATTGCCTATGTTAGAAGCCTTTGAAAAATAGCAGCAGTTAGCACTTGCGCATCAAGGACTTGTGTCCTGGAGCTAATGTACCAAAAGGTGCCACTCACGATGAGCATGGTCGCCCTTGGACTAGTCAGAACTCTCCCTGCAACCACAGCTCTCAGCTGCCATGTCCTTGGTCTGTCACCAGACCAAACAAATCCAGCTCTCATTTGCTTTCCTTGACTCCCCTGAACCTGCTCTCTCCTGGCAGAGTGTGGAGAGTCAAGTTGCCTAACTCCAAGCCAGCTGTACGCTGTGTGTGTTATGGGACAAAAAGCCCGCAAGGAGGTACGGAGCTGTGAAGCCAGCAGGTAGGCTTGGGACGGGTGTCAAATGAGGGAAATAGCTTTTGGAGAGGCTGGTGATTGGGACTGCAGAGGGCTGTAGAGCACAGTTAGAAAACTGGGGTGAGATGGGTCTAGTGCCTTGCAGAGCCCACTTGTGGGAGCCAGGAGGCTCGGGCAAGCTTGAAGACATCGGGCAGAAGCAGTTGTAGTAGTTAGGTGAGTGGAGATGGGCAGAAGAATCTGTGCCAGCTTAACTGTGTTCTCATTCAGATCCTAGGAGAAAAATTCATACTTCTGTGTCTCAGTAATCCTCTGTAGAGGGTAAGTGTTTGTCAAATCCACTGCCAAGGATGTCTTGATCCTCTGTAGCTCTGAGTTAGGCAGCAGATGATCACTTAGTGTCTCAGCTCAACTAGCAGCAGTGTGGGGACTGGGTGGAGGTGATGGAAGATTTAAACCTTTCAGCTCTTCTGGTGTCCTCATTGGCATGGGGGAATTCCTTTTTTCTTTTTCTTTTTTTTTCTTTTTCTTTTCTTTTCTTTTCTTTTTTTTTTTTTTTTTGTTCTCCCCTCCTCGAGGTCTATTTTTGAAAAGGATCCAAGTCCTGGCATTTCACCCAAGACTTTGTGAAACTTTCCTGCTCCCTGTGATACATTGAGTTCAGCTCTCGAAAGTGAAGAGAGTAAAAACCCGTATGTACATTGTGCTGAATAGTATATTTTTTCCTGACCATGCTAACCTTTATGAAATTCCTGATTTTTGGCAATGATTTTATGGTGATACTCGGAGCTGCAATGTGAATTTTAAACTTTGAGGTTTGTCATTTTGTCTAGCAGATAAATAGATGGCTGTAGAAGTAAGAGAATTGAGCTGGGGAAGTTCAACACACAGTGGATGAGCTGTTTTCAAGAGATGAAACCATTGTGTTTCGGATCACTCTTGAAGATTAATGTCTAGGCGTGGGTCTCCTAATTTAGCAAATTCTGTCTGTTGCCACCTCACTCAAAATTAGCATTAGTGTTTAGAAATTGTTTAGCAATGACCTGTTTGGGTTGCCAAACATAAACTGATCAGTAATTTCTGGGGTTGTGTATTTCACTGGCCCCCAAGAGCAAGTTAGGGAACTGTCATCACTTATGCATTACTTGAAAACATTCAACTTTAGTTTATATTCTCAGGGATCCCCTTACAACAGAAGGGGCTGTTGGTTTGCTTTAAAATAAAACATCCCCCTTTTCACTTGGAGAAAAGAAAGGAGAAGAAAGAAATACTGATGGCGGTTTTAATGTGTTGCCCAAAAAAATCTTTGCAGTCTGGCTAGAGGCCAGCTTTGATCACGAGGGATCCCGAAGTGCTGTGTGAACTTGAAATGTTACATGAATTGTACCTGAGGTCCATCCACTTCAGCTGCCGCTGGAGCAGAGTGGTCTGCAATAGCTCTTAGCAATACTTTGCAGCAGTTAAAGCAGGAAGGAGAAACTTGCTCTGTGTGTATGTTTTGGTCTTTTGTTTTTTTCTGCTTTTTCACCTCCTTCTCCAGGGGACTTCTGTGTGTTAGATGGAGCCTAGATGTCTTACCTACATTTTTCTGCTCTATTTTTTCTTCTTTTGGCTCTGTACTCATTGTCATAATTGCTATTGCTACACCCGCTGTAATGGAAAAAAAAATTAATCTTTTAGCCTGTCAATGGAGCTCACAGAGGTGGTTTCTGAATGACGCAGGCTGTTTCTTGTGGTGCAGTTTGCCAGTGCAGCAGAGCTGCTGCAACTGCTGCTGCTGCAAGGTGGGGGTCTCGCTCCCTGTTTGAGCCCCTCTGCCCTCTCTGACGTGCTGGTATGGGTAACTGCTTGTGCTGAGCCAGGCGTGCAGAAAGCTAACCCTAGCAAAATGTGAATGTTAGTCCATGTTTAGCTCCCTGCACCAACTCACTGCAGGATCGGGTGAATGAATGCAAGTGCTGATAAAGGGGAGGAAGGACAAGTTCCCAAAAGGATGCTGGAGGGTTGGGCCGCTCTTACAGCTTCAGCTAGCCCTTAGGTTGGCATAGTGGTATAAAGTTTATTAAAGTTTATTATTAAAGTTAATCTTATTTCCTGACATACTGGGATTTCTTTTCTGGGTTTAATCTTTCCCTCACTGTACAGCTCTTTAAAGGTGTTTCAAGTCACTGTTCCTCCTAGGAGTTATTCTGCATCTCTTTCCGATGTTGGTTTGCCTGCTTTAGGGTTTTTTTCCGATTTTAACTGCTGATGTAAGGTGGGAGGAAAAAAGGAAGCGAGATGAATGGAGGAAAGTAAAATTTGAAAGAAAGTAAAATTTTCATAGTCTTTGTCCTGTTTTGTTAAGATTCCTGCAATATTTTTAGTCAAAGAGGTTAAGTTTAGCCTTTTTGTTTAGATGAAGACCTAAGAATGTATAAGGAAATGGTATTTTCATCTGTTCTTCAGAATCAGATCTCAGCATAGAATTAAAGGCTGCTGTGCTCTTAGAAGTGTTTTATTTCAAATGGAAAAGAAAATAAAGTTGCAGCACTTACAGAAGTTCAGATGCATTCCTGAAAATCCTTCGAGGTTGTATGGGTTTGCCGCCTCTACTCTTGCTATGAGTTTGATTTAAAATGACCTCCTAAATCTGTTAATAGCCTTGCAAGGCGACTCATTTTGCTTGGCCCTAGGTGGAAACCACGCAAACCCATTGAGTTGTGCAGCAATTTTTTTTAGAAGCCAGAACTGCTCAGATACAATAAAGGTTGCATAAATACAAAATTGTGGCTTGTAACATGCCTCCTTTTTGTAATTACTTTAAAACAGCTTAATCTGATTCTTTTGGGAGAAGAGAAGCTATTGTATTACTCTGTTTTCATCTGCATGATTAACGTTATCTTGAACATACCAGTGTCCTTATAGAAATCGGACTTTCTCAGTGTGAGCACAGCAAGTATCAGAGGCAGAGCTGAGAGAACAGGAGCTCTACTGGGAGATGGTTTCTGGCATATGCTTACCATGGTATTATGTTCAGATGCATATGACCATTTCGTCTCTTGAATTTCAGGATTAAAAGAATATTTTTTTTATATGGCTGGGTTTTGTTCCAAAATAATGAAAATACATTATTTTGAAATTACATAGTTATATACTGGGTAGGGTCAAAATTAGGTAAATTGTGCTGTTAAATATTTGACTTTGTTCAGAAGAACTTGCACTGAGTGAAGAAATCTTGTGTATGTTTTGGTTTGACTGCCTTGACAGATTTCAGGATGACAGGCTCTGCATCAAGGTAATAACATGCATGTAAGGGTACACATTTATCATAACTACTAATTGCAAGTCAGTTGTTTTTATACTGCCATCTAAGCCTCAACCACAGCTGGAGACCTGTTTTGTTTGGCACTGTAGAGGAACATGATAAAGGATATTCTGTTCCTTCAAAGCTTGTCATGTAAAGAGAAAGGACAAAGGATGGCACATGGAACAGAGAAGTGAAAGTGTTTCTTTTACCTATTCAGCAGATCAGCAGTAGGGCTGGGATTAGAACTGAGGTCCCTTAAGGAAGTGTTGAAGTAGGAATTGATTTGACCTATTTTAGGCCTTAATGGTATGCTGCCTTATATGTGGAGGCAATTCTATGGCTCTATGGAATGGTTTTATAAAAGGATATAAGGTTTCACCTATCTTGCCCTGTTGCAAGACTAAGCTGTTGTGATAAAGATACTGTCTACAAATAATTAAATGAGAGTAAAGTACCTCTTAAATAGTAAGATTTATCTGCATGTGTTTGAAAAGGTCACAACTTTGTTGTCTGTATTTAAAATAATTTGACTGAACACAGCTGCCACTCAATTTCCTTGGCTAATGTTTGATTTTATAATCTGCATTCTTCCAGATACTGTAAAGAGATGTTCATCATTTTTGTGTATGAAAGACAAAATACACAGAACTCGCAGAAATATTTCATCTTTGTTGAGGTCACAGTGCAACTAGCTGTATTGAGAGCCGTGTTGAGTGCTCCATAAACAAAAGGAAAGAGTAGGGTTTTTTGATTGATTTTGTTTTAGTCAACTTAGCATTTTATTAGTATAGAATAAAGTGAAGTTAAGAAAGTAGTGTATTTATTGATAATTTATCTGCTATCTCCAATCAGAACGCTGTAATTTAATTCACTCTTCCTTTAATTTTTTTTTATCTTCGTCTAGGTTATTCTGAGTAATTTCAAGAATACCTTTCAACATGCCTGAAAATCCTGCAGCAGGTATGTAATTGAAAAGTAATTGCTTTTGCTAAGCTGTGAGAAATGGAACTCGGTTCCTGACTTGTACTACTTTGGGGTGCAGATAAACAGCAGGTGCTGCAGATCCTTGATCGTCTGCAAACAAAACTCCATGAAAAAAGAGATGCTCCACATAATGAAAACCTGACTGTTTTGCGTAACACACTTAGGAGCCCTTTATTTAACCAGATTCTGACTCTCCAGCAATCCATCAAACAACTGAAGGAACAAGTGAGTGTAAAATAACAATTGTTTTGTGTGATAATAACTATATTTAACTTGGAACTTAAAACAGGATATGTAGGTTGGTGTTAATGAAGACACTGTCATTAATAGGCTGTAACTTGGAGTGATTAATGTTGTCTTTTTTGGTTTTTTTTTGTTTTTGTTCTTTTTTTGAGTCAAGTTGGTATCTGCACAGTCCCTACTGAAATGAGAAGAGATATTGCAACATAATGTAATCATAGGGGCAACATGCTTTGAAAAGTATGCAGAAGAAGCAGAAGTTGAGAACCACATCAGTCTTGAGACAGGTATCTGCAACAGGCATCAACTCCAGTAGCTGGAGTTTTGAACACAGTGGGAACTGGGACCCTTTGTTTTTCCCAGAAGCTAGATGCTGTTTATCAGCTGACTGGCAGCATCTCACCTTTTTAAAAGATGGCATCACTTGGTCCCTGCTGACTTGTACAAGCATGGTTAACCTGCTTTGGGAAATAAAATCTAGAAAAACCACCCCTGAAGTTTTGCCAAGAGGTGATGTAGATATATCCAAGCTAGCTTTAAAAGAGCTAGCTCCAGCAGCAGAAGGGACTTGTGTGGGTTAGTTTATAATGCCATCTGGCACTTCGATCTTGTGGACACAGGGATCGATGACACATCTGTATGAACAGATCTCATTATGCAATTAGCTGTCAGGAATGCAAACTTAAAATCAAGGACTAGTGTGGCATACTATAAGCAGCAGCAATCTCTGCCTGTGCTGTTATTACACCTGCCCAGCTGCAAACATAGTGGGGCAGATCTCAGGGGAATGAGGTAACTTTGCCATCGTTTCCAAATGTATTGCATGTGTTCTTTGTGGCAGTGGCTGTGCCATTCATTCTCCCTTCTTCCCTTGTTGCTGTATCTGTTCCTGCTCCTTCCTTCCAAAACTTGGTGCATCTTGCTGCAAGCTGTAAAAAAAAAAAAAAAAAAAGCTATGAAAATGCGAATAAATCTAAGATGATGTTTTGTAGCCATGGCATAATGGATTTCATGTTCAGAATGTTTGTAACTAGCAAATTTTGATTTTATTAAATTTTTTAAAATCATGTTCTTCTCCCCCTCCCCCCCCCCAACAAGTAGTTTCATTCAGGACAAATTCTTCAGTTTACTGTGTCACATTATTTTTACACTCCTTTGCTGTCTGTCAAGGCTAGAAACTGACCCACGAGTTCTAGCAATGGTAGCGTATTCAGTGATAGGTAGTTTGTACTTTAGTCTCCTCTCTGGGGAGGACATAATATAGACCAGGCCTTTGGCTCCTGAGTGCCTAAGTCACTCACAAAAATAGCGATTCCTGTGCCTGAATTGTTTAGGCTTGTCTGGTGATTGCACCAGTGCCTCTTTAATATTTGATGCTTGTCTGTGTTGTTTCTGGAATATGAGGGTGAAAAGAGAGGAATGGGCACAGGCAAGGAAGGTGTGGTACAAATGGGGAAAATGAGTGGAATAGAAACACAGCTGAAATCTTTGGGAAACTCTTCCTTCTGATAACCAGTTTAAACTTGGCATGACAGCTTGACTGTAGCTTATATGTAAATATTGCCTAGTTTATATAGGTGAGTGTATTTCTGTGAATATCTATATATAAACATGTACATGCTTGTTTATTTGGCAGTCTTTACAAAACGTTCTACGTGTGGAAATCTTTCCTTATGTTTTTAATAGTTTTACTACGTTTTTGTTCATTTTCAACAGCTTAATTATATGCCTCCAGACCGTTCAGTAGACTTTGATTTTACTAAGAGAGGGCTACTAGTGTTTGCTGACAAATCAGTTGCTAATGGGAGCTTGTGTACACCTTGTAATTCACCTGAACCCGGACCATCTACTTTCATTCCAAACCTAGGAGTTAATGAATTTAACACAATCATCCAACAGATGGCAAAGGTAAGGCTCTCAAGTTCAGCACACAAAACTTATTTCCCTCTAATGTCAGACTTTTCCATGTGTGCCTTTGGAGTACATTGCCAAACACGCTCTTCTGTTGTGTATCTGAGAATGCAGTGCCTCCTAGTCAGTAAGAATTTAGAGCTGCTGAGGATAACTTTTCCCTGTGAAAGATACCATCAAAAATGGAAAGTCTTTTCTTTGCCATTTTTTTTATTCTCTATCAAACACACCAACATAGAAAAGAAATTTCCGTTTCCAGAGAACATTTTTGGCATTTGCTGACACTTAATTGAAAATGGACATTTTCTGCAGCAACTTGTTTGAATGGAAAAAGGCTTTTTTCATCAAGTACATTTTGAATTGGAAACTTACCAGCTTTCTTGATATATGAACAGTGCAAACGATTAAAAGAACCAGTGTTTAATATTTTATTTAACTCTTCATTTAATTTTTCTTAACTTTGCCAGACAGATGCTGATTTCGTTAACATGTGATGTAGCATGTACCAGATGCTTTTGGAGACTTACACAGGTGCAGACATTCACCCATGCGGGATTGGCATTTATACCATGAATATATTGTTCTGTGTTACTTTGAACCATTAATTTAATTGGTTAGTCGTGCCTTTCTATATTAAGTAACTGTTGCTAATTGACTACCTTAATGTAGCTGTAATATTTTGAGCATAACTCTTCTCATTAGTGTGTCATTAACTAATCCAATAAAAGATCTAGCGGTAAAGACTGCACATTATTTTGGATAAAACAGCTGTAATATAAGTGCTTTCTCTAAGTAATACTTCCCAGTAAACAACCCCAGAAATTTTGTATTAGAACTGAAAAGGTAGCTAGAAAAGCAAACATTTTTAGCATCAAGTATGAAATGGTAGGGAGGGGAAGAAAATTATTTTCTTTATTTAAAAGCTGCAGTCTTTTGAACACAAATCTAAAAAAGGTTTGCATTAAAAGCAAAAGGAGCCAAAGACAAGTAATTTAGTTTAGCTGTGCAGTATTTCCAGAAATCCCAAATATATTGCTCTAGACAGCACTTCATTCATAGTTTTCATCCAGTTTGGAATTCATCTCATAATGTGAATGAAGTGTGAAAGCAGCTCTTAAATTCCCTGAGGTTTCAGAACCTCAGAGTGCTTGCATATCCAATACTCTGTTATATTAAAAATAATAAATGGAGGAGCTTTTATAGAAATAACATATTCAGTATTTTGTCTTTGTTTAGTCGTAGGAGGAGAATAATTCTCGTGATGTTCATAAATTTTAAACCAGCTCATTCTATTGCATTAAAAATTAGTATTTTTTTTTCTTTTTTACTAGGGTAGACAAATAGAATCAATAAAGATAGATAAGCCTTCTGTTGGAGGTCTTGGATTTAGTGTGGTCGCCCTTAAAAACCACAGCTCGGGAGAAGTTGGTATCTTTGTCAAAGAAGTCCAGCCAGGAGGCATAGCTGACAGGTGAGATTTTTAGAGTTGTATCTTAAATCTGCAGTATTTCTATGAAGATGTAAGCCATGATTTTCACTGAAAACCTCATCAGACATCTTTGTCTGAGTTATCAGATGGGATATTTTGTAGGAGGTAGCCTGAATTCTGGCTATTCAAATAAGTGAACTCATGTTCCAGGGACCAGATTTTCAGATGAGTTTTAAATATCCTAGCCTTTCATAAATGGATTTTCCAGGAATCGCTCAAGAGAATCTTGAGCAGTGAGTATAAAACAAAGAAAACTCACAAAAGAATACAAGGAAAATAAAATTAGCCTCTATTTGAATTGTTATCCATTGTATCCCTGGAAGATTTTTTTTCCCTTTGTTTCTTTATTTGTGTGCATATGACAATGCTTTTATTTATAGTTGATTTTACTGTTTTTCCTGTGTAAGTTTAGATCCAATCCTCCTGACAGATCCCTGCACAGATGTCATCATAGAATCAAGGCTTCAGGCAGTCTTCCCCCGTATTGTCTGTGGGTTTTTGCCCAAAAACAAAAGGCAGAGCAATCCTTTAAAAATAAAATGTGATTGTAAAACCACAAGAGTTGGCATGAGACAAATACAGTGCTTGGAATTATGTTTAAAGAAAATGTGTCTAGATTTCAAGTCACTGGTGTCACTTTTTAAATAACACATGTCAGGAAGTGCCAACACAGGATGACAAAAAGAGTGGGGAGAGGTTGGAATGATAATGGCTATGGGCCCACAGAGAACACACCATAGAGCACTTAAAGAAAAGCGTATTAGGCTTTTTCAAAGTGGAGACAGATGGACTGATCCGGATGTCAGAGGAGGGTGAATATCTCACGTTAGGATTTGATGACCTGCTGCTTGCTTTCTTTAATGAGGGAATCTAAAATATGATTAGTGCCTGTGAAAAGAGATTTCAGGGAAAGATCTTAAATATTGCATGATAAAAATGAAGTTTAAAATGTGTTAGTTAAGACATGCAGTTACATTGTTTTGGGTTTTTATAAATTTCCTCAGTATGCTTCAAGTTTTCCTTCTGAGACAAGATCTCCTGGAGACTTTTTTTTGGATTCCTACAGAGCTTTGAAGGCAGTGTCTGTCTAAGTAACAGTTTGGTCTCGTGCTCAGAATGAATATTTAACAAAGCAGATGAATGATCGTTTCACTCTTGTCACAAATCTAAATTCATTGCTAGGGTGAATTAACCATGAGATTTATACTATTACAGTGTACTATTTATGATATATGTTTAATGTAAGTTGAGCTGTCTATTGCCTGAAGAAAGTTTGATGTTGGAAGTTCGATATTGTAAATTCTTTTGAGTACAATATAAATATCTTTATGTTAAATAATGATACAAAACAATATCGTAGCCTGAGTTTTGGGTACTTGGAGATGTCACATAGTGCAGACAGTAGTAAAGAATAGTTCCTTGTTCATTATATAACTGCAAAACTGGAGTTTTCTGTCCTGTAACTCAACATAATCAAGAAAGAATGAGGGAATTTCATTGAATTTTGAATAGAAGCAAAGGAAGAAATCTATCAAACTAGTATATCATGGCAGTGTTGCAACAAAATTTGATTTGGTTGGTCTGTTCAAGACAATGTGAACGGCATGTAATTTTTCTGTTGGTGAAGACAGTCTATTAAGCAGATACTGCTTTATGTAAATCATTTAACCTTTCATAACTGTGTATTTTGCATGATCGTATTTAGATTACACTAGCCTGTTATGAAGTTACTGTGCTGCATTTTAAAATTTCTTTTAACGTTTTGTTAAGGGATCAAAGACTAAAGGAAAATGACCACATACTGGCCATTAATTGCACCCCATTGGATCAGAACATTTCCCATCAGCACGCTATTGCGCTCCTCCAACAATCCACAGGATCTTTACATCTGGTTGTTGCTAGGGAGCCAGTTCAAGGAAACAGCAGAACTTCGGCTGTCTTACCAAGTGATATAAATCCACCTGAGACTGTAAGTTGTAAGACTGTCAAAATCAGATTTTGAACTAGCATGGGCTTTTTAATAGTTGTAACTGTTTGTGTTAGCTAGCTTTACCTATTTTTTTATTTTTTAATCAGGTTTTATATGCAATGGCATTTGATTGAAACTGATCATGCAGTTAAGTAGAATGTTTCCATTGCAAAGCTGCATGAAGGTGTTATAAAATAGATCCTGGGTTTTTATGGGCTAGCAGAAGCTTTAGTAGATCAACATATTTTTAGCAGCAGGGTCTGCGATTTACAAGTATATCCAGCTGAAATCTTGTGCTCAGCAATTAAAGATGTTGCTCTGATTACATCTTAAAAGAGGGTAAACATAGCCTATCTTGAGCACTGCTTGAAATATCCCAAGCCATTAAAACTTGAATTGCTCAAAACAGAAAGCCTTTTTTTTTCTTTTTTTAATCTATTAAGGGAACTTCTGAGTTCCTGTTTGTCTTTTTTATTTTTTTAATCTGTAAATTTCATTGATTGTGAACACTTTAATTTTCTTGAACAGGAGAGGTTGTCGGTTGGAGGTGTAATAAACTAGGGCTGAATTGCATCAGTGTTCAAACCGTATGGTCCAGGTGGCTTCTCTGAATTTTGTTGAACTACACACCTAAATACAGGGCTTGCAATATTGGAATCTTAATTTATTATACAAGTAGGTTTCAATGAAAATCTGGTTAAGAGTACTGCTTTTCCTTATTCTAGGTAATTATTTCCCTCATGATTATTACAGAGCTAGTGAAATCTGAAGGTTTTAGTGGATAATCAATATTGTTTATTGCACTGAAAATTTTAAAGAATTAAACTTTAACTGCCTTTTCATTGAAAGATCTGCACAGAACAGACTAACAAAATAAAATACAAATATATATCTCTACAGGGGGTCTTTAAACTTCTTTTATGATATTTAACTGGCTTTGGCAAAGATTTTTCAGTATGCTAATAAATCCTTTATTCACAGAAGACTTAAATCTGCCTACTTTGCTCCATTTTGGTTTCTATGAGATATTAATCTGACAGAAACATTGGCTGCGTTTGGGTTGCTTAACAGCTTTGTTATTTTGAGATTGTCTTGTAGAACACAAGGTCATGATACAGTGTAGCTTGGAAACATGCTTCCAATTCAGTATGGCAAAACTTTATATTGTGCTGTTAATTCAGCATGTACTAGTGTTTAGAGTATGTAGGGTATTTAGAGGATAAGTAAAATAACAGAAATAAGAAGCTGGGCAAGAGTAAATGAAAACTAGGCCAATGCGAGCTTCTTTCCTCTCTCTTTCTCACTCTCTCTCTCTCTCTCTCTCTCTTTTTTTCCCCCTCTGTTTGCAGTATTCCTGATTTATGAGAAGCTAAAAGGATAGTTTTCATTTTGGCAAGAAAATCTTAAAATTGCCTTTTCTTAGTGTCCTGTTATGAAAGTAAAGGACAAAATGTATGTTTAAAAACAGATGAGAAATCCCATTGAGTTTTTATTAGGAAATGAAGCTGACTGACCAAAATCTAGTATATCTCCAATATGTGGGGCAGAGAGAGAAAATTGTTTTGATTAATTCTCATCGTTGCCACTGCATGCGAAACTGGGAAACATTAAAGATCAATTGAAATTAAAACCTCCTTTTTTTAAATTAATTGCAGATTCATTGGGGCCACATTGAAGATGTTGAGCTGATTAACGATGGTTCCGGATTGGGCTTTGGAATTGTAGGAGGAAAGTCGAATGGTGTGGTTGTAAGAACAATTGTTCCTGGGGGACTGGCAGATCGGGTAATTTCTTGTACTTTGTCGCTTCTTGTTTGATTGCAAAGTATAATTAACTGCTTCTGACAATCTTAAAATAAACTAGTATACTTAAACAAAAGGAAGGTGATAGCATCGAAGTCTGAATGCCAATGTGTACATTATAAATAAATATGTTAAAGGTATGATTGAGGAAAAAGTCAGTACCTAATCTGCATTAAGTTGTTTCTCAGGCATGTTTTGGCTTTTCTAATATTGTAGAACATCCAGAAATTTTGAAATGTTGTCCAAGTTGTTCTAATACTTTCAATACTTTCAACCTTTGGTCAGTCTGGGGGGACAAGTACTCCTATTGGATTGCGTATTCTGTAAAACTTGATACATTTGGCAACAGCTGTAAGGACAAACTCTGGAAACAATTCTCAGACAAGGGAATCTGTGCCATTGGAGTAATTGTGTTGCAAGATCCAGACACAAGTTAAAGTCCTATCTTTATACTGGTTTTGGTTTTAAAGCGATTTGGATCTGTGTCTTGCAGTCTGAGCAGTTCAAGGAGATCAATACAGAGCCTTCTGTAGTTAGTGGTATCTTTAGAGTTGCACAAGTACAGTTTGCAACCTTGGTTTGCTTGTCTTCAGAGACCCAGTACTGTGTGTTGCCACATCTCAGGAGTAGAACATATGAATAGCAATCAGATTTTGGATTTTTATTGTGAATTTGGTCACGACGTGGTGGTATTTGAGGTCTGGAACCCTAGGTATGCAAACAAGGTCTGGTAACACGCAGAAAGAGGCAGCCTAGGGTAGGTTTTTAGTATGGAACAGAAATGAAAACTGGAGATTCGAAGAGCTTTATTGGAAAATGTTAGCTTTTGCTTGACTGCCTTTCTCTGAACCTGTCATGTATAAGTAAGTGTCTCTTAATTATTGTGTAACACCTGTTTTGCTGTAAGGAATGAAGTGTTCTGGCCACAAACGATGCCTGTGAGTTAAGAACTTGCACATTATTCTCAGCTGAATGAGAGATCATTAAAAACATGAAATAATGAACACACACACACACACACACACACACACACACCCCTTAAAAGCTGGATGAGTTTGTAAATGAGTTTGGGTTAGTCTTAGGAATAACACCAGTAAGATTGCTGTGTAAATCAGTGTGCCTAAGATGGTGGAGCTGTGCTGATCAATACGAGCTGAAGAACTGGTTCCATGAATGCTTGCTTATAATAGAAATAATGATGTATGAATCTTAAACTGTTTTATTTACATGATAATTGTGTGTGTATGGAGTCTTGTTACCTTCAGTGGAATTACTCTCTTGCGTAGCAGCTAGTCACATGAGAAAAAAATTGCAAAGTTAATACACAAGTATTAGGAGATTGCCTGAGGAGTCTGAAATCAAAATGCTGTGCTTCGTATTCTGACCCCTATTCTATGAGGACTGTTGTATGAAACAGCAGAACCTAACAGACTATGAGATTATAAAGCATTGATGGTCTCCCCCTTCCCCCTCCAATGAGAAACATAAACACTTGATTAGGAACAGTACTATTCAACCTGCTTATCTTGCTTCATTTTAAAAAAGTTGATGCACCAGTGTTAACTACTTTAGAAAAAAAATGTGCTTAATTATTCGAACACCTACTTGAATTATTTATGTTGCAGTGCTGATTAATTATATGGTATTCTTATGCATTGGGTGACCTGGCCATGAAAATGCCTGTATGCAGTTTCAATTTTGTAATGTGAAAGAGCTGTTTTATTTACAGACTGGAAACATTTTTTTTGCACTTTTACTTGTGTTTGAAGGATGGGCGGCTCCAGACAGGAGATCACATCTTACAGATCGGTGGGACGAATGTTCAAGGAATGACCAGTGAACAGGTTGCCCAAGTGCTGAGAAACTGTGGGAACTCTGTTAGGATGACAGTTGCAAGAAACCCGAAGTATGAAATTACAGAGACTCCACCAGCTCCTGTGAGCTGGCCAGTTAGTACATTACCTTCCTTTCAAAATGGGAATGTAAGTATTTGATGTTTATTTTTGACATTTTAAGTATGTTTGTGGCTTATAGGAGGTGGAGAACAGAGTGTTCATGAGACCTGAAGTGCTTCTCCTCATCTGAGTTTCCAGAACCATTTATATGTTTTTAAGTGGCCATTATTTTATCCCTGCCTTCTATAATTTTTCCCTTTCTCGGGTGTGCTATAAATACCTATAATCTTGGGGTCAGAATGACCAGCCTTACAGAATTTATTTCAAAGTGAGTGATTTAATTACCAAGACCATAAACATTATCAATAAATGGCACTCTTAGTTCTCCTTCATAGCTCATTACATTTTTGCTAATCAATCACTTGTAAGTGGATTTAAAACTTGAATGTGAATTTCCCTAGTCTAAAATCTAGTGCTGTGGCCAAAGCAGAATTATTCAGCACAATCATTTTTTTATGAAACATAAGTGTAATGTTTTCATAGTCTACGGTACTGTCTGTGATAGGAAATATATCTACAAATTTTGAAACTTGTTTTAGCAAATCTTATCATGGTCATATCAAAGTCTCTTGTTTTTGAAGTCATTCTTTTCAGTTTTGAGTAATTAAAATCAACAAATGCTACACTAAGTGTACAGTAGGTCTTGAAACATAAACAAAGCTGTGCTTGTGCACCATCTGCTACTACTGTGCTGCTTAGATTTAGGTGTAGAATCCGAGTAGCCTTTTCTTTCTTGTCTAGTTTCTTGAATGTAACTTACAAGTGAAGAGCTGTTTTTTTTTAAAGCACCAGTTTTAAAGGTGAGACTAGCAGTCATATTGATTTGTATTTGCATTCTTGCTTGTTGGGCCATCTCTGCAAAGGCAGCCATTAGCATTTGGAAGGAGAAAAGTTGTACATCTTTCTGGAATGGCTACTGTAAGTGCAGCCAAGAGACAGTGAAGTATTGTGGGTCTTTCACAAGCTCTTCTTCCAAGAAGAGAAGTTGCTGTAGTGGCAGAGAGATGGAGAATGGGTAAGCCACATTCTTTAAAGTGAGATTCTTAAAAGTGGGCCCATCTTATTTAATACTCTCGGGGGAGGGGGGAGGGCATTCCTAGAAAATCAACATAGTTATTAAGCACTTTATCTCTGGCTACATCTTATTTCCGAAGACTTGTTTTTGGAAAAAATAACATGGTTCTGATTGCCGTCTCCTCTACAAAATGTTGTTTTTCTCTCTTTCCTGCTTCAAAGACTGATCTGACTTGTTTAGCAGTTTGTCATTGAACAACCCTGAGCCTCATAGATTCTGCAGCCTTTCTACAATGTTATTTCTGAGTATCTTTTCAATGTCCTCCTTATTCCTGGTATGCAATTTGAAAAAAAAAATCTATTTGTATAACTGCATCTATTTCTTTCTGAATGTCATCTATTGCTTTCTGGACTGATGGAGCCTGCACATTTACATTTGAAGAAATCCCTCTTTCTGCTGTGATGATATATTTGCTGAAGTCAAGAGTGATGGCCAATCTGAATATATTTATTAGTTTATTTGTGATTTTCTTGCTCCATCTTTCAGTTTGTGTCTGATTCACAACAGAGCTTTCTTCTTGTGATTTAATATTTCCCTCTAATTTCTGAGTAGTCTCACTAGTTGTAAGCTTTGGAGTATCAAAAGTTTTTTCCTTTTTTCTGTTTTTTTCCCTTCTCTTAGGATTATTTTACAAATCATCAGAAATGCATTTTTGATTTTTTTTGTCATTTTTCTCTGTCTATGTATACGCACAAGAAAACAGACATACTATTTGTACTCTGCAAGATACTGTCTGCAGTATTAGCAGCCCTCTTGTCCTGGCTGTATTTAGGACTCTGTACCATGATATTTCCAGGCTCCACTTACAATATCTTTGTATTCTGCCAGTAACATTCCTCGGGGAGTATTTCTGCAGAGCTAGAGCAGTGGTGGTGAAGAACTTCTGACTGCCAGAATAGCAGGACTCTTGAGACTATAGTTCCATTTCAGATGTCACTAAGGGCTTGGCTGCCGTTTTGATTCCCTCTCCTAAAGATAAGTGACAGAGCACAAAAACTGTCTTCCTCCCCATCAGCATCTTATGGAGTGAGAGAGTTGAAAAGCACTTAAGCAGCTGACTCGCAGAGGGAGATGTGATAACAAAGGAGATAGCTGTCTGCTGGTTTCTCTTTCAGCTAAGGGTGAAATAGGCACAACCACAGCTTTGCCTTGCTTTTAATGTAGGTTCCTCCATAGGAGATGCTTGGCTGGCATTTGATTTAGTTTTTCTTTTGTCTTCTCTTGTGCTATCTTCTCAAGAAACCTTTTCCTTTTCCCAGCTCCGTGTTAATTTTGTTAGCAGTGACACTAGCCCTCTTGACTTCATTACCTTCAACAGACCTTACTTTGGTCGTGTGCTTGTTTTTGATCTAACTGGTATAAGCAGATAGATTATTGAAAATGAACAACTTCATGTATTTTAATTTATCCCTTGATATCCCACAGTTTGGGAGTATATGCGCTTGCTCATTTTTCTGTTCTCTATTAGCAGTGTCTTTGAGGTGGCCTCATCTTGAACTTATCCTGTACTAATTTGTCTTGTACATCTGATTTTTACTTGTCAGACTAGAATTAACTGCACAATGGGACATAATGAAGCCAACTTTTGAAGGACTTCTTTTCTGTACGCTTCTCCAGAGTAATATCAGTAACAAACTTAGCTGTTGGCTTTTAGGTTTTCTTAGTAATTGGAATAAGCGAAGGGTTCAGAGACCAGAGAACAGGTCATGTCTTTTCCCCCCAAGTATTGTTTTTATGAGAAGTCGTTTTATCTGTTCAATGAAGTGTTTACAGTACAATATTCTCTCTTTTTCTGTTAGGCCTTAAAAATATTTTTCATTTAGTGCAAACTAATGCATCTTTGGCTTTGCGTTGCCTTTGACATTCCAGTGGCTTCCAGTGCTCTTTGCAGTTTGATGGAGTTAAACTCAGAATAGAATTGTATCAAACTTCATAAGCTCATGTGCATAAAATTACTACCTTAACGTAGAGTTTCGAGTTTGGTGTCTAGCATAAAGGCATAAAATACACTTAAGCATCTACATGGTTTCCCATATGTGTTTAGGCAGAGAACTCCTTCTGTAGTAGAGATGTGCCTACTGCGTGTATGTGTGATTTCTTTCATTTCAGGGGATAAAACCTGTTTCACTTATGAGATCATTTTCCTTCTATCCCTCGGTTCCTTAGTAGATGATAACAATGAGAGATAAGCATCTCTTTTTCTGACAGGAATGTATGATATGATGATGCCATGTTTTTGTAACAATTTTTTGCTTCTTAACTGCACAACAGAAGCAACTCAGGCAGGTGGATTCATGACACTGCTTGTGTCATGATGACAGATGAAGGGCAGAGAAGAAATTCTCAGGGCATTCAGGATTTCTGTTGTGTTTTGGGCTAGACTGGGAAGTTTGCTGTTACTAAGTAGCAGTGGAGTCCAAGGGAAAATGGCCCCTGAGCAGTCTAATGAAACCATTTGTTTTCAGTAAAATATAAATTTTATGCCTCTGACAGGTAGGTGAAAAATGTAATAGCAAAGAATTTCAAAAGCAAGTAATGACTTTAGGGATATTTATTTTCATCAAATGCTGGGTACTTCTCTGTAAATGTGATACCTGCTAAAGTAGGAAAATCAAAATCACTGCTCACTTTTGAAGAGCTTAACCTGCAATTTGCTAATGGTACTGAGAAATTACAGGCTTCTTTGTTTTCTTATGCTTTATTTATAGGATAATAACGACCTTTTTGAGACCTACGATGTTGAACTTATAAAAAAGAATGGGCAAAGCCTGGGGATAACAATTGTTGGGTATGCTGGCATATGCGATACAGGTGGGTTTTATGTGGTTTTGGAATGTCTAGGACAGGGACTTCTCAAACAGCCTTTATTCACTAACAGGAAAATGGATAGCACTTCCTTGAAGCAGAGTAACCTACAAAATCTGTGGAAAAAGATACTTGGAGAGGTCACTGCAAAGTGAAGTTTGTTCAGCTACAAAATTGTTTAAGAGTTATAATTAGCTTAAAAATTGATTCTCATCAAACTGCTGACTGCGAATTTCACATGTTTAGATCAAACTGTGCAAGATTTAAAGATGTAACAGACACTTCCTGCACATACAGATTTCAGTGTAGTCAGATTCCTGTCCTCATAGTTTATTTTTGCCCCATAATACATATAACAATTCACATAATACATTTTAAGAAGACTTTTAAAACAGAGCATCAGATGTCCCCAGATCACATCAATTTTTGAATGGCATCTTCAGTACATAAAAAATAGCTCAACATGCACTTTCATTTATTTAATGAATTGCTGATGTTAGGGTAGAAATGATCAATCAGATTAACCAGTCCGTGTCTCTGCCAGGCAGGCGATACAGAGGATCTTAGCTGTGCCACCTTCACAAGGTGATGTACTTTTTTGTGACAGATGGCTGCTTTGGTGTCTGAATTCTGGGAACAGATTAAAATATCTGTGCTTGCATATGGGAACATGGAATCAGGTTTTTCTACGTTCACTTTAAATTAGAACTATAAACTCATTTTTCAGTTGTTGGTTCCACAGATGATAACTTGTTTAAAATTGACTCTACTGAGTACCTGATTCTGCACAAAGAGGTAGTGTTTTTCCTCTCCTCCCCTTCCTTGTGGAACTTGAGAAAATATTCTGGGAATGGAGAAATCGTGATGCAATTGGAGTTGCTTATTCTGCCTTCTTCATTGCCGGAACATTCTCTGGTGCTGCCCCTTGGGATCTCTCAGGCGAGGGCAGTGAGCACTGGGAGCAACAGGGGTTGGGGAGGAGTGCATGTGAGGCTGCAAACCCTGCTTTTGCCACTGCACTAATGGAGGGGCTTTGCTGAGCATGGATCAGGCACATTGGACAGGTGGGTGTATGCCTGTCTGAAGAAGGTTAGTGAGGAGAGGATGGATGATGTGTCAAGATTCACTAAGATTAAAGATCAGCATGTCATATTTATTGTGGAGTGGGAAGGGAAGGATTAATGTTTCAACTGATGATTGTTTTTACTGTGGCTTGTGTTGTGTTTTTTTTTATTTATTTTTTAATTCCCTAGTTCTAATTAAAAGTTAGAATTAATAACCAAACTTAAAATATGACAAAGGACAGCTTTTCTGATTTCCATGTTTCTTTTTTTTTTTTTATTAAGTTTTAAAGTTCTAAAGCTGTAAGAGGATAGATTGAAGCCTTGATCAAAGTACTTAAGGACATACTTTACTTTTAGCTTAGGTAGTCCTATTGAAATCAAATGCAGCATGGATTTAAGTGATTGTGGTTTAAAGCCTGTGTAAGCACAAGGACAAATCCATGGAAGAGGTGGCCTTCTGTGAGCCACATTAAGGAAAAATTATAGAGGTCAATGTACAGGTGCTGATATCGATGCTGTTCTTTCTATCGGAGATTTTCAGTCGTTCTTAACAGTCAAGCTGCATAAGTGGTATGTGCGAATGTCAGTGGTTTGCAGAATCATGACTGTGTAAACTAAAGTCTGTGGGAAAGGCTATAAATAAAAATTTACTGAGAGAAGAAAAGAATTAAGTTAATTTACTATCTTGTTTCTCTCTTTCTTCCTCCCCTTCCCCAACAGAACCTTCAGGGATTTTTGTGAAAAACATAATACCCGGTAGTGCTGCTGACCATAATGGCCAGATTCAGGTTCATGACAAAATTGTTGCTGTAAGTAAAATATTCTGCACATACGTTGCTGTAGAATTAATGCTTCATTACATATATCAGGGTTAAAAAAAACTATATAGTAAAATCTTCTTAAAATTAACTGAACTTTACTTTGCAGAGGGAGGAATTTGGTGATCCATATTTGTTTAGGCACATACTGTAACAGAAAGGAGCCTTGATTTTTTTTTTTTTTTTTTTTTTTTTTTTTTTTTGGTGGTTAAAATACTACCTTATATTTAAAGAAGTAGTAAATAGTTAGCTATAAAATAGGCAAGCATTTGGACTGAACTGGTCCAGAGTGGAGAGTCTTGGCTTTTGGCCTGAAGTAAAGGTGAGCAGTATCAGCTTCTGTTGAAGTCAATGGGATTTGAGGATAGTTAAGATTTTGCAGGAAGTGGCATATTATTTATGATCCTTAATGAGTGTATAGCATAGTGTGGCTACAATCAAAATACTAATAGTCACAATTTGTGTTTAAAAGCCCAAGGTTTAAATGTGGAGAAATTAAAAACCACTGAATAATAGCAAACTGGGTAACGGCCGATTTTTGCATTCACAAGACAAACAGGAACGAATTATATACTGTCTTTTCATTTTATGAAATAATCTGCATAGAGATATGATTTTAAATTACTTAAAAGATGTGAGCTCTGCCAGATCTCCCAAAGTCAGTGTCTCCCTTACAAGAGCAAACTCTGATGCAACCTTGTGCTTTCATCTGCGGTTTTGCAGGAGAAGGTCCTACTGGTGCATGATCTAACAGAGAAGTGAATGGTGTATTTTTGATATAAACTAAAACATCTGAATCTGTTTATTAATAGGCTGTTTAGAGTGGATTATACAGACAGTTATTTTCATAGGTTTGTGTGTAGGCATGTTATGAATGCAATTATGAACTAGACAGACTTTGACTACTTTTCCTGGGAATCTTCATGCATAATACTTTTCAAGCTGCTCTTTGTAAACAAAAAAAATGGCAGGGATGGGGGAGGAATAGTTGGTCCATGCTTCTCTTGGATTAGTAAATTCCTGTTTTGTTGTTTCCCCATGAACACAAAATAAATTACTATGATGCTTTATTTTTAAAATGCATTTTGAAAATATTGTCCAATTTGTGAAATGATTTAGTGAAATTCTTTCCCAAATAATACCATTTTTGGGTGAATAACACTAACTTCTGCAAAAAACAATCTAGACATTGCTTACTGTGAACAGTACAGCATAAGAATGTAATGCAATTGCTATAATGTGACAATTTCTTGTCTTAGGTTGATGGAGTTAATATTCAGGATTATACCAACCAAGAAGTGGTGGAGGCATTGCGTAACACAGGACAGACTGTGCGTCTTACCTTGCTTAGAAACAAACTTTCTTCTGCTACTCTTTCTTCAGAAAGACCATTAGATAGAGGTAATCCTTTTTATCTTTCCAGTGATTTATTTTATCCCCACTCAATTTGCAGTGACCTAATTAAACAGTTAGGACTAGATCCAATACCACCCTAGATCTTGTAAGGGCATGCCGTGGAAGATAAGATGCTTAAGAAGGAATGAAAGGAAACAGAAATGAGGGATTCAGGAAGACTGAGAACCAAACTGGGTATGAAACTCATGTAGCAAATGAAAAAGCTATTAATGAGAAGTAGTTATTACTTCATATCTTTTGCAGCATGTATGTCCCGTCCCCTCCCACCCCCACCACACACACACTTGTTTTCACAGTGCAGCCAACTATTCTAGCCATAGTGTCTCTGGAGCTGCAGGGATTGAAACTAGTATGGACAGAAAGAGTAAGGAAAACTAAGAACAGAAGGATAATCTTCAAAATGGATAGAAACAGAGTCTGTATAAAACAGGTGGATAGAATATTTTGCAGCGTCTCTTCCGAGTCTTTGAATTTTCTTTAAGGTAGTGTCTGTTCTGATGATCTGTCATCATTGCTTGCTTTGGCTTTAGGTTTTGCTCTGTAATGCCTTTTATTCAGGTTCCTCTGAAGTGAAGCTCTTTCTATTAGAGCTATGAACTCTTTCCACTCCCAAAATGCAGTAGTGTGCACAGGTTTGCTGAGGGTGCATTCTGTGACATCATGGAGGCTGCTGCTAAAGATGCTGAACAGTATTAGTCTCTGTACCCTGACCTTCTCTCATAACTCGCTGTCAAGCCAGTGATTAATACTCTTTGACACCAGTGATCTGCTTTTCTCTTTCTTTTTTTTCGGTAGATCATAGGCAGTAGTGTCACAACCACATTTGCCAACCCCTTCAGTGCTCTGGAATGAATCCCATCAGCCCTATGGATCTGAATGCCTACAGCTCCTTTACTTAAAGAAGTTGGCTGTTTTTCTCTTTTCAAGGCACACTGGCATGCACAGAGTTCTGGGATTGTTTTCTCTGTGAAGACCATAGGAAAAAGGACATAGAGCACTTGTACCTCATCTGTATTTTCTGTCACTAGGTTGTACCTCCATTCATCAACAGATCCACTTCCCTCTAAGCTTTCTTTTGCTACCTGTGTGCTTCTAGATCTGAATGACATGTGTCACCGTTGCTCACATGAATGAACAGCCATGGATAGCTGCCAGCAGATTGGATGAGTGAACCATACTGTCTGTTGGTTCCCAGACCAAACTCATTTATCCTGTGGTACCAGTACTGTTGCATACTGCTTCCTCCCATGCCACTATTGGAAACTAGCTAAGTCTATAGGCATGTAATTTTTGACTTGTTTGTCCTGAGCTTACTTGCCAAACTGGATAGTTACTGACTTCGTCCCTATGCAGGTAAATGAGAATCTGTAGTCTGGAAAAGGCAGAATACCTGATAGCTGGAAACAGTAGGCAGAAAGATAGGAGATGAAATAGGCATGTATTTCTATCAGTAAGGGCAGCTGGACATAGGGACAAATCACAAAGAAATGGATTGCTTTAGTTTTTAGCTGTCATCCAAATCAAGGTTGGAGGCCTTTCCAGAAGGTATGCTTCAATTCCCCTGCAGATTTTTAGGCTCATCTACAGGACCTTCTGGGTGAAATTCTACAGCTTGTGTTAAAGTCTGCATAGCTTATCCTTATGCTTTGTAATTTCTAAGCTATGTATATGTAATAGAGGATTCTAAATTATGACTGTCAATGAATAACAATTTTGCTATGATTGTGGAAGATCTGTCAGTATTAAAGACAACCTGGAAATGAGAGAAATATAGCAGTTCCTATGTTTCATTCTGTTTTACTTTTCTATCCAAGACTTATAACCAGACATCCTGTGTTATGACTTCTGCATATTCCCAGAAATAGGAAGCCAAAATGGAGATTGTTGAGTAGCTAAGATGTGAGGTTATCAAAGCATGATTTTAGCTGCATGAATGTGAAGGCATATAGGGATTAGTATTTGCACTGGAGGAGTAATTTAAAGACTTAGCAGCAGTACATGTAGCTGGTAGGACTTACAATCATTATTATAAAGGCTAGAAAAGTGTTGAATGTGCACAGTCCAGTGTCATTTATCTAGCCTTTTTTTTTCTCTGAATATTGTGGAACTACCTGTGTATAAAATATTTTCTCTTTCTACTGAAGTGAATAATACCTCTGTAGTCAAATCTTGATTACTCTTGATTGGGTTATCTTGTGTCACAGACTGCAGATGTTTGCTATGATGCAAAGAGAGCTTTCTCAGGAAGCTGTTACCCAATGCCTAGTGCTGTGCAAATAATGGCATATCAATGCCAGGATCAGTTTGGTCTGGAAGTAAAGGTGCTTTTGCCTAGCTTGAACAACGGAATCTGTTGGTTGGTCTCAAAGTGTGCTATCTAGAGAGGCCTTACAGATCCCTATTCTTCAGAGAGTCAGCTTAGATCTAACTTTCTTTATGAGACCTTGCCACAGCAGATCTGAACTGCTTTGATATAGATCCACTGCCTCTCCATATGTACTCCAAAACCATTAATTTCAAGAGGAGTTGTTAGGCTAGATCACGTGTATATGAGTGGCTTCCCCTCAATTGTAGTGCCATGCCAATCTCATAATCCTTTTCCTTGGAGCTCTGTGCAGATGGCAAGGATTTCATTGCTGGGAATTAATAGCTCCCAGTCAGACCCATCCTGACTTGTTGTGGAGGCTGTGTGGTAAATATGCACAGCATTTCCCAGTGCATCATGTAGCAAGTGTATTATGGGATTTTTCTATTCTTCTGGATATCCAAGCTCCCCCTGCTCTGACTAATACAGTAAGGTATGTTTTGCATGGACAGCATATCTTGGGATGCCGAAATTTAAACACTGCCGATACTCTTGGTTTACAATCAGATACTGCCCTTGATACTATTTAGTATTGTTGTTCTTATTGGACCTTTACAGAATCATGAAATGGGCATGATTTTAAAATTGAGAAACAAATCAGTGGCATTTAATGCAAAGGTAAGCAAATCTCATTGCTTGATTGAACTAATATAGTGAAAAAACACTTGAAGTTACAAGGTTCTGCAAAAGGTTTTTGCTATTGTAAAACGTGTGTGTGGACCTCTGTTTAAAAAGGTGAAATATGCATTTTCAAATTTTGTTCATACTGGAATATGGTACATATGATTTCACCTTGGAATAGAATTTAATGGCCAAGTTTAAATTCCAAAGACAGGTGCTTATTTTGGACATGGTGATGGACACTTAATTATGATGGTGTTTAAGTGAATACTGCTAATTTAAGGCTCTGACTAAACTCTGGAAATGCTTTTGAAAGTTTTATGTAAAAGGTATGTTTTATAAAATACGTATGCCTTCCCTTTAGGCCCGGTTGTGTGAAATTCTTATTCAAATTGTGTTTCCTGGAGAGGTATTAAATAGTAATTCTGTCCAGGCAAAACCATGCTTAAGCAGTTCTATTACAAAGGCAACATGGTTCAGGATGCAATGTATATGAGGCCTTGCAGACTAGAGGCAATTAACTTAACAGCTGCATCTGCAAGACTGCAGACTGGGCAAAACTGCTTGTTTTTGCCTTGTGGCAGTATGCAAAACCCAAAGATACAATGATGCTGGCCGGCAGCTTAAAGATGATTGGAGAACAACATCCAGCAGTAGAGATGATAGAAGTAATGCATTAATGAAATGTAGTAGAGTACAGCATGCATCCTTATAGAGTGAGTTTGTGAAATTAGGAGAAGATTGCAAGAAAAAAGGATTTATCAAATCCAATCAATTTACCATCAAATACAACACATTTGTGATTTATTCTTGATACCTGCTAATAAGAAAGGAAAACTGCATGGAAGTGCAGGCAGAGAGACTGAAAATTGCTGCTAATGAAAGCTGACTCTGGGACGTTTTCCTTTCTGAGGCCTCACGATTTGCAGATGTAGTATGTATTTCAGGCCATGAGAAACCAAGACTAGAAAGTAAATTCCTATTAGTTGCCATGTAGAAAAAGCTGTTTATGAAAAAGGAGCATTGAAGCGAATTGAGTGATACCGCTGGAATTCCGTATATCTAATTCAAACCCCTTCCTCCAACATTTCCACAGTTCAGAGGAAGTTACAAGCAAAAATCTCAAAATCTGTCTGAAAGAAGGAAAGGGGACAACTTTGCATGGAGATATGCATCAGCACCTGTTCTGAACAACCATAGATACTGGTAGTGCTTTTTGGAAGTGACAAAGAACGCTGTATTCAGCCAACTGAACACAGCTTAGAGTTACTGAACTGAACTTTGAGCTTGATCCTAAGATTTATTACTCTTGGTGAGGCTTAACAGCCATATCTGACTGCACAGGGGATTGTGGGTGCTTAGGTCCTATGTGTTCAGGCTGTAACTTCGTAATAGCAGAAGAAACTGTGAAGTGGTTTTGTCCCTGCATATTTCTGCAAGTGGGAAGAGTAGGAAGATCCACTCGTGTTTTGTTTTTCGAACAGCTGAGAAATAAATATAGTGATCAGCTTGTGCTTGATAGCAAGGCTCATGAAGAACACTTCTCAGAAACCTCAATTCAATTTAATTGGAGGAAGAAATCTTAAGATGATTAAAATAAGATGATCTATTTCCAAGACAACTGTGATCTGTACTTGAAAATCACAGATGTATATTTTAAGTGGGATTTCTTTTTGGTTACAAAAATAGTTATCTGAATTGTGGGAATTCTTCAATATTTATATCTCTTTGAGCCTATGGATAGCAGAAACTCTGGTTAGTTCCAGTTGAAATCTCAGGTGTTAGGCTCTGAGGAGTGTGATTTCTCAGTGCAGTTCAGATGGCATTTGATTACCTGGTCTGATAGATGATGTCTGGAAGAAGTGCAGTGGTTGACTGTGCTGTTGTATAAGGTAATTTAAATCTTTATTTTTTAAGAAGCTGAAAACTTGAATGTTAGGCAATTATGTAATGAGGATTCTTTTGAAAAGCTTGTAAGTTAGTTTTATCTTGCAACCTATAGAGGTGTTAAAAGCCAAGGACGTTAGGCATCCCATTTGCATTGGCTTTTGCCGGTAGGAAGGTCTGAGCTTCTCCTGGTGTCTTAAAAACCTCCCATTGAGGTATTTCGCTTGCTAGTTTTTGTGCGGCCTGGGAGATTGTGATTTACATTCTGAATTTTAGTATGACACACCAGCATTACTAAGCGGTCTGTGCCTTGTCTAGACATCTGACAAACTATTACAGTCATTCAGGGGAAAAGCAGTTTTCAGTAATTCTGCCTCCAGTTGCTGCTGCTGTAGCTGCTAGATGGAATTTGCTTTAGAGTTTGATTCTTACCAGTTAAACATTTCTTTGGTGTGGAACTTTATATGTGTGCTGAGCTTCTGGATAAGGTCAAATGCAGGGCAGCCAGTCATTTTATGCTGTCTAGCTCTGTCAAATTGTCTTACATGAATGTAATACTGCCTTGGTTGCATAAGTAAGAAAGCTGAAAAGATATAAATGTCAAGATAGCCAAGTTCCCACGGAAGACTGGTTTAGAACTGGAGCTTATATTAAGGCTCATGTTACTTACTGGCCTAATTAAACTAGACAAGCCTTTGTACCTGCCAAACGTATAAATAAAGTCTATGGCTGCATTTGTGCTGATGCAGCCCCCTGATAACAACAGTATCTTGTCAGGTGTTTATTTCTTAAGGGGGTTCATTTTGGTAGGAGATGATGCTTCCCTGGAGGGGCAAGCATTTATATAGCTACAGATTATGAATTTGTGTGAAATTTGTTTTGCAGCCTGAAAGACTGATTTATTTACAGTACTGTATGGTACCGAATTCACAACCTGTCAATGCAAGCATTACCTCTTCTGCTTTTTAGTTGAATAAATCACACAGTAGCAGTAGTTGACATGGCGCATTGTTTTCTTGAAAGTCATTCTGTGATTTGCACTGTTTGGTAGACTCAACTTAATGCAATTTCCTTTCCTTGTAATCCATTATTTACACTGAATTTTATTGAAGTATTTAGAAATAAATGTATTTTTGAATGTACAATGTGCTTGTAAATTTAATATTTGCTTTCATATTTAGGAAGAGTCCCATTCTCTCCAACATACGAGCTGAAATCCAAGTGGGAAAACCTGTTGGGACCTGATTATGAAGTTATGGTATGTTATCCTTTGTTAAAGTACACTGATGTATATTATTTCTTTAAATTACAGATCTGTGAGCTTAGCATTACAAGCTGTTTATCAAACAGTTTAGTGTTTGGAACAGATCAGTAACATCAAACTTTGTTTCCCTTAACAGGGAAACAAGGCTGAAATACAGTAATGTTATAATTCTTTTTTTTATTCTGTTTATATAGATGCTGCTGTTTAGGTAGGACTAGTGATTTAAGAAAATAAACTTTCCCTTTACTTATCATAGCAGCTGCTTAAAATTTTTGGCATTTTTATTTTGTTTATGATCCATTTGTTTTATTGTGCAGCGGGAAAAAAAAGGCTTGGGATATTACTCCTGTGTTTCTCAAAGAATCTTACAATTTTATTCAAAGAGTGAAAGAATGGTTTTCAAATGTATTGGAAGAAAAGGAAGCAGTTCAAAGTAGCATAACTTTGTGGTGCCAGTTTCTATAATATACTTGTTCATCTCTTACTGAATGATTACCAAGCAAAAGATTGTTTACTTTTTCCAGATACGAATTGTCATGAGTTGACTGAAATTTTAATTCACTACTGCTTTGTAATGCTATATTAACCACTGAGCATAGATAAGACTCCAGCCACATTCTTTCCAAAGTCTTAACAAAATCTCACTGCCCCAAGAAAATACCTTGTTTGTCTTTGCAATACTTGTCCACTTGATTTAGAGACACTTATTTTTACTACTTAGAGTAGCTATCATTCCATTCTCTTGCTGGAAGATTTAAAGTAGCTTTAAGAACTGTCTTGAGAAACTGGCTCCTCTTCTTTCCATTAGCACTCCTTTAAGATCTGAAGTTCATATAAGATTATGTACATGATTCAATAAATCTGCTTTGCTACCCACTTCAGTTGCTTGGTATTCCCATTCTTACATTTCCAGAGTCTGATATTACTTCCCTTAGCATTATCATGCTTCCCACAGAGGATGAAAACCTGCTTAGTTTGTGAAACTGTGCATTTCTAATTCTTCTTTAACTGCTGCCAGTAAAATGGCACAAGTGAAAATATTAATAATTGGCCCTTTTAAATAATAGAAGGAAACTGCCATGGCAGCCCATATTGAAAGCTGTCTTCAGTTCTTGCAGGTCATGTCTTCTGTATGACCTCTAGTCTTGCTTGGCCATGTTCAATAACAACGTTTAGTTTGATTTCAGCTCAGTCTGTTTGACACTGTCCTCACTCCTGTGTTTGGCTGTGCTGAAACTGGCAGAGCTCCTGAAGGGGACAAATTTGCGTATTTTCTTTAAGGACTCCTCTTAGAGGAAATGTCTATTGAAGAAGGGATTTAGCATCACCCATGGCTTCTGTGTTTCTGATTCTTTGTGGTACCACTTTTGGGAACAAAACTGAGATCCTGCTGTAAGAGAGAAAGAGACCCCAGTATACTGTATAGGATTTATGACTGTATGGTATGTGTTACCAGGTATCTAACCGTGAACAGACAGCTGAGGAGGTATCACTCATAGATTCATTTAGTTACAACTGAATGGATATGAAATGGATTCTGTCTGTTGGGAAAAGTACCTTAGGGACTGGGAAATAAGACTCTGGAAGCCGTAATAAAAGTTCGGCTGGAAGAAGCTGAGACTTAGTGTTGTTTTGTAGATACTTTCTTTAAACTGGAAAATTCCAAAGGAGCCTGAAGGAAATAGTTACTTAATTTTACAAGGCTGTATCTTTCCAAATCTAACAAGTCTATCAATCATTCCTAACATACTCAGTTTCAGTGTCCCAAGCTCCTACCCTAGGCCGCAGATTGCCATAGGTTTAATCTTGCTACATTTAAAATTTGAGTAAATAACCTTTCTAATGTTCCAGATTAAAAAAAAAAAAATCTATAAAAGAAGAACAGTACAAGAAAATTGGTGATAAAGTTTATAGTCGTTATATTCAAAGAGAGAAGTGTCAATAAATCCCTATACACACACAGAGACACACAGACACACACACACACCCCTATTGTGCATTCAAATTTAAACTCATTAAACTCGTGCATTTCAAGCCGTATTGAAAACATGCTACAGAAGACAGTTGTTAGTCTAGGTGCTACATGGCGACAGTACCTGAAGTAATAACTGAAGCTGTAGTACTTTACTGATTGGCAAATCAGTTGTGTCAAATATAATTACGTTTTGTGCTTATATAGGATTATTGAACTTGATTTCAAAATTGGCACTTGGGCTTCAAGAAAAGGGTAACATTGCAGTCTGCTAGTTGTGCATAATTGCACTATTCCTAAATGCAGGTGTTCTGTGTCTGAAAGATTTTTCTAACTTTTGTTTAAAATTATTTTGCATCAATATAACTTTGATTATGAGTAAAATAAACTGTATTTAAACATTTTTTTTGCGAGAATTCATCATTCTGGTAAAGTCTTTGTTGTACTGCTATTGAAAAATGTTATGCTGTACAATTTTTAGGTTGTGAATGTGGATATGCCCATTACAGATGATTCAGAGCTCCAGAAGTACTCGAAGGTATGACTTACACGATGTTTTCCTTGATGGTATTTGTTGGCAGATGAGCATGACCCAAAACTCCAGATCTGTACATTTTAGAAATTTGGAGCAATTCCAGTTTTGTGGTTCTATCTTACTCTTCTGAAAGAGGCTGCCAGTGCGCTGCTTGACTTCTGGTCCAGTACCTTTTGAAGCATGGGAAAGTGCACCTGCAAAAATACACAACTTAGCTGAAGCTTAAGGAAAGGTATAAAGGAGATGCACACATGTAAGCTTCAAACTCTTAAGGTCTTAATTACATTGAAATTCAGTTGTAAAATAATTAGTGAAAGCCACCACTGAGTGGAGCAGCATTGCTGCATTCAAGAAATTTCTGCTGAAAAATGGCATAGGCCTGCAGAGGAGGTTGCGGTAATGATGGGGCATTCTATGTGGTAAAATTGATCAGAGCTTAAATTAGTTTGTCTTGTGAAGCTTTCAAGAGACTTTCAAGATATGTGTGTTAGTATCATACAATACTCATTTCTGGAGGTGGCAGAGATTTAAATACCTGTGAGGGATATCTTGGTGAAGAAAGGCCATAAACTCATTATCAGGCATCATTGTGATGGGATGCAGGAGATCAGCTGATTGACTCTTTTTACTGGAATATCCAAAATAAACTGAAGAAGAAGAGGGACTGTCAATATTTCAACTTAAGTAATAAAAAAGCCAGAAAATATCCAAATTGAATGAGCAGATACTGTTGATCGCCTTCTTCCTCTGTCCCCACATTACTGTCATTCTTCCTGTCTTGTCTGGGTAATACCTTAATCTTATCCTAGTCTTCCTAATATTAGCAGAAAGGCATTGATGGTTGGAGGCTTCCTGGAGAAAAATGTAGGGTTAAGGAGGCCCACTAGAAAAAGGCCAGCACAAAATCAATAGAACGCCATGCAGCAGTAAAGATGCTAGTATTGGCAGCTACTTGCAGAAGATGTTTCATGGACATTTTTTCTAGGTGAAAAGTAGTGTTGGTTCTCAAGAAGTGAGAGCGCTGATTTTGTAATGGCATTTTACTGAATTCCTCTGAACCAGTGGTTATGGAATTTCTTTTGGCTTTGTTGAAAACATCTTTTGGGTAGGATAGACTTCAGAGGGTACCTTTCTTCCCTGCATTTTTTCAATATGATTATGTTATTTAAGAGTATAGTGAAAAATGCCTTTTCCCCGAAGGGAAAGATTGTTTTTAATTATACAATCTGTTTGTATGGAGAAATTATGAACATTTGTGCTATAGCACAGATGATGTCGGTGTGAAGACTTAATCATCTCGCTATGTGTTTAGTTTAATTGGGGAGCTATTGAATGCTAATTGTGTTTAGAGTGCAGTATGTAGATATACATATATATTGCTTTCTAGCCATACTTATCTTTTGGCAGCTATTACCCATCCACACCTTGAGATTAGGAGTTGAGCTTGACACATTTGATGGACATCATTACATATCATCCATTGCTTCAGATGGTCCAGCCGCAACGCTTGGCCTTCTGCAACTGGAGGATGAACTGCTAGAGGTAAAACTTTCCAAAATGAGAACAACTACATTTCCTGTTTGTTCACCTTTCTTAGAAAATGCTTGTGTTGAATTTTAGTTTGGCTGATATACATATGCAATAGTAGTATTAAAGAGTTGGTGGTGGAAGTGATTGAAGCAGTGCTTTTGAAGCCAGAGTTCTCTTCTACCGCTGTTTCGTTCCTCCTTTACGAACAAAATGGTGAGTTCTTGTGACCTCAAGTGACTTTCGCGTTGGCTTTTGAAATGTTTAACATGAGTAGCAAGAGTAATGAGGGAAGAGATAATATTTGTGTATTTGCATCTGTGGTCCTTCAGCTCAGTATTTAGAGCAGTTTGGCATTAGCTTTGGCATTTTATATGGTGGGTAATCTTCCTTAATCTTTGTCACTCGTGAAAAATTTACAACAGTCTTGGAATAATGGTTCCTGTTAAGCATTACAACTTGCTTGTTGAGCGTTGAAAGACAATTTGTGTGCATGAGCTAGTACATCAGTTTGTTTAAATATGTATAAAGAGGTATCGTGGCAGCTTTGAAGTGATCAGAATTGGACCAGACCTGATTGCTCAAGAGGAAAATGCATTTAATAATACTAAAATAATACCTAAATTATATGTGTGTGTGTGTATACATACATACACATAAAAAATATTAAAAACTGCAAGAAAAAAGGTTATTCACTTTCTGTTGAACTCCTACTCTTGGTAGCATATTTTGAATATGAACCTTTTCTAGTGTATGCAAAAAATTTAATAGACATTGGGAACAGAATCAGGCCTTCTGAAAGATTAATTTATGTTAGCATTACAGCTCTCTTGCCTTTACTTGTTGTTTACCCTTTAGCATCAAAAATTCATACTCATATTAGTAAGACCTAAAACATTGTCTTCAGTTATTGCTTAATGGAGGAAATTTTGATTCCTAAAGGAAGGGATTAATAGAATGCTGAAAGTGTTGTTTAAATTCTTTGGCCACTAAACAAAAACTTGTATACAAAAAGCAATAAAGCAGTGCTACAGAGTAAAGTAGGAAAATTTAATTGTGTATTTTTAACAGTTTTACTTATTACTGAGCAAGTTCACAGATATGTCCAAATCTAGTGAGCATAAACTTTTTTCTACCTTGTAGCTGAAAAAAACCCCAACAGCAACAACAAAATAAAAATGTGCTCCAGGGCTAAAGCTATATATGCCAGGTTTGAGCCCAGAGTGTGTTTTTGCAGCCAAGTTATAAATCCCCTTAAGTAGGGGGTTTGCAGTGGAAAAAGTGACAACTTGTTCCTAAAACAGGCAGCTATACCTGGGCCTGATACAGTTGGGATTAAAATGTGATCAGTAGTGAATTTTCTTTGTTTGTTTCTGATACAGAGTGAGGTTAAATATTGATTTTTTTTTTTTGATGAGATGTTTGCATTATGACAGAAAGCATGGAATTTTCATTTTTCCTAATTTTAATTAATTTCATTGGGCCTTCTTTTTGAAAGAGTAAATTGCTTCCTTGTGTCCCTCTCAGTTTGTTATAAAATTGACATTTTTTTTACTCTTATACTTTTTTAATTTTTGTTATAAAATTGCTAACATAGCAACTAACTTGGGTGGTGTGGTAGTGGAGCAGGGTGTTTGGCACCTTACCTGTGTGGGGGCTGGTCTCTGGCAGCAGTGAGAAGGGAAGCGGGAGTCCCCCGGGCTGCTGCGGAGGGCCCAGGAGCTCCGCTCCAGCCATCGCGGCACACTGAGAAAAGCTGGTAGCTTTCCACTCGGCCGCCACTCTCAATGCATTAAAAAATCCTTACGCGTAGATACTTCTCCTTAAATAATTAACTAATGGCTTAGCCTGATAGCTCAGCAGTTGCTGTAATTCTTACAGGAAAAAAACACGGCAGTTCACTTTGCTGTGTTGGAGGCTGGTTACTCCTCCCTGAATTTTTCTCCTCAAGTGGGATGTAGTGTGAGAGGAACTCTGTGTTTCTTTGCAGTAGAGGATGTATTTATGCTATAGAAAGCACAAAGAAAAGACAGAAAAAACAGAGGTGATCTGAAAGGAAATGATGTATATGAAGTGAGGTTGCTATGTAGTTTCACACAAGATAGTACGTCTGCAGAATAGGGGGATTTGGGAAGAGCATGGATCGGCTCTGCCTTAAGCACTTCTGTGCACAGAAGTAACTGCTGTATTTTCTAGGATCAAATGTACATCAGCATTTTAGCTTGGATCTGGAGTGAAGTTTTGAAGAGAATCTCCAGCTATCTCCACTTACTGTGCTTTGGTTCATGCTGGGGAGCAGTTGGAGTGTGTGAACTGGATTCCCAAATCAGTGGTTGCTCTCCAACCACCAGAGGCATTAGGTATAAGAATAGGATAGCAATACTCTCAGAGGAATCCCTGAAACATGAGTAGCATGGGAATTGAGTCCTCCGCACCAACTGAGTTAAATCTCTGCTCTTTTTGGGCTGCTCTACTTGTCAACGTAGATGATGTTCACACCTATGACACCTATTGAAATTCTGCTTTCCTTGTATTTAAAGATACTGTTACAGTGCAAGCAGGTGTAACCTTATGATATTGCAAATTAAAGAAGAGGATAAATCATTGTAGTTCTATCTTCCTTAAGAAGTGTAACTACAATGTCCCATTTTTAAAGTAGCATTGGTATCATTTTTTTAAAAAAGGTCTGTAGTTTATAAGATCCATTAACAATTGCTTTATGGTCTTCTGCTGTCACTCAGTAGTTAAAGCTTATGAGATTGTAAGCTTTCTCTTGTCAGGATTTTTTGATGAATTGCTTACTGTAATTGGTTTGGTTTTTATTATATAAACATTCTTGCGTGTTTTCTGTAGGATCTATTTCAGTTTCAACCATTTTGTTATATTTTAAACCTCTGACAGAGTTATGCTAAGTTTTACTTCATGTTTTTGATTAGGACTCAAAATCTGTGTTTTCTTAAGCAGTTTGGTAAATTGATTTTCTTTTTTAATGCTAACACATAAACCTAATGCTAAAAATTCAAAGCAAAGAAGCATATGAGTAAAATAAAAATGCTAGGAAAGATTTGGACTAGGAAAAGTAGGGAGCAGAAAATGAGGGCACACTGAAGACGCAGAGATACAATGGAGCAATAGCACAAGATCTTGTGCAGACAAAGGTTAAGTCTTACGGTAATGAATGCCAACTCCAGGTTGCATATGTTAATGAAACTGTGCAAGCTTTGCTGGAATCCTTAGGTAAAACTAGACTTTCACGTGCTAGACATAAAAGACATAAAAGACAGTTATTTCTCTTTTTGTAATGGCTGAAGTAAACAAAATGATAATTGGAGAATCTGGTTGAAACCCTTTTAAATATCTTAGTCTAGGTGGATGTTTTCTCTTCTGTGTAGGTAAATGGAGTTCAGCTGTATGGAAAATCCCGCCGCGAGGCAGTCACTTTTCTGAAAGAAGTGCCACCTCCATTCACACTGGTTTGCTGCCGGCGCCTTTTTGATGATGGCAATGAGTCTCTTGTTGATGAACCGAGTGCGAGGGTTTTGCCTCCAGAACAAAAGGTAGGTGCCTCATCTAATTCCCTTGGGTAGAAGGACACTAACCTATTGAAAAAGTGAGTGTTATTTCTGAGATAGTGATTTATTTTTCTGAAGATAGTTTTTGTTTTCCTTTTGTTGTTTGATCCAGACCCCTTTTCAGTCTGAAGACAACACTTCCTAAAATATGTTTATGTAGTTTTGTGAGGTGGTTTTATATTCAATTGTCATATAAATCTGCCTTTGCCGTTCACTGTGGGCTCCTAAGGGACTGCCAGTGTTTTCAGTGAAAGATACTTCATATTTGGAGCAGTACAACTTTTGCTGCGGTTTATGCAGGTTGGTCATGAGAAACTTCCCTGTACTATAAATACAAGGTAGGTAAATCACTGAGCTAGCATGCTGACTGTGTACGTCCTATTCATCATTCTTGTACTTAATAGGTGAGTGAGAGCTTTGAATTATGCTAAATCACGTCTTTGCCACCATTAGCTGATTACTTCCATGTTCTGAATAAAGTTTTTCTGCAGAACTGAAAAAATAGGAAACTTCATGTTCCTCTCCATTGTGGAAACTGTAAAGTCCCAAACTAAAGCTTGTCTCGTGTAATGGTTGTTCCTGTTTATAAAACATGTTTATGCCTTGGCTTCTTGTCTTTTCTGATTCAGCACTCTCTAAGGTGGGATTTCTAGGAAGACAGTTAAAGAAGAAATATGGGTGTTTTGTGGAAGAGTAGAGTTCAGGGAGTACACCACTCTTTTTTACAAAAAAGGCTCTTTCTATTACAAGAGAGCTTGTTCCTCCCCCCCCCTTTTTTTTTTTTGGTGTTGCATTTTGCTGAACATTTTCCATGTGCATCCTGTCAGTGGCAAATATTTGCCATAAAGTGAGCCTGACTGAATGAACGGAGTTCTCCTCCTTAGAGCCATCTCATAATATTTTTGCTTGCTTTTGACAGAGTAACAAGGAAAAGCATGTGGAAGAAAAAAATTTCTTCCTTTTGCCTCATGACAGTGGTCTGCGCAAGAGGCATATTTGTCCAAAGAACTGGAGTTTAATCAATGTGCAGTTAGTAGTACAAGATTTTAAGGCTTTTCTGGTGACATCTTACATTCACATTTTGTAAAGATTGTACTGATGAAAGAGCAGTAAAGCTAAAACATACGTTTTTAGTTAGACAACAAAAGATGCCTTTTTTGGCAGATATGTTTATGAAGCTGGCCTCACCCAGGGGAATTGGGTAACTACTTCTTTCACAGTTTTTTTGTTAAGGCATAAATGTAAGAAAATGCGTTTTCAAACTAGGTGTTATTTGTATAGTTACAATATAGGAAACTTTTTTTTTTTCCACATATATAAGGCCACAAGTATCAGATGATATCTCTTATGTCTGGTCTTTTTATAAGCTGTCTGTGACTGGTTAAATCTTTTATGCTAAGAAATTTATTTTTCCTTTATGCATCTAATGGGACAGCTGAAATTCATCAACATGTACAGGTTAGTAATGTTGTAACAATTAACTAATACATGGGTATTTGTATGTCAGATTGGGCCCCAGTGCTCAAAACAGGTAGGCATAATCCCCAAGGAAATATCCAAGGCAGGAAGCCAGGGAAGGTACCAGTATCTAAAATTGGACCCATAATGTTCAATTAAGTTGTAATTCCATAAAAGATCATATTTTAGGGCATACATGAACCATTAAGAATCAAAATATTGACTAAATGGTGCTTGTAAAGAACTGAAAGCACTTTATTTGAACTAGAACTTTTGTTTTTCAGGTGAAACCTGAAGAAGGCATTAATCCTGAGGAGGAGGAAGGGGAATTAGCATTATGGTCCCCTGATGTGAAGGTTATTGAACTGGAGAAAGACAAAAATGGTTTGGGATTCAGCATTTTAGACTATCAGGTATCTTTTCCATATCACTAAATATGAAAAATCCTTTTGATCCTTTGTTTTGTATGATGCCTTAAAGTGTTCTATGATATTGTTGACTACTAGGTAATAAGCCTGGCAATTGGACCTAGAAACTCTGTAGAGAAAAGTAATTTAATTTGAGTCCAACTCTATAAAGAATAGTGTAGAGCTTGTTCTAACCTAGTATGATTATTACACGTGATAGTGGGAAAAAAAAGTAAAAAAACTCCAACTCTGAGTTTAAAGGCTGAATGATTAAAGAGGTTGAGTTTTGCTTTATTTTCATTTAACTTGGAATAACTTCTTAACAATGAGAATATTTTCTTATGTATTGCAATATAATTTAGTATTTATAAAATTTAATGAGTCTTCGCTGTCTTCTGACTGCCCCCAAATCACCTTTTGTTTATGAACAGTATAGACCCATGCTGGTCTGCGAACTGTGGTCCCATTTAAGTCAAGGAAAGACAGTCTTCTGCAGGGTTTGAATCAAGCCATAAGATGAAAACTATCTATTTTTCAAAATAGAGGTTGCAGAAGTAAAATTTTAACATGAATGTCTTTCACATGCAGAAAGTCAGGCTGACAGGTGAATTAGTATTGCAAACTCAGTTTCTGTACATACAAATTTCTTTAATAAGATGCTTTACTTTCATAGTATAAGAATAGAGATTGAAGATCCTAAAGAATGATTCCTTCCATTATGCTTCCCTGTTTAGATTGTTAAACCAGTATTCCAGAGAGAGAGATAGAATTTGCAATATGTATTAAAAAAAATTAAAAAGCATTGAATTTTAGGAGTCATTCATAGCTTAAAACAGTCTCTGAGAAGAAAACCTCTTTTTTTAACGTCAAAACATTTTGCCATAGGTTATATACTTTAACAGTTAAGCTCCATAGAAATCAAGTGAGAAGTCCTCTGTCAGTGTAATCGGGGGAAAATTGTACTGAAATTAATAAATCTTTTTGCAAAATATTGGCCCCAATTAAGTATATAGAAAACCTCAAAATCTGAAGTCAGAATTAAATGTTCTTAATGTTTCTAGTCAATGTAATATTTTTTAAAACCTCTAGCAATCATATTTATAAGGAAATAAAATAGCTGGATTAGTCTTCATAATAATATACACATCACATCTGAGTGCTGCCTAACATTGTAGTTTAATAAAATGTATTCAATTGTTATGCATAAATGTCAAGTGATATAAAATTCAATTATGTTTTTGATACAATAAGACATGAATAGGGAATGGATTCAAATAAAAAAATACTTGGAGTATTATGCAAAACCATTAATTCTATATTTTACCAGTGTGATTTAAGATTACTGAAAATAGATCCTGTTAGTCATTTTCGCTGACACATGTTGTGTTGCAGTGCCAGCTTTACTGTAGAGTTGCTAGGAGTCTTTACAGAGCAGTAATACGCAGATTTGCTTTTAAGTTCTCGTATAATCAGAATTAATGAAGGCTTTAATAACGGGCTTTTTATTTACTTATTCGCAGATGCAAATACATGAGCAATGTTGTGATACTTTCGGCTAAATTTAAATAGATTCTAATCAATTCTAAATGAGTGGTAAACCACTTAAACTCGGATCTTTATAATTTCAAGATATTTATGTGTAAAGTATGCTCTTTTGTTTGGGATTTGCTTCCTAGATCTTTTCCACTTTTCATCACGTGCAGATTAGTTTTTAGACAGAGATATCTAACTGTGTGTGCATGTACATAAATATCTCCATCACGTTCTTGGGGGCAAGGCAAAGACAGTAATTGTCTACACTTAATTGGGGTTGTGTGGGGGGAAGTGTAGTTACTGGGAGATTGTTCAGAGTTCTTAAAGCAGGATTTACCAAAAAGCACAAAATTACAGCAAAATTGCTGTTTAAAGAACCCGCGCGCCCAACTCAGTTTTCAAGATTTCTTTTTGCAATTTTATCCTGTTTTAAAAAATGAAAATTTTTAGCCACCTATGCTTTGTTTTGCAGGAAACAAAGTCAATCTTTATAATGGCAAATACATGGCTTGCACTATATAGCCACTGTTCGTAAAATACGAATATTTGTGTGGTTGCTCAAAATGAGCAAAATCAAGAGGAGTATTCACATGGTGTAGCTCCAGATCCCCAAACAGAATGCCTTGGGGAGAGTCCAGTCTCTGTAGGTTCCCATTAGAGTTGGTGGAAGGGGTAGGGGGAGCAAAAGCCTTTTTAAGGGATGATTCAGAGCAGAAGACTGACTCCCGGTGCTCTGAATTGCCCTCATAAGAGCCTCTCTCTTCTTGCATTATCTGTTGTGGAAGTTTCCTTAAGCTTCTGCGTTGGGTGCCCAGTTTGGAGGTTATGCGGCTATACCTCTGGGTTTTTAAGACCCAAATGTTTTTGTAGCTTTTGGGTAGATTGAATTTCAGAAATACTGATGGGAATACTTAAAGTACTGTTGTAGAAGGGGAAACTGTGGTGCACTATTGTAGCATCTTACCTCGCACCTCCCTCAAGTTAAGGTAACAGCTTGGAAATACTGTTGCAGCACCAGCGTATACCATCCCGTTTCAGTCACCTCTCGTGAGGGAATGCTGACTGTTACCTGCAGCGTTTAAGGACCCCTGAAATCCTGCTCCCAGAGATGTGTTACTGTCGGGGGCTGTTGTGGCGCTGATCAAAGCCAGATGCTCTGCAGCAGTGAAAGAATGTTAAGCAATTAGAGAGCAGGCTGCTTGCAGGGCACTGTGCAAGTTTCTTCCCCCTGTTTTCCATTAATGTGTGCTATTTATTTTGAAGCATGAGGCTTTTTACCTTTCTCTGTAAATTTTAATTACAGAATTAGGCATGATGCTGAATGTTCTTGTTATAAGAACACTTAGAGCATTAATCATCTTGTTTTCTCCAAACTGTCTACAGGCTTGCCGTAATTGTGCCTCAGTTGTCTGAAATGTTGTAGTTTCCAAGCCATGCTCTGAAAAACGGTATTAATAAAAACTCATGGTGATGTAGAATCGGAATTTAAGTACTTAGAAAACTGAATGCTGAGATCGAGAAATTATTGCTCTGGCATATTAATTTTTAATGGGCTGTCTTTCTAATAATGTTTCATATGTCAAATAAATGATAGGCATATCCCAAATGACTTGCAGGATATTCCCAGAAATGTACAAACGTAATTCCAATGTCTATATATTTTAATGAACTAATTACAAATTAATTATACCAATTATGTGTAATCAATAGTATTACTGCTTTGTCTTGTGTCATCTTTTTTCTGTCTTTAAAGGTTTAAATGCTCAAAACAGAGCTGCCTTCTTTCTTAATAAGGTCCTCGAAGGATCTTGCTAAAAATTTGTGATATCATTACAGGAATAGAGTAGACTTAGCATTTTTGTTATAATAGAACAGTATTTATATAGGGTAATGCTCAGCTTCAGATGACCGCTATGTATGAAAAGATCTTTTTTGCTGAGCATCCTAATTCCTCATTGTGCATTAGGAAATCCCAAACCTTTGAAATAGGTGCCGTGTTAGCAAGGCTAACGGTTGGTGGGCAGAGAGAAGAAGGGGTGCACTTCTTGAAATGATCCACTTCACTCGGGGGGAGAGGAAGGGGAGGGAGAGGAGGGGCCGTGCCGCCAGGCCTTTGCGCGGCTGATAGCGAGCCGCAGAGGCGGGAGGCAGCGCTGTGCGGCCGGGGTGGGATCTGCAGCAGGGACCCGGCCCCCCTTTTGGCCATTAAAAAGGTGTGCTGTTCGCTATTCCGGCCAACTTCTCCGCTAAGTAATACACACTCCCTCCCTTAATTTCCTTGTAATTTCACTTGGAGAAGTTGCTCTTTTTTTCACCTCTTAACTAACTTTTATGTAGTGTTGCTGGCACATTTAGCGGCGAGCATGTTTTGATGGTGAATGAGGGACCCGGTATACTGTTTGCAAAGTGCTCTGGGATCATCTGCGATGCAAGGGGCTGTGCTAAGAGTGTTTATTATTCTTTGCCAATAGATGTGAAAGTATCTCGCGTATAGGAACTTTGTCTAGCCTTAAGCGAAACCTCCTAGCCAGCCAGTAAAGAGGTAAGACATTGTTAGTGAGACCAAGAGTTTTTGTTAGCAAGAAAAAAAAAAAAAGCCCAAAACAGAAGAGGGCATGGTGTATCAGTAGGTTAAAACAGAGGAGAAACGTCATATAAAAATGACTGTGGTCCGGGAGGCATAGAGTGAGGGGAGGGAGAAGGACAGGAGATGAAGACATTTAGAGAGCAAAATGATCAGAACAGTATAAAAGATGCCTTGAGTAGCCCTGAAACTGTGTTTAGCCAAGACCTGATGCGTGCAGCTGAACAGACTCTGTCAGCAACGTTTTACAGAAATATTGGAAAAACCACAGGTAGCTGAACTGCAGATTTCTTGAGGCAGTATTGACCAGAAGGTAACTTGAATGGTCTGATGAGCTTTTATCAAATTAAACAAAAAGCTGAATGGACTTTATGTGGAGCTTAATTTACTGTGCTTTGAAGTCAGAGTATTTTAAAGCATCTGTTTTAAACAGCCTGAAACTAGAGGGGCTGCGGACTGGGCTGGGGAGGGTTCACGTTTGCCATAGCTCTGGGATGGCGTGGGCTTGGGTGGCCCGGGGGGACACAGCCATGGGAGAGGGGCACCTGCGGTGAGCTGTCTTGTCACCAGCCTGGTGCAAGTACCTACCTGTCCGTGGAGGCAGTAAAAGTTCTTCCAGCACTGGGTGGGCTTCGTGTTACACTGGCTTGACGCAGCACGAAGCGTGCCTGCCTCGCCTGGGTCGGTGCTTGCCGTGCTCTTCATGTCACCCGGCAGTGGGGATACCACAGCCTTCTTATTCCTGAACTGGACTTCATTATCACTGGCAATATTTTTGTTAGTATTAAACCAAAGTATTTGTTGCTGTGCATTCGGCAGGTTATGTTTTGTTCTTCTCCCAGGGAATGTGAGTAGTGATTTTTTTTTTAATAACAAAATAATTGCATAGTCATTCGCAACAGGAAGTGAAACAATTCAAATGTCTCCAAATATCTTTCCTTTTTTCCTTCGTGCCCCAAACAAACAAGCTCCAGATGTAGGTTTACAAAAAGCTGACTTACTGTTTGTAAAAGGTGGTATCCAAGCAGATACTTTTTCTTTTTTTGGCTTGTTCATTACTGAGATGTGGGCTGGAATGCTTTGACATGTTGCTGGCTAAACATTTGCCCTCTTGTGATAATTTGAGCTTTGTCTGTCTTGCAGTAAGTTTGTTATGAACAAAGAAGCATATTCATGTCCTTGTTGAGCACATTTCTACCTGATCACGTGATGGAAACCTGTGGCTTACTGGCAAAAGCTGCACAGCTGTATTAAAAAGCAATTTCACAATGGCTATCAGCTTGGTACTGGAAAAACTGATAAAGGCAGCTTTTCTCCCATCTCTACAACCCATCCACATTCATTAACATCAAAGTTGTGTAAGCCTCAGTACCAGCTGTGTTGGTACTCATCTCACGGAGGATTTGCTTCTTTCCCTCTATAGGAAAGTTCTGCATCCTTTATATCATATTAAGCTGTTTCGTTTGTAAAATAATTCTTAATAGTGTGTCATGAATTCAATTCAATTTAGCTTTTCGAAAAATTCTCTTAGAGTTCAGCTTAAATACTACTTTTCAGGATTGAAGAGCTGGTGAATGAGATTGAGCACATTCCTGGTGAAGTTTCTGGGGTGTTCATGATTAGTAATTTCCAAAACCTCAGTACAGCAGTACCAGAAACCACTTTAATAAGAAATCAAAGAGACTGTGTAGCTCAGCATGTGATACAGTGAAGGTACGCAGAGGGAAGCTTGCTGGAGTAAAGAAACTTGGATGCAGGAAGTCACGTTAGGGCTTGAGTTGGCTCCCGCGCAGCTGGGCTTTCAGGAATCATTGGTCTGACTTTTTGGGTGAGAAGTCAGGTAGCAGTCTTCTGCAGAGAGTGCACTGTCATATCCTAGAGGCAGCCCTTCTCTATACAGATTTCGTCTTTTGTGAGCTGTTACAGCTATTGCTATGGTCAATACCCGAGTTTGCAGAGAAATTGGAGCACTACTTAAAACATCTGTTTTTCTTTGGTTTGTTGCATATCCTTGAAATAAATACTAAGCAGTATTATTATTAACCTTTAGAAATGTTTTCCCTATTCCCCCAAAATCTACCAATCTGGTTGTTCTTTTTCATTTCCTGCTAGAAAGAATAGCTTTTAATAAAAACAAAAAAACCTCAAACCAAAGAAATTCGTTATTATTCTGCAGATGTCTTCTGCCCGCAAAAGAAGGCGAGAATTTAAAGAGCCAAAACTGCAGCTATTTTTTCTATTAGAAACTTTCAAAATCTGAACAAGGGTAAGATTATGTAGATGAGAGACTAGAGAAAACTATATAATTGGGTGCTACTTACAGAAGTACTGAGCTAGTTTTCTAGTGAATATGTGGAGATAGCAGAACAGTGAGTGTTTAAAAGCTCAGCCTCGGCAGCTCTGAATCTGTTGCACCACTTCCGTGCTGATGTAGTTTGAGGTACATGGTGGTGCTGATGGATGAGCATGAGGAATTCTGGAAACTCTTGGAAGTTAAAAAGTGTTCTGCTTTCTGAATGCCCTTCTGGGAAATGCTGCACCCTGAGTCCAAATACTGTTGCACTTGGAGTTTTTCTGTGCCTTTCTCATGAATTTTTCTGATGCCTTTCACTGCCACCTTGAAATACTCTGCACCCCTTTTACCTATCCTTCAGTCTTCTCAGCTCTCCATACCATCGCAAGTTGTCTTTGGCCCAAGTCACTCTTTGCAGATCTGTGTTGCAAAAATGGCCTGCCCAGTCTCCACACTTTTCTTCAGAAATATTTTTTGTAGAAAATTGTCCGTAAATCATCTTCATGGTTTATGATGCAAGCTCTCCATAAAGAGAGTTCTAAGTTGTCTGAAAATGCATACTGCACTTCCAGCACACCAAACTAGTAGAAATGCTTGCTTGGCTTACATGGCAGATTTCTTAGTTCGGGGATTATTTGAATTTGGAAGCTGATCATACTCAAAATGTGCATTAAGGCCATTGGCTTTAGGTTATGTAGGTGATACCATGCATGTTTTTTCCCTTGTCTTGCTGGCATCTTTTTCTTCATTCCTAAACTTCTCTATCCCTTCTTTTATTTCATCACGCAATGGTTTTCCTCTGTTTTGTTTTGTTCTTAATCTCTGTGGATTTTCCCTGTAGTCAGCATCCAGTATGTTTCTTTGGAGCTGGAATGTCTGAAGGGTAGGATGTTAGAAGAATCTAATGAATGTAATCCATATGATTTTAGCCCTGAAGGTGGCTGTAACCTTGGACTGAATGAAAACTTGGTTAGATGAAAAGGTGGCTAAGATGGTGATGCATACCTGAGTCCACTGCACAGCGATGCTTTCAAAACTACCGTTCTCGATGCCTATCTGCTGATGCCTTTATTTCAGAATAACGATAGTGTGCAAGTTTTTTTTTTTTTTTTTTTTTTAACTTTAGCTCATCCCACTGGATGTGACTGGAGTCATTTCAGTCTCCCCTATCTACTGCATATGCCATTTCTCCAGGAGATGAACACTTGCTGAATAGTGCTTGCCAGCTCTGTCAAGCCTGTGCTGGTTTGAGTAATTCATGGCCACCATGTTCATTCTTGCTGTAGAAGACTGATTTGGTCTCAGGTCACAGATGATGAAAACCTAGTGTGGGAAACCATTTTGCCACCTACTCATATTTTCCTGTTATTTATCTTTCCACCTTTGGGTGTGGCTGTGTATGTTTTGTCTACGTTTTTTTCTTTCTGTATGAATTCCTGTTTCTTTGCTGACATTTCCAGCAACAGAAGTTTTGATTGATGCTGGCAGCACTAGAGCTTCTGGAATTCATTGCTTCATTCCTTTACTGCAGATCAATAAATACTTACATTTTATTTCCTGTGCTTTGTTTTACATCAGATACTTCAGCCTTCTTCCTTGAATGCTCTTCTGTGTTTAAATTTGCATTACTTTAGCACATCAGGTTGCAGCTTGTTTCTTTGGTACATCTAGATATTGTTTGTGTTGGGTAGTCTTCTCTGTTGGCAATTCCTAAGACTGACTCCTCTCAATACGTTCGATGAGTCAGCAGAGGCTTTGGATCTTGAATCCTAAACTGATGCCACCTCAAAGAGGGCATTGGACCTCACAGTTGTTGTTCTTCTCCTCTCCCTTCCAGCAGGGAAGTCTCTAGGGCCTTTTAGAAGGATGCGGGTTATTTCTCTTTCTCGAATCTTGCATCCAGTTGGCACTGTTGGTCCCTACGTGTAGGGCAGCTCTGTGACAGGAATGAATGGCCCTTAAAATGAGGGTGTAGGAGAGTATTTTGAGTAATTTCCCAACACTGAGCATACAGGTAGATGATTTACGGCACAGTTCTGCCTTTGTTCTGCCTAACAGTAAGATGAAAATAAATGTCTGCATTTGTCTTCGTTCTTTTAGTTGTTCAAGTTTGTATATTCCTAGTTACCAGCATATTGCAGTGTTGTATTTAAGCATCAGTAGGAGTCCTTCAGTCTGGTATCTTATTCAATTGCAAACTAAAGAGTTTTAGATATGTATATGTATGTTAGACCTGGAAGTGGTCCCATGCAAAATGTAATGAAGCTGGGTTACTCTGACCTCTGAGCTCTAACATGTGTTTGTTTTGGCTCTCCCGCAAAAACCTGCACTATACAAATTGGCACTTGTAAAATTGTTCAGATAAATCAGAATTGGTACAGAAAAAAGTTTCAAACTGTTTCTTTTGGGATCCTCTGCCATGCTATTTTTGCTGTGTGTTTTCAGAGGAGTGTTTTTGTGGCAGCAGGCAGTTTGTTGCTTGAAGAGAGTGAAAATATTCTAGGAAGTCGAGCTCGCTGAATTTAGATCTTAAATGATGCCAAAACTAATATAGCCTGAAACTAAGTGAGAGTGACTTTGTACAGTAAATGTCAGTCACCCGTGGCTTTGTCTTACGTTTTCGTACAAGCCTTTAGAAAAGAAAAACAAAAACAACCCCCCAGAAAATGTGGTAGCTGCTCACATCCGATGGAGTTACATGTACAGCCTGCGGGGTGTGACGGACAGTGTCCCATCTACTGTGCGGAGCAAGTGCCCTGTTCCTTTCTGCCTACTGGGCAGACTGGGATGGACTGGGGAGAGCTGAAAATGCTGCTGGCATGCTGGGAGCTGTTACTGGTCTGTAGTGCCCTCTCTTGGCTACTGCAGAAATCTCAAAGTTTGATAAAGATAGTAAAGGTATCAGTCAGTGGTTATGATTTTAAGGTTCAGGATGCATGACACAGGTAGTCCGTGTCGGTTATATTTCCAAATTTGTTTCCTGGGGAAGCCTGATAGCCGAGTGTAAATCTTTGGTGCCTGTGGCAAGCATAACTGTTCGGAGCCCTCACTTAAGCCACAATAAAGTTACATGCTCCAGCAGCACAGCACACGGGACTCTGTTAACGTGGTGCTCAGGGGACTCTTAATATTTTAGCAGAGCTCAGGTTTTTAAGAGCCTTCATGCAGCTCAGGATCCCGGGGTCCCCGAGGCAGCAACTGCAGTGGCCCCTGCCTGACTCTGCACTGCTAAATGGATCCAGAACAAATAAGGCTCTGAAAATAAGAAGAAAAATTTGACACCTGGACTGCAGGAAACATTTGTGGATTTTGATGAGGAGTGGTAGGGGGGAAGGGAAAACCCACGGTTCCATGCAGTTAAATATATGGTGTGCTAAGTGTGAATAAATTGTGACTATTTTAAACAAGTTCATATACTCTATGGCTGGCTCCTGCACAAAGGAGAAGAGGACAGCTACAACACACTAGTTCCTTAAAGGGTTACCGGGAGGCCAGAATCCTGGACTGCTGGGAGCGCGTTGCAATGGTCAACTTTGATCATTTATGTAAGTGGTGATTTTTTGATATGTAATCTTTTTTTTTAAAAAAAAAAAAGTACTTGTCTTGGTGCTTGCGAGTGAGGAGGTTTTGCATTCTGGTAGCTTTGCTTTCCAGTGCTATTACTATGGGATCTTTTCTTCTCTGCTCATAAAGGATTCCTTTGTGCTGAACTTTGAAGTTAACATTCTCTTTAAATGTACCAAGCTCAGTTCATGCCTATTTTAAAATACCCAGCTTGGGTTGAGATGCCCGCTGGGCTGCCCTGTGGCCCCATTTGCTTGCAGCTGGTCCCAGTCTGGGCTGGGAAGTGGCCACCCTCAAGCTGCAGTGCCTCAACCAGTTCCTGCACACACTCCCTTCTCTACTGTAATGCGCAGTCATGTGAAAGGATAAGACTTTCTTAAACTACTGAAGTTGAGTCACTTCTGTAATCCGGTAGAATACCCTGACAGCAACGTCTTAACCCTGAATTTTTGGTGTTGGCTTTTCTCCACTCAGTCTGTAAATTCCACCCGTGTAAAGGAGCCTTTTACATCAAAGCAGCATTTGAAACCAAGTCCTGACTGCTAGTGACTCAAAATCATTATTATCTAGCGGCTTAACATAAGCCAAGTAAAATGAATCAAGAGCCTTAGGGTAGGTGTGCAGTCACAGCTAGTGCTGATTAGTAACCTCAGATGGATCTAACTGGTCTGCTAATGTGGATGTGGCCCCTGAAGACCACAGGGCATCTCTTCAGGGCACCATGGGAGTGAACTTGCTTTTTGCAATTAGTATAGAAAGTAAAAATCTGTTTACCAGCATGCTGCCAGCGCTGGCTTCTCTTAAAACAAAAGTACCCAGTCCAGTTGTATTCATGTCTTTACAAGATGTGATTATGAATTCAGTGTTTGCTCTCTTGTTTTAGCAGGTATTGTTCTTCCGCATGCATTTGGTTTAGAGTTAAATCATAAGACAAGGTCTCCAAAAACGTTGTTCCTTTTGCTCTAGTAAGAAAAGCAAGGCGCAGTCCACAGCTGCAACAGCCTTCGTTACTTTGTAGAGAGTATTTATTGATGATTACACTTTAGAATTTGGTAGGTTTCTATTTTCAAAAGTGTTTTTTATTGTATTTCTGATGACAATCACATTGCAATTCAGTTACTGGTGAGAAAGGTTCAGCTTTTCTGCAGCACTGCTTGCATTGCTGACTTTAACCCCATCGCTGGGTTGTTTGCTTTGCTCTTCTCTTCCTGTACAATAGCTCCCTCTGCTTGAAAACAGCAGTGTAATTATAACCTATAAAAGAATGAGGCCCTTGTTTTGTATTTGCCTGACCAAGAGTTTTTAATATGGACCTTTTTTTTCTTTAAGAAGATTTCTTTTGCTGCTCTTTATAAAGCAGTTCCAGTATGTGGCTTACACTCATGCACATGAGATGTTGCAAAGTAATGACAATTGCCGTGCTGGTCTCAAAACGTTACTGTGTAGGAGCTGTGCATGTTTGCAGGATCTCTATCATTTTCATTTTAGCATGAAGATTTGAGCTGGTTGGAATGCTGTTCAGTTAAATTAAACCTTACTGAAACATGCTGATTCATCGTCGCCAAAATGTTTTGATTTCGGTAAAAACTTAGTTGAAATAAGAAAGATATTTATCAGCAGAAACATGGTTAGGCCATTAGCCTTAAATATATAGGAGAAACTAATGGTGAGATTCCCATGTCCTGATCTGGGATCAAAGAAGAAAAAAAAAAAAAAAAAAAAAGCTTTCTTTCTTTGGATCAGATAGAACAGGGATTTCAACTTGGTTCTCCCACATTCACAGTCACTGCCATAATTACTGGGCTAGCCAGTAATTTGTGAATTTGTGAATCAGCTTATCTGTATCAGTAAGGATGAGTGCTGTGTGGGGGTTTTTTATTTATTTTTTTAAAAACCAATATAGCTAAGCTAGCAAAAATCATAGTGTAAATGCTGTAGTGTCAGCAAAGGTGCAGTTTTGCTGAGAGAGCATTTGCCTGTTTAGGGAACACCATAAACCTTGTTTGCAGGGCAAGATGAAGCCATGATAGGAAAACCTGCTGTTTAAGTTCTGCTAGCAAAGACTCTCTAATGCAGATAGTGCCTTACTTGCTTCAGGACGGCTGTCTCAACATGATCCTGATTTTGCAAAGAAGTTTTATTTTGCATTGGAACAGAACCAAAAATCTAAAAATCTCAAAAGTCTGCGTCAAATGGAGTATTTCTTCTGTGGTCGGCTGTCACCAGGATGGATAGCGATGTGGTTTTGTTGGTAAGGCAGGCAAAGCTGGCTGTGTTTGTGCAAAGGGCAGCAGCGATTGTTTACAGTTTCAGTATTCAACTCTAAAGCAAAATCCCTTTTTTAAGTTCTTCAAATTCCTCTGGACTTTCCCCGTGTATTTATCATCATCTTCATAATTTCCAAAATGTGACTAGCTTGATATTTGAAACAAATGAAAGAAATCCTTTCCATTCTACATTATATGAGGCAGATTTGAGCATAAACAGTTGGGCAACCCAAGCATGTTGGCCCTCATTCAGTAAGCAGCACATCGTCGTGTTGCAGGGAGAGGTTGCTCAGCTTGGTTATTGAGACGCGATGCTTGTGAAGAAGCCCCTTCTGTACAGTATGAATACCTGGTGTTTGGAAAGGTTATAAAATGGCAGGATTAAGCAGCAGAACAAGAGAGAATTATTACTAATATATGTTACTTGAATTCAGCTTCAGCATGGTTCTTCCTGCTGGAGAATTCCTAATTTAAACTTCTCTAATTTCAGGCACTTACAATATTGCATTCATTGCCTCATATGTTTGCACATACCTTAAAAAAAATCACTTTGAAAGCAATGTATGATTGCATAAAAATAGTTTAAAAAGCATTCTTGTTTTCAAGTGAACACTGAGGTGCTGAATTCATGGTGGTCTTTGAGTTGAGTTTTGCCCTTTTTTTGATCGCTCCCATGGCCTGAACGAGATGCAAGTCCTGAGGGAAAATAATACATTATTATACATTTGAAGACACAGTGCATACAAGAAGCACTTTCAAACTTTATGAGCTCTTAGCAAGAGGGAGAGAAGGGAATTTTAATCTTAGAAAAATAACTGTATTTTTGTGCATCTTTCAACCACTATGTAATAAGTTTTGATCATTTTATTGGATTGAGGATGTATTTTTAAATAGCTGAATGTTTGATAGAAATGGTATATGATACAATCCAAAGGTAAATGTTGGAAAAAATTTAAATTGAGTGAATATCTTCATATCAGTTTATATTCTCTTCAGTGTGTACAGCTTTTTTTTTTTTTTTTTTTTTTTCTTTTCTATTTCACATTCCTCTGTCTTCATTGCCACTTAGTGTCTCTTCTACTGCTGCCCCCTGTATTCTCTACTAGGCAGCTCCATGGGATGAAGAGCATATCTTTTATAAATTATCATACAGATTTTACAAGACAGAAATACTGCAATTACTTAGTAAAGGTATACTGCTGTATTTTTTGCAAGGGTTATTCTTTAACATAAATTTTGCTGATGTGAAGCTCTTGAGTTACATGCACCATGATTATTTTATGTAGCTGTAGTATATAACAGAGTGGAGGACTGTGGAAGAGTCAGGAGCCAGTGCTGTTTTTCTGTTTGCAGGTTGGCCTGGCCATTCCTCTGTATGTAAGAAGAGGCTAGGGGAGGGTACTAGTCAGCTTCACAAGCTAAATTTGCTAATCTTCTAGGTGAGCAACAGAGTATCTTCCTACTGCAAACCTTCCTTTTATAAGGCTATAAGGCTTGACTGTGTTAGCAGACTGTCCTTTTGAATATCTTAGCAAGATTCGGTTTGGTAACATAAGACAAGGAACATATTTAACTACTCTGTATATGTCAAAATAAATAAACCATCTTTTTGTTTGGGGTGCTGCTTTTTTTTTTCCTTACTGTTTTTCTTTTTCCAGGATCCCTTAGATCCGACAAGAACAGCCATTGTGATCAGCTCTTTGGTGGCAGGTGGAGTAGCTGAACGTGGAGGGGAGCTTTTACCAGGTGACCGCTTGGTATTTGTAAATGACAAATCTTTGGACAGTGCCACTTTAGCAGAGGCAGTGGAAGTGTTGAAATCTGTGCCGCCAGGTACAGTTTCTCTTGGAATCTGCAAACCTTTGGTGGTAAGGACTGATTTTAAGTTTTTTCCGTCTCATTCTGTAATATCTCTAGACATGGTTACTGTATTTTCTTTTCTGGGAAATTCAGGACAGAAATGTGTGTGCATGTGGAAAACAGCAAAGTTGCAGTGCATATGCCTCAAACGTGTCCAGAAACTCTGGATAGCTGTTAAACATTTCAGAGTGGGCAACTGTATGTCCAAAAGGTCTGACCGCAAAACCAGTATTCTCAAAGTCCTCCTGAAAGAATGCTCAAATGGGATCAGAAGACGTGTCTGAGCAAATTGGATGTGCACTGGCCCAATGCATGGTTGTAATGTGGTTCCAGCAGTTTGGCAAATCAGTTAAATATATGCCAAAGTCCATTTCTGTTTAAAATGGTGCGAAGCACTTGTTTAAGTTCCACTGACATCAAAGAAACTTAATCTGTTTGAAGTCAAGACTGTAAATTCAAGTAGAATTTCATTTTTCTGGATTCAGGGCTTTGGAGCAGGTAGTTTACCTGAGAACAGTGCTTCATTGTTCATCAAGGGCACCCAGGCAAAATTAATTAAAGCAAAGCACCATCTAATAGAAAGTGCTTGTAATTTAAACTGATAAAGGAGTGGTGAAATAGGAATGCAGAAAGGCTGTTAAATGTATTCTTTCCTTTTTAAAAAAAATTATTTCATTGTTCATACCCTTGTATTTGTCTCCCTCTCCTACACATCTCTTTATTTTTATTATATGTGTACTAGTATCTTAAAAGAATAAAAGCTGTTCTCTTCACCTTCTCCATTTCTGGGACCTTTCTTTTTTACTGTTCTGTAATTTTTCTCCTCTTTTCCAACTGTTGCCTCTCTAGTTTTTTGAAAAATGTGGGATTTTGTGTGTGTGTGTGTGTGTGTTCCTGACTCATCATTTTTGATTGTGTTTTTCAGGGAGAAAGCAAAGAGGAAGAGATCGTGTACAGTGTGGATCCCAACAATACTAAAACTAACACTGAACATCCAGAACCAGTAGATAGTAATTTCTCAATAATACTTGAAGCACCACAGGTTTGGTTACTTTTTTGGTTCAGCTTAAGTTTATAGGGGCAGCAAATGAAGTTTTAAAGTCAGAAAAAGTGTCATCTTCAGATAAGACTTCTGTTTTGGATGAGAGTTGGTTTTGATTCTGTGATGAACTTGGCAGTCTGGTTAAGATTTCCATTTAAAGTAGGCTCTAACAGCTAACTGTATGCTAATTATATTGTGAACACCAAGCACATGCATAGTACTTACCAGTACAGTTCTTGGGCTGCCTTATCAAATTTATTATATTGTTAAAATACCTTGGATATGAAATAGGAGTGCTACATTATTAGTGATTGTAATTTTTTCATTCGGCTTTTGGAAGAAAGTAAAATGTGGAAGCAGAACACTTGTAATGAAGACAAAAATTCCAGTGTATAATGCAAGCTTGAAATCTGTTCTTCTTCATAGACTTGCTATGTGCTCTTGAGTAATTTCTTTAATCTCTTTCTCTATTCTTCTCTTTCATATTTTTTGAGTAATAATTCTGTTTATTGTGTGAGGCTAAGGCACTAAAGGTAGCGAGAAGCTCAGATATTAGGGTAATAGGCAGTATTATTGCAATACTGATCTGTATAGGATGAGAGAAATGTGAATGTTTTTGAATTTCCATCTGCTCTCATCTGCTTTGCAAACATGAATTTATTCATATTGATTTTAGACTGAAAATCAGTAAAAGATCATGCAGAACTACAGCACAGTAATAAAAATAAATTTTAAATTTCCATATTCTTAAACTTCTAAAACCCATCCATCTGTTTTTAAACACGAACCTATCTTTAATACTGAAACAATAGATTGGAACCACGAAGAGAAGCGGAATGATGTAGTAGAGGTGGATATCCTATGTAGAAATTAGCATGGCCGTGATCTTCACTGATTTTCATGATGCAGAATGGATTTTGTTGTTTACCAGGTGCCTAGGGGGTGTCCCTGACAGAGCAGTTAGTCCTCTGCCAGCCCAAATTCCTTCTCTGCTTCATAATATAAAATTAATGCTATTATTTTAAGTATTTTTTTCAACAGAGTGTTTCGTCTTAAAGACCTGGTGAATGTGGAAACTAGAATGATCAATTTATATAAAATACAAGTAGAGGTATTTGCTTGCATGTGTTTTACCTTATATATGATGGCTCTGATAATAACTTAGAGAGATGGTATAACAATTCTATCTGTTTGTTATCTTATCTGCTCATATAAGAGCCAATAATGGTGTGTCGTGATGGCTTGCACTGTTATGTTGTGCTGTAGTGCTGACAAAAGACGGCTAAATAGAAAAAAACAGGAATACAGTAGTAGACTTTACTGTTATATTTGTGGTATTCCCCACGCCATTGGTAGCATCTGCTACTGCAGTGCAGCAGTCTGCAATTACCCATACCTAAGTACTGTATCAGGAGAAGGGTAATAGAAATTGCTGTGTGGTTTCTGAGCTAAGTCAACTCCTTTATACAACGCTGAAGTTGGTGCTGCTCACAAAAGCACAGTGCTCAGAGAATGACACTGCTGAAGTGACATGAAATGAAGTAAAGTTAGAGAATGAGTCTCTTCAGACTGGGTATTTTTTTCAGAAGACTGGGAGATGCATTAAAGGAATATTTAATGCCTTTAGCAATCCAGAAATTATCACATTTTTTTCAGTGTTCTGTGCTCATGCCCGACTAGTGTTTTTGCATTCTTTATGCTCTTGTCTGTCTACTGTTTTCTCTCCCACTTCTCATTTGAACTGCGAGCACTTTTTGGCAGTGCTTGGAAGTTTTGTTCAGTATTTGTACAAACCTGACAAAATAGGATCCTGGCACTAAGGATCAGAAAGAATGAAGCACCTTGGGGAGTCTGGGAAGGGGCAGAATGGAGGAAGAAAAACACTTGCATTCAGTACCCTTGAATGTGTAGCTTTATTTCAGTGCTTGGGCTCTCAGTGCCTCAAAGGGCAGGTTTGGGAGTACATATTGGTGGCCTTAAGCAAAGGAAAGCTTTATGTGCTTGGCAGGCTTTTGGGTGGCTGTGCAAGGTGTAACATTTTGGAAACACCTGTGCAGAGTTGAGCTGTAGTTGGACTTGCACATGAGCTAGTTAATAGCAGCTCTCTCAGTTTAGGAGAACAGAGCACGGGAAATTGGGGAGGAAGGGGACAAATCCTAGAACTGTTGGGCAATCCTAGAATCTCTTGGGGAGTGGATTGGAAGACCTTTTCTTTTGGTTCTGTTGTGCCTTGATCTGTACTTCTAGTAAAATGTAAAAGGTGGAAGATTTTCGATTTAACAATTGAGACATAACTTTAATATGGGCCTAACCTAAAACAGAGCTTCAAAAGAGTTAGAAAGAACTAGAATATAAAATTATATTACTGTAACGTTTTGTGCAGGGCTTCAGGGATGAAACACCTTTTGAAGAAGAGCTTGTTGATGAGCCAGGTTTGGATTTAGGAAGGTCATTTCAGCTTCCTCAAAATGATACAGAGTATGAGAGGGAGTCTTGGGAAATGCATGAATTTCTGAAACCTAGAACAGAAGAAGTAGATGAAGAACGGGAAATGCTGGTAGATGACGAATATGAAGTGGATTCTGACTTCCTGCAATATGATACATCATCGAGTGGGCAGAAGGCAGCTTCAGAGAGGGACCTCACCTCTACAGAGCAATGGGCAAAGAAACTTGAGACAAATACCATACAAGACTTAAGAACTGGTGTTCGCTTCAGTCGAAAACAGTCCCTGGAATATCCATTCAGTAAAGAGCAGATGGTAAGGAATACTGTGGGGTGTCCCCATGCTATATTCTGACAATGACGACCTACATATCAAGATCTAAATTCCGTAATGAGCTTCTTGTGTGTAAATACTAGATGAGATCTTGGTACCTTCAAACTTCTTTTGTGTAGATTTGTATTTTGATTACTGTTTTACAAGTAGTCAGTCCTGTTGTAACATTAGGGAAGGTTCTTTCTGTTACTTTGTGTCTATATATTTAAGTGTTTGAATGATACGCAATTGGCATATTTACAGACATCCTGTACTGTTGGGTCCTCTTTCCCATCTCTAACTTCTGACTCATTTCCTTTTTGCAAGCTGTACTAATTTGGTGTGTTTTGGTAATAGCAGAAGGTTAGGTCACAGTTTTAATAATCCAGGAGCTTCAGCAGCAAAGATAGTGAAAAAAGCTCCCTCTTTTCCTCCTTATTTTCAATCCTGATCAATTCCTTGAATCAGATGATACTGCAGTTGAGCACAAAATGATATGGGGGAAGCAATTGTAAAAAGCATACTGGTGGATAAAGGAGTAGAAACAAAGATAGCTTTGGGGATATTGCCAAACTCTTATTTATACATTCTCGAGTGGTCTGAGATTTCTTCTTTTTCTTTTTTTCCTACTGAGTCTTTATTCATTCACTTTTCAAACAAAAAAGTGATGATAATGACCTTCTGTGGAACAGCTTCTGAGATGTATGCTTTTATATGAAGAAACAGAAATGAAAATGGATTTAAAATCACAGCCACCATCAGAATTTCAGGATTGTCTATATATTGTGTGTGCATATATATATATATATAGAGAGAGAGAGAGAGTGCAAAAGGTCACAAAACAAAAACTATGTATATATAGAGAGTGCAAAAATATTTTTCACACTTCTCTTTAGTATATTGCCTAAATGAACAGTTAGTATTCCGTAGTTATCTGAATAAATAAATATGAATGTAGCTTAGAAAATCTGAATGTTTGCTCTAAAATGAAAGTTTATGTCAAATACTGCTATGTAAATACCAGTGCTTTCTAACTTTAATTACTTTTTCTTGTTCATGAAGTATGAAGAAAATGGGAGTATAAGTTCACAATCTTCTGGAACCACAGCAGACGGCAGTTATCAGAAAGGCATATTTGATACTGAAATGATCCATCCAGGAACAAAAAACAAGATGGATTTAGGTTTGTAAGAAGCTTTTCATATGTTTTAATTCCATGTTTACAAAATTTAACTTTTTACCAAAACACAAATTTGTGTTCAATCTTTTGAATGATGTAATACTCAAATGAAGAGTTCTGCAGACTCAGGGCAGTCTAACCTCAAATAGATTCCAGCTTCATGATCTTGCTTCTGCCGCCAATTATTTCCCTACCATTGTCAGAGGAATATGGAAAGTGCAGCTGAAAGGATTTGCTTTGTCCTGCTACTAGAGAATCAGTGTTGTCTGTGTAGCTATGTCCTCAGTGGACTACACACATGAGTAAAATAACTCATGCCTAAAATTTCTGTCAGGAATTTGCCTTCACCACATTTGACTGCTGATTTTATAGGCTTTCACAAATAAAATTAAATTAAATTATTTTTTTTAAAGGAGGGGAGAGAAGGGGGAGGCAGGGGAATGTTACAGGCTCACAGGGTGATGTTACCTCAACCAGCATTTACAAGTGAACAGGTGATTACACTGTATCTTGTTTTTGTAATCTGTGCTCAGGAGCAAAGCATCTCCTTCAGATGGCTAGAGAGCTTGCGTGTGTCAAGAATGCTGAGTTCGGTCAGTAATTCTGTGGATCTTGCTTTTTGGAGGAGATCCAGAGCAACCTGTGGGCCTGCTTGTAGTGTGAGACACTCCAACAACCTCTTTAGTTTCACGGCAGCCCAGGAAACAGCAACTCACAGCCTACATCAGTCTGCTCTGTGGAGATATTTCGTGAGCACCTCCACTGATCTGGCTTTTGCTTAAACAGACATGAAGAATTTGTCTTTTTGGTTTCCATGCTGCCTCTCAAGGCAGTGAGATTTTTGTTGCTGTGTGCAGGGTTTTTCCTCACTGGGTCCGAACCAGTCCTCTAGGCCTGTATCACTACCTGAGTTTTGGCTTTCTGCAGGCTGCCTCAGTTGGGGTAGAGAGCAACCTGGTCAGGCAATACGAGTGGCAACAGCTCACTGAAATGCTGCAAGCGATTCCTTGGAGAGGGAGGGAGAAGGGGCTGGGGTGGAAGTTTTAACAAGCATTTTCTTCATATCTGGTCTGGATTGGTGATACATTGGCATACATGATTTGAGATATTTCTTCAGGGCCTAATTAATTTTTCCCCAAATTGATGGTTGGAATATGGTACATTATCGGGGGACTAATTTATAAACCTGCCTGAGATAGCACTTGCTTGTTGGGAAGAAACAGGTTGGGTTTTTCCATTTTGTCACCCAAGTCTTTTACAGCCAACATTGTGTAAGCCACATGGGTAGACTAATGACTCTGACAAGGAGCTGTGGTGGCTTAATTAATGTTGATATTTATGGCACCAAAATGACATTCATTTTCCCCAGTGTGATGGGCTTTCATGCTGAAGTAGAGATTTGCTTGCACTATTCCCTTTGCATGAAGAATGAGTTCAATGCTTCTGATTGTGTGTTTTTGTGAGGAACATCTCTGCTCTATCTAAGCTTATCTCAGTTCCACAAAGATTTGTGTTTTCTGTTACTGCTTGACTATGTATGTCAGAAGATATGTCAGAAGCAAGATGTCATTTAAATTTCCTTCAAAAAGATATGTTTTATATTTTTCTAAGTCTCTTGATCATCCTGCAACATCCACATTTGGAACATAGTGAGCTAAGGGACTTATTTCCAAGGACGATATTTGCCAGGTGCAGGAACAGAAGAAACAGATGTTCACATCTGCACCTTTTCTTCAGGTACAAAGCTTCAGACTGACTCAAAGGTACCTGTGCTTACTGTTGATCTGGAAGCTATTGAAAAGGAACTAAAAGAGGAGAATTGTACTTTTTCTAAGAATCAGGAATCTGGGAGAGTTACTGCCTTACCTCAGCCTCGAATAGCATTGTGCAGGTATGGAGGAAGGATTTTCATTTTTCAGATAATTTTCAGTTATACTCTGTTTTATTCTTACTTTACTTAACTGTATTCCTGCTTTACTTAACTGACCAGTTGTGAAAAGCTGTGTGAAGCTGCAGTACATACATAGGTAGCGGCCAGTTCTCTGAATTCTACCCAAGGAGCTGAATTTTGCAGGTTGTATTGAATCTTTACTTGCCATGTTTCTTTTCCCTAAATGCCGGGACAGAAAAATGCCAACGGCTCTGTCACCCATTTCACTTAGGCCAAGATGTTTGGAGAGCCAGAAGAAGGGATGTGGTGTGTAGAGGAGAGGGAGGTTGCAGATACCAGCAGCATCAATCATTACTGGTCAGAGCTGCCCTTAACTCCTTATCACAGCACTGTCCTCTTGTTTTTCCCTTTTCCTTTGTTTTTCCCCTCTCATCGTTTTGGAATGGGCAGTTTACTTGTGGCCCATAGGCCTATGCAGGAAAAATTATATCTTGCCAGTGTTTCTGAGAAACCTTGAACTGGGATGGTAATAAATATTTGCCACATCTGTCAAGCATCCCATAATTCCCCTGGCCAAATAGTCGATGAGTGGGTAGTGGATTTGCTTTTGAGGCCTGTTGACTCATCCTCAGTGCTTCTCTAGTTCATGTGTAATTTTCCCGCTGAGTGAAAGCAGCTCAATGAATAAAGAGAGGAGATTATTTCTCCAGCACAACATCCTGCTTTGTTTTAGCAATGTGCGGGCAGTATTTACAGGTCTCAGGATCTGTAGAAAATTTGTGCAAAGGTGTGTTGTTCAAAGCTTCTTCTGTGATTTCGTATTTCCTATTCCTTGAATAGGTGAGTAATATATAGTACAAAAGTTTAATTACCACTTTGGTTTGGGGTGTTTAGTGTACTGCACAGAATCTATTTCCCCAATTCTATCATGTTTGGCTTTCCAATCAGCTGGACTGGCTTTATTATGAGTATATCACTCTGGATAGAAGAATCATAGCATATTAATCAGTAAGTAAACGTAAATGGCTTGAATAGCCATTTAGAATGAGTTAAAGTAGTGGGGATTTGTGTATCACAGCAAGTTATAATTTTTTTCTGCCTGTCATGTTTGTTTCTGGAGCATTTGTTATGTACATTTGAACTTAAATATAAAAAAAATCCTATCTAGTCTGACATTTGATTTAAATTGGGTAGTATGAGGAGGCATTGCTCTCATACTGCCAGACACAAAATGTGCGGAATTGTGACCTGGCAGATGTGGTGACTTTTTTATTTTTTTATTCCTCCCTGCCCTCTGCCTTCAATTAGTGAATTACCTGAGAGAGAAGAAGGAGAAGGAGAAGAAACTCCCAACTTCAGCCATTGGGGACCACCACGGACGTATGTTGATATAGTTACCTATTTCCCATTTACCCTATGTCTTTTCTTCTGTGAAAGAGACTGAGTTCATTTACTTCTAAACCTTCCGGTTTACCCTGACTTCCTCTAAAATAAGAGCTTATTGGAAGGGCAGTGGTCTTGCGTTGGCAGCATAATTTTGTTATTTGTGTGGGGTGAGGTCTGCTTAGGATAAAAAACACCTCTGTTGAGAGCATTCTTAGGTATCTGCCTTTATCCGTTTACTGTTAAATCTTCTTTCGTTTGTTTAAGGCTTTGCATTTAATAGCTTAGAAAGCTATTTCAAGCTATTAAACTATTGCATGCATTTTCCAGTGTTGAGATCTTTCGAGACCCTCATGTGTCTCTTGGAATCAGTATTGTTGGTGGACAGACTGTCATAAAGCGCCTGAAGAATGGAGAGGAACTTAAAGGGATCTTTATCAAACACGTCTTGGAAGACAGCCCAGCAGGAAGAACAAAGGCTTTAAAAACTGGAGATAAAATACTTGAGGTAAAGGCAGATAGGCCTACCTTTTTATTTTAAGAAATAAAGATTGACTAAGATAGCTTGGGGCAAGGCGGTGGAGGGGGGGGGGAATACTACCACTACTTCATGAAGTATTGTATGACAGCGTGTCTAGAAAACCAGAATTAAATCCCTCCTGTGCTTGTCATTTAAGATCTGAATACAGAGAGTTTTTAAGATTCTCTTGTTTATTTAAGAAAAGATAGGTCCTGATATCGAATGCTTAAACGAAAAAATAAAAGACTATTCTTGCCACGTAAATGAATAGCTAATTTCTATAAAGTGACATTGTCTGCATAGACTCTTTCTTCATACTGAAATTTGGGCTGTTACTTGGAGTGTGTTAATTTGGAGTAGTTAATGGTCTGGTTAACTACTATTTAAGGGAAATCCCCAATTCCAGCAGATGCCTCAGGGGAGAATACCGTTTCTGTACATCCTGTCAGCTCTGGCTCGATGTTGATTTTCAGTCACTGTACTCCAAACTAATACTTCTGAATCTGGAATTCCCAAGCTGATGGTGCTGTGCTTGCATGTGTTCTTTGTTTGCCTGTGGTATTTTGAAGAACAGTTTCAAACCAGATTCATCTTATAAACATGCAAAACCTGAAAGAGGGGTGTTGTATCTAACATTCTCTGACAGTCTTGTTCCTTATGTTTTTATCTAGAAAAATTGCTTTCGGAAACATGTGGCCTGTCTTTAACTGTTAATACTAAGAAAGATGCTTTTTCTTAAAGCATCATAGAAAAATACTTTTAAAATAATTTCTCTTGAGTACTTTTAGCACCTTCCTGTGATACACTAATCTGTGAATGTATGCAACCTCTTGTAATGACTCTGTGCAAGAAATAAACTGCCTAATAAAAATAAATTGTTTGTTAGGTCTCTGGGGTAGACTTGCAAAACGCCACACATGAGGAAGCAGTAGAAACTATCAAGAATGCAGGAAATCCTGTTGTGTTTGTCGTTCAGAGTTTGTCCAACATGCCAAAAGTGAGTTTTTTCCTATTTTTACTTTACAAAACTTAATAAATATGTAATATACCTCTTTAACTTGGCTAAATTTCTTTCAGAAAGACTTTTCTATTTTGTATTCATCCTTTCTGACAGTTTCTGCTTGTGGATCACACAATTATTTTTTTGGTCTGATGTAAATCTAATAGTGTATATCTATTGAATAGGTGGTAATCTAGGTCTCCCACATGTGTAATTGACTCTGACCTTGTGTATTTTAATTTGTATTTTGTAACTAAAAATATGCTCTAAAAATCTAATTCAACTGTATAGCGAAAGGTACTGGCAGTAGTAGTTTGGAAGCAAGCTACATCTAAGATTTAGGCATGCCTTTGTCTTCAAGGCCAGAAACCTGCTAGCCCTGTAGTAAGAGAAGACATACTCCATGTCTTGGAGTACACAAAAGATACAAGACTTCTTTGTGCTTTTGGTATAAACTGAGAAGTTACTTAGTAGACCTGAGAGAAGACTTTTTTGACAAATGCAGACAAATCTGGCACACAATGTTCATTATTTTTCCTGTGCTCCAGGAAGTCTGTTATGACTTCCACCTGCTAAGCTGGGGAGGAGGTTTACACAGGCAGGGACAGCAAAAATCGCTGTGGTGCTATCTGAGTTGGCTTTCTTTCTGTATTTGACTCTTTCACAGAAAAGAAGATCCAAAAAAAAAAAGTGCCAGAACACTCGAGTGTTCTGCTGCTTCTCTGAACCTTACTTTTCTTGGAAAGCTGGAACACTTGGTATTTAGGTGTTTCACTGTAAGAATGCTGAGTTTCCAGTAACACAGGATCAGAGTTTCAGCAGTGCTAAGCACTCTCAGCTCCCACTTAACCAAAATAGGATGCTGCTAAAGGAGTGGGAGTCTTTTGCATTCTGTGATGTAGAAGGAACCCAGGTTCCTCTTTCCTTTTGTATGGCCTAATCTTATGACCCCAAACAAGTTCTAAAATAAACCTCTGTACTCCTGTACTCCTATTTGAGTACTTCTTATAGGTTCTCCTGGCATCTTTGAGATTCAACTGTGTCCAGCACCAGCAGTAATGAAAATGCATTAAGAGTAGATGTTTCCTTTCCCCTTGCAAGGATAAAGAACACGAAGGAGGAATATTATGTGGTGGCTCAGCACGTACTTTTTTATTTGGTGTTTATCTGCGGGGACATGAGTCTCTTTCCTGCCTCTGTAGGTAAACAGATGGAGATTGAGGTATTTGTTAGGAATTTAAAGTACTAAGGTTGGTACAGAAACTATTTCACATGGGATCTCCAGGCTGCTTGCAGTTCAGCTGTTGTTTCAGTAATTTCGGCTGTTGGCTTTAGACTGCCACATGATCATTTTCAATTAATCATTCTACAAATATGTTTTTATAGTTTTGTTTTAAGTGTTATTGCAGTAAACTACTATCTTATATTTTCTTTTCAAATAACATCTTACTATTGTACAATTTTGTACCTACAATGTACCTTTTTGAGCAATAAGAATATTTAAAAATATAAGTGTTGTACTTGCTTATTTGATGTTCACTTTCTAAAACCTATTATTCAGCTTTGAATAATTAAAGAATTGACACTTACTCAGAAGTCCATATTGAATTCTGTATCAAATATGTAAATCCATACTGTTGACTTCAATCTAGTATTTTATTGAATGGAGAGAGGAGGCCAGACATCAAACAGTGAGCACTAAAAGAAATACTGAATGTTTGTAATTTCCATAAAAGCAAGTAATTCAAAGACTGCATTGTAATGCCCTTCTACACTGAGTGAAATGAAGAGTGTGATGGGAATCTTTATTGTTGTCATTACTTAACTTTTGTATGTTTGCTTTGCTCCTGTAATTTTCTTCTTAATATGTGCAACATATACATTTTTCAGGCAGTTTCTGCTGTGCAGCCTAAGGGGAGCAAAGTTCAGGATGCAGACAAAGAAAATAAGAATGAGAAGGTATTTATTTTCATTTGAATGCTGTATCTAAGTTTTATTAAATCAAATGGTATAAGAACTTGTGTTATAAATGGATGTTAAACCTTTTTTTGAAGTCTGAAGTTAAGTTTGAAGTGTTTCATTGAAATCTCTCTGGTTCAATTTTTGCCAAATCCAAGGCAAGGTTATGAGAAATGTCTTTTGGGTCTCCCCTGGCTGCTGTAACTGTGCAGCCCTTGCAGCTCTTCACTGGCATCTCTGAAAGTATCTGTTTTGATCAGTTTGGAGGCAAATTGATTCCCCTTGCTCGACAGAAAAACAGTAACATGTACGCAACTAATATCCTTAAAGTGGAGCTGACTGAAGTTCAGTAAAATCATGTTATAGGATAATTAAATCAGGCGAGTCTTTTATGTTTCCCATTGCTGTGTTAAACAAGGAAATGACCAAGTGGTCTGTAGTTGGCTTACTAAAGGGTTAGCAATTACTGTACAGTAACTTTCTAAAAACTTCATGGCTGATTTAAAAATAAAGAATCTGTTCAGTCTAAACCACTGTATTTGTTTTAGTTACTCTGCAGTAAGGGAAACATGTAATTTCTCACTCTCCGACAGACTGCTCGAAGGGCCTAGGTATTTTGCTGTGTAGCTCGTTTCTGGGAACGGCGTTGATCACGGTGGGCCAGGTACTTTTGGGTGCGTCAGAACTGAAGGAGGAGAGAACAGAACTAGGGTGGATGATATCTTTTGTCCAGAATGAACATTTTGTTTGAACTCACTCGGTTCTCTGTCGTTTGCTGGCAAACTCAGAAGGCCCTCTTGCTTCAGAAAGTTTCTGTAAGCCTCCTTTCAGCTCCTGTCAGCTTCAGAAGCTATGAGGCTCACTTATTCCAAAAAATCAAGAAAGGTGTTGAAGTCATGCTTTTATGCCAGTGGATAATAGTTATAATGAAGCAGTTACAATCCCCTTTTCTTGGTTTTGTTATCTATATTTCTAATCTAAAAAGCGCTCATCCACTTGCAATGTGCTGCCTTTAATCTCTAGGACTCCAGTGTGTTGCATTCTATAGTGTTAGGAGGTTAAAGAGTGAGCTTAATCTTTTTCAAACCTTTTTCATCTATTGGTGCTGTAAACTAGTGGGTGGAATATTGAAGAGCTTCAGTGCATAAATATGTAGCTCCTTTTTAGCTTTGAACATTAATTCACAAAGCAGTCATACTGTGCTACAGTAGGGACAGCTCTGAGTTAGAAAGGGTTGCTATTAGTGGATTACTAGCCTGCGTTCCTATGGGAAATCACTGATATTTCGAGTCCAGTCTTCAAAGTGTCACAAAAGAGTGTGGTTTGAAAGAAGCCATATCCAACTGGAAAATCTGCTGCTTTCTGCATGATGAATTATCTTTTCAATACTGCAGGTTTTCTCTCTTATTTTTTGGTATTTATCCTCCTCTCATGATCAGTTTGTTTTAAAGTCATCACTTGAAGTCATTTGTATAAAAGTAACTTAAAACAATTGAGCTTCTTGTGGATAAACTAGATATTAAAGGTATTTTGCTGTTTGGCTATGTAAAAAGCGTTTTTGCTTTTGTGTTGGAAGAAACTATGTTAATACAAAACCTGGTGTAGTGGAGTACTCTGCTGCCTTAAATGGGGGAATGCAAAACAGTTAGGTACCATTCACTTTTAATTTCTGTCCTCCAGTGTTGGCTGAGGAATCTCTAAAGATACTGCATAGGTAGAGTGGGTGCGGAGCCTCTCGCCTGACTAGAGAGAATTGTAAATCAAACCATGGAGGCAGAGCAACCAGAGCATTATGAAATTAGGTGACACTGTTGGAATGTAATTTTTACATTAAGAAAAAAAAAGATGTGATAGATTTTATGCAAAGTGGGTACATTCACTTTGGTCCTGTCCCAGCTTGCCCTTAAAAAAATTACTCTATAAATGATTTTTCTTTTATTTCCCTTCATTCTTAATTTTTAAACGAAAATAGTGAATACTAGTTCCTTTGCAGTGGTGTGTGAACGTTCTTGTCCTTAAGGTCCTAAAGTAGAAAGTTCCCCATGTCCTGCCATATGTTATTTCCTTTTATTCCCTTCTGACACTTTCTAGCTGATATTTTAGTCTTTGACAGACTATATCTATTTGGATCTAGGGAAAGAATTTTTCACATTCCTTTCCCTTCATTTTGTACTCAAAGAATGCATTTTTAAATAAAACTAATTTTGTGCTCAACTCTGCTGAGCATGCAAGTCAGAATAACTTAAGCTTAAAAAGCAGCAAGATATTTCACAATATCAAGTTCAAGAAAAATAATGCTTCTATGAATTTAGTTCTTCTGCTGATGTTCTCTCTTCTTTAAAAATAGAGGTAGCATGGTACCACTCCATAAAAATCAAAGTAAAGAACAGTTTATAAACAAAGTACTTAACGTTTGTACAGAAATCGTAATCTGAAATTTTGTGTAATGAAGAAGTTTCAGTAGATGTGGATTCACAGGAAAGATTCTGTTGATTTTTCTGTTCTGCAGAGCAAGTAAATTAGAGAACTTGTTCTTCCACCATTTGAATCTGGAGTTTGCATGTGTCAGGCCTTTTTCTTTTCTTCTTTTCTTCCTTCCCCCCCCCCCCCAACTAAATACTTCATTTTCTTAGACATCTGACATCTGATGGAAAAGAAACTCAGTATTTAGCATTTCTGCTAGAGTGGGACTTTGCCAGTGTGACTGTTTATATTATATATATGTAACTCTAATTGAAAGTGAAATCTAGAAGGAGTTAGAATTTTTTATATAGTGCACTCAAAAATTTTTTTTTAAGCTTTTCTCTTTTATCAAACAGGTTCTGAGCCCACTAAAATCAATACGACTAGGTTCTCATTGACTTCTGTGCGTTTATGGTCAGAAACTTTTAGGATAATTCTTATGAAAATTGGCACATTGGGGGATAAACTTGTTTTTTGCCTATAGCTTAGACCAGTAAAGATCTATGTGGGAAATGGAGACTCTGAGAGTGATTCTAGAGTTTTTAAAAGCATAGCACAGTGCTCTCTCTGTTGCAGATTCACCCAAAAACAGCAATTTACTTGTCTGGATTTTCAGTGGGCGAGAGAAATCTGTCGCTTTGAGCAGTGGCAAGCTGCTGGATAAGCTTAGGTGTCTTATATAATTTCCCCCAGACTTTCTAAGAAATATTTAAGGTTTTGAAAAGCCAAAGGGCCAACAAATTTGGCTCCAAGTTATTAAGGAATTATAGCAAAACTGAGTTGTCGTAGGCAACTGAGCGCAGGATTGCAGTGGTCCGCCTGCACCTACTCGGTAATTTGGGCGATGACTTCCACGCGGCGCTTCTCGGACCTTCCAGAGTTTGTCCCGTTCTCCCTGCGCTGAGCAATGAAAGCGGAGGCTCGTTGGTGTGTCGTTTACCGTGGGGAAATTAGCTGTCATGTCTCAAAGCGCTCTTATTAAACGCTGTTGCTACAGATTGGCTGCAGTTCTTCTGTTTTATTACTCTTATGCTTGTCCTCAGTGTAGCACTTTGCTGTAATAAATTTTAAATTGGCAGAATGATGGAAATCATATTATCTCACACAATTTTGTACATAGCTTGCATTACAATTTGCTGCTTCAAATATTATATACAAATTTAGGCTCGGTTTTCATTGTACACAGTGGAAAACCTTATTCCAGGTTTGAATCCTATTTCCCAGTTACAGAAGAAATTCGCTGCAAGCATTCAGGCTGTTCTAATGGCATATTGTACTCACGGCTCCCTCTCTAAAGTGCATCTTGCTATTAGTGGTGTGGTAGTATGGGATACAATTGAACATAATTTAGAAAAATCGTGTAGCCAGCTAAGGCACGATCCAGTTACTCTGAGATATAAAAACAGTTGCTTGGATGAACGAGCTTCTGTTTTCAGTATATTCAGAGCTGGTTCTTTATGCCTGATATGCGTCGCTATATGCATCATTATAGGAGCTGCCTGTATATATGTGAGGTAATAGAATTTTATTATAAGTTCTAATTCAAATTCATTTTTAAATTTAAACCAAAATGTAGATGACATGCTAAATGTAAATATTCCTGTAGAAACAGTAAGAAGTTTTAAGGTTTATTTTCTATTTTAAAGGTTTGCTGACTTCCGGCAGTATCAGAAAATTTTAATTTTGAAGTGTTTAAAGTCTCTAATGAGAAATGAGTTATAATTTAGTGTTTATTTTTATGCCTTGATTAATGTTCATTCTTGTATGTTTACAATGATATACAAATATTTTATCAATAAGAAAATATGCACATACTACTATATTTTTTCTATACTCAGTGTCACTTTTTGTTCTGATTTCTTGCATAAAAAGCCTATGCTGCAGACTTTAGCGTTGCAATTATCCTCTGTGTATGCATGTAAATATTTTAAGACAGAAGGAAAAATACGATTTTTTTCTTCTATATGGAGGATACAAAGCATGTAACTATTTTACTCTAAATCCATTAGAGAAAGTATGGGGCTCCACCTCCAATGAAACTGCCGCCTCCGTATAGAGCACTCGAAAGACTGCACCCAGAGGAAGCTAATGTGGATGAAGAGGAGGAAGATTGTGCGGAGAGTAAGTAGCGTTGCGTTTATGGAGCGCTGTCAGGCTATGTGGAAAACGTGGCTGCCATTTAGTGTTTGTATTTTGGACATAGTGCTCAGCATGGCAATAAGAGATGGTCTGCGAATTTGTTCTTACTGACGGCTACTCTTTTGTAATTTAGATGATCATCTTTTCCCAGCCAGGCTTAGATAGCTTTTCTCTTCTGAAGAGATGTAAAAATGGCTTAATTTAATGTCAATCTAAGAAGGTCTAAGCAGGGGACTGGAGGGCTTGTGTTGGCAGCAGCATCAGCAGCGGGAGGCAGTTGTGGTGCTTCACCCTTGAATGCAAAGTCAGCTTAAGAGCTTCCAACAGCCTGACTTAGATTCCAGGATACTGCTTTTTCATTCTAACTTTGGATAAATGGAACATTATTATTTTTCCAGTAAAATATTGAGGAATATTAAAATCACAGTTAGGATTCTTAAATTATTTCCCAGATTTGCCACTTTGACTCCCTCCTCCCCCTTTACACTCTCTTGCACTAAATCAACACACCTGGTTTTTTGCTATTGTTATTTTTCTCATCATCCTGTGTCTTGGAGTGTTTTATGTTTGTCCTAGTTATATGGAGGCTAAAGTAGAGAGATGCCTTTGTAGTTTCTGACCTTGAAGCACCTATGCCTACCAGTCTGAGTGGAGGTTCACAACTTCAGACCTCCTGGTGAACGAGCCCTTCTGCCTGCTCTTACTGATTTAATTCCTGGTATTGGCCATGGCATGTCATTGAAGCTGAGATAATTTGAGGTTGGTTGGTTGGTCACTCCCAGGGCTTTGTAAGTGGAGACAACATGGATCTTGGAAGATTGTTCTCATGGAAAAGGTGCACAGGAACAGCCTGCTCAGGGCTGCCTCTGTTTTAGTGAAAAGCTACTAGTTCTTGAACCAGCTGTAGATTTTTCCAGAACTTCCTCTTTCAGAATTTGTCATCTCATCTGCTTGGAGGCTGCACCTTAATCACTTGAAGTTTTATGGTAACTTCTTGGAGGAATGCTAGTCAGAGGAGAATTTGACTCCAAACTCCACATTTTAGGATGAACTATTTTACTTTAAACCAGCTCTGTTTGTAAACCACTAGTTGTCGCAAACTGTTTTCAGGCTGTTACAAGTTACAAAAGTTGTAATTCCCAGTTAAAGGTTGTATTTGATAGGTAGCTTGATTCTTGAGTTATCTAATTAGGATGGGCTTCAATCCAAGTGCTTGCTAGACCTATGTTAACATTTGCACAGCTGTAATTTCTTATTGATGAGCTTGGTCATTTTCTAGCTGATTTGCAATTCCTAATGATATTGCCAGCTGAGACTGATAGCTGAGAAGGTAAAGCTACTTCTGATATTAAATTAATCAACCCTACCAGATTTGACAGCAGCAAGCAGATCTGTTTGGATGCATCCCTTTCTCTCTACCCTTTCTACTGACTGAAGTTGAATGTTTGCCATAACCATCACTTCCATGAATCTTCCAAAACCAAGATGCGCCTTTTCTGCTTTATTCATCCCTTGCTTCACTCAGTTTCTTTAAAAAACAGACTAAGGAACTTTAAACCAAGTTCGCACCTCAACTCTTGAAGTAAAAATCATCTTAGAAACAATGTAACTGTATTTAAAATGTTATTAAGCGGCTCAGTAGCACTGAAAGGGGCTTTTACAAAGTATCTTTTCTGTGATCACTTGAAAGAGAAAGTCTTCTCCATGAATTCCAGTACTGTACTACTTTTGTAAACTTAATAATTTTACAAGCTTCACTGAACAGCGGGTAGATTAGATTTATTGTGTCTTCCTTATTTAGAAGATCAGTTAAAAAAAAATCAACTAGGATAAATCTGTGTCATAGTCTCTGTTTCATTTACCTCCTGTCTGTGTGCCCATAGCGTGGAAGGCCTTAGGGGCATTTTGAGGTGAGTGAGCTGTTAAATCTGTGTCCTCTGCTTTTGCTTCTGATGGATTTCATTAGCCTTCTTATTGATACAGCTACAGTTTCATGAACCTACTCATTGATTTGTCTCATTTTCCAGAAATAATTTACTTGTTCCACTCGACCTGTTTTTTTTCAAATCCTTGCTTATCGTTCCTTCCGTGAGAGTCCCTTACTCTTATCTTCCTTGTCTCCATGTTCTTCATTGTTCCTCATATTGAAAGCAAAAGCTAAGCATTTTATTAAGTCTTTCTCCCATACTAGGAAAATTTTTATTTCCTTTCTGTCCCATCCGTACTGCATGCAGTCTCTCTCTGTTTTGTCTGTTCTCCCTTTTAAGGGGCTGAATAACCTTTTGGTAATTTCCCCTGTGGGATCTAAATCCATTTACCTTTTGGCAGTGCTCCCTTTTATTTCTGTGTTTTTCCACCACTGAAACTGTAGCTTTCCGTGTTGGCCTGTTATAACAAACAGTCAGTTCTTGTAGATATTCTGTCTTTTCTTTGCAGAGGTGATTATTCACCCAAAGAGGATGAATCCTTCCTGGAGACAGAACTACTAGATAGTTCTTGGTTTAGAGAAATTCCATGTTCTAGTGCTTTAATTTATAAAGTCTGATTTTACCAAGAAATTTTAGGCATTTTTTCAAATATGTAAATTATTATTATAAATTATTATTCAGTACTTCTTGAATGTAAGGCTTCAGAGCTGCATCTCTTTATATTTCAATTTAATTTGAGCCATTTGTGATCACTGTCTCCAAGGTTACTTTCTTCATTCAAAGTTCTTAGAAGGCTTTTTTGCTAGGCTTTGGGAGCAAGCTGAAAACAGAATGTTCTCTTGTGTTATTTCTTCTAGTGATGCTATCAAAACCTTGATCACTATTCAACTCTGACTCTGGGTAATCTGCTTCTTGTTTACTCTGATTATGCTGCTCTAAGACTTTCAGTTTACTTTTCAAAATAGTCTTGTAAAACTGTAGCATGTGGAGAAGAATGGTGATTTTACAGGTATAGCAGGAGAAGAAAGACTAGGCTTACAGGATTTGTTGAGAAAGGCAGGATTTGTTTCCTTCCTTGTTTAACTCATTGTCTGTCATATCAACTTAATGATTCTTAGTCTACTACAAAAAGATCCTTCAAAATCCTTCATCTTAAAGACCTGAAAATATTAGAATCGCAGGTTTGGGTCCATTCCCCTATAGTGTGAACTGTCTTTCTGTGGTGGAGGTTATTTTGGTGGAGATCAGTTTCTCCATGTAGATACTATTTAGCTTTCCCAAGCTTTTTAAACATGAGGTTTTGAATAGGATTATTTTTCTTTAATCGAAATAAATAAATAAAGGGGAGGGTGTTCAAGGAGCTATTTGTCTTTACAAGGGGCTCTGCTACAGCAACAATTGGTACTGGTGTGTTTTTTCTTCAGTGGTAGATGGCCAGAGGTGTGCACTAAGAATCTGCTAATAGGCTAATGTATACCCTGTTGTGGCTTGTTACTCTAATAAAGGGTTAGTAATAAAAAGAAGCAGAGGAAATGGATGAACAGAATAGTTGGTAACGAAATGTTTTATAAGATTTTCTGTAGGGCATTAGTATTGCTGCAATTTAGATATACTTTTGTAATTGAGTTGAGGAGAATGATAAGTTAGATAGGAAAGATCTTAAAAAGCATTATAATAAAATTAAGAGGACAACTACTGAAAAAGCTTGGAACCCATAATTTTAATGGATGTTAGATTTTATTATTATTATTTTTTTACTAAAATCTTGTGTCTAGCTAGGAGAGTGAGATTGATCCGCTTGGTTTAAAATAGTAAAAATAGAGAATAAAAATTAGTGCAAGGTGGCTAAGATAGTGGAGGAGATGCTGCTGCGCTCATCCTTCCTGTCTGCAAGAATATTTAGCTGTATTTAATAAGGGGATAATAATGCCACCTCCCTTTTATTTTGTCTATAGCCAATGTAGAAATCGATGGAGCTGCAAGAAAGCATAGTGATTTAGCTTCCTAAAATGCTTTTTGAGGAGTGATGGTTTCTCCCACCAGAACAAGATATTTTTAAATCTCTCTAATGTTTCACCCTACTTAGAGTTAGGATGAAGGGGTGTAAGTGTGTGTAACTTGGTCCAGACAGACTGGCACTGCCTGCTGCTAGGCAGGATTGGCTTGGCCGTACGCATGTGAGATGGAGTTGATATTTGTTTCAAAACCAAAACCAAAGAGAACTCAGTTGAGACCCTGCAAAATATGTTCAAGTGTATTTGATATCCTTTAGCTGTAAGGACATGGCTTAAGGACGCTTTTAGTGAGGCTATGAACTAAGATGGCAAAACTATCGCTGTCACTTTGGAAAAATGCCAGAATTATTGAAAAGGAAGTAACTATGTAAAAATGAAAACATTGATAAATCAACATAACTCCCAAGAAAATCTGAGTGCTTAGAATTTGTCATTTTATGTGAAGCTGTGCTAAAACAGAGGAGAATTTCAAAATTCAGGTGAGGCAGCTGCTGTAGCCAAACACTGCCTCTCCAATAGATGTCACTGCAATCAACAGCAAATAGCGAAGATGTTCAAAGAGTAAAACGCGGCCAGGAAAAAGCTTCAAGCTTTATGAAAATAAAATATTGAAAAAATAGTAAATGCCATGCTTACTGTATTAAAGAAAAATTAAAAACGCAATGTGTACTTAGTTCGGTGCATTTTCAAAGATCATGCAAAAGCCAGGATTAGACAAACAGAACAGTGACTTTCATTTTTTTTTTTTTAGCTGTAGGTTAATCTCTTTAATGTGACTCTATACTGCTAATCTTCTTTTCTCGTTCTGAGACATAATTAGCTAAAATATGTAGATTTTGTAACCAGTACTAATGAAAGACCCAGAAGGGTTGTATGCTCTGGGCAGCCTTGCAAGCTGTTGTACCATGTGAGGATAAACTACGATGCTGGTGTCACTGTAGCTTGCGGTTAGTTTGGGGTTTTATTATTGAGTTGATGTCTCCCCCCCCGTATTTGTGAATCACATGTACAGTTCTCATCTGATGAAGTACTGCAAAAGGAAATTACATTCTTGATGAATTTTTAATAGTAAAATTGCAGCTGGGACTTGGATTTTTTTTTTACTGTGTGCTTGTACATAATGCACTGAACAGATGGCTATGTGTGTGCTGTGATATACATTCTAAAAAAAGGACAATGAACTTTAAAAATGAATAAATTAATGGTATTAACAAAATAACAGAATATTTTGGGTTGTTTTAAATGCAGCAGTTGGAATAGAGAATTAGTAAGGACTTCCCAAAATTACTGAGTACGCTTATAAATTAAGAGAGAGCAGTTATCTTTGTTTTTTAATTACTAAATGAGGCGGTTTGAATCTCTTCAGTGTTTCAGTTCGGCACTCGTTGCAGTAAAACTAATACTGCTTGTTCAGAGTCGCAGCAAAATACAAGTTATGGGGAAGTTTGAATTGTCCTTATGATGGCAGGCTAGTTTTGTTTTCTGGCATATAAAAATAATCCACGAATGCATGCCCTTGTTGGGAAACTGCAAGATTTGCAATGCTGCAAAACAACACGTTTATTGAAGTCATTTGAGCTAATAGCAATTCATTGATAACCCCTGTAGCCTGTGCGGAAAGGACGCCTAGATTTAAAAAATGGCTATTAACTACTGCTTTGCCACGGTCATTAAACGTGATATGAACTGCAGCTAGCAGTGAAGTACACGAGCAGCAGAGGTGAGTCGTGCTTGGGGATGGAGCTGTCATTCGAACGCGAGCAGAGTCAGGCAGTGCAACCCCGGCAGGCGCGGAGCATCGGTAGGTCACACGGGGGAAAGCAGAGATGTGCTGCGCCCGGCGAGCTTGTGCAGGCAGCGCTCGGCTGCTGGCGGATGCGACTGCTAGCCTGTGGGTAGCCTGAAATTAATGCAATTGATGGCATCTCGTAATCGAGACAGACAGACAGTTTGCCCTTAAGGAGAGAAAAATCTGAGGAAAATAGGCCCAAGGTCGTCAGAAGGGAGACGAGCACCGAGCCTGTGTGCGATGAGGATTGGAGCTGCGTACGGCACTGAGGGTTCGTCAGGAATGCAGATATCCTGAGGGGCAGCCTGGCACAGCAATGGTGCAAGGGGGCTTCCCAGGTAAGGATTCACCTCTCGCGCTCTATTGTATTTGTTTCCAGTGAGTCATTTTGAATATTTTTAGTGATCATTTAGAACTAGTAAAGTGCTGGAGATAAGAAAACAGGAGGACAGATCATTTTTTCTCAGTTTGGAGCATGGACATACACCATGATTCAAGTACTGCTTTTAATACCTTTAAAATATTTTGTCTTGTGTTTCCTTATAAATCACTGTTTCTGTTATACGTTGTTGTTCAGCATTCTGATATACAAAACTGATGTGAGCGTGCCAGTGCTTAAAATATAACAATTCCTAGCACTAAATTTCGTGCTCTATAGAATAATCTACTCTTCCATAACTGTTATTGTAATGTAGAGGCAGATGGCTGAATTTTCTTCACTTTGCTTGTTAAGAATGTGTTAGGTAAATGTTTTTAGACTAAAATAAAAAGCTGCTGGGGAATCTAAACTGAATATTCAGCATTTTTGTGGTAAAAGGAGGCAAAACAAGAATAAAGCAACGTGATAGTAAACAAATGAGCTATTTGCAGTGAAGGATAATCTAATCTTTAAATATTGCCTCAGATTGCATTTGTTGTTAGATACGATCTTTTTCTTTTAACACAAGCCAGGTATCCAGAGAATAGCATTAAATTGCTAGGCATGAAATATACTCATTTGGTGTTTTAAGGTTATTAAATTCTCTAAGGCATGGTGCAGTTAGCTTCTGTTGTTAGGGATCTTGGATCTTACTCAGGCATTACAGATAAGTAATATCACAGAGCTTATGTAGATAGAAGATGATGTCTGTGTTATAAATCTGCGAATACAGGTATCACTGCACAAACTTGCTAAGAGAGGGCAGTACAAGTAGATGTTTATATTACTTTCACTGAAGAACACAATACCACTGCAATGATTTGCAACTAAAATATGTTAAAAAGATGCAAAAATTTAAAGGAATAATTGCAAGATGAGCGTTAGCCCATAGAAGGTTGTTATGTGTTTATATTTTTGAGTGTCTGGTTCTTAGGTAATAAGATAGTATCTTTCATCATTACCGTCTTTTCATCATTTATGATGTTGCTCCACTTCACAAAAAATAAAAAGAAACTCTGTTGTGCATCAAGTCTTGTCCAGACTAGAACATCATTACTTTTAGTGAGAATATAGAATAGATATTTGCATAATAGCTCTTTTGCAAAATGGTCTGTTTTGATTTAAACAGTTAACTCCTCCGAATACAAAGTACAAGTAGTCCTCTAACAGAAGGGAAAGTAAAAATGTTGAATAACAATAATTTTATTCTTTACAGATGTTACTTTCATTTTCCAGAGTATTACAATAATTGAGACAGCTGTCCAGAATAACGTCGTTAACTGTTTGAGAAAGTCAAAGTTATTTTTTGCTATTTAGTCTTAAAAGTAGTTTCTCCTTTGTTCAACATGGTCATTTGGGGGCTGCTCATCTATTTGCCTTCTGCTCTATTCAGATATATAAATGTTTTTCATTAGAATAGTTGGCATTTAAAGAGCAGCTCAGAATGTATTTTTGTAGATTTGTTAGCTATCATACACCATGAATGACTGTTAAAAATCTCCTTTTGTATTTGTAATAGCCACATGCATGTTGAAATGTGTGTGTGTGTTTGTATAATAGAATTTGATACATACAGAAGATGAACATTTCTATTTTACCTGCAGATTCAAACTACTTTTGGTATATTGAAATTAGAAGAGATAATGTGGCAACTGGCTAAAGGGCAGGTTCTATTCTACCCTACCCCAACATAATAGCTTATAGATAAGTGATAATGAGTTGTCTATAATTAGTGTGATGATAGGCATGTCTGTTTACTTCATCTGTGCCTAGAGACCACAGCTTGTGTCTCTGCTTCCCTTTCTCTGCCTCCCAAAAAGTTGGTAGAGGAAATGTTAATGCATTGAGCTTTTGGGTGTGATACAAGGAAGCAGAAATTGCTGTTGCTGTGAATGTAGAAAGCGTGTGTGTGTGTGTGCGCACATGTTCTGGGCAGAGATGGAGTTGAGGTTTGAGGAGCAGAGCCCTCCAGAGCTGAGGGCCTCAAGCTACGGTAAGTGTCCGTCTTCAAAGAGGTGCCTGTGCAGCTAGAGCCAGGAGCAGTAGCTGCGGGTCTGCATGGACCTTGATGCATTTGCCAGAGGTGAGTGAGGAGCCTCTCCGCAGAACCAGATGTTAATCCAGTGCTCTCTGCCAGATCAGGTAAGTGCCTCCACGTGAAGAGGCTGTGGTTGTGTGAACCTGTACTTTAATTTGGTGGATGGGAGAGCATTTCCAACGGGCAGTCACCTCATCAGTTCCCACTGACAGGTGGTACCTTGGTGCCATGTGCAGCCTCCCGACTCTCCCTCCCTGCCCTGCGCACGGTTGATGCTGTGAGAACCAGCCACCATCAGCAACCACAACTGAGATGCAGGATTTGGGAGCAAGGCCAATGCTGTGTTCCCTACACTGGGGCGGTTTGTGAGAAGGGGAAGCAAAGTAGAGGTATAGGGATTTTTGAGATTGAATGTGCAACAGAATAGGACAGGTAAGGCGACAGTTTAGACGTGGATGAGGCTTAAATGTAGGGTAGGACCCATGCTGTTCTGCACCTCTGCTGGTGTATGCAGAGCCAGCAGCAGCTGCTGAGAGCAGTACCTGAGCAAACTAACTTTGGGAATGCCTGCTCAGATGCTGTGTGTGTTACTGCCAAGTGACAAAGCTGCAGGTGAGCTGTGTATGCTATCCGAAGCCAGGAGTGGTAAACTTGACTTCATCATACCATTTTGTGATTGCTCTGTGGAGCCTGCTTTTTTTAAAAGCTTACTTTTTAAAAAATAATTCGGGTAGTTTTGGAGGGCTTGATATCCCTTACCTTAAAATCAGATACATCAGCTATCCTGTATGTAAACACTTTTGAGTGTTTTATGGCTCTGAATTATCAGGTAAGCTAAAGTACCATTTTTTTTAGACCTAAAAAAGTTGTAGTTGCGCATACTTTGCCAGGTTCTCTATAAAGTGAAGTGGGACATTGTCATTCCCATGGTGTGATGCTGCTGGGAATATTCTGAGATGTTAAAGATAAGTTCTCTTATCTGTGACAAGCTGTTACTTAGAATTGCACCGTATACGTGAGTTAGGAGTAATTTGGAGGAAAATGATGTGTGGTATTGAGACACAAGGCATTTGCTTGTGTTTGCACATGCGTGTGGAGTTGTTATGGCTCTTCATGTTAGGCTTATGAGAGGAGAGAGGGATTACACCATCCAAATGATTCTTTAAAGATACTGTGGTATCTCATCTCAGGATTTAATGAGTTAGAAGTGTAGAAGACGTGGTTTTTACAATACCGTTCTTCAGAGGAAGAGATCCATTAAGTGAGTGGCCTGACGCTGTTGTTAAGGAGTCGGTGAGATATCCCTGAAGGGCTGAGAGAAGCGTGGAAGAGAGTGGATGAGATGGGACGAGTGAATGAATAGAGCAGTATGCAAGAATGAGCACTGTCAGCATATGAGTAAGGGCCAAGAAGGCAGCTGGAGATGATTTTGTGAGGAATGGGCAGTTCAATGAAGCCTTTCGGGTGCAGAACGACGTGGTCATCCTTTTGCCTGTGTGCAAAGACAGATTGTGGCATGGTAAATGGATAGGGCTTGGCACAGGCAATCGAGGAGAGCCTGCCAGGAGGGTGGGAGTGAGCAGGACCTGCTGCTGGTGGTGAGGAGCGGACAGCTCTTGGTGATGGCACTGACCAGTGGGCAAAACCTTTGGCGGCCCTTAATAGACCCTCGCAGCAGCCAGGTGGTACGTACGCTCTGTGCCCTTCTCCTCTTCCCCTGCAGCCACGTGCTGGCGGACAGTTCCCGCTCCGATGCATTGCCCAGCTGCTTTCCTCGCTCTGCGGGGAGCGATGTTTGGAGGGCGGGCAGGGGGAGGCAGACAGCCGCGGGGCTCGCTCCTCTGCGCTGTCCCGCACAGGAATCGCCTGCAGGGCTCCGAGGAGGTCAGCAAGGTGCCTGCGAGCCCTGCAGCTGATGGAGCTCCGCTCCTACAGATCTCTGTCTCCGTTTGACTGACCTGGGTGTCAGAGGAGGTGTGAGCTCTGATTTAAGCTCTTCCTGTGGCCGGAGCTTTTCTAAGGGCTTTCTCTAATCTGAATTCTCTCCTGCTGCTGTAATAAGGCCTTATCTCAGGCTGAAGCTTTCCCTCGGTCAGGGTATTTATTGGGTTTCTCGCCTCTGCCTAACTGCCCATTTTCAGGAACCTTTTACAGCTCCTTTGAGACCTCTAGTCCACTGTGAAATTTGCTTCAGATTGGCCAGCAGGTTCAAAATTTTGGGCAGGGGCCTGGGCTCACAGAGTATGACTGCATATGCTTTGTTCCTATAGGAAAGCGGAATAAAGTGATTCATCATGTTAAAATCTAGATTAATATAAATTAAGTTTTTAAAATATAATTAATGAGCATGGGAGCATAACTCCTGGACTGCACTTCAGAAGACCTGGCTTCTGCTCTAGCTTGGTCTGTGGGGTGATTTGATAAGTCATATGCAGTAAGATGCACACAAAGCTTTGTGAAGCTCTGTGCCACAGTTCCCAGGAGTTAGATGGCCATTTAAAAATAAAAAAAAAATAATATAAAATAAAAATCAGGACCTATAGAATTCCATCTTAACTAAAAGACTGTTTATTCCTGAGGAGCAAGTTTTGGAAGCCTCTGAATCGTTGCATTTGAGGGCTAAATTCACACAAAGGGAAGTATCCGTTCATGTCATTATAATGAAGCACAGTGTTTAAAAAATTAAAATCAGTCAAATATCAACCCAAAAAAGAATTCCAGTGGAAACTGTCAAGCCCCAGTCTATTTTTCCCTAGAGCATTTGTCTTTTAAGCTTTCTGTAAGGTGACATGCTCCTCGAGGCAGAGTAGAAAAAGTAAGTCTGTTTAATGTGTTGAAATTTATCGGTTTAGCTCTTCCTCCTTGGATAAACCTTGGAGATGGATTTCTTCCGCAAGAATAGAAAAGGAGGATATTTGACATATTGTAGGTCTTCATTCAAATACATCATCAGTTTCCTGATTATAATTGTGTTCATTTAAAAAATGCCCAATGCTTGATGCATTGATATCTTTATTAAATATATTAAGGGAGAGAAGCTATCCGCTGCCTACTAACATATTTTGATATCTAAAAAATTCAAAATAAAATTTGTGGTACAGAGTATTGTCTCATTTAATCAAATCTATCAAGTTTTATCATGTCGTAAGTGCAGCATAAACACGATTAGCTTTTTGGATAGTTTGTGAAGTCAGCTGATTAAATAAGATGTATGGTGTATTTGGGGAGAGTATATGACTGTTTTATGATTTCACAGGGAACTTAAATGGTGGGGGTTTTGCGCATGAGGAAACTGTTATCTATTCATCTGTCCCGTTCTCCCCCCACCCCGCATTTCACCCTACAGAAAAGGAAAATGGAAGCTGGCTGTGGAGATGTCGGAGTTGTTTTGTCCGTCCCAGATGTGTTCTTAGAAATGAATCCTGTTTCTTCAATGATTGATTCTTTTGGTGGTAGCAAAATCTCTTTGTTTTTATTAGCACAGCATACCTATTTATTTTCAGTTTATATTGCCTATGGCAACTTAAAATCATTTCAAGCAATAGATCCTTGCTTTCTCATTTCAAGAGCGGACCTTTAAGTCAGTTCATTACCTGACTGGTCTCTCTCTCTCTCTCCCTTTTGGAACAACAGCGTTAATCTATCGTGGGCGAGCAGCGATGCGTCTGTGTGACTGTTGGCCGAGTCTGGCAGCTCGGTGGCTGGCTAGAGGAAGGGATCCCAGGGATGGGTGTTACTGGGTGCGGCCAGCAGTACTCTTTTAATTGCAGGACACCCAAGTTTTATATTAGAAGCCGCATTCAGAGATGTGGGAATAGGTCTCTGTCTTTCAAATTGCATGTCTCATCCATGCTTGAAGCTTTACGTGGTGAGCCAGCAGCTCCCCAGTGGTGGTGTGCCGTTAGCTTGTGCATCTGTTTTACATGTAATATTAAGATTATATTGTTAAGCTTCATAAACAGAACATATACATCACAGCTGAAGATATGGAAACTTACAGTAGAATAACTACTATTGCTTCCTTTCTGTGAACAGAAGAGGCTTTAAAGTGAGGTTATTCCTATATAATTGTTTTGTTCTAAAGCAGAAAAATAGGTAGTCTTCAGTATTGTCAGTTGTTGCAGTCATTTTTCATTTTCATTTGACCTCAGCAGTCAAAGGCAAGTCATGATGTTGGAAAACTCAGGCTTATACTTAACAAAAAAGTTCCATAACAATAACAGAAAACCCTGCAAGCATTCCTGGATGTGGTAAAAAGCTCAGAGTTTTGACTCAAGTGCGATTTGATAGCTGAAAAAAACAGGACCCAGAGCTTGTCTGGGCTAAGGTTTTGCAACTGTTTGGCTCTGTAAGGTCACCGCAGGGTGTGAGGAGGTAGAAGGTGGCCTGTGCCCATTCTTCTTTCCTGATCTTTTGTTAATGATATTGATTCTCTACCCAGAAGTGCTTAGTGAGAGACAAATGCGTAGAATACCAAAATACAGGGCAAGAGTCGTCTTCAAGAACATGATAAACCTCTCGGCAGCACCAGAGAACTAGAGAACTTGATTTTAGTGTCCTGTGCAAAAGCAGAGAGGATCCTGAAGTTGAATATTCATCAGATAGTTTGAGAGTATTTGTAATCATTCTGATAGAAGGCTGAACAGGGATGCACCTAGCAAAATACTGAGTCTGAATGGCTGCCCAAGTTTTTTAAAAAAGAAAAAAATAAAAAATAAAAGAGAGAGAAATTATATTAAACAGTTGAGTTTCCAAAACCAAAACACAGGTAAAGGCCAACCCATGAAGTCCTGCTCGTATCTTCAGTGTTTGTTATGAGGATGGTCGGATCTGCTTGCACATTCTTTCTATGAGTTGAGTAAGCTGTATTACCTTGTGTCCTCTGGACACACCTTCTTCATGTTAAACTGTTTTTTGATTGAAATCAGATTTGTACTAAATTCAGGTCTTTTCTGCTTTTAAACATTTGTTGTAAGTTTTAAATAGCAACCTACATAAAGAGGTGAGTTTACTTTAATCTGTTAACAAAATTTAAATGAAAAAAAATATTCAGGAAATGTATGTGCGCATCCAGAGCACTGAGAGAAGTCTGTGGCTAAAGGACCAAGAGTTTATTGTAATAAGAAGCCAGCTTCTGACTTTCTCTTCAGCTGCTTGAAACAAAGACCTATTCTCTCTGCAGCTTATTTAACTAATTCAGTGGGAATAAAAAGAGCTTATCAAACTTGAACAACTTGTTAAAAGCTGAAAAGGATATTTTCCTTTTCCAGTCTGTGAATAAGAAGTGGGAGTGTGAACATGAGAATTGTTGGCTTTAAAATTACGCGATTGTACATGGCTGTGGTCTGAGGGTAGACCCTCCACTGGGTCACTGTGTAGCGGGTTTTGTTGATTAGGTGTTTGTGAAGGCCTAAAGACAGACAAAAGGAAATCCTTTAACAAAGTGGAATTTAGACCATTTGAATATGTTTCTGATCACCAGAGAACCTTTGCTTCAATTCATTACCTACCATGAATAATAATGCTTTTGTTTAATATTTCAATTTTAAATGAAAACACATTTTAATAAATCTTACAAATTAATTACAATTAGCATATTTATAAGTTATTTTTAAAATAGAAGGCTGCTGTTTATATTTTAATTGCATCATAATTTCCATCCAAATACAAATGGTGTATATCACAATAAAAAATACACAGTGTAAAAGTAATATTGCTCATCGCATCCAACATACATGATAAGGCTTAAGCAATTCACCAAATATATATGAAGTGTTATATTTCTTTACATACTCATATAGTGTTTTATCCCATTGGTTAGCATAAAGAGGGAACAAACCACATAAATGCCATCTTTACCTGCGAATAAATGTGTGGTAACTAACCAATAAGAGTCAGTCTTTAGCAAAATAACTAAAAAGTAGAAGCATTAAAATTGATCAGTAAGACCACTGTTGACTTAAATGACACCTAAAGTAGCTGATCATGGTCTGTCTTCCTTGGGTCTTCCTACTGTTCTGACTTGCACTGTGTTTTCCAGTGCAACTCTGTGGGTATCTCCCTAGGTTTTACAATCCTAGATGACTCATTCAAATTTAATCTTTTCTAGTCACTGCCACAGCATATTTCAAAATCACTGTACAAAGAAATTTGAACTACTGTATCATATTTTTTAAATGTAAAAATATAATTTAGTCCTTGTCAGTTCACGGTACTGTTATCTGAGTTTGCTGGGCTGCAAGGCTCTGCTCCGGGGCAAAGCAAGCAATCAGTGTTTGTGTTGGGCTCTCCTTCTGTCATCTCCTGCCCACCATACTCTTACCCATACCTGCGTAGCATCCCTTCCTCCTTTCCACCTGCTCTTCCACAACAGAGTACTGATCCTTTTCTTGTAGGATTGGTTTTCAGCCAGGTCAGTGAGGTTTGAATTGAACCTTAGCGTGTTATGGCAACTGCCCTTCTGGAAGCTTTACACTTTTTCATCTACATTTCACCAATAGTGGCAATTCCTCTGGAGACCTTCCTTTAAGAGCAATCATTTAAAAAATTTTTTTGAGATCTCTGGGCTGGTTGGTATGGATCCTGTTTGCTGGTTAAGAAGTCCTCATTGTTTGAGCCTCCAAGTCTCAGTTTTCTCATCTGGTTCCCTTGTAAATGAAGAAGATTTAGACTCTAATTGCAGGTTCTTAAACCAGAATGAGTCAGTAGACGAGAAATGTCTCGTCATCTTGGCTTGTGAGAGGTGTTCTCCTTGTTTCCTTTTATGATTACTTATTGTAGAAGCTAGGAAAGCTGGAGATTGGGTCCATAAAAGCCTTCATTAGGTAACAACTTAGCAGTTTTTGACAGTACTCTAATGCCATTTACTTTAACTAGACTCCATGCAGAGAGATTCCAAGATAACGACTTGTGCAAGTTGTTTTGTGGTAGCATCATTATTTAAAGATGAAACATTGTCAGGTCAGGTTACACTATATTACTGTCAGGGGAGGAAGAATTTAAATATTCACAATATTCATTTGTTAATGCTGAGACTAAGCAGAAAAGCAGTGAATTAGAGCTCTCCAGATACTCTTTGTTCAGTCTTAGACACTTGTTTTTCCATCAAATGAATGAGCAGCATTCAAATACGGATGGGTTAGAGATCCTAGCAAACCGATGTGAACAGCAGCAAGGCAGAAAACCTGCTCGTATTGGGAAGAATAACTTAGAATAAGGAATTTCTATCCTAATTGCAAGATTTTCCAAGGAGAGCTCCACGGTGGAATGAGATGTTGGAATACTGTCTGTCACAGCATCTGGAAATCTGATTTTCTGTGTGTTCATCATGCATCCTTACAGATTGCTCCAGTAATGTGGTTGGCATGTTGTTGCCACGTCATAGCCACACTGCAGCAGGCCAGAGGGATAAGCGCTGTGTGCTTAGAGCTGTTTCAAATTTGCTCGAGACTTTGCAGATGGAAATCAGTATTTTCTAATGTTCTTACGCTGTTAACATTTCCCAGCTTCTCGGAGAGCTGCGTTAGGTGCGCAGTGGAGCGGGCGCAAGGCTGCCGTGCTCTCAGGGGACCCGTGCAGGCCAGCCTGGCGGGTGGCGATAGCTGCCTGTTATCTACAGGCCATGTGGTGCCCCGGCTGCCAAACCATCTGTGAATCGCTGGAGACCGCAGTGTACCACCGGACTGTAAATGATATGCCAGGAGAAGCTCTCGTATGTTTTGACCTTAAATAACCTATACTGTATAGTACAATATAATATAATGCAACATTATACTGTACAGTATTTTTCTACATGATTTGTTCAGTTACCTTTTCAACAGCTGAAAAAGCCTGCATTGACTTACTTTTGAGGCTGCTGTGTGTTTTAAAGATGTAATTCAAAACGCCTCTGCCTTTATGGGACCAAACATCAGTCACAGTGTGATATATGTGAAGCATAACTATTTGTGTTCTCGCAGAGGCAAAATGTTGGTTTTGTTTTTTATGGGATTTTTTTTTTTGGGGGGGGGGGGGGCTTGTCTATATTTAATCACCTGGTGACAGTCTGATTCTCAAACAACTGGCCCGTCTTGTGTCTTTGCTATCTAGATAAAACACCTGGTTTATCGGTGACTAGAGAATAAACATGCCAAAGCTTTTGCCAGTCTTCTGCATCAAAGTGTGCAAAACTGCAGTATTGCTGGCTGGTACGAAGGTACTCTGAGCTTGGCAGCGAGTGCTCCATGCTGGTCACTGATTGCCAGATCACGGTTCCCTGAGGAGGCCACTTCTTAGTAAATCCAACTGCTCTGATGGGAGTTAATATGTAATTTGAAAGGCAAATAAGGGGAAGAGTTGTGTAAAGAGGAGGGGAGATTCCCCTATAATCAGTAATTATTAGCATCAGGATTTTCTGCTTACCAGTTTTTCACTAAACTGAATTCTTAAAATTTTAAAATTCTCAGATAAACACCAGTGTGAATAAGCTTGTCATGTCCTTGTCATCTAATTAAAAAAGAAGAGAAACATATAGTATCTTTTTCTACCTGCTCAGAAAACTTAGATGTTGTATACAGAAATCGCAGCTCCTGGAATGAAGTTTGGGGGCCTGAAATAAGCAGAAAAATAGATGGAAAAGTCTCCATTTGTTCAAAATGTTGACACGATTATGGTTCAAGCTTTGGAGATGTTCCCTGATGTTATGGGCTGTAGCTAGACTGTTTTTCTGCAGGGACTAAATGCCACCTTTCTCTTTGCTGTTCTTTTTGAGTGAGATGGTTCCTTGATTGTAGGAAGCAACAACATTAGGTGATAACCATTTTTAAATGTCATCTACTCATAGGAACAAAATGAAATGGTACTTTAAATGGATTGCTGAGATTCTCATTATACCCTTATTCCTTGATTAGTTACACAAGAAATTACTAGTAGAAATTTCTACCTTTGGTTGTAGGAAGTGATGTGAGGGCAAAGTGGGATTTAAGGAAAGCACAGGAGGAGAGTTTTCTTGTGTGAGCCAAGAAGCTGTTCCAAGCATTTGTGTGGCCTGAGAGGTGCAAACCAGAAGGGCAGTCAGCTGAAGGAAGCATTTTGAAGAGACAAAATGCAGAGACCCCAAATAATACCCTGAATTCTTCACACAAAAAAGAAAAGAGGCAGTCTTCATGTTAAGGTAAGAGTATTGTCTTACAAAAGTTTAATGCACTTGTTTTTGCCTTGAGCTTGGGCTGAAGCTTGGGTTTGGTATCTGTGAGGGTGTGAAAGCCCACGCTTTATCTGTCCTTTCTGAGATGGCTCTGCCTCCGTGGCACGACTCCTGTGAGAGACAGGTAGCGTTTTATATTGATGGTGCACGACTGCCTTGTGCACACTCGCTTACGTTTTTTAAGATAACTTTGTAGTATTTCAGCTCACAGGATTTGGGGGAGGAAGAAGAGAGGTACAGCCATGTGTCCTAGGAGCTCGCTCGCTCGCTCTTCCGTGCTTTTCACAGGCTTGGGCTTGGGACATGAGGATTGTTTGCGTATGGCAAAGCATAGCAGAAATGCTGGGTTTTATTTTCTCTGAGAGTCATCAGTTGGTCTTATTGAATGACTTCCAAATGGTGTACACAAAGCAGAGCCGTGACAAGGGGATGGTATGGCTTTCCAAGGAGGATTTTAGGAGTTCTGGATCAGATGGGTGCCCTGTCCCAGCCCAGGGATGCTACCTACCCACCTGTTTGGAGATAACAGTATCTACAAGGTATTGGGCCCAGCAGCCTCTGTCCTTGCCTTGCACCACCCAAAGGAGAGGACTGGTCATAACACAGTCTCTGGCTCTTCCCTTGAATTTGCCAGTTTTGAATGTAACTGCTATATTTTTCTCTTGCATCCTAATCACTGAGAGAAGAATACGTATGATTTTATGAAATTTAAGAAAGCATTACAGAAATTACCTTCTCTCTATTGTTCAGATTAAAGCATATGAAAACAGAAGACTGCATCACTTTTGAGATAAGGTTTGAAGAATTGTCTGCCTCCTTGGAGCTGGATAGAGGCTAGGGGGAAGATTAAAACAATAAGCTTATTATATTATTAGTAGTGGGAAAATTCTAAACCCCATTTGTTCAATTATGGTCCCTTAACTATGCCTATTTAGGTTCTTGTAAATTGTAATCAGTAAATTAGAAGTGCTGCCCTCACAGCTCTAGGGTTAGCTTTCAAGGGACTTATGTTTATAGGGAAACCAGGAAGGGAATTAGTTGTTTGATATGCAAGGTTTGCTGTGGGTAGTGGATGCTGGCTGCATTCTGATACCTATCGTTATTAAATGAGAAGCAGTGGATGTGTTGCTGCAGCACTGCTCTCTGAACAGAGTAATCTCAGCAAAGGCTATGACTGTGACTGTGTTATGTGCTATGTGATAAAAATGGTAGCTAAAAACCATTAAAATGAACACAGGCTGATAAATGAGATCATTGCAAAGTCTCCAAAAGGCAGCATATGTTGCTAATAATTATCTGAGGTAATGCAAGAGGGATGTAAAAACCTCAGTACCTATCACCTTTTGTATACAAATATCATCTGTTGTGGTATGTTTTCCTTTCCTCTTTCATTTTTCCTTATTTTGCATCAACAGTTTTAATAGTCACGACTTGATAAAGCCAGTCATGTTGCTGAGTCATTCAGAGCTTTTTAGCTTTCTAGATGGACTCTTAATTTGTGTCATGCAGTAATACCACGTTTAAAAAGTCCTTCTTCCCTTTCAGCTCATTTAACTGGAGATTTCAGCAGCCTTGGGAAGCAGGTTGCTCAGCCTTTTGCAGGACTGTTATCTATCTTTGTATTTTAAAGAGCCTCTTGCCTTCCGGAGAAATGGTGTCTGGTTTTCAGTACAGATGAATTGTGTATTTTTTGCAAGACTAGGTTACGGAAACTCAAATGTCCTGACCATATTTTCCCAATTTATTTCTTTTATATCTCTATTTAATATAATAGGAATGGGGCAAGATATGCGGCAGCATGGCGGTATATTGTTTGAAAGCAATTGTCTTCCATTTCCAGGGTAATTTTCTGCTAATATAACTGGAAAGTATTCTTGCAAGAGTAATCACTGAAGACTACCAATGTTTCTAGTTCACATTGCATCTGTACAGTATTTTTTAAAGACACTGTGAATTTAGCATTAGCTCGCTACATATCATCGGTAAGATATGTTTGCTGAAGTTTTGATAAGCGTGTTGTCACCGACTGCAGAAACAACTCCGTGCAGTGCCCAGACGAAGACCTGCATGTCCCCTGTGTAATACAGTAACAACAGAATTACAATTACCTTGTGTAAAGTATCGGGTAATGAAGGCAGATAATGGCATTTGCTGCAAAAGCAGATGCTAACTGGCTCCCCAATGCTAGGCAGAGGGCTGCAAAGTGATACTTGCTGGAGGGGAGGGAAAGCAGCTGAAAAAGGCATTGCAGAGAAGATTCCGAAGATGCATGTTTGTTTAAACAGTAAATACTTGTTTAAAATAATCTTAAGAGATTCTTATTAAGAGGCAAACTGAGACTACGGTTAGAGCATTATAGGACATCAGCTGGGTGCCCAAAGCATATTTGTATGCAGATGGGATGAGTAACACGGCCACCGCTGGGAATGGTGTGTTATCATTCACACAGCAGTGGCTCGCTAGCGAGGACAGCCCTTGGAAGAGCGCTTAATTGAAGAAGGTGGCATTTGCAAAAGCCAGAACCTTCTGCTGCTCGAGGAGGAGACAGCAGGCCCTGCTCAGGGAGGCTGGTGTCTAAAAGCAGGGTATCTCTGCTCATCTGTGTGTGCACCAACACACGTGCGCACACGCACGTGCAGCTTCTCCAGCAGTGCATGATGCCGGTGCCCTCTTGCCATGCTCGGAGGGGCACTCAGCGCCTGAGCACCTGCGTGATTTCCTTCGTAGCCTCCCACTGGTCCACCGCTCCATCGCTGTAGCTTTTTAAATGCATTGCTTCCTAAACGGATACGGTAATTTCCCAAAGGGCGCAGTCTGCACTGTATTTCCTCTTGCAAGTATGGATTCCTCCACCTCCAAAGACATGCTCCCCCCAAAGAAAAGACTTTTTACCTTCTAAACAAATAAAATAAGAGGATTAAAAGAAAGTTATTACCATTGGAGTTGGTCTCTTTCTTTTGCCCAGTGACATTTTTCTTCATTCCAAGAAGAACTGTTGCTATGCGGATACTGAGACTGTGGTTGGAGCCCTGAGCGGCGAAGTGCTGATTTCAGGCCCTGGCCCAATGCAGGCAGCTCAGAAACTTCCGTGTGGATTTCTCTCATCCTAGGCAATTGCCCTAATTGCTAGTTTCTGTAGCACTAATGCTCATACTTTTAGTTTCAGCCCAACATGGAAAAGGAAGATACGGGTATTTTAAAACTTCTAATATTTTTTCCCATGTGAGGAGCATTTTGTGCTGCCCCAGCAGGAAGAAACGCTGCAAAGCTTATGGTGGGCTTACTGGTACTGGTGGTCCCAAAAGTTACTTGTGTGTGGCTCAAGGAGAGAGCGATCTGACAGTGTGCACGGTGTCACAGGGCTACTAGCATCAGGTTCGTGTTCAGGAATTTAAAGGAGTTTTACTGACAAACAAGAAATGAGTTTTGAAGCAGTCCCTGAAGATATGTGTCTTCATCTGTACAGTGTTTATGTGTGCGTTTTCCCCTTGCTCCTCAACCTCTTTTCTGTGCGTCTTGTTATGAGCTGCTAAAAACATGCTTGTAGATGTGTGCTTTGCTCCTAGCAAACGAAATGAGATGTGTTGTCCATATAAAGTGAGCAATGAAATGAGCTGTGGCAGAGCAACGATGAGCCAGCTATGGAGCACCGATTCTTTGTTCCATCTGCAGAAGTAGGAAGCCACTTTTGTGGGGAAAACTAATGTTCCCAAGGCCGAGATACTGTGCCCAGGCAGGAAGCACTGTGCAGCTGCTTGCAGCCCTGTAACAAGTTCAGGATTTTGGCAGAAAGCTGCTTAATTGCCTTCAGATCAGGGCTTTGGTCAATGGGAAAAGAAGTTAAACCTTTGTAGTACGAATAAAACATCCGTGGCAGTGTATGTGCTTGCATCTGCTGTGCTATCCTAAGCACCGTTTTCAAGACATTCCCTTGTTTACTGTTTTTCTGCAGAAGGACATCCTGTGTACCAAGCTAAAAAATAACACTTTCCAAATTCAAGTAGTGAATGACACCCCACTTATTTCTTAACTAACGAGGTCAAAATGTGTATTGAAGAACCATGCAGCAATATTGGTTACCATTTAATACAATTATGAATTTGGGTATGTAATTGATAGTAGTGGGCTAGGGGTTTAATTTCTTACGGTATTCTTGATTTTGTCAGAGCTCTGCAGGGCTTTACCGACTCAGCTTTCCAGGGACTGCATTTGTTCCTTAAAATGCATCCTCCAGCTTTTTATGCTCAGACCAGCAGGGATTTGAGAGAGGCAGGAAAATGCTGGCCTGAAAATACAACGATGGGAGTGTTTGTTCCGTATTCCTCGGTGCGTCCGGGGTTGGCTCACGCTGTCCCTGCGCACTGTGCCTACCCCTGCGGGGCCACCAGAGCCCTGAAGCTGGGAACAGCTGCTGCCAACGGTGCGCCTGATGGACAACGGGTATGTGACAGGTCCTGGGGAAGGTGGCATTTAGGCATGGGCTGCTGCAGTCTGAGCACCGTGCTCAGCCCACAACTTGCTCAGGAAAGAGGTGCGGCAGGGGTGGATCTGCGTTTGGCTAAATCACCCTGGCGCTCTGCAGGTGGCCCGTAGGCTCTGTTGCAAATGCCCCTACATTATCATTTTTCTTCCAGCTCTTTTTATTCACTTTTAGTGGATTCTTTCTCACCTTCCCCAGCTCTTTCCCCTCTTCTTTGTTGTCATGGAAACATTCACTACAGTGGTTAAATCATACTGTTAAAATATGCTGCCTCATGGTGGAATAATAATAGCTAATATTGATCGAGCTACTGCTGCTGACTCAGGGGTATGGCTGAACATGTATCATCTCTTCATTCTCTTATTAATGCATAATACATCAGTCTCTCTCACCTTGGGCTTTGTACTAAGGTTGGTATCTAGTCACAGCAGAATTTCTTTATCTGCTTTTTTAGTGTGTGCCCCAGTTGAAGCATTGGATGCAGCTGGTGTTATAAAGCTGGCTTTAAAAACTGTCTGAGTCAGAATAAAACTGGCAAAGGACAATCAGACTGAAAAAATTACCTTTCCTGTGATTGACTTGTGTAATCAAAAGTTACAGATGTTTTATGCCAGCATTGAAAAGACATTCAGATGCAGCTGTCAGCATGCTCGGTTCCACTGACATGCAACATGCTCCAAGTAACTTTGGAAATCCATTGCACCCTACCATGGAAGTGGTTGAAAGATGGATGTGAGACAAATAACTCCCTTAATATCAAGTGAGGCTGCGTTTAAAAATCTAATCATTTGTATGCGTTGTCAGTGACGACTGCTTTGAGTAAGGCTCTGTGTAGTAGCAAATCATTTTAAATAGAGCACAGCAAACATATATTCCTGAGTCATAGTGAGATGTGAATTTGCAATATATTTGCAAGGGAAGCATTCCAGTTAATTAAGCATACCAGCTTTATGAGTTCCTGAAGTTGATAGTTTTTTGCAAGGTAAGACTGAGGTGCCTCTGGAATTCTACTCTTCATGCTCCTTTCAACAAAAAAAAAGTTTTGTTTTAGATCTATTCTGTTGCATAAATAGTTCAAATGATGCAGTTTTTAATGTGAATAGTATTTGTATTTTGCTCTGTGAATCATATGAATGATACAATAACAACTGGCTGGACTGTTTGCAGCAGGAACTGAACTTGGGCTTCCACAGCCCAATGTAAAGATACATAACTAAGAGGAGTCTCATCTCTCTCAGTAGCCTTACCTGTTTGGGAGGAGAGTGGAGGCAAAGCATGGGTCAAGCACAACAAATAGCATTTTAGGTTCTGTGCTGGAAAGACCTCTGTTAACAGAGAGTAAGTGCCGAGAAAATATCCACTTGTAGTGCGTTGATGTGTGTTCTTAAACATCTGCATGTAACTTATTTTATATTTCTTTGTCTTTGAAGAAAAAATTAGACAAAGATATGCAGACCTACCAGGAGAGCTGCACATTATTGAGCTTGAGAAAGACAAAAATGGACTTGGACTGAGTCTTGCTGGGAACAAGGACCGATCTCGCATGAGCATCTTTGTAGTTGGCATCAATCCAGATGGACCTGCAGGCCGAGATGGAAGGATGCATATTGGCGATGAGCTTTTAGAGGTAAGTGTTTTCTTTAGCTGCTAGATAAAGTTTGTATGGAGAGAGTGAAAGAGGCAGAGGCACTGTGAAGCAATCATTTGAACCTTAAGTAAAGCCTGCAAATGGAATTAGGTGACTGAAGCAAGGAACTGCACTGATTTATGCCAATTGAGAACATGGCCTTTGGCAGGTGAATGTGTTTCCTGTGAAACAAAAATCGTTGGCCTGTGGAAAACTAATGTCTTGTCAGTGAAGTCTGTGCTCACAGCATGTTCACCAGCTACGCTTAGGGAGGGACTGTTGAAAGGCAGGAAGGGAATATTAAATCTGTCCTCATAGTATATATGTGGTTTCAAAGGGCAATTCACATCTTACCTTAAAAAAAAAAAAAAAAAAAAAAAAAACAGAACCCACCTCAATGTTCCCATGTGTGTTTTTATAGATAACAGCAATATCCCCCATCCTGAAAATAAAATAAAATTTCTTGCTGTAACCTGTTTTGATCTGTTGTAATTTAAAATACTACCCCACTATTTTCTTTAGTCGTGTTTGGCACAGTTTTACCCACAAGCCGAGAGAGCTCATCAGCAAGTATTTTGTCTTCACTTTTTCTCCTATCTCGTTGCTTCATCTTCAGCCGGAAAACACAAATTTCTTGCACTTCATCTGATATTTGCATGTTGCAGAATGACACTTTGCTGCAGTACCTGCTGTGGTTCCCGACATCATGACTGCTTCGTGGATTTGAAAAATCTGTCATCCCTGGGGGTCTTGTCTTTCCAGAGAAACTTTCCCTGAAGAGCAGTTTTATGCTGACCTGCTGCTCTCCCTGGGTGATAAATTTCCATCTTTCAGAAACTCTATGGCATCAGAGCACCAACTATTTTCTCAATTTTCTTGACTTGAAAAAGAGCAATTTGGCTACCTGGGGATACCTTGGGAGAACTCAGAATTGCCTAAACATTTTTCACTGTCTAACAGTTGCATAATTACAGGTTTTCAAGACGCATGGTACAAGAAAGACTTGTTTTGCTATAATAATCGCACCATCTGAAATTTATTATTTTGTTTGTAAGTGTGATAAATGGTATGAAGGCCTCTATTCCTTACTGAACTTTGCAGATAATTTTCTCCTTCAAACTTCTTTTCTTTACTGATTCCAGATTCCAATTTAAAAATTTTAAAACTGACGTATTTCACATGTATGCCAGTTGAAAGGACTCATGGTGCTGTTTTCCGCTAGTTTAGGGCGGGTAGTCCAGGGCAAACTTGAGCGAGCCTGTTGGATTGGTACAGTTTCCCAAATAGAAGGCTTCGCTTGTATTTCTCAAGTTATTTCTCATGATAGTTGTTTCATCTACTGTTAAGTAGTGCTGTACTTGAAAGATGTGCCATCTGTGTTTGATTACAAATATTTCAAGGTTTGGGATTTACACGTGGGACCTGTGTTATGCCTATCATTTTCAAAAGTGTTTTTGTTGCCCAAACTCAACTCCCTGTTGAGCTGGAGATAAAAACGATTGTTTTCTTCAGTGGAAGAAAAGTGGTGCTAACCATTTCAAAAATGCCACACTTTAAGTAAACTGAAGGTCAAAGGGAATTCAGTAACTACCTCTCTCGTTTACCCTTGCAGTCAACGTAAAGGTATGTCACTCGTGGGCAGAAGTGTCATCGCTTGCATGAAACGATGTGGGGATCTCAGCCTGGTCCCCAGCGAGTATGTATCCAGTGTGAAAATATCCTCCTGGGTTACAAAGGTTGTACGTTAGTCATGGACAGACAGCCTCATATTCATTCACACAAGTGGTCAGTTATTCAAAGATTTAGGTTTTTGTCTTTTAAAAGCATTTCAATGTTACATGTAAACACCACTGAAATGGAACTAACAGGCATTGACATTGGCAGGTTTTTTCAATAAATGTAACCATTAGGAGTCCTCGTACTTGTGAAGTATACAGGTCACCAGCGGCAGAAATGTAATTTCATGCTACTTCTATGGCACTGATGCAGAGTTTAGGATGGTTAACTAGTTATACTTGCCATGTGTTGTACTATAAAGCACATTAAAATAACACTGTCCACAAACTCAAGCACTCAGAAGTTAGGAAATGAGAGAATTCAGGTTTTTTTTGGTTTTCTCCAGTTAAAACCATAAAATTGGAGACTGTTAGTCTTAAGGCTGTGGTATTCTTGCTTCAGTCAGTGCGCGGGATGGACATTTACTGATGGAGCAACTTAACTTCCCTTCCTTTGGGTAGTGCTTCAGTACACCTAGATATGCTAGTGCTGCTGGTCATTGCCCAGTGGTCACTTAGTTACTCTGTAGGAAAAACACAGCTGTTCAAAATTCATAAGCATTTGAACCCATTTCCACAGTATTTTTGTGTGCTCATCAGCAAGCAGACAGACCAACTCATCCATCATATAATTGGATGTTTTAAGTATATTTGCATCTGCATCTTTGATTACACATGAATTTTGATAATTGACAGTTGCAGTAAGAGAAGAGATTCTCATCTTAGGAAGCCTCTGGCATTTCTGCCGACTGTCTGGAGTTGCCCCTGTGAATCCTGCTGTTCGTTAGTGTTGCTCCATTAAGACAGTGGGCACTACTGCACTTACAGATTATTTCCCTTGGCTGTTGATAGGGGAAGTTTAATGGGTGCCTTTACATATATTTTAGTTCTTCGTTTTCTTTCAAGCTGGCATTTTATTGGATTCAATTGAAGGATGCAGGATGCTGACAGACAGCCTCAGTTCCTCATTCACAAAGTCTTTTTTCACTACATTAATGAGATATCATCTCACTTTTAGCTTTTACAATCAACATTGGGCAAAATGCTGGCTTGTTTTTAAAGTAGATCTGACCTATACACTCAGTAAGATCCAGGTTACGTTAAAAAATAATGCTTACATGCAATTTTTGTTAAGGCTTCTGCGATATAATTTGGATGAGTATGCTGCTGAAGGAAAAGCTGTTTGAGGGAGAAGATCCTGTAGTCCTATTTTCATATTCTTCATGGAGAAAAGTACTTGGGGCAATATTTGGTCGCTATGTACAAGAATGTATTTTTAACATTATACACAGTTCTGCTTTCCTGTTGTTGTTTGAAGTGGAGAAGAACCGTATGTGGTGCTGCTGCTTCGCACCCTTGCTGTGTTAGTGCAGGTGTCTGCACTGCTTCCAGTCTTACTAGTTTGGATGGGGTCCTGCCACGGGCCGCAGGCAGCCTGGCCCGCGGAGCGCTCCCGTGGGGTGGACTCGTGCTGTGACCCTCGCTGCTCGGGAGCTCGCCGTGGGTCTGACCCTCTGGTAGGTTTTATTCACACCGAATAACAAACCCAAATGTTATCATCTCTCTGCGCTGTGTTAATTTTACTAAAGTAAGCTGTACAGAGCCCTGTTCTGCGAGAGTAAACTACTGGCCGTAGGATTTTCTGCCCTTTTCTCGTCCGTTTGCCTTGCTGCGAGCGGGCCGGGAGGCGGCAGGGAACTGCTCTTCTGCCGCGTGGCGGTTTCGCCCGGGGGAGCCACAGCACTTCTGCAGGCTTGAAAGCCAGTCTTCGCCGCCGAGAATCAGCATACAGATCTGCTTGTTCACTCTGTACTGCTGCACCAGAGGCAATTAATTTTTGTGCTGTTCTTGTCATAACCTCAGAGCCCCCTCAGGAGGCTTTTGTGCTGAATGTATTTTTTATTGCAATTTTATTTTAAGATTCTTGAATAAATGTAAGTGAAACTCTAATAATACAACATATGAGTTATTTGCCTACTTTTTTTTTTTTTTTTAAGTAAATTAACTGCCCTGCCAATATTATGGCATCACTTTTGTTTTAGGGTGTGGGGAGGTTGATTTTTCATTCCCAGTTTATTTGTTGTCAGATTTTTTTTCTTTAATTTTGTATTTCAAGATAGTTACTTAGGATTAGGCAAGTAGCACCATCCCTCAAGAGGGATAATAACTTTCCCCTAGAAAGAGAGAGTTTTCACCTGAGAAACGAAGTCATCTTGGATGATTGCCTCCAGTGGTGTTTTTTTTCTTTACAGTTCTCTTTTAAAGCATATAGTCATAGCTTCTGTTCTTGTTTTGAGATTCGTTTCCTGAAGGTAGCAGCAGAGGGACAGTGCCCTTCTGGTCTCTTTGTATAAGCATACAGATACTTTTTTCATATACTTTTAGAGGTTATTGATCAAGGTTAGTGTTACGTGGTGATTTTTAAATTGGAAATTAGATAAAGCTATGATCTGAAAACCTTTTGTTCATGAGGGCATGGACAATGTGCAGTTTGCTGTCTTGCCCTTCTTTTTCTTTCTGTCCTCTGTGTAGGAAACAACAGGGATTAGTTCCTGCCTAGTCAATGGGGCAAAGCCAAATTGCAGTGCAGGGCAAGGGATTTTCGGTCTTTATGGAATTTATGGTCTGTTGGTCACTTCAGATGCGCGTGTTTGAACGTGTGCTGGGCAAGAAATGGGGTGATGAAAGGAGAATTCACATTCTAATTAATTAGTTTTTCTTTCCACAGTTTTCCTCACATTTATTAGCTGGAGGTGTTTTGTATATTTTAAGGAATTTCAGTTTATATAATTTGACTCATGAAAAATTTTGAAACTTTTCCAAGTGTTTCATAGGATCTGGTTAAGTCTCAGAATGTTACAATTCCTGTGGTTAGATGCATTGTTACAAAGAAATAATAATTACAGAAAGCTAATCTGTTGTGTCAGGTCTTTTACTAGTTTTAGGGTATCATTTGACTTGATTTTATAAAAATCAGATGCTCTTAATTTCATGGTTTTCTATTACTGCTACATAGTAAAAACGAAACTCCTCTTTTTAATAGCCATATCTAATGTTTCTCTTCTGCAAATTAAAATTTGAGAAGCAAACAATCCTTTCAGGTTTTTTCCTCTGAATTTAAAAGTTCATATTTCAGTGCATTTGTGCTTTCCTGCTACTTCAGTGTATGAAACTGTAAAACGAAAATTTTGTAGGTGCAGACAACTGTAAATTTGGGATATGTGATAAAATGAGCTGTAAAACACTGTAGAGTTATATTAAGGATCTAGTACTAAAACTTATGTGTGCCAACCTGGCCTCATATCTGTGGCAGGTTTTTTCCTTTTCCTGTACTCTGTTATCTTTCCAAAAAGTTATGTAAAAATACATTTAAATAATCCACTGAGTTGAAGCTAATTTATATTGATTTATTTCTTCCCTTTTAGAAAAGGGGGGAAAAAAATTGACTAATCTTTAGTTGGAAAAATAAAGCACATATTTGTAGATTTGACTCCCAGAATACTCATTTGGTTAATCTGACATTATCCTTTATTTAAATTCAGAAATTTAAATGGTGTTGCTTATGAAATCCTAGATTTTTTTTTCTTTTTCTTTCTTTTTTTTTTTCTTTTTTTTTCTTTTTTTAAGTAAGCTTTTGTGCTTCGCTCATCACTCATGTGAAGCCAGTGCATCAATTTACTTTGCAACGGAAAGTGACCTGTTTTAAAAAAAGAAAAATTAATACTGTCTGTAGTAACTTATGTGAGACAGTCCAAAACCATGTGGAGATATATTACTTTGATTACCCGTTCATTTTTGTATAATTAAATAATTAGAACTTACAGATCCAGCTCACAGCTAATTAAATTTGGGCTGTTTGATACATCTACTGAATAGGATTAATTTAGGCAGTGTAAAGACTATAAATTCTAATTTGAAAAGTCTGCTGTTTGGAAAAGTTGATGGTAATTTAACCAACTCCAAACAATTTGTAAAACATACAGTATTCCCAGGGAATAATTTATTTTTAAACCGAGAGAAATTGCATCAACAAACTCACTGAATATTAGGAATATACTTTGGACCTGCAGTGCAACTTAGTATTCATTTTAGGTGCAGTATTTTTAGGCTTGCCTTTGATTAGCAGAGTGTGGTCTAGGATGTTGCCTCTCTCAATACCTTGCCAGCTGTGCAAATTGCAAAGAGCACCTTGTCGAAGGCTTCCAACGTTCAGCGTGGTGCTGTTCGGGGCTGATCATTTCAGGTCATCTCAGACTCCTGTAGACCTTTCTCGGTTCTGTCTTTGCACAGGATACAGATTGGAAGGTAAATTGTTGCATTTCAAGCTTTCTTATTATTAAGAATAACTGATTCTTAGGGAGAGTTTATTTAACTGATGAACTGGCATGTTGCTTTGACCCATTGAAAATAAGATGAGGGCATCACAGAGTCACCGTTATGACCAAATGCACTGACCAGATGACACAAGACAGTAACACTTTTGGTCATTTGTTTCCTGTCTGAATGATTAAAAAAAAAAAAAAAAATCTAGGAAAACAAACCCCAAATCGCATATAAATATTTCTGTGAATTCTGAATAAAAAGTTGCTATATAATCATTAGTAAATTGTTCCTCTGCTTCATTATCCTTATTGTTTTACACACCAGTACTGGTATACAAACATGAGCGTAAATATTGTATTGTAAACAAAGAACGGGAGAAAAGCTTGAAGTATTAAAATGGTGCTAGCTGCTCACTTTGAAAGGATGTGCAAACACTCAAACTCCAGAGAAGTGCATTAATCTACTTAGGAGGGTAGGAGTAAGAATCTTGACAGTATTAAATAGCAGATTATTCTGCATACTTGGAAGCATCTGATTCTTAAAAGGCAAGACATTGGATTAGATGAACCGTGAACCTGAACTAACATTTTAACTCCAAATACTTTTTCTTAAATTTAAAAGTTTTGCGTTCTTTTAGGGACAAAAACAAACAAACAAACAAACCATTAAATATAGCCCTGAATGAATTCACATGTTCATATTTACTTTTCATTTTTACCTGAAACAGAATAACTGTTCATGTCTGCTCTTGTAAAGAAATGCCTAGCTTTGGTTTTGGTAGCCAGCTCAGGTGTTTAGAGGGTTGGGTAAATAACTGTTCTTCCACAGAACATATTTAGATTGGTGCTTATTTCGGTCTGAATTACAGAAATTGAAGATAGATAGATCTGGTAGTCCTGTTTCCTACTCTCAGTGAAGGATGCTTTCCTTGACGATCTTTTTGAGTGTTTGGTTCAGCTTAGCTTTCAGTCTAGAAATTATCAGAGTACAACTAAAAGGCTGCTCAAGGGTTTTCTTCTATCTTCTTCACATAGGGTTTTTTGTTGTTGTTGTTGTTGTTGTTGTTTTTTCCATGATACCCAGTTCAACTTTTCCTAGCCAGGAAATTTGTTTGGTATTCATGTTTACATTGTACATGCAGACAATCTTCGCAGTTGCACTTTGAGCAGTGCCTGACCTGAAGGGTAGGCATCCTTTTAGGGTACATCTGAGGCAGGAGGCATTGAAGAAGGGGAGCTGGAGCAGAAGAAAGGACATTTGCAGGCAGCCCGTGGTGGAGCTGGGTATTGAACCCAAGTCCCTGCCATCCCCTGTAGTGCCTCAACCAATATACTGTTCTCTGCATCAGTCCTCTTCCAACTGCCATCATAAGAAAGTCCTGTCTAGCTCCAAAGTACCAGTGGGCATTTGCTGTCTTACCACAACCCCCTTACTGTCGCTCAGCAAAGATATCAATGTACCTCTCTTCTCATCTTTCTTCATAACTTAGTTTTTGTGCTTTCAGTCAGTTTGGTGGTTTATCTCTTTCCTTCCCCTGATTTCCCTGTTCATTCCTGGTACCAAGGTGCAGAGCACTAAACACAACATTACCTCTGCACTCCCCCTGGGTGCACTGCTGAATGCTAGGCTTGCTCGTGAAATGAATGAGATGTTTTAAATGTTACTGTTTTCTGCTGCAAGTTTGTTTTGTGGTCTGACACTGATTATATGTCTTGAAAACAACTACTATAGTTATCTTAGATATTTAAACAGCAGTTGTCTGTGTTAAACTCACTGGCTAAGCATGACACTGAGAAATAGTAGCATCTCATTTTTCTCAAACTGGGAAAAGACTTCAGATTCCTAAAGAAAGCAAAGTCCAGAAGCACCTACTTTTAGAACTATGCAATTGCCCTAAGACAACTACAGCATTTGTTTGCATGCAGAGAAGTTGTCCAAAGTAGTACTTTGTATTTGTTGCTGTTGTAGATATTGCTGCTGCAGATATTTGGTCCTTAACAACAAAAGTAATGTGGCATATCCTTTAATTGTTCTTCTTGTCTCACACTGCTATCAGTTTGGTTTCTATTAGTGGAAATGAGGAATCAGCACAATCTTTATTGCAACTATTCCTATACTGCTAGTTGCCTATAAGTAAGATATAGGAGAGTCTGTCTCAATCTTTGTTACTGTCCTGTTTATATGACTCTTTGCAGATCAAGTTATCCTTACATAATCTAGAAACAAAATTTAACTTTCATTTTATTTCTGGTAATGGATTTATGAAGAACACTAAAAGACTGCTCTCGTGTGTGTTATTAGCAAGACTGAATTATCCCTGTGTTCCTATTTTGTATTGGTTGAAAATAAAACTTGGAATGCTTTATTATTAATACAGTATTTATTCTTTGATTAAATTAGTGCCTATGATGTTGAAAATATAGTATCTTAACATCAGTTCTAATTCTGTGATTTTATGGTCTGTTTTGGAATCAGGATGAGGAGAAGCATGTTCTTAAAATCAGATCATTCATCTTTTGAAAGGGATGATAAGAAAGCTAATTTAGTGTTAAAGTGTTGATTCTGAATTCCAGGCTGCTCCCTGTCCTCCTCCTGGTATTGACTGATGGAAGGGGAAAAAGCCTTGGAGTCCAGGATGGAGCAGGGTACTGTGGAGGGCTGTGTTGCCTTTTTCCTCCTATGCATTTATCATGGGTGATGTCTCTAGAGCACAACTGTGCTCAAAAAACACTCTTATTTTGAGAGCTATGTATAGCTCTCAAAAGGAATGTGAATTAAATTTTGTGCCTTGCATTTTCTTTGAGTCTTACCTTGCTAGCCCACAGTAAATTTGAAAGTCTTGCATTATGTGGTGTAAATTCAAAAAAATACATACCTATTTTTAAATCCATTTTCATGAAAATTGTCATTTTGTTTTAACAGATAAACAATCAGATATTGTATGGAAGAAGTCACCAGAATGCTTCTGCGATAATTAAGACTGCCCCATCAAAGGTCAAGTTGGTTTTCATACGGTAAGACAATTCTCATCAAATTTGTTTGTATTTTAGCTTATGTTCATGACCTGGTTTTGCAGTGCTAAACTTTCTCAGTTCTCTTTGAAGTGAAGCAAACCTTTTCCTGACTAATAGTCTCAGAACTGTTGAAGAATTCTCCTTAATAATGTTAAAAATAAAATCTAAGGTAATTGAATGCCTGTTTTAGAGTGTCTGCTAAAAAATTGAGCTGTCCCTCTTGGACTTGAGAGCACCTGGTGAGAGCTTCTTTCCCCTAAGCTGAGATGCTTAGGGTAGGTCCCAGCACAGAGGAGGAGTGGGCACCTTGCTGCAACCTGGCATGCAGAGGGAGTTAAAAGGATGCCAGTGTGTAAGGTGGTCTTCTCACCAACATATCCATCATATTTTATATAGTTTGGTATTCTTTGCTCATACACAGCCTCTAAGCAATGTAATAATTGGGGGGTGAATGCATGTAAATGTGTACATTTATTGGCATAGCTCTGTCTGGTACAGCATACACAGAAATGATGGAAGAGCAGCATTAGCACAATGAAGAATGAGTTGCTATACTTGGCAGTGCACAGGATCCAGAGGAGATTAATGATCTTGCCTGCAGCTCCTGTGTTACTTTCCCTAGCTATTGAAAATTAAATGTCATGTATAACAACTCACTCACCATTACTTAATTGCATGTGGAAAATGTGTCTGGTATGGAAGCTCCAGAGGCAAAATCTGAATGTATGAAACTGAAGCCTGAGCTTAGATTTAGTGTTGCAGAGCAGCTCCTCATGGACCTACCCTGCTGTGCAGCAGAGCAGTGATGAAGGGTGCTCCCTAGCATGCAGTTCCCTTAGGATGTGGAAATCCCCAGAGTGTTTTGTATCATGTTTAAGTAGTAAAGGCCACATAAGTTTTTATTCAGAATTTCCCTGAAGTACTTCAGAAGTCAAGAAGCTGTCATAACAGTCCTCATAGCAGCTCATGGTAGAAGAGGTGTTTCAAAATTTCACCAATACCAGTTTAGGCTGTGGGTCTTGCAGGTGAATTTTAAAGAGAAAGGAAAATAATTTTCCTTTCTCTTACAAAATGTATTCCATGAGGCCATTCTCTGTTGGTGCTTTGAATTCCTAAAACTTGGACCTCAAAATCATTGGATGTGATTGACTGTAAACATAAACTGAGAGACTATGCCAGTCTCAGAAGTCTTGTCAGTGGTATAGTTCGGTAGGAGAACTTCTGTGCTTGATCTATTCAGCAATTTATTTTAAAACAGTTTATTATAAAATGGAGGTATTGAAATGCCACTGCTTAATGCATTACGGTGCCAGCCCAACTGAATATGAAGTGTAACAGGCATCTTGTATCTCCATCAGTCTTTCTTACGTGCATGTGCAATAGCTTTTCCAGCTGAGAACAAAGTGCTGAGTGCAACAGACTGTGAGCTCTCCTGGTAGGTTTGCTGCTTGGCTGGTTTCAGATAGCTTCCTCTCAGCTCTAATGGTGTGGAAAGAGCAGGATACCGTTACATTTGCTCTGTTTTGAAAACGAAGAGGGGCTAGTTGCAGCAGAAATAATGTTCTCCTCCTCCAGAACACTGTTACCAGTGTAGCTTCCTTTTATATTGTTAAGAAGAAAACCTCATTCCAAAGGGGAAAATGTAATAAATCATTTTATTGCAACTGTAGGCTGCTGCCTTCATCTCCAAGAAAGTTGACCTGTTGACCTAAAAGCTTGAATTTCTCCTGAAAAGTTGACCTGAGAGAAGGGAGTTTTTACCCGTGCAGGAGTCCCCCAGTTAAGAGTGGCCTCAGCTCTGTATGGCAAAATCCTGTAGACTGCTGGCGTTGGGAGGGAATTAGAATTTGTCTTCATGTGCGTGAAAATGTTCGGATTATGGTTGCAGTAGTGGAAGACCTGAGTCGGCTATAGTTTTCCGGAAACAAATTGTTCTACAATCCAAAAAATCCTGCATACCTGAATGAGCTGATTCAGGCAGAACATAAAAACAAAACTGGTGCACCTCTTGGACTATTTTATTACTGCAAAGTACTCTCTCTGGTATCCTGGGGCTCAATGACAAGCATGCCTCTTCTTTGCTGTGAAGCAGGAAACAGCATCAAGATTTTGCTATTTCTGCTGTTTTGGTCCATATTCAGGGCAGGGGGATATTTCTATAAACTCTTCTAAGCAGTTACAGAAAAAAAGCCCAGAAATCCAAGCCTTTCTGTGAGAACTAGTTCTATAATTTCTGTCATTACATAATATAGTGTTGGTTGGGCATGAACTTTTTTTTTCCTAGTCAAAAAAAAAAAAAAGAAAGAAAGAAAAAAGAAAAAATAAAAGGTGTCATCAACCTTCTGATTTTTCCTAAGATCCTAACTCAAAATCTGCTCTATAAAAATCTCTTCACACTTTTTTTTATATCTGAGTAGTGTAACAATTGCATTCCCACCCTTTCCTGAAATTTTTGCTGGTGAGATGTAGTGCAGTAAGTGCTGTGAGAGCCATAGATGTCCCTTTATACTTGAAGGCTTCTCCCTCTGGTTTATGAGCATCTCTTCTACCATTAAATTGACAATGGTTATTTAAAACAGTTGATTTTGGCCAAGTTCCAAAATATAGGTCTGAATGCAGGCCTGTTTCCCAGTGGTCTCGTTAGTTACATAAGCTTGTAATAGCTTATAAAAGGTTTGCAGTTATAGTGTCATCACTCCCCCCAACCCGCAGATTCAGTGCGTCTTGTGCATTTCTTGCAGGAGTCTCTGCTCTAGTTCCCAAAATAGAATGGTTTTCCTGTCCAGTATACTACTTGTGCATGCATTGTAAGTTCATCCTTTCAAGATGCATAGTAAAACAATGTAATTAGATTTCACATCTGTAGTAGGAAATCTAGTTTATATCAAAATATTCTTTTAGAGTAAGAATTTTATGATTCAGCAAATTTGATGTTTTGTCCATGCTCAATTAACTGCTTTTTATCTGTTCTGGTGCTTCAGTGTTGGTATAATAAGCAGAGCAAATAGAGTTTGAGTGCTTGCATCAAAGTGAACATGATTGATTTCAAACTATTCCAAACTGAGTTCAGTCCTGTGATCCATTCTTTAATATACCATTTTTCTCTTAATAGAAAATGATGTCTTATACTGTCTTGAAATGTTTGAAGAGTAAAATATTGCAGGATTTTGCCCATTTAAGCACCATCTGTTAACTGTCCAGTTGTTTTCCCACACTGCAGTCATTAAGTTGCATTATCATTGCTTTGTGATGATGGAATTGTAGATTCTGAGTGAAGTGTCCACAATTCTCAGACACTTCAGCCCTCCATCCATTGCTGGGTGTAATTGTAAAGACTAATCATTTGTTATTTATGATGACATGCAGAGAAGGGATCGTTGCGTTTTGTCCGAGGATGGGTAAAGTGAGGACGGTGGCTAGAAGATTGGGCCAGTTCACAGTGAAAGGAGAAAGCTCATGGTGCTGTTCAACACTTACCATTGCTATGACTTTTTCACTGCATCTTTGCTCTACTTTTAGAGCCTCTGTAAGTCATGTTGTTGTATATCAGGAATCAAGACATTTTCGTGGTTTGGAAATAAGTTTTGCTTTAAATTCATTCTACATTACATAATTAGTTGTGTTTTAAAAGTATAAGCTCTGTTTTTCAGTTGTTTTGACTGGAATCTTTCATGTGGGCAGTCTTTTTTAAAATAAGCTCTTGCCAGCCACGTTGCATACAAGCTGGAAATTCTTTTCCTGTTTTCTGCAGAGGTATTTCCTTACCAGAGTACGTATGTATGAATGAGTCCACAGTCAAGGACGTAAAGTAATTGATCTCTCTCAAACCTTTCATGACCTAAAGTGCAGGTTAAGTGAACATTAATTACATATTTAAAGTCCATGTATTAATTGAGTTCTTACATAGTTAACAGTGAGTGGAGGGGAAGTGAAGAGCAAGACTGTTCCTGCTGTTAGCAGAAAAGATTTGTCCAGGTGATGCACAATACAAAGGTCTTGTCTTGACCCTTCCAAAGCAAAAATTCTGTGTGCCTTTCCAGCATTCAGCTTTCCTGCAGCTCTTCTTCTCCAAATAAACTTTTATAGGAAAAACGATTTTTACAGGAAACCTTGACCTGTCTTTTTTTTTTTTTCTTTTTCTTGCTGAAAACACAGGAAGTGGATAATGTGGGTATGTCAATAATCTGCAGCCTGGTACTGCAGCCAAAATCCTTGGAAGTCACAAGATTACTGAGCAAACACTGTTGAGTTCCTTGCTCTTGAGATCTGTTCTAACTAAAATACCATGCAACTGCATACGAGGTATTAGATTTTGCTCCTGATTCTTGACATATTTTGTATTCCCAAACAGCAGCCACAGACCCCTACAAAGCCACTGCAGAATGATCTGTTTCATGTCGATGAATTATGTAGTTGCAAAGAGTTTGACTGGAGGTCCATCTCCCTTACCTTGACCATCTCGCAGTCATCTAGTCTTTTTCTGTGATCAGTGAATAGTAGGCAGGAACCTCCATAGGGTGATGCAGTTTATCCAACCCGAAATTAGGTCATTTAGGTGCTGGGGTAAACTGCCCTTTGGAGTCGTCTTGGTTTAGTACTGACTATAGAGGAAGTTTGGATGCTATCTTATCAAGATGCTCAGTGTTTGGTGAAGTTCTGTATGCTCAGTAATTATTTTATTTGCTTAGTGTTACATGATAGTGGCAGCTATAACCAACACAAACCCCAGACGCTTATGGGTAATTAAAGTGGAAAACAGAAAAAGTCCCTGAAGGAAGACAGGGAACCTGAATGAAAGAATTACAAATGTTAAGAGGTTGATAAGCAAATAAAAAAACTGGATTTGGCTGAGGCTGTGACTTCTGTTTCGCATCTTTGGAAAGATACCTTTCTGAAATGCTTCAGAGCAGAACGTTTCACGTGACAGCGGTGTGCGAGATTTCTCCAACGTGCCCCGGACAGCTTTTGGAGAAGCGCAGCGCAGTAGGTGCAGGGCAAAGTCAGCTGAAGCCTCACAGCAGACAATGTTACCTTTCCTTCAGGCTCACTTTCAGACCATGTGGAATGAGAAATCCCGCAATATTTATATTTGTGTAGGCTCCCTGTGGCATGTGTTTGTGCAAGCTGACTATCAGTCAGTGATACCAATACTGCTGCATGTCTCTGCTGTCACTGGAGGTGCAGTTACTGACTGGAGCAAAACTTGCACGAGTTTTTTCTCTCCAGTCAGTGGTAAAGGGAGGGGGATGTCCCGAGGTTCTGTTTAAGAGTAGAAAGGAAGACAAATATAGTGAATACATACAGCAATTTAAGCAAATAAATCTGAGAGTACATGAGTTTTTCTAAACTTTAAAGGGTCTCTGCCACGTATATATTTATTGCTTTGATCTTACTTTCTGTTACCCTTTGCGATGAGGAAAGCTTCTTGTTTCTTTAGGACTGAGCTCCGTTTACTCATATTGGTACAACCAGTAGGCACTCTGATCTCCAACCAGATCTCACTCCCATTTTCCCTTAGAAGATCATCCTGAGAGGTTGCAAGCAATGCAAGTATTTGTGGGAGGACCTACTGCCTCCAAGTGAGTAATTCCCTGTTGGGCTGAATGTAGTTGATGAGATACAAGCAGCTCTTCTGTACGTGAGCTCGGCAAGGTGGCGGACTACTGTCCCAGTTTGTGTTGTGAACTGGTAGAAGAGCTGAACCAAGAGCGGTGCGTGCTTACTGTGTTTGCAGAGCAGCAGTGGGGCAGAGCGAAGCTGACCTGCTGCACGACTTGCGTTGTGCACTGCTTCCACCTTGCAAGCCTGCAGCTGTGTCCTGGCTCCAAAGGGTTCAGGCACGTAACTGCGAGCAGTATTGAGCACTGGCATCTGAGAACAGCTTGCTCTGAGGTTATAACGTAGCAACTATTGGCAAACATATTGAATGTTCATTGTCACTGTAATTTGAATGTGTTCAGGCTTCTAAGCTGGTTCTTTTTGTTGTAAATAAATTCATGTTTTAATCAACAACACTTGCAGAAGTGGAGAGCAAAAAGAGCAATTTATTATTAGATCTGTCACTTTAAAATATGTTCCCACTTTGATACTGCTTTGAAGCAGGCTCCTTTGAAGCAGCATTGAAGTATTTAAATATGTATGAGTCCAAGCAGGGGGAGATTACAAGTTGTGGCATTTTGTAACCTTGTGTTTTGGGGGGTTTGAGGGTTTTATTTTGGAAGGGGCTTTTTCCTGGGGAAAAAGTTTTTATTCTACAGAATAAAAATGCTCCTCCATTTAAAACTGCATAAAAATGTTAGCCCAATGATGGGGAAAACCATTCTGTGTGTATATACACAGTAGAACCTAGTTTATATAATTAGGTGCATTGCACTTTGTAATGCAGATAGGGAAGTCCAGGAGTAGCAATTTTTAGAAAGATATTTCTTACAAAGGTTTATATATGACTTGTTATTTTCAAGTTTGCTCCTACCTGCAAGTTATGCAGCCTGCACGGTAAGCTGCAGAAGTGTTGTCCATTTTTCTGAGGTTTGTAGGTGTAAAGCCTTGTCAGAAAAATCTCTGTAGTTGGGCAAAAATTGCTAGGTCTCTTGGACACCTTAGATTTGCTGATTTACTCTTACAGGCTGGAGAGCAACATGAGATTGGTATCTCAGGCAGATAAAAGAGGAAGAAAAGTGTCCTTGCTTAATATGCTCTACAGGGTAAAATGAGATGCACTTGAATTGTGAAGTGCGTATGAAATGCATGTGTTTGATTCTCTGCGCTTCTTAGATTTCTTCCTGGCCTCCTGCAAGCGTGTTTCTGTATCACTGGCCACAGTAGCTCTGATCTTAGCGTCGTTTCTGGTTGTTGCAAGGCTTTGAGCAGGACCTGGAGGAGAGGCTGAGAGCGAGCACAACAATGGTCGGTTTGTTTGAACTGTATGGCTGTTTGGTTGAAGATAAGTAAATGAATTCCCCAACCTTTGCATGCAGGATTTATCACTTCAAATGCCTGTGATTTAATTTCCCATCCTCTGCTCTGCTGAGAGCTATTGATTTATAACGTTGTCTTTCAGTGATCAGGACATACTAGCTTCATGTGTTTAACTCTTCAGGGTTAGAATCAGACTTTGTTCTTCCAGACATTTCCATTAAGCAATTTTAAGCACGTACTGAGCTAATATTTTATTCTAAAAATTAAAGAAGGAGGCGGGGGGGGAAAGTGCTTTTGGTAAGGTAATCTGAAATGTAGGTGGGACCAGAAATCAAACCCAGCAGACCCATTGCGTAAGAAGTCAAATCCTTTCATCTCAAGCTCTGCTTTTACAAAGTGGCAACATTATCGCTTCCTCCTCCCTCTTCTTTCCGTGAGTAGAGGCTGGGTGGCATTACTTAATTTTTAGCAAAACAGGGTTTGCATCATGTTCCTGCCTTCTGTGTTCTGCTCACCCAAGAAAGAGAGGTGCGTTAATACAGTTTTTGATGCAAAATTTGGAGTCTTTTTCATATCTCATATGTTGCAGCAATGTTACATAAATCATATTTTACTTAGTTTGATTTTTATAAGGGCCAAAAAAATGCAGAGCTAATTTCACAAGCCAAATAACTGTAAATGACATTAGAATAAAAACATTAGCAAGGCAGAATGGTATTTATAAGAAAAAGTTACAAAGTAATTAGATGTTTAATTGGGAATGCATGTTAAAGAGGAAGGAAAAAGAGGCCATACATAATATACATCTTTTAAAAAATACTTGGTTTATACATGGGGGGAATTAATGTTCATCTCTTTTTTCTTCTTACATTTTCTAAAAATTCTTCCAAGTTTTAATATTGAATCTTTCAGAGAAGACCACAAGAAATATAAACAAAAAAGAAAAAGAAAGCTATTTAGGTAAAAACAGGTAGTAGGTATATTACTAATATGTATTTCAGCAATGTGTACATTAGGCAAGTATAAAGAAGTTATTAATGAATATAGACAACATTAGAGGAGGCTACCTAAGTATTAGCACACAGAGGACTTGCAGTGCTTTCCAGCAGGAGCAGTGGAGTCAAAAACCCTGCTTTGATGCAGAGCTCAGTAAAGGTTGCATGATGGGGTAGCTGTGACTATAAAGAAGACTGAGTGATGTAAGAGCAAGTTTTAATATTACATTCCTAAATGTTAGACTTGAAGGACTTCCTTTCTGAAGAGACTTCAAAATATGTAGTAGTAGAAGAAAAAGAAATACATATATAATTCTAAAAAATGTGTTTTAATTTCCTATATTTTATTCTTTTAATTGTCCACTTATTCAAACATATTTTGGACATAATGATAAGCATCACCTGAATCTACTTCTCTGTTTAGCACAGGTGTCCTGAATTGTTCCTCCTGGGATGCTTTCTTTGCCCTATTGATGAATAGGGGACGTAAACTCCAAATGCATCCTCTGACAATCCACACTAAATTAGATTTCCAAAGTATTCAATATTAGTATTTCTCAGAGGAAAATACTGTGGTCCCAAAAAGTGATATAATCTGTTTACTAGCAAAGAACACAAACAAAAATGAAGGACTTTTCTAAGCTGATATTTCTGGTAAGAAACAGTTTATTTTTACCCTGGTAACAATATTTTCTTAATGGGCAAAACCAACACATAAGAAAAGTTTGGGCATTATAGTTTAGCGTCTAATATGTTGCTTTCTGTTTTACAGAAATGAAGATGCAGTCAATCAGATGGCTGTTACTCCTTTCCCATTGCCTTCCAGCTCTAGCTCTCACTCTTCTATTGAGGTAAGGTTGGTGAGTTTTTTCTTTTTTTTTTTTTTTTTTTTTTTTAATTCGGTTTTGCTGAACTAGATAGATTAATTGTAATTAGCAGTTCATTATAAATTCAAGTGCCTTGTCTAATTAAACCCTGAATCATAAAATGCATTAGGTAGCAACTTGACCCAATAGGTGTGTTTTCCCCTGTCTTTTTAATTATTATTATTGTTCTCATCATTACTGAAAGTTGGCATGGTACTAAGTGGCAGGCATTAAAGTGTTTATTGCCATACAGGGGGACAACAAATCTCTGAATGAAACCTGTTTCCTTTTCTACCAGTGGTGTAGCTGAGGTGAGGATCTTTTGCCTGAAATGTGGGTATCCCCCAACAGCACAGAAACAACTATTTTTCAGGGGAAGGCTCACACCTTGTCCGTTTCAGCTCCTCCAGAGCAATATTATCTTCCTCTCTAGGTCCATAAAAAAGAATTAGGGTGACCAACAGCTTTGTGCCATGTCCCAGGAGCAGAAGCAAGCGGTTTAGGCAGGGAGCTTTTGCGCACAGTATTGCGGTAGACGGTCGTCCAACACAAAAGCTTCCTCGGTGTGGTGATATTGTTGTAGTTGCTGCCTCAGTCCCAGTGTCGACTGATTGCTCTCTTGTGCATCATGAATCCTTGCAGTGTCACTACGTTGTTATCGTTCTGACATCCTGATATAGTGTAATGAAATTTTCTAGATAAAGCATGTGGTTAGCTTGGCTGTTGCTTTTTAATTGTATTTTTATTTGAGCTAATAAGGCAAAACATATTTTATAATTCAGTTGGGGTTTAGTCTTGCCTTGAATTGATAAATTCAAAGACATTAGACTCCTGGTATTTCAATAAACATTACTGTTATCCTACAGCACTGTGCATGTGTAGGTAATGCATATTGCTTTAGCATTATGCTGTTCCCATACAGCTATAGCTATGTTCAAGACTTGCGCTAAGAGCTGCTTAGTTTTTTGTTTGATTCCACGTCATTTTTAGATACTGCTTGGGCTTTTCTTCCTCCCTTCATAAAAGCAACGTATTCCAAGAGGAAGCTGCTGTTGCTGTGTTCAACTCAGTCTATGATTTACACAGCCCAAGTTTCATCTTTGCTTTAATCTCTACTTTTCTTCCCAGCTTTGTTTTGTATCTATCTTCCTGATGTGCTACAAAGCTTTAGGTAGTCACGTTCTCTTCTGTGGTTGACTGCCTGTAGTTGCAATCTCCCAGCACACAGCAACCTGACGGCAGTCCCACAAGCTACCTTTGCCTTGCAAGGTAGTTGCCTGTCGACTGAGCTTCACGTGGTGGTGGAAGCTCTCACCATTTGTGCTGTGTCTGTTTCTTGAGTAAATGCAGGTTTTGACTTAATTATCTTTTTTTCCCCTTAACCTGTAAAATGTATGTAGCCAAAAGATACTGTCAGTGCATAGAAACTGATAGAGCTTTTCTTTTGCCAACTGTTTGTGTCTTTTTAAAAAAATGCTGACTGTGCCTTGTATCATGAAAAACTGACTAAATAATGTGTGTTATTTACACTGTTTGTGAAAGGTGTCAGATCATAAAAAAAATAGCCAGCTTCTTTAACAGAATATTAGGGTACCATAATTACCTCATGCTATTGTGTTAATTTTCTTCAGTTTAAGTCTTGATGCTTATTAAGTTATTTTATTATGGAAAATGCTAAACAGTAAATATTCCATAAAACACAGACAGATCTTATTTTGTTACACAGAGCTGTCGGACAGAATGTGACTGCAATTTGGTGTAATACTATGGCAAAACACCAAAACCAATGTAATTAATTAATCTAAAAGCTCTGTTTTCAGGAAGTTGCAGTGATCAGAGAGCTGCCCCTTCCATAATGTATCTCATTAATGGAGTACAGCTCTCTTGCAGTACTGGACAGAGTAAGCCTTCTCCAGAAAAGAGAATTAGTTGGTCTCCTTAGATGGTGGTCAGGACACCAATTGCATAATTCCCATTTTACCTTTGGTTGGGCAATGTTTAATGAGAAGTCAGAAATAGCTTCACTTTTGGGAGTAATAATCTCAAAATTTGGTGTCATAGAAAGTCCATTTTGCTTTGCAGGAGAGAATAGCTCCAGATACAGAGCGAAGGCTTTAAACTCTTAACTCAGCCACTTCCCTGAAATATGCTATTTCCTATCTATCTTAACTTTGATTGTTGGTATGGGAAGGAAACAATTTTTCTTCCAAACGTATGTTTCTTAAATATAGCCTCGTTATTATGTAGAGAAAATATCAGAAAATCCCGATCAGACAAGCTTTTCTATGTAGTATTTTTTGTTTTAAAGGCCATTTTTATTGGGATTCCTATACAGAAAGAGAAAAACTTGTTTCCTTTGGATCATAATCTCCTTCTGCAGCAGTGGCATAGGTGTACTGCACATGTTCAAAGCTAGACCTTCTGCACAAGGAAGCTCTGTAGCATCTCTTACAGAAAATACTTGTCTTTTGGCATATTAGTTTCATTTGTTGGTTCTTTAGTAGTTACCCTTGAATGCTGTTTGCAGTGTTCTCACAGTAATATACAAAAGTGCTTGAATTGTGTGGCTGCATTTACACTTGAAGCTGAGGCTTGTGCTGCAGTGCTGGCATAAGCCTGCCCAGCCCGGTGGCCACGTATCATAGAACCATAGAATGGTCAGGTTGGAAGGGACCTCTGGAGATCATCTAGTCCAACCCTCAGCATAGCCCATACAGGGATTAAACCCACAACCTTTGCATTAGCAGCACCACGCTCTAACCAGCTGAGCTAAACGTGCTGTAACCTGGCTCTAATCAGGCCTTAGCTATTGCCCCAGGGGAAGAGCACTCAGTCTTGCTGGCACTGACCCCCTCAGGTTTGATTTTTACAGTTTACAGGGATTAGTCCAACTTGAAATTTGGCCCAGATTTGCTGCTAACTGTTAGCAGTGGACTGCCTTGCAATATTTCAAGTTGGCTTACTGGAATCTGAGGTCTGTCTTACAAAACTTGCATTGATAATTTAACTCCTGAGATCAGAGTGCTTTAATTGTATAATTTTCTTTTTAAAAAATTCTTTATGCTGATACTTCTTTAGAAAAATGAAAGAAAAGTTTCCAGTTGTCTACTTTTATCTTTAGCTAATATGGGGGATTGTAGCTCTGATTAAAAACTGGCATCAATCCTTTCTACCAGGATCATGGTGGCACTGAACGTGCAAACAGTAAAGAAGACACCAGCTTGGAAGTTGTCATGAAAAGCTTGACTGATGAGGAATCCATCAAAGCTGTAAGTGGCTTTAAAGCAATATTTAATTATGATCTGAGCTTAGAAGATGCAGACTTGTTGGCATGATTTGTTTTCTATCTGACTTTATGTTGAAGTATTACAGCACGTTTTTGTAGAATTACATTTAGTACATAAAAGTAAGAGGAGAATCTAGATTTTAGCTTTATATACAGGCACAGTTCTCTTCACATGTTTTCATGAGATTAAGAAGTCAGTATAATTTGTTACAATATTGAGATGAGAGTTTGCTATCAGTGTGTGACAAACTTCAGAAAAAAATGGGATCTGTAAATTATATTCTTATTTATATTCATAGCTTCATAAATTCTAAGGCCAAAATGGCTATTATGATAATCTAGTCTTGCCTCCTGAATAACAGCTATAGAGTTTCCCTCAGTAATTTCTGCATCAAGCCCATAACTTCTTATTTAATGTGGTACTGTCAATGTGCACTGTAATAAATACTGAACTTCTCATTGATAGAGATGAGGTTTTTTGTTGTTTAGTATGTCAGGATTGTGCATTATCAGAAATCTGAAAGCCCTTTAGGGTATAGCCTTAATCTCTTTTTTTGGACTCTGTGTTAAAAGTTTAAAATGGAAAACTACTAAATATGCTGAAGAGTGACTAACATAGAGGTTCATAAAATTTACTGAGATAAGCTTTTTCCCCAGCAGTCTACTTTTTTGTCAAGGAATGCTTTAGATGGGACTTGCTGTGCATGCACAGTTTGTGTGTGCAGTCTTCAACCAAGGAAGCCTGATGTTTTTGGATTGTTTTTCTTAGCTCTCTTTCTGCTCCTTGCTTTTGCAAGGACTGGCCTGGATATTGAGAATATGAGTTGTGTGTGACCTCCTATTACTAGTAAGCATTTAATTAACAAGTCTGTGAAATCCAAAATCTAGGAAGTGTTGCATGGGATTCAAGCACTAGAATTAACCACCCATGTGCAACTGATTTGTTTATGTTCTTGATGGATTACAAAAAATATTGACTGTTTGTACTGGTATTTGTAACCCTGTACAGAACAGTCCTTTGATGGGCTTGAAGATAAATGAATCAGAGCTTTATAGTATGCATTTGCAGGTATAATTTACCTGCTTTTGCTACTCTTCTTACTCAATTTACCAAGGAACTTTTTAACAATTATAAAGTAATACAAAAAAAATGCACAAGTCGTAAGTGGAAAAAAAGATAGAAAATATATTACACAAAAAGGGTCACAGTGCTGTGAAGCTGTGCAGTTTTTTTGAATAGTTGTAGCATTAATTTAATGAAAAGAAAACAAATCTAAGATAGGCATGGAGGGAACATGCCACTGGAACAACTGGGAAGGCAGAAGATATTGGCAGCTCCTTTTGGACTTGATAAAGGAAGAAGGAAGGGAACATTTGAGCCAGAAGGTAGAAGTTACAGTATTTTAGACTGAAAGTTAAAATAATAATTAAAAGCTAAAACTTTGGCAATAAGAGTTGTCCAGAATAGCACAATGGCAGAAAGATAACAGAAGACTGGGCATATATTTGTTGAGAAGCTCCATGTGAGGGAAGTATCATACACACTTTACTTGGAATAGAAAATAGAAAAGAAAAACTGTCTCATCTTTCCACTTAATTTTTTCTTGTGACATCAAATAGCTGTTAGGTTGCTTTTATGAATAGATACCAAAAACTTAATGGCTAGGAGGGAGATTTAGAAAATAATTTGAATGCCTATAGATCCAACCACTTATTCCCTGATGATTTCAGATGGGCCAGCTCTTTAAATTAAGAGTCATATATGGATGCGAAATAGTGGAGACAGACATGACAGCAAGCTTTATAGTTAGAGATTTATTTCAATCAGAATTTTAAAATTACATGACTGGATATGGCAATTACCTGTAGGAAAGATACCTTATTTTTGTAAATGGTGCTTTAATTTGGTTGTAATCAGACCAGAAGAATATGGATTTGTGGTCATACCGGCATTAAGACTTTAACGCTGCAGTGCAGCGCAGGACAACTCATTATTTTGAGGAAAAGAGATTTCTGTTGTAATCTTTTAGTGACTGTTGAGGCAAAAGACAACAGTGCCTTGTTTTTCAGGGCCTGATGGTTGCTACTAGAGCCTAATGCTACTTCACCATTGTTACTGAATTTCATAGTAATATATCATGGGAAATTTGGAATGTAAAAGTCAACATGTAGGATCAAGTTCACTGAATAAATAAAAATTATGTCTTATCAGCAAGAATGTTCCACAAGCGTGTACATGTCAAAGCACGGACAGATTGTCTGACCCGAGTGACAGATGTAATAAAAAAAAATGCAGATCATTTTGAGTCCATTTGTTCTTGATAAATTTGTCAGTCTGTCCCAAGATGCTTTCTGTTGTCACTTCATCACTTGATGAAATACGAAGTTGTGTAATGGACATCATCATAGACTTGGACGATAATGGGGAAGAAGAAAACAGCTCTGTTCCTGAACTGCAGCCGATGCAAGCGTTAGGCAATACATGCATGCTTATTAGCTGATGTTTGAGGTGACCTGATACAAAGTCATGGTTTTCTGAGGATATTAGCTATCTTGGTTTCTACGAGGTGTTACTGGGAAAAAAATGATGCATGAAGGCTCTTTAAAAATCTAGTAAGTGGTACTCTCAGAACTTTTATCTTTACTAAGATGAAAACACTTTGGATGGTAATTGAATGCACTCGTAAACACCTTGCATCATTAGTGTCCTGGCAGAGTGTCTTTGTAATTCAGTGTCCTGTAGGTAGGATAATTAAACTGATGTTGGTTATGAGACTGGGTTCATTTTCTGTAACCTGCTTGAACTTGGAACAATAATCTGTTTTAGCACAGATGGAAAACGTGTCCTTGAAGCAGCAGCAGGTAGGAAGGGCTTTATGAAAATGCTTTTGAGTGCATTTAAGGGAATCGAATTAGATTAAACCAGTCAAGTCACAGGTTTATGACAAATGCTGAGTGCACAATGCAGTGCTTGAGGGATTAGAAATCTTTTACTTTGCCCAGGTACCTCTAACATAATCTGGATGTAAATGGAGAGGATTAAATGATTTAAAAGTTGGTGTTCAGTGCTTACGAGATGTGTGAGATGAAGTTTCAGAGTTTAGTCATGTATCAGAATGAAAAAAATAAGGTATGAAATAATTTTCCGTGTTCATTATAACAATTTCTCATAAAATGACAGAATACATTTGCCATTTCTCCCCTGACCCTTCTGATAATAGAGTGAGATCACTTTATCTGATTTTCTTGCTATCCAGACAGATAACAATTATAGTTAGAGCAAGCTTGGAATATAAAAGAAAAAAAAATATGAGAGAAGGGCCTTTGGAACTGGGAGATTTAATTTTGTAAAACTTCAGGAAACAAGGCCAGTATTTTCAAGCTTGGTAACTTAAAATTTAATACAATTTTTTTTCAATGTATGAACAGTTATCTTAATGAGAAATTCTTCTGATGCTGAGCATCGCTTATCGTTTGAAGTTAGATATGCAACATTTCTGCAAACTAGGATATGAGGTTTATAGAGTTTAGATATTGTGATCAAAGTGGCCTAGGTTTGGCTAAGAGGTAACAAAGGCAAGACCCCGTGACTGCTGTTAGCAGTTGTAGAAATAGGAGAGAAAAATACTCTTTAGTGAAATTGCAAGCATATGGAAGAAAATGAGGACACAAGACGAGCCTGTGATTGAAGTGCCGTTGTTTGAGATGTTCATGAGATGGGACAAAGCATTATAAGCAGTTACTTTATTTAAATGCCAGCAGAATGCTCAATGCTGCTGAGAACTGCCAGAAAAAAAGAGTCAGGGGAGGGAAGTAAATTAATTTGAATTTCTTCTGGCTATAGGCACTGAAGGGTCTGTGCAGGTGCCTGCATGCTCCAAGCTCAATATGTAACTCTATCCACTTCCACCTTGCATGGGAGCTGTTCTCCTGTGACATCCTAGGGGCTGCAGGTCCGTATCCTTTAGAGGAATTAGAGTTCCCAATTCCTCAGGAACAACATAGACAATGTGGGAGAATCCCCTCTCAAAATCCCCTCCTTCAACATTTTAGGTTATGCGTTTTTTTTCGTAGCTCCTGATATTCCCCAGAATTCATGTTAATTCTCTTCTATTAAATTCTTGGCTTCAGCTTTATGTTGTACTGTAAGTGTGCTTGTATGATGCAACATCACTGAGTTCAACTAGAACCTTCATTTGTAGTTTTGGTGGATATTTTATTAAATATGATATTTTTAATACTCCTAACTTTTTATTTATTTTTTAGGATGTGAAATACAAAGTTGACAAACCAGCATTGGTAGATCAGCAGGAAGTGGAGGATCAGCTCCCAGAAAATGTATGTGTGTTTAAATTAACTGATAAGATTTTCTGGAGGCTTAATTCAGTTGAAGATTGTGATTTATCCTACCAGTTAGTGGTGTTTTGTTTTTGTTTTGGTTTTGGTTTTTTTTTTGAGGAAACATTAAAATAATTTTCTTGAGGTAAACTTCAAAAATGACTTGCTTCTCTTTAAGCATGTGGAGAAAATCGCACTGGCTAATGTCAAGGATGTTCTTTCCTGGTATTAAAAAAAAAAAAAAAAAAAAAGAAAGAAAGAGAGAAAAAGAAAAGAAGAAAAGTAGAAAAGTAAAGAAAAAGCTTCAAGCTACTTCATTTGAGAGGCATGGCAGAGAGAGAGAGTTCTGCCCATACTTCTGCACAAGCATTTCTGGAATCATAGTTATCCAGTCTGCCTGATTTGCCACTCAGTTTTAAAGAGAATGTTTTCAGTTCATCACCTATTCCTGTTATTTGTTTCCCTCTTGTTAACTTAGCGGATTTAGTAGGATGTGATGACCAATAACTAAGGATGATTTCAGCATAATATGCATCTCAGCTATTGATAATTGATCTATTTTGCTTCTACTTTGCTTTGCTTTTAGGTCTTCAGTCAGATCAGATCAGCAAAATTGCCGATCAGCTTACAGGAGATATCCCTGGTGCCAGCACCTACTTATCTTTCTCCAGAGGCAGAAGTCACCAGCCATAGTATGAACAATTATTTTTTTCAGTACCATAGCATGTATTTAGTACCCTAACGTAGGAGATGTTTTTTTTAAGATGTCTTTTTAGTATCCGGTGCTCTCCTTAGAAGGAAAAGCCAGGCCAGTGCGTTAGTGAACTGATCGTTCCCTTCCGTATTGCCAGAGTGATGGCGCTAATAATGTGTTCTGAGGAAAAAGGTGTCACAACTGTCTAGTCTTGTCTTTTGCATTTGAGTAGTTCTTTGCAATATGGTGATACTGTATACCTGAAGTCACTTCCTTTTTCGTGTCTAACCGACGGCTTGACTTTCTCCAGTGCAGAGCATACTGCAATCTGGAACACTGTCTGTTCCACTGGGTTGTGATATTGCCTCACCTACCTTAAATGCAATACACTTGGACATCATGATCTGAACTATATAGGTCATATCCAAGGTAGATATCATCCCAGACATTTAGGAACTCCGTAGTAAGCAACTCGGAATAATCTTCTATCTTAATTTAGATCTGTAAAGGTGAAGAGCAAAGCATGGGAATTAATTGGTTGCGCTCATATTATTTCATTAGTCATTTTTGTTTCCTCACTTGATAGCATGAGTCACCTCTTCATCTTTTCATGATCGTAGGTATTTTTCCACCTCCATTGCCTGCGAATCCAGCAACTTGTCCTATTGTTCCGGGGCAGGAGATGACTATAGAGATATCTAAGGGTCGATCAGGCCTTGGTCTCAGCATCGTTGGAGGAAAAGACACTCCACTGGTGAGCTTCTGTTCAACTAGTATTTATTGTTTATGTTAAACAATGAGAGAAGAAAGGCAAAGAAAATGCAGAAGCTAATGATGCCATTAATCTGTCACTGCTCTAATGAGTTGTTCAGTATGGAGAGAAGCAACCAGCAGCCACAATCTCCAAGGCTGCATTGATATTTTTGCTTCGTATCAGATCAGTTGTTTTATATTCCTATTTAAACTTATATGCTTGTGTTTCAGTGGTGTCTTCTGCTATGGTCATAATTTACAAGTATGTATTCTTCTTTAGCACATGTGAATTAAGAGTTTCAGGCAGTAAGTTATCAGAAGAATTGGAGTAGAAAAGAATGTCAGAGGTAGAGCTACTTCAGCAAGGTTAAAACCAATGGCTTGAGATTATAAATGCTTAGTAGGCGTTTAAACAAACTATGATACATGTCCCTGCCAGCAAAAGCTCTAGCTGAACAGAGGTAAATCAAAATTACAGAGGTAATTTTGTCTAATATACTTTTGGTTATGCTGTTTTGAAAAAAAATAACTTTAGCTACATTAAAATGTATCAGTTCAAGTGTAAACTCAGCAAATTGGTTGTGCTGAACCTTTCATCTCGTCCTCTTTGCTCTAGCTGTTACCACTCCACTATTTGCCTAAGAGATGCTGTCTTACAGAATGTCAGCTTTTTTATTTTAAAAGCCAGATTCAGTTCCTTCATTAAACAAGTCTATTGCAGTGTGTCTTTATTGGGTTTTCCTAAATCCCATGCCACAGAGCAACTTAAGACAATAGAGTTGCTCTGTATTTTCTTTACATGCAGTTGTTCCTGAAAATATCACAGTAGGTTATCATTAAGCAGTGAGGTGTTGCCAGTGTAAGCAGCTATAAACTTGAAGAAGTTGAAAGGATATAATCCTTCTCAAGACCTTAAAAAAAAAGAAAAAAGAAAAAAAAAAGTGGAAGAGATGAAATTGGAAAAGGTTCTGGTTTTTCAATTCTATTTATCCAAGTCTCCAAATATGTGGAGTTAAACTGCTCTGTTTCATGTGGAGAGAGGTCTGAGTTATGTCAAAGGATAACCTAGTCTATATGGTTTTAATTCTATTTGGCCATGTGCTGTTTTGTATCTAGTCTCTTTTTTATCAAGATCTTCAGAGTTGAGTAAATTCAAGTAAGTAGTTCTGCATTAGTCATCTTTCTGCTTTTTCACTTAACTGGAATTTGGAAATAGTACATGGCAGTCTGTCAGAAGCAATCTGGTACATGTCTTTCATGAGTTTTTCATATAAATAAATGAAAATTATAAATATCTGCTTTACAGAGCAGATGAGAAAAATACAAAGGATTTCATTCTTTAGCTTAAATAAATGGTATTGATTAGGTATTATTGTACTTCCATTAGTTCATTCTTTAAAGAATCTTCATATGAATTTATTAAAAAAATATGTGATCACTTGATTACAGTTACTGTGAAATGCATGAAGGAAGGAGGGCACAATTTCTAACTTTTCTGATCCTTATATTATAGGATCTAACAAAACTAATTATTGTTTGTTTTCTTATTTCTCAATCTGTTCATTCAAAGGCAAGCAATATTATTTCAAAGGAAACAAGTCACATTGGTGAGACCAAAGTCTAATCTGATAATTTACCATATGCATAGACCCTCTCTGGGATTCTTCATGACTTGGTTATCCAAGTTATTGTGGGAGCAAACTGTTTTCCTTAAAACAGGTTGCCAGGGCTTTATGTTCAGCTGATGTGATCAGTGTAGCACTGTTGATTTTACTATTTTGTGCTAATGATCTGCCCCAAATTATTTTGATGCTTTCTTTTCTTGCCATGAAGGCAAAAAATTAGCAATTTTTTGATAAAGAGTTGAAATATAGTTTACATAGGCGAATGGTGAGTGGTGAAAGAAAATGCTACTCAGAACTGTAAGAAATTTTCTGTCTCTCTAGGTTTCCTGAAAAAGGAAGTACAACATAATAGCTGAAAGATATATCTCTTCCTCCCCATCATTTGATTTTAACTCTGTGAAACAGAATGACATCTTTCCTTTTTTAAAAAACGCAAATAAATTAACTTATGTCTTCACTGCTTATGTATATGTCTACATATATGTTATACATATGTTATATGTCATAAGTTCAGCACTTCTACAGGTCTAGTCGTTTGGTAGAAAATTATGTACCAAGGCTGACTGCTTTCTACAGTGCAGGGAAATTAATACAGAGTTGCCATTGGCTTCAGCAGCTTAGGTTCCTTCGTTAACTGTTTTTGAAATAGGGGAATTTTCAGATCAAAGTGAGAGAGAATCAGAGTAATATCTTTCATAGCCTGTTTCTGTAGGTGTGAAACAGGGATTTGCTGTCTTTCACGCTCTGGTTGCTCAGCTGGCGGTCGCAGAGCTGGGCTGCCCAGGCAGAGGGCCATCGGGACAGCGCCAGCGCCAACCTGGCAGGATAGGAGCTGCTCTGTGCGACCGGTGCCTCCCTGGGCGTCACCACTGTGGAAGATCTGGCTTTTGAACTTCTACCTTTTTTTACCTCATTTATCAGTACTAGGGATTGAGGGAGGCTGCTTCTCGCTAGGATCTATCAAATGGAGTGTAAGGCAGTTATAGCAAGAGCATAAAGGCTTCATCCATGCAGTATGAAAATACCCTTACTATAAAAATGGTTGAGGGATTACTGGCAGTTGACGCTGCTACACAACAGCAACTTGCAGGGACTAGCACTGCTCACTTCAGAGTTGTTTGGGGTCTTTTCTGTGCAGTCCAAGCTTTTGGAGTAATAAATCTGGCAGCCTGCTAAGGAGAAGCACCACTTAAAAATGAAATATGGTGTACAGCTTTTAAGTCATAACGTTAGGAATCTCATCAGAAGTCACCAAGCAGAGACTTGAAAAATACAGCTTGTGTGCAGGGAGGTTAGTTTTTCAGGAGGTTGGTAAGCATTGCCTTAACCCCCGTTAAATTTTTATCATTAAAAAGACCACCCCATTAAATTTATGAAAAAACCAAACCAAAAACTTCACCCACCCAACCAAAATCCAGTCAAGTTGGATGTATTGTAGGCTGGGATTGTGGCTTCATACTTAGGGGAGTAGGAGAGCATCAGCTGGAAAGATGAGGTTATAGAAAAGGCATGAGAAGGAAGGATTTGTCCTTGAAAGTTGTCTTTACAGTGTTGATGTTTGGACTGCTGTCCTGTCTGTCCTGTTCTAAGAGTTGATTTTTTTGTTTTTCTTTTCCTCCACTGTCTTTCATTTCACCTTCTCCTGTACCCCTGACACCACACATGGCCTCTCCATTAAAGCAATCAAACTACAGAGCGGAGCTGGCTGAAGTACAGCACTTTGTGAGGTTGTTTTTTTTGTTTTGTTTAGTTTGTTTTTTTTTTTTTTGGTTGTAGTCCAGTCAAACTTGTAAAAGTAATTCTAAGGGAATTAACAAAAAAAAAAAGAAGAAGAAGAAAAGTATTTTCAGAAACATCCCCAAATGAGGCTTTAGGCTCTAACTGTGCTCCCTGGGACACTGTCTGGCCCCCTTGACCCCCTGTTGCTGAATGATATATAGACTCGCTCGTCAGCTCCACCGTGGCTAAGAGCAGCTATAAAGCTGACAGGGATGTCATTGTCACCCGGCAGCTGCCGGCGCGCCTCGCTCCGGAGCCGCCGGCCGTGGGACCAGCTCCAGCAGCGTGCCAGTGCTGCTGGGGCGATGGCTGCAGCGCCGCGCTCCGGAAACCCTAGCAAGCTGCTCAGGACTCTTGTGCTTGATGTTCCAGCTCCAAGACAGGACGACTTGAGACTTTTAGTTAGATGTGGAGTCTCCAGAGCTTCCAGCCTTCAGTGTTAGTGGCAGCAAGCCAGGTTGGCATGGCTTGTTGGCCCAAAGCTGCTGAGTCTGGGACCAGTGGGTCCCAGACCGAGTAACCAATCCCACAGGACACCAGAGTGGCAGCTCCGGGTATTCCAGTGGTTCGCCATAAATTTAGGAAGCATTCCTTAGTTATTCTGCTTTTGATTCACCATATTTTGCATGAGTTTGCATTTGGTTCAAGCAAAATAATGTAGATTCAAATAATGAGCCTTTTCCTCTGATGAGAAGTTTTCATCAAAAACTTTTTGTGAAGTTTGCTGTTGGAATGGGCTAAGAACGGGGCATCAAGGAATAGCTTAAAATGCCTATAATGGTTTTCCTCCAGATCCTAACCCTGTTATTTCTCCCAAGCAAGTGAATGCTGCTGTCTTGTCCAGTTAGCAGCTTGCAGTGAGTCATTCTGTATAAAACAATATTGTCAGTTTTCAGGGATTTTGTTCTTGGCAGTATGTGAAAAGGCCTCGCTCCAAGATACAAACATTTTCTTAGTAGATGGGAGCACTGTTTTGCTTCTGATTGACTAATTGACTTGTAATGGTTGAGCTGATTGCTTGTAGTTACTGTGCTTGTAGTTACTGACCCGATTAAGACACTGGGACGTGCTGGAGGGTATTCAGCATTTTGAAGGCTAATGGAGACTTGGTACACGGACGTGCCTTCCAGCCTGAGGTAGGAAACCGTGGGAGTGGAGGAGAGCACGAAGACAGACTCTGAATCACGGTTACATACTGCAGAGGCACCTACAATATAAAATAAAAACAGACTGTAGGACCGATCACCTAAGGGCAGTTTGGAAGTAGAGCAGCTAGGAAAGCTGTCGAGTGTATTATCTGAAATTTAGAGAAAGAAAAAATGAAGCATTCCTTATCTTGTGTCTTTTTTTATTAAAAACAACAACAAACCTTTTATATAGGGTTTTTATATTGGGTTGTCTATTTTGAATTGGTAAAAAAAAATATTTTTTACTTTTGCTTTCAGCTGGCTTTAATAAAGGGCCTTTTTAAGGTAATTAAGAAACTTTAAGGGACTCCATCTATAAAACGTAGACATTCACAAATCCAGGGAACTGAAACACCTTAGCAATGCTCCAGAAAGTAACAGAATATGCTTCCACTCAACTAACACTCAGTGGTGTGAGTGCTGGTAACACAGGACTCGTAAAGGAGAAAGGGCTGCTAATGACCTCCGTTAGCCCCAGTGGCTCTCCGGCTCACAGCAGAGAATGGGGCATGTCGTGATGGAGTTGGACAGAGGAATATTTAGCTTTGTTCGTCTAGTCCAGGTGAATCATACCTTGCACAAACGCCAGTTGCTAAGGCAGAGCAAGGGAATGATTGAGAAAGAAGTGACTTTAAATTGCAGCTGTTAAAGCCCCTGGGTTTGCCCCTGGCACCGTGAGAACCAGTGTCCTTGCTAGGAGCAACCTGCTGTTGGGACCCAGCATTGGCTACACTGCAGCCACGGTGCTTTCTGCTTTGTGCCGTGCGCAGGCAGCAGTGGGACGTACCTAAGCGTGAGGGCTGATGTGGCTCCCACGGCACTAAACACACAGGCTCTCACCTGCTGGAGCTTTCTTCCCCCCACTGCTCCTCCCATGCCCAGTTATATTTAGAATCAGGCAAAAAATAACTTCATTACTTAACACACAGCTGAGGTCTGCAAGGGATTTTGTACAGTCATCACATACAGCTAAGACTAAAACTGTGTCAGTGGAATATGCTTACCTTAGAGCTGCAAATGAAAAGCAGGATATGGGCCTCAGGAGGATTTTAGTAATGTATTGGCTATAGATACTGATGCTGTTAAGTCTATTGCACGATGAATGGAACAGCAAAACAAAAAAGGGTCAGAAAAATTTTAATTTTTTAATCACAACCTGAGTATTGTAGAGGAAAAAGCTTGTGGTTGCAAGGGAAAAGCATTTAATCACTTATTAGCCGTCACCCACGTTTATCAAATAGAAGGCAAATTGATGACAGTGGTAAATGCATTTAGCTTGAAGATATGAGGAATTGCTTTGACTCTTGGTTAGATAATGTAAAAATACAGTTGGTGAACTCATTCTAATTCCGAAAGGATGTTATCGTACAACAGCATGAAGAAAACAAACTGCTTTGTACCGAAGTTATCACAAGTGGGAACTAAAGCAGAAGGTTCTGCAAATCAGATATTTGATAGATCTTTGGCAAGAGTTTACTTGACTGGTTAGCTTGCATAATAGTGTCTTCTCTAAGAAGTCAGTGTCTTCTACGAGAGTAAATCAACCATAAAACTTAAACTAAAAGTATACAAAAGCAGTAGGACGTATCAAGAAGGATTCAGGAGTATCTTGCTGGCTGGTAGTTGAAACCGTTGGCTTTGGACTTCATGTGTCTCATGCATTCAGGATCTCATACATTCTGTATAACCTGTGTTATGCACTGTACGTTGCAAATTTTCATATTTTTATTTAATAAAATAATGAGTGAGAGTTAATGTTTTAGTACATAGTTGTGTTTTATTATTCCCTCTAAAATGAGCATGTATACATTTTGAAAAACTTAGGTTTGCTTTGGCATGTGATTCATAGAAACAGCTCTTTCTATCATTCTGAGTTAAGTCATATATTTTTACACTAAACATCTTATTACCTTGGTTTTATTATTTCAGAATCAAAGGAGAGCTTGCAAATGTCTATGACTGCAGACCAGAGGAATGTTAATGAATAGTGCCATTGAATTTTCAGGTTTGGGCTTTTCTGATCTTAGAGAATATAACTGTAAGCAAAAATATTATGCAAGCTGAATAAAATTTAAATAAATAAGGACCAGATGTAACTATCGGGGCCTATAAAATGTAATACAAATATTATCCACTTCCTTAAAATAAATCTGTATTTTAGTATGAAAAATTATATTCATATTGATGTTGTGGATTAATCTTTTTTATGAAAGTTGGCAAGTGAACACCATCCTTTGCAAGAGCTTGTACTTAAATGGGAAACAGACTTTTTGTTTTGACCTTGAGTAGAGAAGTTTTTCAGTATCGTGCAACTTAAAGCATTTTTACATTAACACAGTAATACATTTTTACATTATATAGCCTGTTTTATTACAGTAGTGTTTGGCTTAGGATTTTGGGTGCCTGTTAATGTTTTGTGAATGCTAGCAATTGCAAAATATTTGAGTCTTAGAAGAGGTATATGTGGCACAATATATATTAAATAAAATTCTTAAGTCAACTGATTTGCTTTGAGTTGATCTTCAGCTTTTGTTGCTGGACTATTCTCTTTTAGATTCTGTTTAGATCTGTGAATGGAAGATCATAGATCATAATGTAACAGCTGTAATTTCCTCTGCTTACAAATAACCAGCAGCTGGATTTATTTTAACTATTGAAAGATTCTTGTGTGGGGCTAATTCTTCAGTGAAACACACTGTACAACCAGTTGACTTTATCTGTGAACTAGGCTGTAAAAATGAAATGACAATTTTACTACTCTGGATGAAGTATTGCAGAAGTTGAAAAGGAAATAACTAATGATATTTTACTTGCCTGGGAAAGAGGCAAGTCTGTAATGCTGCAGTCATCAGAAACCCTTGTAGCTTTATTATCCTTAATAAATGTTAATTTAGTATAGCGTTTGTAGCTAAGTAGGACAATTGTTTGAAGTGTGTGTAATGTTAGCTTAGGAATACACAATTTCTCAACCAAATCAGAAAACATCTTTTCCTGGACATTGTTGTGTATGTAGCATACTGTTTTACTTCCTCAAAAAAGTACTATCATTCAGGCTTTGTGTTTTGCACCTAATTATGGTTATTAGGAAGACTTCATTCATGTAACTGCAAACCAAATTACGATATAGGCGCTTAAAATTCATATAATTCCAACAGTTTGACCTGTCTGCCTTCTAGCACTATCCAACTATGTTTGTTCCCAAAATCGGTAACTCTGTTTTGGCCTGGACACTCAGCAGTAGGTAGTTTTGTGTGCCCAGAATTGTCCATTCTGGGAAATTGGTGCCTTTTTCCCTGCCACCTAATGCTCTCTAGATCTGGGACAAATGGGCAGTGATGTTTATGTTGGTGGAGAGAGCCTTGTTAGGTAGAGGGCACAACTGTGGCTCTGGTTTCTACTCCCAGGACCGTTTTGTTTTTGCCTATTGATTCCCACATTAAATCCACACACGCTTTGGAAAACATAGTCTGGGATCTTCAAACAACTCATGTCCATCTGAGTGCCTTAACTAGTCTGGCTCTGTGCCACTGGTTCCTGTGCTCCTTGTTGAGTAGCGATTCACGTTTCTCCTGTGAAGTGCCTTTGATCCTATCAAAATAACGGCTGGCTCTCACGGACTGGCAGGGCAGAGGTGCCTGGAAGACTGTAATAGCACAGTGAAGATAAACATCAAAACACAGTTAATATTAGTTCAACTAAAGGAAATAGGCTGTCGTGAATGATCTACGTTAAGTAACATTCAGTGCAAGAAGCCTCTTCATCAGAATTCGGACCTCTTTTCTTGTCAAATTCAGTCAACACCAGATACGAGGGGATTTCTCTGCTTCAGTTCCTCTTCCATACTCTTCCACCTTTCTAGCGACCATAGAACTTTGTCAAAGTAGCCATGATGTTTGAAATTTTAGCCTCTGTATGTTGCATCTTTTTACTCCTTCACTCTCCCAGCATTTACAAGTAGCTCAGTAGCCTGGTTACTGATTTTCAGTGGGAAAGGGAACCTGCTATGAAAGCTGCTACTTGGCCTGAAGAACGGCTGCACAGAAGAAAAGAAACATTACAGAGACTCATTCTGATGCTATAAACTTGCAGCAAATGTGTGAGCAGTCCTAGCCCATAGCCAGCCAACTTTTGAGCCTTTCTCACCACTGTTTATGACCCTACAGGTTTAAGGTTCACTCAATCAGTAGTTTTCCTGAATAGGAAGCTGACTTTGCCACCTTTCTCCCCAAGGCTCAATCAAGACAATGCCGTGCCTGCCTTGCCTGAGGTCTCTACCCTAGCACTTCTTGACATTTAAGGTATAAAGATTAAGCTGTCACTGGTAACTGAATTTAAGTCTTAATCGGAGCATTTCTGTTTGTGCACTCTGCTGATGGGTGAGTTGATATCCTCACTCTGTTGGGTCTCTGAAGTTGTTATAAATCAAGAAGGAGAACTGTTCACAGTTGGAGACCTCTGAGACCAGATTCCCTAGAGTTCAGGGCTATTCCCATAGTGCAGATAAACAGAATTGCTATGTAGACTATTATTTGCACGTTTTGCAAGTTGTGTTTCCTGTAAGTACAATGTTGGATGGGGTGCTAATTTTTGTAGGATTGTCTTGCACTTTCTGTGAAGTAGTCATTTACTCTATGCTTCAAGATGTCAATCAAGAGACTCAATGAACTCTTCTACTTCTCTGCCCTTGTCTTTTTACCAGTGCATTTTTCCCATCAGCCAAGAACCTCTTTAATCAGAATGAGTATGAGAATTGTCACTTGGGTGCCTTTCCTTTATTCAGCAGGACTATGTAACAACTGTGGTATTTTGTTGGTAAAGCAATAGCAATAACAATTGTTTATAGCTGTGCCATGGCTAGAACCTGAATCTTAAAAAATACATTCTAATGTACCATACTGCAGGTTTGAGAAATGTATGGTCCATTCATAGATTTGACACACATTATATATCAACCAGGTATATTATTGCCATGTTTTGGAACTATTCTGGCTTAGAGATGATTTTTTAGCTATATAATATGTATAGTAACAGTATGTTCAGCTTCATTCCATTCAACTACAGATCCTTTGGTTTTGTTAGCCTTCAATATAAGCATTGTCCAGCCCAGAACAGAACCCCCAACAGTAGTGGACAACTTCCCTTCTACTTTGCCTTCTAACAGGTTTTATGGTTGGATAGTTCAGGTATACACCTGCCACTGTAGAGCCGTCTGTTCTCATGTGGAATTCTGTATTTGCAAAATAGGAGAAAGAATTGCCTTTACTCCACTGTAACAGCTTTATTTGGGAGAGTCATGGGTTTCTGAAGTTATTGATGCGCCTCCAGTAGACAGACCATCCAAAATACAACTGCAAGCATACACATTGCAAGAAGAGCATTTTTAGACATTTCTGTTCCTTGTTTTTGCCAGAATTCTCCAGGTATTCCGTGATGTATTTTTGATTGTCTTTAAAATTCTTCTGCCTCTTCCAGTTCAATAGAAATGTTCTGCAGAAATCAGAAAAAGCCTGTTTAGTATGGAGTCGGTGCTCTCTATATGATCTGGCTTGTATTCTGCATTCTTCCATCACATCCGAGAAATGTTAAACTTTGCCTTAATTCCTGATTTGTACAATGTTCTCAGACTAAGGAAGCATTTTTTGTCAAAATATATAAAGATTAAAGCTCCATTTTTTGACTGTATGTGTCAACCCTCTGAAATATATGCTTTTAGCAGCTAGATCTCTTTCTTTAATAACCCTCTTGATATGATGAGAGTGTTTTTACTCCCCCTTCTGTATTAACAGTTTCTGTGTGCCAAGCTATATCATGCACAGCCATAATCTGTGCGAAACTGAGAGAAGACTGGGTAGAATAGGAGTGAGAATCTTTCCATAGACATTGTCAAGTTCATAACCTCTCGTTGGGCATCAGCATCTTTTCCGCCTTCTCTTTTTTATCGGTTGATTTATTTTGAACTATTTAGGACTTGACTTCTAGAGATGCTGAGCACACAACTCAGTTTTGAAGTCCATGAGTAGGAACTGCAGGTGACCAGTAACCAAAACTCATGCTTTAAGTATGTGCTCTGTATATGTCATAGTGGCTTGTTTCTTTTGCTGTGGGACTCTAGTGAAGGCTGTGTATTCGTTGTCAAAAGCAATGATACCTTAAGCTTCTACTGGACAACCTCCTACATTTTATTTTTGTTGTGTAATGTTTTGTCAAAGACTCTTTCCTTGGTAGTGTGCATTTTCGTTTAGTAAGAGTAGATCCTAGTTTGTTTTCTCAGATCCAAAGATGTCTGTTATATCTTAAAACCCTGATATGTTAGTAGAGTCATTACAGAGTGATGCTCAGTTGTTAGATGGTTAGAGTATTACATTGGATATCTTTATTGTGTGTTCAAACTTCTTTAAATGGTGATACATTTAAAATGTTTGACTAATAGTATCAGTAGTTTCTTAATGGCTCATCATGGATAATCAAAACAAGTCAGGCTTTATCTAGATTACATTAGATTCAGTGGGAAAATGTTATTTCTGAATTAAATATGCTTTGAGCTGATACCTATACCAGAAGTATAGGTGGAAAGATGTCTATGTATAATACTTTACAAGCTATGGAAGGTGAGTTTTTCATCTTTATGCTGATGATCTATTTAAAAATCTTTAGTGTACATCATGGACACAGTGCTTCATTATGTTTTTAATCTATTTGGTAAGACTGATTCAACTGCACTAGTTTAAAAAAAAACTAGTTAAGAAAAACAGTATTTTGGCAGGTCAGTTAGATGCTTCCTTCTTCAGGGTAAGCACAGATATAGCAGGAATGTTTCTTCTCGTGCCACATGTATTTTTAGAGGCTGCTCTGGCTCATAACACCAGCAGGAACCCCACTGTAATACTGAATTGTTACCTTTTCAATTAGATGATGCAGATTATTCAAGCTGATAACATTTAATAGTTCCTGAAGCTAAGCTTTAGGTATGTGTGGTTTTACATGTATTACTGTTACATGCTGCTAGCTCTGGTATGTTGACTGTTTTTAAAGCAACCACAAATGGAAAACAAACTTCAAGGAATATAACTGAAGGTTCCTTGCTCTGAGGTTAGGAAATAATCCTAATTTGACCATTGTGTGTACATGCCCAGTCTGCTGTTACATGGCCACGTGCAATTTTGCTAGTGAGCCTCTTGTTCAGCCAGTACCCTGGCATATCCAGTTGAATGATGCTCTCTGAATAAGCTGGTTAGTATTTTGTATTATCTCACTGGCCATTTTTAAATGCCTGCCTTTGTAAAGCATTCAAAAAGGTAAAAATGAAACATGCTATCAAAGCCCTAAAACAAAGTCTCTAACTCAGCTTTTTCTCAAAGCTATCCATGATCACCTTTGGGTGAAAAAATACGTATCACTGTCACCCTATTGGCTTTCACCCAGCCAGAAGTCTCTTGTGTTGACTAGTGTTCGGCGATCACTTTTAAAGCAGAGGTAGCGAAACAAGAATAAGCAGAGAGAGACCTAAGAGACGTAGCTGAGAAGTTCAGCTATGCTGCCGAAGTGGACGTGACTGCATAGCGCAGTTCCAGTGGCAAATGCGGCTTCAGTTATTTCTACAAAACCCTGCGGTCACCTTTTTTTTTTAATCAAACAATTCTTCTGATTTTTCTTAATTCCCATGGTACACAGCTCTCAGTACTTTGCCCTCATTTCTGCAGATTGAAATCTTTTTCCCCCATCTCGGGTGCGTGTGTGGGCTGTAATCCCTTTGCTATTCACATCCTTCAGGCTTTTTTTTTGGTGACTGGTGTGTGTGTGTCTCAGAGCCCCGGCTTGCGAGAGCGGTGCCGTGCGTCAGCAGCGGGGGAATGGGTGCGGGTACAAGAGTGCGTCGTTAAACAAGGTGCAGCGGGAATGAAAGCAAGTACCGCTCGCGTGGTGGCTTCGGCACGGCGTTCGCTCGAGGGCGGCTGGGGTTTGTGTCTGTTCGGCGTCGGCCGCGTGCGCTGGTGAGGTGTCGTAGGGCGACGTGGAGGGTATTAGCTTTGCGGCGAGAGATGCGGCATCGAACGGTGGTTTCCGACGGGGCCGGCGCGTCGTTCCCCACCGGCAGCGCTCCTGCTGCGCCCGGGCGAAGGCCGCGCACACGGGCGAGAGCGTTTGCGTGGGTTACGTTTGCCTGAGAATGGGTTATCTGATACCTGCATACCCAGCTGAAAAATCCCGGCGCATCGTTATCCAGAGCCTTTTGTGGCTCTCGGTGAAACCTGGTGTCCTCTGAGGCTCGCTCTTTGGTGCCGGCATTGAAGAGAAAAACGAATTCCCGTCGCTGGGAAAGCGCTGCTCGTTGCCCGAGCCGCAGCTGAAGCGCCGCGGCAGGGCGTTCACCTATTTGTGTCGGGGGGGAGAAAACCCCGAACGAAACCAAACCAGGTCAGTGCCGAGGGAAAGCACCAGCGAGAGAACAGCGCGTTCTTTGTAAGGCTTTTTCTTTGGGGACAGCTATTGCTGGCAATAAGATTAAATCGCTGCAACCTTCCCTGAAGCTACATCTGCCACTGCCTACATTTTCCAACCTCAGTAATAAACTAACGTTTGCTATTGTTCGTTTCTTCTGGATTTCATTTCTTACAGATTTAACCAGCGCTGTTTACCACAAGGCATTCGGTTCTTGCTTAAAGCAGAGGTCTCTGCCAAGTCCCTAAAAATGTTCATAGCTCTAAAGAATCTGGTTTTAAATAATATCATAAAAAGTGGATGGTATTAATGGAATAGTTCACACTGAGTTCAGGTGTTGCTGATGCCAAGGTATAAAAATGATAGAAGTGTAAAAAGACGTTCTGGGCAAGACTACCTCGAAGCGGCAAACAAAACGCTTCTACCCTTGTCCTGAGCTATCCGGGCTCTGGCCGCGGCGCTCGTTTTCTTAGCCCAGCACGCGAGCCCGGCGCGGCCGGGGCGCTTGCGGCGAGAGCTGACGCGGCCGCCGTGTTCCCGCAGGACGCCATCGTCATCCACGAGGTCTACGAGGAAGGGGCAGCCGCGAGGGACGGCAGGCTTTGGGCTGGGGACCAAATTCTCGAGGTAAGCGAGTTACGAAGCGTCTTTGTGCGTACACGGGTGCTTTGTGTTTCTTGTAGATGCTCGTGTTTGCTACAAAATAGGTTTCTTGTGAGGAAAACAGTGGTTTTTTAGTAGGAGCTGTGCTATCAACAAATTGGTATTTCCTCATATGTTCCTCTAAGCTGAAGACACAGATGGAGGCTATATTAAATTTAAATGTCCAGGCAGTGGATGAGTTAGGGTTCGGCTCTTGTGCCCAGCAGCTCGGTGTTGCTCGTCCGCTTAAGCTCACGCGGAGCGGCCGGCGCGGCTGCGGGAGCCTCCGCGCCCCGGCGCCGACGGACCGCGGGCCGGGTCGCTCGGCCGTCCCGGCCCCTCGTGCCTAATCGAGCTGTCACGGCGAACGCGTGAAATCGTTTCTGCGAAGAAACGGCCGGGCTTTTTTTCCCCCTGAGGCGAGCGTGGAAGCGTAGAGCGGCAAGGGTTAAGGAGGAAAGGTTGGTTTGGAGTTGGAGCGCTGGGCAGGCGGTGGGGGAGCTGCGCAGCTGTTTGCAGAGCCTCGCTGTCGGATCAGGACAAATTCCCAGCGTGGCCATTAAGGCTTTCGTGTATAGGGTTAGAAAAATAGCGAGGGGCGCTTGGGGAGTTGTCCTTACAGCTCTTGCACAGAAAATATTGTTTTTTTCAGCGTTAAAGCTGTGTGCTGTTTTCGTTTTATAAATAACTGTGTATTAGCAGAGCATGATAATTAGCCAGGTGATAAAAATGGAGAAGGTTAATTAATTCTTTGCTGACCATACTGAAAAGTGCTTATGTTTGTGTGCCGTAATAATGTTGTTATTTCAGCTTTTAAAAGCTGTACTAATGAAGCAAGAAGACAACTCTAAGTTAGTTTCAGATTAGTATGATAAAGCACACATAGTTGTCTGAGTAGGAAAAAAAATAGTGATGCAGTGTATAAACAAATATGTACAAAATTAGTACAAAATAATATAATTACTATAAATAAGATTTAATTATCCTAATCTAGAATTGTTTGTTTATAACTCTGCATTGCTAAAAAATAGAGAAGTATATTCATTGCTTAACTTCTTAGGTTATATAAGTAGGTTAACATTATGTTGTTATTCAGACACAGTTTGTACTGCTTCCTAACAAGTCTTTAAACATATTTAGGAATTGTTATTTTTTGGTATCGACAAAGGATATTTTTGCCAGCAGATAAATATCTTAAAGGGCATCCATATATCGGCTTGCCCAAACTTGAACTTCAAGTTACAACAGTTTTGTAGCTCTCCACCGTTCAATCAGAACTTTGTGTTCTATCTGATAATCCTAAAATGCTACAGCATTTTCAGGTTGTTGTAAGGGAAGTGTAATTGAGTGCTCCAGGAGTGGTCTGGTGTGCCATCTATTGGAACAAAGCAAAATAACCAGTACGTACGTCCTGTCTAGCCTTTGCCAGGGCCATTTGCTATCGGTTCTGGTTCCCTGTGGCTTTGCCTTGGCGCATTATGAATCTGGGGGAGAAGGAATCTGAACACTGATACCTGTAAAGATCCAGGAAAAAAGAAGGCAATCCAGAAAGTTGAAAGGAGCACATCGCACTGTATAATTCTAAGAATGAAGTGTCGTTCGTGATGGTTGTTTGGGTTTAAATGTGAACAGAGTTAGTTTGTCTCTGCCGGCTTTCCCAAAGGCAAGAAGGAGCAGTAGCAGCCCATCGCAGGTGGCCAGGGGCACAGCTTTCTGGCAGGAGAAGCAAAGGCAGAGCTAGGGTACAAACGACATTTCTGCTCAGCATGCGGTAACAGATGTCAGGCATTGCAGCAATGCTCACGTTTGAGCTTCTCCAGCATTTAAAAAGAGGAAAAGAGCACCCACAGAACTTCTAAGCCAAAATGTTTGGATTATTGTGATTTAAACTAGGCAGTGGCATAAGGTATTGAACTATTATTCAAGAGGAAATTCAGGAGCTCATCCCTCTGGAAATCAGAGCACTAAATTAGAGTGCCAAGGCACATCAACTTGACAAATCTGTCCTGTCACACAAGGATGGGATGTGAGTATGGTGATGAAAAGATCATTCATATATGTCATTTGGAAAGAAAACACTGATTATTTCAGGTGAATGGGATCGATCTGCGGAATGCCAACCACGAAGAAGCTATCACTGCACTGAGGCAGACCCCGCAGAAGGTACAGTTAGTTGTCTACAGGGATGAAGCTCATTACAAAGACGAAGAAAACCTGGAGATTTTCCACATAGATATACAGAAGAAGACAGGCCGAGGGCTAGGCCTTAGCATAGCTGGAAAACGGTAAGAATTTCCCTTCAATCAGACTGCCCTTCAAATGAGAAGTATTTTCCTATTTGTCATATGAACAGCTGTAGCTATTAAACAGAATGTGAAATAAAGGAAAAACTCCACAAGCAACAATTTGGGATTTAAATATCTTCAAGGATGTCGTGGGGTTTTGATTCTGAGTTCTCTATCAGAAGAACAGAATACCTATATAATAAAAACTGCAGTTTCCCTTGGAAATACCACATTTTGCCTTGCAGAGAGGGAGTCTTGCTTTGAGCAGTACGGCCAAGGGAGTGCAGGCAGAGCTGGGAGCTGACAGTTCTGCTGGATTAATCCTACCTCTGTCTGAGTGTTAGAAAGTCCTAACCATGGCTTCTCTGATTTCAAAATAGAAAAAAGACTTCCTATTTCCAGCTGCCACGATATACCTTTGTAAGTGAATTTGTTAGATCTAGATCCTACTCTGTTTCAAAATGACCATTTTCAGTGGAGGACAGGAGGCTGATGAAAAGGTTAGACGCGAATCCTGAAAGATCCCTGAGTGACCGTGGAGCTCTGGGAGCAGCATCGGAGATAGTGCGGTAGCTAGCAACTGCTTAATAAAATGTGACTTCTTACTGATGTATTTCTAAACCATTGCTATTAAGTCATTTGAACTAGAGCACTGATAGATTAAGTCTTTCCTTGCTAGAAGAGATTCACGTGACACAAGCGAGCACTCTTTCAGTCCTGGTGCGTGAGAATCACCTGGCTGCTCTTCCGTATTGCCAAAAAAAATTTTACTTTCTCAATTACAAATCATCATGTCATTATCCTGACTGCGTATGGTCAGTAAAGGTTCCACAGCCGTTTTTTGACAAGAGTGGCGATGTTTAACCCAGGTGTTGTGAGCAGATTGCAGGCTGGATAATTAATTTGGCTTATGTAAATTACCCTGCAGATGGTTATCGCGGCCTCCAGCCCTCCTGCTATTGCTTCTGTGCAAAACTTTCTGTACTGCTGCTAAAAGCTTCGGTTGTGGTTGCCACCTTGTGAAGCAAATTGAATGATACCCCTGTATAATTCAGTTTGCGAAGTGCTGTGTCCTTTAGAGTGAGGGATACCAAATGCCCCTTCTTTGCATGATGTTCTCCATCAGCTCACATCGTACTGAGCCCCAAGCTGGGGCTGGGCATGGAGAGCTGCTGCGATGGCTAGGAAAGGAAGCCCCTGCAAGGAAGCTGAAGCTGATAAATCTGCTTATTCCCCTCTTCCGCTTGGCCAGCCACCTTCCTGCTCCTGCAAGCCTCACTGCCTGCTGCAGAGGGAGAGCCACAAAGCTGGATTTTCTGCTGCATAACTCGTGTGCAAACTATAAAAGTCTTTTCTGCAGACTTCTCTCTGCTTTCCTTTTTTGGGCGGGAGGGGGCCCTCCAAGCTGCTAGAGAAAAAAAATGAGCTGAACCATTAGGGAGAATAATAATAATAAAAAAAAAATCTAGAGCTGCATAATTCATATCAGGCACATCAGGAGATAGTTTAACACTATCTTATACTGATCCATGGTGGTTTGTTCATACAGGTGCTATTTTTCAGGAGTGTTTATGGATCATGCAGTCAGAACTAGCAATTCAAAGGAAAAGGTAGCATTAGAAATAGCAAAACATGCCTTGATTTTAAAACTGGCAGATTTTTTACACTCACATGCTTGAATGGGATGTATAACTCGTTCTTCGCCTGCTCACAGTTTTTTTTTTTTTTTTTTTTTTTTGAATGTCTCTTGAATGAAAGTAATCTAAATTGGTCTCTCAAAGAATATTGGATTGTGTAATTAGCCATATGCTTCTTGCATTGTCAGAAATGGAAGTGGAGTGTTTATCTCTGACATTGTTAAAGGAGGAGCTGCAGACCTAGATGGAAGATTAATTCAAGGAGATCAGATTCTGTCTGTTAATGGAGAGGATATGAGAAATGCCTCACAAGAGACTGTTGCCACTATACTTAAGGTGAGTACATAATACATCTTAAGATATTGAATTGCAGTTACTGACATAGTGCAAGGTAATTATCCTGAAGTGCTATTTACACGTAGACAGGACAACTCAGAGTGATTACCCAGATAGAAATTTGATCTGAAATGACTTTGGAAGATTCACTTAAAATCACTTCTCTGTATATTTAGAAGTGGGGATAATAAAAAGTGAGAAAACAAAGACACATGCAGTATTTAGACATTTATTTGAAAAAAAGCAGCCATATATTTCATGCATTAGAAAAATATTATGAAACCTGAGAGACATACAGATCAGAACGGTGCTTATATGAAGTGCCTTTGGCTTTGCTGTACCAACGTACAAATACAAAATTGCTTCTTAAAACCCTTTCTGCACAGCTTTTTGTCCTGCAGGAGTGGTTTTGGACTTGGAAGCGCTCAGGCCTGAGAGAATTTGCCCTTTTCCGTTAGAAAGCGCGTGGCTGCCGCTGCGTGTAAGCTGCAGGAGAGGGCCTGGGCTGGCCGGGCTGCGCGTGCCCGGGGCTGGCTCTCCCCTAGGACACCCGGGCTTGACATCCCACAGTAAGGGTGAAACGAAGAGTCGAGTGCAGCTGCTGACCGATTTCTACTCCAGACTGCATCTGGAGGCGAGGACTGTTTACCCTGCCATCACCACCAGTGTTTCTACATACGATTTCTCTTTTTCTTGAAGAGTAGGACTATTTTTTTTCCTTACTTTTTGTGTTCAGGGACAACACTTGGCCCAAAATTTACCTATTTGAAAATCTCAAGTTGGATATATGAGAGTGTATTTCTAAGTTGAATCCATAAGTTCAGATTCACCCTCTTCTGCAGTGTTTTGAAATGTTTTTCAAGAGTATTGTTTGTGGCAAGCTTTTTGTTGTAGAGGGTTTTTTTGGTGAATAATTGACCAGCTATGGTGCAATCTAAGAACTGCTCTTCCAGTAGAAAGATTCATGCTGGCTTCAGGAGGTATGATATGATAAACTTAAACCCAGGGACAGATATTTTTGTATTGTCTAAATAAAAACATTGAAGCCATGAGAATTCAGTTCCATGTGGTTTCTTCAGAGTTGTCGCTCTGAAAGTAAACGTGATCCTGTCTGGGAGAGCGTGACGCATTGTATGTCTCCTTAAACGCTGTATGCTGTAGTTTGTTCTCTTTCGATTTTTTTTTTGGTTTTGTTTTGTTTTTTTTTCCCAAGTGTGCCCAAGGCCTAGTGCATCTTGAGCTGGGGAGATTGCGAGCTGGATCATGGCTCTCGTCACGGAAAACATCCCAGACCAGTCAGGTTAGTGACAGATTTCATAGCTGTAAAAGAAGCTGTGGAGGGCAAGGCACAGGGATAGCACGCAGGAGTGGCTCAGTCCTTCTGTAGGCATCTATAGCCAAGGGTGCGGAGCAGTCGCAATAATTTTCTTCTCCTGTGTTGAACCGTGAAGTGTTTAAAGTTGTGTCGTGCAGAAATGCTAAGTAGAAGAGTCTGTTAACGAATCCCCTTTTCAAGGAGCCTATTCCTGAGACACACCACAAATATTTAATATCTCTTTCTCAAACGATGATGTGCAGAAATTTTTTAGACCTGCAAAATGCTGAATGTATGTTCTGCAGCTGTTTTGCCAATCAAAATACGTTAATTAAACTGAACTGTATCTTTGCCTGTCTTATGACAGAACCACATGAGAGCTGCTTTGCTCTCAAAGAAAACACAGAGCAATTTCCTGCTTCGCTTGTTTTTTACCTGAAGCGAGGACAGTGATTCATTTTTCATCAGTACAGGGCTTTTCCCCTCTCCCTCCCACCACTAGCTGAGACATTGATATCATTAGTATTAAAATCTGGGTACTGCAAGGGAGAGAGGCAAGATCACTGAGAAAGCTGGAGATTTTTAATGAGTTTTCCTTCTGGAAATTGCCTGCTTTGCCATGATATTTAGGCTGCTGATGTCCCAGAGAGAGACAAGCTGTGGTTCACAGCCGTGCTGTTGCACGGAGTGTTTTGCTGCCTCTCTGCACATAGCCAGCTGTTGGGGACTTGGGGGTGGACAGTTCCCACGCACATCTTTCCCAGGCGCCGCTTTGCAATGATAGCCAAGCAAGCCTCACCACCAGGATCCAGCCCAGCCTCCACAAGTGCTAAAACTGTGCCATTTAGGAAATGGAGACGAGGAGCCATAGGAAGCTTAGGAATGTAAGTTAAAGCAGGAATGTTTTTAAGGAAAAAAAAGCAATCTTAGTTGTGAGGTCATTAAGAGGGGAGGCTTGCCGTGATGTCATGCATGCAGAACCTGAAAAGACTGCCAAAACTGTAGTTGTATGGGATGTTTTCATAACTTTATAAACGACGGCAGCAATCCAGTCCAGTGTCCGTGAGGATGAGGTGTCGGTAAGGGCTAAGGAACACATATCCATCTGGGAGCAGCTGTGCTAAGCTCAACTTCAGAACTACGTATCTTTGGAGAAACATCTGCACTGCATGCAGCAGGCAAGAAAAATGAAACAAAAGAAGGAAAGGATAATGACTGCATTAAGGAAGGACCATAGTTTTGATTATTACTTTTTGGTCACAGCTAACCTATGCAACAGCAACAGAGTCAGAAAGTGATGGATAAAAATTATCCATCCAATTTTACAATGTAGGACTAAAAACCCATCTGAAAGAGAAGCAAAATGCTGCAGTATCTAACATGATTCTATGTAGAAAATCAATCTAAAAACTGAGAACTTCATCCCCCTTTTCTTTGTAGCATAGGAGGCTTTTGCAGGAAACTGGTAATTTCTTAATTTCTTTCAATATAAGTCTTAATGGCTGTTCTTAATGCAGAGTCACTTGAGAGCCTGCATCTTACTGAAAAATAAACTCAGGCTTCAAAGTGACTTGCTGATTTTAAAAAACAAATAAATGCTTCTCAGCAAAACAGTTCCAACTGTTATAAAAACCTTGGCAGATAATACGGCAAATCAGTCTGAATGATGTGCACCACTGCGAGTGGCGCTTTAGAAGCTGCTGGCCAAGCGCATCCAGAACTTTTGTCCTCCCTTGGCTTTTTTTGTGTCTGTTGCATGGCTGTAGCTGTAGAATTACGAACTTTGTGCTGCAGGACAGCGACTCCTTTCACACGTGTGGCAAACTGTGTTAACTGACCCGTGAATTGGCGACTGAACATGGAAATTGGGCTCTGCCTGGTGTTTGCCACCGGCAGCTGCGCGCTGGTCACGTAGGAGAAGTGCTGCCAGAGCTTTCGATTCGCCGCCTGGTACAGCTGGAGGCAGGAAGCTCTGCCCTGTGCTGAGCAGTATGGACCAGCTCGTTGCTCTGTATAAGGCAGCTTAGCTGCAGAAGTCTGGCCCTCAGTGAAATCTCTGGTTCAGATGCACTTCCTAAACTGGTAACGATGTTTCCTCTGAGGGGAGACCCTGAAGATAAAGCCAGAGATGGAGGTAGGGGGAAGCAGTGCTGGAAATGAGAGGCCAGGAGCAGGTTTCTCTGGAGCCTTCCCTTCTGCGGGTTGCGATACCAGCCTGTTCCTCTGCACGGGGCTGTTACTCAGACAGTCACAGCAGGTCCTTGGTCAAAGGCGAGGAGCAGGGTGGACCACAGCAAAACCAGCAAAGCCTCTGGATCGCTACCCCGTGACGGGCGGCTCTTCGCATTCGGTGCGCGAGTGGAGCCGCGAGCCCGTCCCGTCAGGGCACCGAGACGCGCTCGTCGCGCGGCGCGGCGCGGCGCATCGTGGCGAAGCCGTCGGCGAGCTGCAGCCGCCCCTGGCTCCGCGGGAGGCTGCGAACGGGCTCGGGGGCGGTCGGTCCGACATCGCGTGGCCTCTGGGTCGGGGCTGAGCCTCGGGTATATACGTAAAGGAGTGAAATGCACCTTTTAGTACTGCAAGCAAATCTATGCCTGTGCCCACAGCAGAGGGACAGGTTCTGGTAGGTTCCTCTTCAAAAATGAAGTTGGAGGGGTTTCCGCTTGCATGCCTGGCGCGGTATTTCTGATCCGGTGGGCTGAGAGCATGCTTGGGCATTTATGTTGCAAGGACTGTTTTAAAGTTACCACTTGGGTTTGACTCAGAGGTTCTGATTTATTTTTACCTGCAGGTGAGCCAACAGAGCGTCCACAGTCACTTCCGTCCTGCGCTTGCTCCGGTCATCTCTACCTTGCAGAATTTTGTCAGCACAAAGAGATCTTCAGCAGATGTCTCTCACAGGAACTCAGGTATAACAGGTTGGAGACAGCCTGTATTACCTAGACAGCTGTCAGAAAAGTTTCTTGTTACCTGCAGTGTTGCTTTCTTTTTGTGCTGGTTTAAAAGTAAAAGTTAATACTTCTATCTGGTTTTCCCAATCAGCCTCCCAGAAAATACACTGCTGATATTTTAAGACCCTGGACACTTTACAGCAGATTACATTATTTTTATTTATATTAGTAGAGAAATGGTCTCTCTATTTGAAATGTAAAATTCCTGCACCTGCTATTCCCAGGCATCCATGCCGGAGGCTTAGAACAAGCAGGATGCTCTCTGATGTCAGAAACAGTTTTCTCAGTGGGTAAAGCTGCCACCACTATGTTTTTACCCTGTTAGAGTTGAATGTATAAAATAGCATTTTGTAATGAAAAGGTTGCAAGCCCAGTTTGCACTTAGCAGATTTAGCCAGTGCTAAATCTACCGCCTACAGCAGGTTGGGGAGGGCCCGCACATTTGTGTGCTCCCGCCTGTGTCAGAAAGTCGTAACCTTGTTTGCTCATGGGCAGAAGCAGATGACATTTCTTGCGGCCGTTTGCATGCATGGAAGATGATGTGTGGCAGGTTGAGCAGCCTCCTTTGAGCCGGTTGGAAGGGCCTTGTAGCACTAACAGCACACGGCTGCGTAGGCTGATTCTCGCTTCGCGCTGGTTTGGCTTTCCGCTGTCTCTGGCCGCACCTCCACAATCCTGCCTGGTGCATTCACAACAGTATCTACACAAGGACGTGTGTGTGGCAGGGAGAAATACTGACACATGTTGGTAAGAGCTGTTGACTCATGAAAAAGGCTCATTCTATCTGCCTTCTAAAGGGTTCTTAAAATAATTTTAATTAAAGCTGCTAGAATTAGGGATTATTGTAGCAGAGCCCAAGACCTGACACACCATCAACTTGTAGGCTATTGAGTCTCAGTTCAGATGATTCCTTTGAAGTGTCCCAGTCTTTTTTTTTTCACCTTTTCTTTTTCTTTTTTTAATGTTTTGACTACTTTTAAATGTCCTGTGGCTAGATATATGCCAGCCAGACTTCCTGGCTGTCTGTTATTTACTAATACAGCAGAAATTAGAACAGGAAATCAGTAGAACCTCAGCAGTCTCAGACCAGAAGTGCCCTAGCCTTTGTGGTAAGGACACCGTGATTTATGAATAATAAGCTAATTTTTAATTGAGTGAAGTGCACAATAGGGCTTTTCTTTAGGCCGGCAGAGTGCTGCTATTCAGTAGATATAGTAAGCAAGGGCTCTGCTACAACGGGCATCACAGTGGCATCCGCCAGACAGAGCCATTACAGCCGTATTCATCTCCTGGTGAAACACAAATCCCGTCCCCCTCACGTGAGCAGTGCTGCCCGATTTGGCACGGGAGGCTTTGCTCCTGCTTGGTGATAACTCTGACTAAGCAGCAAGGGACCATCGTCACCTGACAGTGTTATCTCTTAATTATATTATCTCTTAATTACAGAAACTAATTGTTTGTTTCTTTATTAGGAGGAGCAGATATGGGCCCAAGGACTGTGGAGATAACAAGGGTCAGTGTGTTTTTTTCTGTCAACTTAAAAAGCTGTCACCTTAACTGAAGTTGTTAGTTTTGTCATGTTTCTCAGAGTAAAATCACATTATTATTTTTGTTTGCAATATGTTGTTGAATGTATGCCTGTATAACGGGGCCTGTGTATGTGAGGGTGTGTGCATATGTCAGACCTGCCTATTTGTCTCTTCCATAAACCAAGAGGATCAGGTGTTGCTGCATCCTGAACATTGACCTCTACAAGTTGCTACAATTGCAAATGTTTTCTGTTTTGCTTTAGGGACCAAATGATGCACTTGGTATCAGTATAGCAGGAGGGAAGGGAAGTCCATTAGGAGATATTCCCATCTTCATTGCTATGATTCAAGCCAGTGGCGTGGCTGCACGTACCCAAAGACTCAGAGTGAGTAGAAGGGTCCCCTGAGTACTTTCTGCTGTGTCTACTGTGTTTCCTCTGGCAAAGGAGCCTCAAACACTCCTGTGTATGATTGCTACCTTGATAGTTGCCTCTCAGGCTACTCTTTCTTTCAAAACAAACAGAGAAAAAAAGCCCTTCTTCTCCCTTTTTGATTATGTTGCATCCCAGGATAATTGCAGTGGTTGCCCACATGGAAAAGTAATGTTATGATATAGAATGTAAATGCATTTACGGCAATCTTCTAACATATTTGAGCAGCAAGGAACAAGGCAGAAGCTCTGCAGTGCCTCTACCCAGACTGGGGGAGAGGAGGAGCAGGCTCAGGGGCTGCAGCTGGGCATCACTTAGAGCTCAGACAAAGCAGATACTACTTGTTTGGTCCTAAGGCCTTTATGAAGAAATGCCAAAATAAAACAGACCATAATAATATCAAGCCACAAGAAAAGGGGAATCGTTTTACATGCAGGGTAACATGGACATGTTCCTTGACAGATAGCTGGATTTCCAGGAATGACTGTGGTGAATATTTCCATAGTTCCGGAGAAAGTTTCAGGGAATCTTTATTATTTAAAGGAATTATTATGCAGATACATGGGAAAACTCTGTCTCCAATTGTACCAATACATTCATTAGCAAATGCCACTACTCTTGTGCAGTGTCTTTAATGGAATTGCACAGAGCATTACGTGCCAGGGCAGAATCGGTTTCACATAAAAGAAAAAAAAATCGTAATGATAATTAGATTAATATCAAAAGTGCCTGCTTTCCTATACTGCGTTCAGCATGTGCATACATGATCTATAAGAATACAAACTTGTATGCACACATGGATTCAAATAAATCCTCTGAATGGAAAAACAACAGGCAAGATCTCTCTCCCTTGCTTGCAAATGGAAGAAGTAAAATGCAAGCCATTTTTGTTTCCCTGAGTGCACTGTTACATTTAAAAAATCCACATCGTCCTCGCTCTGAAGAATGGTAAATGATCACTAGCAATGCAGACTTCTGACAAAAGGGATCCTGGAAAAGAGAAGCATGACTGTGCTGTGCCAAGTTCACGAGGAATTTTAAGCATTCTTAATTTTAATTTTCCCTAATGCTGGTAATTTTCCATTACTGTTGTACTTTCAGGTTGGAGATCGGATTGTCAGTATTAATGGGCAACCTTTGGATGGGCTGTCTCATGCAGATGCTGTTAATCTACTAAAGAATGCTTATGGGAGCATTATCCTGCAGGTATGGTGATAAATTGAACATGCAGCTGCATGAGGGTAGATAAATGGCATTCAGGGAAAAAAAAATCCTAAGCATCACTGGCACAAGGCATCACAGAATTGCAGGGTGCTTGCTGATGGGAATTACACAGAATGAAAGCAAGAAATAATTTTCATTCAAAAATTCTTTATTGCCACCCATACAGGCTGTGAGCATGATTATATAAAAGCATAACAAAAGGAACAAAATAACTTGTTGCTACACATCATAAATCAACAAGCTTCCAAGTTTTTTTTTTTTTTTAATTTGAAGTTACCTAGGAACAAGAAATTACTTGTGTGTTTATGTGTATGTGCATGCTGCTAGACTGTGAGCAAACTGTCCACAATGGTAATTCCCTTGTTCTTGAAAGGCAGAGAAGAAAGAAATGCACACTGCATTTAGTGTAAATGATAGCATCATAATTAAGATGGTGCCATCTAGAATTGATTATTCTATAGGTAATGAATAACAACACTTGAGAGAAAAAAAAGTGTTATTGCTGCCACATTTATATCGCTAGCTAAAAGCAAGACATGTTTTGCCACTTTGGCTCTAATTGCTGCTTACCAGTATATTCATCTTTAGTTTATTTTTATGTTTACACAAAGAAATGGGAAAAATACTTGCCAGAGAGAATTAAATATACTACTACCACTCATTTGCAGAATTATTGTAACAATTAGAAAACAAGCTTGACATGCCGCTAAAATCTACTCTAATTTTCTTTATCGTCACAGCATATTGGATTTGAACGCGTCTTGAGACATTGTTGTAAGCTTCTTACTTTGCGTTGCAAAATGAATACAACTATTAAAAATGCCGAAAAGAAATAGAATGATAACAAACTTAGTTTTAGACTTGCTTATTCTTTGCTTTGTCTGTCCATGAACTGCTGACCTGGTAAGTGATGAGCCAGTTCCAGAGCAGATGGCGTATTTGTGTACTTCCATTGAAGTCAAAGGAACTACACAGATAGGCAGCAGCTGAGGATTTTCTGTTAAATTATAGTTATCATATTGTTACTAACATTGAGTAATTTCACTTTTCATGTCAACAGTATTCCCTGAATAGAAAATGAAAGCTTACTGCAGAACCCAAAATTGCTAATCTTGAAAGCTGTAATACAGAATATTGTACGTCACCGTGTATTTAAAAATATTCCTGATGAAGCACCCTGTCAGTTGTTTGCTTGCACAAACAAAGAGCTTGTTCTAGAAATGTCTCTGATTTGTCAGTTGAGGGGTTTTCTTCCACTTTTTTGCTGCGCAGCTTAAAACGTGCTTAATACTTTTTACAGATGACACAGGTTTATTCTGCTAGAATACAGTCTGTTTTTCCGTATTAAAAACCTGTTATGTGAGGCTGGGAGGTTATATTTTAATGCTGCTGGGGAGTAGTGTAGAAGCCCCTCTGTACGCGTGCTGATGCGGTTCCCTTACGTGCTAACCACAGGTACTTCTCAGTCACTGGATTGCTTTTTTATTAAAACAATATAAGTGGAATAATCCTATCAGCGTGATAATCATGACTGATGTGTCATTAGGTAATTCTATTTATTATCAGGTTAGACCACTTCATGGCAAACTGCTTTGAAAGGTCAGATAATTGTGTTCAGTGGCGTGGAAAGGTTTATTATCAGTACGGCCTGGGAAGGATGGTAAAGGAGTTTGCAAATGCTGTTTGCAAATGGGAGATTAGGGTCTCAGGGGAACAATCATCCCTTCCGGCTGTTTTGATGCTTTGGTTTAATTTAATTTCTTTTCTGCAGGTGTAGTAATGAGATAAGGGGAAGCTTTTTTACAAGGTTATTGAACTCTGATACATTCTTAGTGCCAGCTGAAGATTTTTGAATATAGATTTATTCTGCCCTCATTTTATTTAGCAGCAAAATACGGGAAATACTGGCACTCTTTTCCTCCACTGAAATGGGAAAGAAACTTGATGGCACCTTTTCTGTCTGAGCCGGGGCAGCTGTCTTGTGTGCCGGAACCCTCAGTAAGGACACCCAGGAACCCGAGTCCTGGGATGTGAGATTTGCAGGAAAACTGATTTTTTCCCCCTTTTTCTTGAAAAATGCCATAAACCTCCTTGTCTCTAATTGATTAAAAAGGAGAAAATATTGTGGAAGAATTGTGAGCATATTTTTAAAATGGGTTATTTATATAATGGATTTTTTATTTGATTTTGAAAAGCTATGTTTCCCTTAAGCCATGTTCACAGCAGGGAGTGGAAAAGTGCCCATTAACTTTGATAGAATAAGGCCATAGATAGCTAGAGTAACTTTGAAAATATAGCTACCAACATTGGGTATTTGTCACAGTCTCTGGCCCAGACTCTTGTGCTGTACTTTAAGCATCAAGTGCAGCACAGTATCTCATCACAAGGAGATGGACTTAGGGAATTATTGCTACACATAGTTGTTATGAAATTTATGTCCTTTCGGCTGTGAATACTTAGAAGAATCCAACACCCTTCATGGTGGTTTCCTCAAATTTTTCCAGAAAAAGAAAAGAATAGAAAATGAGCATGCAGTGAAAGCTTAACAGCAGCAAGAATCTAGAGCAGCCATTGAGCCTTTGTCTTTAACGAACCCATCGGGCCTACATACTGCGAGATCCTTCCGTAGGAGGCTAAACCCCTGTGGATAGTGAAACCCAGACCTCAGTGTTGAAGGAACCCCTTTCTCAGAACCTCATTATTCACTAGCTCTCTTGGTAACTAACTTACAAAACATTCACAGGATTGTTTCAAAAAGCTTGTGCAAGTTTGCTGCCTCATTACCCATGAAAATGTCATTAACTATATGAATTATTTGGTGATGGTAATTCAGGATGATGTCAGAATAATACAGCGGCCAGGCTGGGGAAGCTGAAGAAATCTAGTCTGTTGCCTGCAGTGGTTGTGATGGGATTGCAGGAGAAATGGCAGAAAAATTGAAACAAAGGATTAATTTTTTCCCCGCTCGGCAAACAAGCTATATCAGAGATTATGTAAGGAGGAGCGGAGGGGCTGGAGGAGCGGAAATGAAGCCCTTCGTCTCATCGCTTCCAGCTAATCTGCACTGAGGGCGTTCGGGGCTTTTGCCTCATGGGCCAAACTGTCCAAAAGACTCTTGGGACCTTTATCAAAGGCTGAGGTGCTTTGTGACCTTTACTTTGATGCCCTGTGTCAATCCTTGGCACCACCTGTTTACTCCAAGACGCACCGTTCTCCTTGGCAAAGCAACCTCTTTCTGCTCATCTTCCACAAAGACTGATTCCCTCTGTCCTGCGTGCAGTAGTCGTGTTAATGCAATAGAAAACCTCAGAGCAAAGTTAGCATTAGTAGGAAATTTAAGAGAGTAGGACTTAGATTTGACATTTGATTGAAACGCATCAATATGTGGTTTTTCTAGTGGACTGGCTACCTTCTACATAATTAGCACAGATGTCTTTGATAGGAGGTGACCATGCACAGTACTTCATTGCGTGCTCTGTTTAGGTTGTGGCTGATACGAACATCGGTGCCATTGCTACCCAGCTGGAGAGCATGTCTGCGGGATGCAACCTTAACTCTTCATCGGAGCATCCTTGTGAAGATCCTGAGTAAGTCTGAGCTTTGTCTGTTAGTTGAGATGCATTTCTGTGCCTCGTGCAAAGGAAAAGCCTAGGGTGGCAAAGGAGGTCTCTTCCCATTGCTTCTCTCTCTTGCCTAACTTTCTATCACCTTTAAAATGGTAACGGTTACCTTCTCTGAGCTGATTTTGGACTTATGTCCATCTTCATCTGGTAATGGAAACTGCTTGAGTAAATAAGCACAAAATGTGTTTCCAAGCACCTGTTCTTGATCCCCCTTCTCTCTTCCCCCCCCCCACAAAAAAAAACACCCTCACCTGCCCGCTTTTCTCGTGTTTCCTGACATGCTGGGTCTGCCCTTGTCTGTTGGCTTCCTTGCCTGAAACGAGTTATGATCACAGCTGGCAGACTGAGATGAGAGCTATTCAAAAAACTGGTATCAGAGATAGATCTTTCAAAATAATGTTCAAGAACCCTCTATCTTTTGAATATGTTTAGCTATACAGTAATAATACAACTGCTTAATAAATTTTCTACATAGCATACTTTTTTTTAATATGGTGATAGAAATTAGAGATCTAGCCCTCCCATGGCCATGCAACATCCTCCATCATGTTTTTTTTAGCACAATTTACAGCATTTTACTTAGCATGTTGAAATTCATTTAATCTTCATTTTGGTTCATTTGCATTATTATGTTCTTGATTTTTGTGCATTGATTCATTATATTTATTTTAAGAAGCTGAGGTGCAAGTTGCTGCCCTGTCTCTGGGGTTTTGAGTACAAAAGTTAAGCTATTTATGCTGCATTCGCTAGTGTTATGATATGAGATACTGTTTTTATTGCTGCTCTGAAAGGAGAATTGCTTACTTCACAAAAGGATTTGTATTCTCTTTTTCTATCAAAATAGTCAGGAAATCTAAATTGAAAAATATGACACTGAGTTAGATAGACATATGGCTTCGTTCTTCCTTAAAGAAATGGATAGTTATTATTCATCATAGACTGTGCCTTGTTTAGAAGAAAGACGCCAAACAGCTTTTGTCCAGACTAATGCTTTCTAAATATGTAGAAACAAGTTATTAAAATCTGAAATAAAATTTGAGTGGTCTCAGTTCCATCTAAAATCTTCCCCTTCTTAATGTAGACAGTAGAAGCCCCTGAAGAGCAACTGAGGGCCTAGGTAAGGCACTGAGCAAGTTGCTCTCTGGAGCTAGCACTGACAGCACAAGGCACAGGGACATACATGGAATTTAGCTCGTTTGCAAATAGCTGGAAGAGCCTACAGTATCACTGAGATTGTAAACACGGGTGTCCTGGTTGCATCTTGTCCATTTGGCTCTTTCCTCCAAAATCATAGAATAAAATTACGCTGCTAGGGAGTTGTTGCAGTTCCTGCTTAACCATACTGGAGGCGACATCTGGACCAGTGAGAGAGCAAACCCGCTTAAATATGTGCTGCAGCTGTAAGCTAGAGGAGTCTCACTCCTGCATCGCAGATGAAGTGCGCTTGTTGTGCTCTTTAAAGTAAGTATTTTCAAAGCGAGGAGCTGAAGTGCATGGAGCAGCTTTTGAGCTCAGGGCGGCACAGTACTGTGTCTCAGCACAAGGACAGAGTCGTGGTTTGTGGTTGTATGAAAAGCTTCGCCATAGATAAATGTCTCTTTAAGTGTTCCTTCTACAGAAAGTCCCAAGAGACAGACATTGTTCTTCTAAGTGATATTTATTGTGTTTTCAGAGCACCTCAACCTAAGATTATTACTTTGGAGAAAGGCTCTGATGGACTGGGATTTAGTATTGTAGGGGGGTATGGAAGTCCCCATGGAGACCTGCCCATTTATGTCAAGACTATATTTGCCAAGGTATCTTTTTTTGTTTTCTCCCTTTCTCTGTATTATCTTTAAAACTAAACGTAAGATTTAGCCTGGGTAATATATATCTCGTCCAAAGCAAAAGATACTTGTGTGGTACGTATACACTGGGGTCAGTAACCGGACCCAGAACTCACAACTGGCTTCTCAGAGGAAAAGTTTATATTTCACATTACTGATGGCAGCAAGATCCTTCATCTCAGCAATATTGCTCTGTGTACTTGGGAAGCATCTCTTCATTCATTAAAATATTTATAAGGTAATTTTATATCTGGAATTCTTGAAGTGCTTTACAGAGGTATCATTTTTTTCCCGTGTACTTAGGAGGAGACGGTTGCAGAGATGATGTATCTTTGTAGCTAAACTTCAGCTGCAAAAGCAGGAATGAAATTTGTGCTCAGGTAGTCATCTCAGTGAGAAGACACTGAAAGGGGGAAAAAATGCTCTAGCTTGCAGCTTGATAGTGAATTGGCTCCCACAGCAATATTGGCTTTAGTTACTCTCACTTGCTTCCAGCTTCTCTCTCGTGCCTCTCCGTGAGTGCTCCGCTCCCCCGGCTGTGCCGGTTGTCACGACCCGTCCATTTCCCTTCCCTTCGCTCCCCAGTGCCCCCCAAAGCCTCCTGGAAAAGCCCCGGGGCGATGGCGTGCAGCAGCGGCAGGAGTGAGCGCGGGGACGCCCGCAGCCCGCGCTGCTGCCGGGCGCTGCGCCGCGGTGGTCCGGCCGCGCGGTGCCGGCGCTGCGCCCGCCGCCCCAGCCCGCTCTCCTGCAGGCGCGCGCTCCCCGCGCGGCCTCCCGCGGCCCTGCCCGCGCAGCGGTTGCGGTCTCGGGGCTCCCCGTGAGGGCGTCGGAGCGTCTCAGCCGGTCTCGAACCCGGGCCGCTAACGCTGCGGAGCGACTGCCGGCGGCTCTTCCAGCGACGGCGCGGGGGGCAGAGTTGCCCTCGGCCCTTTTTGAGGCTCTGAGCCCTCCACGTAGGAGGAGGCAAACTCGAGTCCTTCACCCAGCGTTGCCGCTCAGCGGGTCGTGTGTCCCGTGACCACGTGCGCAGCTCGCGGGAGGAGGGACGCAGCGAGAGAGCAGGGCAGACAGCCTGGACGCGTGGAGAGCCTGGGAGGAAACTCTCCTCTCCTCTCCCACCATGGCAAGGGAGGACGCGGGATCCGGCCAGATACCTGCCTCCTGGCTGCCGGGCTCAGGAGGAAGGGGCAGCACAGCTCGCAGCACAGCTCCCGCTTGAGGCAAACCCCCCCCCGAAACAGCCGCGGGCGCGGAGGGGGAAATGCCCCCTTTCCTGCCGTGCGGCTGCCGGGAAAACTCTCAGCGTCTGCCTGCAGGACGCTTTAGCCACGACTGCGTGAAAGGAATTTTGAAAATGGTGGAGTGGGAAAACAGTGGGAACTGGGGCTTCTGTGTATTGCCTAAGTAGCTTTGAAGCTGATCACATCAAATTGTCCTGTGCCTGCTTGCTGTCACTCACATCAGCATCTCCGAGAGGGACGGTTACGCAACTAAGAAAATTTCATGTAAAGGGGGCTTGGAAGTCATCTCTCTTCCACAGTGCCAAGAATTAAGAATGCAAATATTTTGTCTTTTTACAATTTTCCGTTATTAGCAGGGGAAGATACTGTGTCTTTAAACTGATGCTTAGATTTAGAAGCATGCAGTGGTTTCTAGCTGTGAGCACAGCGGAGAAATCCGACAACACTGCGGGCACTGATGGGGACGTGAGGCAGAGAGAGGTGCCACCTCTGGGCTGGGCAGGAGCTCGGGAGCGAGGCAGACAGCTGAGCTGAGGCACCGCAGAGAACAGCCATCTCCAAACCGCTGTGGGAGCTGCCAGGGCCTTCAGCAGAGGCTCGGTCACGCAGGGCTCGGGCCGTGCCCGGGCTGCACTCGCCTCGGCTCTGCCGTCCCTCTCCGTCCCCATTTAACCTGTTCCTCGGTGCTAGCTGCAGAGCGTGTTGAGAAGTTTGCACATTTAAATGCTGCTTTAACAAGTCTCTGCATAATCATAAAACCCAGAGCCAGTACTTACGCTTGTTTTTTTCCGCGGAACGAGCTGCTGCTCTGTTTTTCCCACGGGTGCGTTACCTGTGCGTCCTGCCCCCACCGCTGGGGGGTTCACGGGACGAGCCGGAGGCCGTGCTTTAGGCAGTCGAGATGTTTCTGTTTGTCACTGCTGTCGCGGTGCGGGTTTGCAGGGCTGCGTCCGTGCCCGTTTCACCCCCAGGGACCGTGGCAGGAGGGAGGGCTCAGCCCCGCCAGCCCCTAACGTGGCGTTTTGTCGTTTGCAGGGGGCAGCTGCGGACGACGGCAGACTGAAGCGTGGCGATCAGATTTTAGCAGTTAACGGGGAAGCTTTGGAAGGTGTCACTCATGAGCAAGCTGTAGCTGTTCTCAAACGCCAGAAAGGAACTGTCACGTTAACAGTGTTATCATGAACGGCGTTGCCCTTGCAGAGATGAATACAAGTATTGTAGAACATCAGTAGGGCTGTTGCAATACTGCTCGGCCCTGAGCAGGATGTAAAGCGAACGGTGGCAGAAATGAGTCTGTATTCATCCCGTTGCCAGGACTGCTAATATGCATCTCCAGTTTCATTTAGCCCTCCCCATTTATCAGTCAGTCTCTCCTCCCTGCCTGCCTGCCCTCTCCCGCTTCTGGTGGCTTTCGAGTTTTCTCTGAACAAATTTAACGGGAAGCTTTAAAGAATAGTATCCTTTTTGCTTTATCTGTGCATGGCTTTATCCCCACCAGTCTGAACCCTGGTTGCAACTGCCGAACCTGGAATCAGTTCACACACAAAAGAGAATTTAGATCATCATCTGATCTCATCTGATGAGCAGAAATAAATGCTGAGTGACTTGTCATCTCACTCATGATTTACTTATGCTAATTGTCCTTTCAAGTATGCCAGAAAACATTAGCAATGTAATTAAATTACCACTGTTCCAAATGATGAAATATCAAATTCTCCTCTGGGAAATTATTTGTGCTCGGCACAGTAAGTCTGATAGTCAAATGTGAACTTCTCATGTTTATCTCTTTGGGTAGGTCTGTGGAAGTTAGTCAGAGGTAATTACTGTGATGTGTCAATTTGCAGCCTTTAGCGTGAAAAATAAACTAGAGGAGAGGGAAATTTAATTTTTTAGGCATTTAAAATACTTGAGCTTTTTCAGATATCGGTGATGCGTGAACAGCAACATATCTTGTTTTATTCTAATAATATTTTTAAAGAAGAAACGTGCTGATGTATGCCAAGGACGTTGCACACAAAGGCAGTTGCTGGTGTGCCAAGCGGCAGCGTAATTGTTCCTCCTGAAGCTTTAATGAAGACGAAAGTTTGCTCCCGTGATGCGATACGGCAGTTCTAGGGACGATAGCAAGCTGTCGCCCCTCTGCACGCCGGCTTTAAGACTAGACGAAGTTAATCCAAACCAACAAACTGTTTTCAACTGGCCAGGAGTCTCCACGGCAGCAGGTAGTGCAGGAAGGGGCTCTTCCTGGCCGCGGAAGGTGGTGCTTCACCGGGGTCGCTGCAGTCGGGCGTTGGGCAAGACCGTGCCGGCGGCGGCGAGAGGCGGTGCAGGAGCCCCGCTCCGGGCCGGGGAGACAGGGTGCAGGGACCAGCTGCCAAAAAGTTAGCACCTCCGTGCTGCGTCGCAGCCGTTTCTGCAGCGATCGTGTGACCGTGGCCGTGGTGACCTCGCAGATGAATTTGGCAGGCAGATTAACGGTGATGCCAGTCAGCGGGCTTTAATCGTCCTGTCCAGGGGAGCCGTGGGGTTTTAGAGGGATCTAAATCAGCCCAGTCTGATTTGGGCTATTTGGTAAAATTTACAGCAATGATGTAGCGAGGAGAAGCGAAGGGAGGGGAGCATCAGAATTGGCTGCTATTTTATGTGAAAAATCCCTCAAAACTGATTGAAAGAGGATTCAATATCTGTAATAACTGTGCAGTACGGGGTTTGTCTCCGAAGTACTCCTATTTAGTACTTTTTAGCTAGAGTGAGTATTCCCCCATTTTGCGTGAAAGAACATACACTGCTGCGAGATGAAGTGCGCCACAACAGCAAGCTCTGATCAGTGCTCATCAGAAAAGGTTTCCCCATTTCATTTGAAAGTTTTCTTTAACTGTAGGTGATCACAAAGTGCATTTAGCCTGCTGGCACCATTCGTAGGTATTGCGGTAATAGTGCCTGAACGGGACTTGCCTCGTGAGACGGATTCCCACGGTGCTATGGGATTTGCCAAGTGAACCTTGGTTACAGATGCACAAAAATATGTCCAGACGTATTGAATTGGAGAATTTTTAACAAACTGCCTTTGGCTGCAAAAGTATCCAAGGTGTGGAGAAGTTAAATGCAGGTAGGTGAAACATGAAGAAGTACCCTAGAAATATGCTTTAGAATTTATAAACAGAATGTAATGATTCGTCTGTCTGATTATGTTTTTATAACTATTATGTTCATGCTCAAGATTTAATCTATGCCACATTTAATCTATGAAGTTTTACAGGGCTATTTATTAGCCTCTTGTGTGCATACTATTCATACGTAAAGAACAGAATTTACGGGCTGAGATGCTTTGCACTTCTCATTGCTCAGAATGGGAGATAACATTTTCTGCTTCTTGTAATTTGCACTTTTGTGTTTTGAATATATTACTGCCAAAAATCGTATTGCAACTAATAGATAAACCAATGACCATGCGGAGAAGCGTGTGCTGAATGTACAGGCCCGAGTTAAATAACTAAATTTGCATTACGCTTGTCTGGTGAGGTGTTCTGGTTTGTTTAAAACTTTATTTTTGTGCAAGGGAAAAAGCAATTAAATTTCTTGGCTGTATGTTTACGTATATCAGTAAAATGAGACATTTTATGACTTCCAAAGATTCTAAATAAAGCTCAGTTACATAAGTAGTTGTGCATTGTTTTGGGTTTGTCTTGTTTTTAATTGAAAGCACTGTAAACATTTATTGCATTAGACCTCCTTGTTTGCTGTTCCAAGCAGGCTCGTTACTCCCTTTTGAGGGGAGCGTGAAGTGCTGTAGCCGTAGCACTGCTCAAAGGCCGCAGTGCCTCTCTCGCGGGTGGTAAGATTGAGGTGGGGTGAGACTGCGGCAGGAGGCCACCCGGCGCCCGCCTGTGCGCCGTCGAGGAGCTCGCCGCCGAGTCGGGCTGCCCCAGCCTGGTGAGTAGGTTTTAATGGAGCAAACGCCACCAAAACCAGCGAGGCTGAAAGAACCAGGACGTGACCTGCAGGCAGCAAAACTGAGCAAGAGAGCGGCGGTGAGGGCAGAAGCTGCCGCCGGCCGTTAACGTGGACGTGAGGAATCCGCATCACGAGAACGGATGTTTGCAAGAGGGGTGTCTCTGCCATCGCGAGGCGCCACTCAGCCCTGGTTTAACTCGTCTGTGCCAGTGAGAAGATTCCCGGGCCCGGAGAAGAGGAGGATGCAGTTGTCAGGGCCGTCTCTTTCTCGTCTGTTCCCAGTGCCCCCTTGGGCTCCGCAGCTGGGAGAGCTGGGAGCATCCTGCAGGTTGCAGTGGCGCTGTCGAGGACGATCTCGACGCCAGCAGGAGCCTTTCGGGGCTGCTTGCGTGTCTGGGCTCCGCCAGGAGACAGGCAAGATGCGGCTATTTTTCGTTGCCTTCCGCAGGCTGGAGCTGAGGCGCTTGCGCGTTCTGTGTCCCCACCGTGTGAACACAACACGACCAGGCATTACCACCGCTGCGACCGCGGGGCTGCGGCGAGGGCCGTCTGGCAGCCCGGCGAGTCGCGGCGCCGGGAGTGGCCTAGCCAGGCAGCGGGTCAGCCTGCCGTGGTAAGGGGATTGTGTCCAATTGTGCTGCTGCGCAAGGAGGAGCTGCAGTGCCACTAAATTCCCGGTAATTAATCAAGTGGCGATTACCACCCTGCAAGTACGGCACCTATAGAGCCTCTGGAAGTAATACGATTATGCTGAGATGGAGCAGTTAATGTACCTTCGCCTGAAAGAACTGAAATGAATTAATTTAACATTATACATGTATAAAACATTAGTTTTTACAGTTGGGCTGAGCACTGATATATAATTCCATTACCATCTTTCTCCACAGTTTCACACTGCTCTGTCCATAATTTAGCTGTATTACATCCTGTTTAAACATTGTCACAGCCGTCGTTTTTTCCCGTAGCTGCGGTGGACGTTTTCTTCTCTAATGCGAGCAATCCTGTGATATCGGGACCTCTCGGGATGGCACCAGGTCAGAGACCCACGTTCTGCAGCATCCTGAACCGCAAAAGGATGCGGATCATGTTCACTCTGCCATCAGCCTTGTCCAAATGTTCGCGAGCTCTTTGCTGCTTTAACAAATCTGGTAGGGGGGGCGGCGGTGTTTACACCCGATTCCTGCGCAAAGAGGAAAATAAGCAGTAGCAATGTAAACACTTTTCATTCCTGGTATCGCTGCTGCAGGTGGCATGCCTCTGTAATGCTCAGTTAAAAATTGCATCCCTAATCAAAATAATCCCACCAATTAAAATCACATTTACATGGGATTTTTCTACTGTGCTACTGTTCTACTTTTCCATCCAGGATGCCCAAGGCAGAGTGTACACGTGGAACAAGGCTTTTGCTTTCCATCATTTCCTGGGAAATATATTTTCTTTCTGTAAATGCCCCACTGCTGTGGCTGCTTCTGCAGGCTCAACAGCAAACTGCCACTGCAAGGAATAAAACCAAGAAGGAGGTTCCTTGAAGATCTTGTAATAGTTTCTTCCTGAAGAAAAGGTACTTTGGGGACGGTTACTTGTCTCTCCAGTCCCATAAAGCCCTTTCTTCTTCTCTTCTTCTTTTTCTTTTTTTTTTTTTTTTTTTTTTTTTTTTTTTTTTTTTTTTTTGGCATGTTGACATGCAGCTAGTACAGGGCATCTGCTGAAAGTAAACCTCAGTGTGTAAGAGGAGTTGCTGCTGGTGTTCTGGGAGAGCATTTGCTGCACGTTCTGGTTTATTTATGTGCAACACAAAAGGAGGAGCTGCAAATAAATTCCCCTGAAAAGCAGTAAAGGTTAGAAACTGCAGAACATGTTATCTTTCTTTCCCCTCTGCCACCTGTTGGGTTTTTTTTGTTTGTTTTTTTTCTTTACAGATTGCTTCCATTCGAGGAGGACAGACGCACCAAGGCTCAGCTATGTTTTTCCTGTGCGAGATGAAGCAGGAGGCCTGGGTAAGGGCTCGTTTTGGCGGGCTCAGCCCAAACGCCGGCGCCTGTTCCCCGGAAAGCGGTTGTGTTTTGCAGAAGCGCGGGGGCCCGGTGCCCGTGGCGCGGCCCCAGCCGGCTCTGGCGTTGCTCAGCCAGGCTCATCCCCGCCGGCGATGCCCATCGGCAAGGGCTGGGTTAGCCATCGTCCGGGAGCGGAGGAGCGTTGGGGGCTTTCTCCTCCCCAAAGCCTCTGCCCAGCGGCAAGTTTGGCTTTGGAGGGCAGGGAAATCTGGGCCCCTACTTCCTGCACAGCTTGCGCCTGATTTAGGGGCTTGCACTCCCCAGCCACTTGCCAGGAAGTGATTTTAGCCAGTGAAATCTGCACACTGGATTGCGCCTGGCTGAGGCAGTTTCATTTGTCCTAGGAAATGTGTTTCACTGTTCCCTCCAGATAAGCAGACGTCAGTGTGTAACTGCTGTTAAAAGCTATTGACGGTCGCAAAAATCCATTAATTTGCTGCGCTAGGGGCGGGAAGCAGATAAAACTGTGCAAATTATTTTGTGGGCAAAATAAGCTGTGCAGCTGTCCCTGCGCAGCAGCGCTAGATGGAGCCATCGGCAAAACCTTCCTGCTCCTCCGTGCCCCCAGCCTCCCTCCGCATCCCTGCAGCCCAGAGCATCCCCAGGTTCAGTGCCGGGGGCACCTCCCTCGCTGCCGTGCTCTTGGGGACATCTGCTGCGTCTCCAGCTAGTTTCCCTGTGGGTGATAAACATGCCTCTGCTCTGGCAGCCTGATTTTGTGGAATTAAATCCTCTGGATGAGCACCAAGCTGACCAACTCTGTGCTGCTGGCCAGGCCATTTCCGCTGGATAAGGCAACTGGATTGATTGCTGCCATGGAGGGAAGAGGGGAGAGATCTGAGCCGGTTGTTCAGTGCACGCTGTGCTTTGTCAGAGCCCCGTGCCAGCTGCTGGCACTTGCTTTTGCTTCTCATCCCCCAGTTTTAAGCCTTGTCAGGCTCTTCCCAGCGCCTAGGTGTTCCCACACATGTACCAGCAGTGGGGAGTGAGAGCCACCTGTGGGCATCGATGGAGCGGAGCTGAAGTGTCACCAGCACCCACCAGCATTGCCAAATCGCACTTACCCAGGCGCTTGCCGAGCCGGATGCTTTGGGCTCTGCGCGTGCACAGAGGCACCACGGCTGCACCGCTGCACCCACCCTGGAGGCTTTTCCTCTCCCGGTTTGCACGCAGTCCAGGCGCTTTCGTTCCTCGCGGATCTTGGTGCTTGTGTCACGTGCACGTGTCTCCAAAACTGGCTCTTGCGCCGGAGCACCAGGCCACTGCGGACGAGGTTTCCTGGCCACATGCAAGGAGCTCAGGGACCCCTTGCACCCAGCTCACTCCAACACGGTGGGTGCTTCGAGCTGTTGGGGTCTTTTCCTGCTGTTGCTGCAGCCTCTCCCTGCTGTCGCTCACTCCAGGCCCTGCAACAGACTTGAGGAACCAAAGGACCTTTGCAGCCATAGAGAAGGAGATGGTATCAATGAGCATAAGGAGAGTGGAAAAACCACGTGCAGTGAACTGGGCTTCGTTCTTTCCCTTTGGAGCTGGCTGGCCCCTAGATCGGCCCATATCCAACTTGTTTCTTTCTTTGATGTGACTTCATTGTCTCCAGTTGTGCTGCGCAGAGCTTGTACTGGGGATATAGTTTTCCTTGGCCGTACCTAGTTTGATCTCTACTGAGATACAAAAACAGATAAACTGCGGCTGGCTCTTGGGTACTTCGTGGCATTGGGATCCTGCGGACAAATTTTCACCTGTTTTGTCTTAGTCCGTTGGGTCGTCTCTGGGCTGCTTGGCACAGCGAAGCCTGCAGAGGAAAGAGGCTGGAAAGCCGGGGGGGGCCGCATGAAGGGTGGTGAATGGGGCAGAGCCACGTCCTGGCCGTGCTCTGGCACGCGGGTGATCACCGCAACCAGGCTCTGACGCAGCAGCACGGGCGCCCGCACGCCCGCCTCTGCCCTGCTCTTGCAGCAAACATCAGGATTCCTGCACAGAGCTGAAAGGGGCTTCCAGGAGGGCAGAACGTTCCCCCCTTGTTTGCAAAGTTGCAGACCTGAAATAACAAGGCCGGTCCCAGGATTGTGCGAAGGTCAGTGTGCGCAGCGGTCCTTGGGGCGAGAGGAGGCTCCCTCTTCCCTCAGCAACCCTGCTCCTCCGCAGAAAATCTCACATGCATGTAACATCTGCAGCAAAATCCAAATGTTCACCTTCTTCCAGCAGCTGGAGTTCAATTGCTCTTTGCAAGCCTGGCTCATGAGCTGTTTGGAAAAAAGAAAAAAAACATGTGAAAATTGTCACAAAATGGTAATCCTGCTATTTTTGCTGACAGTCTGGGGTGCAGGAACATAGTCTCTCTGACCAGCTTTTACAAAGAGCCATCAGTGTCTCACGACTAGGCACCTTGGACACAAATCCAGAGCTTGCTCCAGGAGGTAGGTGTCCGCACAAACACCTTTTCTGTCCTGAAAGATGAGCAAGGCCCAGCTGCGAGGCCATGTGGGGATGGTGACCGGGTGCCCCAGCCTGGTGTGGTGTAAGGCAAAACAGGGAGGTGCCTTCCCCAAGTCCCCCCCCAGGGGAAGCGCCTCAGTCCAGAGCAGGCATAAGTGAAATAATACAGAGAAAAGTTTAATTCTTATTTATTTATGCATAAAAGAACATAACGCCACTTGGGGAATGAGTTAAAAAAAAACAAGATGGATGCTTCAGTTGGTTATCACTTCTGACTACAAACATGAAGAAAATTATGAAAATTGAACCAGACACTAGATTTTGGTCAAACACAGCTGAGGCAAAACCACAGAGCAGGATCTCCTCTGTCCTGCTCTAGGACAGTGAGACGAGGCTGCTGCGCTTGGAAACAAACAGCTTTGCCCTCTATTGCAAATATGAGGGAAGAGGAAAAGGCAGTGCAAAAGATTTAATCATATCATGTAAGTTGACTTGTAAACAACCAGAAAGAGAGTCCAGGATTAATTTCCTGCTTTGTTTAAAAATATTAAAAACAAACAAACAAACAAAAAAAACCCCAACTACCTAACGAGTGAGATCTGCTTTCAGAAATGTCAACTAAATCCATTTTTATTGTGTCATACCACACACCATCTTGACGGCACAAGGAACTAAGGAACTAATCCATGCCTATGAAAACCTGTGGAGAGCATCCAATAGGTACTAACACAATAAAACACATGTAATTGGCAATTTTTGCAATATATAAAGAGTAACAGGAGTCTGATGATGGCTGGGAGAACAAACACTGAGCTCTCCCTACTGCCTGCGGGAGACGGGAATTTAAGGAAAAAAAACAAACCATCTGCCTCACGTGCCAACAGTGCTGGTCTGACACCCATGGGGCAGCGAGCCTGCAGAAAAGTCTCTCCGTGAACCTCCTGGACAATATGGACACATCCTGGAGACGCCATCGGTTGGGCTCCTTGTTTCCCATGCTGTGGTTGAGATACTCACTCAATACATCACGTTGTGCCTGAGCATCACATGTGCAGGGCATGTCCGCAGACTACGTTTCCCAGTAACTCGAGCATAATTAAGAAAGATAAGAGCCATATGGCAGTTTGGAGTACAGGCAAAACAAGGTCTGTTTGTTTGGATCTGGTACAGTCAAATATTTTCCCAGAGTATTAATTTTTAATTCTTACATCAGCCCCACATAAGCAAACATAAATAGGATTTTTTTATACTTTACATAATCCATCCAGCTTGTATTTGTTGTTACATATACTGAATAATCACTGTCTGCTATTACATACAGAAAGTCTAATAATAAATATGAGGACACAAACTTGCAAGTTAAATGAGATACAGTTAAATAGTTGATTTAAAAGGATGCCATAATCTAAGGTTACGAAAAATAAGTATTGCTTTTCTAATGTACTTTTTTGTTTTGTTCACTCACCTGCCAAACCTATGCTGGGATGAGTGTGTAGCAGAGCTCAGAGTTAACTTCAGGACTGACTGTTAATAAAAGGCAATCCAGTAATCTGACTCTCTGAAACAGTATTCAAGTCATTTATGGCACTATGCATAGATTAAGGCTATATAAGCGGGCTTAATGCAGCAAATAATACACTAGGGCTGTATGCAAATAACCAACAAAGTTCGCTCCTCCTGTGAGGCTGGACCCGGTGATACTGGCCGCAGGTGCTGCCGTTTCACCTGGGAGCGCGGCTGTTGTTAGAAGAATTAGTTTTTTGTCACCCATTCCCTCCGCTGGCACAGCCTTCTTTCCAGTTCTGTCACTCGGGGGCGGCCTGGCTCTGCTCCGCATGGGCTTGCAGGAGCGCTGCGATTTCCACCTGGGCTGACTGCTGCGCCAGCGACAGTGCCGAATTACCATCCTGCCAGGAGGGAGGAGAAAAGGCATTTACTGTGCAAATCTTCAAATTCCACATCCTGCATTTTTGTACAGCTTAGACTTAATTAACCTGCAGTCTGAGCAGTAGCACCGGTTCTCTAAAGGGACCTGACCCAATGTTTCATCATGCCAAAATGCTGTTGCAGAAAATAGGAGAAAATGGCATTAGAAACCCAGGATTTCCCTTCCTTTTTTGGCTGCTTTTGGGAACAGCATCAGCTGCAAGGTTGGGGGGGGGGGCGGGGGCAGGGACAAATATGACTCCACATTTGCAAGCCAGCAGGCCCGCTCCATGGCCAGGGTGGCCAGAGGGAGCCGAGGGCACCCCGGCCCCGTTCCCGTGCCACCCCGTGGGTCCCACCCCACCAGCCTCCCCAGCAGCCACTGCCCCCAGCTCGTCTGCTGGCCACGTGAATCACCTTGGGCTCCTTAATCGTGTGCGTGTGCGTGCGTGCGTGTGTGTGTGTGTGTGAATTCTTCATAGATTGCAATGACAGAGCCATTGGTCACAGACAACTATTTACATTATTAAACCTCTTTAACACCCCCAGCCCTAAGCAAACTGCTGCGATTTCTTGGCCACACTGAGAGGGGCTTTTTTCAGCACTTCATGGTTGTGATTAGAAATTTTCTTCTCAGCTCCAGCGGACAGCTAACCATGGTCGCTTTGCACCCATTTATCCAGTTAAAAAAAAAAAAAAAAAAAACAAAAAAAAAAAAAAAAACTTCCCTCCCTGTAGTTAGTCTGCAGCATGTTTTCAAATGAGCAGCTGGCCTGTAAATCTTTCATCAAGATTTCAGGGCTTAACTGGATCTGCACAAAATACATCTGGGGGGGGGGGGGTCATCTTGCTCCCTACCTGGGGCCATCAGCAATGGCTCTTTCCTGTTAAACAATGCAGAATGAAGATAAATTGCAGTTTAGCTGGGATACAGCTGCATAAATATAAATACAACCATGTGGTCTGTTGCGAGTAGCCTGTGCGGGAGGTATACATAGCTCAGCCCCTTGTACTGTTCCCGGTCCAGCCAATAAATCCATGTCCCATGCTTTCCCACTAGTGAAGTGGCACTTCTCAGTAACACATTATTAAATAAATCCCAAAGGTCTTGGGCTTGTTAGGAGACAAGATAGCGCTCACCTCCATGCTTCAACCCAGCCAAAGCAGCACAGCTTTATACCCATGAGACTAATTTACTCTCTAATATTAATTGTATTAACCAGAGGGAAGATACTGGTATCAATTCGCACTCTTCTCAGCCCTAAACAGCCAGGGAACTGAATTATCACCCCAGGTTGTTACCTTCCCTAAGAAAACATTTTTCTTTCAGGCTTCAGTAGCTGTCACCTTACATCACTATCCCACTGCGCTGTCTGATGGACAGCCTGCAGGGAGCAGTCCCTCTCCAGGAATTAGCTGTTATATTTTGTCCATGACTTAGCTGTTAGTAATGTATTCATCCAACAGGCCCTCCAAACCATGCTCCCATAAATAACACTGCAGTTTGTATGGCAGCCCTTCCACGACCGAAATGGGATTTCGGCTGGAGGGTGCCAGCCGCCAGCGGAAGCCCCCAGCCGCAGTCTGCGTCCCTCCTTGGAGGATGGCGGCACCCAGGAGACGTGTCCCATACTCACTACTGCCACGCGGGGCCCATCTGGCCTTGCCCTCACTGCAGCCAACCTGAGAGCATCATTCTTCTCCATAGCAAGTGGTACCCAAGTATTGCGATTACCTGTTTTGAAATCTGGAAAAACTAAACATCTGCTCAATCCATTTTTAATCTTTTGTTCTCTCTTTGCTAGACGAGTTGCCAGACAGGTTTACTGCTTGATTTGCCTGCATTTTGTTTGTCCATTAAGACCAGCTCTTTTCTGCACAGTACTTTTTCTGCTTGCACATTGTACTCTGGTTAATTGTAGATATCCCTACAATATTAAATAATATGATTTTTGTTCTGTTTGTGCAGCTCAGCACGCAGCACACTTCTGGCCAATAAGTAAGGCTCGCTGTGAGGTGCATTAGTATTACTATTAACTTCTACTCCGTGGTTTCTTTTGGTTTGCTTTGTAGCAATGTTTAGAAATAAGACTACATGGAAGCACACATCTCTGGTAGTTGCAATGGTTCTTTTTTGGGGAAATAACGTAGCTGCTTAGTCTGTTTTGGTCATTAAGATGAAATAGGATTTAACCGCCATATGGAAGAGCTTCCCCAACACTCTTGTTTGCATTAGAGTTTAAGCAGACGAGGTGCAGAGAAACATTTTTCTTTTCCCCTCTCTGAGTTATCTCAGGCTAGGAGCAGTCTGGGTCTCAATTACCAGATGTCAAGGGCAGGGTGAGTTATGTTTTTTCCTTTCATGGGCAGGTTTCAGTTCTGAGGGAAAAATTAATTGCATCTAATTTCTTGGAGCTGAAGCTCTGTTGATCCCAGATGTCCAAGATTCTTTTTTTTTTTTTTTTTTTTTTTTTAAGGTTTATACAAATTCCCTTCCATTGCCACCTCACATCTGCCTGGTCCCCCCCTCGCCACTCCAGTACTGGCTCCTCTGCAGTGGTGTTTTTCCAGTAAATTTGGGTTGTACTTGCCCTACGGATCTTTGCTTACAAGGGGACATTGGCAGCCTTTCGCACATCCGGGCATTCCCTTTGGTGTGGTGTTTTCTCAGCCAAAAGTGATATGGGTGAGTCTCAACCCTTACGAAACAGGAAACATCCTAACTGACGTGGGACGTGCCTGCAAGCCAGGTGGTATTTAAAGGGCCCAAGATCCAGTCTAGGGCTCTTTTCTCACAGGTGCTCTTGCATCAGCTGAATGATGCTGCTGTGATTTACCCATATTCTCTGCTTATTCTCAGCTTGTTCCGCTTACCTTATCCGTCCGGGTGACGTCGCAGCCGGGCTGGGCCAGGAGGAGCCTCACGATGTCGGCATTGCCTTGCTGGCAGGCCACCATCAGCGCCGTAGTCCCCTGTTCGTCCGGCAGGTTGACATCGGCCCGGCAGGACAGCAAGGCTTTCACCATGTCCTCCCGGTCGTGGCTGACAGCGAGCATCAGGGCTGTCTGGCCACCCTGGAAACGGCACAGTGAGAGACTGAGCAGGACTTACCCACTGGAGAGATCCTGCTGGTTTATGGGAATAAACACTTTCCCGCGGCATGGCTAGACCACTTCTAGTCCAGCTGCTCCAACTTGCAGCAGATTCTCCTAACTCCTGTTGGGTGGGACTTCTTAGGCTTATAATTACCTTTACAGCCATTCAAAAATGCCTTTTACACTGGAAGAACTACAGAAGCATAGCATCACCATGCAGGAAGCTATGAATAAATGACAGTGCACCATCAAACCCGACACTGCAGGGCACCAGGGTTACGCAGCTCTGAGAGTTCACCCAAAAAAAAGCTACTCTCTTTAGCAAAATTTTCCCCTTGATTTCATTTGTTTATTTTATTTCACTCTTGTTACCCTTCTGAAAGAGATGTTAGATGTCAAAAAAGCTGTGAGTTCCTTAACAGTGGTTGCCTCTGTTCATGCAGGTGCTGGGCTTGTCTCACAGTGATCCTGGGAAAGCAGCAGCAAGTGCAGCCCCACACACTGGGCTGCCCCATGTCCCACGGGGCTTTAATTAGCAGCTGAGAGATGACGTCTCACATGCCAGGACCGAGAAGTGGCCCTGCCATGGCTGGGGAAGTCTGGGGGCAGTGGGAGGGGGCGTTAATTAATCCCAGTGGACTGTGCAATTTAGCTGAATGTGTCTTTAACTTCAGGGAAACCAGTGACTCCAACACAGCATGCACCACTGTGTCTTAGTTTCATGCTGTATGTTCAGTATAAGAAGTAACTCAAATTATATCTAATTAAATCTCTATGGGGGCATGATTTTGAGGGAAATTATTCCCATTATGCTCAGTCGCAGTTTGAATTAAGTTGCACAACACAGTACCCACCACTGCTTATGAACCAAGCTTTTCTATCCACTCGGATTTCATTAAATCCTCGACAAATGTATCCCAAAGTTGTCTCATCGGGGCAAACCTTAGAGCTGTCATTCCAGCTGTGCTGGCTGTGGGAATAGCAAGAGTTTGCCCATTGAGATCGCAAATAGGAAAAGGCTGGACCACGCTGCCGTACCTGGCTCGCTCGTACGTTCACGTTTCCAGCCTTCAGCAGCTTCATCACCACCTCCATGTCCTCGCGGGTCTCAGCAGAGGCCAGTGGTGTGATCATCACAGCAGTGTACCCGGCTCTGTTGGGGCGGTCCACGTCACACACCCCTGGGGAAGAGAAACATCCCCCCACATGCCGGTGTACAGAAAAAAACAGGATGTATCCCACAGCAAACTGTCCGTGAACTGATCCAATGCAACATCGCAGGCATCTTTCAAGTCAAAGAATAAGGCACTGGGAGTTTCCTCAGCTGTACAGCACTGAGCTTTATCAGCAGCGTTAAATGTGTACTCATTAAGGATCTAGCCGGTATGGCATTAAAGGCCTTTGCATACTGCACCTTGCTACATCTAATTATAAAATTGTTGAGGTCAACTTAGCAATTAACTTTGATGATCATAACCAAATTTTATCCTTGATAAAAGGGTAATTTATGCCTTGGGCATATGGCCAGTTGTAGAACTGTGTGCAATTTTTCTTAACTCCTGAAGTGGGGGAGCAGCAGAAAAATGAATGTCACCTCATGAGCAGGGTAAATCTGATTTTGCTAGATTTCTCTCATAACTCAGTTTCAGTAATACCAGCTCTGAAGTGCTCCAGAGCCCTTTTGGGGTTCTCTTCCTCTTAGTTGGCCCACAATCAGGGAATTTGCTACTTAAGACATTGTAACTTAATTGCTACTGATTGACAGCATCCCAAGAAAAAGCAATAAATTTGCTTATCAGATATCTTTCTATGCTGGACTTGTTGGGGGAAAAATATCTTACTTTGTAAGGTAAGATTTTATAAACTAGGATTTGGGGGCCTGGTTTTCAGCATATTTAATTTCCAGGAGAAGCTTGTCCTTTTGCAGTAGGGCTGTCAAATATACCTACAGTTAATCATTTAAGACAGCAGTGAATTTCACAGTAAAATGCTTTACAGTTTTTGCTCTAAAGGTTCTCTCTCATACTGCTCTTTTTTTTTCAACTGAAGAGCTTATTTTCAATTATAAGCATCACATTGGCAAATTCTCTTAAGAAATACATTGCTTCTAGTGTTTCAGTGTGAGCTTTTATGTTCTGGGCACCGCAGATTAGAAATGAACTGTGTCTAATCTAAGAACACGCAATTTTAGTGTTGCCCTTTGAACTTTGTTGCTTCGGGCATTCAACAAAAGAAAAGACCAAACTTCTCCCAATGTCCCGAGGCTGTCTGGAAGCCTGTGACAACAATTGGTTTATAGATGTGTATGATAATATGCCATTTTCCTAACATTTAACAGATTGTCTTGCTAATGAAAAAAGGCCAAAATGTCTTTATTCCTTCAGAAAGCACTTGCATTCCCCCCCCCCCAACAGAATCTCTAGTGAAAGCATCATTCTTTACAAAAGGAGCTAAAAGTTCACTCAGTTAAAATGCGTTTTTTTCTGCAGGGCTCCCACGACAGCCCGCCTGCGCCCAGCAGTGAGACCCCGAGGCAGCTGCCCCTACCTGTGTCTAGCAGTAGCTTTGCAACAGGGAAGTTGGAGTGGGAGATGCTGTAGTGGAGCACGGTGTTCCCGTTCCCGTCGGCCAGGTTCACAACTGCCTCCAAGAGCTGTGGACAGGCCACCTCGAAGGCTTTGAGATAGGCTGCCACAGCCTCAGAGCTAGAGGATTTCCGGCTTGACACACGGAACCACTCCTGGGAGATGTCGGCTGGGACATGGCCCTGCAAACGCCACCATCACCATCTTATGGCTGGGAATGAGCCCTAGCGGAGGCTCATTTCCCATGTAACATCCCAGCTCTGCAGCTGGGCAATGCAAACGTGCCTCTCATGGCAATGTTTCTACTGGCCGTGACGCTCAGGTGTGACACCAACACCAGCTTGGCACCTGTGGGGGACATCTCATGCTAGACCCTCTCCCTGCTTGCCCTCCTTTACTGCAGCATTTTAGGGAGGTAGCTGTAACCTTTCTCCTAAATTAATCCTCCAGCCTCCTGTCTCCCCTGTCCATATGGAAAAAAACAAGGATGTTTTCACCTATGAACTGCTCCACCAGGTCAAACCTGGAGGAATCTGCTGTGACTCGTCTTGCAGGGACGACTGATCCTGTCTCTGCCCTCTGCTGCTTTGTCCTATGCCCTGGCTTCCCCGCAGTGTTCAGCACGTGGGATGGGTTTTGTGATTACTCTTATAACCAAAAAGAGAAAGGAATTTCCTGTGGGAACTTGGATAAATGAGCAGAGAAATCTCCCCCTCCTCTTCCCCCACCCCCCCCTCAGAGGTCACTTTGACCCTTTCTCCTTCCAAAGCTGTCCCTGGCATGCTAGGATATGCTCTGCAGTGTGCAACTAGGAGAGTCTTGCTGATTAAACGTAACAGAAATTGGGAACTGCGTCTGAAATTTGATTGAAATATATCCATACCAGATGCTTGTTGCTTGGGGTCCTTGTTTCTGAGAGGTGTTTGCTGAGCAGTTGGCAGTCAGTAAGGAAATCTTCAGAGGGTTTGCATCTAAAGAAAAAATATTTTGGTAAATCCATCATAAAACTGAACCGATATATAGCACTGGAACAGGAAGGATAATGTGCAGTATAAACGTTCAGGTCAGAATAATTTAAACACTTACTATTTAAATGCTTAACTTTGTGCACACAAGTTGTTCCCTTGACTTCCCAGATTTTAGGTACAGTTAAGCACTTCTGTGAGTGTTTTTAAGTAAGTCCAGAATCTCAGATCTGTAGATTTCTTTTACCAGAATCCTTAAAATTGAGGGGAAAAAAATCCTGAATCTGCAAAGAAATTGCCTTAGAAACTTTACTTTGGGTGTGGTGGTGGAAATGAGCTAATTCACCCCTAATGTGACTCATTTTGCCTTTTCCATAATCAAGTGTAGGGCTTGAATCACTCCCCATTAGATTCTGTAGTAACTTGAAAAACATTTTGCTCTTCAAAACCTTCTCCCATGTGTACAGAAGTCCATGTTTCTCCTTTCTCTTCAAAAATGACTAATTTTGCTGACAATAGGATGTCAAGTTCTTTCACTGAGGCTTTGAACCCAAACTACTGCTAGCTGATACTCATTGTTGAACATTGCTAATACAGACCATTCCTGTGATTTGGGGATTACCTTTCAGTCCCATGTTGAGTGCTGGCCATCACTGTTGCTGCTGGCTCCTGCAGCCTGTCGTCCTCGCAGACCTCATGCAGGGAGGGCCCCGAGGCAGCAAGATCGCTCTCGCTCGCAGCTGTTGGCTGGCTGTGCTCTGAACCACCCGATTTTCTCTCTGTCTCACTATCCGAATCCCCTTCTGATGGGCTGTCTTCACAACTTGTGTCTTCACTTGAGGTTGTTTCATAACTAATTGAGAACACCAAATGTTATTCACTCCTCCTTCCCCGTCCACAACTACAGGGCCTGAGCCAAGGCTCATTGAAGACATCCACTGACTCCAATGGGCCTTGGATGAAGCCCAGAGTGATACTCATGTTAAAAAGTTAGAGCTACATCCAAACTTTGGGTTAGTTAGTCTTGTTTTGCTTCTTAAGCCAGTAGGAGCATGAGTTAAGATTAGGAGCAGGCAACCTTACCTAAGGGGCTACTCAGTTAATTTACACTGATGTCCACAAAGGGAGAAGCAGTGTGTGAGCCTGAGGTGAGTGCTGCAAGTTGTCCCAGGCAGAGCTGGTGGCATGCTGCAGCCAGGGCAACAGCAAGACATACAGTTCCCCTGGGGCAACGTGGGACACACAGCTGCAACCTGGAGGACCTCTGGGCAAACTATGCTTGCAGGTCTCAGACTGATCTCAGACGGCCATTCAAGCAGCTGTGCTTTAGTGAGAACTCTCTTTCAGTTATCTAAAAGTATTAGTAACAGTAATATCTTTTATGAGACAGAACCTTTACTTCTTAGGGATCCCAAAACTAAACGGGATTCCTCTACTTACTACAAGCTGTATCAGCTTCAGTGACTGTTAGTAGAAGCAGCTCTACTCAACAAAAGTGAGTAAAACCTGATATATTGAACAGCTGTAATCACAGAGCTGAGAAATGGAGGAAGACGTACGTGAGAAGAAACCAGCCTTCAAACTTGCACACATAATTGCGTGCACAACGAAGGGAAGGTGAAATGCCTCCTGCCCTTTTCAGTGCCAACACACGAATTCCTCACTAGAAGATGTCCTATTGCCACCATTACAGATGCATCTACAGCACATGTTGCCATGCCTAGTTAGTTGAGACCACCATGACAGCATGAAGGGGCAGGCGAGCCACCCCGCTTCCAGACTTGTGCTATCGTTCCCTACACTAGCTAGCAGTAAGGAAAAGAGATCAAAAGCCAAAGAGAATTAGATATCTGAATACACAGGAGCCTGAGTGTTGGAGCAGAAACTAAAAGAACATGGGTCTCACCCCAAGGTAATTCCTCATCTACTGAATTCATCTTTTCTCAGTCCCTGAACCATCCATTCCTTCACCTGCTACAGAACTTTCTCCACCCATGACTGCAGTCATCTAAAACGGTCTCATTCATTTCAACAGGAATCCTCGGGGGGGGGGGGAGGGGGGGAGACGGAATCATGATAAGGCCAAGTCTCAGCTCAGCTCTTAGTGAACTTAGTTTACTAGTTCTTAGTTCACTTAGTTTTGCGCAAAACTGCTCACTTCCCAGTGGGCACTGATTAGTATATTTGTTGCTTGTCCCCATAGCATGCAGGTGGACAGACTGACTCTCCCAGTGTTCACACGGAGGCAGGTCAGGGGCAGTTTGTGGAAATTTGCACCACGCCTGCCGAGGCCAAGTAGACCTCATCCAAAACCCATCATGTCCAAAACTCCCATTGACTTGCTTGGGTTTTGGATGTAGCCCCAAAAGACTGGTGCACAGAGATCATCAATCTCCAGGGATGTCCCTTGCTTCTCTAAAAACATTGATATCCTGGCCTTTCCTAGAGGGTTACTTACAGGTTATCAGCACTGGATTAAAGAAGGGAGAAAAGAGGCTCCATTTCAAATGGCCTTTTAATCAAGAGATTTGGAGGGGGAGAAAAGAAAAGAGAATGACTTTTTTCAGCAGTACAGGTGACATTACATGATAGAAAGGCAGTTTTATCTTCTTAACTGATGCTTACCCACCATTTACCCCAACAAACTGAAGATTCTTTTTGGTCCCATTGCCTCCTGCATGGAAACCATAACCTTTCTTTTTCATGATAGATTTAAGACTTGTGGTTGGAGAGATTTCTAGCAAAATACAAAATAATAGATTAAATAAGCAGATGTGACATAATTACCAACGATTACTCTCAACTTGTAGTAACAAATTACAATTCATAGCAATAAGCATGTTGATCTTGTAAGATTCCTTTCATATTCTATAGCACTACCAAAGCATCTGGACACAGCTGAACCTGCCTTGCCACCTTTAAACTAAGGACCTTAAACATCTCTAAGTGCCTGGGAAGATAAGGCAAGTGGCTGGAAATGATATGCAGGTTCTGTGAACATCAATAGGCTTTGCTCTCAATCTTATTTGAGGACTCTTTTGTATTTTCAGTATTGATGCTATGGCTTTTTCTGCCCAGTGCCTCTCCTACAATAGTATAAGGATGAGCCCTTCAGCATTTTAATGGTCTCTTTACATATTGCTTCTAAGTAATAGTTGCATATTTATTTGCAAGGCCCATCTGACAGTGAATAGGGAACCTTGTCTTCTGGATTTTGATAAGCTAAAATTATCCTAGATGAACTATGTTGTGACTAGGGACAGGTGTTTTCACAGCCTAGCTGCTCAGTTAGGTTGAATTGTTTTAATTCTGATGAACTTCACGCTGATTTACACCAGAGAAGCAGCAGATTCCTGCATTCTCGCAAACTGGGACATCCAATACAATTAAGGAAAATGGTCAGCAGGGTTATTCGAGATACTAGCCAAAGGTTTTGAGTCTTTTGGAAGTTGACCCCACGTGCAAGTGAGCCACAGCTTTATCATCTCTTACATGTATTATTTGTATTTTGTTTTTAAGATTTCATGGCTTATGACATGATGAGATTTGTTTTTCTCAAACATATATTTTTAGGAGTAGCTATTTCTGATTTCACTGACACTAGATATACCTGCGAGTTCCACTGCATTACATCTGCTCTACACTTGATTAAATGAGATTTGGCCCAGACATGTTGAAAGCTATGCCAATATTATTTACCTAACTGTTGATACTGTGTGTTTGAATTCTCCTTATCTGCTGGCCCTTGTGTAGAGTAGGCAGATAACAATGAGTTTAAGGAATTAACTAATTGGTTCTGAATGGAGCTGAGCTTTGAGGCAGGCTGTTTAATAGCACTTGCTAACTCCGGATAGCCGTGCTCCAAACACATCCACTGCTCTTGCAAGAGCTCCTGGATTTTTTTAACGTATTGGCCAATGGGGTCTACAGCAGAGAAATCTTCTTGGTTAGGGCGACCTTCCTCTTCTTTCACATCTTGCTTTGTATCCTCCCTACAGACTGGCTTGCTTTCACCTGTGCTTGAGTCAATTTTTGTTCCTTGGTAGCTTGCTGCAGTCATTGCATGAGTAGCAAGACTCTGAGTATCAGAGTTATTTTTTTTATTTTGATTGTCATCACCGAGATGTTCATCAATCTTCAATTCAGTGAGGCAAGGTGTATGAAGGGCAGGCTCAATATCTGCTTCAGCCTCTGCATGTTTGGCAAAATGCTCTGGTCCCTCTCCAGTGACACCAGCATGAACATCTGCCAGTCCCTGATCGCTCCGAGCCAACTTACTGCTTAACTCCTTAGCCTGCGAGTTCATGTTGTCTGCTCTGTGAACACTGCAGCCTACAGACTGCGCAGGGACTGGCATGTTTACATTGACGCCTTTGTCGTGGCCTTGCTTGGACCTGTTTGTCTGCGTGAGTTCAGTGTTCACTGCAGCATCATAGTATTGCAAAGTGCCGCCGCCCTGCTTGGCTAGTGGTCTGGTTTCTCTGGTATTTTCCAAGCGCAGTTTCTCTTCCAACTGAGCCTTGGAGCTTGCTAGTAACTTGATACTTTTCTCCTTTTCCTTGATCTCATTATCTTGCTGCTTCAGCACTACTCTGATCTGTTCAAGTTCGTCTTTTTTGCTGCTTAGCTGCTCCTCCAGAATAGCAATCTGCTGTTTCAGTGCTGTGATCCTGCTGGCCTCAACTGTATCACAAAGCAAAGGCTGAGGGCTCCAATTTTCCTTGTTCTCTCTAGCCCAAATACTTCTGTCTTCAGCTTTCTTCAGTGCATCTGGTGTGATTTCACTTATACTTAATTCCCTTTTCTCATGGTTCTTGTTTTCACCAGCAAGCTGGAGGGCACTGGCCAATGCAGATCCATCCTTGGCTAATTCAGACCAGCTGTGTATTCCTGATGCATCACATTCCTCTCCCCCGCTCTCCAAAACCACCTGCAGCTGCTGCATTGTGGGGTGCTGGTTTTGCCATGGAGATGGTATCTTTGGGAGGTCTCCTGGCTGGTGCTCCAGCACAGCAGCAACTTTAACCTGCTGCTGCCCGGACTGCTCTTTCTTTTGTGCCACTGCTTGTTGCTCCAGTTGTGTCTGTTGGGGGGGATTTGATGTGAAGCTGTCAGAGAAGGGTGAAAGCAGCGCCTCCTTCACAGGCCTAAAGGGACTTTCTGAGTAACCCTTGTCATCAGAGGGCTGAGAAGGTGCCAAGAGTGGAGAAGGCACCTGACTCTCCTCCTCCACGCTTTGGCCGGGCGGGAGCGTTGCTGGCATGCTGGAGGCCCGAAGCAGCTGGGGCCTCCCCCGATGGCTGGCCTGCTCCTCTTCCGGCTGCGCGAGCTCAGCTTGCCTCATTGTCTCGCCTAAAAGAGCTTTTCTTCGGTAACTTGGCTCCTCTACAGCAGCTGCAGATGGAGGCAGTTCACTGGGTACCAGGAGACGGGGAGTTTCTTCTGCCCCTAACGATGCCTTCCGCTGTGCAAATGAGTAGGTTGCAGTCCAGCTTTTGCTGGGAGTGGAGGCATATGCACGGGACCCACTCTCTGGCAGACTGAAATTTCGAGGTAGTGTGCTGAATTTTGGCTGTTTGGCTTTCCGGTGGATGTGAACCCTTCTGATGGTATTTCCTTTCTCAATGTCATCCACATACTTCAGAAAGTCTAGGTCTAAGTGAAAGCCATAGGGTGTTTCAACAGAGTAGGGCAGGCTTCGGGGCTGTTCTTTGTCCCCGTTGGATTTAGGCGGCTGGTCATTTGCTGAAAAAAATACAGAAAAAAAAAGATCAAATTTTAAATAGTTAGTAGATTAAAAACAAAGAAAAAAAGCTAATATATGTTTAGAGCAGAGGGAGTAATGCAGTTGCTATTTCTTTCACCTCAGTTTCAAACCTGGCCCATTCATATTCTATACATTAGCTTCTTCCCCCCTTGCCCCATGCCAAAAGGCTGGGAGTCGTCCTGGGCAAAACTGACAGGATGCCGCACGATACCTCTGCGTAGTCAGCTCGCACTGGCAAGGGAAGGGTTTGCACATTGTGCTCACGGTTGCTGAAGGCAAATCTGTTCAGAAATGCACTAACAGAGAAACATGTTGCAAATGCATGGTCCTGTTTTCTGGAGGTGAATCAGGTAATTGTTGCACAGAAGCAAAAAATTTGCTGGAATCAAGACTCTGACACTTATGCAAAGAGTAGGTTTTGCAGGCAGAACTGCGTGTTTGTCTAAGTATAAAAAGTTGCCCAATGAATAACAAATCCAGCTTAAAAACAGAACGTGGAAACTATCTGTGACAATCAAATATTTCAAGGGCTTGCTGTGCGTTTGTTTTTAACTTTTCAGCAGCCTCAAGTAGTGCAGTGCAAGTCATGCAGGGAAACACTTGCACTGTTTCATGAGCGAATACAGGCTTACAAGTTATTCCCTGAAAATAATGAATACAGAAAAGAACAGGAGCCTGACACAGCTAACCAGCACTGCTTTACATATTCATGTCTGTGCAAAACACGAGCTTCTTAAGGTTACGGGATACACTTCACAGAGCGTGTCTTCTAACTATGGCAAATGCAGCACTATGGAATGTGTTAGCTGCAAAACAGTCAATTTGTCCACTCATCTGTATGCAACGAACCTCAGTGGCGCAGTCTCGTGCTGCATGCAAGCAGCTCTTGTAAAGGCAGTTCCTGACACCAGATATGTCAGTAGCCCTTCGTTGATTGTAGCAGCTATCACAGTAATACAGTCACACTGACCTCTGTTTTGCACCTACCCACGTGGTTGCTCCTTCACTGTTTTAAGCGGGGACGAGCAGGTACTGCAAGGGACTTGCAGCAGAAAGGCCAAAACAGGGGTCTGAGGTTATAAACTTATTGCCTTCGGGGACTTAAACTTTTGCACCTGTAAAGCAACAGTGCTGTCTCTACAAGCAGAAGCAAACCTCATCACCCTGAAACCCAGCCTGTAAAATTCCCAGGTTCCCAGTTTCATTCTCCAGTGTCTGAATAGTTAACCCCTAAATCCAAATTCAGGGAATAAAAACAACAGCCCGTTTGTTGTTCAACTTTTTCTTTCCTTATGTGATGAGTCCCTGAAATGAAAGTAATTTTGACTGTTCTGCACCTTTGAGGAAACAAGCCATGATCTATAAATAAGGGGAGGAGTAGCCCAACCAAGATAAAACACGCTTCATTTCTGTTTTCTTTGTCTCCATCTTCGTGCAGCAGCTGTGCAGGGACCAGGAGAATTTGGCACCACTTTAAGTTCTTTTCATCACAAAAGCACTACTGAAATGTAGCTGCCTTTCTGATGGGAAGTAGTACATGAAAATCAGAGCAACAGTAAGGGGGAAATGCAGTGAAGAGTAATATGGCACAAAAGCAAAGCCCCACTGTTCAGACAAGGATCTACAAAGAACAGAGGATGGGAGGGCAAATACATGCTGAACTTTAAGAGCTGTGACCATGCTTTCAGTATGGTTTACAATGACTGCATAACATATGAAAGCTGCATTTTTTATCCCTTGGCACTTGTTTGTCTCTACAGAATACAGGTTATTTATGGTATTTGGGGTAAGGAAATTAGTTCAGGGTTTGGGTTTTTTCAAGAAACAAATAAGCAAGAAAGCATCCAGTAACCTCCATACCATCTGTCTTCTCCATGATGTGGTCTAATCAGGCTGTCAGTCAAACATCCTCCAAAAGGCTAGGGTAGATGAGTCGGTTCACCTTTTAAAAAAGCAAATAAAGATTTTTTAGATGTAGAAGAATCAATCATCCCAACTTAACCTTCCTTAAGGCCTTACACAGCGTCATAGGACACACCCTTACAGGTTAAGTATTCTGAAGCTTGACCACGTCTGTTGAGCGCCTTTAAACATGCTTAAATCCGTAGTTCCTTTTCTAGTGGTAACAGCTCTCACTTCATAGATGCATCCAGCATAGCTCTTCCTTAGAAAGCACCCTTTGCGCTACAAAACTACTACATACTACACTACAGCTGAACACAAAAGGGAGAAAGGAGAATTTATGTTAGGTTTGCAATAGATGGCATAGGAATGCTTCATTGATTACTGCAAGCTGGATATCATCTGCAACTTGCATCCTGCTTAATGTGTCATCTCCCGGTGAAAACCGCAAGGGATATAAACTGCGCACAGAAGTGACTGCATAAATGCATGACAACCAAAGATTCAGAATCCATACTGAATCACGTTTAAATGAAACTTATGTTTTCAGAGCATGCCCATATTGTTATAATGAGCCTTCACCAAAGCCTACTAAAATATATTACTTCTGTGAAAGTCTCTCCTATTGGAAAGATCTGCAGATGTAGAGCTACCACAGCCTGTTTCACAAACTCTTTATATCCAGCCTTGTCTGTATTGCCTTCCATCTCTCTTTCCCATCACGTGGACAGGGTAAGAATCTTCTGGACTGCAAAAGTTCAGAGTTTAAGGCTGGGAACAACCAAGAAAGATCGTGAGTGAAGCCTTCTTCTTCCATTCCTGCTAGAATGATGCCAGAAGGAGGCAGGTTAGGAGGAAGAAGGCCAAGGCAAATGGATATCACTCTAGGAGGTTTCCCAACTTGCATAATGACAATATCAATGCTCAGAGTGAGAAGGTCTGTATTTTTGTTTCTGGTCTGGGAAAAAGTTGGGGAGGGGTCTCTTGGAGCGTAGGTTGGTTATTTAGGGTTTTCCTTCAGGTATCTAATTTGGTTCCTGGCCAAAGGGTCGAAGATGGTCCCACAGCAGGTTGGAAATCCACCACTGCTTCTCCAAATAGGTTGTAGTGGGTCCCTAATCTACATCAGATTTGCAGGGGAAGGATGAGGCAGCGTGAAGAGATGGCTCCTAGCCAGCAGGGAACATAGCAGCGACTCTTTTTTTTTCAGAATCTAGTTCACATTTATCTCTTTGGTCAAAACATCAGAGTCTGAATTCATTTTCTCCTATTTTGCCTAAATAAGGACTTGAGAATTTCACCGTGCTCTCACAGCTCCCCATGAATGGGTTCCAGCCAACTTCTACCCCTCACTTTGCCTGTTACGGCACTTATCTAGCACTAACCATCTCTTTGATCTATCTTTTTTTTTCCCTGCAGTGTCCCCCAGCAAAATATTCCCTCTAGAGAGCTAGCTCGTTTACAGTCTCAAGAGAAACTTTGCCTAGTCTGTCCTCTCTATTCTGAAACTCTTAAACTTCTCTTATGTAATTATTTTTGCATCTTTGTAACTCAACCTTCTTGTGGAAATGGCGAGATAGCTAGAAATATAGTATAGACAACTAGAGTATATATAGATTATAGAGGTGCTGCTGCTCTTCTCTTCTAGAATCATTGAAATGAAGTGTTTTAATTGCATCAAAGGCCAAGTGAGAAAATGAAGTCAAATCTTAGCTGCATTATTATCTTAGCACAGATATACTGAAAAATCTTAAGAAAAAGAAAGAAAGAAAGAAAGAAAGAAAAAAAGTTGCAGTTTTACCATTAAGGTAAATCTGTATATAGCCATGATAGCATGTATGGAGGGTCCCTAATCAAAGGAGAGTATCAACACTCTTAAAAATGTTTCCATAGTAGGTACCTCGCTGAAGCTCATGCAGCCAGACAGAAAGACATCTACCCAATGAATAATTCGCTTATCTGTTGTATTAAGCGCCATACAACCAGCTCACAAAAACATGTTTCTGAACCATTTTAACCAACAGACTCCTGATGTGTTCCCAAATTAACTGCACTTCTTCTATAAAAGGCAATTTCTTTTGTCTCTTTCTGCCAATAAATAGCATGTGCCAAAATGAACACTAACCTCTTTCGCGCAAATGTTTTTTTTAATTTTCTGATTACAGTCAATTATGGAGTAATTATGAATCCCAGCTACAGTATGACCAGTTACATTTCACTCTTCTAGGTCATTTATTAAAAAAGAAAAAGTCAATAGGATGCTTTTTAATATCTAGATAATTATATTTAATTGGCTCATTTATGAGTTGGCTCAGTCCCAACTCTGCAGTCCAAATTGATAATATTACTTTTCTCTTTTGACCAATCTCTTTCAGAATCACCTCGTAAAAGGATGCTGAATGTACCCTACCAGCTTGTTGATGTTCCTGCATTCCCTCTGATGCTATTTAGACACAGCTCTGATGGCTCAGAGCCAAAACCACAGGTCCTTGTCTCCCAACTGGTGCTCTCCAATGACTGTCCATAATAAAAATGAGAGCAAAATGAAGGCATCCATCCGAATAAACATCCTGGAAACCCAGCTGCCTCCTGCAGCCATCTCAATGCAACAGAAGTAAAAAGGAGTTTAGTTTCTATTAAGGGAGAAACTATGCCTTGAGAAGATGGATAATCTTCCACTCAAGAGCCCATTCGGGCTGCAGGTGAAAATCCCTCCACATTTGGTGCAAAGCTTTCAGGCAGTCTGACAAGAAGAGGGTGTCCCTTGTTGGGGACAGTGATGGGTTCCCAGCTGCAAAATCAGGGTGCTCTGGCCCCGATTCAGTGGCTTTGCCAGGGCAGTACCCTGCACCTGTGGGTACCATGCTTAGATGTCCCAGCTTACCTCCTCCTTGCTTCACTGGCTTCAAGCATGCAAGTCCTCTGAGGTGCTTCTGCAGCACAAGGGGATGGGCAGTCTCCAAGCCCAGGGGACTCTTCCCTGCAAAAATGAGCCTAGAAGTCCCTCCATCACCCTCCAGCCCCCCACAAGCTCTCTCGATGGTGATCACGAGGGACAACATGGATTTGCCTTCAGCAGCAAGGCTGCAGTGGCTGAAGCCACCTACTTTCAACCACCCCATGAAAACATCCAAAGTTGCCCCAGTCTGGCTCTCGTGCCTTTGGACACAGTGCCCAACCTGACTCCTGAAGAGCCCTGTCTCGGTCTCTGCAATGGCAGAGCGCTAACACCAGCCTGGAATTCACTCTTCTGCCCTAGAACGAAGCCTGACTTCAGGACTATGTCTGCCGCAGCTCATTCTGGTCACCCTTTCTACACAGGGGCAGGGACAAATTTCCATATCCTATTATTTAGAGAAACCGTATAGACATATGATGGCATTCAGCAGTTCTGTAAACTCATCTCTTCTTTCTCCTTTAGTAAATACTGAGTCTTGCTGTCATAATGGTCCCAGAATATACTTCGAGAGGAAGGACGTTATGTATACCCTTGTTCAGTTGACCCTGATGCAAGTTTTTATGTTGGTAGACTTTCCCTCCATTACATAATACTGAAAAACATTATTTTAATCCCCAGGCAGACATCTCCACATACACAGCCCCTTTGATTATTTAGTTTTACTACACTGGATGGCTGTGGGGAGGATTAATCTGTGTTTATATTACCTTACTTTCTGCAAGGCAAGCATAAATATATAGAGAAATGCAAATCAAGAAGCCAAATATTTGAGAAGGCAATAGTACAGACCGGAGTCATTTCATCCCCTTGGGCAGCCCATTTGCAGTGACAATGTACTGTCTTTTTAAAAAGCCATGTCTCAAAGACTATTTCTTTATAGTCACATTTAACCCTTCCTTTACTCTCTATCACTTGCCATGACATTACAAGCATCTACCCATCCCCCACACACCCAAGTCAGCAGAAATGAAAGCAGTATTATACCCCAGAAGATTTAGAGAACAAATTAACTGAACCGCAAAGACAGATATATACGCGAAAGTCATTCTCTGAGAGGATTTTGCTACTAACGCTAAATTAGAAACATTTAACCCCATGCCTATAAATAAGAAGATAATTTGTCCCTGCTGACTGACTAGCACGTTAACCCACTCTCATTAGCTCTAACACAACACTTCTTAATTTTAGCTGTGGCTGTCATTTTCTCCTGCACTGCAGCAGTTCGATTTAGCACTTCATTATGAAAGGAAAACTATCATTAGAAAAGCATGTTATCATGTTACCTTCTCATTCTCCCAGCTACAAAAACATCACTGAGCAGAAGAGCTTTCCTCCCTCTGAGGTATCTTTCCTGGTGCTGAGAGCCAATAGTTAAGTGTTCAGAGCAGCAAACATGCGTTTTCCAGTTGTTAAAAAGTTGGTCAGCTGATCAGTGACCTTGCTTGAAAAGCAAACACAAGTTTGAAACAAGAAGAGCAAAAGATGGCTTAATTGCTTAATTTTCTGAAGAAACAGCACATAAATCTATGACTTTTTTGAAGATGGTTAAAACCTGCTCTGTAAAATTAGTTACTTTTCATAGGCAGCTTATTTATCTTTCTCATAGAACATTGAATGCTAAACCCTGCTTGGGCTATCACTGGACTGTCTTTCTTATCAGGAAAGATTATTGAAAAGATGGTCAATTATTAACGATACCTTTCTTGTTATACCTGACATTGCAGACCTTCCCACTGAGCTGCAGTTCTTCGCATGCTGCATCATAGCTGGGCTGAATATATTACTGAGTCTCTTTAGCGCTTCTTTCAAGAAAATAAAAGCAGCTGCCACAATTAAAAGGCAGCATCTTTACTAGAAGATGCAGAATGTCTCAGTGTTAATTATTAATCCTGTTTAAACCCCAGTCTTGTAGGCTACAGGGGTGGTAAAGAAGCGTTGTTGCATCGTCCTGTGCCAGGAAGCAAACTGAAGGAGTAGAAGGGAGGGTGGCGTGCAGGCAAAAATCAAACGCTTCAGTATTTCTCACTGGGTTTTTGGGTGCAGAATGTGGGGAATCAGGAGCTCTCGAAGGAGCTGGTGCGCGCCATGGGACATTGCACGGGAATGGGGCAGAGCTCATGTCCTGCAGGCCTGCAGCGGGTGGCCCAAACTCACAACTGAACAACAAAACTCAGCCTCTCCACTACAGTTTCAGAAACTTCTGCCTTTCAAGAGCTTCAAAGGCAGTATAAAGCAAAGGACTTGGAATTACTCTATCAACGGCCCCAGGGAACACATCAATACAAGTTTAGTTCAAAAAGCCACAGTTTGGCTTCTGCTTCCCCACACTTCAGGGCCAGAGCCCGGCCACATCACCCTCACTCAAACCCAAAACACGCCTTCCCGAGGGCCGGACGCTCGCCCAGCTCAGCCCCGCGGGAGCCGGAGCGGGAGCAGCCGCCGGCGCTGCTGCCGGCCTCATGCCCTTCCCCACTGCTTAACAAGCAGCGCAACCCAAACGCTCACCATGTTAGCAGGGAAAACATTCAGTTATTTGACCTTACTTTTGGTCTGCAAAACGGTGCTGCTTGCATACTTTTAGACTCATTCTACTCAAAGTGTAACTTTAGAAGATGTAGTTTCAAGAAAAACAGACAAGTTTTGTCCTTGCAGGAAGTAAAATAGTCTGGAATTGTACAGAAACCAAAACAGTATGCTCTGATTTGTTAGCACTCCCCAAGTCATGGTTGTGTTAACTTTTCACGTAACTAATAAAAAATAAACCGCCCATTTCAGAAGCCTTTTTAAATACGATCTCTTTCCCATATCACTGTAAAATCATATACACCATGCAGTGCTGTAACTTTATGTTGACAGCTTCCCACTTCAACAATCAATTCATATGGTCAGGATTCAAAATCAAAATCAGGGTCAAAAAGGGTGAACGGAAGAATATGTTGGCTTATTTAATGTTTACTCCAAATATGTTTTATCAAATTCTTCTCTTGCTCTTTTCTGCTGCTTATGCTCTCCATATAAAGTAGCATGATGGGAAAACATATATTAATATACAGTAGAGATTTTAAAGAAAGCTCAAAAGACTTGCTTATTTTTTGCATTGCTATTACACACACAAGACCATTTTTTTCCAGATACAGTCCCCATGGTACAAAGTGGTCTTCTGCATGTGCCCAAATCAGCTTTCCAGCAGGAATCACCAACAAACGCAGTCCAAATATGCATGCTCATCAGTTATGGGATGGTGCCTGATAGAGATACGACTTGTTGGTTTCCAACAGCTAAAGCTGGACTGCGCAACTCAGGAGGGACCTCCAAGTCTACCGTCACTCACCAAAATATTTGCCAATATGCCAGTGCAGGCACGTCTGCATACATCTGTGCGTTGCTGAATGCAGACGGCGCGGGGTAGGACATGCAAGAAGGATGTCACCTGGGCAATGGTCCAAAACAGGCCTGCAAGACTCAGCAGGGGTCTGTCATGTATTTAGAGGCCTTGACAAGAGAAGTGGACAATTCACCCAGCGCCAAGCTCTGGGCTCTTCTAGCTAGTGCTGCAGGAAGGGCTGAAGTCCGACCTACAACCTGCAGATTTATTCCAGACTGCTGCCCTGGATAGTGCCTGTGGCCAGTTAGCTCAGCCATGGGCACAGTCAGGACCCAGCACCGATTCTGGTGAGCTCGAGCAAGTTGATCGTGTTCCAAACTGTGGCGCTCACCAGGTGCAACACACTCCCGCTCGCTCTCCTCAGCCCGCACCAGAAGCAGAAAAGCAGTCAAGGCTCAGGAGGAAAAGCCAGAGCAGGACCAAAAGCCTCAGATCACCTTCAAACCAGAGCCGAGCAGTGAAGCATGCACTGAGGGAGACAAGGGGCAGGAAGCTGCTCCAGACCTTACCAGAAAGGCAAAGCCTAAATTGCAAAGAACATTTGAGCGGCCAGGAAATACTCAACACACCCTGGGCGAGTTTCTTAGGGAGGGCTTGGAAACGCTCCCCGTGCTGATCATCAAAGCAGCCCACCTTCCTCTCCCTCGGCGGATCCATTGGCAGCTCGCCCTCCTCCACGCACACCGGATGGACACACAGAGCTGCACTTCATCCCGAAATCCAAGGGGGATCTAAGTCTTGGCATTTGAAGGGTTACGACAAAAACCTGCTCCATCCAGGCGGTCTGCTTGATTACACAATAACCAGCAGAGCTTTCATTACAAGTGGACATACCAAGAATAAATATAGCCTCTTGGGGAATATTTGTTATACGGATTTTTTTCAATTCTGTTTGACTGCAGAGGAAGAAAAATAATGCATTTCCTATCTGCCAGGCACATCAGCAACACGGGTGGGAACGCTGCTATACAGCAATGGGCTGTGATCGTCTGCTGTTTGGCATAGGCCAGGAAAGGAATTTCCTCCCAGGCAGAAAAAAAGAAGTTTGAAAACTTTGTGGGATTAAATAAATAAATTTTTAAAAAGTGGCTTAAAGCCATCCATGTATTTGGGATAGAGACCAAGCAGGGTTTATGAACTGGCAAAGCCTTTACGGTTTGCCTTGTGAGAAGCTGTCAGTATTTGAAAGGTTTTAAAAAGTGAGAGAAAACAGCATTTCCTCTAGAAGAGATTTGCAGCCCAAGACCTGATCACACGCATGCGTGAGTGCATCAGTTAATGCGTCCAGCATTTTGTCTCATGACGCCAGTCATTATCACTAGACCTGCACTCTGCCAGATCACCTGGGAATGCAAATTTGGGCTGGATTTGGGCTGGGCACATGATCACGCTTCTGCTGCATTAGCCCATATCCTACAGGAGATGCATGCTGGCACTGCGCTTACACGATGTCTGCATTGCAATCAGAGGACAGAAGATAGCAAATTAAAGTCATGTGGGTCAACGATACCTGAACTGCTGTATAAAGCTCGTACATCAATATTAAGAAATGTGAACTGGCAAACTGAATTTATAGCAGTGGCACATGGAGGTTTTGATCTGCTGCTGTCAAACCCCAGCCAGAGCAGCACAAATGAAGTCAGCAGGGTCATGCTGGCACAGGTATGTGTTAGCTGATACCATTCAGTGAAAACAGGCACAGAAAGCCTGGGGGAAGGGGGCTTTGCATAGACTAGAGTCAGGGCAGCTCAGAGGACAGTTTGCCTTCTGACAGAATGCACCGAGAGACCATCAATAACTTTAGACTCGTGTTTCCCACAATGCCTTCCTGCTCTGCTCCTTTGGCTCACAGCGAGACCTTGGTTGGTTGCAGTGAAGAATTGTTTAGCATATTTCCAGAAATTTCATTAATCTACCGTAATGCTCAGTCATCAAAGTTGGGAGCTTTGAAGAGAAAGAAACCAAAGAGACAAGCTGAGAATAAAGGAGCCGGCAGCACGGAGGAGCCGGGCGAGAAGGTCGCTGCGTGAAGGTCCAGGCCTTCTGGAACCAAGCAGGGAGAGGGGTAAAGCAATCGCCTGTTTGCAGGACTGCCTGCTATTTTTAAATTCCTTAATATCCTGAACAAGTGGTGCTACCAAAGTGTAATTATTAGCATCCCTTTCAAAGTTTCTTCCATGTCCCTTGTGAGAAGATATTCCAGCTTTAACCACCATGCTATTTAGCATGGAGAGGACTTTCTCTGTGCTTTACATGAAGAACGGTCAGATGATGCTTTGTACAGCATTACCTTGCTGCATATTTCTGAAGGAGAACAGGAACAGATTTTGGGATGCAAAGTTAATCACCTCGCTGAAGGAGAGGCTGTGGTGGATGGCGCTGGCTGCAGGGTGTTTTAGATGCTAGACCGCCTGTGCTCCCCTAGTCTCAAACTCCCCATAAATCACCTCAGGAGTGACAAGGTGAAAACACAGAAAGGGGCTCAGTAAGGAACAGGGATGCTAAACAGCCATGCATGCTTTTAGGAAGAGAGGGTTATTGCAGACCACAGGATTACAATATACTGTAAAAAGAGATGTGCAGAGACATTTAAGTGCCCAGGGAAGAGCTGGGCACTTTGCACTACATGACAAATCCTTGGGCCATTCCCCTCCCCTGCTTCAAAGCAGGACGTGCTGCCGGGCATCATGCCACGGACCTGTCCGTGCCATCACAGCGTGGCCCCCCAGCTCCTGGGCAACCATGCCACGGCCCTGACTGCAGCAGAGCCATGGCTTTTGGTGTCCTGCCTGATGGGGAGCATTATTTGCACATTAAAGAAACTTGCAGATAATACTGAATTGGAAGTATAATTGCAAACATCAGAAAATAAACTACAGAATATGAACCACAAACGTGGTTACAGTCAGTGCAAAGTGACTTCGGTTTTGGTGAAGCACACCAGAAGATAGAAACATAAGCAAAACAATAGCAAAATGAGAGTCAACTGGAAGAAATATGAGGAAAACTAAATGTGCATTGAGCAGGAAACAGAAATCTACTCTCAGGAAAAAATGGCCAGAGTTTCCCTGAGAAACAGCCAAAGTGTTTGCAGGACTGGGGAGATGCACTGATGGGGAAAGACAAAAAGGTATGACCAAAAAAAGGGACATAAATCTTAAAACCACTGCAAAACTAAAACAATGCAGAATCCAGATGCTTGCTGAAAATTCACCATCTGCACAGGGGGGCCAGTGAAGGCTTCGGCGTGCAGCTCATGCCGACATGCGTCTGTAGGAGCTGCCCTGCATGAGGGCACGCTGCATCCACAGCATTTCCTGTAGTTGCCGCCTGCCTGGGGTTGTGCAGTGAAATTCAAGACGATCGTTTCAATCTGGAAACGGTTTGCTCTGCGATTGCTCCATAGTTTGGGCTGGAGCTCGCCCACCACCGCAGCAGGGAGGAGGTTTGCTGCGCTCCCACACCAGTGTCAGCAATCGGCCTTTCTGCAAAACTGCAGGAAAAAAAACAGTAGAGGCGGGTGCACAGGGATGGGGTTGCAATAAGTCACTGCCAGGCTGGGGAAAGGACATGCTTATTACATGAAAAACATCCTTTAGTGGAGTAAATACAGGAGAATTCATACTTGAGCGGGGCAAACCCAAGGAAGGGATGAAGTTTAAAGGTGCAACTAAGAGCAACAGCCTGCAGAGAGGAAGGAAAGCCTGGGCTAACCTCACTGGCATCAAAACACACAGTCTAGCAAGTAACCTTGCTTAGAGGAGCAGCTGCCCGAGGGACGGTTTCAGACATCTTTTCAAATGGCAGTAATAAAGTTAGAGAGATATCAATTTTGCTAAAACTGCTTACTGGTATTTAATAAATAGAGTTAACTTCCTGCCAGTGTTTCCATTATAGAGACACATTTCAAGATTAGGCATGGAGGTATCATGCATCCAGATTACTGCCGTCTCTTATGGCCCATGCGGAGGGAGGAACGATTGCGTTCATCCCCTCATCCGATAACCCCGTTTCCAGCTGCCCTCCAATTCAGTCTAATCATGGTTGCATAAAAGCTGTGGTTAATTCTCAGGATTTTATCAGGCGCCTTGAGAACTGTGATGTTTTCCTTAAAGTCACATTTTCTGGAGCCAGGCGACTACAGAAAGTGCTTAAAACCATGAATCAAAAGTGCCCTAAAAATCAGAAGGCAAACAAAAATCCTTAGTGTCTCATCTCTGACATTTAGTCTTTTCAAAACCATCTCCCAGGTTTTGAGGGACACAAATGCAGGATGCGGGAATGCTGGTTTCTGGCTTTTCTCGGGTTGCTTTTTGCATTGGCTTGACTTTGGGACGGGTGAAACTTTGCTGCCACGCTTTGAAACAAATCCAGTTAAAGAAGCTGGTATTTCCTTTAAGATGAAGAGTTTGTGCTTGGCGTGGCAGGGGTTTAGGTGCCCTTGGTGTCTTTGCATGGAGATGCTGGCCTGGAAACATCTCCGTTCCCTAGGGAAGAGCAGGAGCCTTCGGATATTCTCCAAAACTGGACATGGAGGCAACATGGCAGGCGAAGGCACTCCTGCCTAGAGCAAAAGGCTCTCCCGTTTCTCCCGAAAGATGTCACAGGCAGTGGAGCCTCACGCAGGGATCCCTCCCCTTGCTCCAGTGGTGGCACGTCGGTGAGAGGGCTGCTCAGCATGGGGCTGGGATTGTCACCTTGCTGCAACTCACATCCCAAGCAGAGCGTGTGAAACCATCTGGCTGAGCGCTCTCCCTTGGCTGCCTGCCACACTGCCGTGAAGCCACCCAGATACCAGCACATCCAAAGCCAGTGGGGGCTGCCCCCAGCCTGATCTGACCCACCCTCCCAGTCTCCCTCGTCCCGTGAACCTCGTGAAGAGCTTGGTGCTGGGGACACACATGACCGACAGAGGCAGCACCCAGATGCAAGGCAGTCTTGTGTGATTTCCCACCCTGGAGACAAAACATTCATTTGTGGAACTGAAAACCACACATATGCACACAAACAACTCTTCCTAAACCCACCACCCTAAGAAAGCTGAGAAAAAGCCCATTTCCATTCATGAAAGCAGGCTGGTGATCCACAGTTTACCTTGTCCAACCTTGGTCCCGTAACCAATACAAGGCCCTCGCCTGCTGCCAAAAACTTTGCCAAGAGCCTTAAGCTTTTCTGAAGTTTCATAAGATCTCCCTCTGAAAGCTTTCAGAAAGTTCCTTTGGTCTGTCTGTCCCTTTGCTTATTCCTGGTAGATGTCCTGGGACAGGAGAAGCCATCGCTCCCCTTGCTCAGAGAAAGATCACTTTTAAAGCAGCCCCTCTAACATTTAGTTACTCCTGCAGGTCAGGAGGAGACGCGGCCACGTCCCTGCCACACCACAGCAAACACCAACAAGCAGAGATATCCTTCAGTTGCTGAATCACACTTATTTTTTTTCATCTACCTTTTCTATCTTACTACTGTCCAAGCTGCCCAGTGCACAAATCCCTACACTTGCTACAGGACAAGTTCCAATATTGCCCTAAGATGACAGCAGGGTCCTATGTACTTCCAGGGGTTTGCAGTCCCTTCTCAAAGTTGCCTTGCTGCAGTGCAGGTTTAATAACGATGCACTAAATATTCTGCTCCTTTCTGAAAGAGGAGAGGAATGAAACTGCCATTTTCCTCCCCTTCTAGGACATTTTTCATGTGGTGGACACAAATTCAGGACAGCTCTGAACCATGTGCTCTGTAGCCTTGTAGTCAGTGGTATTTCTCCAGGGAAACATCCCCTTTACAAACGTACGCATATTAAAGAGGAAAAAGAGAGCTTAGGAAAAGGAGACTTTCTTCTGCTATTTTATTGGGAAATACTGATCCCCATTACTGCTTTTCAGTATTTGTTTCAGTTTCTATTTCAGTTTCTAACCCCCACATGAACTAGCCAGGAGCAACTGATGGCAATGGACGTAGCTGGCTGAAAATCCGTGGGGTTCCCGGACTCACTCGCTCTGCACCTCGCAGCTCCGCTGAGTGGCGGGGATGGTCACACGGGCATTGCATTTTCCTAGCTGCACTGAGCCCAGCCCCTCAGCAATGCTACAGCCCTGTCCTACGTGCAGAAGCTGATAAATTCAGCCCTTCAGCAAAAATGGAGGCAACCAACTCGGCAAGCTACTTGGTGGTATGAGGTACGAAGGACTGGAAATATAATTCCACCAAGGCCTAAAATAAATATGGATTAAAAGGAGCTATTTGCATCTGGCCTTCTGCATTACTTTTTTTTTTTTTATACCCAAGGCAGTGTGGGAATCTGTACAGTTAGTGATTTCTGCCCTAAGTTAAAGACCGGTTAGCATGTATGAATCAGAGTTTAGAAATTACACAATATTTACTGAAATATATATCTTGCCATTCTTGAACAATGAAGTGTCATAGTAACCCTGCTGTCATTTGATGCACGTAGTGGACAAAAACAATAACTTAGGATATTTACTTTTTTTAACAGCGGGAGCAAGCTCATCTAGGGCATTATTTCAAGACCTTTCTTGAAAAGAACCACGGTTTGATCCATAACACATTGCTATAAAAATGTAACTCTCACAATATGTGACGGCTGCTACACTGCAGGGGGAGGGATCTGAATTGGCAGAGAACTTGTTAGTGAGTTTATACCGTTCGTTGTACAGAATCTCAAAAACGCTCCGGATTTACATGATGCTTTGAGATCAAACCACGCAACTCCTGAAACACAGGCACAGCAAGGAAAGCAGGAGCTGTTTAGCGGCAGGCAACATGACACTATGGCCTCACGCAAATGAAGATCCGGGGGGGCTATTTAGATTAGGTGAGGAAGAGGGGAAGATGTAGTGGTACCAAACTTAATTGCCTTCTTTGGAACAAGCAGTGAGCTCCCGTGCTGGGTGCGTGTCCCCTCCCGGGCAGCAGCAGGACCTCCGCTCCCGGCTCGAGCAGCAGTGAGTGTGCCTTTCCCAGCAGCAACTGCCGGGGCAACACCGGACCGCGGGAATGGGATGCGTAAATGCAAGCGCAGCGGCTGGAAAAGCTCTCCTTCCTCGCAGGATGGCTCAGAAGCAGGTGAGGACAGCGGGGATGCGGCTGAGCTATTCTCACTGAGCGGGGCGCTCAAGCAGTTCAGAAAGCCTTTTCCCAGGGATGCCAGTCTCCCTGCACACCGATTCCCTTGTGCAAAGTGCTATAGACAAAACACTGTGCCCGGATCTAGCTATCCCCTAGCATTTTTCTTGGAAGGAAAACAGGCATTTATGCCACTGTTTTTTGTTCATAAACGTTTTGGAAACTCTTGAACTGGAGAAGGGACCATACAGGCACCAACACAGCAGCAGGCTTATCTCCCCACCTCATACTTGGGTTCAGGATTATTTTAACAAATCTGCTAACTGATCACTTTTCAAACACAGATTTGTTAGCTGGTTAAGCTTTCTAGTTGTCATTCTGTCAGAATTTTTTTTAATATTATGATGAAAGCAACTAATAATCAGTCATAAATCTGAGGTTATGATCTATTTCCTCTGACATATCATTTGGGGTTACTTTGTAAGATATCACACCATTTCAAGTTTATCCCAAATGCAGAGCACAGGGAAGACTCTCAGGCATGTATAAAGGCAAATGCTGAACTTTTTTTTTAAGAAAAAAAACAAACGAGTTTTCTCTGCACTTCAATGTAGTTGCTCTCCTTAGAAAGCACATGCCAGATTTTCAGGTGTGTGGTGGTATGTGAGCGATGGCTCCATGCAAACCAGCTTCTCCCTTGAACTTAGTTGGTCTTGCATTTGAATTTATTCACAGCACTTTCTGCCTCACCCAGGCACATCAGCAATCTGCCCACAGACCTCTCAGCCCTGGCGGAAAGGTCTCCGCGGGCTGCCTATGGGCTACAGCAGCATCCTGCTCGCGCTTGTGATTTCTGCTAGCCTGTGCGAGAGACAAGCCAGAGCCCAGCACGTTTGTGCCTTAGGCCTGGGAGAAACAGCAGGCTGAACACCGTGCCGGCAGGAAAGCGGTGCCCGGGGCACGTCAGGGCCCGGCGGCTCTGCAATGTCCTGGCAGCATTCGCCGGCGAGGAAAGGTGATGCTGCGTGCGAGGCAGAAGCAGGCTGCGCAGGGAGCCCCGCCGTCACCCGGGCTAGAAACCAAAACGACAGAAAAAGCTCCCAGAGTTTCTCTCCCCCGAGGGCTGAAAAGTTTGCAAGGAAGCAGGGAGAAGCTGGAGGTAAGCGCAGGCACCCATGGAGGCCAGGCTGGGGGCTTGTGCTTTGCTTAAACCGCATCTTTGCTGCGGGGGAGGATTTCATGTTACCAGGCTGAGGCTAAATGCACAAGCCTTGCTGCTCTCGGCAAGGCGGCTTCCGCCGCACCGCCCCGGGGCCCTTGCTGGCCCCTGCACGGCGACACCTGGGAGCTCTCCAGACCCACAGCGGCTCAGCAGCTTCCTGCCCCCTGCGCACCGGTGCTCAGCCCCAGCCCTGAACCCAGCGGTGCTCTGGCGGGTGCCCCGTCTCCACAACTGGGAGCTGCTGCTGCCCCAGCGAGACAGCTCGAGGGGCCGGTCGCCACCGAGCGCCCTGGGCAGCACCCTGGAGCTTCCCCCAGAGCTCGCACTGCCGCACCCCCAAACACGCAAGGCAGCAACCTCTAGAGCGCTGCCCAAGCAGCCCCGGGCACCCTGCAGAGCATCCCCAGAGCTTCCCCCGGAGCTCGCACTGCAGCACCCGCCGAGCACCTCTCCGGTGCATTCCCCCAGCACCAACTACCCCGGAGCACCCCAAACTACCCCGCAGCACTCCCGGAGCAGCCCCGTGGCGGCACCTCCTTCCCGGCTGCAGCGTGCCCGGCCCGATCCCGATCCCCGGCCGCGGCGCCGCCCGCCCTCACCTGCGGCGCGGAGCTGCGCGGTGCCGGCGCGGCTGCTCCTGCGGCGGCGCCCGGGGAAGCGCGGGGCGGACCGCGGCCGGGGCCGGGGCCGGGGGCGGACCGCGGCCGGGGCCGGGGGCGGGCCCGCTGCCTCCCCCCGCGGGCGGGCCGGGCCGGGCCGGGCCGGCAGCGCCGAGCGCCGCCGCAGGGCTCGGCCTGCCGCGGTGTGGTTTTCATTAGCGCCGGCGGAGCGCGGGGGGGGGGGGAAAGGCTGCCAGGCGAGGAGCAAAATACACATTTTTTTTTCCTTATGAATACATTATTGTGCTGGGTTTCATTTTTTAGTGTTCTATTTCTACTTTTCTAACCCCACCACTAATCCTGTTTGCAGAGAGGACACTCACGAACTGAGGAAAGGGGAAATCTGTAGCGATGGGCTGCAGTTGGAGAACTTTCATTGCATTTGGGACCAACTGTTTTCTGTCTCAGCAATTCGAGGCTGTCTGTTATAAAGCAGTCCCTCTTACCAATACCTTACTCTGACACTTAACACAGAACATGCAGAGAAAATACAATTCAAGCTTTAGGTTTTGAGCCACCTCATGATTTACATGCTCTTGATTTGCCCACCTGCAGCGCAGTGCTATACTGACATTACCTTTGAAGGTGCTAGCAATATGCCTTGAAGAAGCCAACAGTGTTTAGTGACCTGTAATAGCTTCGTCTTTAGGACAAAGCTTGTGATTTTGCTTGTTTCAAGGCATTTGGAGGCAAACTTGAAGCTGAGCTCCCAGATGTTTGGGGCACAGGAGAGCCACAGCTCAGCAACGCCGAGGACAGCTGCATGGCCGCCATGTGCAGAGGCAGGTCAGGACTACAAACACCAAGTGTGCCTAGCAGGAGTGAAGCCTGCTTTAACTCCCAGCTCCTTCAAGAGGAGCTTAAATACTTTTCAAACCTGGCTGGGAAATGCTGTAAATCAGAACAAAGTCTTGAGCCCCAGTGGTCCTACCAACAGTGAGATTTGTAGCTGTACATTTCACTCTCCAGGCTGCAAAACAGATACCCACATGTAGGGCTCAGAGAGACTTCTGCTGTACATTGAGGAGATGGACCGAAGTAAACCAAGATGGCTTGGTCACCTAAGAAGATCAATTCTTTCTGCTCACCAGAAAGCCACAGCTTGGGTCAGGATGAATGTCCAGCATCTCAACATGATGACGCAGAGTAAGGGTCAGGTTTCCTCTTCTGCCTGTTTGCTAGGCAAGACAAGAATCCCATGAGCTGTAAGATGAACTGCATGTCCAAACACAGCTAGCTTGTGGCCTGGAATATGCTCCTATTAAGTGAGTAGGAATAAAATCACCCATTATATAACTTTGGAATTACTTGGTCTTTGCACAGACAAGGTAGGTACACAATTTGGTCTTGCTTTCACTCCCACTTGATGGGTTGATATGTTGAATATGAAGAAGACATTTCCTGCTGGTTTAACAATCCATCAAAGAAGCGAGTGAAAACTGAGTTTTAAGGGAGTCTTTGGCTTGCTGACATGAGGAGAATCCATGCCACTCCTGTAAAGCTATTTTTGCAGGGCCCAGAATAGAGATATCTTGATATCAGAAAGATTTTTTTCCCTGCTGGGATAATTACACCACCTCTTCCATGGCATACGCTGCTATATTATATTGTGAGCTGTACGCTACGGTAAGTGTCCATCTGACATGTAGGACATTTTCAGTTAAAAGTGCATTAAGAAGGTGCAAAGCCCCAAAGCGAAAGACACTTGAAGGTTCACAGTGATTGGTGGTCCCAAAGCTAAGCTGACAGAAGTATTCCTATTTCACCATATTTGCAAGAGAAATTATTTTTTCTGGAATTGCTGCCTGATGGAGGTGGGAGTTGATTCCTAAATTATTTTCTTCTCACATTCCCGAACAACATACCTATTACAAAGTGCAGACTTGGCCTTTGAATCACAGTATCTTTCATTGCTGCTTCTGGAACAGTGCATCTTAAATATTGCTTGTTATTTAGGCTTATAGCTAAAGCCATGGTGGATCCTTAACTTCAATGACAGCAATGAGGCTTTTGCACTAGATACTTTGGGCACCAAAGGAAGCTCTTACAGTCATTGGTATTCAGCTGAACTTGTGTTTTGTTTTGTTTATTGAAGCTTTAAAAAGTAAGTGTGTGTGTGGGGGGGTTCAAGAAGTCATATTTTACAGTATGCACATGAACTTCTGCAATTGTGCCCCAGAAAAGCCAGCAGGCTGGCAACAAGGACCAAAAAAACCACTTTAGGGCAAACAGAATAAAAAAGTTTCCCTTTTCACTTATTTAAGTTTTACTGCATGACAGCTTGAAAGAGTATCTCCCTCATATAGATTTTTGCATTACACTAAAAGTGTTACATGCATATGCATAAGAGTTGTGTTAAGTTCTTCTTCTGTTCATCTTAATCCAAGAAAGTATGATAAACTAGGAGTGCTTACTTTGCTGTATGTTTAAATGAAGCATTATAAATTCTTTACAAATGGATTAGGTGAAGTTGTTGAGGATAGTTCTGAGATAGCGCTGTTGAACATGATAGTTCAAGAAGTCTCTGAGATGTTGCTTTGCAGAAGCCAGGAGGGGATGGCAAGAAATGTAGACATGGTTTATTTACGCTATCTCTTTCTCATACGGCTTCCTTTAGGATCCACTGCTGGGCAGCATTAGAGACAGTACTCCTTGCTACATTTTTTCGTCTTGCACAGTTCAGCTATTCTTAGGAAAATTTATGAGTCATTAAGAGCTTTCAGAAATGTTTATTTCTGTCAGGCCACAGATACTTAAAATTACTTTTGAAGCCAGACAACACACTTAGGGGAATTCTTTCTGCTGCAGAAATCACTAGGTGAAATTCCATGGCGAGAGGTCAGTGGGACTGGCCAGTCCTTCCAGCCTTGACCTCTCCGCATCAGACGCCTGCTTAGGAACTGGCACCAACTCAGGTTTAAAATGATCTAATTTCCAGAGGTCAATACAAGAGGTGAAAACAACAACAAAACTTGGTTCAAGGCCTGAAATATTTAGCTTTTCTTACTTCTGTTTTTTAAGACAAGGACTGGATCCTCCTATTTGCCTGTAATCCATGGAAAGGAGAACAGGGCAGGGACAGGAGGAGTGGGTAAATTAGAGGTGTGGAAGCTCAGAGTGCAATCTCAAACTTTTTGGAAGACTAGGGATGTTCATAGCTGTCTTTCTCAATATAAGTAATCATAACAACAGTAATTTGATACAGCTGGTGTCATGGAGAAATTGCATATTCTTTGCTTGTACGAAACCCACGACTCCCAATTATCTTTAAAAGAGGAAGTAGTTCAGATGCTAAAGAAAGGATTCCCTGGAGAAATAGGTTTCCCTCCAACAGTGGTATTAATTCCTGTGGGAGACATTGCCCCTGCCTGCTCTGCAGTGTGGTGTTTGTGGTTTTTCCCTGCAGCTCCAAAGAGAGAACAGCCAGGAAGGCAGGACGAGAGACTCCCACCCTGTGTTTCTTCAGCTGCAAGGAAACAAAGAAGGAAGGATCAGGCTGGGATTCAGGCTCCGTAGCAGCTGTTGCTATTTGTGTAATTTTCAAAATCTGCAATGATGGGTCCAGGGGTGGGATGTGATCAAGTTGTTTTAGAAACACAGGATAAAATCACTATTGTTCTGTAGTATGTTACAGTGGTGCCAACATCCATTTTTGTAGGCTCTTTGCAAACTACTTTCCTGTGCTCACAAGATCTGCCTTTTATGGTCTACAAATGCTAAAATCTTGCCACATCAACACTCATTTGTCATGTTTATGATCTTCTATGTTCACTTTTTGGTTGATGGTGTGAACAGGGTGAAATGTTTCTGCAAATTTCTGGGTGTTACAGGAATACAAATACCAACATAGTGAAGTAGGTCTATTAGGGAATATTTTACATGACCATGTTATCATAATACCTAGAAACACCCATGCGCCATGCTTTAGTCTGCAACACAGTTCTCTACAATGTTTCCCTAGCTATGTGTCTCCTTTCATTCTCCAAACAATCATTTATGCTTCCCTACATGCAGCAGCAGATACAGGGAGGAAAAAACCTGGAGGGTAGATGTGACCCCCCAAGGCTGGAAGAAGAAGATGAACCTGCCAGGAACCCACCTCACGCTCACTCAAAGAAGTGAAAGCTTAGTTCCATTCTGAGTTGTTCACATCCAGTGATCCCCAAACAGGTATGGAAAATGCGTATTTTTTGTGGAGTGCATGGATCACTTTTGTAATGTTCAAATCAAAACACGCGAGCTTGCCTGTCAAATCAATTTGTTACAGCTGTATTGCCTAAAAGAAATTGCTATGACTTTGCAAGCATAAACAATAAGTGATATTGCATATATGTAGTCAGCACTGGTACAGCCATAACTGGAACTCAGATACTTGTTTCTAGACCCCAAATCTACTCAAAGAAAGGGAAATTCATACTTCAGTATAAATCTTGTAAAGTACAATTATAATTTTCTCATCAAATCTATCATTATTCCTTTTTCTATCACTCATTCCCATCTCTAAAGTGCTGCTTCTCTGAGTATTAGGATATGATTTCATTTCATATATTTTTGCACTAAAAAGAGGGAAGAAGAAGAATACTGCACAAGAAATAGATTTAGCTTACAGGGGCCTTCTGCCAGAAATTAATGCCTCAAGACAAAGGGTAGGTCTACACGGTGGTTTGGTGAGACACTGACTAAATTAGCCCACACCGAGCCCCATGCCAGTAGCAACAGGTTCCTCAAACTAGAGGCAGTGGCCCAGGCCAGGGCCTTTGCTGCGAGCACGTTCGCTCACAGCCTGGTAACAAGACATGCAGCAAACCCATTGCAGGGACAGTAACCCAGTCCGAGAGCTGCCAAGTAAGCGCGTGTGTGTGTGTGTGGCCCTGAGCTTATGCGTGCTGAAGATTCAATGCAGTTTCCCTTGTGTGTGTGCTCTACATACTAAAGCAAACACTTACGGAGGAGTGACACTCAGACGTTCTCAGCCTTAGCTTTGGCTCTCGGGAGTTTTAGCCAAATGGGATTTGCTGTCCAGTCCAAGTGATGGTCCATGTAATTCCTGCTGACCTATCATGATGGGTGCTCCTGTGCTTTAACAGTGGTTAGTGCCTGACAGTGCTGAGACGATTTGCCCATAATACCCCATTGAATGGAGCCAGGCTGCGCTGAGAGAAGCATTTCCTCCCCACTCCTGCGGTTTCATCCTTCAGTCTGATGAAATGTGATCCCTTAGCTTAGCAGCGCTCCTACGGATAAAAATGCTACATGTTATAAACCTCTTTAAAAGCCAAGCAAGGGCATTTGACGCTATGATATTTTGGAGCTATGATTTCAGCAGACTGCCTGTGGCCTGCTCATACAAGCATTAATTTTCTTTGACTACATTCCCCTTTTGATCCAGTTATTGCCCCCTTCTTGTACTAGGTGATGTTTTTTAACCTCATCTGTATCTTGAATTTTTATAATTGTGGTCTCATGTCTCTAAATGTGGATGTATCCAGCCAGAGTTGAGAGGAATTATGAAAGTTATTCCAGATAGGTGTATCTGTCTATGGAGATGCCACCAGCAGATGGTGCAAGCACGTGCCATTTCACTCTCTTCTGCAGGTTTTGTTTCCTCCTATTACTTACTGAAATGAGTTACAGCTTCCTGAGCTGTTATTCTAACTCATTAACAGAGGCAGGGAGAAAATTTATTTTATGTTATTTTATTTTATTTTATTTTCGACTTGCAATATAGCATCTGCCTTCTCATTTGAATTCCACTCCGTTACAGAAAACTACACTTCTTCTGCTACCAGTGAAGCTGTGGTGCTGTATGTTATATTAAACTGAGCAGTGGATGGTGAATTGTGAAAGCAAATATGCATAGAGAGACAAAAGATGGGGGGAAAAAAACTACAAAACAGTCCACTCGGAACATGACTTTTTTTCTGCAGTAGAAAACTTAGCTTTCAAAGACATTTAAGAAGAAATGTTCTGTTTCAGATCCAGTGGCAGAGTGATCTTGTATTTGGCATATTTTCAGTGTACAGAACCACAAATGTTTACATAGTTATGATCTAATCCGTTTTATCTAAATGTTATCCACGTAATTATCTCTACTGGTAATTTCTCATGTATAATGTAACTTTGTAACTTTCTCATTTATGTGTAACTTTAGGAAGTTCATAGATCATGTCCAACTGTGTTTTCTCCTAAGTTAAGAGAGAAAGAAATTAGAGCTAAGACTATATACTGCCTGTACTATCAGGAGCTACAGATCTCAGTCTCAAAAACTATAAACTCTCCAGTACAGAGAGCTCACATTTTGTGGCTCAGGCCTCCAACTGAAGGTTGCCTTTTGGAAGCTGAAACAAAAAGGAGACCATTGCAGTCTTTACAGCAGAGTTTACAGAACCATGGCAATTTATTTTAATTTATTCATTAGTCAGTTTCTGTTTTTTCCTAAAGTCTGTATATCTAAAGATGTCTAATCCAAAGCTTTTTGGACAATAACCAGCCCTGCTCAGGTCATTTTAGCTTGGCTTTACATGGGAGAGGCTGGGGCTGGTAAAGCTCTCCTGGCTTCTCCAGCAAGCAGAACTGCAGCAAGCCTTCCCGGAGGCCATGCCTGCTGGGTTACTCTGTGTAGCTGCTCCGCACCCCATGTTAGCACGATCTGGGGGAGAAGACCCTAATGCCCAATATGACCTGGGAGCTGTGTCCCCAGGAATGACGTCAAGCTACATATGCCACCCTGTTACTGGGGATCAGGTAAGGGCCTGATGAGGCACCTCTAGGAAAGGAGAGCAGCCAGACTGAGGTAACAGTACCAGAGTTAAATGATGGATTATAATATGACTTGAGATCCTACGGCTAGGAAAGTGGATGTGAGAATACAGCTTTGAGATAGCTTTAGGAACTTACAGTCAGAACAGCTTCAGGGTTTGTCAGGGTCCCAGGTTGCTTGCTGGGGGGAAGAGTCAGATTTCCTTTCAATTGCAGCAAAGTGAATCACCCGAATTTCCTTCCACGGTTCAGTCTGGTAGTGAAAAGGGAAAGAGCTTGGATGACCTGTGGATCACCAAAAAATAAGAATCCTAAATATTCATTGATATTGCTTCTACCTAAAATCAGTCCTGTGTTGACGTTTTACGGTCAATATCCTCATTTCTGTGAATGGCTTCTTCTATTTCCTGCAATAGGATGTTTGACTAAGAATCATGTTCCTCAAAAACTAAATTGGTTCTGCTAGTGTGAACACTGGAGAGCCAAGTGCACATTACCGATACTCCCGCTTCAAGGTCCCTAGACAATCCCTGGGTCTGGAGTGGGGAGGGTAGTGAAAATGCATACTGTCTGCGTACAGTTCACATGTTCACAACGTTCACAGGATAATTCTGACAATATAGGAACCCTGACAGATTTATAGGCCTACTGCTGATATACCTCCAGCGTTGAACATTGTAATTCATGTAATTCAGCAACAACTAGAGGTAGTAGAGGTTTTTTTCCTGTAGGGGATGATGCTTTGAAACAAAGACTTCCCCCAAGAGTCCAGAAATCCCACTTCCTGGGAATCTGTTCTTTTCAGGCATTTCATGGTTATTTTTGACTATGTCTATAGAGATTTCTAGTTTCCTAATATAACTATTTTTAACAATATATGGCTGCAAAGTCTATGGTAATAGGCATATTTTAATCTTGCATGTTTGGGAGTCTCAGAATTGTACACATGCAATTATTGCCTCTTGTACTTGCTCCCTCCTTGACCCATATTTGAAAACTTCTCTTTGCTGTAATGAGCCCATGTGTTGGAGGCTTCCAAGACAACAGTTCCTTTACTGAGCATGCTAAGCCACAATAAATATTTAATTAGGTGTTTTTCTATTTTTGGAGTGATACAGAAAAAACTACATTTTCTTATATTTAAACAGAACATTTTCCTACTAGAAAAAAAATCTCTGCAATAATTAGTGACAGTGAGCCATAGTTTAAGAGGGTGCATAAGAATTTGTGAGAGAGTGAAGGGCTGGTAGAGAAGAGATTTCACATAGGCTCAGTGTCCTATCCTATAGTTCTTAAGGTGCTGAAGGTAGGCTGTCAAAGGATCATTTTGGAGACGGAGCTGCAAAGATGCCTTTGAGGCACACGAGCATCACACGGGGTTGGTGGGTGCAGGTGCTTCCCAGTGAGGGGAGCTTCCGCTTCTCCTGTCTTTGTAGTCTAAAAATAAGTGGTAAGCTTCAGTTGCATTTTTTTAATGCTGATTCATGAATCAGCTAACCAAAATGTTCTGGGCATCTCAAATGTTGGTGTTGCCTGAAGAAGTTAGCATGCCATAAATGCTGGAATACAATGATTACCTGGACTTTTTATATGGTAGCCTTCTTTATTTGATGGACCTTAGCTATTTAAGAGACACAGAAAAAACAAGGCTAAGACAAACTGGACCTCAAAGAGGTCCAAAATTTTACATTATGATAAAGAATGTACAGTAGTCTGTGTTACATTTGGAAAAATAAATGCATATATTTTGTTAAAACTATATAATATCTCAGGGAGACACTTAAGCTGGAATTATAGTTGGTATATGCACGTACATCAATGTAAGAAAGCAAAGGCAGAAGTCTGACTGCCCTGCTAAATTTTAAAGAACAACTAGCTGACAGAATCAAAGCTGAGATTTTGTCTAATCCATTCATGATACAGGTTTCTCTGGAAGGCTTGTTAGAATTAGCCAATTTTAAAGTCTCATTTCACGTTCCAAGCATTAACATATGTCATTTGACTTGAAATCACCTCCAAAAATGCACATAAAATATCAAGAATGAATCCTAGCTTCCTACTGTAGTCCTTATTCTTTAAAAATGAAGATAGTTCTAATCTTACTGCCATCTGCATGGAGAAGTCAGGCTGATTACTGGTCTGGATAGCCCATCTGTGCTGTGTCTGTGACTCTACGTTCAGTGGCTTCCCACCCAAACCACCTCATCTCCTTGACATCATCTCTCATCATCTTGCTCATTTTTCCTCAAAAACCACCTGAAGTATTTCCACTGTCCTTTTTCACCATTAAAAAAAAGGACAAGACAAAAGGACAAAATTCTAAAATGCTTTAACTGCACTGATGTCAAAATGATCATTTGATGGTACAGAATTAAAATTCAATACACTGAAATCAACAGTAATTGATGATTTAATTAATAAAAATTTAGTTTAAAATAACATGCTCTGTACATTGTTCACATTTTTCCACACAGATGATAGAAAGGAAATCTAAAGATAATTCAAGCAGAATGTCCCTTAAATTAAATTCATCTTCAGGAGCCAGAGAGGACTAACTTAGGAGTAAAAATAAAAAGAAAAAAGTAGAGTTTGGTCAAAATAATGATGAGAATTAGATAACAATTTGTATGTGAAGAGAGAGGTATTATTTAGGGCAGAATGAGGGTTATAAATAATCAGATGAAATTGCTAGTAGAAAAATTAAGATGCATCCAAGAAAAGGACTTGATATTGAGATCTATTAGGCTGCAGAACAGTCCTATCAAAGGCTGACACAGAAGTCTCTTTGCACGACAGCATTTAACATTAGATACCACACTGGGGAATGAAGCGTAGGTAAAGTTTGTTCTAAAAGCCTGCTGACTAAATATCCTGAGAGGTGCTTCACTGTCTTGTGCTTAGTTGATGTATTGACTGTGTGGCAGATGTATTTGTTGATTAAAATAATCATTACTCCTATTAAAACTGAACTGGCTCATTCAGCAGCCAAATAAAACATAAAACACAACACAAAGCCCCAGAACTACCATGCAAACACCTGTGTACACTTCCAGTCTATGCAAAAATACTCTGTGCTACTGCCTCCCTTCTCTGTTTCACTCAGTAACTACATGTGAATGTAAAGCCACAAGCTTGTAAATGTTCACAAGCTTAACTTTAAGCCTCATTCTAGGCCTTTTGAAGCCATGGATCCTATTCATATGCACAAGTATAACTAAAGCTTAATACTTGTACATGTGGAATTAGTCTCTCAGATTGTAAAATCTTTGGACATAAATAGACCTTTATTATGTTTGTCCAGCAACTAGCAAAGCATGTACTTGACTGGGTAGACTTTTCTTCTAGTGAAATAACAAATAAATAAATATGCTTAATTGTGCCATTTGATTTCTTTGTCCTAAAACTCAAAGCTAGCAGCTCTGCACCTAGGTTTATTAACTGATGTTTTCAGCTTACGTGACTACGAGGAAGCAGTCATTCATGTGAATTGTCATAGCTTCTGAAGCTCTGATCAAAGCCCAATTTGCTACTCACTAATTCAGTGCGAGTAAAATGTTGTACTTCAGGTTAATAGCTTCTGTTTTTCTAGTGCAATGTTTCCCTATGATGTGTCACATCCTGTGATATTCCTCTGAAATGTGGAAAAAATGTGTGAAAACAACAGAGAAACTATTTTCAAAGGAAGTGTTATAAATTTACTGTAGCCAGCTAGACTGGCATTAAACAGGTTCTTTAGCCTGTATGGCAGCAAGTTGTTCCACACACAAGGAGATCAGTGAAGCCTGGGCTCGACGGTGCTGGGCATGCAGCACGTGCAACTGCTTGGTAAAATTTGGCCCAGTGCAGATAACTCACGCACTAGGCAAATTCTGAGGTTTATGTGAAGTGAGGACTTTCTTCTGGCCACAGCATAGGATACAATTTTACTCATGCATCTTGGATTCAACTGACTGTCCATTGGCCACCTAAAAAATAGATGTGTGGTTTTAGCTACATGTGTAGGTTTCCTCCAAATCAATAGAGGTAGAGTGCTATCTCCAGAAGGTGAATTGGCCCTGCCTATCTTCAACATTCATTATAGGGTAAGATGACTTCCCCCTTGGATGTAGACCTTGGAGATTAAGTTTAAGAGGCAGTATTGACTGGCTCACATTCTCAGGGTCACACTGTTATCTTTTTGCATGGAGCTGTGTGCAGACAACACATAGCTGCCTCAAACACTGACCTTTCATTACTTTTTTCCCTAGGTGGGTATGAGTTTTAGGCAAAAGAATTCTAGCTTTTCCCTAAGATACTTTACCATATATATGGCGTTTAAGGAAGTACTGTCGTATCAAACACAAGCCTACCTGGAGCAACTGGACTCCTGCCCTTGGCTTTCATTTCAGTTTGTTTCTAATTCAAGGTCCAAGCATTCACAGATTTCATCTTGTCTCAGTGACACCATCCTGTTGCTACCACAGACTCGATTACTCAGGTCCTTCCAGCTCTCAGTGAAGGGACTTCTCAGATGGCCCCTCAAATTGTCAACCTAAAGCATATTTAATGAAACACATTATTAGGCAACAAAGTAGTTACATGGCTTTTGAGCACCACCCACCTGAATAAGACTTAATTACACTTGTCTCAAACAAAAGCAACTCTGTAACAGAGTTAGTGTCTGTACTTTAACTGCTCTGAACATACAGCTGAGTTTATGAAGTGGAGTTAAAGGCACATGTGTCTATACTGTACTGCAGAATTCAGGTCAGGAACCAGTGAGGTCTGACACCTCTGTCTCACCTGCTCTATGCATCCACACTACAAGACACATGGTACACAGAGCTTTTTGGTATGTAGCAATACTCCATAAAAACAGCTAGTGCTCTGAACTCTATGAAGTCTTACTTGCCCTTTCAGCACAGAAGCCCTGCAGGAAGCCAGCTTCTCTCTGCAACAGAAACCCTACGGTATCTGCACAACAATGTCATACAGGCTGGCAGACTTAGAGAGCTGTCAGGCATTCAGATGTATGCTAAATCCGATGACTTTCAATGGCAGCTCAGTATCTAACCAAATTTGGAGCTCTGTAAATCCCACTAGGCAAGTATATAAATCCTAAGTTTAAGATATACCTTGAGGATCTGAACCTTGTCTCCTTAGGTGATGGGCCTCTGTGTGTGCAGGCATACAAGTATATTTTGCCTGGTCAGAAAAAGCAAAATATGTGCATCAAGATTGTATATGACTGTCAGAGTGTACAGCAATTTCTATCACAATTAAAATGTGTGTTTTGGGATACTGATCTACAGTAATAATTCTTGCAGCAATTAAAAAATATTCAGAAATGTTGCAAATAACTTTCCAAAATAATTGCTTTAAAATCCCTCTCCAGCCCAAGAGCTAGGCTTCCAATTTTCTTGTATCACTAACAGGTTTTACTCAACAAATGTCGTAATTATACATTGTTGCAAAACAAATGTGTAACTGTTCCAAACAAAAAAACAAGCACATAAATCTTGAGGGAACAGCTTGAAGAGAGGGGTGTAAAATGTACTGGAATGTGGATACGAGTCAGCCACGTGCTGCAGTTTGGCCTAGAGTCCTTCCAGCTCTGAAAGTGCTAAAATTTGGTGGTAAATCTGCCCAAGGTGAAGGGATGCTAAGGCCAAGGATTTGGCATGGCTTAAAGTTGGTTACGAAACCAATCCTATTAAAATGTATTACTGAATAACTTAGTGCTACAGAGGTTTTCCAGCGGAGTCACAGATGCACTTGCAACAAACAACTGCGTCTTGGCTTAACAGGCTTTTGATACAGCTGTTACACCAATGCCTAAAAACTGGGACTACCATACAGACTCCTTAGTTCTCAAGATAAAAAAATAGATCTTTAAAAGACTTCTGACACTTTAGGCCAATATTAAATTATGTAGGATCATAGTATACACTATGATCCTACTTAACTGTGTTAAAGCGACTTAGCACAGTTGATGCATGTTTTATAAGAAACATTTACAACAGCGACGACTCCATCGTGTTTCTCCCACCTCACTCTCTAAGTCCTGTCAGTGGATAGCAGTTGTGAAACACCTTATATGGAGTAAATAAGGAGCAGTTTTCAGAGCCAGATGAATTTGTGAAATATGGAGGCCTTCTCGTAAGTAAAGGCAAGATCTTGTAATTCAGAGCAAGTGAAGCCACTAATGGATTACTGAGGCCTTTTTTCATAGGCTGAATGATTCTGTGTTCCACAGATGTTCACTTTAAGATTGACATTAACAGTTGAAATATTTTATTCTTTTTATTACAAAAGGAAAGCGCACATCTCTTCAGGTTACGCAGAACCACTTCTGTTCATAAAGAGCATCTACTAATAGAGTTAAGCTACCTATTTAAAGTTTACTTTGCTACATTTCTAAAGGTATGTATTTCATGATCATTAGGCTAGGGGAAAAAAACAATAAACCAACCTCTTAGCTTCTTTGTGAAACAGTCTGTTGAATCCATAGCTGCTACATGTATTATGCACGTAATATATGTATATACTCCAACGACCATTGGAATTAGTCTCTCAGACCACGTTTATAGCCCAAAGTTTTGAAGATTTTTGGTACCACTCTGTGAGCGAACTGCCTCTCTAGGGGTTTGCAGCACCTAGATCGCTGCTCTTTTCGCCAATACTTCCAAAACATGGTTTTGCCAGTACGTGGTGTCTACATGCAGGTTTCCGCAGCCGTGACGAAGGCTGTGACTGACTGGATTCTTCACAGCTAACTTTTTAGCACCTCTCTCACAGAAATTTAGACGTTAACCTTTGGTTTATGAGTAAAAAAAAAAAAAGTAGAAAACTAGTGATACGGTTACTCCACGTATTTAGAAAATGAGGTTCCCCCCCCAATCCGGCCCGAACCGGCCCGAACCGGCCGCCGCCTGCGCGCGGCCGCCCCCCAGCGGCCGCCCCTCATCCTGCGCGCGGACGGGCAACGGCGCTGACGTCACGGCGCACGCGGCCCTCCCACGCGGCGGCGGGAAGCCCCGGGGGCGGGGCTGCCGGGCACGGGGTTTCCCCGGCCGCGTCGCGGAGGCGCGCGCGCCCCCTGCGCGGCCGTTACCTCGAGCCCGTTTGAACGGCGCGAGAGGGACGTTCAACTCCGGCCGGGCCGGGATTCGCCGCGCGCCGCTCGCTCTGATTGGCAGAGGCGAGAGGGGGCGGGGTCAGAGGGGGACCAATCCACTCTCCGCCGGGGGGGAGGGGGAAGCTCTGTGGGATGGTTTAGCCCAGCCTCCTCCCCCCCGCCCCCGCTCCCCTTCCACCTCCCAGGCCCGAGCCCTTTGGCCAGGCCGTTACCAGCGCCCGCGCGCGCCCAGTCAGGACCCCGCGGGCTGCCCGCCGCGCTGCCTGACTAAGGGCGCGGCGGCGCGGCCCCGGCGCTGCCCGCGCGGCGGTCTGGCCCGGCTGCCGCACGCCTCTGGGTCGTGGGCCGGTCGCGGCAGCCATGGCCCTCCGGTCCTCGCGGGTGCCGGCGGCGGCTTCTGCTCCGGCGTTTGCGCGGGGCGGCTGCGAGCGCCTGGGCGCGAGGAGGGGTGAGGGCGCGGGTCCTGGCGCCGCGGAAAACGCGCCAAGTTTCCCGTTGTGGGGAGCGCGGCGCCGGGGCGCCCCGCAGTCTCCATAGCAACCGGGGAGGGGGTGTCCGGGCGGCGCCCCCCGCCCGGCGGGCGCGCGGCAGGCGGCGGCGGCGGCGGCGGCCGGGGCCGCGCGAAGATGTAGCGGGTGAGGAGGCGCCGCGCGGAGCCGCGGCCCCCGCCGGGCTCGGGCTGCGGCTGCCGCGCCGGGGCCGGGGCCCCACTCAGACCCGCCGCGCCGGGCGGCGGCGCGCGCGGGGCCTCCCGGGCGGGCGGGGGCCGCGGCTGGAGCGGGGCCGCGGCGGCGGCGGCGTCCCGGGCCCCCCGGGGGCGGGCGGGCGGGAGCGGCGGCTGCTGCCCGGCGAGGGGCCGGGGGCGGCGGGGCGGGAGGGGGCCGCTCCCCGCTCTAACGCTGTGCGTGTTTGACAGGTGCGACTGCCGCTCGCTGCTTTCCGCCCAGGCTGCGCTTACCCCCCCCCGCCCCGTGCTGGTCTGCGAGGGGGGAAAAATGCCAGGGGTGCTACCCAGTGACAGTAACGGGCTTTCGAGAGGGAGCCCGTCAAAGAAAAACAGGCTTTCGCTGAAGCTTTTCCAAAAAAAGGAAGCGAAAAGAGCGCTGGATTTTACAGAGTCGCAAGAAAATGAACAAAAGAGTTCTGAATACAGAGGCTCTGAAATGTATGTAAGAGTTTTGCTTTGAATAAGAATTTCTGACTATGTTGTAGATCGATGCAAGAAATAGTCCAGTAACCCGGACTTCTGTTTAATATAATGGCTGAGCAATAGCTGTGCCATTCATTTATTAAGTTATGTATTTTTGCTTCAGTATACTTTTCAGCGTGTATTAAGTAAATCCTTGACTCAAGTTACTTTAACTGAAGTAACTCATACTTGAGTCCTTTAAGAAAACAAGTGAATAAACTTGCTTCAGTATGGATGTTTGGTTGGTAATTTTTTTAATAACTTGAGGAAGTTACAAGTTTTGTGAGAAATAATGGTTTTGTTGAAAAATGCTAGATTTTAAATGCTATTTCTGCTCCAAGTGAAAGCATTATTTATGCTATTCACTAACTTTCATTAGGGTGTTTCAAGCCTTGCGTGAGTCTGTCAACTGGTTTCATTGCTGGTAACGAGAAAGTTTTAACGGGAAAAAATGCCTAATCATGGTAAATTACAAATGCATTGAAGATATTAAGATTTGGTCCTGTTATATAAGTAACATTATATTAACACTTATGTAATGTGCCAGGTTCATTTCTTGAATTGTTTTTACCCTTTTAGTATGTTTTCAGACGTTTATGTGGTACGAATCTGGAGCAGGGACAGTAACAGGAAAATATGTGCTAGGCATGTTTTTCTTAATGCTACCTTAGGAGCAGACAAAGAACATCCTAAAGAGAAGTATTTTTGTTCTGTAAGTCAGTTTGATGATTTTGTTCAAAAAATGTGTATTGTAAGTAGTGTCAAATTTGCCTGCTACTCGTAAACCTATTTCTGTGAATGTTGCTAGAAAGAACTGTTTCTGTTGAGTGGGTCTGTCTTTGATTCCATAAGGTAGCCATACTGAGACTTTCAGAAACCGTTTAGCACAGTTTTGATCTATGTGTATTAGTCATTAATTTATAAGCTAGCTCTGAAATGGAAGCATGCTAGAAGGAGTAATTTTCAAAAGTTCTCTCATATACTATTTTCTCTGTTTAATAGTGATCAGGTTGTTCCTGCAGCACAGCCTCCATCACTTGTTAGCTGTGAGAAAAAGGACACCATGTTGCCTTTTGTGGGCTTGAACAATCTAGGTAACACTTGTTACCTTAACAGCGTACTTCAGGTAAGGTCATGTCCAGGGACTTAAAAACATAATTTTGTTTTGATTAAGCACAGGCAGCTGAGATTCCTAATGTGATATTATCTAGAAGGTGTCTAGATTGTAGAGGGAGTGTAATTACAGTGGAGAGAGGAAAAAAAAGATGATACTGCAGGAAATACATGCACCATAGATTGCTTTGATTGAGTAATCTGTCAGTTTACATGCTCTGGCCACCTGCCTGCCATGAATAATTCTGTATCTTTGTGTGCTGTGCAGCAGCCTTGGGAGATGTGAAGCTAGTTTGATCTTAAGTGTGGATATGTATTTTTGAAAAACTAAAACAAGACAATAGTTGATAAATAAAACTGTTGCTTTCAGGTGTTATATTTCTGTCCTGGTTTTAAAACTGGAGTAAAGCATTTATATAATATCATTTCAAAGAAGAAAGAATCTTTGAAGGATGAAGGAGCACAAAAATCAGAAAAGGTAGTATTTCTCACTACATGTTCTTTTACTTGCCATTGTGGAAGTGTGGCTATGTGCCAGGAATATAGTGTAACTTTTTTTTTTTTCTCTCTATATAAGGTGATTTGCAGTATGGCTTTCTATAGTGCCATTTAATGTAAAGTTATTATTGAGTTGTTTTGGACTTGTATTCAAATTTGGTCTTGTTCTTCAGAGATCCTGTAAAGCTTTAAAGCAGAAGTCTTAATAGGAATTCAAAATCGCATTCACCATATTTCTCATATTAAGATAATTACGATACTTTTAAGTGGATGGAAATTGGCATTTGGCCACAGATAGTTGTTTTGGGTTTTTAAAATGAGTAATGTGCTTGGCTTTTGTGTATGTCCTCTGCTGGCAAAAGAGCAGTATATTGACTGAGAATCACTTGTTTCCCATAACCGATAAATTCTACAAATGTCTGTTAGAAAAGTAGCAAAGTGAGGGCAGGAGAAAAAGCTCAAATTGTTGTTACAGACAAAACCAATCTTTTTTTTAACGTTATTTTCTACAGGGAAGTTGTAAAGAAGATCCACTGGCAAGTTACGAATTAATCTGCAGTTTGCACTCATTGATTCTTTCAGTTGAACAACTTCAAGCCAGCTTTCTCTTAAATCCAGAAAAATACACAGATGAACTTGCTACTCAGCCACGAAGGCTGCTAAATACTCTTAGGTACATATTATCTTAAACACATTGTCAGAATTTGCACCTAAAGTTTTGAGGTCACTGTGACTGCACAATTCAGTGTTAGAGACTTTGGGAAGATAGATGGTTTTAAATGTGGGATAACATTTTAGGAAGTAAGTTTTTCTATGTTTCTGAGGGAAGATTCTTGTTTATTTTGTTACCTCTTTGAGCTAATAAATTTAGAAGTAAATCTTGATTTTTTTGTAAAAACATAATTTAAATACAGCAGTGGATTTAAAACAGTACTTAACTTGGAGTATGTAAGTTTTCTCACGGACCTAAGAAGTATCACTACTGGGTTGCAACTGAGTGGGTCTTTATGCTATTCTGTATCAGGCCATAACTATCTGTGACAGATAGGATTTCAGTCTGGCCCTGGCAAGGATCCTCCCGTGTGCTTTTTTTGTTTGTTTTGTTTTTTATTATTATTTTTTAATTAAATGCAAACTTCCCTAATACATATCTCAAATTGTGTTGTCTAGTTAGCAAAGAATAGCTAGTCTTCATGGTTTTGCTTATTTACTTTTACTTTTAATAGAGAGCTCAACCCTATGTATGAAGGCTACTTGCAGCATGATGCCCAGGAAGTTTTGCAGTGTATCCTAGGTAACATTCAAGAAACCTGTCAGCTACTGAAGAAGGAAGAATTGAACAAACTGCCTGTGGAAGAGCCTACAGCTAAACTGGAGGAAAAACTTAATCAAAATATTGAGAGCAATGGAACTAGCAGTCCTGCTGAAGAGGAGGATAGTGTACCAAGTAGCCATGTTGGAGAGAGATCTGAAGATAAACTAATGAAAGGAAATGGGAAAAGAAAAAGTGATGCTGAGGGTGGCAATGCAAAGAAGAAATCCAAAGTATCCAAAGAGCAAAATGCTGAAGAAAATCAAAGACAAACCAGGTCAAAGAGGAAAGCAACAGGAGAAAAGCTGGAAAATCAAACCGATGCCATTGCCAAGTGTTCCACTGAAAACGAGAGTGTAAAGCCAACACAAAAAAAGTCACGGCTTAGATTAAACTGGTTAAAGTCGTCATGCAAACAGCCTAGTATTCTGTCCAAATTCTATAGTCTGGGAAAGTTAACTACTAATTTGGGATCCAAAGACCCAGTGAAAGAGTATGATGACTATGAGCTAGAAGAGCCATCCATAAAGTGTGAAAATGGTAACAATATTAAAGAAGAATATCATGAACCAGCATCTCCTGTGGAAAGCCATAGTGAAAAAGGAACTGAGAAAGAACCAAATAAGGAAGGTTGGTGAACATCTGTATGGTGTTAAATTCAGTAAGATTAGGAAATTACTGTGTGGGAAGTCAAGTCTTCAGACTGCATAGCAAATAGCTCTCTAAATACCAGATATTTTCAGGATTAGAAGATTTTTATCCAAGAGAACTTACTCTATACGTGTTCGTATCTTTTTTTTTTTTTTTAATATATATCTTGAACTGTTTAACTTAGATCTTAAGAGGTATTCTCTAACATTGCAGAATCGTTGTACGATGTGAAATACTCAGACTGTTACCAAGTTTATATTCTAATTTTTGTCATCCTTGGAAATAGCAAGTGAATTCAAGATGTACAGGAAAATTCCTGTAAGGAACAAATTGAACAAAACCTGATTGGCTGTGGATTTGTCCTAAGTTCCTACAAACCAAATATCCTCTTCCCTCCTAGTTCCCCAGTTCTTCCACATTTTCAACCTTCCCAAGGACTAGGAAAGAAGCAGAATGTATTATATATGCTAATTGGCTGACAGGTATGCAGGTTAGTGTCAAACAAAACAAGGTAACTGTTGAAGGGAAGGGCTTAAGTATAAATTTAGCAATTACTAATTTGGAACTTTCTTTCTGATCCAACTGCAAAATTTTCCAAAACTTTGAAGGCATGCAGAATCTTTGAGATCTCCATTTCTTCAGTAGATTTGACAAAAACTGGCCAACTAGTTCAGAAAGTACTGGAAGAGAAGAGTAAAGATGAATAGAGGCTAAATACAAGTGTGATTCTCCTTGCAGGAGATTAACAGTCAATACTAGTAAGTATGCAGTGCATTAATGACAAAAGCCCAAATTTTCCAGAATGTGGGATTGTCATTCTATAAAACAAGAACCTAATTTTAAAACAGAACTTGAAGTCTCAGAGCCAACAGAAAGACTGCTCATAACAGGGCTCCTTATTCAGCATCAAGCAGCTGACATCTTGAACAGTGTATATGATAGTATTTTTTATTCCTATTCTGAATCCTTAAAAGGCCATGTCTGTACACAGTGATTTCCCCTCCCTCCCCCCATGAAGAATACCCAGTTTTTGTATTACCTTTTGAACAAAACACATCTTGATGAGTAATCTGGCATATATTTTCTCTAGGTACAGAGCTGGCAGTTTTTGAACTAGTGGAGAAACTGTTCCAGGGCCAGTTAGTACTGAGAACAAGATGCTTGGAGTGCGAGTGCTTTACTGAAAGAAGAGAAGACTTTCAGGACATCAGTGTCCCAGTGCAAGAAGATGAACTTTCTAAAACTGAGGAGAGTTCTGAAAGTAAGTATTTATGGAAAAGGGTTGAGATGTTTGTGTCTTCTTCAAATAGCCATTGATGAAGGACAGTGTCATATTTATTAAGGAACAGTGCTCCTGCTTGTGCTGGTTAAAAGTAGAGGCTGTTCTGTTACCTGTTTTCCTGATTAACTTTAGATGTTAGAAACAGAGCACAGATATTAGATATTTTGCTTGATTTGGATCTGATGGTGGAAAATTCTTAAAAGAAAAAGCAGAAAAAAATCTGCAATTCTTCTTTAAAAAAAAAGTGTCTTTTTCTGTGAATTCACTTTTAAGAAGTCTTTTTTCAGTATTTCTTCACTGTCATTACCTTAGTGACAAATATTTTGTTTGTAAATGTTAGCTCTGAAATCATTTGATAACTTTCCCAAATATTAGTGATATGTACTTAATTCATAGCTTTAAAAAATAGATGCAGTAAGCATTGTGACAATTAATAAATTTTAAAATTTAGCATTTTAAAGTAATTTTAGTTCCCATTGTCTTAATTTGAAGTAGGTTTTACTATTCTGCCTTTCCTGTTTTGCTGAGGGACTTCTGAGTTAAGTGTGCATGTGTGGGGGTGTGTGCGTCCATGTGTATAACGCTATTGATAGTGTAGATGATGCTGTCATTAACAGTGCAGAGCTGTCAGGCTGAAATGAAACAAGTGAAAGGGAACTTTCTGATAATTTTGGAAGTTTGCCTTGAGTCAAATTCTGGTCTCAAATACATGTATCTAATTTCTAGATACGTCAACAGAATTTGTACAGGTACCTCTGAAGGCAATCTTTAGGAAGACGTATATTTTAAGTAAAATTGAGAAATTTGATTAAAAATCAATTAGTGCTATTCTTATCATCTCGCAAAACATTCAAAGATTTGAATAAACTTTCTATTTGGTACATATTGAGTACTCTTAATTTACAGTATAATTACTAGTTCTTGAACATGTCTTAACTGTGTGTATGTGTGTACATGTGCATATTAATTCTGGTGGGGGTTGCACTGGAAATGTAAATAAGTGTATCTGTGAATGTAATGATTCTTTTTTATAGTTTCTCCAGAGCCAAAAACAGAAGTGAAGACTCTAAAATGGGCAATTTCACAGTTTGCATCAGTGGAAAGGATTGTGGGAGAGGATAAATATTTTTGTGAAAACTGTCATCATTACACAGAAGCAGAACGCAGCCTTTTGTTTGATAAAATGCCTGAAGTTATAACAATTCATTTGAAGTGCTTTGCTGCTAGTGGCTTAGAGTGAGTATTACAGATACACTATACTACGAAACAGTGTGCTGTTGAAGGAGAAATCTTACTATGAGATGAAAATATTTTATATTTTCCCACAATGATTACAGACTTCTAGATTGAATTCGGTTTAAATCAGTGGGACACAGCCCTTAATTTCATAAAGGCTTTTTGTTGTTATAGATAATGGGTGAAATTATCCTCAGGAAAATATACTTTCAGGAGGCTTCTTTCAAAAAATTTTTACCTGTATTCTTATCGCAGCCTGAAATCCCAGTGTTTCATAAATTTTGTTTACTTCTAGTATCACCTGTCTGCACAAGTTTAGAGGCAGGTTTAAGTACTTTAGCAGAAGTGATGAGCACAAAATTGAATTTCATGGTCAGAGCTAGTAGTACTTCAGTCTCCAATTGAATGGGAATATTAAAATTCAGAAAAAAATTCAAGTGGTAAACATTTTAAAGATCTATTGGATCTTTATCTATGGATCCATTCCTTTAAAACGCAACAGTATCAATGTCATTAATGTTCAGCTGCTTAGCAGTGACAGTTTGATGTTATACACTGTAGAAATCCTTATTTTTTTGGAAGAGATTAAGAGTTTTTTCCTTAAATTTGTAAGTATGAATAAAGGTATTTCTTTCAAAACAACAAAAAAACCCACCTCTCAGTACCGTACACAGAAAAGATAGAATGCCATGACAATTTATGTATTTTGCAGCAGGCTCTATTTGAATCTCAATGGAGGAATAATTAAAAATGACATTAGGCCTTATCGGGATAAACTTGTTGTTATACTATAAAATGTCCCCTCACATCCTTTGTAACACTTTTTTTAAGCTAAATGCATTTTGAGAGTGACTATACAATTTTAGTAGCATTGGTAGACTTGGCCTGTATTTTCAACTTTTCCCTGTATTTGCTCAAAATAACTTCTGTATCTGCATTAACTTTGCTGGATGCAGCAAAAGAAAAGAAACTTTGGGTGGTTCAGTGTCTCACTAATTGGCCTCTGTTGAAGAGAGCTAACACTTCACTGCTGCAGCCTGTCCTGTACTTTATAATCTCATGTAAATTTAGGGTGTTCTTATGATTAGAAATAGTTCTGAGAATTAACAGAGCTCCTGTGTGATCTACACTTAAGTCATTTAGCCACAAACTCATTATATACACCAAGTTCCCTGTGCCTTGTATTTAGTTGCCTTTAGACTTTCAAAGCCATCTTGACAGTAGGAAGTCTATTGTATGAGGTCCTCACTGGAAATTAGTTTTAAAACTATAGACCCTTTGGCACTCTACAGATACAAAATATAAGGTGACAGGTGATTTGTCACAGGATGCTCTCTGTAAACAAGTGCTGATAACAACTCTATTCAATATAAATCTGTTTTTTTTTTTTTAATAACCCGTATTTTCAAGGGTTATACAAAGATTTGTAAGGGTAGCTTGCTAAGGTTTTGGAAAGTGGAATTCTCAGTCTGCCTAGTTTTAGTATCTGATTTGAGGACTATTTAGCTGTCTGACAAAGTAGAAAAAGATCTGCATAATGCCTGCTAACACCTCTTCTTCACACAAGCATAGGATCCTAACGTAGATGATACTTTTGTCATGACAAAGCAGAGAAAAGCAAGCCAACTAAATCAGGCATTTAAAAAAAACATTGTTACACTATTACTGAGTAGCCCTTGACATGAGATGGAATCCTAGTGTTTTGGACTATCCAAAAAATAGAGCATGAGATGTCACCTAAGAGAAAACCTGAACATTACAGATCTTCAGTTTGTTCCTACGTTTGCTCCTTAACCTGACATTTTCCATATTACTTACCTTTTTTTTGTCCTGGTAATCTTAAAGTCCTTGATCCAAAATACTCAGACCTATATCCAGGTCAGAACCCAATCTCTTGTAGTCGTCTTTATTTGTCCTTTGAATCATGTCATACATTTTCTGCTAATTGTTAGCAGCCAGAGATTAAGGAAGAGCGGAAAAATCAAACACAGTACTGGAGTCAGTGATGAAGCTGAAACTGCTTAGAATATTGTTTCCCAGTTTTGGCTTGGGCATTTTATGTCAGGCAAACCCATATTATTTCTGAACAGTTACACTGGGATTAATAAACATAGCTGCAAACCAAATGGGAAGAGCAAAGAACGGTAAACCAAAACAGTGGCTTATCCATAGTGTCTGGAGTTACTCTTACTATGATCTCTTTTGAACTATGAGCTCTGATGGAGCTTCCCCCAGTTGACTTGCATAAACTTGTAATATTTATGGTAAAAATACTAGTTGTCTCATAGATGGGATTGCAATAGTTTACTCTCTCTAAAAGTAGTAACAGACTGTTCTGCTGTCCCTTAAACTACGAATCTTCATATTGCTTTCTCTGAGCTCCAAGACAAATTATGAAACCTTGGCAGCTTCTCACTTGTGCTTTACTGAGTTTTCTGCCATCTGAGCTTTAAATAAGAATACAATCAAGGATGATGAGAAATTAAATGGAAAGCAGTGATGATGTAAATTTTGGCAGTTAATAGAGCTTTGCTCCATCTTTGATGGCTTGCAAAGTGGTTCTTTATAAATAAAGCAGATAGTGTAAATACCTACTTGCCTGGGAAATAGTAATCTTCAGCATGTATGAGGAGGGGGAAGAATGCTAGATTCAGTTAGTAGAGACAGTTGCAGACTGGGAAACTATTAAGAGAGAATGTGTAACTGGTAACACCTAATTAAGCATTTCTATAGTACAAATTTAACCAGTGGCTTTGCTGGGAAAATAGATTCTTGACTTGTGAAATGAAATCAGGTAAAGGCAGGTGTGTGTGTTTGTTTGTTCTTAAAGATTTACTGAAGGTTTTGAAACACACTTGTTAACTAGTGAAAGTAGTGCTTATGCCATTGGGAATCTCATATGGAGAACTGGCATCCTCCTGTGTTAGAAGAGCTGCAGTAAAGTATTTAAATTCTTCAAGTGTTTAAAATAATTTGAGGGATTAATTCAGTACAGTGGGTAAAGTTCCACTAATGTATGACCACAGCAAATGTAGCTGGAGAAAGCAAGTTTGTTGTGTATGAACTACTGTGCATCAGTTAGAGGAGGCAGAGTACTTGGCATGCAATTTTTCTGTCTTCAGATTCTTATCATTAAGAAGAACAAAAAGCTAATAGGAAAAGATTTCCTCTCTTATTTCCTCCTCTCCAAATCTTTCTGATGCTGGATCTCATTCAGAAGAAAGGTAGAACCTGTTTTTTAATGTTTTATGTTAATATGATTGTCATAGTGTGCTTGAGTGGAACTGGATTTCTGATCTAGAGTCAGTAAACAGTTTCCCTGTTTCTCGACTCTTCTGAATGTCTCTACTGCTGGCTAGTAATAATAGGGATTTTCAGAAGATTTAAATTTTATTGTGTTTCTGATTATATGCTCTTTTCTGTTTCTTTTGGTTTAGTCAAATGTTTATGGTTAGCCTAGGTCTAAAATGAGATTTCAGTTAGACTTGAGTGAATGAGGACATCTCTGTGTGTGTGTGTGTGTAAATGTATTTATGTTTATAAGGATTTATGGCTGTGAACAGTTACATGTTTAAAAGCAAAGCAGAACTGAAACTAAACCCAGAAAAACAAATAATACTGTTACTCCAATTAGGCTTACATTGTTATACCCTAGATGCATTTTTCTTGGATTAAAAATAGTTATTTCCCTTTCTTATGATAAAATAGAAGTTGGGTAACAATAGTTAGCTCTTTGGAGCCTAAGTTTTACAGAGTTTGTCCCTGTTCCTCCGTTCTCACGAACGGCATCCTAATAGATGAGCAAGACTGAAACATCATTGAAGTCTACTAGCACGTATAAGGCATCATTAAATAAAACATGGAGGTTAATTAGACTGGGCTGAAGCAATATGTCAGTTTAGTATTGTTCAAAGGAAATAACACACAATGATGTAAAACAGCTGATTAAGTTCCAGTATTTCTATTTCTTTAAAAACTTTTTAGAAGGTTTTGTACTATAGTGAAAGCATTTGAACTTTTTGTACTGTAAATTTGTGTGCTATGAACAAAATACAAAATATTTGTGGAGTAGTAGATGCTTCTCCAAAATAAGTCAGCTAAATTGTGTAAAGAAACTGTATAATATAGGACAGTTAATAGAAAATCTCTAGTAATAAGAGAAGAATATTAGTAACTTAACCATCCTTAGATTACCATCAGTTGCATAGTGTCGGAAATACACTACAGTGCATTAAGATGGTATGAAGGTATGAAGAAAACTACTATAGCAAAGCCTCAGATTTTTTGAGTGATAACATTAAAGCTATTTGAAGGGAAAATAGATTTTTATTCCTTTATTTGACAAATTTTCAAAGGTTTTGGAAAAAAATGCTTACTCTGTACCTTGGATGTTGAAGAATTTCCAAATGTGGAAAGCAGAAAGTATAACCAATTAAGACAACTCCCTTTTTTGGTCACTATTTAAAAGTTACTTCATCTGATACTTCAGAAGAAGAGAGACCGTTAAATAGTTAAAATATGCACCAATTATTAGGCTCTAAGATTGAACAGTATACATACTTTGAAAAAAGTCTTTCTTAAAGCCTAACATGGATACTCACAATAAGCAAGTTGGAAAATGAGCAACTTCTTATGTTCAGATCTCCTGTGCCTTTTTAATAGAAGGAAAAGAATATAGACACAACATATGGGCCACTTAACGCAATACTGTAAGCTAATGTAGCAAGACATCTAACTTTATTTTTCTTCTAAAGGTTTGATTGCTATGGTGGACTGTCCAAGATAAACACTCCCTTATTGACGCCTCTCAAGTTGTCACTAGAAGAATGGAGCACAAAACCAACTAATGACACCTATGGATTATTTGCAGTGGTAATGCACAGTGGCATTACAATTAGCAGTGGACACTACACAGCCTCTGTCAAAATTACAGATCTTAATAGTCTAGAGTTAGATAAGGGAAACTTCATCACTGACCAAATGTATGAAATGATTAAACCAGAACCACTGAATGAGGAGGAAGCAAGAACTGTTGCTGAAGACTATGATGATGGTGAAGTCTCCTTTAGAGTCAATGGAAATGCCCAGCCTGGTAAGGTTCTGAATAAAAAGAACATGGAAGCTGTTGGACTTCTTGGGGGACAGAAGAGTAAGCCTGACTGTGACCTGTACAATAACAAACCAGCTAATCCTGATAAGTTTCTTAATATTGTTACTGAAAACAGAAATTCTGAGTCTAGCAATACAAATGGAAATGTGGAATTCACTATGGAACACAGTGATCAAAATGGTGTTGCTTTCAGTGGACTAGAAAACAAAGCTTTGTATGTATTACAGAGCCTGAAAGAGTATGAAGGAAAGTGGTTGCTTTTTGATGATTCTGAAGTGAAGGTTACAGAAGAAAAAGACTTTCTGAATTCTCTTTCTCCAACATCATCATCTACATCAACTCCTTACCTGCTGTTTTATAAGAAAATTGTAGAGTGATACTGTATTTTGACTGTAAATACTAGGAATTTGCATACACCTATTGGTCTGATTTGCATCACGACTACCTTGAAGAAACAGCTGTTTGGTTTTGAAGCTACTGGATCATAAGTTTCTGTTCTTTTCATTCTGTGTAGGTTGCTCAACTTAAATTAACAAACCATGTCATAGAACTTTAACTCACATAACGTTTATGCTGGATAATAGTGATATTACCTTTTAGAAATACAAACCTGTATAGTTCCTATATGATGCCTACGATACACAGTAGTGGTTTTAACACAACTCTAGTTCTCAGACATGCCTCTTGTATTATTAGCCTTTTTTTTTAATAAAAGTTATTTGTATTCATATTCCGGCGTAAATGTATATTAACTAGCAAATTTCATCCAGAAGTTGTGTATTTTTGTAACTTGGGAAGTAATACTTCATATCTAGTCTTTGGGTAATCTACATGGTTTACTGATGACATTCTCCTTATTCAGTTCTGTAGTGCTCAGTGCAACTCAAAGCACAAGAACAGGATATTGTAAGCTTGTTCAGTGTATTGGAAGGAAGTGAACTTAATAGAAATGTTTGAATGGTCTAATTTACATCTTGTTGATTAGGTGTTAAATGGACAAAGTGTAAATAGGTGTGACTAGTACTTCCAAACAGGGGGAGCATGTAGTGTAATTAAAATATTTTGTACTTCTAAGAGTAAAAAGCCCTCTACTTTGCATATCTGTTTGGGTGGATTTCGAATTTAGTGGTAATCTTATAACAGTTAACTTGTATTTAGAGCTCACTGAAATGTGGGCGAACAAAAGCATTTGGCTTGATGCTTTGTTAAGAATGTATATACGAAATAAAAAATTTTATGATATGCACTGAGTGTCTGAGATGACTACGTCAGACTTGTGTTTGGAGATGAAAAAAGTGGGAAGTGAAAATGGCTGGGCATAGTTACAAAAAGGTTGGGAAGTTATGTATCTTAGAGAAATTTAGAGGGGAGAATGATATAAAAAAAATTGTTTTTAACATATTCTTGTACAGTTAAATGGCTAACCAAAAAAGTAGCATAGTCTATTTGGAAAATATTTGATGGTTAAAGTAAAGTTCAGAAGCCAGAGGAAACTAACAGATTATTGTATAAATGAGTGCAGTGTTTGCCAATAAATATTAGAGATTAAAATCCTAAATTATGTATTAGAAATAAAAAATTTAAGGAGCATCGTATGAACTGCAGACAGTGGACAACTAAAATTTTTAATAATATGGTACAAACTAGGGTATTATTTCTCCAGTCATAGCATGGATGGAATGACTTGAATTACTGTTAAACACACAGCTTAGGAAAGATGCAAGGGATGTGAATATGCCCATTTTCAGGACATATTTTAACTTTTCAAATACAAATTAATCTATATTTATAGAAAAAAAGTCCTGAAGCTTATATCAAGTTTATTCTACAGTACTCATTTTCTTATAGACCATCTTCTACCATAATGCAGTACAAACACTGAGATAACTCAGTGAAAAATACCTGATGTTTTCCATGTTATAGGGGACCTTTGATTTTGTACAGACAAAACGTATGATATATAGATATATATATATATGATAAAATATGCTTCCCTGTAGAAAGATTATATTATCAATTAAAAATAGTGTTAAAAAAAAAAGCTGGACTAAATTTAGAGCTGCTTCTAAATTTATGCTGAATGGATGTCTAATATGTATCTCAGTTGTAGAGGGGAAAAAAAGTTGAATTTACACAGAGACCCTTCCCTTTGCGAAGCACTGTTAACATAATTTTGTAGTCTCAAACAAATTATCTTCCAAAAAATAACTGTAATCCTACCTTGTAAGGATAGCCAAACTAAATTACAGAATGCTATTTTTTTTTTTTACTGCTGCCTGCAGTGTGAGATTTGCTCAATTTCAGCCTGCAAATAAAAGTTTGTTTTTCCAAAATCAACCCAGGACTTACGTTTTTCATTCAACTGTAGGAACAGGAAATGTTCCATGGAAACAAAATAACATTATATGCAACAAAATAGTATTTACACTGTAATCAACAGAAGATGCAGCCTTCTTCCTTTCATCATAATAACACATGACTTCTTTAGAGAACCCTTACTTTGCAAATACTCAAGCACAAAACATGACCAGCTAGAATATTCTGAATGAAAAAAATGCTGCTCTGCCTAAGTAAGTAAGTGTGATATTAAGAGTTAATCTGGCACGGTTTGGGAGACTTGCTCAATTAAAGCACACACTACCTTTCCTGAACTAGTAATTTGCAACAGTAACTGCTGTCTTGTATCACAGGTCTTAGTTTGCTGCAACTGAAAACAAAACCCGACTGCCCTGCTCAGCTTTCCGCGTTAGTGCTCCTCTGTTTTATGTAATTGTTGGGCTACATGTACTGAGAAGCTGTTCAGATATACACTGACACGGGGCTAGTCAGTGAAACGAGAGGATATATGTCAAAGATCTGGATGAAAACAGACACTCTCATAGCTGAACAAACAGTATATGAGAACTACTGTTGTTTCATTCTTCTGTGGATATTAAGGCTCTTTTTTGTCAAGCAGTTTGCAAGTCTCAATATCAATCTTTTGCGAATCCAGTATTTTCCTTGCGAGTGTCCCAGACTCCTGTACTGCTTTCCAAGCCTTGTCGATGCCTCCAGGCTTTGACACAGGCCTTCGAAATGTCTCACAGAAACCAACAAACAAAGAGGAGGTAAGAGGAGTAGTTTTCCCTCGTACAAGAAATTCCTTGCGAGCCTCCTGTGTTACAAACCCTGCTAAAGAACTGGTTCAGTGGCAGCTGTGTTCACAGGAAAGAGAGCGCTACCAGTCGGCGAGAAGTGCTGCGCTCGGGTTACCAAAGCAGCACGGCCGCTCTGGAGCTCTTGGAACAAGACAGCGCACGAGGAAGAGCAAAACGCCGCAGCGCGGCGCTCCCTTCCCCGAAACACCCGTCGGCGCCAGCCGGCGGCCCGCACCGTCCCGCTGGGCGCCTCGCGGGCCCGCCGCCGGCCGGGGCTCCAAGGCACGGTGCTGCTCCAACCCTGCGCGGGAGGGAACGTAAGCTGCTACAAGCCGCGCTGACATTCAGCCAGTAATACCTTGAAAAAAGCACCGAAACCAAAAGCGCACACATGTACCCCGCCCCGATGCGGGAGGGCGCATCTATAAACACAGAAATGGAACAGGAGGGAACCCCCAAACCACCAGCCAGCAACTCAGGAATGCATACGTTTCAAAAGGCAAACATCTGTAAGCTGCAAATAGTGATGCATACTTATGACTGCAACCAACCTTAAAAACTCGTGTGTGAAAAACTATATATACACACACACACACACACACACACATAGAGAGAGAATATATTTTAATATTTTTGTGCATATATGTGTGTGCGTGTACATATGGATGTATATGTGTAGGTATGTATATATACACACACACACACACATATATATATAAATATATCTGCATTTATATAGAGAGAAAAGCTTGTGTTTAATCACATACTACTTTTTCCAAGGGCCCTTGTTCGATTCAGAGATAAGAAATAAAAGGGATTTAATTTAGGAGTTGCATAGTCAGTTCCAATTCTGGTGTTTCCTGAAAGTGCTGCACTAGCCACTAAAATAATTGCTTTAAAACAGATTTTTCTGACATAAGAATGTAAAGAATGCTTTCTATGTAAGCTTTACTTAGCTAGATCTTTTTGTCATTTCTCTTCATATCTTTTTCCCCACTAAATTATTTTTTTAAATTGAAAGAGGGACTAAAAAGTAGTCTAGCTGCAGTATACTGCTAACCTACAATGTACATTTAAAGTCTGATGAAGTTACAGTGCTGTATTTGAATTTCCTAGTTGGTAGAAATTACTGTGTACACATAGGAGCCATGCTGAACTCTACTCCTCTGGTACTGAGGGAGATAACGTGGTAACAAGAACAATTTATCTGATGGTAATAAACAGAATTATTTATCTTTGCAGCAAATCCTATTCAGAATTATAAAGAAAAAAAAAAACATAGGGGTAGTAAAAAGTCACCATTTGGTTAAGAAGTGTTTCTGTAAGACTTACCTTAGTCTGAACCTTTTCCCCCCAAGGATGGCAAGCTCTGAAGTTCAATGCACAGGAAATTAAAGTGTAAACATTCACATATTTAATAGTACCATCAAAATAACCATCACTACATTAAAAACTTCAAAAATGCATTTGCGTATGGTCCTAATATAAATTAAATATATGAACTGAAAGTAAATAAATTTAACATTAGGTAATGCTATAAATAAAGGTAAATGCGTTTAGTGTACCTTTCAGTCATAAAAATGCCTTAAAAACAGGTAAGTTTACAGCTTATCAATCACCAATACTCCGGATACCACTGCCATGATTTTTTTTCAAACACTGATAAGTCTATATTTGACAATTCAGAATGATTTTTGGCCACTGAACACTTTGATGGAGGAAGAGATGTGGGATGTCCAGGACGAAGTCCAAGTTTTATTTCATAATAAAACTTCTTTGATTCCCAGCGCTGATAACAATGATCTTTCTTTTCAATACCTTAATTTTAAGTGCTTTTTGTTTGGGTTTTTAACTTGCTTAGATATCCATTTTGCGAAGGCTCATCCTGCTGAAGGAGTCTCTGAGGGAGAGAAAATACAGTGATGAGCTCGTACTTTCCACGATGAAATCAGAAGCCCTTTAAGATGAATGATTCTGTATATGATTTCCTATATTTCTACATCTGACTACTACAAAAATTAAGTCAATTGACAAGAATTCACTGCTTTTTAAAATGAACTTGCTTTGTGTCTATATCCGGGATCACTTAACTGCTCTTGGTTTACAGCCCTGAAAGCTCAGAGATCATCTGCATACCAAGAAGCAACAAACTATCCTCACTACTTAAGTCTTATTTAAGTCATTCGAAAAAATCTTCAAGTGGACTTTGCACGAAACGCTTGTATTACACACTCTGCACAGGATGAATTTCACAAAACCAGAAAACAATTATCATGACAAATGTGCTCGCAAGGTACCCACCAAAGGTGGAGAGGAAAGCATACTGCTCCTCCCACCCATTCCCAACCAACAGACAGTAGCTCCAATAGAGCTAGCAAGCAGCAAATGAGCCAGGGTGAGCTTAAAAAGTCATGAACTTGAGTAATGAGGAGAGGCCACCTTTCTGCAGCATTCAGCAGGTAGCAAAATAAACCAAATTCACCTACAGAAACATTGCCAAACATTTCACTGTGAGCTGGGAACATTCTTTTCCTTCTTCATCCAGCACTATGTCTTGCTCTTATTTATAGTGTATTTTTGCCAAATTTATCTTTTCACAATAGTTTTCATCTTTCCCACTGCTCTTTACCTCTGAACAGCACCTACATGAGGAGAAGTTCAAAACCAGGGCTGTATTCCTCTAAATCAGTAGCATGGATCTGAGCTGAAATCAACGTTCGCGTAAACATTCTACAGAGTTTGCAGTTAAAAGCACTGTCAATATCCCGCTCAGCACTGAGTGAACGTCCTTTCAAAAAAACCTCACCCCACTCACTGGGTTGGGACTGTGATATCAACGCAGCCTTGTCAAGACTGGTTCAGCCTACCTTGCTGAAAGAGGACATGACAGGGTCCTTTTCAATGGTGAAAATCAAAGATTACGTGGAGAGTACCTGCTGGAAAGTACTCTTCTCCCTACTCAGGAGCCAGGGCAGGCACACAAATAGCAAGTGGAGACGAAATACTGCTAATTGAGGAGCTACCAACTGTTCTATTTCTTCAACAAGAAGGCAGGCACTGGAAAGTGAGGGAGGGCATCAGTTTTCTTTTTTTTTAGGACCCTAGATGTAGGCAACCAAATGCATATGTGCCTGTGCACTTTCTACTGTAAATGCAGTGAAGAACCTGATTAGAAACTACACATGAAAAGTCTCCTGCTCAGTCAGTTTGTCCCCACAAACTAGCAGAGCAAGTGCTCTGACTTGCTTTGTACATTCACAGAGTGGTTTTTATATTGTTTCACTGCAAAGGAACAGAAAAGCCTGGACTCCAGCTCACAGGTCTTCCAACACACAAAACACCAACTGTTTTTCTGCTGTTGCCACCCTATCTGCACAGCAGTTCCTCATGCCAGTTTCCCTGGGAATAAACAAGTGTCAGAGTCCTGCCATCTTGAGGGTGGTTTTGAGATTAAAAAGAATAGGATTCAAAAAGAAAAAAAAAAGTACTCATAGATCAGGAGCTCAAGGGACATGCAAAACATGATCTACCATAACTGCTGGGAACGGGGTGTGTTCCAAGCCCAAGACAGAAGGGGAGAGAGATGGACCCAGTGAAAAGATCCATAATTAGAAAAAAAAAAACAACATATTTCACAGGTTCACCAGGAAGATCAGACCTCCCAGTTTTACACCCTGCTTATCTCTGCTGAAGGAATAAAATCAAATATCCACCTGTGGCAAGTGACTGGCAGCACTGCCTTATATAACTGTGGGATCTTTCTATTTATCAAGGGCTGGAGAGCTTCCTTTAACCGGTGATAATTCCTTTCAAGTTCTCGCTGATATTCCTTTTGGTCTGGACCAATCAGGCTCTTATTCTTGCGTAGAGCATCTTCACATCTGAAAAACAAAAGTCTGTGAAACTTAGGCACATAAAAAAAGGACCTGCCTGCGAGAGACTTGTAAATTCAATAGCACAAAAGCTTTCATCCTGTTCTTCTGGGCTGACATGTAATATTCTTCTCCATGTTGTCCTTTGGGTAATAAGGACTCAGCTTAACATGGAGCTTAGGTCTCCATGGGGAAAGGAGAAGGTGTCACATCTCCAATTTCCATTTAACTTCTAGACTGGCAACTCCTTATTCATTTTAATTTTACTCTCCAATTATGTTTATTCCCCCTGAAGAGAAATGAAATGCTTATCTCTCCATAGCCATTTTCAGTTGAAGAGGATTTAAAGATGGATAAATTATTGCTCTCCCTAGGAAAAGACTAATAAATAGCAGAATATGAGATGTTCATCAGGAGCTCTTCTATTTGGAAAGATGTAATTTAAACAGAGTATGAAAAGAACTATAATGTCAGTGCCACCACTGTATGGAATAACTAGGTTGCCACTGGATCTATTTCCTCCGAACATTTTTATTTCAATTTTTTTTAATTGCTTGGTGCTTGCAAAAGAGGCTGGATTGAAACTGCAATTTGCATTACTCAGGAGGAAAGTATAGCAACCAAAACATTTCTCGAGAGAACTCTGCCAACATGCTTCCACTTGGTTTGGAGAAACTCACTTCAGACAGAAATTAAATCTCCTGGCCAATGCAACAGTTTCTCCTGACCCTGCCAAGCCACAAATCCATTTGCGCGAGTGTGGCTAGTGGTGTTTTCTGAAACAGGAACACTTGTTCACAACTAAACTGTGATTGCTAATTCATTCTTGATAAAACAGGACAGGCAAATAACTTCAGCCACTTGAGCTGACTTTAGCTGTGGAACAGTAGCACCACAAAAACAGAGAACCAACCACTTAGCTGAAGAATACAGCTTCATACAGAAACTGGTGAGAAGAAAGCAGCAAATACCAACCGTTACAACACCAAACTCCTGTCTGGATACACCCTCGTGCTAATGTACATGTTTCTGTTTGATGTGGCAGCAATAAATGCATCTGGAAGGCAGCGTGAAAACAGTAACTGTACCTTTTTGTGAAGTCTTTGAAACAGAGCCGTAGTTTGTTATGATGTCTGAAGAGCTTTGGATCATTGGGTATTTCAGACAAGAAAACTTGTGCAACTTCTAATGGCCCCTTTAGGAGTAGAAGTGAAAAGAGTAAGCTTCTCAGAACTGTCTGTCATATCCATTCACTGGAGAAATTTCTTGCACACAGAAACATTCATAAAAGGCAACATTTCCTTATAGGAATGCAGCTGCTAAATCTAGTATAAATCACCAAATATCATGACAATTAAATGTCTTTTAGGTTCTTTTTCAAATACAACTCTGCTTTTGGAAACCAGTGTGAAAAATACACAGACTCTACATTCATTTTCTCTTATAACAACTCTCAACAAATTCTGGTCAACTGACAACTAAGAAAAAGTTTAGACAAAGTAAATGGAAGCAGGGAGGTGTTTGCCAACAATGCAAATTCAGCCCAGAATTTGACACTCAAGCTGTGTTTTTTCCAGCTTGTGCATTAGTATAGGTTTACTCATCTTCCCTCAATTTTTCCTCAATTTTTCTCCATTCACTAGTTTTGCTTTCCATTTTGTTCACAAACCACAGCAGAACACAATCCCACTTCCACCCACCAGAGCCTGGCTAACCAAAGGGAAAGTATAAAACTTTATTTTTTAAAAAAGAGAGCAAGTAGAAATGACTGCGAATGCCAGGAAGTAGAAGGTAACTGAGTGAGAAGGGCCATCTATACTTAGCCACTTTCCAGATCTAATCATGTTTTCAGGACTGTTACTTCAATTGCAAAATAACTGAGAGCACCTAGTCTAGAACTACAAGCGACCTTAAACACATCCCACAGACCGAATGAAAAAGACAAAAAAGAAAAAACAAAAAGAGGTAATTTAGAAATAAGGCTCAAAGTTGAGCATCCAACAAACTCCATCTTGGAAAGCGCTTCTCACCTGGTTTACTGTGGTACCTACTGATCCTTGCAGCACCATCTGCAGCATCTTTGGATCCGCAGGGTCTTGGTGAGTTGCAAAAGCTAATTCCTGTGTTTTCTTCTGCATGTCCTCTATGGCAACTTCAATGGGCGTCAAAATGATCTACACAAGTAGTCAGAATACAGGATGCCTATTATGACTGAAACTCTCAACCAGAAATAGGCTTTCAAAAGCACTAAGGTCACGCTGGATTGGCACTGAAGTGGTGGAGGACACCAATAAGACTGAAGTTCTTAAGATAAGCGTTTTTGAACTTGTGTGCTCTCTTAATTTAGGAACATTAAGAAAATTTTGATTTTTAAATGTGTTTCTACATTTAGGTACTCAGAGTCTTTTAAGACTGCTTCTGAGCAGGCAGACTCCTGGGTTCTTTTGTGATCACTGCAACAAATTACCCAGGGTTACAACACCCTTTCAGTGGCTAAACACCTGCAGTTTCCCTGCCTTGCATTAAAATGCATTTGTCATTGTGTCCCAGGAATCACACCAGTTTTTACATACCCTTGAAAAATGAACATAACTCTGGGACAAAGCTGCCTATCAAGCCTCAGGCCTCCACAGGTCTGGCTGCCCTGCAGTGAGCTGCAATACAGAGCAAAGGACATGCTGCTCAAGCAGAATGACAGAGCTCACCAAGGACCTCTTCTCACACCTGATGCTGTTATCTAGATACACTGGTGAAAGAGGCAGCAGGATATACTGTATTTTTAAACTGATCTGCTTTTAATTTAAGTTGAATGGGAACAGGGGAAAACCCAATAGAAACAAGCCATTCTTAAAACCAAAATGAAGGGGTCGCAAGCACAGTCCCTGCAAAGAACAGCCAGAGCAGCTTAAGAGAGCACTCATCTGCTCTGGCTCTCTGCAGAAGTTATGCACTCTTAGCAGGGATGGAAAGGTGGAGTACGGAATGGCCAGCAGAGTGTGTCTGTGCTAACATGACAGTGTAAAAGGTTGTAGTTGAGGCAAAAAGCCACATGTATAGCCTGGTCTGCTCTATATGAGTTTCTGTGCATGAGTTTCAGCAACATACAATTCGTTTAGTCTTGCATAATATCTCCTTTCAAACACAGGAAACCACCAGATCTCTGCAGTGCTGAGAACGCAGGCCTCACCTCCTCTTTGTGAATGACATTTATCCTGGTTTTAATGTAAGGGAAAGCGTGGGATGTCGTCAGGATTGTTTTGCGCTTGAACTGCTCATGCAGCTCCCCATGAGCTCGGCCGTCCAGTGTGAAGGGCGTGCAGTACATGAAACGCCGCAAGTTGTAGTTTTTGTCGAAGTAAGTTATCCTATCCTTCATCTCATATGTGTCAAAGTAAGGCTCCACGTAAGTTATCTGAATATAGGCCTGGAGGAAAGAATGAACCCAAGCATGCAGAAAATGAAGTACAGTGCCATACAAGGCTGAGAAGAGCTGACTTCCAATCCCCGTCTTCTAGCAGTGCAATAACCTAGGCCACGTTCAACTCTTTACTCCTCAAGACACCTCTAGAAAAACTAGGACTGTTCCTTATCTTTACTCACAGGAATCACACTCATGTTCACGGGGACAACTAGGTGCCTGGTAGCTTGTTCAGCAGTTTCTGGACTTGAAAAAATACAGCACATGCCCCCTCTCCTCTCATTCTTCACATAAGGTGTCTCCTTCCTTTCTTTGCAGATAATGCCTTGGTCTCATCTGTATTTCCTAGATACGTTCCTATTATTTCTGCTATGCTTAAAGGATCTTGCACAAGAATGACAAAATGCTATAGCTGCAAGTAAGCCAGAGGCCAGAGAATGGAGAAATTCCCTTCCTTCCTTGCATTTAGCAGCAATTACAAAGAAAGGCAAATGCAGCCTGTACCATCCTTTTGTCTCTTCCCACTAACCCCTACAAGGTACAGGCCTTGGGGCAGGAAGTGGAACAGCTCATTATGCATTGCTTTGCTGGGATGGTTTTCCCCCACTCTCTCTGAGCAGAGACAAGATGCTCTGAAAGTGGATTTCAGTGCCTACTGGAGGAAATTCAGGGCAGAATCTGGCCCATTTTCCTTTCATATATTTAGAACCAGGTCTCATTCTAAACATGTACTTTGTGTTCTTACCTTGTTAGGATCTAGTTTACATTTGTCCACAGGGTTTGAGTCCTTAATCACTTCAAGCACATCTTCACCAAACCGTTCTCCGTAAAATCCCTACAATCAAGAGTAAACTTATGGAAAGGGAACATCAAATGCAGCAATCAGAGATCGGGGTTGGAGAGACAAAGGCATATCCAAATGCCTTCAACAGTAGCTATGCCAAGGCTGAATGTGATCTGCTGAACCCAGGAGAATTAAATCAATTGCATTCCAGGGGCAACAGGAAAAAAACAAACCTAAAACCCTGGAAGCCAGGAGAACTCGGGAGCCTTCCAACTGCACACATACACACTGTATGGTTTTGAACCAGTCATTTGTGTGTCTATGAGCTCAACTGAAAATTGGGGTCAAAACAGGTTCTGCTTGGAAATCAGGTGCTGCATTAGAGCACAGCTTTGCTGGGCAGAAAGAATGGCCAGGGTCTGAACTCAGTTTCATATGCTGAAACCTCAAATAACTCTGCTGCTTTCAGTGCAACGTGATGGCAACTGAATTGTTGCGACAGCAACAACGTGACATCAGACTCTGATATGTGAGGCCCTGTCTGTTCTAGTAAATAAAATAGGGCCGCTTCTGCTTTCTAGCCCTATGAAAAAGTAGCAGGGCCATGCAGCTAAATGCTCTTCCTCTCCCTCAGGGATGGCCTCATTGATCATACTGCCTGCTGGGAAGAGGCTCTGACCCATGCTGTCCCCCAGACTGTGCTAAAGCATTGTCTAGGCATGCGCTAGTTGGTACAAAACCACGCCAGGCTAACAGTTACACAGTACAGATGATCAATGGATGGTACCTGAAACTTCACCCAAGCCCAGCTAGTTTAATCAGAGTTGCCTGTGCTGTTCAGGGCTGAGAAAAATCTTAGAGAGAGAATTCACATGCCCCACACTGCGGGCTCTGAAATTCAGTCACCTCAAAGTGCTCTAGTTTCTGAGAGTGGAGGCACTTGATGCCAAGGAAACAAAATGACAGCAAAGTGTGCTGTCTTCTGAAAGTCAGGCCCCAAAAGGCACCTCAGTCTTTTTCAAGCCCAGGTCATTCCCAGCTCTCACCCCACCGTGAGGCTGGAAGGAAATGCAAACGCCGTGTGACGTGCCACAGACTCTAAAGCAATTGCAAAGTCTGCACCTCTTGCTGTGCACCCAGGGAAATCTGTACATCTCCTCTCCCTGCATTCCTCCTGCCTCTTGTGGAGGGAGACACCGGCACCAGGACAGGATGTATCAGTCCAGCACGGGGCGCCATGGCCTCTCCTGCCGCTCTGAGTCACTGTGCAGCTTCTGACTGCTACGCTTGACAACTACTCCCCCCTGCGCTCAGCCTTGAGCCACACGCCAAGAAGCACAGCGCTGCTTCTGCCTAGTGATTTTTGTTTGAAACTCTTCATGTAATCTGGGAGCACAGCTCTTAAATAACTAATGGGAAGTATTTAAATTGCAATTCACAGACATTTGAGGTCAGCCAAAATAAATCTCACCTCGAGCCTATGGGAGATTTCAGCTAACTTTGTTATCGCAGGTTCCTTGTAAACAAATTCTTGCTCATCCAGGTCTCCAAATTTAGTTCCATAAAACCCAACCCGGAAATAGGTGCCAAACATCCTCTTTCCATCCTAGGTTGGAGAAACGAAAGGTTATCTCAGTGTGGAGACATGCATACTCCAAGAACGGCTGCAGACACGCTCCTGAATTTATGTAAAAGTAAAGAGAAACTAAAAAAAAAACAAAGAAGGAGAGAAAGAAAGAAGGAAAAAGAAAAACACACTTGGAACTCACTATGAATGCATTTAGCAGCAAACACCACACTGAAGTAATAATTAACAGAAAATCATATGGATCAGTTATGATCTTTAGCCCATCCTTACAATAAGTTTTCTCACATCAGGAGGAGTCTGAGAGCGTTGGATGTTTCTGAGAACCAGTTAAAGGCAAGTTCTTTCACTTGGGTAAATATTTCAAGTTCCCCAAATTCCACGTAGAGACCCCTCAACCTGGCCCACGGCCACCGCACTGGGCAATAAAGCTGCTGACAGCCTCCATAAGCTGCAGCCTCTCAAGCACAATACTGCACACAAGCAGCCCCTGAGAATTACCCACATCAGAGTCTCCATAATCTGCCCTCAAGTTAATTGCAGGATTGGGCCTAGATCAATAGCCAATTAACACACACACACACACAAGTGCTTTTTAAATAGCATGTTGATTGAAAGGCATTAAGGTTTCCTCTAAGTAACTAATTTGTAAAATAAAGGGCCAAAGTCACTCCTGGCAAAAGCAGATGCAGTCCACTGTATCATGTACCTGCTTCCCTTTGAACCAGTGGTGAATTTGGCCCAGAAATGCAACAAAAGAATAGAAAGATTTTTGCTGGAAAAGTGAAAAAGAAAATCTGATTAAAAGAGATAGAAAAAATGCTTTAAAAATAAATCACACCTTCAATTTTGTTAAAGGCTAAAACAACTCACGTTGCATGCACAAACCAGAAATATCTTTTAGCAAGAAACTCTTAAAATGTTCACCTTTACTCTCATGGGAAAGTGTGATGTAGTATATAACATGCAAAGTTTCTGATTTGAGTTAGTGTCTGGTTTCAAATAGCACCTAGAGGTATCCTGGCTGCCATGTATGATTTTTTTTTTCGGTAGTTTGCTATGACAAAACTAACCTTTTGTGGTCATGGTGAACATGATCTATGGAAAGCAGAGAGGATGAATGAACCAAATTAAAATAAAAAGAATCACATCAGTGAAAAACCACCAGTTGGAGGGACATGTTCAAAGAGCTGAGGAAAAATGTTCTCATCACACTTACATATTAGTTTTATGCATTTCCTCCTCAATTTAGTTTTTTTGGTAATTCAAACATGCTATGGCTTTAGAGGAACATTATTTCATTTTCCTTTGGATAAAAAAAAAACACAGGTAAACTCCAGAGCCTGCAGAAAGCATTGCCACAGCAACCCACTGCTTCTCCTTGCCTGAAGGAAACTCACAGTGTCACACAGGAGCTGAGCTCCTGAGTGCTGGCACAGCTCCGCTCTGCCTAATACACGCGGGCCACATCTCGGCTTTGCTACAGGACCCTGACAGACACGAATTCATAGGCTCCATGCTGGCAAGAGCATAATCACGTGCCCAAATTGAAGATGTGGTGTCACCCAGAGCTTTGCTCGTGTACGTTGCCTTGTGCGGGTGATGCCCTGGACTCTAGCCCATCGCTCCGAGCAATCCCGCCTCCAGAGAAGTGATTTGAACCAACTCCACCTGCCAGCATAAACAACTGGATTTTTGTCATGCCCCAGCCTTTCCCTGATGCACCCCAACTCCTGGGGATGCAAATCCCAGCTGGGAAGCTATCACTGTTTTATTAGCAGTATTACCTGGCAATGTTTGGGAGCTATTTCCCTTCCTTACACACTCATAGAGAAACGACCAGCCTACTGAACCCTTATTTTACTTATCCATATCCTTTAAAAGCCACTTTTTTCACAATTATTACCCACTGCAAATTCGCTCAATCCCCACAGCATTTCCAGCTGTGCAATTTTTATTCAATTTAATCTCAGTGTGAGTGGCAGAGGAGCCCAGTGCTCCTTTCTTGACATTTCTCAAAGACACTTTCCAAGGTAGCACTATGTTTTACCCAAGGGGAGTGAAACATCTGCCCCAGCCTTGTGTTGGGTCGGGGCTTACTCCACAGGGATGTCAATAGGATTCTGCCTCTGACTGATGGGCACAAGGCAGGTCTCAGTGATGGACAACACACAGCTGCTCTCTTAATTCACGTGTTTTTCTCCTACTACTCAGCCATACTGCCCCCTTCTAGGCCAGGCTTCCACATGACAGGCTTTGTACACTCTCCTGGAAAAGACAGGGTCCTTTCCTCAGCAGAACTTGGTCATCTCCCTCTTCTACCTGGCAACTGAGAAGGATTCATCCCCTTCATCCCATTGCCCAGGTGGCAAGATGAAGGATAAAAAACCATTTGTGAATGTTAATGCCAAATACAGCTCTTGTGAGCAACTCCCAAGCAGTATACCCAACCAAGCACCACAGGTCCCATCTGTCTGACGTGTCCTTATTCCTCCAGAGCTCAGCCCTTCCAGAACAACGCTAGTATGCAATACAACGGGGTATGGTTCCACCAGCGTTAGAAAAAAAGCACTTCATCAGCAGTTGGGATTTTTAAAATCAGTGAGAAAAATCTGCTCAAGTCCTTGACACGCATTTTAGCTGCAAGGATAAAGCTCTCCCATTTGGATAAATTGTCAGGGGGAAACTACCTGTGGGTCTTCCCAGCCTTTGTTTGTTGAGGGTACGTATAGAGCAACTGTGGCTGTTCCACAGCATGTCAACTCCCATCAGCCACAAGGGAAGAGACATGTCCAGAAATTTTCAGTGTATGAAGTGTTCACAGGACCTAGTCCCTAAAAGGTGAACATCTGCTGTGTGGTCATTTGCAGAGGCAGCTATTTGTTAAAGGCAGTGTAAATTTATTTTGCTGTAAAAATACCAATGAAGGGAGAAGAAAATGTCTGTTCATCAGCATCAATTAATAGAGTTCCGGTGGTATTTACCAAATGCATAAAGTATGAGCAGTAGTGCACTGGGAAGTCCCAGGAGTGGTGGCACCAGGGGAGACTGGCGAAATTTAGCGCCCCAATACAAACGTAGCTCTCAGTATATGTACTTGTTTCAACATCACAAAGTCCAGTCACATTGGCTTTTCCTGATAAATCCAGCTGCTGAAACTCAATTATCATAATGATCCCAGGGAGATATGGTTGCAGTGAGGAGTACTGATCAGTTCCTAATGCGACAGACACATCTCCCTCACAAAGTACTGGATCCATCAGTGATGAGATGTATGTGAGCTGGGCTGTGACTACTCCCCAGCAAGCCAAACCACCAAACTTTCTCCGTCCACTCCCTGAGCCATACTATCCTGATAAAAAACACGTAACTCCTCTCTAAACACTCTGCCCTTTCAGTCTCAACCAACTGTAGATTTAGCTACTTCACATACTATAAACTGTGCAAGCTGTATCAGCTCAATGGGGTCATGTCCTTAAGGGACACAAAATCCTTCCCTCTGACAAGTGGCTGCAAAGAAAATATGTTCAATTCGAATTTGAATGGAGAGCTTGCAAAACAGCTACGGGAGCTTGGTACCTTTGCGTGCTAGGCTGTTACCCTTGCTGGGAACAAGGCCACCATGGCCAGTTCACAAATTCAGTAATGGGCTTGGCAAAGCGAACAGTCATGTAACACCTTTGGTTCCAAGTCAATGCTCTCGCCCCAAAGCCAGGCAGGACATGAGCAGCACAAACCCAGCTGCTGTGGTTCCCAAGTGTGTGGAGAAGCTGAGAGGTCTCAGGGTGACAACACTGAACGTAAGGACTGAGTATCTACGACTTTGGAGTCCAGGATACTCTAGGAATGGCTGGTGGAAGAGGCTGGTCAAGCCATACTTGAGGAAGGTGAGGGGCCAGTATGAGGCTTGAGGGAGCAGGTTGGGATTTAATAGGAGTGGTTTTCAAGAAGAAGAAAGCGACTATGGGTGGAAGTGGAGCAATATATGCAGTGTAGATGTCATGTGTGAGGAGATACGATGCCAGTTCTGGGCACCTCTGGTCCAAGACCAATGACTATTTCTACTGTTCTTGCCTGCCAGCTTTCCCACTGCTCTTCCTGCCCAGGGCTGGCAGGAAGAGCAGCTTGGCCAGGCTGCCTCTGACCAGTATATCCCTTTACAAAAGCAATTTCCTGGTCTGCAGCCGTATCTGGGGTCTGCAGGAAACCTGGAAACAAGGAGCTGGAAACCCATTCCTCCAACACCTAATGGCTATTCTTTGCTCCACATATGCATTCAGTAGCTGTGAGCCCCCTGAAATTAGGCAAGCTCAGCTTCTTGCCTGAAGTTAAGAATATGGGATGGCTCTGTAATCTTTATTAGAATTTCTTCTTTGAAATTTAGCCAATACCCAAGTCTCGCGTAATCACAGTACTGAAAACAAAACAAGTAACTTTAAAATACTCCATGGTCTTGTTTCTGAAAAGAGCTAAAAACGCAGATATGAGGGAGAAATTATTAAAAAGCATTTTATATCCTATTATTTTATGAAAAATAATAGGTCTTTGGGAGGAGAAGAGAATGAAGGTGAACACTGAATAGCCATCACAGAACTGGCAGAGCAGATAACAGCCACCATGATTTATGAAGGTTCATGATTTGTTATTATGCATGGTAAATACCTTTCAAAATTGCTGGGAATAAAGTTTTAGAGTTATCACTTACACACACACAAAAAGCTTTGCCAACAAGATTTGAAAATTAGACACAAGTGATCAACTGTTTTCTCCACCAAGACCAATGCAGTAGCGTAGCTGCCTGAAGGCAGGATCAGCCCAAAGCATGTATGAATAAAAATATGCATACACACTTCATATACACTGTGCAGAATGCAAAAGCCAACCACCTTTAATAAACCAAGCATTGTGTTTTCTTGCTCTATTTTAATTCAAGGTCATTTTGCAGTGTTGCCAACTATTACAAGTCTTCCACTACTGCTTTTCTTTTTTTTTTTTTTTTTTAATAAAGTACCAGTTCCTGGAATCCTGTTGTCAGATATCAACCTCACCTTGCAAACCAAAAGAGCATTTTTAAATTCACACACATGAAAAGATTTTTCCAAGAAACTTTCCTAACTGGAAAGTAAATGAAAAGAATGCAATGTTTATTTAGCAAACAAATGGACAAGCAGAAAACCCCACAACTTGGTATGTTTAAGCAGATCTCATGAATGCATTGGCTCTGGACTCCGGATACTTGAGTGCTTATAGTTGGCAATACTGCTTTCCCTGTGACACAATGCGTAAACCCTGCTGTTGGCATAGCTCTTTGGCAAAACGAAATCAGGATTTCCACAGAAGAAAACAAAAAAGGGAGAAGGGGAGAGGAAAGCAAAAAAAAAAAAAAAAAAAAATCCACAAGTAGGAACTTACCACAACAGACAATAGTAAGAGTGGGGAGGAGGGTCAGCAACCAGGGCAAAAGAGGAGAAAACAGAAAGTATTTAATTAGGGAAATTCCAAACAACAAACAAGCAGCAAATTGGCAGCAAATAAACTTTAAAATAAAAAAAAAGGGGGGGGGGAGGTGAGCATCAATTAAAGCATTTATAAATAAGGAAAAGGAAAAAAAAAAAACATGCAACAAATCTGAAAGCTACAAAGCACAAAGATCAGAAAAAGTATGGCAATGAAAGAGCACGATGACAGACAAGAACATAAACCATGGGTGTCTTTTACCATGCAATAAAACATGACTGAGTGATGTTAGAATCATAACCAATGACAGGATTTTCTTCAGGGGTCGATTTAGGGGCAAGACTGATCAAAACAGATGCTCACAGGCCTTCATATCTATTGGATATTGAACGTGTATCATCTATTCCTATGACACATACTCTGGATAGCTGTGTTATCTCATCTACAGGGACCCTTCACAGTGATAAGCAAATGATTAACAGGGCCAGCCCTTGAATGTCAGGGGTTACTTTTAAGCTACTGAATTTCACTTTTTGTTAGGCCACCATTAAAATTGAAGTTCAGACATCATCAGCCCATGTCACGCTATACAAAGCAACTTCCATCTAGGCTCCAGTTCTGGAAAAACATGGGCTTAAGTGTTCTCCTGTGCTGGAAACTTGGGAGTGAATAGGGTCACAGATTTGCCTGATTCACAGAAAAGCAGAAATCAACTGTACAAGTTAGGTCTAAGCAAATAAACTAACACTACATTCACAAAGCATTTAAAATGTCTTCTGAGACTTCTCAAAGTTTATATACTAACTGTGTCAACTGGACTAGGGCCTGATTTATCAAACTCACAGTGCTGTGTGCAATGTACAGATGAAGCATACTACTTTGTTTATTCTTAGCCAAACGTGTGGTTCTCATGGTGTATGCTGTAGAATGTGAGCAAACAGCCTGTACAAAAATGAAAGCAGCAAAAATGACTCCAGTTAACACAACTGAGCTATTTTACTGCCTGTTAAACAGCTACATAACAAATTGATTGTTCTTAAATGAATAGAATTAAGTAGCCTATTGTCTGAGATACGTCTGCATATGCAATGAGAGAGCTTTGCTTTTCAGTACCTCTGAGCATTATTGCTTAAATCGACCCCTGTGGATGGGGTGAAAATATGGTATGAAGGGATGATATTCTGTGTCAATGCTGATGAAAAGAAATATAAACAAATTATAAAAACAAACTAGTGATGATACAGTGGCTCATTCACCAAAGAACCTCATTAGTGGAACACATCAGCATCCATGCACTACCTACAGCTTCTTAATGAAGAATTTCCTACTAAAACCACAATCGGTTTATTGGTATTTCTTTGGTTAATGAATTCAGTTTTAACAGCAGACAGCAACAGAAATACCCACAACTAGCACATGTGGGCAAGCGTTGGCGTGAGTCATCTGATAAATCTATTAGTGTTCTTTACTAACTAAAATGGAGTTACCTACCTCCCAGCCAGTACTCTGTATAATAAAAAGTAAAAAGCGCATGTCACAGAAACCAAAAAAGTTTCAAAGGCCAAAACATGTAAGGTATCATTAACCTGAAATGGTCTCAACAATTATATGTCATCATGCATCTAAAATGGCCTTCCCAGAAGGACACTAAATAATTGTCCTGTATTAGTTCATTTAACCTCAGGCGTCTGGCAATGCCAGAACACAGACGTATCAGATCAGATCTTCAGCTGCTGAAGACCAGCTGGATCCTATGAAATAGATGTACTAACAGACATCTACTGAGGAGCTGATGTTAGCTTAACTAAACCAACAGACAATATACATGTACCCAGCTGACCACGACCAGAAAGCCAGCTAAGTTGCAGGGCTCAGAGTAGCACTGGCATGCACTGCAAGGGAGTTCGCAGAGTGTTCACCTGCCCTTAAAGACAGGCATGCACTCAACAGGCTCCTAGAAAATAATACACGTTTCTTGAGAGTGGCCAAGTGCTCTTACTTCCTGCTGAGCTGAGGTCTCCTGAGCTTAGCCAGGGTTGGTAACTTTTGACATCTCACACAAAATGCTTAGCATTCAATTAAGCTGGTGGGTCTTCTACCACCGAAGTTTAAAAAGGTTCCTTCGATAATTTATCCACCATATGCAAAGAACAACAAAACCCTAACATTTCTCAATGTTATCTACAAGGCCAAAGGCAAAAAAAACATTGTTTTTCCCTAAGCAAAAATACAGCATGGAAAATACATTTTAAAACAACAACTGAAATGATAAGCTGACAGATAATAGGAAGTTTTAACTCCTGGAAACTGCTGAAGTTACACTAGAGGTTGTTATGTGATGCTCTCTCATGTTTCTAATGATAAGTGTTCAGAGAGAACTAATCCTGTCAGTGATCCTTTATTTACTGTGGATCATCATTCTGACAGTTTTTGCATAATCTAATTTAAATAGTTTTTCCTTGATGGGTAGTTTTTAGCAGCACTGAGCATTTTCTTCACAGTTCTTCTTGCAGCTGAAAATTCAAATCATTACCTGATGAACAATCTTGCTGAATGCTTCCTGGAGTTTACCATGAATAGTAGACAGCTTCTTAGCATCTCTATTAGCTTCGTGAATAGGAATAAGGACTTTGTAAACCTCATTAACCGCTTCGTACATGCCAGCCTACAAAAATAAGGTCCATCAGATGGCTCCATCAATTCAACAGCAAGTATGATACATACTCACAGCATTCAAATAGTAAGATTGCAAAATGAAAAGGTGGCATGGATACCAAAAGACGCTGTGATGTAATCAGAACCTTTTCTTAAAATACACATGTAAATGAATGGAATAAAATCCCCAGTTATCAATGGAATCAAGAGTCTACTGCATTACACATTGCTACTAGTAAATGTGATTATTAAAGTAAATAGATTTTTGATGTTTTGGATGGATAGATGCACAAGTGTACAACAAAACAAGATCTTAACCAAATCTATGGGAATTAAATATGGAAGCTTGAATACACAATAGAGGCCATTCTGTTTAGTGCAACTTCAATCTGTGTGACTTCTCTGTCCACTTTGGCACTTTTATGAGATGCGCTTTGTAAAGTTTCCCTAGAACATCTTAAGTGCAGGAGATCTGGCCCACTGCAGGCAGACACGGCTTCACGTGGCTTAGCCAGCGCACTGCAGGGGTTCTAAGTTTCTACTCTGCAGTTATTGCTGCTTATACTTAAACCCACCAGCAGAGACTTCAGATTATTTTGTAGGGCATAATTCACTTGCTTCCACTGGTTTCTGATGGATACACTGCTACCTCTTAAATGTATCATTGCTTTTCTCAAAGTAGCTTCCCCATCTTCTAACAAACAAAGCTTTCAGCCCACTCCCTTCCAGAAGGAGGGAACAGTACAGTCTTTCTTTGCTGTTCTGAAATTCAGAACACACACTGTTCAAGTGAAAGATCTCAAAAACACACAAAGGCCTCTTGGTGTCCAACCCGGTTAATTGCACACTTGGGAGTGCAAACTGAGTTGTCTTTAACAACTAGCACTCCCAATGCTCCACTCAAATTAAGTGGTTGCAATAGAGCCACACAGTATCATTAAAGAAAACATTTCGCTTTACATTGCTGAGCAGTGCAAGACTGCTGAAGAGACAGAGAAAGAAATTAAAGTCTTCTACCATTGAGAAAGATGCTGCAGCCTGTTCCAGCAATCCCACCAGACCGGCTTCTGTAAAATACTTCCCAGAACAGATACCTTCTTCATCTGGTGACACAACATCATCAGAAACTGCTGACTCTTCCAAAACATTAGAAGATATGTTCTAAGGAGACATAAAATAGATAAAATTCTTACACTAAATTTAAGTAACATTTACTTTGAAAGCTAGCTGATTTTCAGTCAAACTCTAAAACTTTTAAAAGGGTAGCTTTCACATGCATTTTATCTCATTTCCTTCTGATCCAGCAGGGAAATTCAGCACATGATCAATTTTAAGCCCACTGGACTGAACCACCACCATTTGCAAAGCTAAGTATGTGCTTGTTTACTCTGTTCAGTGTTTCCTAGCTTAATGTTAATTATCACAGGAACCATTATAATCAGTTATTCCAGAACAACTGCACCCATTACACAATGTTTGGACTAAAAAAGCGTATTAGATGAGGCCTTAAAAGATATGACTTAAACATAGAAAGAAAAAGAACTGGGTCTATTTAGCCCACAGATAAAAAGATTCTGGGGAACGAAAACAGTCTTCAAACAAAGATTTTCTGAAGTTGTTCTAATCTGTCCTTGCCAAAACAAACTGCGTAAGTGCAATATGAATATATAGGCATGACAATATGTGGTACATGGAAATAATCTGTATCTCAACAGCAGATGACAAAACTCCAAAACTCCTTGTGGAGGATATAAAAAGACACACTCCTACCTGAAATGTAACACACCCTACAGGAAGATATTTCCGGTCTTCAAGCATGCTTAGATATTCAGCCACCAAGGCTGCCGAATGGACCAAACACTGGGCCGATTCAGCATGATTGCTCCTCTCTGAGTGCTTCCCAGCCATGTTCTGTAACCAGGTCAGGCGCAGATCAGGGGAATTCTGATAGCCCTTTGCAATCCTAATCAAAAAGAAAAGCTCTGCAATTAGTATTTAGCTACTTCTGCTTAAATATCAATCATCCTCAGCTCTAGGTTATCCAGAAGTATACAAGATAAAAAGCTATATAGATGAGAAATTATCATAAATGACTCTATAGATTTCTGAACCAGTTATTGGGTGGCAAGCAACCGTAGCTACCCTGTGTGAGCAGAATGCTTTTATGGGTGACTGCTGAAGCTATTATTAGAGCTCATATTCCTCTTGGAAGCCTGCACCAAGTCAGTGGTGAGAGACAAAAAAGAGTAGAGCTGTCAAGCTGCTTATCACAGAATCTCTGCCTTTTAAGAAGCCCTCAGGACTATTAGTGCAGACAATACCATGCAGTTTGGTGGCTGGTGCTTTAGCAACTTTCTATCTAAGGATTTTAACAGGGCTATGGTCTCCTTTCTGCATATGGAGACCATCACATATACCATCACTGAAGAGCCTTTTGGGCAAGTAGGTCTTGGAAGATCCTTAAGCCTTCCCGGATGCAGGCAGGGAAAGCATAGATGTCTCTGTTCAGGTAGAGGATAAGATTGTCAGGGACTGCTGGGGAGTAGAAACTACTTTTATCCAAGCTAAGTTAGATAAATGCCAAAGAAACCTATCAACAAACAAACAAACACGGGAAACTGTAAGGACTAAATTAGTTTCTTACTAGTAACAAGGAACGCGGATACTGCAGGGTACCTTTGCGTAGACTGGCTGGTCACAGCTGCAAGCAATTGCAGCTCTGTTTTTCCTGCCCTTGTCTGTGGGATAAGAGGATGCTTAGAGTACAGACACAGCCTGAGAAATACTGCTCTCTGTGCATACTGGTCTCTGAGCACTGAGACTGGCAACTGCAGTGTAATTACTCAAAACCCAAGCTATATAAGGGCTCAGCTGAGCAGCATTAGAGCCCAAATCCAAAAAGCAAGTAGCCCTGTTGATTTCAGACAAAATGTGAATCATGACAAACGATGGCTATTGAAAACAGGTTTAAGTTCAAAGTAAAATAATGGCTACTAAAAGAGAAGAGTAATGAAGTTCATAGCAATACAGTATTTCAGGCTCTAAATACAGGTAGCGCAGTAGGTATTAAGCTTGTTCAAACATCCTGTGGAGCACTGACATCTACTGTCCCTGTGCAATGGTCATAACTCTACCTGTACATCAGGTCAATCAGCATTTCTGGATCTTCCTGGTGCTCCTTCATTTTAACTGTGTCAGAGAGGATCATATGGAGGTTGAACACAAGATCTTGGACCTGTAACAAAAATAATGTTTTAAGAAATTGTCAGTGGAAACCAAACTATGTACTGCTATTTTAGGACCACAGTTGCTCTCAATGTCTGTGTTCTTGCTCCTTGTTGTCAGCATTAATCGAAGACCTAAATTTTACGTATTTAGGTCACAGAAAAAAACACTATGCACCTCCTTCACGGAATGCACGCGAATCCCAGCTACAGATGGAGATTTAGGGAACAGCTTGATAATGAACTACATGTGACCTCTCCTGTGGTATTTCTCTTACCTGATCAGGGAATGTCGTTTCCCTAAGTTCCAGATCTTCTTCAGCGTATGTCAAAATAGTCTTCAGGGAACGCCGCAAAAACTCCTCATTGAAATTCTGCGATGTCCCCACCAGGGACGAGAGAGACATGGTCACTTGCATTTTCACTCTGGCAAAGTTCTACAACAGAGAAATCTGTTATTATATTGCAACAACATGGAGATACTGCAGTAGTCTGCTGCAACATCAGTGCTCTGGTCATTGTACCTTCCTCCTGATAGACACTTGATCCACTCCCTGCACCCCTAGTACTGTGGAAACTCCGATTACACTAAATCTCTGGTGCTGTTGGCTGCACAGGATGATGATAGCACTATTAAGTTCCAGGTTAAGGTTCTCCTACAACACGTTTCAATTTTCCCTCCTCCCTGCTCTCTTTTCAAGCACCCTGAATAGGATGACGCTCAACTTCTTCCCATGAATACAGCCTTCATTCCAGACACTTGGTTTTATTCTGGCCAAGCATAAAAGCCACAGATATTGTTGACTTGCTCCTGCCAATCCGTTAGCTAGCAAGCCTTAGGCCCAGAACCAGCGGGTCCCTCTAGCTCTGCTACTCAGTTTGGGGAGGGGGCTCTAACTAAAGCAAGGTAAACAAAAATGTTTAGGGGAGCATTTTGCGATACACAGCTACATGGGTGCCAGTAAAACATGAACTGGCAGAGTTAAGGCTGGCAAATTTCCTGACAATCTGAAGAACACATGGTTTAGTCAAGCTAAGGTCTAACTAGAGGTAAGTAACATCTGGGCGAAAACAAATCCCAGTTCTAACTCACCTACACTAACAGAGCCCTTTAAGAAAGGACATACACAGTAGCTGTAGCACAGGATAGGCTACCTGGCTGTTTCTGCTCTCACCTAGATGTATGTGTAGGTAGGACAGAGGGGATTTCCTCCAAATACACCCTTGAGTGCAGTGTCCAGAGATAGACTCTGACAGGAGAGGCAACACAGAGGCTGTTATTGCCATGCTCTCCAGGGCAGTGGGATTTTCCTGACACTTCTCTGAAGACCTGCACCCAGAATAGGTCTACGACCTACCAGCAGTAACAAGTCAGCTATTTGACATTTGGAAACTCTTTCAGTTGATGCTCCGGGGGGAGCGGCTCTATATCTTTCCATAAAATGACATGAGAGGCACTTGGCCCTCCAAAGAGATTCTGGGCATACAGTTAAGACTCTGATATTGGAGATTGGACATCTCTGCTATGCCACTGCTATGCTGCTGTGTGAGGTAAAGCTAGGCAAAGTCACTAACGTGTGCTTCTCTTCACTGTGCACATCATGCTTATTTGGTTGGTAAGATCTCCTGCAGCCTTGAATGCTGTAGGAATACACAGTGCTCCATACAGCAGTCTCCAACCATTTTACACCTACTAACCTAGTAAAGTGCATCAAGATACTTACATTCCCAATCTCAAAGTTTTGCCTCATCAGAAGGTAAAGAGAGGCACTCGCATGTGACCGTATCGTACTGATACTGCTGCTACAGTGTCTCAGGAGCCTCAGGCACAGATCCGCACACTGCTCAGTCTCTTCTTCAAATAGCAGCTCAGGGAACTGAAAAAACAGCACATGAGAAAACCACTTCTGCCTGGCCAGCCAGAAACAAACACTAAGACAAAAAGATTATGGTGATCCTCTGCAATGAGTGTACATTAGCATTAGAGGAAATCTAATCCCCTCTGTTTTGAGAGGAATGACACTAATATACATTACTTCACATTTTCAGTGAGGCAGAAGCAAACTCACTGGCAGCACTAGAAGGTAATTCATTTTACATCACCCCAACACACCTTGCACCTACATTCTTAGGTTGATTTACCTCAGTTCCATAAACTCAGGCTTAAAATTTCAAGCCTATTTCCAGGACACCTGCAGAAATAGGGGAACTGTTTAAATTATGGGCCCAGTAAAACAAATTCATTTTAACTGAGATTCATACAGTCTAAATTCCACTTGTGCCCTGTGTTCTCTACTGTGTAGGTGCCTTTGCTAGCTTACAACTGGCCAGCAGGAACTCACACAGGTTTGCAAATAGTCATTAAATCCAAAGTGCATAAATACAGATATTGATCATGAAAATCAGTCAGGTTTTATCCACTCTTAGACCGCATTTCCTGAAAATTAACACTGCTCAAAATAGTAAGTGCTTGGTGAAGTGACCCCAATGCAAAGAAAACAGCCCCAGTCATCACTGCTGCTCAGGATATATCATAGCATTTGCAGAGAATTCACCTTTGAAACCAAAGCCCTCTGTGTGGCGAAGCAGTGTTGGAGATAAAGTGCACTTTGGTTACAGGCCATGCTGTGCAGAAGCACCTTCAGCACCCCGCCGAGGATACTTTCTTTGGACTCCGTCACAGAAACAGTCTGCAGTCAAAAGTAAACCAAGAGTTGCATGAGCAAAAACAAACCTCCTGAGTGAGAGAGAAGGGAAGAGAACAACTTTGCCTGAAAAACCCTTTGGCATAGAGAAACTACCCACAACACTGTTTCTGAATGAACCACATGCACTAAAGCCTATGAAATGATGGTGCTGTCCACCTGACGAGACTCTGGCCATTTGGGACCTGGTTCTGTTAGAGGGACAGACTGTAGTGGCCTCTGGGTGAATTATTCAGGTGCAAGGTAAACCCCTTGGGATTCCTGGAAAAGTCACAAAGCTGGTATGAAATCCTGTCCGCACTGAAGCTCTGGAGGGGATCAACCTTACACTCCAAGGGTACTCAAGTTTCACCTGCAAAGTGCAGCAGTGCCTTTCTGCTAACATTCAAATTGTCTGAGGCAAAAAGGGACTGGGCTGCAGAGGCAAGGCACTACTTGCTTCCAAAAGACCCTTAGTCATGTTGCTCTCAGATGGCATCTAGCTTTTGTAGTGGGTACCTGCCACAGTGCTTCTGGGGCCCAGGTCTCCCTGTGGCTCAATCTGCTAAGTGCGCTGTTGCCTTCTGCCAGCCTGAGTGTCCAGGTTTCATTTGTATTGAAAGCAGAGGAGAAAACTGGTGTGTGTCCACACTTGCCAGTAGGGCGTGAGGAGATAGCTGGAGTGTACAACCAGATAAAGGAGCCTAGAAACATTACTGCATCTTGCATTTTAGGTACAGATACAGGAGACTGACCTGGAATTGAAAGACTTGAGGCAGATGTGGGAAGGAACTAGAGCAGTCAGTCAGACTAGGGCAAGACCTTGGAATTTTTACAGTTTGCTAATCAGTTTTATGAATAAACATTTCTTATGCTACCAAAAAAAGACAATTTTCAAAAAGAATGAAGGAAGCTATTGATTGCTGTCAGCTGACAATTAGGAGAGGCATTACAATCCAGCCTGTGGTCAGGCAACTGTTCTTCTGCAGCAGTGCAGCTGAACAGTCCTGATAACATTGAAGCAGTTAAGTTAAGGGAGGAAGATTTTGTTTAGGAACAAATTGCTGCGTGGCTAGGTGATTCTAATGCTATTAAAACATCTCTGCTATTTTTTTACCACCCTTACCTGGACAACTATCTCTAAGGTATCCAAAATAATCAGATTTGCTTCTGTTGCAAGATTTCCATCAATAAGTGCCTCATGTTCTATCTCTGCCCTTGATCTAATCGGAGAAAAAAAGCAATAAAATTACATTCTGTTTAAGAAGTAGGCCCACATATTCTCTATTCAAAAATGTCTCCTCATTAGCAGGAAACTCCCAATTACAACGCACACATTTAGTACTGGACAACACTACAAGGGTATTTCAGTGCATCCATTACGAGGACAAGAAGAAAGAATTGTTTTTTACATATACTAAGTTACAGACAATTTATGTTTATCATGCTCAGGAGGGACCACACTACTTTCGACACTTCATTACCCTCCCAAGAACATAACAACAATTTAGCATCAAAGTCCAGTTCAAAACTGGTTTAGTAGCATCATAAAGCATGCAGCAACACAACCAGGAACAGAACATATGGTTTTATGTTATAGGCTATGGACACAAGGTGGTGCTACATGAGCTAGTATTTTTGCACTTTTGATCCTGGCAGCTAGACTGATTCTGGTTCCGAGGGCATCATCTGAGGATGTGATCTTTGTTCTTTTACATTACATTATATTACAGCTTTTGTAGAATAGCTTCCTCTCTGAGAAAGCTACACAATTTTGCTCTTAAATGCTAGGCATCCACCTTCCTGGAAAGGCTGATTAAGTTCATACACCCACTCACACTGGTGTTCCCAGGAATTCAGTGGCAACCACTTCACTTCAGCAAAATGAGTACATCTGGCAAAGATCCAGCAGCATATCTGAAGCACCCAACAACAGCTTACCCTACAGAAGTGCCATCTCTGGCATACTTTTGCTAGGCCAAATCACACTCAAGGTGTGACCCATGCAAACTGGTTGAATCCAAGCAAAATAGGTAGCATATAGGATAGTAACTGACTTGGCTGAAAATGTTCCTGTAACTTCTGCTGCAGCAACCTCTCTGCTCCACATGCATGCTGCTTGCTGTGAAAGCTGGGTCACACTCTTATTATCTACTCTTAAATCTCCAGAATATGAAGACTTGGGCCCTGGCCCCACATAAAATAATGCCATCTGCATTTAGCTGTGCAGAATTCTCATTGTGAAACAACAGTCTTTTTTAATTTGTCATAAAATAGCTCTCTTAACACTAGATTTCAAAGGGTCAGAATCTGTCTATGGATGCAGAACACATTTGCAGCACCATGGCTACCAGTAGGAGTTGTGTGTGACAGACTGAGGCTCAGAATGAGCAAGTACAAGTCAAGGAGGAAGTCTGTGCAGTTATCTGAGCTCATTATTTTGTGGGGAAGGAGATCATCCTTTGACTGTCACAGTATTCCACAGCTGTTTAACATGCATGTGAAGTCCTTCTGGGGAGAAAAAAGGGCCTGGACCAAGTACAACAGTGAACTGATAAGTCCTGCAGACCAGATTTTAATCTGGTGTAATTCTGTCTGCAGAGGTCTTGAGTTGTATCAGGGAGGTACATATATCGCTTCATCAGTAGGTCAAAACACACTGGTTATTTGGCCTTCTCGGCACCTGAACAGAATCAGAGTCCTGGACAAAATGACACTACCTGACATAACAAAAGATTATATTCTTGGGTTGGACAAAGCAATTAGAAGCTGTGAAGATGTATTTTCAGCTCCAGGAAGCATCAGTCTGTCTTCATGGCTGAGATTTGGCCTGCCCTCCATCCAGGCTCTGAGAACCCCATTCCCCAGTTTCTTCAGAGCTTTACTTGGGCTGATTTTGCATTCCTACAATTAGGAACAGTTCTTTTGCTGGGAGGATGGAGACTGTAGGTTGCAACTTGAGAGAACAGAAAATGTGCATAGCAAACACAGCCTGAACACAGCTCCTGAGCCTTCCAGATTAAACCACAACAAGAGAGGGAACTTTAAAGGAAATGGGTGTAATAAGCAAAAAGAACTCATTCCAACCAGTTGCACACACACACTGAAAAGTTCTGCCAAGCATCACAAATAGTGCTGTGATAGTTGAGTCTACATATGTACAAAATAGTTGTAAGAGCCGCACACCAATGCTACAGTACCTGGCTGGTTTGTGGCTTCTAAAAGCACAGCACATGTGGAAAAACAATCAAAGTGATGGATTAGGACAGGAAAGGAAAGCAAGCTTTGCCAACTCCAGAATGCTCTTATGGAATAAAGGAAATATGACATGAGATATATATGCTAGCTGTAAATACTGATAATGGATCTTCTCTCTAAATTACAGCTTACTACAGGGTTTTAAGAAGGCAATGGATTGTATTAGTCTCTAAAAATCATTTCAAAATTCTAAGGAAGCAAGAAGATAAAGTAGAGAAGCAAAGAGTTAGGCAGTGTCAGACTGAAAGCTATTTGCACACAGCCAGATCTGTTCCAGCTAAGGGCTCAAACCCACTCACATGAGGTGCAAGTGGACTGCCGCCACTGACCTCCTATGGGGAGAGATACCCTGAATTCTTAGAGGAACTGTGACACTGTTAATGTAGAAGGATAAGGCAGAGTTACTTGTCAAGCTTTTCTGTGTTTTGACGCCAGTGAGTCATATCCTTTCTCCATCTCAAATTCTCTTGACTTCCAAATGCACTCCCGGAAGGACTTCTCTCTGCAAGATAATATTAAAATAACAGTAGTCATCCACTGTTAGTTTTTTGCATGGGTGGCTACTCTAGATTTGTTTACAAGTGAGAAGTGACAGCAAGACATGACTCCTTAGAATCCAAGGGCTGTGGCATTAACCCAGAATCTTTATATGGTCCCGAATTCTATCACTGCTGAGAGTAACATGATAGACACCTTACACTGCAGTAGTTTTCATCCAATAGAGCCATAAGCAACACAGACCACTTCATGTGCTGCCTCATGCCAGCTCACAAGACAGCTAACAGAGAGAGGCAGCCAAGATACTCAAATCAGGAAGGTAGTTACCAAGGAAGCTAAGAGAAGCAGCTTGTCCAGCCTTCCTTGGACTAGATAAGGAATCCGACCCCTTCAACTGAGATACAGTGATGTTCTGTAGGTGGTACTGAGACCTCCTTTCTCATTTCACACTCTTTTACATCTTTATTCTCACTCCTGGGAGGGCAGGGGAATTTCACTATGCAATTTTCCAGATCAGTAATTGAAGCACTGAGGCCAGATAAAAAGATACAAAAGGTTCCCATCTCTCAAATAATTCATTAATTCAGAGGCATATCTCTAAATATCTATTCAGCTTAGCCCAAAATGATTGCTTTATATGCATGAAGAAGCCTGTGGTAGAACAGGAGACCAAATCCAGTTCTCCTAATTCTTGTCTTAGTCACCTCCAACCTTACTCTCAGAAGAAATAAACAACAAAAGTCATCACAAGGGGGCGCGTGTTACCCAAACCGCTGGCCATTTCAAGCATTATTTTAGCAGAAGCACTCAGGCATTCTCAGAGTGATCAAAAGCAAGACCAGACAGGGTTTTTTTCCACTCTGACCCTTGCACAGGACATGCTAGAAGGCTGCCCTGAAAGATGTTCAAGCAAGAAGGTTCCATAAATAAGACATGACCACATATACACCAAAGCAGTCAAGTAACAAATAAATAGCCTGTTGATAGAACTTAGGAAAGGTGCAGAGATTTTACAGAACCAGTGAAGCATGCTGCAAACTGCAAATAGCTTTTTCCTTGGGGGCTCTTTGTCTGGAGCGCTTGATGTATAATATCCCACACCACAGAAGGATGCAAGTACTCATTGGGGATGGTAACTGTAGGTTTTTGAAAAAGGGGCCAGCACAGAATACATCTTTACTTACCTAGCTGTCCTCTGCTTCTTCGGACCATTTCCTGCCTTGCTCCTATGCTTCCCAGAATAGCTTCTTCAAGTTTAGCTCTCATGTCCTTTGACTTCTTGAATGTCAGACTGTTCATTCTTTCAAATACTTTCTTGCCCTGCAAGTTTCAAATGAGACAATGATGGAAGATTCTTTCAAACTGAGATACATTCAGAGGATTAATAAGTGAAAATATCTTTTTCTGTATGAAGAAAAATGGCAAGAAAGGAATACAGGTTTAGCTGCTAGCTAGATATCTACCCACACTTAAGCAACACTACAGGAAACTCAATCTGCTGAGCAGCAAAAATGTCCAAGAACTGCCCCCACTTCATGCAACAGTTCTCAGGTGAGTAGCAAGCAGCATATACTGCGTAAGAAGTGAAAGGAGGCAGAGGCAGTTGCATGGCTAAATAAATGTGGAAGAAGGCTAGAGATCTCATAGGGAAATGTATAGCCTCAGGATTATGAATACAGGCAATACTTAGGAGAGGGAAGGAAATGCCTTTTCAGAGATGTAAAAAGGATGGGAGTATAAAGTTTCTCTGCATGCTTTAGGAGGAATTTGAGGAGATTTAAACAATACAGCTGTACCTTGTACTCAAAGCAGGATACGCAGAGATAAAGCAAATCCAGTAGGCGATTGAGCTGCAGCACTGACAGGTCTGTGAACCATTTCTGCAGCACACTTTCATCTGCATTTTTGAGCACCCACAAGAGACAGATCAAGAGGCTACGGCTGGACTCTGTTGAGAAGGTGGAGTGTTGCCTTCCGCTCTGAACAGACAAGTCAAGACAGTTAGTTATACTAGGTTTCATGCCCAGACACTTCAGTCACCCCCAAGATCTGCATCAGCTACCACCCTGGGCTAAGTAATTACCAGACAGGAACAGAAGGTGAATAAATACTTTCACCATCAGGAGATACACATTTCTCTTTACCAACCCAACAGTTCAGTGAAGAACACAGATACTCAAGCCACAAGAATGAAACGCAGTAATACATCTGAAACCAAACTCATAATGTTAGGTGAATGACTTTCTTTTCAGCCAGCACCCCGAGAATGACTTTAATAACCTCCATTCAAGTCAACAATTAAGCAGAAAGACTCCATTCATTGATAGAAAGAAAGGAAAACTGGACAGGAATCCCACCAGTGGAGTTTTGTATACCTTTTGCTACTTTTGTAACTGTGCCATCATCCTCTCTTTTGTCCAAGTTCATTTCTCTCATGTATGTACTTAGGTCTCATCTAGACCAGTGTCTCACTTTGAGTGCACGTAATACCTGGAAAAATGGGGTCCTGATATAGAAGTAAAGGGAGGAAGAGGGAGTGAAGGAACAGTCTGCCTGCTACTGAAATCAGGGGGATTCCCTCCCTGGCACAGAGAGCAAGGGAAATGGACCATTTACGTTTTCAGCTATGTGGGATTTAGATGCAGCAGGAATCTTTGCTTAGGGCTTAGAATCTATAATGACCACTGCACTTCACAAAATTTTTATCAGATTTGTTTCAGAAAGAATCTTCATCAGCAAAGAGAATTCTTTCATTTTCTGTGCTTTGTTGACTTTTATCCCTGTTTGACATTTTGTCATACTCCCTCCAAGAAAGGCACAACTCCACGCAGATGTGATCTGTTCTGCCTTGTTTTTCACCTTCTGCCTCCCTGTGCAAAATGTAGCTGCAAGCTGATATCAGTCCCTACTGCTCACTGATCAGTCCTACAGGGCGTGCATGCGTAAATATTTGCTTATTGACACAGGCTGAGGGTCAAGGAATAGAGAGGGATAGCTTTGTACCGATGAGGTGAGTAGAAAACTGCTGGGCCGGGTGAGCTGAGGAACCGACGTTCCTGCAATGGCCATGGCAACTGTCTGGCTTATCATGCTTCCACCCTCGCTTTCATAATCATCAGCAGCAACACAGCTTGGCCTCCCTCGTTGATTGTGACTCTCTGCCAAGAAACACATGCATCCCATTTAATCCCCAAATTCAAAGTTTCTCTCCCCAGCCTCCCTCCACAGTGCTAATTTCACTGAACTGTCTGAGAAGGCAAACTAAAAAACATCACTCTCATATAGTACTGCAAGTAAATAGAACTGACTATTATCTGAAGTTACACAAAGCAACAGTAATAATTTTCAAAAGTGACCTAAACCACCTCCTAGAATCCTTCTGACCTTACTCTGCTTTGAATAGTTCACCCCAAATCTTTCCTTGGAGCTTTCACTGAACTCATTGAACTCAAAGGATTTAGATGAAGACTCCAAATTCCAAACTGTTCCAGATGATTCCCTTGCCCTGATATGTAACAACCCATGTCCACTGCTCTTCAGGACATTGTGTACAGCAGACCTGAAAAGCAGTGCTCGTTTTTCACTTCATGCAAACAAGTGGGTAAATGCAGCTTTTGACTGTCAGTTACTAAAGATACATTTTGCACGTGCAGTTAAGGAAATGGATGTGAAAACATGTAAAAGATACCACACTTCAGAAATAGTAACCATCCCATCCAATAGTAAAGGGTTTGGTTGTTTAATTTTAGAATAAAAGCAACCAAATCTTACGAGCAATTGAAAATATATTCAAAGCACGGAACATAAAATACCTGTAAAATCATAAAGCTGAGGCACGGTTTCCATGATCACGCCAATCAGAGGTAGATACAGCATAGCCACCCGGGCCTTTACCTGTGGGTCAGAGTACCGCGGATCCGAGTCGTGACTGGACAGTAAATTGTGTACCATATTGATGACCTTCTTATGCAATCCAAATAAACTGTTAAAAGAGAGTTGGGTCACACAGATTAGTTAATATCTTCAAAGCAAACGATACTTTGTAACTAAGTGGCTTCAAAAAAAATCTTGGCTTTTATTTTTAACTTGTCATAAACTGTCATTACACAGTATCCCTTGGTCTCCCACAAATTTTACAAATGTCTGGCTTTTACAAATTGGCCTGTAGCTTAGGAGTAATTTTGACTACACTATATAAAACGTACAAAAATCTTTTGCTGATGTGCATAATCAGACCCAATATAATGTGAAGGCTCTCACATTTTCAATTCAAGAACAAAGCTGCAACTCCTGGAATGCTGAGGTATCAAGTCTGCTGAAGAACATTTAAAAGAACTTGGGGAATATGGAAGACAGGAAGAGAAACTTGAGAGGACAGTGGGTTTAGTGAAACTATTCACAGCATTCCTTTTTGTTTCTATCTAACACTATTTACAGAGAGCAATAGTCTCTTAAGACAGAACATATCATTTATCAAATCATCAGGAAGTTTCTGCTTCACTTCCCTGAACCCACATGCAGTTATTCAACCACAACAGTAGACTACAGATCAATACTTCTAATTATAAAATTTCAGAGAAATAGAGGGGCAGAAGGAAAAAAAAAGAAAAAGAAAAAGAAAAAAGAAATGGCCTCCATTATTATGAAGATGCAGGAGGTGGCACAACCCAAATATTCTCTTTTGCAGGGCACCTTGCTTGAGCCTATTCCGTGCTCATGCCTTAAAAACGCAAACTCTGAATCTCCCAAGAGCTCACACTGCCCCTTTCAATTCCCTCAGCCATCACACAGAGGAAAAACTCTCACAGAGCAAATAGCATGTATGTCTGTAACTATTTGCTTCTGTAGGCAAACCAGCCCAATAAGGCAACTTTACCCCATGCATGAAGCAGCCAAGGAAGCTCATACATTATGCATTAGCAAAACATAAGCTTCGGTGTTCAGACCTGAGGTATTAAAACAAGTGCTGAATTTCAGGCAGTATCCACTTTACCTGAAAAGTAGAGTTGAGTTCTGGTTAAAAAAAAGGCGAGCATTTTTGACTGGATTGTCAAGGGGTTTAAAATGATTACAGAGATACCAGTAGAGGTTAGGAGGACATTAGCTAGCTGTAGCTACACTACTTTTCCTTATTTTTAATGAGGCTGTAATGAGATCCCACAGTTGCTTGTTTATGTTATCAATGAGACCCTAAACAACTAGGAAGAAGAAGCTTAATTACATGACTGCCTTGCTCAAATTAAGGTTCAGGGAAAATCCTTGAAGTGTTTTGAAGGAGAGACATTTAAGTTGGGTTTGTAATAGTTTAAAAGGAACTGTCTGGCAGGCCATGGAACCACTCCTACAGGGGAAATGCATTCAAACAAAGCAGTGTAGTTAAAGCCTAGGACTACGTGGGCTTCTTTTCATATCTTCCATAACAGAGTACGTACGCTGGTGGATGGATCCATATTAGAAAGGAGGAAAGATGATCCCCTAGTCTTCATGGCTGATAATACGATGAATCAATCTTGCTGCCCTCCAACCAGTCTCACTTTTACCTCAGCCCTGGCACGAATTTTTGCCTACATTGCACACTTCTGGAATACTGACTTTTTACACTGAATATGAGGGCCAAATTCTGATTTTCTCACTTGTGCTCTGTAACATCAGTCAATATGGGCAACACAGAAATTATGAAATGAGTAATAAAATTATTACTGATTAATAATCAAAGCATCACAGGATTGTTTGCTGAGAAATCTGTTGAGGATATAGCTGCTTGGACTCATTCTTTATTCATTTCTCCAACTGCCAAATTCAACTTGCTTGTTTCATCCACATGTTGACTCCTCTTTCAGCCATAAGTGCTTTGGAGGAGGACTGTCATTTATTGTGTGCAGCACCTAGCACACAGGAATTTAACTAAAGCATAATCTTTCAACACTAGAGTATTGCAAAGTCTTTTCTTTATCAAAATCTTTTCTTCACAAAACTCCCAATGGAATCCAAATAGCTCTTGTAAAATGTGTGAGCTAAAATTCAAGATACTCTGCTAATGGAACAAAAAAGAGTAAGAAGAGAAAACAATTAAAGTCTCAAGGCTCTGTATCACCTATCAAGATGCCAGGTAAACCTCTGACAATAAACAATTAGACAGGTATCCTACCTCACTCCTGCCACAGGACTACTCAAATAGAAAGAAGTTCTTTTTCCAAAGAGGAACATACTGGTGAAAACATTTTCGTAACAAGTAGGTCTGAGTCCTCTACTAATGATCTGCTAATAGTTCTATCTGACCTTTAAAACTCCTCTCAGGTAGGAAAGAACAGATTTGAACCCAGTGGTTTATTTTACATGGTGGATCTATCGGACATAAGCAGATTTCAGCTCAGGCTCAAACATGTATGTGTAATTAATTCCCACTCTACTTTCTCTTTCTGTTGCAATTCTTCTGACCAATCCCAAACATACATATCCCTGGCTGAGATTATCACGTGTGCTTGGCAAGAATGGAGCCACACACACATAGAGCAGGATACCAATTCAAAATAATCTTAAATTTCTATTGCTATTCCCCAAAAACATCTCTACATAGGCAAAGGTAGAAGACTGAGGCCTGAGAACAGTTAATGAGCTGCAACTGAGAAGTTATTCTGCAAAATCATAATGAATAAATGCATGACAGTGCAAGCTAAAATTCTCAACCAAAATTCAGGAGCTTTGATTAAAATGTATCTCCACAGTTGAACTGGTATCAAAGAATTTAGTGGCCTTTCTTTGTCTAGTCAGGGTTTGAGAGAGGAGCTGTCTCCAGTGGACACTAGTAAAATCACACTGATAGTTCCTCTGTGCAGCTGGGCACAGATTACCACCCAGATCCAGGGGAGAGCTCAGGAGATAGGTTAGATGAGAACAGAAAATGCGTGAAGAACAAAAGCAAATATGATTAGAGAAGAATTCAATTTCTAACCAGTGAGCAGGATGTGGCTATACTGCAGAAGAAGGAACTTCTGCAGACAGTGCGCATGGGCAAAGATTTGCTGCTTATTCTGTTTCTGGCCAAAGAAATGGGATTATACTGTGTTATCTAGGTATAAAGGAAAATATTTCAATTTATGGCAACACTTTCCTTTCCAACAGGAAACAATTAATGGAAATTCACACTCCTGGCATCTCTAAAGGGGCAGAATTACCTATGAATCATCAGCATTTGTTGACTTTGCTGATATTTCTGGGTCCATCCTTAGAAAAATGCCTTCAAGACAAGTTAGAAATGTAGAAGAAATCAGTAATTTCCATTGAAATGCATTTGAAAGGGGTAAGAGAGAATACAGCCCTAAATACAGTCTAAAGTAATAGACTGGAAGTCGGAAGTACAGGCCACTTTTCTACTTAAAAAAAAATTATTTGCTGCACAGACTGGGCAGGTCATCCACAAACTCTGCATGCTTGACTCCATTCCTGTTACCCATATAAGCCTCATCAACACATAATTTACATGTCTAAAAAGCTGGAAGGACCGCAGGAGGAATGCATTATAACATTTAGAACCCCACCAGCAGTAAATAATTCCTTAATGTTGAAAAATATTTTCATGTTACAATTGAGAAAAGCTACTTTTCTCTTAGAGCTCCAGAAATGAGCCGGTAGCCAGCTGGAGGCTCCACTAGGAATCCCTTCCCTTCCTTCTCAGTTGGAAAAATGCAACTGGAATCACATTTACAGAGTCAGGGCTAAGGAAGTAAAAAATACAAGCGGCAGGGAGAGAAAAGCATTCTTAGAGTTACAGAACCTGTATTATAGAACCTAGTTTTCCCAACTTCTCAGCTTATAAATTTAAAGCAACTCTGGCCACAATGTTGAACTTGTTTGGCATCCACCATTTACTTGGAATTGCAGAAAATGCTTGGGGAAAAAAATGTAAAGACTTACCCTTCTGCGTCAGGATCTAAAATGACAGCCAGTTCTGTTAACACAAGCCCAGCCAAATAATGCTGTTGGCGGAAAGGCACAGACAATTCAAACATATTTGCAATCTTCTGGTCTTGGACATTTGTGGAGAACCCAGAACTCTGTGAAAAAATGAGGTTTCAGAAGTTGCACAAAGAGACCCCTGAGAATACAGAGAATTAAAGCTTAAAAACTACTGTAGAAGTGCTGTCCACACTTAAAGACAATCTCATGTAAATCTTTTCCCTCCTTCCTTTGAATTTAGGCACATCTGCTTACATTACACACAAGCTTACTGACTCTTCCCTTAACTCTATTTGTCATTATTACCTTCTCACCTACAGGGGAGTACTTAGGGAAGTTAAGCCAAATAACCTTTGAAAGTGGATTACTTAGACTTTTAACACAGGTATGGATGCTGCCATTCAGGCTTAAGATGGCTTTAATTTGATTTAGTTTACTTAATTTTGGAATTAATTAATCCACTTGAATGGCACACTTGTTAAATCAAATTACTTTTTCTGAGCAGACTAGGACTAACTTACTGTGAGGAGAAAGCATCTTGTTTTGTGAGAAAAAGGTAAAATCGGCCAAAGTCTTTTCTATAATGCCTCATTTACGTTCATGCATTTGTCCAGTAGAGGAGGAAGCTAGGTCCCTAGGGACAGAAGAGTGTGTGGACACTACAAAAAGAATACTGGCCTTCTTTTTTCAATAATAAGAGAGGTCTCATAAGATTTAAGCCTCAGAACAAAGCTCAACTTGCATACATGTAAAATCAACACATAAAATCCTTGTCACAGAGTACCTGAGAAGTTGCTGAAGACACAGATGGTGATGGAGATGCAGGTGGTGTGAGCAAGCTGCAGGGCAAATTCAAAGTGACATAGTGCTCATGGCTGCAGATGATGCGAAGAAAGTCCAGTCTCAAAGATGCTAGGTTACTTGGATTTGTTAAGGAATAGAGCTTTGAAGACACCTGGCAAGTGCAACCCATAAAACTCCAGTTAGCACCAAAACACATTATAAACGCAGCACCTGTCCCACCACTGCTCTCAAAAAACTCTTCCACAGCAACAGTACCCAAACTAAAGAGTTTCATGCCATTAAACAGTCATATACACATTCCTTCTTTGAGCTACAGATTATAATGAGAGGAGCCGTATACCTCAACCACCAGCATGATATCAACACAAGAAGTATGTAACAGCCATATTTACATAAGCAAATTAAGAACCATGTATTTGACGCATGATATCTATGTCCTATTGATTTCAGCAGGGAGTGGTCAGAATCAGGCTTGTACACCTTGTGATGGGTTAACAGATCAAAGATGCAGGTTAGCTAATCACAGAGTAGGCAACAAAGTTCAAAGGTTACTGCTGTTCTTGCCCCTTTCTATAAAATGCTAGACTCTACAGCAGAGTCGAAACTTTGTGATTCAAGGTGGTTCCCTGCTACTGTGCTGCAAAGACACCTTCAAGGCATAATGCAGAAATCCTCCTTGTGGGAAATGAGACATTGCTGTCAGCTGCTCAAGATGGAAAGAGTTTGATGAGCAATATGGTCATACAAGGAGAGACCCATTGACAAATCACGACAGTTTGGCATCCCCCTAACACAACTTCCTTCTAACTTTTGGTTAAATGATGGTGATGAGCAGATGAAAAATTCTTTCCTTCCCTTGGCACGTCCATTTGCTTCAAAGGAATTACTCCTAATCCACATATAAGAGTGCAATCAGAGGGGCATAAATGCTAAACCACTACTGAGAACACCATGCTTTCTATAAAAAGACCTGGATAGCAGAACTCTGTCTCTGCCGCCTGTCCACAGGAAATTACAGAAATAGGCTACGCTATGGCTCACAGCTAATTCACTCTATTTATCTGCATTCACCTGTTTGTAGCAGGTCTTGATAAGGACAAAGACAAACCCTCTGTCCATGATAGACAACAGATCATTGAGGAAAAATGCAAGACTCGTGTTGAGCCTTTCGACCATTTCTGTATCCTAGAGAGAAGGGAGAAAAAAAACAGGAAAGAAAATGAGAAGAACATTGTATGGTAATATGGTAATACTAAAGGTTCAAATGACAAATCCTGGCCTAGGCACCAGCACAGAAGATACTTGCGCTCTGGTGCCTGAGCAGTGACCTGGGTTAAGTTTAATTGTTGGTTATTACCTTCTGAAACCGAGAGACTATATCACCGGCAATTGTGCTGACCAAAGCAGTTACATCATCCATGAAACGCTCAGGAAAGCGATTCTTTCTTGGAGCATCCAGTTTGTCAGCAAAATACAAATGATGTACCATGCTCTTCACCTACAGGAATATAAATTACAATAGTGTCACTTGTAGAAATGAAGGTGAAGGGAAGCATGGTTGTTTTTTAAAACACAGCACTGTGTTTTAAACCGAATTTTAAGTCAATAAGCAAGATGTTTCCAGTTTGCTCACCATCAGTTCAAAGAAGAACCAGGCCTGCTGCAGGGCTGCCTCCCGCACACTCCCACTGCACACGACCCACTGCAAGGCCAGCTCTTCATGAAAAAGCTACACAGATTCAAATTCAGAGTTAGCCTGAGTCTCAAATCAGCTCACAAAAACAGTCTGCATGAGAAATGGTAGCTCAGTCCATGGAAAGTATGGCAAACAATGACGTTAAGCAAAATAAAAAGTAGAAACATGTCAGCAGTGGTGACACCTCTTAAAGAAACCCCCAACTAACAATGAAGGACAATGTTATGATATGTGATGTGAGAAATGCTTCACAGAATCTTGATCCAAAATTGAATTTCAAGTGTCAAAAGAATTTCCCAACCACCCCCAAAAGAAGCTTGGTGCTCAAATGAGTTTATTTTAGAAGTCTACCTTTCTGCCTGGTCTGATTTTTGCAGGAAAAAGGAGTAAAAAGTGGACACATAAAGCGATTTGTACAAGATACATTTACTGTCAAAAAGGATTTAACACAGTAGGAAAAAAAAAAAAGTGGGGATAAGAACCAGCTTCTGGATTTCTTTTCCCAAGAAAACTGTACCACAGACTTAAGTTGTCAGTGATCACATTTTTGTTACTCAAAAAGTCAAGACATTTTGTCTTTCAGATTTTGTTTAGTAGAATCTCATCCCATTTAAGAGAGTGCACTTCCAAAGTAACTCCCATTCACTTCCCGGAGTAACTCTGGATTAACACCTATGTAACTGAGGTCAGAACACATCTGTAATGCTAACCATCTAATGCATTATAATTTTGCACACAAGAGTATATCACGCACATGTCCAGACAGTGCTATTCATATTTTCTGGAAAGCCAGTAATAAATTGGTTCCAAATAGTATGAACATTAAACCAGACAAGCTACCCCTGATCATTTTATTCTTCCCAATTGAACTTTGTCAGAATATTTCACATTCACTACAGTTTGGATATTCAGAGGTGCTCAGCAGCAGCAGCAGTTCCTAATGACCTCGGAAAAAATAGGGCTATAAATAAAAAAATAGTTTGCATCATGGTTTTTGACCTCCCTGCCCCACAATATCAATTGTCTTCACTGAAATCTACCTTTTTAGTTGGTAATCGTCCTGTTAATGTTTGTAAGAAACTTGACGTCTCAGTGTGCGAAGACATACGATTACAACTTCGATCCGTAGCCTATGGAGTGGAGATGAATGAATGATGACAGGACATTAAAGTTTGCTGTGGATGGGTTTTGCAGCTCAAGGACAATGTACGTTTACAAAAATACTGTTCCAACTGTAGGCTTTTTACTGTCTTTACACCTTTTTATGCATTCTCAAACTTTTACTCATTCATAGATCAGGTTTAAACAAAATGACAACACTTTTTATTATTCTAAGACACATAAGCTGTTTAAATAGCTCCATGTTCTTATGCACAAAAACACTTAATGCTGCAAAGCATGAAACTTTTCCATAATTATATTTTATCAACATGCATATATCAGGAAAGTAATACTTCTAACTTTCAGTGCCATACCTCTCAACTAAGCAGGGAGAAAAGACGTGGGGATGTGACAGTGACACCGGTATTAGCACACAGAATGAGAAAATTACTGAAGTTATTCCTATTTCTGACAAAAATAATTTGCCGTGAGTGCGAGTGAACTCGGACTGAGTATTTCCAGAAAGCTGGTAAATTTGAAAGGAAGTACAGTTGAGAGGTATGTTCAAGGTGACCATGCAGAGCAATGCAGCAGGCAATAGGGGCTAAGTAAGTTAAGTCTTTCTCACTGAAACTGCTTTAAGTTTTCATACTTTGCAACACAGAACAGGTAAAATTGGACCTAGCAAGTCAGTGGTTCCAGCACTTAAATTTACATGTTTTAAGAGAGAATTTTACATGTGTATCAATTTTGGTTTAATGATATTCCACTCAAACATACATGAAGGATTACTTGAATATGAATACTAAATGTTTGATGAAAATGGCAAAATGGTTCACAACATTAAAAGAAAGCTAACATGGACAAAACTATGAAGCGGTGATTAATGTTCCCATTAGAAATGTTTCTTCTGAAGTTGAAATTAATATTAAAAAACAGAGAGAAAAAGCAGAGGAGAGAGATGGGGGGGGGGAGAGAGAGAGAAGAGGAGAGAGGAGAGAAGTAATCACAGCATTTACATTTCACAGACCAGCAACCACCCAAATGAAAGAAGTGGTCACACATTTTGAGGCTTTTCATGCAGTGCAGTGAGGTGGTAGGGGAGAAGATGCTAATTTATACAATAAAACTCACAATTTTTTCAAGGATTGAAAAAAAATAAAAGAAAAGCAAACCATCAAAATTAGAGTATACACTGAAAAGAAGATACTCTATAGGGAAACATCAGGGAAAACAAAGCCAGAAAAACCTCTACTGAAGACACCACCTGTGTTGACTCTGCACTTGGGCTGGGGTTGGATCCCCATGGGGCTGCTTTTGGACCACCAGTGTTTACCCAGGAATTGGAGCGGTCTAAACCCTGGGCATGTAATAGAAAGCAGTTGGGAAAGGAAAGAAATATATTATATGTTGCATGCCATACAGTAGTCAAATTTTAGTCCTTTAAAGCAAACAAACTGGGTACACTGCAAACACATCATCAATTAGTATTGTTAAAGCAATCTGAATTCTCAGGTATTTGTTGAGAAATTTTAGTCTAGAGGATTATTTTATCATATCTCATCTCACACACACATAATCACATTAATATGGTCAATGGCTCTAGTTCAGCCTGTCCTACCTGTAATGTTTGATATTCAAAAACTATCCTCATCTTGAGAAAAATCCCACTTTCACTTCAATTTTAATCCAGTCACTTCAGTAGATGGAGCTAGTTAAGATTTACAACAATGTGAAAGAGGAAAACTGATGCACTGATATGGAAACCACATAGGAGGTGAGGTTCCCAACACTTTTGATGTAGATTACCTGTTAGCCCACAGTTTCTAAGCTCTACAAGTGCTACAGAAAGAATTAGAAACTTTGAAGAGAATGTCAGCTCTCACAGAGTTTCCTATTCATGGAATAAAAATCCAGGACTCTTGGCAGAGTTAACCCTGTGGAAAAGACTTCACACAGATATTTGGACATTTTCTCTGAGCAGTGTGGCACACAGAAGAAAGAGGAAATATCTTTTCCAGAACCTGCTTTTCAAGAGAAAATATTTTTTAAAACTCCTGCTTCTTGAAAGCTTGATCTAATTTATACTCCAAATTCTACACTTGCAATGAATCATGTCTGCAAAATTACTCTGGATCCTCCTCTCTATCCTCTCCCTTCTCCTCTCAAGACACTCAGAAACAAGAAAAGGAAAAAAATCCAATTTGCTTGTCACCTAAGCTGCTCCAAAGTCAGAAATTTTCAGTGGAATGCAATGGATTCCATGAGTCCCATGAACCAGATCCAATGGACTCAATTTTGAAATGCTACAAGCAAATAGCATTTTCTTATAAATTTCACAAATTGGTTTCAACTCTCACCTTAGAGAACGTCCGTTCTAGTTTCTGTGCCAGCCTAGGGCTTTCCCCCAGTACATGCATGAAATGTGCAGCCCACTTCATTGCAGAGATTCTCATCAACTGCAAAGTCCACTAAAACCAACAGTCTATTTCTCTCAACAAATAAAAATTCAGCCACAGGTTGAACCCAGGTTGAGATCACTAACCTAGGATTTAAACCTTTAATCCACTGAGCTATCCCCTATGTAGAGTACAGCATTATAGCATAATTTTGCTTAAGATATCCAATAAAAAAAATACCGAACACAGAGAGAGTGTTTTCATCTCAGTTACTTTTTAGAAGAAACAAATCAAAGCTCTCTGCCTTGCTCAGACACATAAACATGCTTGATTTTGCTCCAAGTGAGTTAAAGTCAAAAGGACTCGGCAGAATACAGAACTAAGCTCATGTTTTGCAAAATTAGGCCTAACTGAAAATGCCCTTTTATCACTCACGTCTGCTCACATGCTTTTTAATCATGTCATTGAACTGGTCCTGAGTATAAAATTCACCGCATACAATGTCGGCAGGAGCAAGAATCGCTTTGTAAAAAATCTGGAGAGACTCTCCTTTCTCCCCTCCATCAAAAGTAAAGAGTACAAGAGCTTCTTGCATATCAGAGTAACTTCAAAGTTCACCAAATTCCTAGTAAATGCTGTTCAGTTTCTGGGGTTTAACCCTGCTGCTGGATCTGTACAGCAGGTACATGTACGTAACCCCGGTATGGGAAAATCCACATTCAGAGCAATAGAACTGCACAATCTTTTCTGTTTCTTCCCAACACATCTCCAGTATTTTAGGAACACTAAGAGTGTAAAATCTCATCGTAGCTCTTTTTAGACACTTAACAGATTTGCTTTAGTAGGTAAAAAAAATTTACATGGCCACATTCAAAAATGAAAGCAAAATAAGTGACAGACTTAGAAGATTACAATACATTTGCATAATAGAGGTGGTTTTAAGTCCTGTAAAAGGGATGACTATTTGGATTTTCAGAATTAAGTAAAAAGCTCATAGCAGTGACTTAAAAGTAAATTTTCCAAAATTATCAAATATCTTACACTACAACAAAAAACAATAAAAGACGGGACTCCAAAGACTTCTATCAAACAAATATTATTTGTTCTTTTAAAAACAAGAAAGCTTCCCATGGCAGAGTCTAATTTGAAGTGCAGGTTCCCTATTTGGGAATATGTGCTTAGATCATTACTTGGAGAAACAGAATACAAAATTTTACACCCTCATATTAATTTCACATCTCAAGAAGTTTCTCATACATGTCTATTGACTTCAACAAGGAGAAATAATCACATTTAACTAAAAATCTGTATATTCAAACTGAGGCTACTATCTTGATACTCAGACTATCTTAAGGAAACTTTCCTATTAACTGTTATCCATGCATTAAAAAAAAAAAAAAAAATCCCTCCAGAAGAAAATCTCTCTTCATTTTCCATTGTGACATTATTCACTAAGCCACCACATGTTACACTTCTGATAACCTGTGTAAATTCAATATGCACATTAGTGCCTATGGCATTTCACAAAAGGTCATAGTTGTTTAAGTAGCAAGATATCAAAGCAGTCTTAAAATACTTTAAAGTCTTCTAAGTCTACACTTTGATCTAAGAAATAACGATTTGCCTACCACACTTCTTCAGCCTCCTATTTGATGCGCAAATCATGTCATTATTCGTTTAAAATTGGCGACCTCATTCTCAAACTATCTTTCTCTTGCTCTTGTAAAACACAAGGTCTGGCTGGCCTGCTGACTTTACTGACAAATTTGCTTCACTGACTTTCCAGAGGATGGATGTAAAAATTCTCTGGAAGGGCCCAGGAAGTAATCTATGCTGGCAGGTGGGAAGGTGTTTTCCTTTGTGTAAATGATCACAATTTAAAAATAGGTATATATAAAAAAATCCAAACACTAAACAAAGAAAGGCGCTCTTCTCCAGTAAGGGATTTACCAAAATGGAAGGTTTGGCCTGGCTCATTCCACCTATTTTAGGCACAAAATTGAAGTGCTCAGACTGGGACTGTAGTAACCCTGTGTTCTCTGCAATCAGTGGAGAGGGACAGGCATTTCAGAAGGCAATTCAGATCTTATGTGGCATAAATTACCTGTTGAGGAGCTTTTTTTCTCTCTACTGATTACACAGGAAGCCCAGCAACTATGCTCCCAGAACAGACAACACATCTGAGGTTAGGTGGCATGAACCTAGTCTCTAGCTATAAATACGTATGTGCATATACAGAGCATCTAACAGCTGATTTAAGACCACTGATTTGTCCACATCTCTGGAAGGTCACTTTTAGCGAGCAATAAAGATGTGGGGAGTCAGAGTGGGTATGGAATTAGCACACTGTAAATTCATGTCACAGCTCAGCTGGCCAGACTATGCCTCACTTTCTAATCATCTGAAATCTTATCTGGAGCATGCAGGGACTAGGATTACTGCCTGCTGTGTGAACATACCTGCTCTGGGTGTAAGTAGTACAGAAAGCATTTGAGCAGCTGTTAGTGCTGAATGCAGAAGAGAAGAGAGAGTTTTGGCTTGGAAGGTAAGATTGGGATCACAAGGTGACAAGGCAAGCGATGCAAGGTTTGGAGAGACATAACAACTGGTAAGAGGATACAGCTGCTGGCCACATGAAAAGTGAGGTGGTAAAACCACTTTTACTCTGCTAGTCTTGGGAAGACAAGTCCACAAGGACTCTTGCCCCTAGCCACTACACTTGTGAAAGTAACACTGGCAGGCTGGTGTCTAACAAGTCAAAGGGAGAGAAGTCACAAATTTCAGAGTGGAGTTCCAAATATGTTATCAGAACTATCAGGAAAAGCCTGAGAGGGGGCCATAACTGAGGACTTCTTTTAATAGGAAAAAAACACTAAATCTTCCCCATTATTTCTTTAAAGAATAAATAAAAGATGCTGAAGTTCCTGCAAGACCCTCAGGACTGCATTCATACCTTACTGCCAATGATGGAGCGAACTTCATCATCTGGTGAGGTGGGGGTCCCAGATATATCTGGGTTGCTGTTGCTGAGACTCCGTGAGCGGTTCAAGTTAAGGCTTGCTGGTCGGACAGCAGATCGAGCCATGGTGGCATAATGCACTGATCCCCCTAAGCCACCAGGACCTACAGGGTCATACGAAAGAACATCCTGTCACACCATCAAACCCATGCTGCTTGAACCCATGCTGCTCTGCCCCACTCTGCTGCAATAAAGCCCTTGCACAGCTGTCCGGTTTGTAAGAAAATCTTTCAATGAATTAATGTAGCTGTAACACCTCTCGTGATTTCCCCTGCCTGGCTCTTCAAAGGAGGGCAAGCAGCTAGGAGAAAGGGATGGGATTAAAATGCTATTTTTCAGTGATCTGTGGGAAGCAGAAAACTCTCTGTAGATTTAGAGATATTTTCTGAGCTAAAGGGATTATTTGCCAGACCCCAGACTGGAAAACCACGGAAGAATCAGGCACAGTTCAAAGTACACAACCATCCCAAGCCCCTCAGAGGTTTTCCACTCCAAGTAAGAAACAAATTATGTGAACAGTCTTTCCAAAACTAATTTTCACATCATTCTTTCATTCACATCATTTTTCCCCCATGCAGATATATTCCCTGCACTGCAGCCTTATTCTCCCTGTGGGGTGGGATTAATCTGTCTCCTTCCTCCATCCAGACACCAATTTTCAAGTATTTCAGGCTCCTTTGCCACTATATAAACTTTTTCTGGAACTGGCTAAAAATTCAAAAGTAATATTGAAGGAAACTGGCAGGCAGGACAAGCCAAGACTATACTGCATCCACCTACTTGCCACAGAAAATCAAGCTAAAAACAGTATTTTACCATAATATAGCCTCTTGCACTTTTGACAGTGACATAGTAACTTAAGACTATCAAACAGTTAAATCTCTGACATTGCTAACTCTAATTAAATTCATCTTGTGAACAGCTACACTGGATCATAAGGGAAGTTAATAACAGGGCTTGGCATGGAACCAACAGCTGGAGTTCAGCACACCTGGCCAGCAAGTGCTTTCTGCTTGCTTGTAACAAAGTGTGACAAGAAAAAGAATAAAAAAAGAACTACCTGGTGATGGTGAATTGGGATAGGTATTTGGTAGGCGAAAAACATAATAAATATAGGAAGCAAGAAGGCTGTTTCTGCCGTGCTGGTCCTGGTTTCCATCCAAGTTTTTGTGAAGTCTGTTTATAATTGATGCCATTGCTTCAAAAGATGCTTGGCCCAGGTTAACTGAAAGTAGTAAGCGAGGAGTTTATTTTAGACTTCAGCAGTAATCATGATCAAAACTTAAATGTGCATTTCATCTACCTTCAATATTATAAGCAGTGAAGCCTGTTAGAGTATAGCAAGCTTTTCTCAAAAAACATCTGCACTGGTATTTGGACCAGGTCTAATAAACTGAACAAGAAGTGTTTCAGGGATAAGTTTCCACTTTGTTAATAACAAATTAAATGAACTTAGGTTCAATTTCTGGAATCATCTGAACTCTAGCCACCAACCAGAATGGTAGCAAGATCAAGACCTTGCTTAACTGATGGATAAAATACTTTGAATATTCACCATATTTTTCTCAGTTAAATATTTCCTTCATTTAAGTTTCAGCTGAAATACAGAGTCTATCAAAAAGAACAATCCTATTCTGTGTCTGAAAACAATCCGTTTAAAAATGAGTACAGAAAACCAGACACAGACTTGGGGTAATTACTCTAAACAAATTAGAGATAAAGCGGATTGGCAGCTGGAGACCGCAAATCTTAGTTACGCAAAAGCTGGACACTAATGTCTTGAATCTTTTTTCAGAAAAACTAAACCAAACCAGAACACTTAAAGAGTGAAAGAGCTTTCAGATAAAAAGTAAGCAAATTTTTTTCCCATAAACTGCCTCTTCCATAGTTTGTACTTCGAAAGATGAGTTACACTTGGAAACTACAGTCCTTTTAGGTGACAAGAATCTCAAAATCAGCATTATTGCAAACACACTGCCAAGAACTCACTTCTCAATTTTCAAGTCTCTCTCCTTGATAGTCTCCTTGAGGTCTCTTAATCACCTCCTACAAGACATGCTGATGCACAGCACTGCTAAGATGACTTCGTGCACAAATCCCACTGATTTTCAAAGGATGATGTCAATATATTCCAAACCACACATTCATTCCAGGTCCCCCAGAAATCTGATGTAACTTGTCTTACAAAGTTCACCACACCAGTATAGTTTGCTTTCCTCTCTGGTGTGTTGAAAGAACAAACCAGTTACTTTTCCACCAGTGTCTGAAGTGCCTTCCTTACTGATAAGTTTCATTAAATGCTCAGTTATACCGTTTAAGCATAGCCCATAACAGGGAACAAAAGGAGGGATTACTCATGCTGATTGAATCAGATCCACAATAGTTACAGGAACATACAGCACCTGTATTTTATCTTACCTACTCCAAGATTTTCCAAGGCGACTGGTGAAGCTGCAAATCTTGATTTCTAAGTGTCAGTATGGATACACCTTAATGGGTTCCAATGCTAATAAAGTGCTGAGCATCCAACTCCTGAAGTTCAGGCCAACTTCTAGTGTCTCAACTTGGATACTCAAATTGTAAGTCATTCTTGAAAATGTTAAATATTGCTCCTGTGTATATCACCACTGATCTGGATGCCAGCATGTTTTATTTTGAAGTATAGTATATAAGTAATACCAAAAATAAAGCATAAAAATTGACCTTTTTATGTCTACATATATACAATATATTTTTTGTAATTCTCTATAAAACTTAAATAGAATACCTATTTGGCCTGCAATGACAGGAGGTCTTACTACCAGAAGAATCAGTTTGTCAAGCAGGAGATGAAGAAATCGCACTACCGGCTCCAGTTGAGAGGAATTTAAAGCTGAAATGCTGCTCTTCAGTTCATTTTCCAAGTTGTTTTCCATAATTCTCATGTCTCCTATTCGCACAGGGAACATGTGCTCATCCAGAGCATGGACAAGTGCAAAGAACTTGTCAAGATAAGGGTCCTATACACAAGTAAAAATGAACAATCAGCAAGAAGCTCCCAAAGCAACTCTGCTTTCTGTGGATTTGTGGCCTTCTGTTTGGCCATTCAATGTTACAAAATTAGCAGGAACTCAACATCCTTCAGAGCTCTGCCCATATGTCTAATCAGCCAATGGTTCAAAAGTTGTCAAGGCAAACTAGCAGTTTCCACAGACTGTGACTGACTATAAGAACTGTCTATTCTTAGAAAAACAGATAGTTCACTAAAATCATGTTACCAATTACAGCACAAATGAAATATATATGAAGTACCAAAATGGCATTCTGACACTTAATAAAATAGGATAGGTTAAAATGATCAGTCAAAACAATCACCACCTTACATTTCAGATTATTGTACTTTAAATGTACAAATCATTGTCAAATGATTATCAAGCTCCCTATGTTACAATGACTACTCTTCGTGTTTACCTGAGTATGGAGGGATGATACAGCAACAACTTCTACATTGAAAACACCTTTGTGATTATCTACCCACTTCATTCCAGGAAGCGGCACCTGTAGGTTAACAGAAAGATTAACTAGTATGTGACAGAAAGCAAAACTAAGATGTTTCTAATTACTATTGCCATTCTTTTTTATTTTACTGTCAGATCACACACAAACACACCTGTCTAAATTTAGCAGCATTTAAGAAGTAAATAATTTAGGAGTTAAAAATACAAATGCACAAACATATTATGCATATATACATTCTCTCACTTTTTTGACAGGAGTATTCTCTGGTGGATTTTCAGCATGAAGTGCAACTCACCTCTGGAGAAAGAACTGAATAAGCCTGTGGTGGTTTTTCCAATGAAACAGGTAGGCAGAACTGACCAGTCTTCAACCGTCCATTTTGAAGCATCGGTATCCACTTTAAAGAGAAGGAATTTAAAAAACCAGAAACACTAACTTCTTAAGGCTTTCTTAAACTCTGTAGGATTGAATTTCTCACTGAAATCTTTCCTTAATTAAAAATACAGTTACTTCAAAATGCAACAATTATAAAATTCTATAATGGTTTAAGTGTTGAAAGTCATGCTAAACGAATTGTAAACAAATGCATTATGAATGCAGCCTGTGCTGAAATACAAAAAGACTAAGACACTCACAGTGTATCCAACTGGAGTCTCCAGGGGAGTGTTTTGTTTTTGTTGGCAACTGACATGGTAGAAAGTAAAAAGCAGGTGGTGGTGATCTGTTAAAGTGGCTGGAAGCTTAATCTTGATTTCTTCATGAAAATCAGGCGATCTGTGCAGAGAGCAGACCCTCAACTGAGTTATCAATACAAACAGAGCAGTTCAGACTTGTATCATATGCTACCATATGCTTGAGACTGAATCCTTTGAGTTAAAGTATCTGGAAGGAAGGAAGTATATGGACTATCTCAAGGGATGAAACGCTTCACTTTCTGATTACCAAGAACTGGAAAAACTTGCAGTACGTATTTCCAATCCAGAAAAATACTTACAATATCTTCTAGCAGTTTTCCTAGTTTTGCTGAGATAGATGGGATTTTAATCACCAATGGCATCTCACTCAAAATTGGACAACTGCTTTTCTTTTCTCAGTCTAGGTATGTAAAACAGTATTTAAATAATTAGGATAAACATACCAAAATTCATCACCATTGAGCTCATTTTCATAACTGTCTTTAGGTTCCAAAGTATTGTTCGTGGTTAGTATAAAAATCTTTAAGAACATGTTTGTTCTTTCAGAAGAAAAAGATTTTTTTTTGTTTCATGAAAATACAAAGGATAAATGAAAGTATGTACTAAGAGTATTTGATAAAAATGATTCTACAACAGGAACCTACTGATCCTACCACAGGAGCAAATAAGGTTAATTTTTAAGTCTCCTTTCTATATATATTAAAAAAAAAAAAAAAAAAAAAAAAACTGCCTCTAAGAATCACATTTTATTGTGATTCTGAATTCCCAATTGCCTAAATTGAGAAGATAGACACCAGAATTGTTTCCAAGACATATGTATCACAGGCTATGCCTAGTCCTGCCACTGTTGAAAGAAACAGAGCGTCATTCTTCCATTTTCTGTATCTACACTGTCCGTTTAGCTCATTCTTGTATTACACCAGGGCCCTGGCCATCCTGCACACACAGTAGGTCAACCACAGCTCCCTTTTGAAATAGCCAGTTTCTTCCAAAAGGAAACCTGGTTTTCAGAGCAATTTACTCAATAAGCTGTTCCAGAAACAATAAGAACTGAAACAAGATTATCTTCAATTTAATCCCAGCAAACTGGCCCCTGAATGTTCCAAAGCACACAACATATACCCTTGGCATCCTGCAAAGAAAGCAGCAGTCGGGTGGGCTGCACTGCACTCCCCTCATCACATAGACATTTTGAATTGCAATGCTCCCCAAAGAGAGGGAACTTTGCCTCAAGGTCAAGATTGCTACACAAGCCTTGGAAGGAAATGGACTGGATTCTCCACAACGTGGACACAAATCACCCATTCCAAGGTATACCAGCCCAAAGTAGCTTGGATAGAGAGCCAGGCCACAGCAATGGACCAAACAGATGGGATCCTTCCCTGGTACAGTTACAAATACGACAGACATGTTCAGGACTCCTTACGCCAGCTGCAGTGAAATTATTTCCAAGAGCAAACATGTTTAATTTGTAACTACAGTCTAAATGGCTCTGAGTACCTAATAACTCAGGAAAATAACAAAGCACATGTGGACATAAGTGTAGACCATAAATCTTCATGCCTAACTTGAAGCATGTACTTATACCATCTGCTGAGTTTGGCTAAGTGCTTAGAATTACAGCTTCTGGCACAATGATCTTGACTGGTACCAAAGTAAACAAAGAGTCAGGCTCCTAGTCACTGCAGAACTCTAACTATAGTATCTGCTGACACTGTAGTTACTGTTAAGTGTTATGTAGATAGTCATTGTTAAATAAACAATGAGACGGATTCACAATTCAGTTACTCCACATTCACACTGCTAGAATTCCTTCTGGTTGGAATTATATTATCCACAGGGACCCATGTCCTTTTATAAAATATCTTGCGTTTTACCTGTTGTGATACACTACAGCTGTGTATGCTTCTTTGGAAAATTCAGGACAGCTAGATTTACCAAAGATGACCTGTGGGGGAAAAAAAAAAATCCCCTTGTTATATTGTGCCAAGAATTTGTTCCATAATCCTGCAGAGATATTTACAGCTAGAGTCCATGCAGCTGCATACAGTTACATCTGCTCCTTACTTGCTCCTTAACTCCTATGTAACATTTTACTCAGTCACTGAAGAGTTTAAAATTTTAATAATCTTAGTTACAGATGCACACAGATATGACTAATTGATGCATGTAAGGACTCTTCAGGCAGGGGTAACAGTGAGAGCATTTATCTGCTATTATGAATTCAGAAGATACTGGGAAAGACAGACAGACAAGACATCATGGAAATTGGGCCAACAGAACCCAGATAAGGCAAGCTAAAAAGAACAGAGAAGTTAATGAGTAAGAACAACTAACATCTCAACAGGTATTTTCATCACTAAGTCTCAAATTACCCTACAAGAAAGGCCAGTTTACAAGAGCTTTACAGAAGAATGCAGATTTGAATAGCCTATGAGGAAGGTACCTCACAGCTAGAACTTCACCAGATGCTGACCACTTCTGGCCCTGAATGCAAGTCTAACTGTCATCATCATATTTTTTGGAAACAGTAGCAAACATACTACTATTCCAAACACAGGGAGTGCACCGCAAACATTTTAACTTGAAAATTCTAGTTACTACACTGTTATTTGGCAAACTCGAAATAACAGTGGAGTTAGAACAGCCCCCCTTCGTTCTGAATTACTACAATTTTATACTCCCTATAAACTGTTGTTTTGAAATATATGTCAATGAGGCTTTTTTTAACACAGAGTTTTATGGCTGCAAGGTGTGCTTTGCCTTAGCAGCATGCAGCACTTACAGAAACTGAGCACAAAGTGCTTCTCTCACCGGCATAGCATTACTTGGATCCTCTCCATACATGAACTGGACTTTTACAGTGATATTTCTGGCAGATCCTTGGCGGTTGGCAAAGTTAAGGCTCTGAGGATAGACATAAAGAAGATTCCTGCAAGAGATAAATGCACTGAGTGAGTACCTCACTGTGAGAATGACAGGGTTCACACTGTTAATAATGCTTTTACTTAAAGCCCTACAAAAAAACATACAGATTCAAAGTGAAGGGCTTGACATTTTCCATTAGCCAGATGCCAGATGGTCTTCTCCTGAACATAAACACACACCCACACAAGCGATTTGGTAATGACTCTTGGTTTTAGACATCAAAGTCATAATTTTCTTAACTACCAGGATACTTGGAAAGGGTTCCTGTTTATAAAGGTGCTTGAAAAATACATCTAAAAACTTCTCAGAGATTATACTATCTAAGAAGTTCAAGTGGAAAGAAACGCATCAACAGAAAAAAACTGAGAAATGTTTACTTGTTCAACACAGAGTGGCTGGTTTTCTGCTAAATACTTTCCTTGCTGTAATCTGTTTTTTTCCTCCTTACATCATGATGACTTCAGATTACATGTCTCCTCTAAAAAATTAACTAAAGTAACAGATACTTGTAACTTCAGCAGATATGCAATCTTTGCAATAACGTGGAGGGAATGGTGCCTCCAATCCCACACCAAAATATCAAACTTCAGGGAAGATGTGGATCAATGAAAAATAGCAGCTGAGAAACAAGGATAGCCAAAAGGTCTGGAAAATAGTGGGGTAACCGGACTGAACCAGGATTGTTTAACTTTGAGGGGAATGGCTACGCAATGGAATGGATAATTCCATACGCTCTAGAAGTATCTGAAGAACTGCTGCAAAGAGCAAAGTAATAAAATGTTCATCATATCTATAGGAGATATGACAGCAAGTAATGGGCTGAAATTGCAGCAAAGAAGATTTAGGTCAGATATGAGGAAAACTTTCTGACTGTAAAGCTAGTTAAGCAGTAGAACAGATTGCTTGGGAAGGGTGTGAAATCTCCATTTTCTGAAACTTTTAAGGATATATTAGGCAAACACCTGTTCAGAATGGTTTAGACAACCTCATCCCTCACTGGAGAGAACCAGATTTTCAACGCTCCTTCCAGCTCCATTTCTTCAAGTCTATGATTATTTTAAATACAGAAATGAGCATGTGCAAAATTCTGTACTTTTTTTCTATCTTCTTATCCCTATTGAGTTCTATGAAAAAAGTTGGATTCACACATCATTAGCAAAATGGTCAACTGTGAGCCCCAGGCCTGCCATATGATTGAGTAATTCATACCTGCAGAAGTCCCTTATATGTTCATATGAGCCCACAAAAGACAACAGCCCCTGAACCATTCCACACAACAGGCTAAGTTGTTCAAAGGAAATACACGCTCTTTTGCTACAAAGCAGACAAAAGTGTACAAATTACTCTGTATCTAAAAGAACTCAGCCTGGAAGTCATCTATCCAACTTCCATACAGCCCTGCCCATCAGGATAGAGGCATTCTCCTTCTAACACCCAGTGGCTACAGGGTGCATAATTTATCACTCAGTGCTAGAGCTCCAACAAGAGGGACAGAGAGGGATCCTCATTGCAGCCTGGTCGTTAGGATACTGCATGCAAGTGAGGAGAGGCCTTGGTTCAGATTACTGCCTTGCTTATCTTAGGGAAAAAGAGAAGTGTTACCTTTTTCAAACACTGAAGCAACCAATCCTGTAATGAGTCCCAACTTATAAGGAAAGAGATGAAAGTAGTTCTCTTCCAATCTGCCCCCCCAGTTGGGAACTATTCATTGAATCTAAGCATAATTTATAAAGAGTACCCAATTCTGCTCCTTGTCCCAGAGAGACAAGAGACAACAGATGGACAAACAAAACTTCAGAAAGGAGCACAGCAGGCCAACTTTTTAAATGCAAAAAAGCAGCTCCTACAGAGCACTGGCAACAGTAGATAGAAAACAGAAAGGCACTTTTTTGATTGTCACAATGGCAGTGATTTGGTTGCTCTGTGTAGGCATCTGGTGCCATTTTAAATGCCACAGGTATCCAAAACATCTGCCCTGGTCTGGCAGATATGACAGAAGAGCCCACGCTCATCAGGAGGGACGGCTAGAAACAAGGTCAGCTTTCCTAGGCTGTCAGAAATTGCACTAGATGGCAAATGAATCCAATCCAAAGCTTTTGTTCTGACTGCATGTGTAACTCCTTTTCTCCTTGATATCCATGAGTACTCCCCATCCATACAGACACAGACTATTGCTGGTCCTAAGAACTTCTCTAAGAGTCTCAGAAAAAAAAGGTACTTCCTTGAAGCCAGCACCTGTATCAAGCAGTCCTGATGTAAAGCTCCAGAATGCTATACTGGGCAGCATTATGAAGCCAGGCAGAGGAATATGCTTAGCTGGCATGTGGGAAATTTCTTCTATTTCAAATGAAGTCCTTCATGCTGAATTAAGTTTTTGAATTCCATCCCCATTGGTCGCTTTACCTAATCAATGCTCTCTTATTATTTCAGAAGGGGCCTGTGCCTTTTTTGCGACTCTACTAAATTACTTTGTTCTGGCATGAATACATTTGCTCCTTCATGTGCTTTTTAAAATGAAAATGGATATGAAAATTTATTCTAAAATGTACATTGCTCATAAAACTTTCATTAAGTATTATTAGTGCTTAAGAGAAGGATTTAATGTATTTGGGAAGCCAGGCTACATGATCCCTATATTAAAGATAGTCTTACGCTTGGGGCTGATTTATGCTGAATATCAGAGATTAGCCTAAACCAAGCTTTCAGTTCTCATATCATCTCTACTGCTAGGGCTTGGCCCTGCTGGGAGCAAAGCAAACATTTCAAGAATTTGGTATCCCCCTAGAAAGAGGGTGGTAGAGACCTACAGCAGACACTAGAGCTGACATTACATTTTAGCCATAACAATAAACACGAGGAGCACTGTACCAGTCGACTGTCCCTCCACTGCTTTTCACCACCCTGCCCTCTGAAAATCTTACAGGATGATCATCCTGCATTCTGTTGGGAAGAAGTTTACGTTTCTTAGGGGAATTTAGATGCACAGATCCTGCTGTGGTACAGCTGGGAGACAATGGGGGAATCGAATGCTTGCTCCTATTAAGGCAGCTTCCCTCCAGAGCATTTCCCATTACAGATGTCAAGATTTTGTTCAGAATTTACATACAGGGAGGGGAAAATAAAGTCTCCAGGTGAAAAATCAGAATGTGATCCCAAGTGAAAAGATCCTCCTGTATTTTACCCTACATAGGTAAAAGCCAAGAGCTTCCTGTTAGCCATAAACACAGCTATAGGAGACTGGAAAGAGATGGACAATTGAAAAAAACACAAGAATGTTATAAACTGCTTAAGAAACCGATCCACCTCTTTTAGGTCCACCTTGAAAAGCTGACACCTCAGTTTCTCCTTCATTGCTCTCTTGCGTTTGCTAAGATGTTCTATCACTTTATCCTAACTTCTCAGTTGTGTACACAAATGCCAAGGCCTCAGTAGATGTTCTAGGACACAAGAGATGTAACCACCATCCTACAGAAAAAATGAAACAATAATACTTCTCTGCAAAGTGATGGTAGAAACTGCCTTGCTGCATGGGTAGGATATGCATCAAAGTTGCTGGGCTTTTAAACACAAAATAAGTGGCATGAAATGCCATAACCCTGTGCTATACACAGGCAGTGAGAAAGCAAGAGTGGAGAACAACTTTCTGATGAACCAGACACCAATGGAGAAAGTCTTAGATTACAGCATTCAATTCTCTAAAGAGGGGATGAAGGAAGGAAAAGGTATGTACCAGGAAAATAATACTGTAGCACCAAAAAACAAGCTGGACCTAAGCTGGTTAAACAAAAGGACCGCTGGTCCTTATGTTCTCAAGTAACAGCTACTTCCTAATGATATTATTCACAGATCTCTATCAATAAAAATTTCAGACAGAAGCTTTAAATCAAAGGACTTGTGTCTAGAGTTTTTATTACAATGCTATGCCAAAATGTATGCAAAGCTTACATTACTATCTCAAACAGATCTCAAATGTACATTTATCTCCATAAAGTGAACTGTTTAAGTGTGAAGTCTTCCTAAGCCAAGGAAATAATGGCACCAGGCAGTCCTCTAAATATTTATGTAATGTGATTGCAGCCATTTTCCAAAATCCTTCATAAGTGCATTAAAACATTAAGAGCTGGTCTTCAGCTGAGGGAATTCTAACCATTATTAAAACTTCCCTTTTCAGTAAAACCCAGAGACCTTGTTCTTTCCTTTATTCCTACAATAAAAATCCTTTCAAGTCAATTTAGTGAGGGTCATCCAGGTGCACGAAAGATCTTCAGGATCATGTTTGTTAAATACATCTTTTTTTGACTGTGTTGACAGCTCCCAGAAACAGGATTCCCCCCTAGGGTTTCAGTAACTCTTGAATCTCATGGTTTAATCATATGAGAAGGTTTTTTTTCCCTCTTGCCTTCCCATGTCCTGCTTTGCTTATGCATTCTGCGACTGTTGCGACATCTAAGAACTGGAGGTCGCTACTTTCAAGTGAGCTTCTCACTGCTTGACTTTACTGGTGCTGGCATTAATTTGGAACCTCCTAAAGCCTTTGGAAGCCATTTGTTGCATTCTCATTTTTGAGATGAGAGCACTTTGACTGCCCTTCCCATTAGGAAAGCAAACCTTTCTGAACGGTAGTGTCATGGCCTTAGACTTCTGCGTTCTGCACTCCATAGTGTTATTGCAATGCTCAGACACAGCCACGTTCCCACATCTTGCTGGGCTGCCATGTGTCACCGGGCCCGTGTGCACACCCTGTGGCTCAGGAACCACACTTGGCAGTGGGCCCCGGGGCCACACAGTGATACGCTTGTTAACTGGTTAACCTGTAGAAATACGGTAAAATGTCTGAGCTCTGGCTGCCCAGTTACTGACAGTTTTTGAGCAACCTCCTGTATTTTTCTGAAAATTAAGCCAAGAATTAAGATCTGAGGGTGGAAAGGAGGTGACAGGGGATGGGAGAATACAAAACTGCTTAAAAAGAAAAAAGAAAAGAAAAAAGGCTTTTTGTGACTGTAAGAAATAGCTGAAACATCAAAGAATTATTCCTTTGACACCCTGAAAAACTGAAGTCTCTAAAACTATTTTGAAAGGGCTTGCAGAAAGTATCTTTCTTTTTTAATTTTGCAACTAGTTCTTCAAATTTCGTAGCCCAAATCCAGCGTCAGATGGTAGAAGCTGAACTTCACGCACTATTACAGAGCATGTCAGGCTAAGATAAAAAAAAAAATGTACCTTAATTTCATCTACATAAGTGGCAGTTCTGTAACTTTCTCTACAAAATATACCAATATCGCTAAAGCACATGTTTATCTACCTTTTAAATGCTGGAAGTGTTTAAACAGGGCTGTCAGGTAAAATGTATCTTTGTCTATCAATGCAAAGCAAAAACTTTCAAATTTTTCAGAGTTAAATGTTAAGATCCCTAAAAGCTTCCCACACAGGCACAATACACTATCATTCCAGATCCTGCATGTGCTTATTTTTTACTCACTTGAGCCCCTCTTTATACACTTCCATTGATATTACCAAATGAGAAAGTTCTGCAGGAATGACTCATGCAAACCTTTCAAGCTGATCTCTGTCCCATAAACGAGTCTAACAAGAAAGTTCTAATACATTTTTAGTAGGGTTCAGTAAATACACATTTGATGAGTTTCTGTAGAAATTCATCTGAACAAATGGTTGATTTTAATGGAGAAAATAGCCTTCCACTGAAGAGCTTCTCTCCCTCACGGACATCCCCTGTGAAAGCAATTGACCTTGTCAAAGCTAAACCTCTGGAATAAAGCCCCATGCCATGCAAAACGCAGAATTAAGTATGATAAACACTCACTATCACAATAAAATTAAGAGTGAAAATAATGATCTTCATTTGAGCTCTGCTTACTAGACTTCTATATGTGGAGTTAAAAAGGCAGAAGCAGAAAGATTAAATGGTGTTTAATTTTAACAAAAAGATCCTAAGCAATTCTGTGTCACTCGGTACACTGAGCTTCCCAATTGCATCACTACAACATTTTTACTTTGCTCCAGCTGATGAATGCATTAATCTCCTTTCTCCAGAATGTTAGGCCCGATCCACACTGTCTTGCTGCTTTTCTATACTTTGTGCAGATATGCGAGTAAGTCTGATCCAAACCATTCATTAACCAGAGATGGGGACAAAAACAACAACAACAACAATCCAAGCAAAGGATTGCTAAGCAGACAAGAGGTTCCCCAGGATCCAGCAAAACCCTGAAAACCCTACAAAGAACATGCTATCATATGCATGGACTGATTTTCCTGTATTGCAATGGGTGATTCCACAAGGAAAAATATCTTTCATTGATACTTCACTGCTGCTTGAAAAACATACACTGTTCCAAGCAGAAACCCGTAGTAGAATAGGACATTTGTTTCGGAGAACCTATAGACTTGATTTATCTACTGCTTAAATGTTAAGCAGTAAACGGAATGGTAACGTGAGAAATGTAAGCATTGCATTCTCTATCACCCACCTCTGGCAAGTAACTCTTAAAAGGTAAGCTTCATATGGTGTAAATTACTGCACAAAACTTAAGATAGTAGAATCTCATCCAGGCAATCTCTAGATGTAATTCCCTCCTTCTCACTTAATCTGAAGTAGCTGACAAGGAAATTCACTGCAGCCCAATGAGTTACATCAGAAAATGATACAAGACAAGAATAAGATTGCATGAATCATCTGGGAATATTTTGCCCTTCCATTGCTTTATCAAAGAGGTACACAACCTAAAATATAGTGCTTAATGCTCTTTTAAGTATGGTAAATCCTTTTATACTCCTGGGGAAATAAAAAGAATCACATAACACGAAAAAAAGAAGCAATTTAGGCTCTTACCAAGGAGCTCTAAACTCAAATTTTGTCTGTTAAAAAAGTGTGTCACAAATACTTTGTGAGATCAATAATTTTATAAGAAAATGTCTGGCAGAATGAAAAGCTCAATACTTGTTTAATCAGCAACATGCCTGTCTCTAAGGGTTTATCTTCCTAGAAATCAACCTGGATTTGAGAAGGGTTACATTCGTTCAGTTACACAGTTTAATGATCAACTCATTGGTCTGCCTCTTCTGAAATGAACAGGAATATATATAGATTAAATTCTTCAACCTGGAACCATCACACAGCAAAAATTGTTAGCAGGAAAAGCCTCTCCATTCTGAACAACCAAAGAGTGTTAGGAATAGAAATATGAAAACCATTCTAATCTTTCTATTCATTGCCTCTATTTCAGCTACAGCTGAGAAGGACAATTCCTCCTTTGATTCTGCTGCACCTCCCGAGGTAAAATCAAGATTTGCAATGTTAGATGATGTCCGAATCCTAGCCAATGGTCTCCTCCAGCTTGGGCATGGTCTTAAAGACTTTGTCCATAAGACAAAGGGGCAAATGAATGATATCTTTCAAAAACTTAACATTTTTGACAAGTCCTTTTATGAGCTCTCACTTCAAACTAGTGAAATCAAAGAAGAAGAAGAACAGCTCAGACAAACTACTGCCAGACTGCAAATCAACAATGAAGAGATAAAGAATCTCTCTCAGGAGATGAATTCAAAGATCGAATACCTCATACAAAACAAAATCCAGCTGCAAGAGAAAGTCTGGGGCCTAGAAGACAAAGTCACTAAATTGGCTATTATCCAGCCTACAATGCATGAGACAAATGAAATTTCTTCACTCAAAGTAAGTAGACTTGTGAAATTGCCTGAGATGCAAAGCCAAAGTAAACTGTGATGCTATTTTCAGTATTTATGCAATAGAAGCTCATGTCTTTCCTGCACCTTCACTGTTATACGACTGTGTATCTTCGGAAATAAATCTGTGTAATAATCTTGTAAGAACCACTGTGTCTTATTTGACATGCTCTTTATTTTACAGTAAAATTCCCCGGTGAAATTGGTGCAAAAATGGTGAAATGACATGACACTATGCTTTTCTCAGTATTTTTTTTCTGCACATAAATTTTAAGAAATTCTGTAAATATAATGATACCAAGTTTTGAAATCAAGAAAATAATGTGATTACCAAGCCTACAGCTTAGTATTTCATCAGTTCACTGCAAAATAATACATTATAACATTAAAACAATAAACCATTAAGCTTTGAAGAGGGGTATCTGTAGTACCTATATGACCTCCAGAACCAAAGAATCTTGCAACAGTCAACAGACTTAACCTGAATACATGCAAGTACGCAAGTGGATATAAAGTTTTCTACCTAAAAATAAGCAAATATTAACTCTATTCTGCAGAAGCATAAAATGACTAAGCAATTTGTCTGAGAAAACACTGGATATTCAAGTCAGAGCAGAAAGCTGAATCCAGATCTTCCAAATTCCAAGCTAATATCCTAAACACTGGGAATTATTCCTTTCTTGGGATCAGTGGCATGTATTTGGTCAGAATCAAGAGCCAACTGCAGAGAATGTAACTGTTCTGGATATAAAAATGAAAGGGAAATAACAACAACAGAAAAAAGCCTATGATGCTGCTAGTAGTTTTGTCTCAAGGACTCAGAAATCTGGGTGTTCATTTCAGAGGCAAGGAAATCTGCCCTTTTAGAGGAAGGGCAGGCAGCCCTAAGGGAAACGAAAGGCAATGTTAAATGGTGTGTGCCTCTCAAAACTGATCCTGTAACAAGAGTTAGCTAGGCAGTGTCACTATAAAGGCCTTAAATTGCTTCTAAACACAACCTCCCTCCCTCCCTTCCCTGTCCTCAGGCTTTTGTGGAGCAGCAGGACAACCACATTAAGCAACTTCTTAAAATTGTAGAGGATCAGCATGCACAACTCGACAGACAGCACAGTCAAATAATGGAGCTGGAAGATAAGGTACAGTAACCGACTACATTTCTCTTTTCTGGATCTATCGTCTCTCACAACAGAGGAGGAGCTAATGGCTCAGCAATTCATTTGGGCCAACTACCTCTCTTTTTCATATCTTGGAGGGATTGAGGAGAGGATAAACAATTTAGACTGCAAACAGATACCTTTTTGGGTGTGAGAGACAGCTGTGCTACTGTGAAGGAAGCTAATTTTCTTGTTTTTCCTCCCCTTACCTATCATATTATTGTTCTCCTATTAGTCTGTTAAGTATCACTTTTTTCTATCTCTTTCTTCTTTTTCAATATTCACTCCAATTGGGAACCATCTTCTGCTAACATGTGTAACCGTAACTGGCTATAATTGACATGATTATATTACTAGTTCTGCTATAAAAGCAAAAGGCCTCTCACCTTGAGGAACCATAGTTCTGTGCTCTTTAGATGCTAGTACTAGTTGTCTAAGTGATGTCACCTGAGGAAGTTAAACCTGTTTGCTCATTAAGACGTACTTCACTTCATGAAAACTATGTTGTTTGAGCAGTGAAATAGTTAACGTAAAGGTAACTGAAATCTACCCAAACAATCCTAATTGTTTTTGTATTGTTAATTGGATACATAAGGATTCATAAGAAAAGTTATTCTCTACAATGTATTGTTTGACTTGATGTATGAATCTCTCAATTCCAGAGCCTTGAGAAATTAACAGTATGTAATTGTGGTTCTTTTCAGTTAAACCACCTAGAGCTCCAGGAAATCACAGAAAATTCCTTTATTGTGGATCAAACAGAACCAGAGGCCACTCCCTTCCTTGTGCACAATTCAACTGCTGTAAAGTACAAATTTGATGGTGAGACCATATGCCTTAAATGTGACTACATGGTGCATAATTTTTGCAGTATTCTGTGTGAAAGTTTTGTGCTGTTTTTAAATAGTCAAAGACTAAAAGAAAAAAAATCTTATTTTATATAGAACATTGGGAAAAGGAGAAAAGGAGCTAGATTCCTGCTTTTGGAAACAGTCATCCTGTATTTAGCCCCACTGTCAATGTATACCTGTCTCCTGACACACAGGAATGTCAGGAATAACGAAATAATTGTGCCCTCCTCCGTCAACCTCCATTCATTCACTGTGAGCAGGTGCCACGGCAATCCTTTTACTGCCACTTCTGGTGTTGCTGATGCCTGTCTCAGCAAGCATGTACAGAGAACAAATTTATTTCACATAGGCCAGTTGCAGAATTTGGAAGAGTTTTTTGTTTTTGTTCTTGTTTTTTTTAAGTGATATTTCTGAACTGCAGCAATGGGAACAGTGTTTGTTGGGAACTTTATGAGGGGTGTGAAAGTCCATTTGCCAGGATCTAGTCTTAGGCCATACAAGTTTACTAAAATTATTTAAATTGAAACCCTGCCTGCCTAATTTAGAAAGTATAGGAGGTCCAACCACTGGCTCTTTGCAGTATTACCAAGCCCACAGCAGGAAAAGAATTTTTACGTTTCATGACATCTATTGTAAAATCAAATGATGACCGAAAAGATTGCTCTGGTTCTTCTTTTTTAGTGAAATTCAACTTACAAAGCTAGATTAAAATTTACCACATCCAAAACAGGATTTGCAACTGTCTGATGTTTGCTTTCCTAGGTGCTGCTCCTGACTGCACGGCTCTCTATAACAGCGGCATACGGTCCAGTGGTATTTACACTATTAAGCCCAATGGCTCAGAAGCTTTCGATGTCTACTGTGAAATGAAATTTGGTAAGACACTTGTGCTAGCAACAGTCTAATCTCACACAAGCAGTTTTCTATAAACCAGAAAACTGTGTTCCATTCCAAAGTACTCGAAAATTTAGCATGGCTCTTGGATCCTCTTGACCTCTTTATTGCACTGTATATGTTCTAAACTTTCCTATTGTCTAAAGTCTCCATAACACTGCTTTCATATGTACGGGCCTTTTGTTTATACTGAGGAAAGGAGTTTGACTCCCGTGAAACAAATTAAGTACATTTTAAAAAAAGGGGAGGGGGCACCTTTATGTACAGAGAGCGAAAATGGCAATTATAAATGCCACTATGCTACAACCATGAAGTAACTCTTCCAAATCAAAGCACATCGTAAATAGCAAATACCTTAGCAAAATTTTGTTCAGATAACACGGACTATTGCTTGAGACTTAGATATCACAAACTAACCCAAAAAGTTGAGTCTTGGAGACAGGATTCCTACTAGCATATCTCTACCTATGTCAAGTTGGTAACTAGTTATCATATGGATCCAGAATTATCACAGACTAGCTGAAACAAGCCAGAAAACACTCATATTCTATCTTTGTAAGTAATCCATTTGACTATTTCCTTTGACATTGCCTGTTGTCTGGCCAGTTTGTTTGTTCCCCAGTTTTTTCACCTGGCCATACAGCCTCCTGCGTGCATCCTCTCCACCTTCCCTGGGCCGTCCCTTTACCACATCTACCCAGAGAGTCTAACAGCACCCTGACACAAACGTGGCCGGGCAATGTGATCCGGATGTGGAAACATAATTGGCATAGGGTTGCCCTCTGCAAAAAGCTCCCTGGGTTATATTTGTTGAAACTGGTTAAACAAGGGTGTCATGACCTGGTCAGAATAAAGATCCTACTGCAGTCAATCAGACAAAGCCTCCAATATTTTATATCAAATTTAGAGTCGCATTCCCAGCAATCAAGCACTATTATTAAGAGCCTGACAAACTGATAATATGTCTGGATCATTTAATTTTTCTTTTTAGCATTTTCCATTGAAGGCACCTGCAATGCAAACCCATTTTCTTCTTCACTGCAATAGACAGTGAACACACGTAAGGGCAGACACAAGCAGTGCAGTCTAAGTCAGCAAGCTCATGAACTCAGTCATGTTCCATCTTGTCGCTAGTAGTTTAACACTTAAGCTAGGTATGTGACTTATCTCCCTTTTGCATTCACAGGCAGCTCTTGGACTGTAATTCAGAACAGAGTGGATGGATCACTAGATTTTAACCAAACCTGGGACACCTATGAGCATGGTTTTGGTGATCTCAATGGTAAAACTCCTTTTTCGCTTCTTTATTTTTTATCAGTTGCTGCCAGAAGCTGAATCTTCCTAACTAAAGGTGTTCACATAAGAGCAAACAAAACCTGCAATCAGATCTGAATAGTTAATATCTAATTAGTGCAAGGCCAGAGAGAGCTTATCAGAAAATGTAACTCTGTAAATCTGCACACACCTTCCAATTCATGTTTAGAAACATTTGTTAAATCACAGCTGAAATGTCTGAAAGATGATTTGAATTATTGAGATTTTAGCACTTATAAAAGAACACCCACACACACACCAAAAAAAAAAAAAAAAAAAAGCCTTTAGATCTCATACATGCAAAACCTCAGCAATATGCTACTGCTACTTCTTCTCAAGCTTTCTGACAAACCTCAAGACAGCCTGAGGATGTGTGCTCCCTTACACAAACACCTCCGGCTTCCCAGGGCGACAGCCAGTCGCCTCACCTAGCCACATAGGGTGAGCAAACACCCACGTTCACCTGTTAATCATCAGCTCCAAGGAATTTTAGCACCAGGGGCTGGCCAACAGCCCCCCCATCCAGAGCATTTTGCCCATTTTTGCTCTTTCTGATGGTAAGGTTCTACTTTTGTTTAGAAAATATTTAATCTTTCTGGGCACAGCATAGATTAAAACCTCACCAATTTTGGGGGCATAATTTATTTCTTTCACCTCTGTTACAACAAAGAGCTGCTGCACCTCAACCCTCCTCCCATTTTGGCACAGTAGCTCAGGACTGAGGTAGACTTTTACCTATACAACTTACTATAATAAACGCCACAGCTGCCCGTGGATCGGTCTCCCAATTCCCCTAAGCTAAACCAACATGAAACCACACTTTTTCAGCATCAGAAAGATTTCACAGAGGATCATATTATTCAGAACTATGTACTACCCAGTTCTGTGCTCCACGGTCTAATAGATAAAACATAACAAGCCACCGCTTCTGACCCGTATACTGCACAGGTGTTTTACTCAACCACCTTGTCTTCTATTGCTTTAAATGCCACCTGGATGTATGGCATTCACATTCAACTGGACTATTTCTATATGTGGCAATCATCTACCATGCACTGACATCAGTGGCAAATACAATAAGCTACTTAATGATTGAGCTAGGAAACAAGGAAACTAATCATCAGGAATTTTAACAAAAGAAAAATGCGAAAGTTAAATTCACTGTGTACAGTGAATAATCCCCTTTAAATACTATATTTTCACTGGTACCACACACAGGTTATCTGTAAAAACCAAATTCAATAGCAGTATGATCTATACAGGGTGATAGGGAGAGTTTATCACATAGCCCCTTCCCCCATTAAATCTCTAGCTTTGATTCTCCATTGATGACTTCTTCTGTCTCCAAAACTTCAACTTGGATCTCTCTTGATTCTGACATTGTTCAGCTTATTTGAACATACAATTTCAAATCTTGATATTTTAAAGGTGAATGAATTATGTGAGGTTAAATATGCAAAAAGCATGGTAAGTGTGTTCAGTCTCCATTCCATGTTAACTGTATTTATTTATTATGACTTTGCAGAAGAATTCTGGCTAGGTCTGAATAAGACCTACTCCATTACTAAACAAGGGGACTACATTTTACGGATTGAGCTGCAGGACTGGAAAGATAATAAACGATACATCGAGTATGCATTCAGCCTGGGAAGCCCCAAAACAGACTACATTCTCCAGCTTTCACGGATCTCCGGGAACATCCCCAACGCACTGCCTGAACAGACAGAATTGAAATTCTCAACCACAGACCATGACATGGACATAGCAAACAACTTCAACTGTCCAGAAAACTATCTAGGTACTAGTATGCTGGATACACTAAAATGCAGTTTCTCTGTTACATGAATTACAGTATTATGCTTTAGTGAGGAGTTACTTATATTAGCCTGACTTGAAAATGGAAACGAGAGAGTAGCAGTATCTTTCTCCTTGAAAAAGAAGACACAAAATATTTATTTTTTTGGCAGATGAGAGTTCTAAATTGACAAAGCATCATCACTCTATTTTATAGAGGGGTAAAACTAAAGCATAGTGAGACTGCAAAGGACTAACATTAGAAATAGAATGAAATACAATTCTAAGATGAAATCATGAGCTATAAAGTTCTTCCTCTGAGGCCTGCTCTGGTATGGGAACCTTAGGTCAGATAGTGTAATCTTTCCTTGTTTAATAAAAAATAAATAAATAAAAGAGAGAGAGAGAGAGAGAGAGAGAAAAGAGAATGAATTGACTCTTAACTCCACTTTGACTATAAAGCACAAATTACAGATAACGATAAGTTTGATGATGAGTTTCCATCGAAAGGCAGACACTAGCTGTTTGTCAAGTATATACACTATAATCACTCTCAAACCAACAGGGTAGATGCAAGGCTGAAGTCATATTTCTCCTTAATTTGGTTAAGAGATTTCTAAACTGTTTGAATTTATGAAGCTTTTATGTTTTTCCAGTCTATAGAAAAAAGCAAACAACCCAAAAAGCAATTAATAGTTCAGTCACAGGATATAGAGTTGCCCCCCCCCCCCCCAACAATTACTTTATGTAACAAACATTTTGTGGCTGCCATTCCAGGCTTTAACATTACTAACATCTGAATTAATGCTGAAAGCCACTCAGCTCTAGTGACCATAAAGCAGGTGGCCAATGAATTTCAAGGCGATAAACTTCTCTTTTTAAACAGAGACACTCTGCCAGTCCTTTGCCTGCAGAACTGAGGTTACAATTTAATCTAATGATTAGGGAAATCAACCAATAAAAAAGATAATCTGTTCACTAAAAGCTGTCAGTGCTCTTCACCCTCCTGCAGAGGTAGGGATTCAAGAGCTCTTTGTTCTTGGGAAAAATATCATAAATCAGAAAGCCAGTTGTAGAGGGAGTTTTCCTGTAGTTTCCTGTAGTTGTCACAGGAAATACATAAGGGCTGAGTTAACTTCTGAAGTGTCTCGGCTCAGCAGCAGCCTTTGTGCGTGCAGTGCCGTATGCACCGCTGCTGTCGTGCCAGTGGTCACTATCTGCTTCACCATCTTTGTACTGGCACTCAAGTTGCAAGTGCAAGCAGGTTTATGCATAAGCAGCTTATCCTTTGAGTATACTGAGTAATTGCCACAAACAACAGAAAGACTTTTGCTGGAGCTGACCTAGAGAGGGCCTACTTTGCAAATGCAAGCTTTCTAGTCAGAAACTGAGCACAGTATTTCAGAGTTCAACTCACATAAGTGACATTACAGTATTTTTCTTTAGGAGGCTGGTGGCACAGTGAATGTGAGGAAACCAATCTCAATGGGAAATACGTCACACCAAGGTCAAGAGGAAGATTAGACAGAAGAAAAGGCTTATACTGGAAGCCTAAGAAAGGAAGATACTATCTACTCAAGTCAACCAAAATAATGATCCACCCAACAGATTTAAAAAGTTTTGACTGAATAGTCAACTTGACGCATTTTAATTCAGACTGAACATTAAATATAACATGAACTTTTTGATGTAATAACAACAGGTGCATGTCTAAATCCATGCACTGTATGTATGGTGTAGTCTCCAATGACATAAACCCTGAGGCATTTGCGATCTTCTTGCAGTATGTTTGGTGAGTATTCTCATTACCCCTACCCCAAATATCAATGGGCTGCAAGTGTAGCTTTAGCTCCCTGTGATCAAACTCTAATCTTGTATTTCATATATTAGGTAATATTGCTTGAGGAAAAAGGATTTTCAAGCTGTTGCATTTGTTTCTGGGTTGTGTGGGAGAGAACAACCAAAGCGTTTCAGTAAACCTAACAGCCTGTCAAAAACGCTACAGAAAACTTTAAGGCATTAATCTGTAAGAAAAAAGGATTTTGTTTTGTAAGGTAACTAATTTTATGTTTGGTTCACGTTATTGTTGCAGAATATTTCTACGAGCAAATGAAAAATGGGTAATTCCCTGTTTTATGGTTCCATGCATTTCCAGACAAACTTCCAGCAGTGTAGGTCGGGCTGATGTTTCCTGAAGCACTGTAGTCACACAGCTCTAGATGTTTACAAACATATCAAGAAAGTTAAAGCACAGACCCAATCTTTTAGATATCATGCTCTGAAGAATAAGATTACTTACTGAAAGTTAAGAAGTAAGCTTCAAAGCTTGCAGAAATGAATGAGAGATGTTTTCTATTCATTTCAAGGGATTCAGAGCCATCCCTTTGCTACCATTTAGTTCATCTCACTGAAAAATTAAATGAAAGACCAAGTGGGCATGCAACAAAATGCCTTTCAAACAGAAAACAGTTGAGTAATGTGCACTTCTGGAGCAGCTCTTGACGGAGTGAGTGGTACCATCTAACCTATCCTGCATAAAAGGGCTATATAACAGTGTTAGTCCTGCACCTAAGAACATTTACACATTTGTTTAACTTCATTCAACTGCCGAATCCTTTAAGACAGTAGGACTGTTGACATGTTTGTGGATGGCCAGCTGTGGAAGTTCTTCCTGACAAAGACCTCAATTCTGCAGCTATATTGAGTCATATTGACTTAAATATCTTACCTAACTCTTGTACAGTGTGGATTTTGTATCTCAACACTCGTAACCATACAGAAAAGATTTTCAAATTGTAATGTGTCAGAGTGAAACAAGTGTAAATAGAATGTGCTAATTACAGAGAAACTGCAAAAGTACTTTCACTTCTTATGGATTTATTGCAAAGAAGAGATCACACAGTGCTGCTTATTGTACTGGTGTATTTTAATCTTTGATTATCTAACATCTACAAAAAAAAACCTAATAAATTATACTTCCAAAAAAACCATGGGATATGGAACTTGAGTAAACTGTCCTGTAAGATATGGTTTCTAAAAATATGGTTTGTATTTATCTAACTTTTTATTATAAAAAGTAGCTTACCTGGTAATTCAATTCAAACTACTCAACTAAAGAAGACAGTTCTACTCAGACGTGTGTTATTTTGAAAGATACCATGAAGAAGTTTTAAATAAATACAGAAAAATAAAGAAATCTGTTCCCTGCCTGGTCTTAGTTTTAAAAAAAAGTTATTGTTCTGAAATACTCTAAAATAATATTTGTATCTTCTAGATCTTCAGAGGATTTTTAATGCACTGTAAAGAAACTGGATTTAAAATCAAAATAGAAATACGAATGAAGGGATTATACATTTTCTTTGCTTTTTATCCCAAATTAGAAAGATAAGTAGGTCAGTGAAAGTGTCAGAAAGTAGTAAAACTAAGTAACTGAAATCAGAGCTTTGTGATCTCAGCTATGATGAACTATTCCAGCAAGTGCAGGCAAACCACACAGCTCTAACTCAGATGGGTAACACCAATACAATGGAGGTCTTATCCAGAACAGCAGCAGACTGGTCTTCTTTAATTTGTTGTTTTATTTCTGGTCAAAAAAATTTCCCCTAAAACCGATACATTTCTCCTATAGAGTCCAAAACTTCCAAGAATTTCTACAGTGAGTCTGGACCTCTGGCCCTAGAACTCATTTCACCCCTCAGCCAAACCAGCCACTTTTGCCAGAAGAGAGAGAAACTGAACTGAAATGGCCTGAAATGACATCTTTATTCCCCAAGCCCTCCAGTTCAACATAAATTCAGATCTAGGGTTTTTTCAACACAGCTTTATATTGGATCTATATGGAAAGAACAATGACTTCAGCACATAGACAAAGGAAAAAAAACATAAAAATGGAAAGAATTCAACTAAATTTCACCTTGAAATTCAAGAAATGAGGATACCTCCCTCACATGTTCCTGTTCACAGCCAAGTTTTATGCAAGTATGTTCTTCCCTTCACATCAGTGCATTTTTGCTATGTCAGCCTAGACCTTTTTTATGTCTCTGGCACAGCAGACCTACTGATGCAGCAAGTTTTGCAACAAAGCAGATAAGACAGAATTTTCTACCCTGCCAATCTTGGGCACAGAAGTGTGAAACATATTTCAAAACTCTAACCTGTACGTGGTATTGGGAACGTAGACATCTCTGGCAGGAAACTCCAGGATTTCTCTTGTAGGTCTAACTCTGCTGTCTGGGTAAAGTTTGACTTGCAGCAACTCTGGAGTTAGGCAGTAATGGGGATTCTCTGGAGCTGGAGATATATCTATCTTTAGTTGAGCTGTAAGAAGCAAATGGTTTTATTACAATAAACGGAAGATAAATATAAATCAACATGCATGTTCATTCAGGTTAATATCCTATATATTCATTTCACAAATAACAAATCCACATTAACTGTAATTTATCATTTGTTTATGAACAAGTAACATTGAATCAAACTGGCATCTAGGACTACTGGCATAGCCAATAATAAAAAGCAACAGGAAAGATGAATCTGAACTTTAACAAGTCCCAAGTACTGTTCTCACAGGCAAATTGGGGAAATAATAGTCTAGATAATACTACTATAAAGTGAATGCCCAACTAGCATTACAAACAATATTCAAAGTCTTGTCCAGAATCTCATCTATCAGACTGGAAGGATACATCAAGAGCTGCTGAGGGCTAACCTGCACCAAGATTACTGAATATTTCCCTAGGAAGTCAGATGACAGTATCAACAGTACATTTACAGTTTGTGGATATCACTGAGGCTGAAAAGGCTGCAAAAATCTAGAGGACAGGATAGTTGCAGAAATGCTCTGAAGTGACTAAGATGAAATTCAAGAAAGAGCAAAGGACTTGGATTAAGAAGCCAAATATACAGATATAAAAAGGCAATGGTTGGAATGGATTAGTTCTGCAGGAAAGGGCTGAGGGACAACAAGCCAACGTTCAAAAGAGAGCTGCAACCCTTTTAGGATATATTAATTCAGTATCACATTTAAGATACTGAAAGCAAATTCCTCTGCTGTATTAGGCACAGATGATGTCTTAGAAGAAGTAGTATACCCAGTTTAGAGCAACGTGCTTGAAGAAAAAAATGGACAGGTTAGGAGAACTCCAGCAGAGAATAACACAATCACAAGCAATGCCAAAATCAAAGCCTTTGAGGCAGGACTAAAAAACCTGAAATTGGTCACTCTAAAAAGCAGAGGCAAGTAAGAAGGAACCAATAACAGTATTCAAATATTTGAAAGGTTGTGATAACTTCCCTGAGAGCATGACAGACCATAATCAGATTAATTTGCAATAAGATAATCCTGGAAAGTTTTCTTAATACCCAACCTCACTACAAGGGCAGCTGAAAGCTGGGAGAGATGATCTAAGGAAGTTGTAGATTTGCTGTCACCGGAGATTTTTAGGAACAAGTTATGTAAATAGTGTCAGGAATAGCAGAGGTCAGGGACTGGTGATGTTTCAATGCTGGTGTGCCAGACTCTATTTTTCTCTCAAACAGAGATGATGTCTGTTCCAATTAACCAAATGGGAATCAGGACAGAGACCTTCTCTCAGCTGGGAGGTGATGTTTTACTCAAAGAACAGAGGCTCCTCAGCCCCTGCTGGGTATAGGGCTTCAAGATCTGCATCCTCTTCTCCCACAGATCCTGCTCCTGTTTGATGGGAGCTGCAGGTGTGCGCATACTAGTTAAAATCTGCCAAATGACATCTTTGGTGCTTGTGGTCTTAGCAGGGGTTGCTCTCGGTAACTTCTTAGGGTTTTTTTCAGCTGTCTCTAAGAACTGAATGGGAATTGAGAAGGACTAAACACACATTCTTAACAAATAAAACTAAAAAGACCTCATTCAATACCTGTAATAGGCCTCAATCTCCGTAACACTGATGATGGTCTTCTCATATCTGCAAGAAACTTGTACAAATCTTCATCACTCAGGCGATCACCCTCCTGTTGATTGTTGGGGAATAATGATTAAGTACACTACCCTTCAGGATAGTGAGACTATGAATAAACCATCTAATATTACATTCTCTTTTCTCTAATATCAAAATGTATCTCCCCAGTAGAAGAAGGTGTTAACATTAATATGCTAAATTATACTTAATTTCTCCATCTTTTTTTCCTTATAAATCATCATGACAGCAGCAGGAACTTTTTACTGAAAACCCTTTTCCTCTTCATCAATATTATCTTTTTCAAAACTGAGAATAGTTGTTAAAAGATTTCTCCCATATATCCAATTTTCAGTAGGTATAATAGTTTTGGGGGTGGGGGGAGTCATTCAGATGGTGTTTCCTCCTTCCTTCTCCCCGGCCTTTTATTTGGTATGAGTCTAAAAGATTTTTGCTTTTTAGGAGCAGCGCTAAGAAAAGTTGAGAACTGGAAGGAGTTGTGTTGCCAGTTTTCCTTGTGCTACTTTCTAACAGCACAGAGCTTCCTTAATTTTAATCTTGGAAATATTATAGAAAAATGTTACTCTGGCCACCCTCTAACTGTCCAAAAGCAGAAGATATCTGGTAATAATGGTAAAAGAAAGCACAGTAGTGCTGTGAGTAAAAAAGAAGCAAATGGAAGGAAAAAAAAACTGGAGAGTATTCAGTTAATTTTATTCAGTGGGAGAAATCACAAAAAACAGACCTTATTCAGCTTTAAATACACAGAAACCAAATCCTCATATTCTTAATGATCAAAACTTGGTCCCCAAAATACCAACTATCTTGTTGTATACCATTAAATCTCTGTTATATACAAAAGTGGCATTTAACTAATTTTTCCTTAACCAAATGTGACATTAAGCAAAACTTGGCAAACATAAATGAACTGAAATCATACAGTACCTGTTTAAAGAAGTTTGTCACTGTCAAAGTAGCCGGTCTAAAACTAGTCAGATTGCACGCTTCGTCCCCACTAGTGGTTCTTTCTAATGAACGCCTCCCAACAATACTGGAATTCCGTCTCTCCGACCAAGATCCTTTACGTTCTTTTAAAAAAAGGGGGGAGGGGGTAAAAAAAAAAAAAAAAAAGGAAAAAAAGAAAAGAAAAAAAAAGGGGGAAAACAATTGTTCACGAGTCTACATTTGTTCCAAGCAGGATTTTTTTTTTTTTTTTTTATACACAAGAAGATAACTGCTACATTTGGAAATTATGCAATAAGCGTGATAGAAGAGGTGGTTATGCTAAGACAATCACACTCCTGAGGCATCAGGAAGCTATGAAGCACAGCTGACTACTACTGCTCCTCTCATAGCAACCTCATCCCAGTGCCTTACTGCTATTATGAAAGTCTTTATTGTGTGGAGATTTATGTATTTCTCTTGCTCTGAAAGATGATGAAGTTGGCAGTTTAGGGGATGCTGAAGAGCAGTTTCAGATGAGCTGTGTGGTTCACAAAGATTAATCCACTCCTTTGGAAAAATGTTCATCAGCCTGTAACACTCAGTCTTAGCAGCTTGGTTTTAAATAATATAACAGATGGTTTGCTTGTAAAATCCTTGAAAGATAAATCCATTTGTTATCATGGATTTTTCTGTTTTATTTCAACCATGACCCAAGACTATCAGAAGGCCTAGGGCAGAGGGAAAAAAAGCAATAAAAGGAGTAATGGCAGATACAGGATATGAAAAGCTCCTACAGAACTCTTCTGTCTAACATGCTCTAGGTGACCCTGTTTGAGTAAGGGGGTTGGACTAGATGATCTCCAGAGGTCCCTTCCAACATCAACCATTCTGTGATTCTGTAACTTCAGCAGACCCTAGATTGGGTCTACATTCCCTCATGCAGATGCCAGATACTGTACCTCCTGTGCCAACTTCTACTTCTGTGGAATCTCTTTCCAGACTTCCAGCGCTGCTCACAATGTTCATTAAATGAATGGCTGTCCAGGCAAAAGGCATTCGATACTTGCCTAGTCTTTGGCAAAACTGTTCTGCCTGGCATTTCAGCTTTTCCAACTTTTCCTTATTCTGTAAGCAAATCATTAAACACAGCAGATTAAAGTAAGAGGAATAGAAATAAAAGCTTCCTTTCACAAAAATCATTTGGATACTTTTCATGCACTAAGTAATAACAGCATCTTTTTTAACTTACAATCTTGTAACAACGATTTTGCGCTTCAATAGCACCTTCTAGAGGATTCCCAAGTGTTACGCAAACAGACTTCAGCTTCACAAAACTGCCACCAGGCTGATAAGAACCAGATGTAGAATATCCTGACAGTCAAAGCAGCTGACTTCATGCTCTTAAGCTTCCTGGAATAGCCTGTTAAATCCCAGTGAGTTCATCTGACCCACTGCCCTTTCAAAAAACTGTATTATACTTCATGAAGTCTGAAAAAGCCTTTCTTACTGTGATTTAAGACCATCGGAGGAGCTATTGCATGGAGTTGTAGGGGAAGGAGAAAACATTTCCCAGGTACATAGTATCAAATTCTTTTTACTGAGAAAAAGGGAATAGGAAGGAATTTATCCATGATTCAATGTTTGAAATAGCAAGGTTTTGTTTCAGAAATGTCCACGTGTACACACCAGGCCTTTAGAAGTCCATATTTAGGGACTTAAATAGCAACAGAGTGCGTTCTGTTCCTCACATTCTTCTAGTTCAGGATATGCTTACACACCACGCTGGGAAGGAAACTTTGCATAATCACCTTTTCACCTACATTCCCAAGCATTCTGCAGAGCCATTTCCAAAATTTCATCTAGGCATATTGTCACCACACCCATCACAGGAAATGTAATTCTTTACTTCTGCTATCTCAATGCCTCGAGTGAAAGATATTCGTTTTTCATACTGTGGTTCAGTGTATTGTGATGCACTGATACAGAGATAGATAAAGAATATTAACTTCTACAGATAAAACTACATTAGAACTTTAGGAAGGCAAAAGTTTGTTAGAGTTTAACTGGAATTAACAAACGAACATCCCAGCCCGTTTGAAAAAAGCATTATGGAAAGTCCGTTTATCAGAAAAAGGGTGGGCAACTCTGTTTTCTACTGCATCCAGACCTCATTACTACCTTTTAACTTTCATTTGGCTCATTCCAATTGCACAGGAAATTAGGAACTATTTCCAAAGCTCATAAACACTGTTCTACATTCTACATAACCAAGATTTCATTTTTAAGCTAATTTCTTGCACATCTTAGAAACCAAACTTGTATAACAACATACTGAGCTCAATTAGAGATTTCTCCTTCTAAGTGTTAGTTATTACAATAATAAAATTGGAGATTTGCCATTTTATAACCACTGCTGATTTGGAGAAAGCACTTCAGAAAAACAAATAGTAGCCCATGGAAGGAAACATCAAAAAAAGGCCACAGTATAGTTGCCACTGAATTCTGCAGGTACTACCAGCATTCCTGCTTGCTCCTGAACCTACCCAACTACCAACCAGCACCCAACTACAGAGGATGCAGGGAAAAGGACAGCATTCTTCCGTGCAGCAAAACCTCTGTTTTTAATCCTCAGCAAGGGCTTCCACAGCAAGGAGACTGGCTGTATTTCAATGTGTGAGGGAAAGAAAGATTCAGTCAAATTGGGCAAGGTCCATAGCATCCACTGCTCTTTAGAACTCCATGCCTAAACCAATGAAGGTCAAGAATTAAAGGGACATGGTTAATTAAAAACCAAATCACTAACATGTAAAATTTTAAATCTACCCTTGCTACATATAATAAGAGACAAAGGGTTCTCTGCTCTATGGGCTGTTTTGCAATATTACCAAGTGATATGATCAAGGATAGCTTTTTCCTGCTCCTTAGTATGGTCCTTCTTTATAAATTTAGGAAAAAGAAAAAAATAGGAGAAAACAGGGGAAAAAAAGAGAAAAGAAAATACACCACATTTCAAAATCAGACCTGATGGTGAATCTCCTGTTAAGGTATTTCATCTGTTTTGTAACTCTTCCAGAATGTGGCAGAGGCACTGTGACAGAGTAAAGCCGCAGATGCAATGGACAAATTGAAAATTTACTGCAAATACACATCAAAGGTTGCTTTGAATTGACCCAGCTGTAAGTGCACTGCTGATCCTTTGGGACAGGGAATTCCAGATGACTGAGCTTGATGCTAACAACACATCTCCCTTGGCAGCTATAAAAACTGATAACATTTAACTACTTCACCCTGATAAGGCATCAAGATTCAAAGGTCTTTGACTCCTCTTAGGCCTTTAGAATATGACTAGATGTTTAATTAAAAATGGACCCATTTTAACAGGAACAATATCAATGGTGGTAAAGCATAAAGTGAAAGAAAATAAAGTGAATGTGTATAATATGTCAGCAACAAAATGTCTTAACACACTCATGGCCAAATCTAATCAGAGTATCTGCAAATTCTTACCTTTGCTGCATCAGATTCTTTAAAAATCATATAAGGCTCTGCACACTCCCCAATATCTCCCTGCTGTAATACTTTTTCCAGCTGAGAATGGAAAATGAAACATTATGAGGCAATGTGTCTAGTAGAGATTGTTAAATTAAACAAATAGTAGGCAGCAAAAAACTTCTTTCAAAAGAGCTGAAGCTTGATTTTCCTTTGTAAGTCAGAGGACAAACTGCATTCATGTTGTCAGAGTCATTAACCCAAATCTTCAGCTATAACTGCATGGTAAGTGTAAAGTATAGGTGCAAAGGAAACGTATACCACTTTACTTTGGTGTATAATGTTCTAGAGTCACTTTTGGCACATGCTTAAGGGCTTAAAGAGAGCTTATGCTAATGGTCTTCAGCACCATCATTTTCAGAATTCTGTTCTGATTACTGTTCTGTACCAATTACTGTATGCCCACTCAGCTGGGTTCAGCAAAAGGAAACACTATTTTAAAACAGTCTATTTTCAAATCAAATAATGGAAATTAATTTAAAAGATCTAACAGTTGAACAGTAGGTGCTTGCTTCCAAAGTCTCAGTGGAAGTCAAGAAACTGCTGAGCATCCATCTTTTGATGGAAATAACCTACATATCACATACATAAAGACTGTTTTCTTCAAATTAAATTATCTATTTGGTTCGGTTGAATAACTGATAAATTAACCAGGTATTACACATGCAAGAAACTTCACTTTTATGCAAAGATTGAAATAGAAAACTAAACTAACAAAGAATAACAGCAGCTAGTTTTAAAATCCTGGATAGCATGCAGATAAGATTTAATCTGGTCAACTCATTAACTGTAAATACAAGTTGCTAATAACTCAGCTGATTTTCAGACCAAAATTCCATCCACCTTTCATTTTGTATCAGTACAGTTTAAAATCACTTTTATATAACCAAAAATTTAAAATGTGCACGAATAACTTCAATCCAATTTGACAAATACAAAAAGGAAATGTATTACATACGTAGTATTTAGTAAATAAGAAGTGTGTTCTGTTGCATTAGCTAAAATGAAATTTAAAAATTAAGAATTCATGTTTAAAATACATATTCACAGTATAATATATGTAGGTACAGTTTAACATGCTTGTAGGCAAATAGAATTAATTTAATTGTAGAGACTACCAGTTACAATATGTTGTAACAATTACCAACAAATTATCCAGTTTACTTTAGGCTGAAAACTAGCATACAAAATACTAAACAACATTAAAATCAACGTATATTTGATGAAAATCAGCTTGATTTAACTCAAATTTCTCCTCTTAGTTAAATCATGCCTAAATTAGTGATTGAATTTCTTTTAAACATCATTTTAAACAAGTACCCTAAGTTTGTGTTGTACCATCACAAAGGAAAATCCCTACCAAAGAGCTTAAGTCTAAAATATTAGTGATACAAAGCCCAGGAAAAAGCTATAAAGTTACATGCCAACAAAAAAGTGAAAATGCAACTAAGGGATCAAAACTTACTTATTTTGTATTACTGAAAATTACTGGTGCATCTTCTATTTAGACCAGACTTAGAATACTTTTTCCCCACAGTAATGTTTTTGTAAGGAACTCACGCTTTACTTCTGAAGGCCAATTAAGTATTTTCAACAATATCTGTACTTGAAAATCTGACTCACAACGAATATTTAGGCATCTAAATACACAGATGGATACCTGCAGTCTCCTTATTAGATTAGATCTCACCCATTTAGCATTTGTAATTCTTAAAGACACTTTAAAATCTGGCTGAAGTTTGTAAACCGTTCTTAAAATCAGCTTCAGATCAACATATATTTTTATATAAATCACCCAGAGATATCTATCATCTTAAGATGTCATCACACAGTTTTCCTCTGAAAACTGAATACAACACCAAGGTCAGACTCTAGAAAGTTGTTAAAAACCAAGCAAACTATTGTGTTCTTTTTTCAGTTTTTCAACAATAACATAGAAAACCTCCACTAAACTGTTTGTTACAAAGAAACTTAACGTACCAAGTGAGAATATTTAAATTGAAATAAATTCAGTGGTTCTGATGTTTGAATGTTTGAGAATAGAATTCAGCTCTTCGTGCTTAAACACCAGGTCAGCTAGTCATCCACACTTGGCTTTATTTTATTTTAAATCAACAAGAATATACAATAATAATTCACATTTCTCCAGTATTTCTTACCTTTATTACCAGAAAGACATCTTGAGAGGGATAAGTGATGGAAAAGATGGCGGATCTGGCCAGTGTGGATATAGCAGCAGGAGGTACATGTGGACGAAGCATTCCTTTCATTTGTTCAGAGTTTAAATCAAAGTAGAAATTTTCTGAAATCTAAGGAAGAAGTTGGGCAGCTTCAAACATTAGCTATGTTTTCTGGTTTTGATAAACTCTTCAGAAATATAACAGACAATTTCAAAACACAAGCAAAAACCCAGTAACAATGCATCCTTTCAAATCTATGCATAAAAAGAAAAAAAAAGAGTAAGGGAATTTTCATTAAAAGAAAATGCAGGACAGTGGAGAAGAGAAAGGAAATTAAAAAAAGAAATGGGGCTAAACAATACACACTTATAAAGTTTCCTCCACCTTCTGGTAGTACCAGTCACATTACTAGGAATTATAATTGCTATCTGAATTGAAAATATCAAAATACTCAAATAGAAGATCACCTTTAAGATCATTTGCAGAAAAAGGTTAAAAAAAAAACTTGAAGGAGAATGAGTTTTCTATGCTGAAACACCAAATTCTCAACTATATGAAGGTTTCAAAGCTGAAACGAATATGAGTGGTTATCAACACCAGAGGTCACTAAAGAACTGACTACACAAGAAAAAAAAATGGAGTAATGAGATGATAAAATTGGCTTATGAAATGTGATTTAAATATTAAACAAAGTTCACATAATATTCCACATACTCTTATCTACATAACTTAAAACTCAATGCATTAGATTCAAGTCTTAAAGAGATAAATGTCAAAAAGCATATTTTTAACATTTTTCTCTCTGCTGCTGCTAGTATCTTGAATTAAGAAAAGTAAAAGACTCTTCAAATATTAAATACAGAACATAAATAGAGAAATTAATGTATTTTGCTTTTCCTTTAACTTAGATTCTGAAAAGATTGCTTGGTTTTGCTTTGATTTTAAGAAAGTATGACTTTCTTGTGCATTAACAAAAAGTTACTTGGACGCATACCATGACAGGCCAGTGCTCAATCACAAAAGAAAAAAGTCATAAAAATCTAAATTAAAAGTTTGTTATTAAAGTTAAGTTCTCTCTGAGGGAGAGATTTTTGAAGCTAAGAATGGACAATATAAATAATCTGATTTCAGGTGCTCACAAAATAATTAATATTTTTAGAAAATTAGTTATGCTTCAGCTGAGGAGAACCAAGCAGGAGAACACATGGGAATGTTTATGAAACATCAGTGATGCTTTCACGTTGGCTTAAGCCAGCAGAGCCATGAAATGTTTTTATCACTCTTCCAACCACTAATATGCCACAAGTCCTCATACAGGATTGTTTTCAGAATTAATCCCACCACACACCCTATTTTTTTTTAATATAGGTTTGTAATGCTTGCATGGAAATGTCACCACACTGAGAATCACCTACCTTTTTCTTTTCTTTAACATCATACAAAGCCAAACTTGCGAAAATGGGCTCAATTTCTATTTCAAATCTAGAAAGAAAGAAACATATGAATCAGTAGACTTCCATTTTGTAAAAAAAAAAAAAAAAAAAAAAAAATACAGAAAAAAAAATTCCCTCCTGGATAAGGAGATGCCTGACCACTGTTAAGCTGAGATATCATGAATAGTTGAGCTAACCTAAGGATTTGCTCCTGCTGAAAAGGGAGAATAAAGGGAAGCAAACTCTTAATCTTAGTTTAATAGACTTAGCTCCTCTAAGAGGAAACAATAACTACGTTAAGATGATGTCCTATGTGCTAATTTACAATGCTGACCTGTTGATATGGCTAAATTGTTCCTCTCAGCACTGCTGACCATGAAGTTCCTTTCTCTGGATAGTCAGGGATAGAGGGATAGTCATTCTGGATTTTTTTTTTCTTTTGGTCAGATAAAGCCAGTATCTCAGAAACTGTCCAAGAAAGGTATCACTTTTTCAAAGTAACATTTATCAGGGAAGTTTTAATGTAACTCAAGACATCACATAGTTCAATGGATATTTATCCCAGAGAGTCTTGAAAAATAGGCCTTTTAGTCAGTGTCGCTGTATCTCTGGCCTAATAACTAGTATTTATGCCAGCTGAAACAGTTACAAAAAAAAATGACCTAACAGAGCTAAGCTTATGTTTAGTTGTGTTTTCACCTTCAAAACCTGCCCCTAAACCACACTGAGCACAAACTGAAACCCCTTTCTCCTATCTGAACAGCCTCCTCAAGAAACTAATGTCTAACCCATGGTGGGATCTCCCACTACGTAGGACACACGCGTAACCCTGAGCTTTTCAGTCTAGAACTATTCCCATCAGTAGGGAGAGCAATATGCAGGAGAACAGGTATTTTTTCTAGGTTTGCAACATAGATTAAATGAATTTGACAAAGACCCTGCTTAGGTCATCTAAGCACTGCAGTAGCCTTTCTAATTTACCCACATTTCTCCCCAGATTGAAAAATCCCTGGGGAAGAGACTACATATTTCTGCTTGTGCCATTAAGATTGCCCAATCTTCCATGCTATTAAAATTATAAATACAGTTTCAGAGAATATTGTGGTACGCATACAAACACATAATTGGGTTGATTTGCTATAAATTTACAGATAGCAAGGGATGCCCAAGTAGCAGAAATCATTAATTTCTAGCATTTAACTTATTTATGCTAAAGATACCATTCTTTGGAGAAGAAGCTCAACTGCTACTGCATATTATGTTGTTCCAGTTCATAAAAGACTGCAAAATCCATTCATCTCTATGGCTGTATTAGGTCCTGGATTACTCTACCAGCAGGAGATATGTCCCACACATATATCTCAGTTATGAGCTGCAATGTAGTCTAACTGGAGCTCTCTAATAAGAAGGGTTGACCTAACTGAGGACACAGAAGATGAATACAGCAGTGTGGAAAATCAGTTTTGTACTTTATTTCTCCAAGGGAATAACAGTAAAATTTTACCTTGTGTTATTAGAGAAGAGTTATAGGCAATGAACCAGCTGCAGGTAACCCTACATTCAGGAGCTCCACTTCATTAAACTTGTTTAACAGGTTTCTATTCCTTCAGTTAATGCTTGCTAAGTATATAAAGTCTTCACTCTTAAAGGGACACAGTCAAGGTTGTTGAGCCTAAACTTTGGCAAACCTTCAGCTATCTTAGTTGTAAAGTATTGTCTTATGTTAGTCTTATGTTTTAAGGCTTAAAAATTTTTATTCTTCGCCCTCCACCTCCCTCACCTTAAACATCCTTGTTCCAGAGCCAGACTGACCAACTGCAGCACTCTGTACAAATACAATAAAGCCTGCGTGCTAGTAATATGGGAGAGTTACAGCTACAGACTAGCTGAAAATGAATACACAGAAAAGCAAAGGAAGATGAACACTTTCTATATAACGTCAGTATAAAGAAAAGTTTTCTCAAAGAGAAAACTATCTGATGCAAGTTGCATCAGTAACTCTGTACTCTGTAATTTATCCTTTGTAGAACTAACTCTAAGCCCAAGACCAATCAAATTTGCATTCTTTAAAATGAAAGAGCAGTAAACAAAGCAGTAAAGTTATTCCAGATGCATGTGGATATAATAACAGATTTAAACTCTCTTTTCCATAATGCAGTTGTCTGTTAGAGTGATACTCACTTAAGAGACAAACATTTCACCAGGAGTCTCTGGCCGAAATGTTCTTTGGGTACTTCAGGGACACTAAGTCGTTCTATAGGCTCCTCCTGAAATTTGTCACGCAACAGTAATTTAAAACACATGATATTTCCACAAACCACTAATACCATTAGGAAGCAAATTCATGTATCATTTTTTTTCCTACTACGACACTAGCACCAATTCAATCCAAGACTTAACAATGTGTTGCATTCACCTGCAACTATAAATGTGCTAAATTAAATCCCTTTAATTTTATCTACATTACAGAGGATTGAATAACTGTAAAGGAAAACAAGTCTTCAGAAAATAGTATCTATAGCAAGAGAACATGCTGAACAGCTTGTGACTCTGGCAAATTTGCTGAAGTTCTCAAGGAAATTAAACATAGATGATATTAACTCCTTTAAGTACATGGCAGATTGACAAATTTCACATTCTCTCTATCCCCCACTTTTTTTAATCCCACCCATATATATACACAAAAATACCTCATCTGGTGCTGGGTGTAGTGCAAAAAGCTCCTTATGCCTACTGGACTTTCTCTGATCTTCATTGTGGTGGTCAATCTCTTCATTCGGGGTTCGGTCTAGTAGGTTTGGAAGAAGGGCATCTGGAAGGGAGTTCTTCAGATCAAAAATACTGCAAGCCCAGCTGCCCCGGGGAGTATCGTCAATTGACATTGAACGCCGTTTAAGGTCATCCTGAGATTCAACGAATTAAAAGCAACTTAAAATGGGAAAGCGACTGCACTTTTAAAATATGGCTATAAATTAGGTTTTATGTAGCAAGGTTTTAAAGGCACATTACTTGTTCATCCTGGTAACTGTTGCCATCTGGAGCTTCATCAGACTCAAAAATCTGCTTGGGGAGCCCCTTTTGCCTCTCCTTCTGTTTGTCTAAGGTGTTGGGATTAAATCCTGTTCCCAGTTTGTGATATCTGAAAACAAAGTATTTAAAATGCATTTTAGCATCCTTTTTGACCCCCACCCCCAGAGGCAGAAATACAGAACAAAGCAAGTCTTATCAGCATGGTCCATCTTAAAGCATGAACTGTTCTCTGCAATGTATTTCCAGTCAGTCTCCACTGTACCTGCGTAATAGTCCAAAAACCAGTATCCCAGAATTGCAGTGTGACTTTGTTCAACTTTAAAGTAATGCTGAGTGATGTTAAAAGAAGCGTTATCAAGGCCCAACTGAGGCAGTCATAAAATATGACAACTGTGATGCAAGCTTAAAAGGGGCCAAAAATATAGGGATAGAAGGCCAATGGGTTTCACTGGAGTAAGAATGAAGTAGTGGCAGAAAACACTATCTTAAAAACCACAGTGCCAATTTCTGGTCTGACTGCATGAACTGCTGAGCACCTTTGGAAAATACTGACTGCCCAATCTCAACTAAAAATTTCCCAGAGCACCTTAATATGCTGAAGGACTAGGGCCTTCAGAGCATTCCAGGGCTTAAGAGTGCTTGCTAGTAAACAGTCTGTCTAGTGTTCCTGATGAGATCAAATCTTTTTGAGTCACTTATTTTTGGGTACCCAAATGGCACTATGTTTATATTTACATATACATATGCCCAGAGCTACAGAGAGCAGCTACTGTTCATATATACATCCTATATTTAGGCTGAATGAATGACCTAAGTCGGAGAGAGGACAGTATGATTAGCAGAGTCTCCCTGGAGTATGCGCTTGAAGACAATTCCTGAAGCAGTGTCACAGTCACTTCTAGAATTAAGTCGTTCAAATCCTGCCCTGTTACTGAAGCTACCACAGAAGGATGCACAGACATGGAAAAACCACGGACATGCTACTACTGAATAATAAAAGGGAGGAAGAAAAAAAGGAGTAAAGTATTTTTCTCACTAGGTTATAATTCCTGAGAGCTAAAAAATACGATGAGAATTTATCATCCAGCTGCACAGTCTTTACTGGTATCTGCCATTTGCACAGCATGCTGCAGATACTACCTTTCAATCACAGCTCCACTAACAGATGTAAATTCATTCTAAATCAGAATTGTGGCTTCAGAGATGCTTGTGATTATTGCTGCCATCAGTCTAGGCTACAAAAATTATGCTGTAATGTTGAAAAAAAGAACATTCTATTGCTTTTTCAGGCCAATGAAAAAAAATCATTTACCACTGACAATAAAATTATTCAATTGATAGTTCCATTTCCCCTGTCCCCCAGATTTGGGGCACAAATAAGCATAGAGAAAAATTAAAATAAAGATTATTTCCCCTGGGGTGGGGGAGAAAGAGGGATGACACATCAGAAGTCAACTTTTTCTAAGGCTAGAAGAGCTGGATTTAGTACCTCTAGAGCTAGTCAAAGCACTTGCAGCCAACCATCCAATAGGACTGATTCAGCAAAATCTGCTACCATCCCTTTTCAAGTATCAGATCACTGACATGCTATAGCATGAAAAACAATTCAACCCTTCCCAAGCAGGCTTCTGGGTTTTTCCTCCACTACAACAATAACCCCTTTATCCCTACCAAGTCCACTGCCACAATTTTATCCAAGTCAAACCTGCAGCGACTGTTGCTTCTGAAGGAAGCAGACAGCCCTTCACTGTAGCACTAAACATACTCTCCACTTGCTCAGGCAACTTTGACGTCTTTACCCGCATGTTTTGAAGACACACAACAAAACCTACAGCTGATCGGTATGGGGCAGAACGCCTTACTGTCTCCAACTAATCCTCCTTAATGCAAGAATCACAGTCAGATATTCTAGATACCAGAACACAATGAAAGTCACAGAGAAACTGAGAACTGTGCTGGGTAAGTGGTCACACTGTCCAAGCATACTGCATAGTCTAGACTCTGCCTACACAGGCTGGGAGTTAATAAAGCATCTTGCTTGCTTGCTTTCATTTCTTTTTGGTATGAGATTACAAACCATGTTTTTATTAGGTCATCTTAGCACTGCAAAGCGTATCTTCAGCATCCCATGAAGCGGTGGTTGGGACAACATTAAATCAATGAATTGTAGCAACCACCACAAGGGCAGAGCTGTAGCTGCATTCAAGTCATTTTTAGGTGATGCACATCACATGGATCACTTACTCCTTGACAGCAGTTCCTGAAGTCATCAGACTTTCAATCATCTGAGAGAGTGTACATTCAAAGTAAAGCTACTGAAACTTTCCTGCTAATCTGCAAAAATTAACCAATGCATATATGTTCTCTAAATAGATCAATCATTAAGTAAACGTTGTGATAGTTTAACAATCATTTCTGAAACGATGCACTTTCTCAGTGTCTCTTTGGGAACAAATGAATGCTGCTGAGGACATCCTAGACATCAGAAGCTTGCACCTGCATATGAACATTACATCTTTACAAAATTATTGGATCTTCTTTCTCATAAGAACTAAAAACTTATGGAAGGAAGAAAAAGAAACAAATTCTGGGAGTAATTTTACTTGTTTACATTCCCTAATCTCCAGATCATTCTAAAGGAGTTACTGCTGATTAAAATGGCCTCCATTTTCAAAAATTCCCCAAGGGATTTTGACATTTGTGAGATCTAATTTTCAAAACAGAAAGCATCACTTCAGCTAAACACAAAGCATTGTTTCAGCTGACCTGGGCAACTAAAAGCCATGGCACACGAAATCAGTAGCCAGGATAATAATTTCTGAGCTTTCTCACACCAGCTAGCCATCCCACGAAAATTTAAACCTGAAATCAAGATGATAAATATCACAGGGGAACTCACTTTCTGTTCACAATCGCCCAGTCTTCTGTGTAACTTCTTACACAATCTCTCACATGAGGGTCCATCTCACTGTTAAAAGAATAAGAACAAACGTCTTTAAAATCACAGATAACATACTGACATCTTAAACACAGAGACTTTTAACTTAAGACTGTGTTTACACTTTCAGGCATTTATGGAAAAAGATTTTAGACTTCTAAGATTCTGCAGCCACTCAAATCCAGAACAATTTGCTCCTTTGAGCAAGATGTTTCCCTGCTGCCTCCTACCTCTCTTCAGGTACAGCCGACACAAGAGTTCGACATTCTCGAGGGGTGTACACGACCTCAATGTCATCTGGAGGAAATTCAAGCAAGTCTCTCAAGGGGCCAGATTCCACCGCAATCGGGTGGGTAGTAAGGTAGTCTTCCAAATCAACTGGTTCCACTGCTTCTGTAAGTGGTACCTAGGAAAAGATAAGCAATGGAAAGGTCTTTAAATAAAAAGAAAATAAAGCAGAATATGATATGTGCATGTGATTTTTTTTTAATACAGTTCTTCTGCCTTTTTGAGGAAACTTGATCTAACCTCAGACTATAATTAAACGTGGTGGTGTTAGCTTTAAATAACACACAACATAAACTATTTTAAAATGTCTTATCTTCAACCTGATATCTCTGGATATTTATATTATACACACCACTATCGTTTCAAAAAATAAAATTTCATGTTTTCAAGAAATACATTAGTTTTCTTCAAAAGCAAATATTGCACTATTTTGCGTGTGTATCTCTTTTGACTTATTCTTACCATACCGCTGCACTGACCACAAAGGGAACCTTCATCCTCATTCAAGATGCAAAGCAATCTTTCACCCTTAGGCACAGTCCACAGACAGCAATCCAAAGCAAGGCCCAAGAATTCAGACAGCAAAAAAACTCTGAAGACTAATATTATTTTGAATTAAATGACTTCTCTTGGGAACACAAACACAATGTTTGTCCATCACCAGTACAAGTTTAACCACCTCTTCTCCCTGATATTAGGACCTCTAGCGTCATAACTCTAAAGATACTGGATGCTTAACATGCATATTTACTGGGCACAAAGCTGCTATACAAAGCACAAGGAATGACTAAACAACCGTATGTGACGGGAAGCACTAGATTTCACTGGAAGTGCTTTTCTCACCATACTGCAAAGAAGTGAGCTATTTTTAGATACATGACAAAAATTAACTGCATATACTGTGTGCATATTCATATTGCATAACCATGCACTTTATATACATGATGTATTTATGTATTTTCTATGAGAAAAGATTATTATACTACATTATTCTACAAGGCTGCATGTAAACACACATACACACACACACCAAGAAAATGAGACATTAAAAACTAGTTTTGAAAAACAAGTTTCTACAGCAACTGACAGATTTCCCAGAATTCCCTGGCACATCTCAGCAAGTCTGAATAGTTTAGTATTAGTCATAGACAGACATCAGAATTCAGTGATTTTTCTCTACTACTTCCTCTTTCCTGCCGCCCAGACCATTTCTATGGTACAGGGAACCACACCATGGCTTCTCTTCAGTTGGAGATGACTTTAAAAATAACACCTACTGTTGAAGTTTAATATGTGCTACTCAAAAAATTTGCTATTCCAATCCAAAAATTGTACTTTTTAAACTTCTCTTGCCAAAAAGTTCTGAAATTAATTAAATTCATTCAAAGAAAAAGACTTGGCTAACACAGAATGGGTATTGAAAGAATCTCTCATACTACAGTCAGCTTCAATAAATACTGTAGTTTTCTTAAAACACAGGAAGTCAAATCTTTGGCAAAAAAATGGGGTGACTCCAATAAAAATCAGTTGAGCTAGACCACATGACTTCACGGCATTAAGAATCTCAATGACAAAAAAAAAAAAAAAAAAAAAGAACATAACACTGAGTCTCTAGACTTTTTTTCTTTTTCTTTTTTTTTTTTTTTACCTAAATTAAAGAACAATATCTACATAGAAAAATTCACCATGGTCATCACCTATTTAACTCTGAACCCATAATCCTTTTTCCCCTTTCTAATCTTCAACTTAGGAAATGAACTGCAGGTATGTGATTTGCAGATTAATTTTGAAAATAAAAACAAAGTACTTTTAAATGATTTTGTTAGTGCAAAACTCGTATTAAGTAGAACTTGTCATTACTCTTTTCCACATAAGAATTAGAATGTCATCCCTCACTGTACCTCTTTTTCATATACAGACAGACCAGCTCCATATGGCACTATATAAATGACAAAACTTGCAGTAGTGAAGTATGACAGTTCATTACTGAGCAATTGCATATTTTTCAAAGACCAAAGAAGGGAAGAGCTGCTCTATAACACTACTGTTACATTGCATGCATATAATCTTTTTCTCCATTCTCTCAAAACACTTTATAATAGAACAAAAAGCATTTTAGAAAAGGAGACTTGTTGTAAATCAAAACAAAAATAACAAAATGCCTGGACAAAGGCCACAGAATTAATTGGTAGTTAATTACTAGCCCAGACCCCTGCAACCAGCAATGCTGCTTCCACATCAGATACTGAAAGCAAAGGCACTGGAAGAGGGACAGAAGCTTGCTGTACCCTCAGAAGATGAGTGAAGATTGTTTTTAAGCCACAATATTTTAAGGTTTATTTTTATTTTTCCTGCTAACCTCTCTTACCCTCTGCAGTTTCAAACACAATGCACCCTCCTTTTGCTGTGGTTGCCCAGCAAAACTGAACTGACCATGTAAGTATTACATTTCTAGCAGCACAAACTAATTTACCAATAAGCTGCCCCAGGCTAATAAAGAGGAACTTTTTCCTCATTTCCTCCTATCTTTCTAATCCCCTTATCCTGATAAACAAAAGAAGATTACAATGGTTACTAATGTATCTCTAAGTATTAACACAGAGTTCATGGGGACACAACACACCAGAACGTTCATTCAAACACATATTCCATGTAAGCCACACAGAGCAACTGAATGTAGGTGAAAAATGAAAGGGTGCAGTCCCGAATGCACCAGATTTCTGGCATTTTACATCTCAAATTTGACTTTTCCAACAACAATATTTAATATAGTTGACAAAAGAAAAACCAGTTGCACCAGCAAGAGGCTTGATCTCGAAAGGTGGGCAATGTTCATGGGGCTCCTTGGCACCCAACCTGTGCTCCAAGAAGTCCCAAGCCCTTCATACATCCCAGAATTAGGCCCAAGGTTCCACTTTACAGTTTTCCAGTTTGTCTCTTCAGATAACTATTGTACCATGAAGATGTAAACAAACATAAAAGTCAAACCCAGCAGCCTGTATTAGACTTGCCATCTGTGCAGCCAGAAATACTGTCTAGCATCTGGGTAAACAGGCCAAACATAAATTCATGGTTATGAAGAGGAACTACTTCATGTCAGACTATTGGCAGATAAAAGGCAAGCACATTATTTTAAGCTCTAGATGTTTGTGGGGGAAAAAAGTGATGAAAGAGGGGGAGGAAAAAAGGATGAACAAATGTATCAAAAAGGAAAATGAACACAAATGTTGTTCCAAAGTTTGAACTGAACCAACACAGAGCCTTTCACGGCATTCCCTGTTGATAGTTTAACTCTTCTTCTATCCTGTTTTGCACTTTTGCACCCCTCTGAAGTTCTGGGTTAGACCAGGAGCAAAAATACTATACAACAGGCTGTTCTCCTAGTATCTGCAGCCTGACCAAAGCACCAGTCATCTGAAGTTTTCATAGGAACAACACACTCAAAGAGTTCAACTAGTTCAGATAAAGACCAGGTTATCCAATTTAATCATCCAAGCCTTGTTGCTGACTGAGAAGAACAACCTGTTTTATCATCTCATCTCAGAGTCTCCAGACCTGGTTTATTTTTCCTAATGCCATCTGAAAGCAATGATGCACTCAGCAGCTGACTCCCACTGCTTATTAGGATTGTGACACTGTCTTGGTTTACAAAACCTTCATCCTTATTCTTGTGCATCATTCTGACATATGACTGAACTCCAGATAGATCGCAAGAACAGAGCAAACAAGTCCCACTTTTACTTGCATGTTGAAAGGCTTTCAAATCTGTTGCTGCAGAAACGCAGGGAACAAATAAAAAGTGATAAAGCAGTCCTCTTCCACACTACTGTCTGCTGACAGTTCAGAGACAAGGCTGCACCTTGCCAACCATATGCAATCACTGCTTTTCACAGCTTCCAGGAAATGCCATTTCAATTCAACCCGACAGTTCATAGAAAGGAACAGCAGACACTTCTTCCACACAAGCGCAACCAGTTTTTCTTCATCAAACTTCCAAAGGCACAAGAATGATTTTAGGCATGTATTTGCAAACTTTCAATCCACCATCAGGCTAATAAAACCTAATGGAGGAATACTGGAGTGTTAGCGTAAGAAGTTGCTGACAGCATATCTGCTTCTGCCAAGAGGAGTTTACTAAGGCCCTCCGGAAACTGAAGCTGTACACAAGCTTTGATCATCCTCACAGCTAGGATTACGAAACAGTTTAAATTAATGGCAGAGGTATGCTAAAAATATGCAAAGGAAAGCTCTTAGAATCACTACTACTAATAATCAACTGATTTAAAAAAAAAAAAAAAAGAATGACCTGTAATTAAAGATCATTTTTTGGACAATCCCTCAGATCATTCCCTGACAGAGTCTTCGTTCAACTTCTGTCCCTGGGGTCAGACACTGCCACCTCATTTCCAGCAACTACTATGCTGGGGCTATTAAAATTAATAGGGAGAAAGGGGCAGCTCAGTGTGAGCAAGACGGGCATAACCAGCTCCCTAGCCAACGTAAACATCAAATACAACGTACAGGTGAGCTGCTCATACAAACAAATCACACAAGGCTCTCTCTTTCAGATGTAGACAGTCACCGCAAATCAAAGACATCACTCGCAAGTAATGACTCTACATATGCTCTTAACATGACCACAGACATACTTCTTCAGCTCTACCAAGACACCACCCTGATTGACCTGATTGACATAGGGTACTTAGCAACACAGATTTCCACCTGTGGAAAGTGTGTTGTAGTTACAGCTCTTGGTACTTGTATTACAAAGCCCTATTTCAAAGGTTTATAACTCACGGAACAGGGACAGTCAAGCTTTCTTCTTTAAGGCAGTGTTATTCTTCACTGTTATATTCCCTTAAAAGCTTGAAAATAAAGTTTCGTTTCCTATTGACTTTCTCCTTTTCTGGATAGCAAACATTGTATTTTGCTGTTGTTTTAGTGCTCTGCTAGACAAAATGCGTTTCCTTCCCATTTATTTCCTTCCTTGAGCACCCGCATCATCATTCTCAGTTACAAAAGAAGCATCTGCACAAATCTGGCGGCAGGACCGTGAACTCCTGCTAGAGGAAGGAGCGTAACTCCACAGAGGGTAACACAAGTTCCTGTTTGCCTTAGCCATGAATCTCATCCACAGACCGTAAGGGCAATGGTTAACAGAGGGAAAGCTGCACACATGTACCATTCTGTTGGGATCATGACCAAGTCAACCCCACCAGAGGAAAAACCTAACGCACAGGACGGGGTTGTATTAAACCTGCTCTGTTTCAGTGCTCTCCAGAACAAAGATGAATGAAATCAGGTCCTGCTGTGCGCAGAACAGGTTCCCCTCCAACAAGCAGGATTTCCAGAGCACCCCAGTGATCGCAGGGTTTGCCAGCCTGCAGGGCTGGCCACAGCTGACAGGAAAACCAGGAGCCACCCTGCACAGACGGCGGCCGAGCAATCAGAAGCGCGTGAAGGCGAGGTAACTCTGCAGACAGTTGGGATGCCTTGCTAACAGTGGTAGTGGTGGGCTCTAAACAGACAGGGGGGACAGCAGACAATCTACCTTCCCTAGATGCACTTTTCTGTCCTGCTCAAGAAAAGGTATTAAATTAGCATACAGTTTAATTAGCCATCATTATGTGCCCTTGCCTGAACAATCTCTGCCTCTAGTTTGTTGCCTTACTGAGCCAAATACCTCTAGGCTAATATCAAAACATTAGAGGTCTGTTGTCCTAGGCCCTGTTAAGGTGTCTGGTGAGGGACAGCAGTAGGAACTTGTACGGGGTGGGGGTGGGGGGGAGAAGGACAATTATCGTCCCCATCTCACAGATATAGACTGAAGCACAAAAAAAAAAAACTCAGGGAGCAAAAACCCACTTGTGTTCAGGCAAGTCCTGCATAGATCACTGCTGTGTGCCCTGATGGCCACTGGCATCCTGAGTTTCACCTGAAGGACTTTAAACCGCACTTTCCCTACACAAACAGCTGGGCAGAGGGGAGATTTCTAGATCCTGCTCCAGCAGTTTGTTGCTCAACTCATGTGTGTTGTACTGATCATCACAGATGCTCTTGTGGGACTCACTCTAAGCAGTACACCAGGATCGCAGCTACAATTTCACCAACTCTTCCAGCGAGCACTCATCAGCACAGCCTCGAGAAGCGTGGTTCCCTTTGCATTTCCATCTCCAAGGTGCTTCTTCTCACTCCCACAGAGCCCCTTGCCTCGTGTCGGCACAAACACTGCGCAGCCAAAAAGCTAATTTTGTTTGTTGCCAGGTTGGTTGTAATCTTGATTCCTCCTCCTCTTCAGTTCACGGTAGGTATAGGAGTGCCAACCCTTGCACCGGCATGTAGGAGGGCAAACAGGGAGAGGAAGCAGTGGTTAGGGAGAGGGAGACAACTGCAATGCTGTATCAAAGGATCACTGCAGAATGGAATGACAAGATTCATGTGGTAGGATAGGGGGTTGAACCCCTCTCCCTCAACTCCCAATCCAAGCCCAACTTTCCATTTATCTAAAATGAGATGCACAACTCCAAGGAGCAAAGGGTCTTTGCATTCGTTTGTAAAGATCACAACAAAATTTGTGGCCCTGTTAAAACAACAATGGCAAAAACTAGAGGGTTGTATTTCCTGTCTCCTGTGCGGGAGTAGAACTCCCTGGGAGGATATGATAAGGGACCTTGAAAAATTAGCCTTGTAGAGCACCTCATCACAGGGAGGATCCTGACTATTTTTATTTGGCAGCTAGGCACTTTTTTGGAATCAGCATGATATTTCTTGCCAATCCTGAAAGTAGGACAAAGTTTCAGCTTAACTTCAGTATCTCCTTAAATATTAAACAATCTATAATGTGTTAACATTGTAACAGATTGCGCCAAAGCTTCAAATTCCAAATTAAAACCAACCTCCCGCCTACTGCCTCCCTGAGCAAAATCTTAGAAAGACAGAAGAATGGGATTATCACTTCAAAGCTGATCCCCAGCCTTCTCTTCCTTATCGCTAGCTCTCCAGGGCAAAGTCACTTCCCTTGTTGAGCATTCAGGAGTGCAGATGGCCTATTCTTGTATGTCAAAATCTCATCACCTTTAAAGCAATGCTGGTATTGCAGGGAACTGTGACGTGAGCCAACAAATTTGATTCACAGTAGAAAGTACAGGAAACATGTTCTTCTCATACTGAGAAGAAAAAAAAAGAACTTGCAGGCAAATTCAAGAAGGTATTGGTTAAAGAAATTAATTTGCTAAATAGAGGCATCAGAATTCCTTTTGTTTGAAACTACAAGCTATATTCACTCTAAGAGTTTTTGAAAGCTCAGCAATGCAGTATCAACCACTGACAATACTCAACTAATTAAACAATGAATGTTTTACTTGCATAAATTACATTTTATTTCACATGAAGTGTTACACAAAAAATAGTCACCAGTGGATTCAAATTCTAAGAGTCACATATTCTTCTGCTACCATTTACTGCATTTTAAGAAAAAGCATACATACACATGAAAAGAACTTCTGCATATAAGTTTTTTGTTGTATTTATAACATATGGAAATACTCAAATGAACAAAGGAGATTCGGAGATGAAGTCTCTGGTTTTCATCAACCACGGAGAGATGCTGTGCCAAACCAGGATGACACCTCCTCAGCCATAAAATGTAGTCACTGCCTCAACATACATGCATACAATCACTAGAATGTAGTTTTATACTTCCTGCTTTGCTTTAGCTCTCAATACTTCTTTTACATGGTGTCTTGAAAGATGCAAAGACTATAGAGAATAAATGATATAAGTCTTTCATTACAAATTGTAAACATGCTACTCTTGGAAAATTTAGGAACCATTTGGTCCAACAGACAAAGTATCATCTTCAAACAAAGGATAATTTTATCCTTTACTTGATGAGGATAAAGTCTTGCTCAAGACACTGGCCAGAGATAGAAAGCCTCTCTCTGAAAGAAAATACATTTTATTTGATAATCATGTGTTTGAAAAAGTGACCTTCATGCAAAAGAATATAAATATATCTTCCTTTAGGAAATTTATAGAGGAGTGATGTTTAAGACAAGCGTTGCATATCATGAATTAAGCTTCCTCTTTGTGCAGAGGAAAAAAATATATATTTATTAAACTCCTCCAAAAATTCCTAAAAGTATTCTCTGTTAAAACACAAATTAATTTAGAAATACTTTGGGACATGTACTTTAAAATCTGAGAATATTTATGATTAAGTCTTGGGTTCTCTTTACAGACGATACCAATGGTGTGTAATCTATGTCAACTCACGAGGGGAAAATTTATATCATATCCCAATGCTTAAAATAGGAAAAGCCTCTCATGAAAGAAAATATTTGTAAATACATTTAGCTAAAGATAGATCCTAAATATAATAACAACCAGTCACAAAATCAATGAGATGTTTCATGCATAAATACTGCTAGGTTATTTGCTATTATAACTGGTTACTAATGTAAGAAGTCATTTGGATATAGAAATATTAAACAGACATTAATTAGTTACCTGGGAATACTAAAGCATTTTCTCACACTCAGAAAGATACAAGTTATGCCTCCCAGAATGGATAAGAAGAAAGTATCTTCTTTGATGACTACAAATCATTAATTTTAACAAAAGTGTGTTTCAAGAACAGAAAGACTTTGATGCAGAAAACACAAGTGCTGAGGTTGATCTGAAAGGGAACACTACCTTCTGATAAACAGTACTGAAACTGAGAGAAGTGTGCAGAAACTGAAATAAAGAAAGTATCAAAGCTCCTTAATAAAGGACAGGGAAAACCCAAACAGCTGACCAGAAAAATCATAGTGCTCCTGCATACTTGGAGCACTGAGACCAGTTCAAGTGACAGGGGCCAACAAAGGAGCAAAATGTGAAGTTACAGGAGAAGACTGAGCCTTGCTCATGGACAGAAAAGTCCCTTCCTCCCCTGGCTCCTCCACCCACCACAGGCCGCCCGATAGCCCCACCTGCTTTCTCCCACTCCAGATGCTCGGAGACCCTTCGCTGAGCCAACTCAACTCACCAACCTGTCAGAAAAACATCAACAAGGGGCCAGAGGAGGTGGGAGGTAAGAGCTGGACATACAACCAGCAGCAGTGAAGAAAAGGGAAAAGCATTTCCCACTTTCGGCAGAAACAACACATCAGAGGTGCTAACATGGATCCTTCCCCCTTGCCCAGGATCCTTCCAGACCCTTATGGTTCACACATGGCTGTGAACTGTGGCAGCCCAACCTCCCTTACCACCAATGTGCAAGCTCTTCCCTGGGGAAGGCACAGTCATGTCTCTATTACCAGTGGGAAATTTACCCAGAATACGGATTAACCAGAAGACCCACGCAGAGATGCCAAAGCTGGTGCTGCATGGAGCTGCCTACTTTGTTAGCTCAGGAGCCACACTAAGGGAGCACAGCTGAACTCTGTATGTACCCAGGCAAAGAAACTACTGCTTTTGCCATGTTCATGGACAGCAAGACCTGAGCTAATAAACTGCGCAAATCCAAGCCAGCTTCATGTACAGCCAATCCTGATGTCTCAGCTCTGTGCATCCAAATGGCGCTGCCTGAGGAAGCCAGCAGCATGCGTCAGCTTTGAGTCAGCACCCAGACGAGTCCTGCAGAGGCTCTGCGGTCACAGTGCGAGGCACAGCCCTGTTGACTAGGGACCCCTGGCCTCGCAAGTCTCCTCGTGGGCTCTGCAGAGTGATCGAGTGCCCCTGCAGAGCAACAGCATTAGCCAGGCCAGTGCAAAACCTGCGTGCGCACTCTCCATGAGCCCAGGCAACAGAAAGGGAGGCCTAATTCAAATGAGGTCAGTGCTCAGTTAAAAAGGATAAAAATGAACTCAAACTGCCTTAGGACTGCAAAAGGCCAAGAGCACACATACCCAGAGGTACTGCTGCAGCAGTAGGTCTACACCTTACCCTCTCATGCATGTCCTCTGACACACGCACACTTCTCTATGCACTCTCTTATGCTCGGTGCTAAGGCATGCTCAGCCTGCTCTCCTGAGCCTTTACAAGCAAGCAGCGGCAAGACAACGGAGAAGGAGAAAGCAGCTGTAATTTAGCATCATGAAGGAGCCGCTTTCCCATCCAGTGCTGCTTCTGCAACACAGCAACACCCCTGGGACCACAGCAGCATTACTGCAGAAGACTTGTCAAACAGACTAGTGAATATTTTTCCACTGTAATTTGAATCCAATGTTAAGATATTTTGCAGTTTAGGATATTAGCAGTATTTTCATTAAATATTAGCTTGTTTATGCATTTTATTCCCAAAAAGGAGATTTCACAGCTAATTTAATTAAACAGAGTAGGATCAACTGCATTTTTTAACTTCTAAGTATTTATTAATAGGTCTGTCTTGAGTATTTCTTTTAAGTAACTGAATTTATTTGGTATAATAGTTTTTAGTTAAGATTGCTATCTCTGTTATGTATATACTGTTTAAATTATTGAGAATAAACCAATCACCAACTTTTTATGGATACCAGACCCACCAACCTAATAAATAAAATGCTCCTGATCTTTGCAACAAGACTCACTACTGATTTTAGAAACAGTTTCAGTTTATTAGAGGAGACATTTGCACCAAAGTAGAGTGAACTGCAAGTAATCTCTAATGGGAGGATGCAGGGAAGAGGATGTGGATGCCTCTCCCATCCTCCCATTTGATGAGGACAGGCCATCCAGTGTGCAAGGGCAAAACCTCCAGGAAATACATATAATGGGAGGCACTATTAAGCCTTAATCAGCTTTGAGAGAGCATTAAGACTTGGCTCACTCTCCTTTAATTGTAGTAATTTTGGTGATAAAATTACTTGGCTCTGATCACTTCATAACATTCTTTTCTATACCAAATAGGGTATTGTCATGTTTTCCTTTGCAATATTTTCCATTCATTTGTACAAATTACATTTCTTTCTTGTTCTAAATGACAGTAAAATAATGAAAATATACAAAGGAACCTACAGTCTCTTACATAATAATTAAATACTATATTTGAATACGCAGAATTGAAGTCTGACACCCAGTAAGTCTAAGACAAGACTTCAGTTACACTGAATAATGCTCATAAACCCAGTGGCACTTTACAAAGATAGGCAGATTTTAGTATCTTCATTTTATATGTAGAAAATGGAGCATAGAGAGCAGGTATGGTCAGATCACATCATGTCCAAGAATCTGCACCACTATATTTCCAGATTAATTAACATCTCTTGTACCAGTGCACCTTCTCATATTAATGCTCAACTATGCAGTAACATACACCAATAGATAGGAACTATGACCATTAATCTATTGGGAACAGCATTCATGCTTCTGTAAAACAACTGATTTTACATTGTTTAGCTTATTTGCAAGTCCTGTGAAATGTTGCTCTTGCAATTAAAATACACCTTGAAAGATCAAAAATTTTAAAATTTTTTAAAGTAACTCTTAACAATTGGTTAGAAGGGAAAAAATGAATCAAGTTTTGGACATCAATAAAAACATTTCAACAAACAATCTTTTGCAGTTACAAGTCTTCAGAAATCCAAGATTTTAAGTTCTCATCTATTTTGAAAACAAAATTCAGTAACAAAACTTGCCAAATGATAGAAACAGCTGGGCAAGAAGCCAGGAAATTAAGGGAAGTCTAGATATCTAATGATTGTTTTCTGTCCTTTGACAACATCATCTGCCCCCATAAAAGGACAGCAGAGGGGGGGGGGGGGGGGGGGAAATGGACTAGTGGTACCTGACCTGCAGACACAAACCTAAAAACTCCTTTTCCTAAACCAAACAAGCACAACAAGCCATTAAACAGCAAACCAAGGCAGGCATATCAAGATCTAAAGAAAGCTTTGAGTCACTTCAACAGTAACAAATGTTAACCTATTTACTGCCCAAGAATCCAGTTTCATCCAGGTAAGACTACCGCAGAAATGCTGCCAAAGAAATCCCATAGGCCTCTGCCACACCACAGCATTTAGCGAACAGCAGCAGGAGTGACTAGTGCAATACAGGGTCAGAGAGTGAGTTAACAAGCGCCACTGCACAAGGAGTTGCTCAAAAGAAAAAACAAACTTGGATAGAAAAGAAAGTGATGAGTCACGAGAGATTATAATAGTCTATAGTAAACAGTCCAGTTCATCGAATAAACAAAGTAAATGTCCCATCCTAGCAGATGCCAAGGAATTCTTTTGAAAGGAAGCGAGAGCTTTCCATTTTCAGTGAATATCATCCTACATTACTCTGAAGAAGCTGCTCAGAGAGAAGTCAACCTAGTTGAGCTCAATAGTAATGGAGGAGTTGCTCAATAGCAACAGGAGGGCTCAACCCCCTTAACATACAGAAGATGAGCACAGCAACTGCCAATCATGTACCCAAATAACAAGGTGCAAAAACACACCAGACTGACCAATGGATTTAGAGACTCACAAAATAACTTCAAAAAAATAAGAATTCCTTCATCTAACCCTAAGAACTTACCAACCCCTGTTTCTGGGTAACACACTGTCAGTGCATTGTGTTCTGGATTTCAAAAATAAAAACTCAATGCCGCAAAAGCTGCATCCTGTGAACAGTCCCATCCACCAAGTTAAGTTACACAGGAAAAACCTTTGAAGACTTTGGACCTATAGTTGTGGTTTGAGGAATGTACAATTAAAATTAGCTTCTCTTAGAGTGGCAGAGGGGAAGAGGTTGACAACAATAAACAGTCATGTTCCTGTACAGTCATTTGAAAGCAGTGTCTTCTCTCCAGCTCCACCACACACAAAATTAGAAATGTTTCTAGTGGCATTTTGTCTGTTGCTTGTGAAGCAAAACGGAATAGACTTGCTGAAGTTCAGCTAACAGGTTTTTTTTTTTCATTTATCCTATGTTCAAACAGACACAAGCCTGCTGAGTGCAAAAAGTCTCTGTACTACGCTTCAGTCAACAAGAAATCAAATGACCAACCAAGCGTAGTCTTTCATTCACAAAAGCATACATTTTTCTAGAAAAATGTCTACAGCAGACTGCACATTGTGGAACTTTCCAAATAATCACCAAAAGCTGCTACCATTTGCAACTGCCAACACAGAATGAACAATGAGGTCTTATTTCGATCATTACTATGCAAATAATATGAACAAGATGCTTTGGATAGGAGAAAACACATCTGCATTATTATTAAAAGTTTTCCAGTTCTATCCTTCAGACTGAAAAGCACAAGTTGCTGCAATTGAGGAGAAAGTCATACGATGTTCAAATGAAACTCACTCATACCATATTATTAAAATAGCCGTATTTTTTTTATGTTGAATTTGCTATTTAAACGCATACCATGCATCCTGCTCAAGGTTTGCAAACCATTGTGGCTAAACAAAACAACCATGTAGAACCAGGGCATGAACTTTTCCAGACCAAGTATCTATTTCAATTTAACAGCAATAACGCTTTCTATCTGTATAACATTTGTTATTAAACCAGGACAGGCAGGCACAGCAGATTTTGATGCATGCCTAAGGGAGAGAAATTGACCCAAAACTCTTTGCAAGTAAACCTCTGCCATATTATTCAGTCTCTGGACAGAGACTCATGCCTCACCTAAATATACTTTTGCTAAAGACTTACCTTCTACAAACTATCACTTCATGTTAATCGTACTTCTGAAAACCACCCCTGCTCAGTATAGAATTTAGTATGACAAACTAGCAGCTAATCATGCCAATCATCATGAAATGTAGTGTGATAGGAAAGGCTAAGAGCTTCCTTCCAGTCAGCATGGACCTTTTCCAGGATTTTTAAAGATTCTTGCATGGATTTACTTGAAAAGACAACAGCAGCAGGATAATGAAAGACACAGGAACCAAATAAGGGACTGACAGTATTCTGATCAACCAAATCCCTCCGCAAGGCCCAGATCCTGCATTAAGCAGTACATATGCAGCTCCATGGGACTGAAGCTCTGAGCATGTATACTTTAATGATAGCACAACAGAAAACTTTAGAAATAAAGAGTGGAAGATACAATTCGTATCAGAAAGAGGTGAGACAAGTAGGGGAGGAAGTTATCAAAAATACGGCTGACTGAGGAACAGCTTGAAGAGGTATCATAGAATCATACAAATACACATACAGGTACACACATACAGGTACACAGAAGAAATCTTACTTTAGAAAAATAATGGGGAGTAGAAGTGAAATTCACTCAGTTTGTTCCAACATGAGACTGTCTGCAAGACCACTGGAGCACAAAAGCTTGTGGGACAGATATCCAACGGGTCCTTCAAAAGTACGCCTCTATTCCTTAGGTATCCATTGCTGCAGTGAAGCAGATTCAACGATCCGGAGTAGCTCCATCCAGTCCTAAGCTCCTAATAGCAGGGGTCTCTCTATTATCTAACATTGGATTATGCAAAAGATCATGCAGAACAGCCAAGTCAGGGCTTTGCATTATCATTCCACACCCCTACAGAGACTGCAGCAATAAAACATTAGCTCTGGACACACCACTCATTAACCCTTCCTCCTTCATGCTCACTCAGCATTAAGGCTGGGCGCACAGTTGATAAAGTCAGCCTTACAGTCTCCTTGTAGTCACACAGCTGACGCACAGTGAAATGACACAAATTCCAGCCCTCTTCATTCACCAGTGATTTTGGCACAGCCGTATCTCCTTAAAGATTAACTTCCAGCCTGCAGCTAAGTCACTCTTCTAAGGCAGGGGTCAACTTTGTCTTCAAGATCCCTTTTGAGATGACACAAGCTCTAAGGGAGCACTTGTGCTCTGTATGCAGAAGCTTTAGTGTATTACATGGGATAACAGAGTAGGATATGAACTGATGAAACTCTACAGGACCCTACTCCAAAACAAAGGAAGAACCCTTGTATTCTCAGAACAGACTGTCCCACTCAAGGTACATTTTCAGTACTGCCTGATCTAACCAATCCACTTCAAAGAGGTCAAGATGCTATGTATTTATTTAGAAGTTGACTACTGCCGAAGAAACTGCTATAACTCAGAGCAACAACCTAAATCAAAGGAACACCTCTAAAAATATAGTTCCAGCCTGAAAAAGTTTGCTGAACTTTTGAAATTTATACCACCAAGCTGAACATATTTTGAAAGTTACTGGGAAGCTGTGCTCAAAAAATTGAATTCAGTGAGAGTAATTCTGATACCTTGGCCTACGTGTCAACCATTCTTGAAAGTGGACTGTAAACACGTAAATAAATATATATTCTTTAGGAATAACCACATCCAAACTTTCACTATAACATTTAAAATACTTTTGAAGAGCAGAAGAGCTTTATAGCATCCGCTGTGGTTTCACCCTCAATGACCACAACAAAAAAGCAACTACCTTAAGAGCACAATCTTGCACAGAGCTCTTCATGCTTCAGACATGCATGTGGAATTTAATGCCCAATCCAGACTTTCCTAGGATAAAACAACTATGATCTCATCTGAAGAGACCATGTCATACAAAGATTCAGCAGGAACATAAACACTCAGCTATGTCAACTTATTTGCAAGATAAAGACGATTAAATCAGCTTTTCTACACAGAATTATTTACCTTAGAGTTATCAGTGCTACTTAAGTCAATAATTTGTTGGCATGCAAACAGACATTGTAACTTCTTTCCAGACTATAATCAAAATAACTATGCACACCTTTTTCACTCTTCTATATTCCAACTATTACTTACGGTTGTGTGATGAGAGACGCTGCCTCCAATGTTGAGGTTTTTGAGAAGCTGGGGAGATCCTCCATATTGCCCTGAGATCTGCTTCCTGACTTCCGCAGCTACAGTTCTGAAACAAGACAGGGACAGTATTATCTCTGTAAAACAATTACAATGAAGGCAATATATCAAATACTCTTCAGTCTGTTGGCATAAAATCATATACTTAGTGGATCGGTTGGAATACAAGTGTTAAAGGCCTGTATGACCATGTATATTAAACTCCTGGAAAGTCACAAAATTCTTGTAAGACATATTCTTAACAGCATTTTTTTTTCCCTTTTTAGTACGGATGTGGCAATAAAATACATGTGACACTGAGCACAAATAAACTTGCTCTCAACAGGCTCTTTCCAGTTTCTACTAAGAAGAGATCTCCTCTAGCACTGTCCACACCCCACAGCAGTTTCAAGCCTAGTCACACATCTGTTCTCGTGCTCTGCTGTCTCATTTTCCTATCTTGCCTAGTTTTGTTTTCTATAGACACAGAGATGAGCACTGGCAGCTATCTTCTCCCTAACAGCCAATCTCTTCAATACTCAGTTCAACACCTGAAAAGCAGTCCTACACAGAGAGAGTTGAAATGATACATGGCAAACAACTGGCTAGGTCAGAACAAAAACTTGTTTCCTTTTTCACAAAGAAAAGATAGCAGAAGGACTATGGTGACCAGCAGAGGAGACATGCAACGCATCAACTACCAGGATGTAATGCCTCACTAGAGAGAAATTCCACTATGCAGTAAGGAAAAACACAAATCAGTTCTACCACACCTGCTGAGTACTGTGCTCCTCTTGGGTTTTTACTTTCCCCAGTAAGCCAGATGTCACTGGTAAGTCCTAGAAAATGCAACAGTTAGGTAAACCTACTACAGGAACAGCTCAGCAAAGGAACAATATCAGAGAGGAAAAGGCCAGTAGCAAAAGACAGTCTTAACAAACAGGCATGGGTCAAACATGAACCGTCCCCAGTGCTCCATCTTATAACATACTGTTAAGCTGCAGTTCACCTCGGCAGTAGAACTGGGACAGCCAAGTTTTCAGCTGTAATGGAAAGGTGTTTGTTTAAAAAGCAAAACCAAAGCACAGACTCTTCCTATCCAAAGTAAGCATTTTGCTGAAAAGCTTCTGACTAGCCCTAGTCAACACGACCTCACTAACATGGAAGTGCTCTTCTCCAGAAGTGAATGCCAGATTCATTAATCCCAAATCTACCCCCAAATGTCCATCATCACACTGTAGGAGTTTGGCCCACTGTATCTCCCAGACACAGAACAAAGTCTCTGCTTCAAAGAGATGGAAACCAACATGTAAGGGAATGCTCCTAGCTTAGGGACTTCTATGGCAGTCAGTGCTGGTGGACAGGAATGGAAGCAGGTGGAGGCAACTAATGTCAATGGAATATAAGGAAACTATAAAAGGGAACTAGCTAGAACCAAGCCTACAATGGAGTGCAGATGTTTCCTCAGGCCAGAGGATGGGAGTAAGATTAGCTAGAGGAAGCATTATTTTGTCTTTTAAAAAAGTGGACTGCAGAGGAAAAAAAATGTTTTATTTGTTCTGGCTGCAAGAAGTCATTTGCTTTATGTTTGCCTTTATCCACAGGAGATTATGTTTTCACTTCTGGAGGGTGGCTCTGAAAGCAGACCAAACAGCTCCTGCTGGGTACAGACAATATTCAGGCTATCTGATCACCCTCTAAAGAACCATCTTCTCTGCTTCACGCATCATGTACCTACCCACAGTCACAAACACGCACACACACGAACAAACCACATACACTGCTAGCATTTATGGAAAAGTTTGGAATGTATTAAACTGGCTCATTGGCATGGAAAACATTATGCATCTATGGCTGATGAGATTTAAAAGCTCACACTGGGTTGCAGATGATTTTTGCTTTAAACCTGATCTCTTCCTTGGTGCATGTTTTGCGTAATTCCTGACAACGTACAGAAGAGAAGCCTTCACTGCATGGCTGGTATGAAAGATCGGAATCTACATTTAGCCACTGAATGCAAGATAGGAAAAATTAAAATCTTTCTCCAGTTTGAAGGACATGCATTGTTTCCAGATGGAAAGTACATATAGAAGAGGAAATCTGTCCTGAACTGTGAAACCACAGTGGATGCCTAGCCATGTTACTCAGTGACGCTCCTCCTGGCATGTGCTGGCTCTTTAAAGACTCAACATGTGACTGGGATCCCATTCTTTGTGATATACTCCAGAACAGTTCTAGTCCTCTTTATTCTGCATGATGGCCTCAGCTTGATAGCTCTGTAGTGGCTAGGAACTTTGTTGTATTTGGAGCATAGCCTGTCAACACATCCTTAACTCTAGCTACAGCATGCTCTACCCCAGCTTGCAGCGGAAGCAAGCTCTGCTACAATTATAGTGTTGCTTAGGGACACAGAGTTCGCATAGAAATTATTATATAGGTCATTTGATGCAATAGGGGAAGAAAGACAGTAAAACAAAAGGGTGCCACTGACCAACATGGTTTCCATCTGATATTAAAAATTTTCCTGAAGAACTAACACAGAAAGTTAGTCGAGCAACCTCCAACTGCTCCAGCAGTTACCAACACACAAAGTAACTGGCTACTATCTAGACCTCGACAGAAATTCCTGAATAGAGTTTACAGGACTTACCAGTACTACTTACTCCTAGGCTACAGTCTTGTCTGTAGATCTTCTTGGTTACCTCTCTATATCACTGCATTCACAAACATACTGAACTCCATTTCCCCTACTGGAAAGCATTATGCTCCTGATACTTAGAAACCGTTAGCTCTCCTCCCTCCATGCAACGTATTCACAAAAATAACTAGTATCCTCACTCTCTCTCCCCTCTGCAAGGTAAACAAGGTCAGATCCTAAGCCAAGCCTTCTGTTCCCCTAATGGGTCTTCTCTCCCTTCTTTCCATCTGGCAGTCGTGCCTTTTTAAGATAGTGTGCTTCATTCTGATCACTCATGCCAGATGAGGTCTGACCAGCACACTGTAGAACCAAATGAGTATTTTCCTATTGAGAAAACACCTTACCCGACAAACTCTAGGACTTTTCACAGCTGCATCACAGAGGATCACAGTTTTCCTGCAACTGATAATACACTTGAATATACATGCCTTCTCCTCCTCCATTTCCAAAAGCTGTTTCTCCCTGATGAGTGCCATCTATCCATGACAAGCAAGATTACATTATATCATAACCCTGAAGATTATTTTTATAACCCTGAACATTATTTATATTATAACTAGAAGCCACGTCTCCTAACCCAACGTAGGTTAAAAAGTGCATTACAGCAAACCCATCTAGAAAAAAGAAATACATCTCAAAACATTCTCCAGTCAAAAAAAAAAGAATGAAAGAAAGAAAGAAAAGGCAGAACAGAATGCTGTTAAAGCTCTTGATGATTAAAAGGGCAAATAAAAACTTGTTGTTTTAATAGCCATCTTACATTCAACACACAAACTGGAATTATCCGACAAACATTACAGTTAATTACAGCCCAATGTCACATGAATGTCTGTTTAAAGCACATCTCTCCCAGTAACTTCCTTTCTGATCTTCACTGGTTAATTATTCTGTGTTCATGTGGTTCACACACACGAAAAAAGACAACGTATTCAAAAATATCCCCATGGAACTAGCTTCTAAAGAAAAACAAGACTAGCCATTTTCAAAGTATTCTGAACTGCAAATAAAAATAATGAAAACATTTGTTTGTACTTTCGCATTTGCTTACCATATACAAGAACCATTTCTGACACTATGTGGCCTACTCTCTGCCAAAACCAAAAAACCTTCTTTTTTCTTTTTTTTTTTTTAAGAAGCATTCTGAAAATATTAGTTCCTCTTTTTACTTTCTCAAAGAAAGACTCACTAAGACCTGTCCTGTTATGTCAAGGAAGACTATGAACTCTTCCCTTTGACAGAAGAGGTGGGCGAGGATACAGAGTCTTGCCATGTAGACCATCCACTGCATTGACACTTGTGAATATAACAAATGACACAAAGTTCAAATAAAAATGACATTTTTTGTCAAAGATAGAGCTTAACAATGGTTTTCCTCTCATTCTTTTCTTAGTGCAACTTAGTTCTAATTGACTGCCAAGCAGCAATAGCCGGCACTTTTCACTTCTCCCTAAATGCACTGAGTTTCTCTTACATTAATTTAGTAGGACCTATCTTATTTTTTTCAAATAGTTTGAAGAAGTATTTCTTTTCCATAGCCCCTACTTTGAATGGCATTATGCAAAGTGTTTCTTCCCATTACACTAATTTAAAAATTGTTACTCCTATCTGTTTTTCATCTGCTGTGTCACATTCAGTGACTCCACACTCAGTGAGCCTTTGCTTCTTGAGAAAGACTGCCTGGTACAGTAAAGCATCTGCACGAAACGATAGCAAAGCAGCTTGTTCTCTCTGAACAACAGAGAATATGGTATTTACATACAGTTTATTTTTTAAAGTGAAAGCATCCTTCTTTGTTCAGCCAGCTCACTTGCGTACAACTCTGCACATCACTGGCTGCATCCATCCCACTTTAGCCAATGTGCCTGAGTTTGAATTCCCATAGACAAATGGCACTAGCCAGTTGCTTCTTTACTGCCTGCTGAAGTGAGGCAATCTGTCCCTCCTAGCCTACCTGATCGGCCTGGGCTTTCCTGTAGTCTGAACAGACGGCTCGCTCCGGACTTGAATCACAGCATGAGTCACCAGGTATGCAGCGCTGCTGAGGAGGGAACCTGCTCTAGCTTTGAGCTACTATCAATTTTACTTTGAGCTCAGTTATTGGATGTAGCCTCCCTCCTACACCTGAAATCTTGCTTCCTTTGGAGAGAATTCATTTCCCTTTGAGTGAAATGCATTTGATTTACAACCTAAAGCTAAGGCAAAACCTAGTCTGATCCTGACTGTTGCAGAATACTTGCGGGTTTTTAATTAACACAGAAGACAACCAACAAACATGTTCTCTTTACCACTGATCAAAATATAAGACATTACACAATCTTTCTATTGTGTATTCTGGTAATATTCAAATATTAAGACTTAAAGTTTCAAGCCTAGACTGCAGTGAAGGGAAAAAGCTCCCAGAATACCTTACTGTGAAAATCATTACAGGCCTACATCCTTCAGGAAAGAGCAGTCATATCGCATGTTAAAAAAAATAAACAAGCAAACCAAGCCACGTACAAAGCAGCAGCTTTGTAGTGGAGCCTTGGGGATGAACTGTTCTCTCTACCTTCACACTTGCACTGAGCAGTTGGGGATTTTCTTAAGCTTTCTAGAGCATTGCTGACTCAAGCACGAGACAGCCTCTAAAGCTGAACAGGTGCAGAAAACACTCAGCATGATTTTTGGAGAACAGGAAGAAGCTGCCTTAAAGTTTCTGTTAAAAATACTTTCCACTATCTGTGAAAATGCTTTGACACGGCAAACGGCATCTAGGTGTGGGAAGAGGTTGAATTGTGATGAATAAACTGCTGTGACCACTGCATTTCTGATACAGTGCTCACGGAAGCCAATGGCAGCTTTGCTATTGGTTTCAATGGAGGCAGGTTTCCCCGCTACCCCTGTTTACCCTGAGGCACGGTAAAGGTGGCTGTCAGTCTCCCTGACCTGTCATTCAGGCAAGGTGAAAGGGCTTTAAGTGAACAGAAATGTAAATTTAGTCTTCCCAAGAAGACTTAAACTACCCCATCAGTGTAAAGGGAGCTTCAGGAGAAATAAGATGTTATGTCTGAACGTCACGAACAGATGTGTTTTCCCCTTCATTCAAAAGATAACAAATTGGGATTACTCCAGAAATCTGTCTATGCTCAAGGTAAGAGATCCGGATGATGGGAAATTTCTGGATCACTGAATGTCTGAAAGTAAAGTCAGCCTCTGACACTTACGGCTCTGCCAGAGATCCCTCAGTCAGAGACAACAGCGCTTCATCCAAACTGGAGCACCTTGAGGGAAGAGACTGGCCCCACAAGAGTGAAAACAATTTTCTCCAGACTCCAAAGGGAGACAGGAACAGGAAACAGAATTCTCAGCACACGAATAACGACCAGTGGTAAGAACCACGCTGTGAGGTTTGTGTGATGCTGAAATACATAGGAAAATTGAGTATGTGACAGTGATGCTATTCCAGGTCAGAAGGATCCTGTTTAATAGCAGGATCAGTAAAGGAAGAACAAAGCTATTTCAAAGGAAAGACAGCTTCAAAAAGGTCACCATTCAACTGAAGAAGCCGTTCTGGATTCTGTCAATAACCTGCTCTCAGCCTGGTTCAAAAGCAATGAGAAAGCATTGAGATAGGGTCTTGCATGAAAGGCTGCCTTAGGCTGCCTGAACTGTGTATTCTGTGTGATGTTTGAAGGGAGATTTTTCTTTTTCTTTATTTAAGCTCTGACACAATTTTCAAGTCTTTCCTCTGCCTGTCTCTGAAGAGACTGGTGTTCTCATATATAGCATGCTTAGATTACCAGGAAATTTAGGCACTCAATAGTGACCTTTTCATTGGGGCTTCCATGTCCCATTTCTCTGCCAAGCAGTAACAGAAACCCCAGAAAATGTGCTGGAATAATGCAATTGGGACTCTGAAGTACATACAGGTAAATGCCCAGTGGGGACAGCACAGCACCATCCCAGAGGGGACCACAACTCAGCACTTGCTTGGTCGGGACAGAACGCCTGGTATGTGTTGAAAACAAATAAGCTGCTTGACTGGTTCCTCAAAAATAACTTACTGACCTTTTGTTTGTCTTTTTTTTCTTGTGACTTTTCTTAATACATAACCTTTTACTTTGCTGGCAGGAATCCCACCTCCTAACTCCTGTCTAGTCCCCCAAACATCATATGAGCTGAAGAAAAGTAGTGTACAGAAATACATCTGTTCCTACATAGAGAAACAATAGCATACAAGTGATTATAGAAGTATTACATTCCAGCGGGACATTTTCCAAAAAAGTTCAATAAAAAAATTATTGCTAAGATGTTAATTAAAAATTAACAATTTCAAGTAAGATTCTGGATATTACTTAATCCACTACAGTAATTTTAACCCAGTTTCTTCTGATGGATTTAAGAAAAAATACTCAGTACTTACAATGGTCACGGTTCAGGCTAAATCTCTGTTCTCCTTTGAAGCCTTCCAGAAAAAAGTGGCATGGCATGGTCAGAATGACAATTTGTAACAAGACAGCCTCCCAAGCATTTTTTTTTTTTTTTTGAAACAGCTGTAGCAGTCACTGATAGCTGCTATTCCTAACATTTAAATACTCCAGCAGCAACAAACAGACACCATACAGTACTGGATTTCCGTATATATCCTTGCAGTGCACCACACTGGTTGAAGAACACACGGATAATAAATCGGCGCTATGAGAACTACATATAGGGTGTTTTCAAGAAAAAGAGCAGCTGATCTCACTTTTCTCTTTCTACTCTTTCTTACTGCTGTAACAACCAGCTTAGTAAATTGTACTTCTTTGGTAAGTAGGCTTTAAAGTGATTTACCTTAGTAGATCAGAGTTAAATACTATCAGCTAAATGTAGAGCAGCATGACTATTTCCTGTGAATAAGAGAAATGGTATGTCTACCCCTCTGAGTAAGCCAAACCGGAGGGCCGAGTGTGAAAATACGATGGGTCTATTCTTCTTTAAACAATGGAGCTGAGGAGGGCTTCCAGCAGCCACCAACACAGCTCTTGGGACTTCCGTATCCTGCTTGCTTGCAACCAAAGCCGAATATCTAATCCTTTGAAACAGTAACATTCAGAGCAGCATATTCTATACCAGCATGAGAAGGGCTACAGTTCAGTTTGAGCACCTCCAGGTACATTATCTCTTCTATTTTTGCCTTCAAATATCATGGATGTGCAGTCCATGAGCCATGAAGCTGAGATTTCTCAGAAGACCACACAACATGTACTCCTATTTGGGAAATCCCAGACAAAAATACATCAGACTTATAAATAAATGCAAAAAATAAAGGCAGGAGATAGAGAAGAAGCAGCAACTCTGTTCCAAGAGGCGACATCATTGCATGCTACCTACTCCTTCTGCAAGGACAGCGTGCACGAGTAGTAAGTTCCACAAATGAATCTGAAGTGACAAAAAGGGGACCTCTGCGTGCATGCACATGCTGCTGCCACTTGGCTAGTCTGAAAACACATCAAGCAGATTAGACCAAGAGGTACACATAGGTGACGCAGCTGCAACCCTCATCATTACTATCCTACTAAATTAACAATCTGTGCTAGTGCTTGATAAATTTATTGCCATGAGCTAGTGCCTGACATAGAAGAAATCAGCACCAATAACAGTGACCCTAGGGACATTTTATTTAACTTCCTGCCAGGACTGCAGAACTCCTATGCTCTTACTTCTGATATTTGTTTCTCATGTGGCTATTGCTATGACTACAATCAAGAACCAGGAAAAATGATCTGGCAGCAAATCCAGCTCTCTTCATTCCTGGACCCTTGATCTGCCATATCAGCCCTTTGCTAGTACACATCAAAGACTGCAGAGAACTACAGGAGAGGAGAAATGTTCTCACCCCTGACTCCAGAGTCTAAGCAGGGTGGCTTTGGTACCATCTTCTCCACCTCCTACCTAGCTTTTTTCTGTGGCCTCCTTTTTCTTTTTTGGTGGTCCTTCTCCATCATAGCTTCAGCAACTGTGTCTGCTTGCACCTACTGTTCTCCCACTCAACAGCAGGAAAACAACATTGCTTTCACCAGTGCCCACAGTCTCCTGGATAGCCCTGGTGAAACATGGTCCCCACTTCCACTCTGCTGTGAGTTAAAGTTCGGGGTGGCACCACGGACATCAAAGTCTGCCTGATCAGACCCCAAAACATCACAGCAGTTCCCATCTGGGCCCAAAATGCCTAACTCGGAATAGAGATCTGCAGAAACTTGGTATCACCAAGACGATTTCCTTAAAATACTATTCTACTAAAAAAAGAGAGAAGAAAAAAACACTTGGGTAAAATATAGTGATGCTTAACGCTACAAATACCTTTGCACATCCAAAAAGCTGTGCAAACATTAACCAGCTGCTTATCGCCCATGAAAAGGGAGGGAGCAACCGTCTCCATTTTCCGGCAAGAAGGCAGGCGGAGGGAAAGGCTCGGGCCCCCCCGGCACAGGGCTCCGGACGCTCGTCCCCCGCACGGCGGGGCCTCGCCGAGCGGGCAGCTGGCGGTGGGGCGCCGCGAAGGGAAAGCAGCCGGCGGCGCTGCGCGGGCGGCAGAGGCGGCCGGACGCCTTTGTTCGCGGCAGCTCCCTGAAACGGCTCTTCTCCTCCGCCCCCCACCCCTTTTCCCAAGGGAAGTGGCCGCGCAACGCGGACGCGACACCTCCCCCCCCGCTTTGTTCAAACCGAGCGGCGCAACGCGACCCGCCGCCGGCGCCGCCGCGGCTGCTCCCGGCCGCGCCGGGCGGGTGCGGACCGGCTCGGACCGGCTCGGCGCCGCCCGGCCCCTGTCAGCAGCCCAACGGCCGGGAGAGCGGCGGGCCGCGCCGGGCCCGGCCCCAACGCTCAGGGTCGCGGCGCGGCGGGCCCCGTCCACCCCTCGCCCCCCGCCCGCGGGCCCTGCGCGGCCGCGCTACCTGCTGATCTTCTGGGCGAAGGCGCGGCGCTCGGCCATGGCCGCGCTGCCGGGGCTCCGCGCGGCTGCTCCGCGGCGCTGCCGGAGCCGAGGAGCCGGGAGCGGGCGCCGTAATGCTCCGCGCAGGCACGCACCGCTCCCACCCTCGGCGCTCGCAGCGCGCGCCCGCCCGCCTCCTCCCCTGTCGGCGGCGAGGGGCCGCTCCTCGCAGACATACGGCGGGGCGCGCGGGCGGCCGCGGCGCTGTGAGGAGTTATTGTCCGCGCGCGGGGCGGGGCGGCGCGGCCCGACCCGGCCCCGGCCCTCTGCGGCGGCGGCGGCGGCTGCTGCGCCCCAGCGGCCCTTTCCCCCGCGCAAGATGGTGCCCGCACGAACGGCGAGGCGGCGGCGCCGCGGGCGTGGGGGGCCCCCGGGAGCCGCGCTGCTCCCCAGGGGCGGGCACGGCGCGCCGGGCCGCTGCGCGGACCCCAGGGCCGGGGCTCTGCCTCGCTGCGGGGCTGCCGCTGCCCTTTCCTTTTCCTCCCGTCTGAAAAGTGAGGGCACTTGGATTATTACTTGCAGTGATGAAGATTTACTCATGCTTATGGAAAGCTGGTCGTAACTCGGTTCACGCGGGCCCGGGATTTCAGCGCAGCGCCGAGTGAAATCCCCACGGCGAGCAGCAGCGGCCTGGGCTGGAAAGCGCCGCCGGGCTCTCACACAGACGAGCCCCTGGAAGAGCTGCGCGGCGTTACCCGTGGACTGCTCTACAGCCCTGGCTTGTCCCAAATCCGCACGTTTCGGCCCCGTCCCTTGACTTCCCGTGTCTCCACCCGGCATGGCCCTGAGGGACGTGTGTGTCTGCTGAGCAGGGACAAGGCTGGACTCTCTGTTAACCCTGCTGGGTAGCAGCTTCTCCCTGAGAAAGGCTGGAAATCCTCCCTTCCCCAGCAGTGATTTGTAAGGTGGCTGGAACAGTGTGACGACTGCCTTTCCATCCAACCTGGTCGTTACCACCATTCCGTAAATGCGTTGTATTTAAGGTGGTAGTTTTAATAGGAAGAGGAGGGAGAGGGTGGGGAGTAAAAGACTATTTTGGTACTCAAAAAAAAATGGAACTGTTACCTGGGCCACTTTCTAGCAGATACTTCAAAGTCACTGCTACATGACATATGCTGTGCATTAATCTAAACCAGAGAACTATTAATGGAAATCGAGGAAGTGTCCAAAAGTAGCAAGTGTTAATTCACCCGAGTCCATCTGTTTGCATTGTGTGAATGTTTCTAGCACATTGCGACTGCAATCCGAGTATACCAATTTTTCCACTAGGAGAAGCCACTGATTTCCAGCTGCATGTAATTATTCTGCTTTTGTGTTTGTATATATTTACATAGGGGGTGTCAGGCCCTGAAATCTGCAAATTTATACATACGTGAATAATCCCACTGGAGTTAATCAGACTTTTTGCATATATAAAGTGAATCCAGTGTAGATAATCTTGTGGCCTACTACCAAAATGTTCTGTCATGCATAACACAGATGCACACGCGCATGTGCATGCAGACGGAGATACTGCAAAGCAAAGACTTTATTGTATGCCACTGAGAAAGGGCTTCTTTTCCCAAAGGGGGAGGGGAGAAAATAGTTAGAACCTGACATCCCAAATGTTTGCCAAGGCAAAGATTTTTCTTCTTGAGTTACTGCCCATATATTAGAAGTGCACACAGGATAAGCCCCTCACATAAAGTGGACAGGATAAGCCAATCAGCTATTTACATTCTTACATATGGATAACTTCTCTTACATGAGTACATGCTCTCAAGATCAGACCTTTGCATGAGGGACCCCCAGAAATGTTTCCTCTTTCCCATCCCCCATCCAGTCTTTCCAAAATGCCATCAGTCTGAGCTGCAGGATAGCTAATGTAGTCCTGCCATAATGGCAAACCACTCCCTGATTCTACAACACTGAAACTGGAAATCCAACATTTCTGAAAAGGGAAATTGTTATCACTGCAAGAAGGTGCAAAGAACAGTGCAGCCCCTACTGCCCTGATACAGGGAGTGCAGAATATCTAAGTTTGATCGAGAGACCTCTTGGATTTTAACTTTCATTCTTCCCACATCACCGCAGTGTACAGCACAGGGGCTTGAGCCTTTGATGTCACACTTGCTCATCTGTCAGAGCCTTATTCTTCTCTGACTATTTCTGCAGCTTAGAGCTCAGCAAGATGAGCTCTGGCAGATTTAATCCCAGCAGTTTCAGAGGTTACCACCCTGTCCACTCCAACGCTGTGCTGGAGGCTACCAGCGGAAGGGCAGTCGGATGAGACATGTGTCTGCACCTCAGCCACACCAGACAGATGTGCTCTGACATCTGAAAATGCAAGGAAGGAAAGTCTGTGCTTGGATACCATAGTTTGAAACTGCTAACTGAGGTGAAGACATACATCCTGCTCTGCCACTCTTGCCAGAGGATGCTGTAGCCTCATTGGAAGGGCAGGGTAATAACTAGGAGCAATCAAGTTTTAAAATACTGCAATGGTGTTTTCCTATCTGTACCTTGATATTACAGGATCTTAAATCCTTCTTGAAAACAGGGCTCAGATGCACTTTTGACATTTCTCCTTGTTACACAGGTGTTTTGTGGTACCTGTTAGAATGACTTGGCTTGTTGATCTTGCTATTTTGCTAATTAGAGTAAATGCACTTTTCTCAAGCCAGTACCTATAAAACCTTTATTCCATGTTACTGAACTGTGTGAAAATATAACATAACTACAAATATACTGCAGATTCATTGCTTCCCCACAATTTCACCAATCATTGAAAACCTGGCTCTTCACTCATTAAAGCTCTTACATGCCCTCAGTGGGAGGCTATTGCATTACAGATAAATAGGATTTCTACATATAGTTGGTGTAAATATGAAAAAAAAACTCTCAACTCAGTGAACCTCATTAAGTGAATTTCAGAAAAAAATAATATAAACATTTCTGGTTACTTTTCAGATAGCAGCAGCCCAGTAACAATCTACCAGGTTGATGCCAATGAGTTTAAACACTAAGAGATCAGTGAGGCTGGTAGAAATTTATACATGACCTTGTAAAGAAAACCATGAGCTCCTGTAGATTGACTCAAAATTTTGCAGTGCGTGGAACATTAACCAAAAGAAGTGAAGGGAAAAATGAAGAACTGTTAGAAAAAAAGAAGTAGCCTTTTACTAGTATATTTCCAATAATGCCAAACTAAAATTTATGGTATTAGCAAATCTTGTCTCCATGTTGCTGACAAGTCAGCCTGACTGAACTTGTGGTGGTGCCACGCTGTTTTGAGTTGTAAGGTGCATTGACAAGCACTGTGAGTCCTATAATCTTTCTGCCTGTTTTCTCATCTTAAAAACAGAGATTAGCTGAAGGAAACATTTTGTCTGAAGAAACAAACTCCTGCTTTGCAAAGAGGAGAATGTAACCAACCGGACCCAGAGACCTGATATTCAGTCTGCAACTTCAGTCTGCAAAATAATTTTCTCAAACATCTCTGCAGAAACCAGCATCTTTCTCTGATTCAAAAACACGTGCTGTGTGGCAAATTTTACCTGGAGTAGAAAAACAAAATATTTTCTTTTAATTGGGGTGAAATTGTATGCAATTGATGATATATTTGAAGTATTATGCTGTTTATTTTTTATGAAGTTGACTGCATATATATATTGTCCTCAAGGATGACTGATAATTCAGCGTGACGATGAGGACAGATCAAGACTAACTTCAGTGGAGGGACTGTGTACACTACAGTTAACACTTCCATATGGCTCAACTTAATTTAAATCAATGTTTGCATGAAGGTTACATATTCCCAGTAACCAATTTAAAGCATAGAGCTTTATCAGCACTATGAGGATAATGAATAGTTACTCTGCCTTAACATACTGCAATCCTTAATCATGTTTTAGAAAGCAAGGAAGAAACCTGTGTTGGTCTACATACAATTCCAGTTGTGGAATCAATCAGCTATTGAAAGGTATTACTACAGCCAAGTTGAAGAGTGAATGATGGCTATAATGGCACTGGAACTGAGCAAATGCTTCTGCATTCTGAAAGGATTCCAGCAGCAAAGAAGTATAGGTAAATATTGCCAAAAAGGAGTTAATCCATTTATGCAGTTCTCATCAATAAGGCATCTGATGTTCCAGGCAGGAAGTCTGTGAGAAGCTGGGGTGCGATCCTCACTTGTCCTGGATGCATTAGTACTCCACCAGGACAAAGACTTATGCCTATATTAAGCTGGAAGTTGAGGAACCCTGTCAGAGCTGATGGGTCTCCATCATAGCTCTTACATTTCCTTTCTAGTTACTTTGCTGATGCAGAGGTTGAGAAAAGCCCAGCAATTCATCAAAACATGCACTGTCACACTAAAGTGACCATTTACTCTTTTCAGCTAAACGTTGTAACAAAAAGGCACGGAATGAACAGTTAAGTCTACATCTGCAAGCAGTATTTATGCTGGGCAACTACCTATCCAAAAGTCCATAGTCTAGACACAATGCTCTATTAACATATATGTAGCTATGAAACAGCATCTGCTCTCCTCTCTCTCACACTGAAGAGGTGTGAATGAAGAAGTGCTTCCATCTATTCAGCAAGGCACCTGTCCATAAACCACATGCACCCTTTAAAATTAGTGACTAAAATCCTTTTTCTAAGAATGAATTTTTACCTGGTTATAATCAAATTTGATAAATACATCATGGGAATAAAGATATAACTCATTGAGCCTGATAATTATACGGTTAGGTTCTGTACAGGAAAATTTTTTTGGTTTGTTCCCACAAAACATTCTACAAAAAGCGAACTGATCTTGGTTCTTGTTTTTTAGTAATCTATTTATTCAGTCCATTGCTTCCTTGTTCTTATGTAAACTTCCTCAAAGCAATCAAGCACATGAAAAATGTATTTCCACTGAAAGTGTGTCCAGCATAATTCAATAAACAATGAAGTAAATATGGGACTGTAAATTAAGAGAGCCATCTACTGGCAGCTAGGTGAAACGTGTTAAATTAAGTAGGGGCCAAATCTCTGCCCTCTCTCATGCAAGTAATTTCTTTTAAGCTATGGGCCTACCCCTGGGTAATATGAACTACATAAGCATAATTGTCTTTTCAAGGCATGTATGGTAAGAGTGCAGATACTAATGCTCTTAGAGCAAGAAGGAGCAGCCTTGTTTGGTAGTGCCCAGCGTCTTTCTCCCGGGCGAATGGGAAACTTTAACAGAGTAAAACTTCAACAGATTAAAGAAGGGCTGAGAACTTTCTGAATGCCTGCAAGCTTCACTGCATCCCTCACAGCTATGTTACTTCTTTTAGCAATGGCTGAAGTCAGGCATAGCAAAGGTAATGACAGCAGAGCTGGAAGCAGAACCAAGGTGCCCTGAATGCTTCGAAGATCAGTTTTAGAGGGAATCATAGTTCTTCATCCCAGCCATCAAAAGATCACAAAGGATCCACACAGCAGGGAAAGGAGATGCTTTGTATTTCTGGATATCAAATCAAACCATATCAGCTACTGCATGAAGCAAAACAGATGTGTGTAAAAGTCTTCTGTCTAGCACAAAATCTCCCAGCCTGTGAGCCCAGCCCTCAAGAAGCTCAGGCTTCCTCCCTCAGTGAGAGGCACCATAGTTCCTTGACGATCTCTTGAAGATCAGAAAACACCAGTGGTGTGGAGCTTCTCCTTTCTTTTTGACTTACCTCCACTGTTTTAGGAGGAACAGTGGGGGACACAGGCACAGCAGGCACTGGGGCAGGAATAGTGACCAGGCTTGTGCTTCTACTGCAGGAAAAGCTCCTCTGAGGAGAGAAAAAGGAACTTGAATCCTCAAGCGCACTGGCATTTTTGCAGCAGTCTTCACATACCAGTATATGATACCTGCTTTGCTTTTGCCTTTAGTCTTTGCCTCCCAGCATTACTTCCAGATTTCTTCGTTTTTATACATTGGTTCTTAATTAAATCTCCTCAATCTATTCAGCCACATACTCCCAATCTTCCAGGCTGAACTTTCACTGACTTCTGCTCATGTTTATCATTTTCAGCTACTGTTTCTGTTTCTACTCTGAATACAGTTTTCAATCTCTCCCAGTTTAATACTATCTGTTAATGCCACTGATATGCTCTTTATTTCCTCTTCCAGATCTTTAACCCAGATTTTGAATTAAAGGTAGTCTTAGAATCATAGAATCACTAAGGTTGGAAGGGACCTCTGGAGATCATCTAGTCCAACCTCCCCGCTCAGCAGGGTCACGTAGAGCATGGTAGACAGGGCTGCATCCAGGCGGGCCTTGAAGATCTCCAGAGAAGGAGACTCCACAACCTCTCTGGGCAACCTGTGCCAGTGCTCCGTCACTCTCACAGGGAAGAAATTCCCCCTCACGGTCAGGCGGAGCTTCCTGTGCTTCAATTTGTGCCCATTGCCTCTTGTTCTGTCACACGGGACAACTAAGAAGAGTCTGTCCCCATCCCCTTGACACCCTCCCTTCAGGTACTTGTACACATTGATCAGATCCCCCCTCCGTCTTCTCTTCCCCAGGCTGAAGAGGCCCAGTTCTCGCAGCCGTTCCTCATAGGGCAGGTGCTCCAGCCCTCGGATCATCTTCATAGGCCTAAGCTGGACTCTCTCCAGTAGCTCCATGTCTCTCTTGTACTGGGGAGCCCAGAACTGGACACAGGACTCGAGATGAGGCCTCCCCAGGGCTGAGTAGAGGGGCAGGATCACCTCCCTCGACCTGCTGGCAACACTCTTCCTAATGCACCCCAGGAGACCATTGGCCTTCCTGGCCACAAGGGCACATTGCTGGCTCATAGTCAACTTGTCGTCCACCAGCACTCCCAGGTCCTTCTCTGCAGAGCTGCTCTCCATAAGGCCAGCCCCCAGCTTGTACTGGTGCATGGGGTTATTCTTCCCCAGGTGCAGGACTCTGCACTTGCCCTCATGCGGTTCCTCTCCGACCAGCTCTCCAGCCTGTCCAGGTCTCTCTGAATGGCAGCACAGCCCTCAGGTGTATCAGCCACTCCTCCCAGCTTGGGATCACCAGCAAACTTACTGAGGAGGCACTCTGTCACCTCATCCAGGTCACTGATGAAGAAGTTGAACAGGATGGGACCCAGGACTGAGCCCAGGGGGACGCCACTAGCCACAGGCCTCCAACTGGACTGCACGCCACTGATGACGACCCTCTGAGCTCTGCCTTTCAGCCAGTTCTCAATCCACCTCACTGTCCACTCATCTAACCCACACTTCCTGAGCTTGCCTAGGAGAATGTTCTAGGAGACAGTGTCAAAAGCCTTGCTGAAGTCAAGGTACACAATGTCCACGGCTCTCCCCTCATCCACCCAGCGTGTCATTCCGTCATAGAAGGCTATCAGATTGGTTAAGCAGGATTTCTTGGCGCAGATTCTTACACTATCCAGTTAGAGCTTTCTTTTTTCCTAAGCTAAACTTGAGATAAGAAAAATGTTTAAAAAAGGGAGGGAGGGATTAGAAAACCTTGGTATCTTTTTGGACAGAATAAGCAAGACAAGCAGCAGCATGCTGGCTAGATCAGAGGAGGCAAACATCTCAAGAGCAGCCTCTGGAGGGGGTATGCTCACTGTCTTGCCCTTTCAACCTGCATTACTGCTTCAAAGATGCTGCTCGGATTACTGCCACAATTGCTTCCACAGACAGGCTGACATACCAGGCACATTTGAGCAGATTCACTGTTCGGGAGATATGTATGTCTAGCCTGAAAAAGCATCTCAGGGCCACACGTACCAGAGAGTGTAGTTACCGTCATAGTCTGTGCATGCAGCTGGGAACATTTCAAGAAGAAACTCAGGGGAATCTTTCGCTCTCTGAAATAATCTCTCAAATGCACATACTTTTTTGTGGCTTTACTATGTGCATGCATTGACTACTAAGCTTCAGGATGCCAACTTCTTTAGGAAACCCATGACATTCTAGAGTAATGGGTTTGCCTCAGAGACAAAACACTCATCACAGCTGTTAGCTTTTAATCAATAATGCTACTCATCTTTATAAAACTCTGTATCACTACCATTTATCTAACCATTCTATTCCCAACAGCTGTCTTAGTAAGTGCAAACAATCCTTCTACAAACAAATCCCAGGTTTCCTGTTCTTAAATGGGTGGTGGCAAGCTTAGTATAGCTATTTGAACAAGTAGCTCTGTGAGCAGCAGAATTAGTAAAGCGTGGAATCCACTGTTCTCCATCCTTTATGATATTCCAGAGTCTTGCTTTATGTGAACAGCTATTTCTACAAAAACTGCAGGTGTTTCTGAGGCTCTGCAAACTTGATTAAATTGCAGAGTGATTTCAAAACTTCCCAGAGGGAAACAGATCACAGATGGCTAACCTCTCTAGGAAAAGATACTAAAAATACACAAGGAGGAATTCCATTCTCCATAACTCCTTGACCTAAGGTCTTCTCTGTTTACACAACAAATGGATGTTTTAAAAAGAATATATTGTTGGCCACATGTTTAATGAGCTTTTCCAAATATATTGCAGATTACTGATGAATGTTAGACACAAATGCTGAGATGACTTGCCAGACACCATCCACTAAGCTAGTGGCAGATACAGAGTAGAAGCTTCATTCCCCACACTCCCCTGCAATTCAGTATTATATTGTCATTATCATACTATTATCTTCAACAACATTCAATATTATCCGTCATTATTATCTGTTGATATTCTCTTACCCTTCTGCAGTATTTGTATTTTTAGGTAATGTTGTTTGACTGTAGCATCTCTGCAAGATCCATTCAGCCAATAGAATCTTCCCTGACTTCTAATATTCTTGGCTTTGTCTGTTTGCGTTACTTGCTTAATATTACTAAAAAAATGCAAGACAAATTATGTTTTCTAAGAACAGATTTTAAGTGTTTGTTTGCTATTACCATATAATTTAGCACCAATAGTGTTACAATGTTCAAAGTGTAAACTCTGTGACTTTTGTTAGAAGTTTGCTGAACACAATATGTTCTCCCCCTGCAGTCTTTCCTACAGAATCAGGAATTAGCAAATGTGAAGAAAACTGTCTCTTGATATGTAGTTATTTATGGTTGCCTGTGTAATTATTTTGTAATCAAAGCTTTGTTTTGCATGATCTGACTGATGCAAAAAGCAGAAAATAAGTATCTTCACTCTCATAACCCAATTACCTGAGAGATTTACAATGTATATCCAGATGGCATATTGTGTGGCCTATCAAATCAGGACATGGTTATTAAATTTTAGAGCAGGAAGGTGCAGGCAACTAATTTAAAGCAAGAGAACAGTAATTTCATCTGATCAACTGAATAACTCTTTGTTCATAATTTAGATAAATTCAAGCTGCACTACCTTTTCAGCGCTCAATATTAGAGACTATATACAAATGGACAGGCACACTGATCTTCATCTTTAGAAATAAAAACAAAGACAGTACTTTAAAGATATATTATTTCTAAAATAAGTCATAAAATTCTCTCAATACAGAAGGCAACAGGCATCCTGCCTTCAGAGTATCCAGTACTGTGGAGCCACAATATTTCAGGAACTTAGTACAAACTAAGTGTTTTTTAAGTCTTTTTCTTTGCCTGGAAGAGAAAGATGTACAATGTCTGTGTGCCACTCTCTGTGATTGGATCACCTTTCTTTTCCACTGTAAAAAAGGAACGATATGCAACTACTTTTTAGGATTTTTTAAATTTTAATCACTGTAGTGTTATTATTATGCTGCTATGTAGAGATTTTCACTGCTGAAACTGCAAGCAGTCTCCAAAGGAGATCAGTATTGTAATCTCTAAATTAAAGAAATTGAAATACAGGTGTGATATGCTGTTGCCAAAGGTCAAGCAATGGGCCTAAAGTCAGAGGAAGGACCATAAGCCTGGTCTTCCACCTCCCAGCTTCATGCCAACAGCTAGATCTTTGAAACAAGACTCATCTTCTATTCACATATTAAGATTTAATACCTAAGATCTTTGTTATGATGGATCCTGTTACACAAAATATATTATGTCCATATGAGATTACATACACAAAAAAAAAATCACAAATGAAATACAGACGATATCTACTCTTGGCATCTCAGCTCCTCCTGCAGCTTAATTTCCGATCAGCTACTATAATCATGTGCTGATTATAAGAAATTAAAAGCAGGCTGACCATCTTCAACCAGCAGGAGGCAGTAAAATCATAAAATAAGAAGTGAAAAAAAAAAAAAAAAACCAAACTTTTTCCACGAACCCAAACTTGCACTGTTAGAGTAAGTGTGCTGGGTACGCAGGAAACATGGGAGTATATTTTATACAGGATGGTGAGTAGGAATTCCAATTCTGGGCATTCAAACAATTCAAGTCACATCTTTCCTAAATGCTATACTTTTTTTTTTTTTTTTTTTTTTTTTTTAGGCCGTACTATCTGATATGCCCAATGATTTTCAAGCAGCTGCAAACAAGTTAACAAAGAAGTTATTTTATAAAAGCCTTAAAAACCACCTCAGCCTGTCTAACCTAGGAGAGTGAGAGAAGATGGGATTATTCTCTCATATTTCTAAAGAATAGGCATAAAAGCCATGTGAATTGGAAAACAAGCATCAGCTTTAGTATGAATGGATACATGCTGAGGCTGGAAATACTGGTAGCTTCAAAGGAGCGGATTTTGGAACGGCTTTGCCGTAGTTAAGGGGGAAAAAAGAGAGAGGGAGGAAGGCAAACCTGGAAACGGAAGGCTTTTCTGAAGGGGGCCGCGCCGCTGCCTCGCGCCTCGCCTCAGGGGCCGCGCCGCGCCGCGCCGCGCGGACTACGGCTCCCAGGAGGCCTCGCGCGGGCTGGCCGCCGCCGCCGCGCCCGCTGGGAGCTGTAGTCCGCGCCGGTCCCCCGCGGCCGAAGCCCTCGGGAGGCCGCTCCGCGGGCCGGCTCCGCTTCGAAACCCGGCGAGCGGGTAAGCGATCAGCCGCGGGGCGGCTCCCCCGCGCGAACGGCCGCGGCCGGGCCCCCGGCGCTCGGCTCCTCCGCCCCTTTACGGCCGCTGCCAGGGCCCTAGGCGCGGCGGTGGCGTGAGCGGGAAGCGTAAAGCGCCCGCGGCGGCTCCGTGCGCGCTCAGCGGCCCCCGGCGGCGGAGGGATCTGCGGTGCGGCCGGCGGGAGAGGGCGCGTGTGCTGTGAGGCGGCCGGGCCCCTCCGCGGAGGAGCCGCGTGCGGTAAGCGCGGCCCGCGGCGAGACGGCTGCAGGGGCAGCGCGTAGCTCCCGCGGCGGCGCCGCGGCCGCTCCCTCACGCGAGCGGCGAGGGTCACTGCGGGCAACCTGAGCGGCGGAAGCGCGATGCCGATGCTCCCCCGATTGCCGGCTCGCGGCGTGGGTACGGTAATTTCAAATCCGTGCCGTGGCCGGTTGCTTGGTTACGCGTTCGAAAACAAACGGCCGTCGCGGGGCGGTTAAACGGCCGCCGGGGAGGGGGGTCGTCAGCCGGCGGCGGGACTGGCCGGGGCGGCGCCGGCGCCGAGAAGCGCCTCCTCCCGCCGCGGAGGGGCGCGGAGCCGCGGCTCCTCCGCGAGGAGCTCCGGCTGCGCTGCGAACCGCAGGGGGTCCAAACGTTACAACTTCTGCGCAGGAGAGAGAAAAGCAAAACTAGTTTTCGTCGCCTGCCCTTTGTTTTTCTCAGAGCAGCGTTTCTAGCCGTCTCAGTACGTGGCTGCAGCTAGAGAGGTGACTCCTTAAAAATGACATCTTGGCCTTCCGTGTTTATTCTCTTACCACCGGCTTCCAGATGAATTTTGCTGTCATTGCTTCCAGTGCAATTTTTTTACAGACAGAAAAAGTGAAGGGGGTCTTCACATTTACACTTTATTCACTGGAGTTGCTTCAGTGGGTTGGCTTGCTCTTCTATTATTAACTGCTTAACTATTTATGGGGGGGATAAATAAAAGTAAAACCAATCACCTCGCTGTAGTCCTCCCCTCTCAAAGCCTGGCTCCGGAGGGGCCCTGAGACGACAGGGCTTCGTTTTGCATTCGGAGGTCTGTCCTGCCAGTCTGAAAAGAAGCATCATGGTAAAAATGTATGTTCTAGATAACATCTTAAATAAGAGAACTTCAATACAAAACTATTAGGTTCAGATTTAATAACGGGATTGCATTGTGCCTGTTGGGCTTTAATCTGTATTCACAGTGACCTTCCACTGGTATCGTTCCATTAATTTCAGTGAAACTATTACTGAGAAGTTCTTGCACGAATGGGGAGAAGAACCTGTATTTTCCCAGTGGAATAAATCTGTCTGTTTTGTGTTAGCATTCTTCTTACCAGTCCTTTTCACATCTTTCAGATAATACTAGGGAAGAAATGTAAAGGGATAAAAGAAAAATGTGTTGAGATGACCGTTGTCCTTTAAAGGAAAATGAGCTGTTTCTCTGAACAGCAGAATTTGTTTCATTTCTAATTTTAGCCACAGGGATCTTTTAAAGTTATTGGCTTTTAAGGCAATCACTGACCTCTACATAAATGACTGTCCCTGGCTGATCACGTAAGAACAGTAACTGGACTTCAGTAACACCTCCTGAAGAAGTTCATCTTACCGGCTTTGTCTGCTAGCGTCAGTGACACATGTCCGTGCAGTCTTTAATTCTCTCACATTAAAAAAAAAACAACAAAAAAAAACCCAATAAATTAAAGCCCTACCTTAAATAGTCTTTCTCTTATTTCCCCTAACCCAACTTAATGCAAGGCTAATCAAAATGGACTTGTAACCACTGCGTTAACTATTTTCATTAGCAAAAAAATGTCAGTCTTATGTTTGTGAGCTTATATTGCCATTTCTGTGGAAAAGTGGTTGACAAACATATATCAAGTAATCCAATGGAGTAGCAGAAAAACGCGCTAGGGAGGATTTGGGCAATGGCTTGCGTTTTCTCGTGTGCTACATACATATCCCAGAAGTAGTGCATCTGTATGATTTTCAGGCCCTGAAGACACCAGGGCTCTGACATCTTCACCCTCTCTTTGCCCATCAGCATTATGAATTGCATTACCAGTGGTTAGGGTTAATTTCCCTAATTACTTAAAATAGGTTCCCAGTGGAAACAAGAAGTAGTGTGGTTTAGTCTCCGCCCTGGTTTTGATCCAGATTGAATGGAAAATAACACATGAAAAGGTAGATACAATTCTGGCTTCTCCCAGTCTCCTTTTAAAGTAAGGCAAGTAGGTGGTCCACCTCAATGATGGTGTATGTTGCTGATCCAAGTTGATAGTTAGGTGAAGTGGATCACTTTTATGCCCTTCATCAACTGTTGTTTTAAATACTTAACTAAAAACATGTGAAGGTTGCAGTGATGCACCTCTAAATCAATTTTTGATGTCCCAGAAGAATTTACTGTTGCAGCAGGAGCTCTTAATTTTTCACTTATCTGTTCAAGGATTTGATCTACTCAGTATCATCAAGGCAATCTCCTATGTAACTATTTTAAAGTGAACATGAAGTGAAGGCAGCTGTATTGCTAGCAGGTTTCTTCTTGCTAAATGACATAGGTGAATTAGCAAGGGAGTTCTGTCTAGTTTTCTCATATTTCTTAAAAATAGGGATAAATATATAAAGGTAATATGTATTTTTTCTGTATTATAAAAAGTTTAGTGTGCTTTTAAGGTGAAGCCTGTCTTGTGCTGCAATTCAGAAAGAGTAAGTAAATGTGCTTTTTCCACACCCCTGTATTTTAACAATTTGTAAGCGTTTTTTACAAAATAATCTTTACTGCAGTGGCTTTTACCACCATTTTACCAATCTCATGTTTGTTATACATATGAACTACTATAGAAAATATGATCAAGTCAGAAGAAACCTTTTTACACTGCACGTGCTCATTAGAAGGGTTGTAAAGTAAACATAGATTTTTTTCTAACAGTATTCTGCCCATTTTTGATGCTGTCCCTCTAACAAGTTAATTCTGTATAAAATGATGTCTGTGTTATCGCACATATTTTCAGCAACTATTTTCTGCCTTGTACATATACAGCAAAACATCTAGCTCTTTGTCTTTCAATGCCTTCAACATATGTACGCTTTGGGCTAGAAAATTCTTGATTAGATATCTGAAAAACTGTTGTTTAAAAGTAAGATCTGCTTTTTAGTACTCAGAACCCCAGATGTGAGAAAAAAGTACTTGTTCTGTCCCGTTCAGCAGAAAAAATAGTATCTATTTAATGAAATACAGCTATTCACTTCACTGTAAATCAGAATGAGTATACTTGTATGCCAGCACAGATTATGTGCTCTAGATCAGTTTGCTGTGCAATAGAGAGCCACTGGAGAACATCATATTTTATTTAGCTTTGTATGGTAATTTTATTGGTGTATATTTGGAATTAAATGTTTTTATTACTTATTCATAGAACATGTGATTGCTTTTCACTCCCTAGAAGTAAAGGATTCTGCAAGTTTATTACTGTTTCTGGTCATGTAAGGCTTAAGTACCTAAGTGTCCTGGTGTTATTGTCCTCTGTGTTCTCTGTGCCCATGGATATGTTTGTATTTTTGTTTTTACAGTAGCAGAATTTAATGTTTTACAAGACAGCGATGGCTTTTTCTCTAGAATTTGAATATGGAGGCCACAGGGACAGATGAAGTAGAAAAGATAAAATCAAAGTTTATGTCTGCATGGCATAACATGAAATACAGTAAGTGAAAGCATGTGGTGAAATCCTGTCTCCATTGAAATGAATGAAACTTTTCTTGTTGACTTGAATGGGATCATGAGTCAGAAAATAACATAATTTAAATAATTAGTAATAAAAAATGCAATATGGTCCTTGAAAGCATTTTCACTGTGATACTCTAATAAACAGCTTGAGTAAGTACACTTAACTCTTTGTTTTTCAAATAAATTTACATCATTTCTTTTTTAAATTAGTGTTGTCTTAAAAATAAATATGTTGTGCAAATAAGTACAGAGGACACTAGATTTTTAAATGGACTTCTACATGGGGATAATGCGGGATCACCTGCACAAGGAGCTGCTGTAAGTTTGGGTTTTTTTGAAAATGTAAGATGTTGCATGCAATACAAACTCCACTGAGGAACCTAGTTCCACTTGAGTAATGTATTTTTCCACAATTCAACATCAGTACTTTCTTTAAAAGAAAGTAATTTTTTTTTAGTGTGTCCTCTAAAATCTTAATCTATCCTTAACCTTAATTTTTCTACTTTCTCTCCAAGATGGAGATTGTTCAGTTTTGTCCCTATTGTTTTTGATAAATTTTGTTAATTATCGTAACTGAGCCTTGGAGATGTCTAGTAAGATGCAAAGATTATTTTCTTCTATTTTCTTTAAGGCTACCAAGCAGCCAAAGGGGAACAGTAGTTGTTACATCCTACAGATGAAAGGATAATTTCAAGAAATGCTAGGGACTTGGGATAAAAAAAAAACTCATAGGATTTAGACTTAAGTGGAAAAGCTACTATTTAAGTAACACTACTTTTTCAAGTCTGGGCACATTGTCAAAATCTAAAAACAAAATACTAAATCTAAATTCATTACGTTAATCTGGCTGTTCAAATTTATACAGCATTTAATGACATTTTCTGAAGCAGTATGCAGTTACTATAGATATATGAAGACAAAAAGTTGGCTTTACTTTTGGAAATGTAATTTGCTGTATCCCCTTTGTCTGAAATACAAAATTTGATTTTTGTGAAGAAGTATGTTTACTTAATCCTACAGGTCATGCTGTATTCTTCATGTATTTTCACTCATCATATGCGAAGTTTATTCTGTATTATAGGAGTTTTAAACCTCATAGACTCAAACTGCAGTAATGATTTCACATACAGAGACATAGCAGCTTAAATTCAGCTTTAGCACTTCTATATCCTAGCAATTTACTTCTAAATTATGCAACATTAGAATTGTATTAACATTCAAACTTTCATACATGGCTAACACTGCTATTAAAAGAGATTTCTAATTTGTGTTTTGTGGAACTATTAAACTTCTCATTATTTCTGAAAGAAAAAAAAATCAGTGCATTTTCTCTGTATTCCTCTTCTGTAGGATGTCTTTGGCTTAATCAGATGCTATTAGAAATGCCTTTCCGGTATACCTCAGTCAAATGTGCATTTGTTTTGTATTTGTTTTAGGTTGGGTGTTGAAAACAAAAACTTACTTTAGTAGAAACTCTCCAGTCTTTCTGCTAGGAAAATGTTACCACTTCAAATCTGATGGTATGTACATAGCACTTGTCTCCTTCCAAACTCTCTTGGCAAGAGCTCTGTGAATATCTTTCTAGTCCTCTAGAAGGACCTTCATTAGCAATTACCGAATTCAAGATTCAAATGTGAAAAACCTACAAAATTCTCATTTGACTTTCCAATAGCATTAATGTAACCCATTCTAGCCTGGATTATTCAGTGCAAACTCAGCATCCAGTCTTGTTCTTTTTGTAAATATTAGTCCTATGATTTGCACTTTACTTAATTTACCTGTCAAATTGAGATTTTCTTGTCTAAAAAGTTAGCAATGAAATTGTGATACCTGCACAAGAAGAGTCACTACAGTAGGCATCTTGTTATTTTCCAGTATGCTATTTTCTAAGAACCATGAATGCCTTTTTCTATTTGACCATTTATATTTAGCTGAATTAAGTTGCCCAGAAGCAAGTCAGCAATTCCATTGAAAACCTGTGGCTGCATCATTTTTTGCATCAGCTGGCACACCTCTATTATGTTTGCCCTCCTATTTTTCTTTCTTGTGTTTGAAGTAATAATTACTTTTTGCTGGATTGCCCACTACTTTCTAACAGAATAGTAGTGTACTTCCATTTTCCTCCTAATAAGAGAAGTCACACAGCAAGGTGTAACTTACATTGTGTTTTGTGTTACAGAATCTGGTGAGCTTTCTACAGATGGATCTGGGTTTGATCAAATCAGCACAGAGATTTCAGGAAATGTTGAGGAGTTTCGTAAAGATTTTATTTCTAGAGTGTGGCTGACTTACAGAGAAGAATTTCCTCAGATAAAGGGCTCTGCATTAACAACAGACTGTGGTTGGGGTTGCACACTGAGAACTGGTCAGATGCTATTGGCTCAAGGTCTGGTGCTTCATTTTCTTGGTAGAGGTAAGTTATAAGAGGAAGTTGTCTGTATTTGGCATGATAAGTATGGGTGTTGTAGAGTGTGGCAGTCTTCGTTCATATAGCCAGAATCTAAAGTGCAGACTGGTTTTGGTTCTGGATTTTTTTCATTAATGTTGGAATTCTTATATGGCATCAGATCAGTGATCAGAGCAGTGATCTTTTCCATTCCTGAAAAAGGAAATACCAGGGTGTGTCAAAAGAAGATACTGGAAACACCACAGAAGTTAATTGTGAAGTAAAAAAAAGAAAAACATAAAAATTTTGTGATCCCTTACTTAAGTATTCCTCTTATCCATGTAAATGTCCAATTCTCTTGAATCTTGCTAGTTTGTTGAACTCAAGATGCAGAAATGAGTTCCACAGTCCATAGCTAAAGGCTATGGCAGAAGTGATGTTCTTTTATCAGTTTTAAGGTTGTACATTATTCAGTTTCTTCTAGTATTAATATATTGAGTTAATAGAAGGATTCTAATCTGACTTCAATATATCATTCTTTGTGTTGAAATTTTCACTAGTTCATTTCCTCTCTTCTCCCTCCACCCCACTCCCTGTACTTGCAAAGGAACTTCCCTTTTTTTTCTTATCTTCATCTATCTGAAAATACCCTTTCAGTCACTTGAAAGGAGTTGCTTTTAAAAGGCTTGGAACACTTTCTGCTTTCAGAGGCTGAACATGTGTGTCCTACCCATTCTTTCAAGCCTGAGTCATGTCCTACATAGAGATATTTTGGTCTCTAAGTTAACCACCTTTTCTGTTCATGCTCTTTTCTGTCGCCACTTTCAAAATCCATCACATTGCCCCTTTCAAATAGTCGTTCGTTCCCTCTGTTACCACAGCTTTTTGTCGAAGATGTTCCAGGCTGTAGACCTGAAGCCACTCTGATGCATCAGTCGGAGAAAATACAGTATATTGTTTATTTAGCTGTTTGGTGGCCCCCAGGAATGTGTTAGTAGCAGATAGTTCTGAAAGCCTGTTTTGATAATACTTTGCACTAACTGTGTGAGTATGATGTAAGCTGTGAACATAGTTCCAAACCAGCTGCATTGCAACATCTTCTTTCTTGGCAGTGCCATGGCTGAATTGTCAAATTGGTTTATTGAATGTTCTTTTTGCTATAGATATTTAAGTCATAAAACATTACATTATTCCTTTTCAGGTGACTGCAAATACAAAATGCAAAAACATACAAAATGCTTCTGCTGAGAGAACAAATCCCTTAAAGATAGCCTTTGTTATACATACATTTAAAAATTTTAAAAATCTGATTAGAAGAGTACATGTAAAGTAGGAATGCATAATGACCCATTTTAAAGTAATTCAAAATAAGAAAGTCCTAAGTTTGTATCTTTAAACTCTCTACTTAAAAAGAATTTCTTACACTATCTTCCATGCACCCTAATTTGGAAAGTGATTTGGTGATTCCAGAATGCTAGTATTTCTAGTATTTCTAATGCTAGTGGGAATCCAAATGTGTAAAAAATGTACATACATACATACATATATATATATATATGGACTGTCTGGATTACTTTTCTCATCACTTGGTCTTCTGACAGCTGGTGAATTATCGTTTGAAAGCTTGTTATGAGATTTGAGTAACTTCTTAAATATGTTTAAGTGTTTACATGATTTTTTTCATTGCTGCTTATTCTTTTCCCAGAGATGTTTTCATTATAGTTTAATGGTATTGTTTCTGTTACAAAGCAAAACTTGACTGCATTTAATAGCTAGAATACTTACAGTTCCACTACAATGTGGGATGTTCTAGATACTGCAGAATGGTGATGTCAGTAAGTTTTCATTTTAAATATTAAGGGACTAATAAGTTTTACTGTGCTGAAAATGTGGACTTAATGCTCACAGTACAGAAGGAGTGAGGACCATGGTGTGTTGAGCTTGTGTCCCCATCTGACTGGAGCTCTTACTCTTCTGCAGCAAGTAACAGTACTGGGGAAAATGGATCAGTGCCATCACCAGCAGCACCTGTGACATTACTGGAGCCATAAGTTAGATTTTAGAATTAAAGTGCTGCTGCCTCTGTGCCTCCTCTTTATTTCTTAGTCAGAGACTTTTACTTGGATGCTTCAGCAAGAATTGCAGGGAGGATTGCAGCTCTTGCTCTGTCAGTATTTGTTCTGAAAAATTTCCTCTTGCTGCCCTAACGGCAACTAGCTGAACCACCAGCAGCATAGAGAAAGGTGGCTTGCTGGGCAAAAGCACCTCCTCCCTGGAGCGTGTTCTTTACTGCTGTGTGTGTCAGCCTTCCCCATTGTGTTCTGGGATGCTCATTATAGACCTTAAGAATATTTTCTGATGTAGCAGGACATTCACAGTGTTCTGGAGATTTCCTTACATTCTGTGTTGCAAGGAGTTGCTCAAAGTTGTGGGAGAGGCTTTCAGTCATCTAATGAGGGAAGCGTTACTGTTCTTTAGATACACTGGACTACAGTTACATTCTACATGCAGTATTCCTATTAATAGCATATCATTAGAGAAACCTGCTATAAATGCATACTCTAGATACTATTGCTGAAAACTTAATTTTTAAACAAGTCTGTCTTGTAGTCTAGGTAAACCTTCAGAATTCAGAAGTGTAGTGAATAAAGAAATCATGTATTTTTCTGCTGACCTGCTTTGACTGATGTATATTGTTCTACATTTTCCTAGGAATAACAATTGACTTAGATAAAGCTTTTTAGCTTTTTTCTTTTTTTCTATGTACAATGCTTCTAGTCTATATTTTGTAATCAAGTATATCTTGAATATCTTCACTGTCTGGAATGATGAGTCTACTCTCAGATAGGATAAATGGCTAACAAAGGGTACCATTATTATTTCTTTTCTGCTATCGTTCTGCAGAAAATAAAAGCAAACCATCTTGCAGTTGAATAAAAGTTCTTTGTTTAGATTTTAATATTGACATTCTCATGTCAGTATGTAAAGAGGACAAGGAAATAGATGTGCTTTGCTAATTATCTCAAAAAGTTAATATTAAGCCTAACATGCATCTTAATTTCTTGTGGCAGCCTGGATCTGGCCAGATGCATTGGACATTGAAAATTCAGACTCTGAATCATGGACGACCCATACAGTGAAAAAGCTGACTGCATCATTTGAAGCATCACTTACAGCAGAAAGAGAACCCAAGATCTTGTCAAACCATCATAAGGGAACATTAAAGAGAAACTGTGGTGACAGTGAAATGAGAAATGAAGTTTATCATAGAAAAATAATTTCTTGGTTTGGTGACTCTCCAGTGGCAGCTTTTGGCTTACATCAGCTAATAGAATATGGAAAGAAGTCTGGGAAAATGGCTGGAGATTGGTATGGGCCTGCAGTTGTTGCACATATTTTAAGGTAAAAATATCTTTGCTTTACTTTTTGTTGTTACAGTGCCTTACACATTACAGAAGAAGTGTTCAAAAGTTTTGTGAAATTGCTTTGGCTTAATTGAACATCTGACCATTTGTTATTGGCTTTGTAAAATTTCCATATTAGTAGTAATGTCAGAGCTTTTTCAGAGACAGGGAGGGAAATAGCAGTAAGAGCAAGAACTGAACTCTGAGCCTTTGCCCAGTCTTCAGGAACAAAAAGGCATTCCTGTTTTCCTGTACTTTGGGCAGTAGAAGTCCCAAGTTCTTTCCCAAACCTGGGCTTTTAAGTAGAGCTGCATTTAATGAAATGTTCTAAAAACTAACCACTCTTTCAACCTTGGAATATGCATAATATTAAAGATTTTTTTTTTTTAACACTGTAACCTGGGGGCTGTAAGGTACCGATAGTGTAATGAAATGTCAGAGCTAAAATTGATGTTTTCAGCATTTCTTTGCACACATCAAATTCTTGTGAAACTGTAAATGTATGGGACTATTAATATTATAATTATATCATAGTAAAAGTAAAGGGTCTGTGACATTCAGTGTGCTTTAAAAAAAAGTCGAAAGTCAAATTTTTCCATACTATGTACCTTTACATGCCATTTCTTTGAATATTACAGATTGACTTCTGCTGCTTAGGTGGCTTACTAGAGATTCAGTTTATAGATAAACTGGAATACAATAGAACATAACTGTAAAAAACAAAGTTCATATGTGTATATAGAGATATATACAGGTAGAAGAATTTGATATTTAGTATACAAGTCTACTTATCTTAAATGAACCTATACTGAAATACTCTGGTGTTTTGGGGCGCATACAGGCAAGTGCATACACTGATGTGACAGATTAGCATTATTTATGTGTTTTCTTGCATTTTTTTCCTGATAATAGAAACTGTTAGAATTCTTTTTGTATATTTTAAATTGCATTAGCCCATTTTCCTTATTAAAAGATAGGCCAGTATTCCCCTCAAAATAAACCCCTCAGTGATTTTTAAACACTGCAAAGGTTTCCTTTCCTAGATCTCCTTTCTCTCTTACAGCAGTAATAAGTGTGTATAGCGCTCTCATAACTTGAGAATGACTACACTAAATGATTCTTCAAAATATATTGTGAAATAAAGGGATAGTGACCATTTAATGCTACCATATGTTGGAAGTCAAAGGGTAGTCTTCTATTTTGAACAGTTTAATTTCTTTACAGATGTTGTCCTTGATTGATGATCATGTTTTAGACTATTGGCATATATTTTCTTTTTAGTTTTTAGGTCCATTACTCTTACTCTTCTGAGGATAGTCTAATATTACATTTACATTACATTTTGAAAGTTTTGGAGAAACCTTACAGCTTTTTTCTGTGTTAGCTCTTATTTCAATAGATATGAAGTGCTAATTTGTGTTTAGCATATGAGTTAAGGCTAGCTAAAGAGATCAATCAAGCTGGAATTAGTATTTTTGTTACCAAATTGGCTTTTACTAGCATCTTATACAAGACACAAAATCATTATATACTCAAAGAAGTTAGGTAGTGCATATGAATTTCATTGTAAATTAGTGTAGTTTCTTTTTTTTTTTCAATGTGATTTTCATTATTTCTCCTCAATAGCCAGTTACTGTCATCTTTACTTGAGGGGGAAAAAGTATTATAATATTGAGCCTGGGAAAAGACTTAAAAAAAAACAAAAAAAACCATCTGATTTATCAGAAATGTATTTATCAGAAATGAAAGGTGTTTAAATTAAAAATGTACACAATTAAAAATAAGCCATTGATAAAAATTAAGTAATTTATATTTGCTTACTGTTAATTTCTTTAAAATCAGAGATGAGTTAAATAGTTTTTTGTTTGTACTTAGAAAAGCTGTTGAAGAAGCAAGAGACCCTGAGCTACAAGGAGTAACAGTCTATGTTGCTCAGGATTGTACAGGTAAATGTTGTGGTTATGTAACTTTTGACAAACATTCTAGATCTTTTTATGTCTTTCAGTAAGCACTAATCAATAGACCTCTACAGGAAAAAAATGAAATTCAAAAATGAATTCACAAAATTAGGATTATGGATACAAAAGGGTCCTTTCTTTTCATTAAGTATCAGACATCATAATTTGAAAGCTTGATACATTGCTTGCTTCATATCTTATAAAGATACTGGCACTCAAAATCCATCAAGATAACTTTTTATTACAGTCTGCCTGTTGTAACTTCTGTATTTTGAGAGTATGCAGATTTAAATCAGTCCATAATCTATTCTGTACTATGCTTCAGTGTTGCTTTAGTGGAAAGCTAGTAAGAACCTTCATATGCTTCTTAAAGATAAAAAAACCCCAAACCAAAACCTCCAAACCCCAACCAAACAACTGAAAAATACTTTATTTCAGTTATTTAAAGCAGATCTGTTATTTATATTTTAAACATTTGAACAGTACACTTTTGCATCACAACGTTCTTTTTAACCCATTTTTCCAGTGCAAAGAAAGTATTTCACCACTCTCATAGACTAATAAGAAGTGATTTCTACTTTAAGCTCAAAGGTGCAAGTAGAATAGTGAACTAGCATCTGTGGCAACCTTTCTTCTGCTCCAGCATGGCATTTTAAATAATAACAGTCAGAGCAGTTTAGAGCTTTGGCTGTTCAGGCGCAGAAAATGATGACAAGACCAACTAAATGTGTGGTAAAACTTTACACTCACGACTGTAGTCTTTCAGAGCTAAGCACAATGTATTACTTCTGTAGCAACGTTTACCTGCCAGAAATTTTAGTTATGTCGTAACCAATCTTGGGATAGGACAGGTAAAAACGGTATCTGTGTGTAATCAATCAAGCTAGTTTTAAAGAGATACTGTTTAATCGTATGTTCCAAACAACTTTCTTCACTTGCGTTGCAATGACCAATTTAAGGTATTAAGTGCAGACACTGCTAAAATTCTGTCAATTTTTCACTTTGTGTTTGTTCTCGTGACTATTTTTGCATCTTTTTTAGTTTGGAGGGAATAAGCAATAATGCTGCATTAAGCTTTCTCACGTTCGATGCATTAACACGTTCTCACATTCATAGTATTAACTTCAGACACTGAACTTGAATATTTATTAAAACCAAGTGTTGTCTTTTTTTCTTTTAATGTGTAGATGTTTCTGTTAGTCATAGGCTTTTAAGTTTTAAATTGCTCCTCTAGAAGAAGTTTTTAGTACCTGAATAAATATTTCTTGGCTTTCTCCTAACCTACCCTGTTGTATTTTCCTGGCAATGTGTCCTGGCACTGTGTTAAAATTCAGTAGCAGCATATTATCATTCTTGAAAATACTGCTGAAAATAAGGAAACTTAATACTATCTTTTATTAGCATAGTTCAGGATTTACATTTCATGAGAACAGTAATATTTTCACAGGACTGCAGTTTTAGTTTGTCAAATGAAGTGATGTCATTTTCTAGGTGTGTTTTTGTAAAAAGATATATTTTAAATATGAATATTTTCATTTGTCTTCTTTCAGTCTACAGTTCAGATGTTATTGACAGACAGTGTTCTTTTATGGATTCTGAAAAAGCAGATACAAAAGCTGTAATTATATTAGTTCCTGTGAGACTTGGTGGAGAGAGAACAAACATGGACTATTTAGAGTTTGTAAAGGTATGAAATGAGAGTTCAATCATTTTTCAAACAGTAGCACTAGGTGATATGAAAAGTGACTTCACGATGGTAATCTTCTACCTATTAAATGTGTGGTGGTGATTTTACAGTTGAAGGTTGTAAAGTTTGACTTTACAGATTTTAAATTTCCCTATTACAAGATCAGACATAATTGCAGAGCACATGATGTCCCTTGGTAAAGCAGTGATAACTGTTCTACTCCTGAAGTAGCTACCTGAAAAGACATTAATGCAGTGGCTCAAATTACAAATGGTAATTTAGTTACATATGCTATTAGAGCTGTGCTGTATTAAGTCTGTCAGCATTTTAAAACACAAATGTACCAATGCCTTATTCTGTTTCTTACTTTCTTAAATGTCAAATGGTTGAAGATTGTTGCTTAGCTGTTCTTATTTTTATTTCTTTTGTCTTTGACTTCGCCTTAAGAAGGGGGCATGGAATTTTTTGATATAATTAGTCATTACTGTAGCTTCAACTATTATTTCACTCTTTGGACATTAGGATGAATCTTTTTAAAGCCAGTGATGCAGAGGTGTCACTCAGTGACCACAAATGAAAGTGAACTGAAAAAATGAAAAATTTAAGGAGACAGCAGAGGGTACAAAAGTCTATACTGTCTTATTTTTTCAACAGAAGTTCTTCTTCTGGTGCTGAACACTTAAAAGATGGACTCTAATAGAATGGACCATCCCCTGCTTCTTAAACACAAGAGTGGTTCTCACAGTGAAGAGATTGTTCTCTCAGCCCTGGTGCTTTGTCATTTTCCATGCTGCTATTTATAATAGAAAATACACTTAAAATAGCGTAATTTAATTTATATTCTCAAAATAGCGTAATTTAATAGCATTAACAACACTGGGGAGTCTGTTCTGTTACATCATCATCTTATTTTGTTTTGACTTTCTGTTCTCTACAAAATTTCAGGAAAACATTTGTTGATTTTAATGACACAGGAAGACAGAACTATGAAACTTTTTATTTTAAGTGATGGACTGTTTTTCTTTTTTCCTCGTTCTTTTCTTTATATTCTTAGGCATTTGGTTTTGGAAAAGTGTTCTTTTCTGAGCAATGCTGATGCATTTAGAACATGACCGAGGTTGAAGACCCGATCTGTAACGCTACTTGGTTTACCATCACTGTTACTGCAAACGAGCCTTTGAATCAGTCTTAAGTTTAGGCCCAGGAAAACCCTTAATTTGTAAGCTAACAAAACAATTGCTTTTGCAACTTGGATAAGGCTTTCTCAGTTAAAGTGACTCCAGGTCTTCTATACTGGCTGCTGTTGTTGACAGATAACTGAGGCTAATTCTACACTGCAGAGGCTTTTTCAGTTTAGTTCAGAAAAGCAGTCTTTTACTAGAATAAAATTGATTGCATGGCTGGATTTCATAACATAGTCATGCTAAGTTTGCCTTGTACAGCTGGCTTTACTGAGGTAATTTCTGCCGCTCACCAAGGCTGGTACTGTCCTTTTCAGTCTCTTAGACTGTGATAAGAGGGCTTTCAATTGCATATATTAGTCATTCCAATCTCTATCTTAACTATTCACAAGAAGCAACTAAATTTCTTGGGGTCTGGATTTAAGTTAAAAATGCAGATTTTAAAATGTAGTACAAGAGGTAATTTTTACAAAGAGTTTTATATTTATGGATGAAAATTGTTAAATTTTTTATAATTCCTTTTTACAAGAAGATTTCTGTAGATTAAACAGTTACTCATTACTCCAAGTAGCTTTTCTCTCTTTCTGTTTCACTGGCAGAGGATGAATATATATTCTCCTTAGCAGTATCATCCTCTGCCTACATATATTCTGTAATGCATGGCTATCAAGGAGCGTGGTTTTTTATTTTATTTTATTTTTTTTTTAAAGATATCTCATTCCTATATAAACCTATATAAACCACACTGACACACTGAAGCTGACTTTGTTAGCATCTCAGATTAGAACAGACATTTTTCTTATGTTATTTTTTTTATCATCATATAAATAGGGAAAATTTTATCCCAACAAGAACCTTGGCCTGACATGAAATGTCGGTCGCTTTATTGAGAGAATTTTTCCCTATTTAGAAAGTGACAATGTAATGGTTATACTTCTAGTGGTTGATACTAGCTCAAATGATAGCCTTCTGGATGGCTGTCCCAGTTTGGGCCAGCATCTGAGCTTTGGGACTCCAGACTTGTCTAGTGCCACAAGAAATCCACTGTGATTTATGGGCATTTAAAGGCTGTTCAGTTTTCAGAGTATTTAATAATCTTGGGCTTCAGTTATGTTAGAACCCTTGGGCTCAGTTTTCAGAAGTGCTCAGTCTTGGCAAAATCCAGCTCCTGCTGGAGTTGGTTGGATAACTAATGGGGAAGTCTGTGTTACACCAAGACTGAACACTCACAAAAATCCCAATGAGTTCTGTTAAGTAACAGAAGTTGTGAAAGTGAAACTGGTGGAAATAAGTTGACTAGAGAGAAGAGAAGTCCTCCCTGCCTGCTTCTATTCCTTTTTAGGTACTTATTTTAATATAGAAAAGAACAAAGCTGATGAGGAACTCCCAGGTGATGAGCCAGGGCCACATAACCAGGCAAGAAAATAATTCTGAATGGCAGGTACCTGGGATGTTTCAGTTCTACCTCTAATGGAGCATGAGGTGATTATCTTTATTTAATTAAAGGGAATTTGAAAAAAAAATAAACCCCTAAGTGTGCCATCTCTCTATTATTTATCTGTTACAGTGAAGGTGCTAGTGATAGCGCTAAGTCAATAATGCTGCTTTAACAGCTGATATATTCTCTTGAAACAGTTTTCAGAATAATGCTGCTATTGTAAGCTTCCTCTAGATCTGCCTTTTTTGTCCTGTGATCCTTTTTTAATGATCAAGAAAATTTTCTTAGTCTAGTTTTTGGCTTATGCTCCAACAATGTAGCATAGGTAGCTGTTAAGCAAGCTGTCTGTAATGTGTAAAGTACAACCTGACACATATGGGTAAGCTCACAGATGCTCTGTTTAAAATGAGGCTCAGGGGATAAGCACACTCGGAGTGTTGGTGGCAGTGGTGTTTTTTGGTGAGTACTTTGGCATTGAGGTAGGCTTGATCAGGAGTCTTTTGCTCCTTGGGTGATTGCATTATTTCTCTCAAAGCAGGTGAGGAAAGGTCAATGCAACCGCTTCAGCGAGTAAGCAGCATTGTTGGCTGCCTTGCTTGCTTTGGGGCAAACAGCTGGGATGATTTGAGATGTTACTGCCCCTTAACATAATCCTGCCGTTCTGCTGGGTGTCATCGCCCCTGAAGAAGGAGCAACAGAAGCAAAAATGTGCCTGTGCCTCACACAGCCTGGCCTCCTAGGGAAAAGGCAGTTTGGTTGGCTGTTTAAGCTGTAATACACATTGAGCGTGGTGGTGACTGAGGCTGGACAGGCGTTCACTCTTTCTGCCCTTTGGGGAGTGCTCATTTCTGGAAGAGTTGGAGGCAACAATATCCTGAGCAGCCTCCATAAGAACTTCAAGAGTTTTTTGGTGTGTGTTGTCTGTGACTCCACCTGGAGCATGTAGGCGATACAGGAATTCTAGGCAATTATTACTAGGAAAATGTTCTTCCTGTAGCAAAATTATGTCTATACATACAAATCCTTGTCCCAGAAATAGAAGGTACAACTGTAAAGTAACAGTTTTATTATGTAATTGTGTGTCTGCTAGGTTTGTGTGCTTGCACAGGTACATTGATTGTACAGATCCCAACTATTTACAACCTGAAAGACTAGAACTGTGCTAGTGTGACAGGGTTCCACGACTGCCATCCCTCATTTCTTTCCTCAGTGTCTGCTAACTTTGTGGTGAGCTGGGGGAGTATATTTGCTCTTTTACATCCCCAAACTGAAACTGTTCCTGTATTTCACCATACCTCCCTCTGTAAATCCCATTGAGTACGTTTGTGATTGTCTCTCTCAAAGTTGTTACATACTGATAGCTTGTTTCCTCTTCTCTCACAGTCAGAACACAGCAAGATTGAAGGGGCTTGTCTGTTGTGTCTTTCCTCCTGTATTTTGGGCTGCTTTTTAGGAGTCTGATTCCTACAATTACTGTTGCTTTAGCTGGCATTTCTCCCTGTGATGCAGAAGTCCATACTCCACTTCAGTCAGATTTCTCCATTTGAATGCGAAAGGAGGAGAGCCTTCTGAGCGGCAGAATGTATATTTATATGAACTCTGTAAATGTGGATACTTCAATATCTTTTAGCTATGCAGCCTACACATTCTCAATTTGTATGATGTTATGTTTTGTTTCTTCCTCTCAAGAAACATTTAAAAATTGAGTTAAGTTAAATCATTTTTAAGTCTTTTTTTTTCTAAGTGATTTGCCTAAAAGAGTAAAGGCAGAGCAAAATTTGAATTCCATTTAATGCACTATTCTGTTTGACACTATCTTGCTAATTATTTATTGTTCTGCTTGTAGGGAATTTTAAGCCTTGAGTATTGTGTTGGTATTATCGGTGGCAAACCCAAGCAATCATATTACTTTGCTGGATTTCAAGGTTAGTGTTTTAATATGTTATATCTCTTCAATATTATTCTTTAAGAGTTAGGAAGTTAATATAAAACCAGTGGGAAATAGCATGATTAAAGTAGCAAAATGAGTACCTTATTAATTCATCATATCTACCAAAGTCCAGTCATTTGTCATTCATCCTCTGAGTAATTGGATTCTGTAAAATGTACATTTAATTTCCCATGTTGCATAAACAAGGCATAATTTATCTGTTTCACCAAACTTCAGGAGCCTTTGCTGTTACTGTCTGGCAGTTCTTATTTACATATTTACTTTTTACTATTTTAAGTGGTGTTAGTTGACGCTTAAATGACAAGCAATATATCCTTCCTGTCAGGATGAAGTAGAACAATGCATTTTTCATATGCAAACTCCAGAATATAATTGTGTGTTTGTAAAAGTAATTTTATCACCAAAAATTAAATGACAGTCTCATCACTTTATAAAAATTCTGCTTATACAAGCATATTTGATTATGCAAAAGTTAATCTGTCCTGCAAAAACCTATGCTTCAGTCAATGAATATCAGCCTGGCAAGCAGTTACTTGCTGGCTTTTTTTTCAGCTGTTCTGCATAGAAATTGGATTGTAAGCAGTGTAATAATAAGGTGTTTTTTGAATTACTTGTCTTCTGTTTTGTCCTTGTAGATGACAGTTTGATTTACATGGATCCTCATTACTGCCAATCTTTTGTAGATGTCAGCATAAAGGATTTCCCTCTTGAGGTAGTATGGATATAGAGCTGGCACTGTTTTCTTCCCATATGAATCAAACACTAATTATTTAGAGATGTTCTAGCTAGCTGCATATTTATGATTTTAGAGTTACATGTTATTTATCAAAGTTCTGCCCTTCTTTATAGGCTTATAATCAACAAAAATGACCAGAGGTCAAATACTTGATATGTGGTTATAATTATTATTTATCTTTGTCTGTTTCTTCTTAAAAATCAGAAGAACCTCAAAAATGATCGCCTCATTAAAGAGACTAGACCATACTTGGAGATCTTAAACATGAGATACTTGGATTTGTTTGGGGTATTTTGTTTGTTTATTTATTTTAAGTTGCAGGGAACATCAGTCAGAGAATTACTGTAGTATTCAGTAGTTAGGAGCCTGTCGTCAGTTTTGAACCACAGTTCTTGCAGGTGTAGCTGCTGATTCTTTATTCAAGTATTTTCGGTATTTCTATACTGGAGCAGTTGGTTACCATTTTAAATGTAGATTAACTTTGCAGGTCACTTTGTTTAGTTTCATACAGGTGAAATTTCGGAGGCTTAGCAGTGAGGTTTGTGTCTGACTACGTGAATTTTATTCAAGTTTTCTGGACTATTTCTTTTAATAAGCATTATTATTTTTAATCTAGCTATTTCTATGTGTTAGTATCTTCTGAGAAACTGACAGGTCTGAAAGTATAGGTGATGGGTTTTTTTCTTTTTTTTTCTCCCCCTTCCTAGGCCATGGCTTTTAGATCCCTTTTTGGGCTTTGCCTTTTTTTTTTTTTTTTTTTTTTTTTTTTTTTTTTTTTTTTTTTTTACAGTAGTGTTCTCTTTTGTTTTAGCCTCTTCGCAAATAACTTGCATTGAAAATAGGGAGAAAGCTAAAGGAGCTTATTAAGGAATCATCAGTTATAAATGTATGTGCAGAATATCCATAGTACTCACAGTAGTACGATGTAATCCATACCACCTCTGCTCGATCTTGTTATGCCCAACTTCTGCATAAACCTCCAGGATTCTCAGAGCACCTCTTCATTAAGTATAGAAATGCTAGAGAATGCACTCCTAAATGTTGAAACACAGCTTCATAAAAAACATATTACACTGAAAGAAGGAAGAGAAATATGTATTTATCTCCCCCACCCCTGAAATATTAAGTAGAATTCTTAAAGGTTTTCAGGAAAGACCTGCAGAAAGTGGAAATGAGACTTACGATCGGTGCGTTTTAAGATTTTGAATGCAGCTCTTAATCTCATGTTAGGAACTGAGTAGGTAATCTTAAATTGATCAGTTACACTTAGAATGTAAATCAAACAGTTTGTAGTAAAGTAAATGTTTTGTGGCTGCTGTTTTGTATAGTTTACATTTACCTTATGAGAGAGAACGGTAAAGTTAATTTCAAATTTCTAGTCTATTACTATCATTAAAAAAATCTGTTAATGTATCAGTTTCAGAGAGGTGATAAGTTAAACTTGATCATAATACCTTAATTAAAATACTATCAAACAGTATTTATGAAAACAGCTTATTTATGTCAAAGGGCTTATAAGGGGCTAATGTTAAAACCTAGGGCTGAATTAAAGCAAACACTACACATTTTTCAGTATTTACATTTAACAGAATGCTTTGATTAAAATGGCATATAATGTAGAAATCTAAGGTTCTGTAGAAAATTAGGGGGTCCTGAATTCAAAAAAGGAGCATAGCTGCTATTTTACTTTGGGTAAAACATAACAGAAAGTATCCTAGGCAGAAATTTTCTTTATTTTTTGATATCATCTTAGGTTTACACAGTTGAGATCTTTGGAAGGAGAGTTGGTGAGAGCCCTAGTTCTGCTTAATTTGCATTGTGGTAGCATCCAGAGATTATAACCAAGATCCTTGTCCCTTTATGCTAATAACTGTAGTAAAATACAGTGCCTTCTCTGAAGATTTCTGCAGTTTAATTGGGCAAACCTGTCAAAAGATGGGAAGATCAGAGTTGCAGAGCTGAAGTGACTTTCTTAAGGTCACACAATAGCTCAGTGGCCAAGCCAGAAAAAATACATATATTTTTGGTTTCTGTTTCTATGACTAATCCTCCAGATTGTGCTGCAGGCTGGCATTAATACAAATTTCCAAATAATGTTTAAAATGTATTTTGAAGGCATGTGAGCTGCCAGCTTGGCTTGGTCACATCGTAATGCTTTTCTGTAGATGGAAAATATATTGCAATTTAATGTTTAGTTCATTTAATAGCATTATATCTTTGTCCAGAAATGTCAAAAGTAAACAGAAATTGCTTTCTTAGTGTGGATAGTTGCTTGTTAGATTTATCTGTAGGGAGTATTTTCAAAATTGATAAATTGTCCAGAATAAGTTGGAAATCAATCCACTCTGTACTGGCTTCCAGAATCCATTTGTTTGGAGGAGTGAAAAAAGAAATGCCAACCCACTTCTCTTTGTTGCACGGTGATTCATGCAGCTTTAAAAATACTGCCCTGCACAGTATAGCAAAACTAGAGATGGGATGTTATTGCTGAAACGCAGAATGTAAGGCAGAGTTCCAATTTACATTTTTGATGACCCGGGAATGAAGTCAACCTATAAATTCTGCATATAGAATTTCAACACAATTAGAAGAAAAACAAAAGTAGTCTTGTTTAAATATTATTTCTTCTCTTTGCTTAATTCTTTTTATCGAAAGTTTAGTAGAAATACCTCCATTAGATTAGTAATCATGAGTAAAGAGCAATACACTTCAAAATGCAAGACTTACACTGACAAATATTCTCAGATGAGGTAAGTAGTGCTGTCTTCTTTGGTAGATCGACTTTTCTGTCTGGCAAAAGAAAAACTAAAAAGGTAGAATGGATTTCTGTTTTAAAGACTGCTTGTTATTAACTGTCAGGGGTTGCTGTTCCTGTAGTCAGATTAGATTTCAACAGTTTTTAGTTACCTTTTACAGAGGCAGCACACTGGTGCTCTGTCCTGTTACACTGTTGTGTTAGTGAGCTTAGTGACATTGCTGGTATGTCCAGTGCAGACCAGCACTGTGCCAGGAGAGCCTGAGCTGCTGCGCAGCTTATATTCAAATGTAAGAGGAAATAGCACAGAATGTTCCCTGGAGAATACTGATCACTGGGGAAAGACCATGAAATCAAAATATGCGTTTTTAGTACAGTGGTATCCTCTTGCAGTGCATTACAGATGTGTTGTGTTAGCATTTATTAGTTTAAATACAGAGTAGCTGTAGCAGAATTGCTAATGATTTCACAGAGGTTAAATGACTGCATAATTTTATGTTAGTAGTAGGATAAAGACAACTACCTTTGAGTTACTGACTTGAAACTAGATAGTCAGCAGTGGCCAAACAGTTTCAGTTATTAGATGATGAGCCTTATCAGAACTACAGCCCTCTTCTGCATTCAGTTCTGGTAAAAAAAAATGAACACATAATCCAGATAAATATATTATGCTTTCTCTCATAAACTGTGAGTGAAGGACTGTAGAAAAGCTTTTTTTATGTTTTGGGGGATTTGTTTTATTTTTTATACCATGACTGCTGATAATACCAGTTCACAGCACTGTCAAAGCATCATCTGTCATCATAAGAAATTTCACAGAAGTAGTACATTTATAAAGTAGGGCATGCTAGTAGTGTTTTTTTTTCCCCCTTCCTTCTTGCGGGTTATTGTAATACTTTTGTGTAATACTTTTGCTTTTGTGGTTTGTGTGTGTTTCTCTCCCCCCCCCCCTTCATTTATTAAAGAAAAATACATGAGGTTGGTTTATTCCATTCTAGCTCTTTTATGGAGGCTGGGGGAGGGAAGGGGGCAATGGGCGGTGGTAGTAAAGCAGTAATTGTAAGATAGTGCAAAAGCTGTTACAAATTCAATTTGCAGAAGAGCATTCACCTCCTCTGCCTTGGGAATATTCATAAAGTACTGTTTGGAGCGCCAGACCTTTGACAGATTTCAAACTAACATGGGGTTGTGTGTAAGTTTGGTGAATACAGCATAAACAGCAGGAGGTCTTCTACATGGAGAAGAGCGGAATTACTTGAATGTTTTTGGGGGCAGGAAGAAATAACTTCAAAAGTGTATGCTGGGTTTTGGTATAAGTAATACAAGAAATTTTATGTTAAAGCTGCTGATAGAAAAGTGAATGTTTTGATCTGTACTGTTCTCAACCTTAACAGTATATTTTATACTTTTTAATTTTGAAAACCGCAGTCGTTCCACTGTCCTTCTCCCAAAAAGATGTCATTCAAAAAAATGGACCCAAGCTGTACAATAGGATTTTATTGTAGAAGTGTGCAGGACTTTGAGAAGGCTTCAGAAGAAATAACAAAGGTAGGTGTTGAAGTTACAAAATCGATTCCTCAGTCGGAAGCAATATGTATATATTGTGCGTGGTAAGGGGAGAGAATCATAGCTTTACTAATTAGAAATCATTCTTTTTTTTGCTATTTATTACTTCTTATTTAATGATGAGAAATGTAGCTTATTTTTCATTGCATCTATTTAATGTCAATGTGTAAAACCTGGAGGGAACCTGAATTGTATTTTGAGAGATTGTCTGTAATAGAGAAAATCGACTGAATAAAAACAATGCACGAGCTGGGAAGCCGAGCTGGCACGTGGCGGTTCCACGAGGTGGCACTATTGAAATGAAAATATTCCGCAGCCAGCCCTTCAGAGGCACTGGAATTACCCCATACGCGAGGAGGAATTTTTAAGAGGCAATAAATCCCTTGGGAGGGATTTTTTTTTAAAGGAAGTATTTGATCAAGCCAAAATTGTATATTATTTCTTGTTAGCGTAAGAGCTATTTCTGACTGTGTTTAAACGTAAAGCAGCATGTTTGATTTGATAACAATGTTTTAAATTCAGCAGAGCAGGTATCATTCAGTAAATCTGTCTGATCATATCTCTTCTGCTTGAAAAACAGAGATAGGTTTCTTTAGGTCCAAATGTAATTGACATTTTTTTTCCTTGACTGTTACAGCAAATGAGTTTATGCAATCTGACATTATTAATGTTGTATTAACTGTGACACTGAATAACATGATTTGTAATTTTAAAAATTGTCTATGAAGGGATTCAGCGGTAGCAGAACATAGTCACAATATTAGTATTCCAACCACAATAGTGTTACAGCAGAATAAAGATAAATATATGTACAAAACTTCGAATATCCTTTTAAGTGGTATTAGTATTATAGCAAAACCAGCATTTTAAACTTAGTAGGCTTAATAATCATCTTAATGAAGTTTATAGATACAATCTTCAGTAGGTTTGATTGAAGTTTTTTTCTTTGTCTGATTCATACACAGAGAACTAGAAAATAGATTTAAAGAAGTTCCTAAGCATTAAATATATGGAAGGCTTAAATACTGAAGTTTCTATTTTTTTCTTGTTTTCCTACTCTAGGATATATGAGAAAGAATGTAAGAGCATGGTAAAAAAAAAAAAAAAGTTGGATTACAAAATCTGTTACACTGGAAGTTCTTCTACTCCTTTTTTTTTTTTCTTTTGAGTTTGGAAAAAAAGTATTTTCCTTTCCCTGAACATATGCTATGAAAACAGTAATTGATTTAAGTCTTGGAGCTATCTTCCTAGCAATTTAGATAAAAGTTTTTAAATGTTTACTGACATTATTTTAATATATTTCAGACTCAGAAAGTTTCAAAATAAAGGGAAGTTTGCATACAGATATTTGAGAGAAAACATGTGAGAGACAGATTCTGTGGTTCTTCAATCTATTTTTTACATCCTTTGTTTTTCCTGCTCTTCCACTGTTTTTTCCCTTTGTTCACAATTTGAACACTGTAATTCTTTAACTAGTAGCACAGTATACTCTCTCAGTGAGTCCTATGTAGGCTAGACTACCAAATTCAGATTCTTGCTTCTTTTATGGGTAATAAGAGATTGGGGAAAATATTTATTTAGCTTTTATTATTTGAGGATAAACCCTGTATGAACCATATATTCAATGAAAGAGAAATCAGGGCATAGAAATCAAGGACCCAAACGAAGCAAGGAGTGAAAATCCATCCAAATCACACTCAAGTTATCCTCTGTTGCTCTACTTGCTGCTCAGGTAGCTATTAAGAAGTTTAATATTATCTAGAATTAAACAGCCGATAGATTTAGGCGGCCTAGAAACACATCAGATGGAAAGTACGGATTTACAGGGATGGCTGTAGCCTTACCTGCATGTTGCACTTGCAGCAGTAGTGGCGAACAGCCTGGCACGCGCTGCAGCTGGCCTGGTTCTCCACGGCCGCGGCAGACGAGCGAGCAGCTCGGCCTCGCGCCACACCTAGGAAGGCTCTGCCTTTCCCTGCTGCAGGCTGCGCTGCCACCACCTTCTACATGACTGACACCATGCTTGGCTTTCTGCTCATGCAGTGTGTTGTTTCCATATCAAATAATCAACTTGGGCCATGACTGTATTTGCCTGTTTACAGCCCAGATTCTTAGCAGAAATGAGTAGTTCTCAGGAAAACTGGACTGTGTGAGTACTGAACTTGGGTGAGCTTCAGCACAAAGAACTCATTATTACAGTGGCAATCTGTGAGTTTAGCACTGAAGTATTAAAAAATACTGATATTTTCTGTAGAAATCATCACAGTCGTATCTAAAGAACTTGCAAGTAGAAGTGGATCTATCCAATGGCATTTTTCAGTAGAGAATCATTATACCCATTTTATAGCACAGAGTCCCATGCTTGGTACCTCCTCCACGTTACCTAAGGTATCCATGGCAAAACGGAGAACAGAACACATTTCTCAAGTCTGTCCACCCTCCATCTTGACCTAAGGAGTTTCTAAATGCAATAGATCTGTATTCTTAATTTTCCACTGATACTATAAACCAATCTCACATAGCCAACTTTAGAGTTGCTGTGTACAAAGTACTCATGGGACATCTAAGTACGTATCACATCCCAGTAAACTTGTGGTCTCCAGAGTCTGATCGATTTTTCAGTAACTTTTTAGTGGAAATAGCCATTTATGTAACAAGTAGTATGAAAGCACATATATCCGTACAATTTTTTTAAAATAAATAAAACCTAAATACCTGATTATTTCACCTGATTATTTTTAGATTTTGCTTAATGCTTGGAAATTATTTGTAATCACTGAGTGAGATGTAACTTTATAATCTGAATCAAGTTAAGGTTAAACCTTGCTCAAGTTAAACCTTGCTTCTTGTTCAGGTTCAGACTTCTGCCTGTGTGGCCAGTTCTACCTTTAATCTTCCCTCACTTCCCTTAGTACAAGGAGAGGTGCTACTGGTACCCGTAGAGAATGAAGTTTCAGGGAAAGCTGAGCACAGGTAGTGGCCGGGGCAGTGCAGTTTTTCCCAGGGATGAAGCGTTTCTATCCTGACTGGGAGCAGCCGTCTTTAAAGACGAGGCGTCTGCTCTGCCCTGAGGCGAGCGTGGCTGCCCTGAGGAGCAGCGGTGACTTCTGAGGGGCAGACTGGTCAGTTAGGATCTGGGAGAGTCCGTGTCACAGGCCACCAAAGAGCCTCTGTATGGCTCCGTGCGGCTGTTCCTCCCGACCCAGCTTCTGCTGAGCTCCCAGGGAGGACGAGGTTGGCATCCAATTATCTAGTCTTGTAAGATTTACAAATGCTTGCTTTCTAGTCAAACTTTTTTCTTTCCTCTGCAAATCACTCATTCTTTCCTCTCCTATGCTCTTGCTTGTTAATGTCTGCATGTCTTTTCTGTATATCCTTGCCCTTTTCCTCAGGTTTTACAGTACAATAGCAGAATGCAATTAAAGTAGATCAGAACAAAATGGAAAATTTCAAGTACAGTAAAAATCAGAAAACCTGATTTTACTGTAAGCGTGACTTTTCCAGCCTTGATTTTCTAATAGCTCTGTTTAAAGATCTATTTGTTTCTCTTCTTACTGCTCTAGATTGTTATTAAAACTACTTTTAGAGTTTAGTTCCACCCAGCACATGCCTGTGTAGTAACACAGTTCTGCATCTCAGCGCATCACTGTATATTGAGCTTTTTTCGTTTTTTTTTTTTTTTTTTTTTTTAACAAAGACAGTAAGAAATGAAAGAAAGAAAATCAGTGGACATTCAAGAGCTTTAAACAGCCTGAAAGACTAAAATGCCATTCAGTGTTTGGATGAGTATTATCTGCTATTAAAAGTATTTTGCCTTTTTTTCTATTTATTGTTCCACGCTACTACCCTTCTGCAGCATACTCAGTATTCTTTTTCAGAAATGTAGATTCTGGCACCCTAATTACCACAGTCTGTTATCATAGGCAATCTATTTTTAGTGAAGTGCTCCTGATGGGCTTACTTTCTTAAATGTACATTTTAATACAAATATTGATTATTTTACATGTTTCTACAATAAAAATATTGCCCCAAGTTGCTTAGTTACTCCAGAACTCATACCTGTGATCCAGGAGATTATTAATTATTTCGTAGGGTTTTTTACCCTCTAGCTCCATTGAAACAAACATTCCAGAGATGATGTGTGTGGAGCAAGTCACAGTGTTAGGCACAAAACTGTGAATGAAGCTGTCTACTCTCTGAAGATGATGAAATGGAAATACAAGTTTAAGAGGAGGAGGGAATGTTTAGATATTGCAGTGCTTTTGTTAATGTGATAATAATGAAAATAATTTAAAAATGCATTTTGCATTCTTCATTTTACAGTCATTAATTAGATCGATATTACTAGTTCCTGTTTTTGTTCATTTCCCATTAACGTTTTATCTGGTATGTATTTTACATTATAGATGCTGAAATCTTCATCGAAGGAGAAATACCCCTTGTTTACTTTTGTAAAGGGTCATTCTAGAGACTATGAGTTTGCTTCCAGTCCACTCCATGAAGAAAATGACCTTTTCTCTGAGGATGAAAAGAAAAGATTAAAAAGGTTTAGTACAGAGGAGTTTGTCTTGCTTTAAGGACATTTTACACTAGATTATTGGCAGCTGTCCAGGAGAACACTTGTTTTTTTTTTTTTTTTTTTTTAAATAGATACGTGTCCTCCTCCCTCCCCCCAAAAGGCAAGCTGTGCTGGAAATGGTCTATTTTCATAAAGATTATGATGTTTTATATGTTGATAGTCTTTAAAATGTCATTTATAAATGTACTTACTAATTATTTTTGTTCATCGGTAGTTGGGCGAGTTTCACGTTACATTGTGCTAGCGAAGACGGACGGCGTTGCTTAGAGCCCCTATGCTGAAATGTGCCTGTGCCCTGGGCTTGTCCTCTTAAAAGCCCTGGCCAGTCCCTGAGTCCTACCTTGTGACCCTACTGCTGTTTCAGTCCAGGATGAATCCTGAGCAGAGGCTGCCAAGTGCATGTTGGTTTTATGTCATGAACATACATCCACAGGTTTTGAGACCAATTTTTTTTCTGCTTGTAAGCAAAATTTGAGCTCTGCTTTCCTGTGGTAAGAGTAACACTCTAATCTGGTTTGCTATGTAGGCCCTAGTCACAGTTCACACTGTAATTGCGGCATACCTTTCTTCCGCTGGGCTGCTCAGGATTAAGTTTGATATATCAGCAGTAATTGTTAGTTGCAATACTGATATAATTATATAGGCTGAATTGTGAGTTAAGATACTATTTAGCAGTATGATTTTATAATGGTTTCTCATTAAGCTTGCTTTGGAGCCTTAATATGAGGAGTGAAGATAAAGTATTAGCTTTCCCCGCAATTTTTAAAGGTTATACTATTAATATTAACTGCAACCAATCAAAATAGATAAAGATGGTTAATAGAAGGGAGCAGTGTTTGTTTTCTGTTTCAGCTATTAAAATGTTGAGGCTTGTCTGCTATTAGTGCAGCTTTTAAAGCAAGCAGGGAAGTAGGTGGTAAAAATTCTGGCGTATGATTTTTTTTGATACATGTTATTGTACAAATGGTTACTCGATGTCTGTGTTCTAAAATTGTAAACAAATGTACATAAATAATTTCATGTTTTAACAAAGCAAATGCAGTATTTAAGATTCAATTAACACTGCTTGGAAAATAAAAAGTGTGAAAACATTAAATGCATGTGGGTTTCATATTAATATTGGTTCCTCTAAGAGCAGATATAATCTTGTGTCTAAAAAAATATTGTAAGGTGCGAGTACTGTTTATTTGTAATAAAGGCAGATTTTATTGTTGTGTTGTAAACTAAATGTTAACCTATTCTAAGTGCGGTTCAGGCACAGAAGGCACAAATGTTGTCTATCCAAATAATAAGCATCACGTGTATTCATTAAAGTGCCTTTTTCTCCCTTGATGAGGAAGAAGTGACTTAATAGCTAGGTTTCAGGCAGAACTGGATTGAGTATATGTATCTGTCACGGTTGAAATGTGCATTTTCACATGTGTCCACTGAGTTAGAATTCCAGAAAGCCCAATGAGATTATTTGTGTTTTTTCAGAAAAAAACACATCATTTGTCTAAATTAGTAACCTCTGCACTGTTAAATCATATTAATAATTGGCATAATATTACTTTTAGATGCTGCATGTATGTGAGGATGTTGAGCTTGATCTTCCTTAATATTTTTCATTAATAGTCCAGAAGAGGGAGTAAACATCGTATTTATGGAATTTAGATGTCAAAATGAGGAGAATTGTGAATGTCAGTGAGAACTGAAAAATAGCAGATTCCTATTTAGCAAAGCAGTAGTTAATGTAGCTTCAGAAAAAACAATGGCAAACTGTTAAGCAGTTCCTTTGGGTAACAGCGGACAGGAAATTATGACATGAAGTTGTACTTTGCTTTCACATTTAGAAAAAGAATTGCAATTCTGTGCTGCATCATTAAAAGCTTTTGTCACAGAGCAGGAGGATATAATGGTGTAGTCCGGTCTCACTGATGCTCTCCTTTCTGCTTACCTTTCCATGAGGAAGGCACTAATTAATTAAAGTCCACAGAAGAACAGTAAAAATGATCAGGAGCCTGCAGGGATGGATTGAAGAAAGATAAACTTCTAACTTCCTGGCTCTGTTACTCTGTGGCTGAGAGTGAGCTTAGGGTGAGGGAAGCGTGACAGTTGACAAGTATTTAGCATATCTGCACCAGTGAGGAGGAGAGGGATTAGAGGAAGTGCTGAAAGGACATACATCTTTAAGGAATGGGAAAAGACTAAAGGAAAAGCTTCCTACAGGGGAATACCATGTTGTGGAATACGCTCACTCAGAAGTGCTCAATGTCTTACCATGCAAGGCTGTTAAAAACCAGGCTGGCCCAAAGGCTAACAACTGCACAATAAAGAACAGTCCTGCGTTCAGTTGATTAGTTGAATCAATAATGTCTTTTCCATTTACAACTTCTGTTGTTGTAGTAATAATAAAATGTAATAAGATTTACAGACTTTAATGCACAGGAGTCTGCAATATTTGTAATGAGGAAGTTGGAAGCAGTGTTTAGTTGCGTGAAACTAAGAAAAACATCTAGCTGCCCAATGGACTTTTTTCTAGTGCTGTTTCCCTTGTGGTATTTTTACTTTTGAAAATGGAAAGTAACTGTACAAACACTGGCATATGTCTCAAGACATTCCAGCCTTACACAAAAGACCACGTCTCTCTTGGAGGACTTGATCCGTCCTATCCTGCTGTAGACTTTGCCCTTCGTAACGTTATTGGTAGCAAGCCTGTCAGTCGGGCGGCCGTCAAAGGAATGACTATTCCAGTATCAGTCACAGCAAATACTTACGTTTTGAAACAAGCTGTTCAAAACAGATGTATGTTTCTGAAAATGCACGATAAAAACAATAATGACTCTACTTGGTGATGACAGAGAGATGACGTTTTGTCTCAGACTGAAACAAAATTGCTCTGGGCTGGTAATTCTACAAGTTTTCCCTGTCTCTCCCTTGGTACCTGTTGATCTGTTGAATACTTACAAGCACAGCATGGGTAACTGTTCCACTGCAGTACCTGCAACTTTAACCTCAGTAGTAACTGAAGGATTAAATTTCCCAGTTCCTGAACTCCACTGTTTGAAATTGAAGTAGCTAAGAAAATCCTATGGGCATGTACCCACAATGCTAGCTGTTCCTCTAGAAATACACTGCTGTTTGAAAGTCTTCTGGTTTGGCACTCCTTTACCAGAAAGGGTTAAATGGAAATAAAAGAGTTATAGTACCTAAGTGTTATAAAGAAAAATGTAGTTCTGCCTTCCTAACAGCAAACTTACCTGCAAGGGAGAAATACTTTCATTTATCTCAGTCTTTCTGCAACTTGTTCATAAAGAAACATAAAGGTTGAAACACCCTTGTGAGGTGGGATTTTTGTGGAGTTTTGGGGATTTTTTTTATACTTTTTGGATGAGGGCAAGACTTTAGTGCTAGAAAAGCTGACACTGTTTAGTCCTTAAATCTGTTATTGAATCCTTTAGTTTACCACAGTGGTGTTTTTTTTGAAGCCTGCTATAAATAGTTGTTAAAAAACTAATAGCTATTTCCAGATATTTTTTAATGATTCTCACACAACACACTCTAGCATAGATGAGCCCACAAGTTGCCCTTGTGCTGAAGAGCCATGTACAGTGGTGACACAAGTTAAATTACCAAGTTACTAGAAATTAATGTTTTTCAGTAACTACAGGGGACTTTAATTGGAAGCTATGTTAATCGCATAGTAATTCTCTTTACCTCGTCTGCATTATCTCCTGAAAACTGTGCAATTAATTTGTGTCATCACTGTTGCTGCTGCTGCCTTCAAACAAAAACCAAAGGAGCATTAGTTACTCACACACCCAGCAGTGGCCCGTTTTCTGAAAGGACTTCCACAAATCACTGCCTGATCACTTGCTCTCCTGCAGAACCAGCCTGCCCGTACCCCAGCCAGTGGGAAGCAGTAGTTCTTTTCAAAAAAATCTGATCTTTTAATTCTTCATAACGTTTACTTTTCTACCATTTCCTTTTCCCTTAAAAGGAATTTTTCTTGTGTGTTTATAATATGGGCATGACACAAGCCTGGGACTCGAAGTAGCTGGGACTTGTCTTCCCTGTCTAGCCAAGATATTGACCTCGTTTTTCAAAGTGATGGGAAGCTGCAGGGCCTCTTTTCCTTGCCTCTAGTTGACTAGTGACCCAAAACCTTTGGCACTTGGAGCAGCGATGGTGACGGGGCTGGCATTTGTCCCTCGCAGAGGCGGCGTGCCGGCCGGGACGCAGGGGGGACGCAGCATGTGCGTTGCCTGCGTGGTGCAGCCCAAGGACATCGTGGGGGGAACTGCCTGTGCAGCTGCTCGGTGGGAAAACCATCCTGCCATGTCACCTCGTTCCCGTTGGCTCTTAGTTTGTAGCCGCTGTCATTTCAAGCCAAAATCCCAATTTTAAAACTGTCTGAAGGCCAGGACTTACCTTCCCTGCAGATCATCACTGAAGACAGCGGCTCATTTCTGGTGACTTTCACAGCCTCAGATGGGACGGAGAATGTCGGAAAAATCTGGCGCGCTAGTGTAGCTGTACTGGAGCAGCCGGCAGCCCGTTGGGGGATGGCTCTCGGGAACAATCATGCTGGAAGGATGCGTTTGCCCCATAATGACTGTTGAGCTGACAGTTTCTGAAGTGACCGTTCAGGAAAGGGGTTTATTTACTCACGTTGCTAGTGACAACTGATGTTAAACAGTGTCTGGAGAATTGTGCAACAATTTCTAGACTGTCCAGAAGGGAAAAGAAGTTCAGGACAGTTACAAAGTTAGCGCCCATTTGTGGCTACAAGCAGAATTGCTTATTGGTATTTACTTTCTGTGAAGGCTTACATTTTGCTTTTCAGTACCCAGTGCTTCAGTTGGTTTTATGTAAAACCCTGCTACATCGTTGCTGCTGGTCTGTAAGCAGGTCTGCTCCTGGGAGAATAGCTTGGTGGGAATCCCCCAAACACATTTCTTGCTTGACGTTATCTTTTTGCTGCAGTATTAATGAGATTCCCTCAAACAGCAGCAGTGTGAGCAGGCAAGAGCAAGCTGCGCGTAAAGGGCAGCTGTTGTATTTCCCTACAGGGGCAGCAGCAACTTCTCTCGAAGTGACCCCGTGTATCTTGCTGGCGATGTTTCAAGCTAACACTGGCTGCATGTTCTCAGCAAAACCCCTTCTGGACTCCCAGAATGGGCAAGAGCGTGTGAAGTCGGGATCTGTCCATGGTGAGTCCCCTTGGCTCCCAAAAGGAGTCCGCACTACACTGCACTTTTAGGAGTGGGTAAATACACCCGAGTGACGGTCAGCTTGATGCCGTGCTCCTCAGCTGAAGCGTTACAAACAAGCCATTGCTCTACCTCTATTAACTGCCACTTAAACAGCGCTTTCAGTCTTCTACCATCAATATGAAAATTTAAGTGGAAAAGAGCAAGTGTGAGTGTGAATGCAAGAACAGACCTGTGCTCCGGGGTCTCCCCAGCTGCACAGTAGCCACGCGCAGCGCAGGGGGAGAGCTGCTCGGGTTTGACAGTAATAGGCCTTGATCTTGGTTTGCGCCCTTGCCCTTGGCTTACAGAGCTTTTATCCTAAGAAAAGGCTTTTGTGTTTTATTTTTATAATTTATTTTACTTATCCCTCAACAAGAAGTAGTAGAAACCAGGCTGATCCTTCAGTCACGCACAGCACATCAGAAGCACGCAGCAGCGCGCCTTTGCCATCTACTGTAGTTAGAAACTGGACTTACTCGGGAGACCCGATTTATTTCCAGAGTTATTGACAATCTCTTAACTGGAATGATGGAATGAAAAGCAACCATAAGTGAGTTATGAGAGGTCAATAATACCACAAATGAACACAAACAGCATGTTTGAAGCCCAGCCTACCCTATGCTCAGTTTATGCAATGTTTTCATTGAAGCTGATGATATACCCACAGACAACTTTGCAGGGGGCATGCAGCACTAGCTCTTTTTGTAGCAGTGGGAGCCTCCAAGGGGGCAGAATATGTTATGATCCTTTGCCACCCTGCAGCTGATTACTGTTACTCGTTCAGGAGCACGGATGCTTGCTTTCTTCTCAATGCTTGGAGAGCAAATCCCTAATCCTGTACTGAAGGCTGTGGATCACGACCAGGTATAATTCCCATAGCAGTATTTCAGCCTAACCCTTCCTTATGTGATCCTCATGGCCTGGATAGCTTAGTTAGGCCATGATGGTATGTAAAGGGATCTTAAAATGCAGATATCTCAACTATACTGCCAAAAGGTGTAAAAGGGCATTTGAGAGAGTCAGAATAGAGCCTTGAGTGATCATCATTTGACCATATGATTGCTTATCTTCATGAGATGGTTTCTGTTGCCTAATTGGAAGAACTGAGCTTTATAAACAATTCCCTTCCCTGTTTGTAAGCAGTTCACGGGCAGCAGTAATTGTCTGAATCCACGGTGTGAATAGTAAAAAGAGCTTTACTTAATGTCTGCAGGAGCCCTTCTCGTGTGAGAGCTTTCTGATATTTATTCACACCAAAATTCACGACGCTTTTGTTTTCTGTGAACACTCCTGCAAATAAAAACTTGCTCACTCTAATGTTTATGAATAAATGTGGTCGTAAATGCCATCAAAGCAAATCAGCAGGGCTTTATTTATGCAAGAAGATGCACAAATAAATGTTTGCTGTTTTCGCCTAGCTCTAGTGGGTGTGTAGGCATGTGTTAAAATCAAGACTTTATGGGTTCTCTGCTCTGCATTCATATTATTCTTATTTTCCATCCCCTCACTTCTTATACGCCGATCCTGCCAGTGAATCCCTGTGCCTCTAGGGAACACTATTAAAGTCAAAGTGTTAGGGCTTTATCCACGCCCAGCAGCTTGGTGGGTCAGTGGATAAGGTCATCCAGGGCAGTAGGATCATTTGTACTGAGCCCAGGACTGGGCCTTACACTTAGATGGACAAAACACAACTGGGATTTTAACTGCAGCCTCAATCAGTGTCCTAATTACAATAAGGAGTGGCTTTATTTTTTAAAATGTAGATGTCAAATGCACTGAAATTATTGTGGTAAGAACTGTGGAAGTGCTTAAATTAGCGTCTCTGCATTTATTTAGTTAGGAAAGGAAGAATTTGCTCCTTTGGGTTATTGCATCCCCACTAACAAGTGCAACTCTAATGAAGCATTTCACACCATTGGTGAAAGGTCATCCAGTCTCCTGAATTGCTATGCAATAAACTGATCAGAGTTCGACCCTTAAGATGGCACATTTGCAAATTATTTACAAACTATAAGGAATTTTTGCCAGTTTATAAATTTCCCTGCAAAATTGGCAGCTGAGTACTGGTTCCAGTGGTGCTGTAGACTCTAAAAACTACCAAGGAGTATTTTCTGAGACTCACCTCTCACTGTGATTTCTCTGTAAATTCCTCCTCTCTTAGCAAAATCACTCGGGACTTTGGGCTTGCCCATGTTTTCAGCGGGTTGGACTTGCTGACTCAGGCCAGTCCCTTCCATTCCATTGCTCCTTTGGGTTCACAGCAGCAGAGCACAATACTGCAGAATTTAAAAATAAACATATGATATAGTATTGCATATGATATATATGATATTGCATAAACATGAGCCAATCCTAATTTACAGCTAACACTATATAAAAGTGTCTAGTTCAAACCACATAGAGTCTGAATCAGACTTATAAACCAGAACTTTATAACTCTGCAATAGTCAAACTCACATTCCTGGATAGGAAAGTCCTAGGATGGGGGGGGTTCAAATGAAGACCTGAATTTTTTTGAAAGGCTAATGGTGAAGTGATGTAGCTGATCAGAGCTGTTTGCACTATGAACTGTGATCTCTACCTGATCAAGGTCAAGCCTCCAGTTCAGACCTGCCTGCCCTGGAGCCTCCCCTGGAGCAGGTGAGAGGACATGCCATTTCATGGCATTGAGGAAACACAGAATATACTATTTGTTAAATACAGCAAGCTCATGTCTTTGCAAATATATGAAGTTCTTTGGCCTTCGCAGTTCAGCCAGTGGTTTGTTGTTTTCATGCTAATACAAATTCTTGTATTAAAAGGAGCATGGCCTTGGGTTTCTCCATCCGTATGGGAAAAAGTTGCTTGTCTGATGGTAAACAAAGAACAGAAGAATTGATTCACTGTCTTCACTTTAAAAAAGATGGTATGAAGCAATAGTGAAGCAATTTTAATTGTGACTATGTAACACTTGCAATCAGTAAGATCATTTGTGTTCTGTTTTTAGGAATTGGGGTACTAAACAGTACATACAGCATTAGAAATGCAAAACATGACCGCATGTTCTCAGGATTTTGTCAGCGTTACATGAAAGAGCACTTGTGCTGGGATGCTCAGCTCTGAGGGTATTCTCTGTTCAGTGTGTATTTACAGAGATGTATGAATATTTGATTAATGAGTCATGGTCTCTGGAGAAATTTAATAACTGTACTGCTGTACAAAGCCAGCTCCTTAACTGTTAACACAGCTGCCAATAGTGTCACTGACACTGAAGCCCTTTCTGCATCTAATATATTCTGTGGAGTAAATTCTTTCGTTACAAGAGAATCCATGGGACACATTACTCAGTTATCTGTTTTGAACTATTGCAGGCTCAATTTACAGACTCTGATTTGTAAAGATTTTTCCAATGGAAACAAGCAGTGACACATGAACCATAAAGCAGCAGTTTCATAAGGCTATGTTGTTACAAAAGTTAGTTGCAAGGTCAATTTTAACGAAGAATTGTTTTAAAAATTCCTATATGGTTAATAATAAAATAGATGTTAATATTTTCTGAATTCCTATTTTCATCAAATATCTGTATCATGTAATGATGTAACATGTAATGTAACAGCATCTTTAATATGCAGATGAAATAAAAAAAACATTAAAGCTATTGTTTGTGTGTGCCTTGTATTTAATTTGTATATAATCCAGTTCATAAAATGGAAACATGAACAATGAATGGAAATATTGATGTATAGCAGATGATTGATCCTGCAAATCCTTACTTCCTTGAAAACTGAATTCAATGGGTTTACTCAAGCAAGAAAAGGTTGGTCAGGGGTGTATGGTTTGCAGGATATGGCAGCAGTTTGCTCTCCCCCATCCCCATCATGTCAGAGCAGAATTGTTATTCATTTTTTCGCTGAGCTCTTTCACAAGAATAATTCACCACTAATCTTACAATTTCTCCGTATTTATTCCTTATACCTGTAAAGAGATCAATTTTAACTTACGAAGTTAGGTGTGTATTTTAATGGTGTTGCTGCAGTTCAACTGTTTTAAATGATAGGGGGGAAAAATGTCAAAAAAAGATAAATTTAGTGCAGAGGTTTTCACTGGAAGCTTTAACTGCAGGTTAGAATTATACATGCTATGCAGAATTTCCTGCAACACTTCTCCTTAGGGCCACAATGCATTACAGCAGACATATAATGAAGCTGCTATAAAATCTGTGGTAATTAAGGGGGATTTGACAGTAATTGCAACAGTGAATCAACTTAATTATTACCTGCTTCAAAGAGAGCTAACCTGATGTTATAATCTAACCTTTTCTACTTTTAAAACAAGAGATTAAACAAGTATATGTAGCATTTAAGAATTAAATCTGCTGAGACAGAATTCTATTAATATACTTTAAATATACATTTTATATACATTTCACATGCATTTTTTTGTGTGTGTATACATATACATACATATATATATTTATATATATATATATATATATATATATATATATATATATATATATACATACACACACACACACACACCTACATAAACACACACAAAGCAGTTAAAGGAACAGCCGTAATCTGACAAACTGCAGATACACTGGCTGTATGCATTCATAAAATAAACAGAACCCTGTCTGCATCTCTGAGGCAAGGCAGCTTCTCCATTATTTGCTAAAAGTACGGGGACCTATTGAAAGACTGTTGCTATAAAATGCTACGACACACACACGCCTAGTTCCTTGAACAGCCTTGTAAAGAGAATGTGATGAATGTACTGTCTTTCTGTGCCTGATTTTAAGCAAACTATTCTGATATACATTTAAGACATGACGCAAGGCTACAAAAGTGCGAAGAAGATGCTTGAGGACTTCATAGCCCTGTTGCAGCCCCCTCCTACCCACCACCCAGTTTGGCTTCAATCAGTTAGCAACAGTGAACCCTTTGCAATGAAAGGGTAGTACTGAGGTGCAAGCGTTACAAAACGTAGATAAGCTTGTCCTCTGCCCAAGCTTGAGCTGCTGCTTTTCAGTGGCACATGACCTGCCCTTGCACTAAGCAGCAGCTTCTTATAAAGAAATCTATTTCAATTCATTTGAAACTGAGACCAGGGCTGGAGATCCTTATGGATTACAAAGCAGTGACATCCAAACCTCCAGGTGCTCGCTCACCGTGCCTCCAGGTGCTCCTCAGAAGTACCAGTGAGAAAGTAACCTAAGATAACATTGATCTCACCAGTTCTGGCATGATGGATCTAAATCTTTCAACTACTGCATCAGATATACCAAATCTCCTGTCACTCACTCAGAGTCTTTTGGTTGAACTCATAAATTGTATCAGTCATTCCTTTTGCCTAAGTTTTCAGAGCTTTGAAATGTGTCTCCTGAGTTCAGGGGGTTGTCAGCGAGTCACTGACCCAAATTCTCCTTGGAACTCTTCCGCGACTTTGCACTGGGCTGGTGCATGCAGCTCCACAGCTACAGCATGGGCATCTCAGCAGCAGTACTCTGGAAGATGCAAAATAAAGTTAGCTTCAAACCAGAAAGTAGTAGGCCTCAGCATCATGACAACTTGCCACAGCAGCTTTCATATGTGTGGTTTATTTGTAAAACTCTCAGTCAGCTTCAACTCTGCTCTGAGTAGGGGGTTGTCAGTCAGAGGCACTAAGGGACTGACTCTTGCATGCCCTTAATATAAATTTGCCAATGTTTACTTCTGCTTGTTACGTTATGAAATAAATTAAGAAAGACTTTGGGGGGCGGTTTTGTGTGTGTGTTCTGGCCCCTAACATGCAGCTATTCATACCTAATCTTTATTACTACAGGCCTCAGTTTTCAGGGAGTTAAACAGGCCAACAACACTGAATGGGCAAATGCTGAACACAGAATTAATACTTTAAAAAAATTCTTTCTTGGTTAAAGATATCAGCTCCCCTGAATATGTAATTTAGATGTATGGCAAAGAACAACGTCAGTGATTGCATGAGGCCAAAATAAATCCATCTCTAGGACACACTATTAGAGCACCACAGCTGTTATATCTGCAACCTTTAAGTAAACTTCAGGCCACGTGCCTGAAACGCCCGACATCTGTGTCTGCTCCGGAGGGCTCTGCTCCGTCAGGCCGCTGCTGGCTGAGCGCCGACCCTCCACGCTCGGCCCCCTCGGAGGGTGCGGTGCTGCGCCGCTGGCCTGCCCGCCCTCAGAGGGGTTCGTTCTCACCGCCGCGGCCCTGGCTCACGTGAGCCACACCACACGTCTGGGGGACGAGCTGTGCCGTGCCGTGCCGGGCTGGGCCGTGCCGTGCCGGGCTGGGCCGTGCCGGCAGCCGGGCGCTCGTGCAGCCCCTTCCTGGAAGGCGCCTGGGAGCAGTGCGAGCTAAGCACCTGTCTGGAGGCGCCAGGGCTGTCTTTGTGGTGGCACCAGTGGTTTTCTGCTCATATGTAGGTAGAGGAAACGGCAGACTTCTTTAAATACCAAATTTTTGCTGATGCCGTTTGCTATTTTTACAACGCATTTTAAAATAAATGAGAGATTAACACAGGAAAAAGTACTTAAGGTGCATGCTTAGTAACTGTTTTTTCATAACGTTTTAATATATTCAGGGTTGAGCTCCACTAAAATCTGGATTTATTAGAAACGCTCTATGCATTTCAATGGAGTTTTTCTCATGAATCTAGATATTTTACATTATTTCACTAGAGCTGACCCTCTGATTCATTAGAGATGCTCCAATATAACCAATGGAGCATTTCTAATGATCTTGGTTTTACAGCAAATCCAAGGGTCAGCTGTACTGAAAACAATAGTGCTAACCTCTAGGTTTATTAGAAAAATGCTTTGTGTCTCAATGGAGCATTTCTAATAAATCAGATAAATACGGATCTCCCACAAAAACCCTCTACTGGTGAAATCACCACCGCATTTATTATTGAGATCTTGCAAAAACAAAAGATTGTTTAACAAGCTTTTTTTGTTGCTCAATCTAGTGCAATCCCCACCGACCTAAAATTTAGCTCTTTGCCATGAAAAACTTTGTGAACGTTTCTCATGATGCCAGGGGGCTGAGGAACAGCCACCCCCGCCCCAACCCGGCGAGCGTTTCCCACCTCGGCGGAGCCGCAGCCGGGGCACAGCGGGCCGCCGCGCGCCGCCGCACCTTCTCTCGCGCTTTGCCTCGCGGTCCCTGCCTGTGCCCCGGAGACGGAGGGGGGCAGCGTTAAAACAACTCAGCAGCGGGTATCTCCAGTGAGCGTCGGCTACCGGTGCGCACCAAATGTATCTGCAGGAAGCGGCACCGAGATTTTATAGCTTTAAGCTATCATCTACTTAAAAAAACAAAAAAACAAACCATTTCTCCACAAATTCTCCCAATTCCACAGAACAATTCTCGTGAAAAGCATGGGCCGTGATGCCAGCCCACGGAAAGGATTAAGAAGGGGCTCTCGCAGCTGCCACCGCAGCAGGCCTCTGTCCCCCGCCCAGAGCGCGCTCCTGCGCCCCGACTCACGCAGGAGCTACCACCGTCCCATCATCCTCTCCTTTAGACCTGTCTCCTTCTCGTGTGGATGTGAGCACGCGTACCTCGACGCAGGCTCTCTGGGGAGCGCTAAGCCAACGGAGGAGAGCCCGTCCGTGCGCCCGCAGACGTCGGCGAAGCAGCCCGGCAGCCGCAGGGGCGCCGGCTGTTGAGATCTCGCCACAGCAGCGGGCTTCCTCGGCACGTGCAGGCGCCGCGTCGTCGCTGGCCGCCTGCGGGAACAGGAGTCCCCGGCCGGCGCTGATGACACTACGTGTTCATCTGGCCTGGGAGGAGTAAACGTCTATGCGGCGAGATGCTAAGAGCTCCTCGGTAGGCTGAGACAATACTTTCTGTTGAAAGGCAAAGGCCAATGAGATAATTTTAATTACCTCAGATTTGGTTAGAACGTTCCATGTTTAGTGACTATATTCTGTATTGTCCAGTTATTTTCCTGTAGTTCAAATAACAGCCAGTAAAGCACAGTTGCAGCATTTGGCTTGCCTGTGCTCTTTGTGTGAATTGCAGATATTCGGCTAAAAGCCAGTTAGTCTCAGTCTGAACAGTATTCTGGTTATCTTCACTACACTTCCCATGAACTTCAAGAAATCTGCTGACCAGTTCCTCTTAAAAATCTAAAAATAAAACGTGCTGCAGTTGTGACAAATCCACAAAAACAGGAACTCCACTTCAAAAATGACTGGTGTGCCTGAGTGGCTCTCTTTTTTTATGAAGTTAGATGATTTTACCAAGCAGGAAAAATTGAGAAATGCAGGCAGGAGTGGATTTTTTTTTTTTTTTTTTTTTTTTTTTTTTTTTTTTTTTTACCTATGCCATGCTGGACGCCTGACCTTGTGCCTATGCTTGAATGTAAGGTTGGTTTGCTGCCTGGGTGTGAGAAGATACTGAACCTGTCCGCTCCAGTTGCAGCGAGTCCTTCGTATGGATCAACTTTGAGTGACCACCGCTGGCTTCTTTGTTGTCTGCCCCTTCTCCTCCCCGAGCACAGGTTTATGCTGCTCGAACAGTTGTCCTCTACCTGATAAGTTCTTTAGCAAAGATTGCAGGTCAGGGTGGGAGTTTGCTTGGTCAGGGGAATTATAGCAAAAACAGCAATAGGATTTCAAGACTCTTTCTGCCCCAGAGGCACTGGCAATATCACCACCAGGCAGCCTCCCCCCTACCCACTCAAATGAGATACAGCAGTTTATCATGTCAAGCCTTGCTGCTGAGTGCTGTGTCTAGGGCCTCTGGCTGTCAGAGGCAGGATTTCATTTTGGAGTCCCTAAGGCCATATAGAAAGTCTAAAATGTTCATTTATGTTTCTTATTGTCTGGCCAAATCTGTGTGTGCTTAAAAAATATCCAGAAGAATACCCCAAAACATCCCAAAGCTCTGTGCATTGTTATGACTTAGAAGTTTACTCATTATTTAAAAAAGTTAAATACATTTTCTAAACAGCAAGGCCTTTTCAACTCTTTGTTATTTTAAATAAACTGTTTATAGATGAAATGTTTCTTTCTGTAGTGTTAATTCCTGAGATTAATCTCTCTCATTACATTTTTGCCAGGCAGCTCCATTAAAGATAAATACTGCTATACAGGTCTAATTCGCAGAGATATCTGTAAAGATGTATGTCTAATATATGAGTATATTTATGCATATGGGAATTTGTACCTCTGTATATCAGAATTTATATATGTTTGTGTGCATATATGCCACAGAAGGCATCTCTCTCATGATCAGAGTGTGCATGTGTTTAGAATGTGTGTAAATTTATGTGCTTTAAATATATACGCAACGTATCTGCACAGCTATAACTTAATCTGCTGTTCAAAATGTATTTCAGCTTTCCACATGAGCTCTTTTAAGCAATGTTAATTGTTCCAGAACCAAAATCATTGATGATAACTCTTTTAGGAATTGTCATGCTGTCTATAAATATTTAGCAACTGGATTGTATTTGCCAATGTAGTCCTGTATTACAGATGAAAAGGTAGCATCTGCTGAAATTAAAAGTGGCCTCATTTTCACTGTAGCTTAATTAAATGCCAAAATTTATCTACATTAACAACAAAGTGGTGAAATTTATTGATCAATTCACATGATATAAGTTGACAAATGGCCCGAGCAATTTCCATAATTTTCTACACGTGTTAAAATTTGTAATGAAAAAAGAATACTATATTAACATTAAATGGGAAATGAAAGGGGGATTTTGTAATGGGAGCGAATGCCCTGGGGCAGAAGGCTGCGTTTGCCATGCCCTGTCCAGGCCGAGGATGTTTGAGCCCTGTACAGATGGGCCTTTGACAGTCCTACAGCTGTTCTCCTAATTGTCCATTAAGTGTTCTATTGATTCTCTGATTCAAAGTACATGTCTTTCAGCTCAAGCTATCGTGTGAAGTGGCAGACACATTCCTTGTAGAATGACAGAGCTGCTTGAAACCTAAAAATGTGGGCTGCCAGTTTCAATTGAGGAGCCTGCTTTCAAAGGAGAAAGCTTGGTTAAAGGAGCTTTGTAATAGCTGGTTGGATTTTAGTTTCTAAAGTTTTAACATCAATCAATTAAAGCAGCAGCAGCATGGAAAGTTTTAATTCCTTGTTAAGCGCCACGGATTGCACCTGGCTGGTAAAGTGCTGCCTGACGACACCAGGTTGTGATAAAAAGGGTTAGATCTTGTTTAGCTGTACGCAGACTTCTTTTTCTCAGACCCCGTGACATACGCAATGATATTCTCATTTGACTTGCAAGTTCTCTTTTAGCATTTTTCTAGAGGAAGATCATCTGCAATTCCAGATTATGCCAGTCAGAAGCCTGTTTAAAATCATCTTCCTTTAATCTGAAGAGTGAAAGATAAGATGCAGATCTGTTGCAAGGATCATAAATCTTGAAAGAAACAAATAGCCATAGATAAAACTGTAAAAGTTATTTAGTTCTCTTCCAAAAGAGGTTTATTAATCTAAAATTTCCAGTCCATTGTGTCATGATTTGGTTATCACACTGTATCTCATTTCTTGCAATTGTATAAGCCCTGTATCTCACGCAAAGAGATGAGAGCCTCATAGCTTAAACTTGATCACTTGTATTCAGATATATCACTAGTGCTAGGAATAAAAAAAAAGAGAGAGAGAGAAAGAAACAAAAAAAAATAGCCAGCTGAGCACAGATTTGGACTATATACCTATTTTTATTCAGAATGCTTTCCCTTGTTTTACTGAGATTGGTTATGAATTGATTTTATTATTAAATGTAAACTGAAGTTAAATTCTTGTTTTTCTGGCTTTTTAAAGCATAATTCTTGATAGAATGGACACAAACAAACTGTTTATAAACTTATTACTTGGGAACCATCTGGAGTGGTTCTGCACAAAATGAGCTTCTCCCATATAATTTAAGTTTTATCTGTCTTGTATATTTTTCTTTGAAAAAGTCCCCATCATTTAAACGAGACATAAAACTGTTTCCGATAAAGCTTAAAATAAGGAGAATTATTTGTCTTCCAGAAGATTTTTATCCGTTACAGTTAATGAAAAGGCACTCTCCTGTGAATGTTTAAGATCTGCTTATTCTTTAATCATCCCTCCTTACATTATTGCCATGTTCATTTTTGCACCACAGCTACCTCTGCACAGTTGTATCTCTGATAACCTTTTCCGCCTGTTCACTATTGGTGGTGATTCAGTAGTCAGATTCACCAACCTGGAGGCTAACAGATGACTTCGACCCATCAATCAAATTAGTTACAGCCTTTTAATTTAAACAAGAAGCTTGCTGCTTTGAAGAGAATTAGATTTTTTTTAACCTTAGCCTATTTGTCTTTGGGACATCAGATTTACAAGCATCAGCAATGTTTAATGCTAAGAAGTAAGTGAACTAACTAGCTAAGGATTGCAGCAATGCAAACAGAATTTTGACTTACATGTCATTTGTAAATAAAGACAGAGCAGAGAAAAAGAAAGAAAGGAGAAAAGGAAAAATTAGTATGTGGTGGGGGGAGGAGATGCATTTGGAATTTTATGACTAGAGTTTCTCTCCCTACTCCACAAAAAGGAGTAGGTGTCAAGTTAAAGAAGCCGTCTAAGAAGTTGTAGGATATGTTACAAGGCATCTTTTCTCAATTTAGGAACGTGCGTTTCCAGTGCCAGGCACTGGGCCGATACACTGACAGCCCCATGCATCAAGGGGACCGTAAACTACCCAGTTGTTTTCACTACCAAAAGAGGAAACTGAAGAGTCTCTTTCCTGTAATAAACCGTATATTGATACGTGCAAAACATTTTGTGAATCTACTTAGATTCCAGCACTTTCAATTACACTGTTAGCCAGTTTTTTAAAAAGATTTTTAGAAGCTTTCAACTGTAGACTTTTGTCTTGTTGAATGAACTTCAGCTACACTAAATTTTAAGTAAATTTGTGATGACTGAGCAATATACATTGGCTGAGCTAGAATCCAATAACCCACAGGACAAATTAATTTTCAACAAAAAGGGCAGAAACCTCAAGTGCCATGAGTATATGGAATCTCAGTCTATCTCTCTGGAGCCATTTTTGCAAATCACTACAGCTATTCATAATCTAAATCAGTCTCCTTTAGCAGCAGAAAGATCTTTTTTCATGACAAAACAGAAGATGACATTCATTAGTGCCTAACTTGCATAAGCTACCTTAAATTTATTGGTGCTCTTATACTTATCTGGGTAAGAATTCCTTTGTCTACAGCTATAGGAAAATTCCGGATGTACTACTTAAAAATATAAATTGTCACTTTTATCAGAACTTTTGGCAGTTTACTTTATTTTAGAAGTAAAACTGGTGGTTAAGGTTTTAAGACTTCCAATGGGCGTTGTTTCAATCATGGTTAATATGCACCCAGGATAGCAATACCAATATAAGTGAGCAGTTGTACAAAAATCCAGAGAACTGTCACTGCCTAGAGCACAGGGTGCTAACTTTTCTCTGCATTTAAGTACAACTTACAGCATTATAAAAGAACCCTGCAATGTACGTGTGGACCCAGGGTGGAAAGCTGAACCCTTGGCTGGTGTAGAAAGATGGGAGTGCTACTGATCTGCAACAGCATCGCCTGCAGCAACAGTGCCTCCCTCTTCTCCTCTCACAGACCACCTCAGATACGGGAGGCCTACCAGGCCCTACCTATTCACCTGCAAATACCACGTATCCTGCAGGAACTGCAGACTCTGATGAATAGAAAAAAGTATGCCCAAGTTAGCATATGGGAAATAAAATATAAATGGGTTTGCTTTAATGTGATGCAAGTGCATACTGGTCTTCATCTGCCTGTTTTATAAACTCCATTTCCAGTCTTGGGTACAGACTGTTAATTCTTAAATGCTTTCAGTTTGATGTCTCCTACTTGGGATACAATGGCAGGAAGTATTGTAACCTAAAGATTGACATACATGTCATTTGTACAAGTGCACTTTATATTTTCATACAGAAAAAAGAAAGTGGAATAAGCCTCTGTGGCAGCATGGATAAAGCTAAATGATCACGGAGTCCTCCTAGCCTCAAAATATATGAACTGCTGCTTATCTTCAATTACAACTTCTTTTATAGGGTGAAAGTGCACATGGATGTTTGAATGACAAATGAGAGAGATAAAATAACGAGTATGTCAGTGGAAATGTCTGCTTGCTCTTTCTGGGTGGATTGACTCCTTGTGGTAGGCCCCATACTGACAACAGATGATGGTAGATGTACTTGAATGCAAGGGGCAGGTATCTAGGCTGCAGAAGGGGAAGACGTGATCTCAGTCACATTTGCTGTTATGGAGCTCTAAGTAACCCTAATGCGTAAGTTCCAAAGGGCCAAAGATCCGCTGTTGCTTAAAATGAAGTCTTCTCTGAAATCTGCTTCCAGTTCTCAGTTCATATTGCTGAGAACATCCTTGAAAGCGAACTACTGGAAATAGTTCCAGTTCAAGGCAACAGAAACACATCTTCAAGAAACAGCTCTCACAGAGTTAAAGTGACTGCTCTGATTCTCATTTCTACCATTGAGTTTTGATCCCAGTCACTGCTGGAAGCAATACCTAGCTGTATCCTTGTAACTTTTAGGGGATGGGTTAACACTGTGTGGGTTATTAACAATATTCCCCTCCAAAGGCTTGCCACATAACAGATCTCAAAAGTCCTTTGTTCCATTCATCCTCTCTTGTAGACACAATCCTTTCTTACTGACTTCATTTTCTTTATTCAGAAAATTCCTAGGCAGATTGTAAACCGTAATTTTGGTTCTACTGCAGGCTGTTATAATAGGTAAATGAGACTAAAATTTAGTTATAAAAAACATACCAGGACTGACTTTGTACATCCACAAATTTAGAGAATCAGGAAAATAGCAAAAAAGTAATTACTCATCAAAGACTCCTACCAAGAATATAATTTCTGCCATAATTATTCATCAAACATTGCCTTAGTCTGAGAAGGAATGAGGGTGTTCAGAGTTAGGGGTGAGAAATGTAACAGAGCTTTCATGGTGGAGAAGGGAAAATTCTTAAGAATTGTTTTGCACATAATAATATCCTCTGAATTTAAGCAAAAGTTCAGGTGAGCTCTTACTTTGTGCCACCTTTCCTAGGAGAAAATGCAGCTGTGTAATTCTTGTTTTATCGCCTACATTCAGTTCCTGCCTCTGCCTCAGTGGATGACCTTGGCTAGTCATTTCCTTTCTGTAAATGGCAATTGGGCTATTTACTCCCTTCCCGTAGGTGCTAGGAAGCTTAATTAATATCTGCTTTGAGATCCTCAAAACGTGCTAAAGTGTTACTATATACTAAAAACAATCTTTGTAGCTCTAAACACTGAAGAGAAAAGGGACCATTAACTAGCTGTCAGTTTAGCAGGTGCCATAGGAGTGTGCACGCTAAGTGTATAATGTACTGCTACCATTCCTGAAAGAACAGACCTCTCTGCCATTACCCTTCCATACGACACTCTTCTCTGTAAAGCAGTTACAAAACTGGGGAGCATTCCTGTAACTGAAGAGGAACATCACTTTGTGGAAAGGAACACAACTTGCCTCATGAGGTCCTAACACGGAACAGAAATCCTGCTGAAGGTGATCCCCTTTTGCTCCTGCACACCTTGTATGTGGAATCTGCAGCTTTTCATCAAACTGCATGATTTATGAAATATGGATGGCTATGCACTGATGCCTCAGTGCAACTTGGCTATGCTCTGTGGTTCTCTCACCTGACGAATGTGGATGACACTCTTGGTTAGCCAAGAGAAGCTGCCACGCATCCTCTGATATATAGTACAGAGATTGCAGCACACAGAACTTGTAACAAGAACAAAATCAAGTTCTTGGCCTCCAGGCATTAACATGTATCTCAAACCAACTTTCAAAGAAAGTTACTGCACTGGAGCGAGAGCACATCAAATCAGACCGTAATGTTTACTTATTACTGTCAGTTTTCAAACTGCAACCTATACCATCTTTGAGCAATTTGTCCTTTGCTTTGAAGCCGATTGAGAGCGGAACAAAATGGCTCAATTATAAAGTTGCCATAGTTGGATCTCTTTAAAAGTGAGCCTAACTTAATTTCAGCTCTGCCTCGTTCTGAGGAAATCTCTGCTGTAATTTGGCAATCTTCTCAGGATGGTCCTGAGGGGGTAGCATAAAATAAGAAGGCAATTCACTTCCATCAAGTTTCTGGGTTTGCAGCTTAAACTGATGGTATTGAAATGAAGGTGAGATTTGTTTAAACCTCTCCTGGAGTGAAACAGCCATTTCCAGCAGGCAGCACAGAGTGGCATTGAGGAGGAGAGACAGAGCTAGGTGCAGGCAAGATGAGATGAGCCATACAAAAATTCAGTATGTCCTCCTGGTGAATGGCAATGGCTTCACAATTGATATCAGAATGGTTCAAAGCGTTCTCTTCAGAGTAGATGAGGACCATGTGCTTTAAAAAACAAGTAACTTCCAAGTATGGAGATTAGAGTCTGCCATCTCTGTTGCATCAAGACTGATAAGCACAGTCCCAGCTAGACTGTGGCTGAATCTTGCCAACTTAAAAAAAAATACAACCACTCTAGTAACTATTTTTGAGTGTGTCACTTTTCTAAGTAACATAGTGAGAAAAATCTAAGGTGTGGAGAGAACACCAAAGAATTGATGTTACCCACCTACTCACACAGAGAAAGGATTTGGCAATAATTTTTATCGGTGGTCCAATCTGTATGCGTTATCTATGCATATACTTTATTTTTTATACACTCATGTCAGAGCATCTAGAACTTCGCATTAGAAGTAAAACAAATCTTTGCAGCAGAGTGAGCTTTTGCAAAAAGATAAATAATCCTTTTCCTTGGTGACCATGGCTAACATGCACATTTCCTTACGCTTCGCAAGTGGTGAATGAGAAGTCTGGTTAAACATGATACAAAAAGAGCTTGGAAGTAGCACTGTTTACTAACATTTCAATTTCTATGCCTCATTTATTAGACTTAAAATAAAAAGGTTAGAGGGGTGTTTGGGATTGTCTTTAACCTTGATGATATTTCCACTGAAGCAGCATAATGGCTCTTAATTGCTTAAGTGAAGAGAACATGTTGACATGTCCTTCTTTGTGCTTAAAGCTCTGTGCCTAAACCATTATGCTAATTCAAGCATTATATACACCAAAGTATTTATGGGACTGACACAAGTGATGTTGCAGGTAAAGGGCTGTGAAATGGTCTGTAAACAGAGAGAATTGATTCCAGGCCCAAAGCAATGCTGTTAAAGTCACAGACATTGAACAGCCAGCCCTACAATTTCTATCCAGATTGTCAAACTGGGTCAGACAGTGTCAGCAGGGCTGCCATTATAGATCAGATGGGTGGCTTTAATAATATGTAAACCAACCACATAAACGCAAATTAACATGGAAGCAATACAGACTTGACTGTGCCTTTTTTTTCCCTGTGCCCAGCAGTTTTGGTCACAGAATACTCAATTGTAACAATTGCTAAAACACTTAGGTGTTAGAAAAAATATATATATATATATATATATCAGCACTGTGACTTGCAATTGCATTTCTCCTAGTCAAGAGAGCAGCACTGCAGTCTGAAGGGAACACAAGGGCTCTAAGTATCACATGAACCCCTGAACAAAAATAAACAGTCTAACTGGTGCACTCAACATATCAACGTAAGTAGTCATATAGATTACTTGTATTTTCTTCCCCAGGTGCAAAGTTAATAGTATGGTTTTACATACTGGGGAAATAATTTATTATCATATCTTATTAATAATAACCTAGAGTTTTTCAGCACTGCATAGAAATCTGAAAGTACAGTTTCCTTTTAACAGTTTCTGCAATTTCTTGTTTCCATTTCACTAATTTTAGACAAGTAAAATCAGACTGATCAGCTCTGGCAATTTGCTTATTTTGTTTTGGGCTCTGAAAAACGATACTAACACTTTTCTGTTTGTTTTTAAATGATACAGAGCAATGTCTTTGTCTCTGTATTTTTCTTATATGCTCGCAACAGAGATTTCACTGATATTTTGATCTTTTTTAAACATCAGGAGAACAGTATTATTCATCCTAGACCCCACAGG